>NC_090446.1:839733839-840983839 GCF_031143425.1 Pleurodeles waltl | reverse complement strand
GCAGGTAAGTACAGGTAAGTGTTAAGTGGTTTAAGCTTTTAGGGTGGGTATGGGTTTTGGGGTGGTAAGGGCATTTTTAGGTTTTAGGGTGGGTATAGGTTTTGGGGCGGAATGGCCAATATGGGTTTTAGGGTGGGTAAGGAATTTAGGGTTGTAAGGTTATTTTCAGGGTTTACGTTGAGTATAGGTTTTGGGGTGGTAAGGGCATTTTTAGGTTTTAGGGTGGGTATCAGTTTCGGGGTGGTAAGGGCACTTTTAGGTTTTAGGGTGGGTATGGGTTTTGGGGTGGTAAGGGCATTTTATAGTTTTTTGGGATGGGTATTGGGGTGGTAAGGGCATCTTTTAGGTATTAGGGTGGGTATGGGGTTTGGGTTGGTAAGTGTACATGAGCCCCCTCGCCAACATTGTACGCAAGCACGACATCATCATCACCTCCTACGCCGACGACACCCAACTTATACTCTCCCTCACCAAGGACCCCGCCAGCGCCAAGACCAACCTACAAGAGGGTATGAAGGACGTCGCAGATTGGATGAGGCTCAACCGCCTAAAGCTGAACTCTGAAAAAACGGAAGTCCTCATCCTCGGCAACACCCCGTCCGCCTGGGACGACTCCTGGTGGCCCACGGCCCTCGGCACCGCACCGACCCCCACAGACCACGCCCGCAACCTCGGCTTCATCTTGGACCCTCTTCTCACCATGACCAAGCAAGTCAACGCCGTGTCCTCCGCCTGCTTCCTCACCCTCTGCATGCTCCGCAAGATCTTCCGCTGGATCCCCGCCGACACCAGAAAAACCGTGACCCACGCCCTCGTCACGAGCCGCCTGGACTACGGCAACACCCTCTACGCCGGAACCACAGCCAAACTCCAAAATCGCCTGCAACGCATTAAAAACGCCTCGGACCGCCTGATCCTCGACGTACCCCGCAGCAGCCACATCTCCGCACACCTGAGACACCTGCATTGGCTCCCAGTCAGCAAAAGGATCACCTTCCGACTTCTCACCCACGCACACAAAGCCCTCGATGACAAGGGACCGGAATACCTCAACAGACGCCTCAGCTTCTACGTCCCCACCCGCCTCCTCTGCTCCTCTGGCCTTGCACTCGCTGCTGTCCCTCGCATCCGCCGCTCCACGGCGGGTGGTAGATCTTTCTCCTTCCTGCCGGCCAAGACCTGGAAGTCCCTCCCCACCAGCCTCAGGACCACCCAGGACCACTCCGCTTTCCGGAGACTCCTAAAGACCTGGCTGTTCGAGCAGCGATAACCCCCCCTTTTCCCCTAGCGCCTTGAGACCCGCACGGGTGAGTAGCGCGCTTTATAAATGTTAATGATTTGATTTGATTTGTATTTTTGGGTTTTAGGGTGGGTATGGGTCTTAGGGTGGTAAGGGCATTTCTTAGTTTTTTGGGACGGGTATGGGTATTGGGGTGGCAAGAGTATTTTTTAGGTTTCAGGGTGGGTATCGGTTTTGGGGTGGTAAGTGTATTTTTAGGTTTTAGGGTGGGTATGGATTTTATGGTGGTAATGGCATTTTATGGGTTTAGAATGGGTATGGGTTTTAAGGTGGTAAGAGCATTTTTAGGTTTTAGGTTGGTATGTGATTTAGGGTGGGAAGGGAATTCTTAGGGCTTAGGGTGGGTATGGTTTGTGGGTGGCAAATGTGTGTGTGTATATACATAAACATATATATATATATATATATATATATATATATATATATATATATATATTATTTATATGTATATAAATATATATATTATATATATATATACATATATATATATAATATATATTTAAACATATCCACAAATATATACATAAAATATTTAGTATATATGTTTAAATATATACACAAACATATGTATATGTGTAATATATATATATATATACATATGTGCGTGTTATATATGTATAGGTTATACTTACCATTTTATTTTCTACCTCCCATATTTTTTTATCAACCAACAACTTTTCGTGATAAAGGCATGTGTGGTATTATTTAAAGAGGTTGGGGTGGACAAATGCAGAAATCACTGTAAACATAAAGTTAATTTCATCAGTGGATGCAAAGTTGCATTCACCAAAAATACTGCTTGTTGCCTTCTGTGTGTGTCTTTCTGGGTACTGATCAATGTACAGCTACTCTGACGTTGAATGCAAACATGTTTCATTTTATCAAGCCTTAATAAAATAAGATTCAAAACAAATGATCCAGAGACATGTATAGATCACTTTTCCTGCATTGTAGTACATCAACAATTTAGTACAAAGGGCCTTGTAATTGTACTGGAAGCGTTTGAAAATTCATTTAGCCGACTCAGTTTCATACACTGGTGCTTATTGGCGTTAGAGGAGAACATGATTTCAGTGTATCATTTTGTGCTTGGGTCGGGCGTACCTAAAACAAGTGGTTAATTTGTGCTTGTCATTTCCAGTGCTGAGCACCGGCACTTATTTTTGCGGGCCGGCGCTTATCTTTCTGCCTCAAGCACTCACTGCGAGCAAAAGACACATATGGGAAAACAGAGGAAGAGAAAAACGAAAGAGACACAATGGGAGAAAGTAGACCACTGCAAGAGTGAGCTGAGGGGACAGGGAGTACCTTAAAATGGATTGAAGAGGCCCGAGATGGCTTCAGGATTGCGCTGCCTTAGTATTCCGTGTTCGCACATTTAATTGCGGCAGCCGCGTGTTTAAGAGGAGGGCTTTGAGCACCGGCACCTGTTTATTTACAAATTAAGCACTGCCTAAAACAGCATTTTAGCTTCACTCAATCTAATGCAGAGGTGCCTTATTCTTCTCACCAAAGAAGGTACCTATTGTGGCACAGAACTGAAATGTTGCCTTTTCTAACTGTTTCGAGGAAAGGCACTTTCCTCTCACCAGTGAGAAACAAGCATTTGCAACGCAATAGGTCTCGCATTTGTGAAAGAGAGAGAGCTATTGGCATTGTGAATGACAATCTCTATGCCGGTCATTACAACATTAGCGGTAAAAGCCGCTTACCGCCGTGCAGAAGACCGCCAACACACTGATGCGGCCGCGGAATTCTGCCACAGCTATTATTACCCACATCTCGGAATCCGACAAAATTCAGACACCCACACAAGTCCGCCACACCAAAGGTCAGTGATAAACTGGCGAAAACAAAACCTCCACCGTCACGCCAACAGAAATACGCCCAGACTATCACGACACACGAATCCACGCGGCCGTCTTTCAACGCGGTATTCCATTGGCGGTACACACCGCCGCGCTCAAAATACACACACTCTTACAAAACACAGCCACATTGGACAATTCGAAATACACACACCTGATACACATACACACACCACTCCCACACACCCAATACAATATAAAACACACACCCACATCACCCACAAACCCCTACGATCACTATTACAGAGCGAAGACCAGAGAGAGACACCACCATCCACAAACTAGCATCCACAGGCACACAACACCATCACCCACACAACTTCCACGCACAAAACACCACACACCACTACATATCACCACACTTATCACCGCACACACCACCCCACCCCACACATCACCTACACCACCCCATGGCACGTCAAAGACACCCCAGGTTCTCGGAGGAGGAGCTCAGGGTCATGGTGGAGGAAATCGTCCGGGTAGAGCCACAGCTATTTGGATCACAGATGCAGCACACCTCAATTGCAAGGAAGATGGAGCTATGGTGACGAATAGTCGACAGGGTCAACGCAGTGGGACAACACCCAAGAAATCGGGAGGACATCAGGAAGAGGTGGAACGGCCTATGGGAGAAGGTGCGTTCCGTGGTCTCAAGACACCACCAGGCGGTTCAGCGGACTGGCGGCGGACCCCCACCTCCTCACCCACAACTAACAACATGGGAGGAGCAGGTCTTGGCTATTCTGCATCCTGAGGGCCTCGCAGGAGTCGGTGGAAGAATGGACTCTGGTAAGTCAAACCTTTAACTACCATATCCCCCACCCTACCTGCATGCTATCACATACCCCCACCCTCGCCCCCACCCCTATCACTCCAACTCCTCACAAATGTACCAATATCACAAACCACCCATCCCAACACCAAGCCCTGTATGCAACACCAACGCATGGACACCCATCACCAAAGCATGCCCACTGCACATACCCATACACCCACCTAAACCATCATCACACAAGCCCCCACACAGGAATGCCAGCACTGAGGTACACGCTCACCCACCCATTGCACACCATGCCACACACAGATGCAATAATCATGCCTTTCCACCCCTGCAGGACCACTACCCAACATCACCAAACAGGAGGGTCCAGACATCTCCACTCCACCCACAGAAGAGGCCCACAGTGATGACAGCACCTCTGTCCACATGGATCTAGATGACCAGCCCGGACCATCGTGGGCCTCGGGACAGTCGGTTCCCCTCACACAGGCACAGGCCACCACAGACCTTCTCCCCTCTGGAAACACCAGCACAGCACCCACCCAGCGGGCCCATACCTCCATCCCCAGGACACGTCAATCAGCTGTGTGTCCACCACTACAGGGAACCCAGGATAACCCACCACCCCAACAACAACAGGGACCGGGGGGCAGTGGCAGTGGGCACAAGGTCCAGGGGACGAAGGCCAAGGAACACAGGGGAACTTGGAGGGCTGCTGTGCGACAGGGGGCAGACAGGCTAAGGAAACCCACTCTCCACGAGGCCCTCTCCTCCATCATGGGAGCATACCACCACTCCCAGGAGACGATGGCAACTGTACTGGCCAAGTTTCAGGAGACCCAGCGCATGCAGGAGGAACAGTATTTGGGGTTCAGGGAGGAACTCAGAACCATCAGCTCCGCCCTGGGCACCATTGTAGGGGTGCTGAAGGAAGTACTCAACACCAGGAGGGACACTGTGGCACTACAAGGGGCCCCTGACACTAGCATAGACAATGAACTGCCCACCACCTCCGCCGGCGCTAGTGGACAGGACGCCCCGCCACAGCACCACCACACCAGCACCCCACCCCCTGAAGGTGGAGAACCACCCCGCAAACGGTCCCTGAGTTCCAGGAACAAGAGAGAGCACGATGTGAAGACCCCCGCCAAGAAATGAGACCACCCTGATTGTCATCCCACTGTCCCACTTTGTCCCCCTGTCCATATTGAAACTGCCCCAGCTCCACTTCTTATGCCCATATGGGCAATGCACCTGTGAGACTAATAGACTGGACTCTGCCATGGACATTCCTCCACCATCACCCCTCACCATTTAACTTCCCCCTCCAATATTTTGTATTTAAATAAACACACCAAAAGCACCAAAAGATCAGGAGTCTTTCTGTGATTTCGAAATAGTGTATTTGCAATTACAGTGACAAAATGTTCAGGAAATAGTAATGTCAACATACCTATGTCACACAGCTCTAGTCCTTGAGGAATCTAAGCAGATGACACACGTTGGGACCCACACCTGTGAAACCGTAAGGGAAAGTGACAACTCAGTGACCATACACTGGGTGAAATCGACAGACAGGATAGAGGTAGAAGTGTAAAAGTACATGTAGTAGGCAGGAATGTATTCTCACCTGTGTTTCACTGGAAATATTGCTGGATGACTGAGTCACTGTTCTGCATGTCTTCTTCCTCTGCTTCCTCCTCATCACCGTCCACAGGCTCCACAGCTGCCACAACACCGCCATCTGGACCATCATCCTGCAGAAAAGGCACCTGTCGTCGCAAAGCCAAGTTATGAAGCATACAGCAGGCCACTATGATCTGGCACACCTTCTTTGGTGAGTAGAATAGGGATCCCCCTGTCATATGGAGGCTCCTGAACCTGGCCTTCAGGAGGCCGAAGGTCAGCTCGATCACCCTCCTAGTTCGCCCATGGGCCTCATTGTAGCGTTCCTCTGCCCTTGTCCTGGGATTCCTCACCTGAGTTAGTAGCCGTGACAGGTTGGGGTAACCAGAGTCACCTAATAGCCACACACGGTGCCTCTGGAGTTGACCCATCACATAAAGGATGCTGCTATTCCGCAGGATGTAGGCGTCATGCACTGAGCCAGGGAACATGGCATTCACATGGGAGATGTACTGGTCTGCCAAACATACCATTTGTACATTCATGGAATGATAACTCTTCCGGTTTCTGTACACCTGTTCACTCCCGTGGGGGGGACCAAAGCCACATGGGTCCTATCAATGGCACCTATGATGTTGGGGATATGTCCAAGGGCATAGAAGTCACCTTTCACTGTAGGCAAATCCTCCACCTGAGGGAAAACGATGTAGCTCTGCATGTGTTTCAGCAGGGCACACAACACTCCGGACAATACGTTGGAAAACATAGGCTGGGACATCCCTGATGCCATGGCCACAGTTGTTTGAAAAGACCCACTAGCAAGGAAATGGAGCACTTATAGCGCCTGCACTTGAGGGGGGATTCCTGTGGGATGGCGGACTGCTGACATCAGGCCAGGCTCCAACTGTGTACACAGTTCCTAGATTGTGGCACGGTCAAACCTGTAGGTGATTATCAAATTTCTTTCCTCCATTGTCGACAGGTCCACCAGCGGTCGGTACACCGGAGGATTCCGCCATCTCCTCACATGTCCCAGCGGACGTTGCCTATGAAGGACAACAGCGAGTACAGAGTCAAACAACTCAGAGGTATGTACCCACAGTCTACACAGAACACCATTCATACACACAATGTGGCCTGTATGTGTGTTGAGAGTAGGCCTAGGTATGTGTGACACAGTTGGTAATGAGGCCACATGGGCCCCTGAAATGGCGGCTGCCTGACCTCTAAAGTGGGACAATGGGATGTGAGGTAACTGCGCTGGCGTTGTACACCATCGCGGTAGGCGGTCGAACACTGCAGCGCAATGCTGCATTGGTTAACATTGGACCCTATGGGTCCCAGGAGCCAATGACGATGTACGCCGGCGGTGATGGTACGCACCGGCGTGGACGTGACCGCCATTTTCTATCTGTTGAATCACTCGATACCTGATCTTCGACAGGAGAGGACCTACAATGCAAGTGCTGCTGTGACCTCGGTCTGGAAGAGACAATGGCTTGTGCGTCTGGGGAAAGGGCCCTTGCCTTCACATCGGAGGAGTTGGAGAAGCTCGTCGATGGGGTCCTCCCCCAGTACACGCTACTCTACCGTCCTCCAGACCAAAAGGTAAGTACACAGGGAGCATGTTGTATGGGCTATGCCTGTGTGGAGAGGGCTGGTTGTAAGAAGGAAGGGGGCAGAGTTCTGAGTGAATGAAAGACGGTGGGTGCATGTGCCACATGGCAAGGGTAGGGATGGGGGCCACTCACTTTGATGGCGCAGTTGGTAATGACTTCTCTTCTTCCCCTGTACATTTCATGTAGGTCACCACCCACCAGAAGAAGGATATTTGGCGTGCCATCGCCAAGGACGTCCGGACCCTCGGGGTCCACCACAGACGGAGCACCCACTGCCAGAAAAGATGGGAGGACATTCGCCGCTGGAGCAAGAAGACGGTGGAGGCTCAGCTGGGGATGGCCTCCCAACGTGGGAGGGGTGCCCGTCGAACCATGACCCCCCTGATGTTCTGGATCCTGGCGGTTTGCCTACCCGGAGTTGGATGGGCACTTGAGGGCATCACAGCAGACACAAGGGGGTGAGTACACTCTCATTTAGCTGACTTTGCGTGCAGTGGAGGGGTCTGGGTGGGGGAGGAGGGCTGTGGGTTTCCCTAGGCCAGGGCGAGTTCCGTAGGCTAGGCCCCTTCATAAGGCATGGCCCTGTGGCCCCCCACCCCACCTCTGTAGAGTGCCAACTACAGCTATTCATGCACCTGTGTCATCTATGTGTGCATATGTCGTCCATAGCCTTGAAGGCCATTTCCCAGGAGTTGCAATGTAGAGCCCAACTGCGCGACGTAGTGCAGGGGGCTTCTGTGTCTGTCTTGTCCGCCAACGGTAGCGGTAAGCCATGCACTCAACATGTCTTTCTTCTGTTTCCCCCCCCCCTTTTTTGCGGTCTCCCTGTTCTTGTGTGCATTAGCATCATCAGGCGGAGGAGCAGTGGCACCGGAGCATGAGGGAGCTGTATCCCACATGGCCATGGAGGGCCACACTACGGACTCTGAATACACCAGTGGGACGGAGGGGAGCACCACGGCGGTGACAGGAGCTGAAACCAGCGACACGGACTCGTCCTCCGATGGGAGCTCCCTTGTGGTGGCGGCAACATCTGTGCCCCCCACTTCTACAGGTACAGCCGCCACCCCCCTACCAGCACCGCCCTCCCAGCAGCCCCTCAGCCTTCGCCCCGTGCCCGCTCACCCAGGAGGGTGGGCATCACCTTCTCCCCAGGCACCTCAGCCCCTGCCCCTGACACATCTGCTGCCCTCAGTGAAGAGGCCATTGACCTCCTCAGGTCACTCACTGTTGGGCAGTCTACCATTTTGAATGCCATCCTGGGTGTAGAAAGGGAGTTGCAACAAACCAATGCATTCCTGGAGGGCATTCATTCTGGTCAGGCGGCCCTTCACCGAACCTTTCAAACTCTGGCCTCAGCACTGATGGCAGCCATTGTCCCTGTGTCTAGCCTCCCCCCTCCAACTTCCTCCACCCAGATCCAATCCCCTGTACCTCTGCCTATCCCAAGCACACCATCAGACCAGCCTGCACACATCTCACCACACAAGGGAAGCTCAGGCAAACATAAGCACCACACATCCCACAGGCACTCACGCAAGCATCACACACATACAGACACACCAACATCCACTGCCTCCACTGTCTCCCCCTCCTCCTCATCTCCCTCCTCCCTCCCAGTCTCGTCTACACTCACACCTGCATGCACTACCTCTACAGCGACTACGTCCTACACCAGCACACCCACCAACACACCCCGCTCACGTGCAGTCACCACCCCCACTACCATTCACACGTCCCCTGTGTCCTCTTCCAGTGTGTCTGTGACGCCCCCTCCGAAGATACACAAACGCAGGCACACACCCACCCAACATACATCCACCTCACAACAGCCTCCAGCACATGCACCTCCACCCAAAACCACAAAACGTACACCTCCTACAACCACCACCTCTTCCTCCACTCCCAAACCCCCTCCAGCTACCCGTCCCAGTGTCTCCAAACAACTTTTCCTGTCCACCCTTAACCTATTTCCCACCACCCCCGTCTAACTCATAGGTCCCCAACTAGCACCTCAGCCACAAAATCTACGGGACCAGTGGTGCCTGTTGTCACAGGTATGTGGAGTGCACCGGCCACCAGGACAGCCAGTGTGGCACGGAGCCACAGCACAGCCAGTCCCGCCCCTGTGAAGCACCATAAGTTGGCCAGTGCCCGGCGGGAGAGGGGGAAGACTCCAGCCACCCAAGCCGCACCCAGGGGTCCCGGGGGGAGTGTGGACTCAGCTGTGACTCCTCCCAAGGTGGGGAAGGGCCAGAAGAAACCCGGCAAGTCTGGGAGGAGCAGCACGGCGGAGAAGACCGCCATCATCCCCGCTGGCCAGGAGGGCCCCGCCAGCCCCATCGTAGCTGCCCAGGAGGCCACCGCTAGCCCCATCGTCGCTGCGCAGGAGGACCCCGCCAGCCACAGCCCAGCTGCCCAGGAAGGCCCGCCAGCCACAGCCCAATTGCCCAGGAGGACCCCGCCAGCCACAGCCCAGCTGCCCAGGAGGACCCCGCCAGCCACAGCCCAGCTGCTCAGGAGGGCCCAGCCAGCCACAGCCCAGCTGCCCAGGAGGGCCCCACCAGCCACAGCCCAGCTGGGCAATGAAGGACAGCCAAGTCAAGAACCGCTGAACAGGGCAAGGACCGCTGAACAGGGCAAGGACTGCCAAGTCAAGCACCACTGAACAGGGCAAGGATCGCTGAACAGGGCAAGGACCACCAAGTCAAGCACCGCTGAACAGGGCAAGGACCGCTGAACAGGGCAAGGACCGCCAAGTCAAGCACCGCTGAACAGGGCAAGCACCACTGAACGGGGCAAGGACCGCCAAGTCAAGCACCGCTGCACAGGGCAAGCACCGCTGAACGGGGCAAAGACTGCCAAGTCAAGCACCGATGAACGGGGCAAGGACCGCCAAGTCAAGCACCGCTGAACAGGGCAAGGACCACTGAACTGGGCAAGGACCGCCAAGTCAAGCACCGCCGAACAGGGCAAGGACTGCTGAACGGGGCAAGGACCGCCAAGTCAAGCACTGCTGAGCATTGTAAATTCCTAACCTGACTTTTCTTTTCACCTATATATGAACAGAAAGGGAATTTGACCCTTTGGGCCAAAGACAGTGTTTATATGTTAACAGAATGAAAAGTCTTGCAAGCATTTTGGCTCGAATTTCAACAAAGCTATAATGAAGTTAGCAGAGCAGCCTAAGAAGATTTATTGCCCCAATAAAGGAGATAAGCAATGCCCTGTGTGTGATGAGTATTGGCAGGGAGGGGCCCTGGAGAGATAGACTCTCTGCGATGCAATGAGAGGGCATATAGGGGGTCATTCCGACCCCGGCGGCCGGGGATGCGGGAGCACCGCCAACAGGCTGGCGGTGCCCCGGAGGGCATTCTGACCGCGGCGGTTTGGCCGCGGTCAGACAAGGAAAACCGGCGGTCTCCCGCCGGTTTTCCGCTGCCCTGGGAATCCCCCATGGCAGCGCAGCTTGCTGCGCCGCCATGGGGGATTCCGACCCCCTCACCGCCATCCTGTTCCTGGCGGCTCCGACCGCCAGGAACAGGATGGTGGTGAGGGGTGTCGTGGGGCCAATGGCATGGGCGCTGCAGGGGCCCCCGTAAGAGGGCCCCACTTTGTATTTCAGTGTCTGCTTTGCAGACACTGAAATACGCGACGGGTGCCACTGCACCCGTCGCACATACCCTCTCCGCCGGCTCCATTCGGAGCCGGCTTCCTCGTGGGGAGGGGTTTCCCGCTGGGCTGGCGGGCGGCTCTCTGGCGGTCGCCCGCCAGCCCAGCGGGAAAGCCAGAATGGCCTCCGCGGTCTTTCGACCGCGGAGCGGCCATTTGGCGGCTCCCTCCAGGCGGGCGGCTCCCGCCGCCCGCCGGGCTCAGAATGAGCCCCATAGTGTATGTTTAGTAAAACAAGCTTATTTTAGGAGCCGTGTTTGTTTAGTAAAACAAGCCTATTTTAGGAGACGGGTAAATGAGGACAGCACAGAAATCAAGCCAAAACAAATGTCACTGACATGCAGGAGGTGAGAGGAATGAAGTGCTGCAATAAAACGCAGGCAGCTACCAGCCTAAGACATGCACAGTAAAAGGAGACCACCCAATTTAAAAAAAAAAAAAAGTCTGTCACAGCAACAGATAAAGAAACCAAAGTAGAACGATACAGTAGTTGGTCACTGCTCTTAAACAGAAAAAGGAGGAAGAAAAAGGCAGAACTGACCCCTAGAAAGTAAGAATATCTAAAGGCCACTGCAACCAACAAACTAAATCGCTTTAACCCACTGTATAAGTATAGTTAAGTACACATGAGGTTGAATGCTTACGCTCGACCTAAAAAGCATTTGCAATGAAATAGGTCTGGCACTAGTGAGAGTTAGAGCTGTTAGTGTTGTAAATGATAATGACAACCTCACATTTGGGACCTTATAAATATTTAGCCATGCAGAACATCAAGCCTTTCTCAGAAATAAACTGTGTTTGTGGATTCCTTCATACACTTGAAATTAGACCCTAATGCTCTGAACAGCCCCTACAGCCCACCACAGTAAAAATAGCATTTGGAAGAAACATGGTCATGTAACCATATATTCAGCCTCTAGAAGGCATATTCACATAAAAAATAATGATAAAGAACATTGCAGTGTAACCGTATAACAGCCCCTTGAGGGCATAGTGTATTACACATTTTTAGGCCTAGCAGCCCTTTTAAATATAATTTAACTGTGGATTTAGTGGCACAACATTGCAGTGCTGCAAGTCATTACTAGATGCCCCTGTAGAGTCAACAGCAGAAGGTGCAGTACCACTGGTTGTGGCTACATGTCCCTGTAGAGTTAACAGCAGAAGGTGCAGTACCACTGGTTATGGCTAGATGTCCCTGTATAGTCAACAGCAGCCAAAAGCACTCAGAGTAAAGTGTCACAGAACACTGCCAGAAAATCTTCAGGCATTAGAAGCTCAGAATGTCCCCCAAACCCGGAAACAGCTGGAGAAGTACCAGGTTCTCAGTGAAATGGCTGAAATATTTAGCCATGCCGCACATAAAACCTTTTTCAGAAATAAACTGTGTTTGTGCATTCCTTCATACACTTAGCATTAGACTGTAATGGTCTAAACAGCGCCTACAAAGCACCACATTAAAAATAGCATTCAGAAGAAACATGGTCATGTAACCATATAACTAAAAAATGAAGGGGACAGGGAGATTAATGGTCCAGTGTACAACCTCCCAAAAAGAACCTATGAAACTCATATAAAGTACACTGTTCCAACACTGGAAGAAGAAAAAACACTGGGAAAACACAGGGAGACTCTCTTAACAGGAGCAAAAAGCCCTCACACATCCGATAGAATGTCGCGCTTCATCACTGGGCATGCTCCTCGTCAGGCCGGCACTGCAATGTCTGATGCGCACCCCTAAAAAAAGGGCTTTTTGCTCCTGTTAAGAGAGTCTGCCTGTGTTTTCCCAGTGTTTTTTCTTCTTTCAGTGTTGGAACAGTGTACTTTATGTGAGTTTCACATGTAACCATATAGTCAGCTCCTAGAGGGCATAATCACATGAAAAAAGAATGACAAAAAGCATTGCAGTGTAACCATATAATCAGCCCCTTGAGGACATAGGGGGTCATTACAACATTGGCCGTAAAAGCTGCATACCGCTGTGCAGAAGACTGCCAACACACCGCCGCGGCCGCGGAATTCAGCCACAGTCATTATGACCCAAAGGCCGGAATCCGCCAAAATCTAGACACCCACACAAGTCCGCCACACCAAAGGTCAATGATAAGCTGGCGATAACAAATCCTCCACCGTCACCCCAACAGGAATACGCCCACACTATCACAACCCACAAATCCACTCGGCGGTCATTCAAACGCGGTATTCCATTGGCGGTACACACCGCCACCCTCAAAATACACACACATATACAAAACACATCCACATTGGACAATTCGAAATACACACACCTGATACACATACACACACCACTCCCACACACCCAATACAATATAAAACACATACCCACATCACCCACAAACCCTTACGACAACAATTGTGACAGAAGGCCAGAGAGAGACAACATCAAAAAGAACAATAGCATCCACAGGCACTCAACACCATCACCCATATGGCATCCACGCACCTCACAAAACACACCTCTAAAATCACCCCACACATCACAACACACACCACCCACACATCACCCACACCCCCCCATGGCACGGCAAAGACACCCCAGGTTCTCTGAGGAGGAGCTCAGGGTCATGGTGGAGGAAATCATCCGGGTAGAGCCACAGCTATTCGGATCACAGGTGCAGCACACCTCCATAGCTAGGAAGATGGAGCTATGGTGAAGAATAGTGGACAGGGTCGACGCAGTGGGACAGCACCCAAGAAATAGGGATGACATCAGGAAGAGGTGGAACGACCTACGGGGAAGGTGCGTTCCGTGGTCTCAAGACACCACATCGCGGTGCAGAGGACTGGCGGCGGACCCCCACCTCTTCCCCCACAACTAACAACATGGGAGGAGCAGGTCTTGGTTATTCTGCATCCTGAGGGCCTCGCAGGAGTAGTTGGAGGAATGGACTGTGGTAAGTCAAATCTTTACTATTACATCCCCCTTCCTACTCCTCACACATGTCCCAATATCACAAACCACCCATCCCAACACCAAGCCCTGCATGCAACACACAAGCATGAACACCCATCACCAATGCATGGCCACTGCACATACCCATACACGCCCCTAAAGCATCATCACACAAGGTCCTACATAGGAATGCAAGCACTGGGGTACACGGTCACCCACACATTGTACACCATGGCACATACAGATGCAATAATCATGCCTTTACACCCCTGCAGGACCCCTACCCAACGTCACCGTCCACCCACAGGAGAGGCCCACAGTGATGACAGCAGCTCTGTCAAACTGGATCTAGATGACCAGCCTGGCCCATCTGGGACCTCGGGACAGTCGGTTCCACTCACACTGGCACAGGCCACTACAGAGCTTGCCCCCTCTGGAAACACCAGCACAGCACCCACACAGCGGGCCCATACCTCTGTCCCCAGGACACGTCAAGTAGCAGTGTGTCCACCACTACAGGGAGCCCAGGATAACCCACCACCCCAACAACACCAGGGACCTGGGGGCAGTGGTAGTGGGCATACGGTTCAGGGGACAGAGGCCCAGGAACACAGGGGAACTGGGAGGGCTGATGTGCGACAGGGGGAGGACAGGCCCAGGGAACCCACTCTCCACGAGGCCCTCTCCAACATCATGGGAGCCTACCACCATTCCCAGGAGATGATGGCAAAGGTACTGGCCAAGTTTCAGGAGACCCAGCGGCTGCAGGAGGAACAGTATTTGGGCTTCAGGGAGGAACTCAGATCCATCAATTCCACCCTGGACAGCATTGTAGGGGTGCTGAAGGAACTCCTCAACACCAAGAGGGACACTGTGGCACAACAAGGGGCCCCTGACACTAGCCTGGACGATGAACTGCCCACCACCTCCGCCGGCGCTAGTGGACAGGAGGCACCGCCACAGGACCACAACACCAGCACCCCACCCCCTGCAGATGGAGAGCCACCCCACAAACAGTCCCTGAGATCCAGGACAAAGACAGAGAACAATGCCAAGACCCTGCCAAGAAATGAGACCACCCTGATTGTCATCCTTTTGTCCAACCTTGTCACCCTGTCCATCCTTAAACTGCCCCTGCTCCACTTCCTATGCCCCTTTGGACAATGCACCTGTGAGACTAATAGACTGGACTCTGCCATGGACATTCCTCCACCATCACATCTCACCATTTTACAACCCCCTCCAATTTCTAAGCACTTAAATAAACACCCTTAAAGCACAAAACAATCAGGAGTCTGTCTGTGATTTCAAAATAGTGTATTAGCAATTACAGTGGCAAAATGCTCTTTCAAATGTAATGTCAACATACCTATGTCACACAGCTCTAGTCCATGAGGAAACAAAGCAGATGTCACACAGTGGGACCCACATCTGTGAAATCGTAAGGGAAAATGACAACTCAGTGACCATACACTGGGTGAAAATGACAGACAGTAGAGAGGAAGTGGATTAAAATCAGATGTAGCAGGTAGTGTTGCCTTCTTACCTGTGTCTCACTGGAAGTATTGCATGAGCATCGTGTTCCTGTTGTCGATGTCCTCTTCTTCTGCTTCCTCGTCTTCACTGTCCACAGGGTCCACAGCTGCCACAACAACTCCATCTGGACCATCCTCCTGCAGAAAAGGCACCTGCCATCGCAAAGCCAAGTTGTGAAGCATACAGCAGGCCATGATGATCTGGCACACCTTCTTTGGTGAGTAGAATAGGGAACCACCTGTCATATGGAGGCAACGGAACCGGGCCTTCAGGAGGCCGAAGGTCCGTTCTATAATCCTCCCAGTACGCCCATGGGCCTCATTGTAGCGTTCCTCTGCCCTTGTCCTGGGATTCTTCACTGGGGTCAGTAGCCATGACAAGTTGGGGTAACCAGAGTCACCTGCAAATGGCGAGGGACAACTGTTAGACACACACTGACTCATAGGGACATGCACAGACCCAGACAACTATTCCACTGACTTGGGTCCAGGTGCTCACCTAATAGACACACCCAGTGCCTCTGGAGTAGCCCCATCACATAAGGGATGCAGCTATTCCGCAGGATGTAAGCGTCATGCACTGAGCCAGGGAATTTTGCATTAACATGGGAGATGTTCTGGTCTGCCAAACACACCATCTGCACATTCATCGAATGGTAACTCTTCCGGTTTCTGTACACCTGTTCACTCCTGCGGGGGGGACCAAGGCCACATGTGTCCCATCAATGGCACCTATGATGTTGGGGATATGTCCCAGGGCATAGAAATCACCTTTCACTATAGGCAAATCCTCCATCTGAGGGAAAATGATGTAGCTCCGCATGTGTTTCAGCAGGGCAGACAACACTCTGGACAACACTATGGAAAACATAGGCTGGGACATCCCTGATGCTATGGCCACTGTTGTTTGAAATGACCCACTTGCTAGGAAATGGAGTACTGACAGCACCTGCACTTGAGGGGGGATTCCTGTGGGATGGCGGATAGCTGACATCAGGTCTGGCTCCAACTGGGCACACAGTTCCTGGATTGTGGCATGATCAAGCCTGTAGGTGATGATCACATGTCTTTCCACCATTGTCGATAGGTCCACCAGCGGTCTGTACACCGGAGTATGCCGCCATCTCCTCACATGCCCCAGCGGACGGTGCCTGTGGAGGAGAACAGCGAGCAGAGAGTCAACCAACTCTGAGGTACGAAAACACAGCTTACTCTGAAAATATTCATAAATCAAAATTTGCCTGTGTGAGTAGTTAGGCAAGGCCTAGGAATGTGTAGCGCAGTCAAAAACTAATGCCATGTGGGCCACTGAAATAGCGGCTGCCTGAGCTGTAAAGTGGGACAGGGGGATATGATGTAACTGCGCTGGCGTTGTACACCGTCGCAGTAGGCGGTCGAAGACCGCGGCGCAGTTCTGCATTGGTTAACATTGGGCCCTATGGGTCCCAGGAGCCAATGACGATGTATGCCGGTGACGACGGTACGCACCGCCGCGGGCGTGACTGCCATTTTCTATCTGTTCAATCACTCGATACCTGATCTTCAACAGGAGAGGACCTACACAGCAAGTGCTGCTATGACCTCAGTCTGGAAGAGACAATGGCTCATGTGTCTGGGGAAAAGGCCCCTGCCTTCACATCAGAGGAGTTGGAGAAACTCATGGATGTGGTCCTCCCCCAGTACACGCTACTCTACGGTCCTCCAGACAAACAAGTAAGTACACTGTGAGCATGCTGTATGGGCAATGCCTGTGTGGAGTGGGGTGGATGAAAGATGGGGGGGTGAGAATAAGGCGTGCATGAAACGACAGTGAGTGCATGTGCGTCATGGCAAGGGTAGGGATGCGGGCCAATGACTGTGACGGTGGAGTTGGTAATTACTTCTCTTTTCCCCTGTACAATTCCTGTAGTTCAGCGCCCACCAGAAGAAGGACATCTGGCGTGCCATCGCCAAGGACGTCCGGACCCTCGGGTCCACCACATACGGACCACCCACTGCCAGAAAAGATGGGAGGACATTCGCCGCTGGAGCAAGAAGATGGCGGAGGCCCAGCTGGGGATGGCCTCCCAACGTGGGAGGGGTGCCCGTCGCACCATAACCCCCCTGATGTTCAGGATCCTGGCGGTGGCCTATCCGGAGTTGGATGGGCGCTTGAGGGCATCACAGCAGCCACAAGGGGGTGAGTACACTTTCATTCTGCTGATTCAGCGCGCATTTTAGGTGTCTGGATGGGGGAGGTTGGCTGTGGGTTCCCCTAGGCCAGGGCGAATTTGGTAGTTGAGTTCACTACTTCAGGCAGGCCCTATGGCCCCCAGCCCACCTGTGTACAGTGCCAACTACACCTAGTCAGGCTCCTGTGACATCCATGTGTGCAGAAATTGGCCATAGCCTTGTAAGCCATGTCCCAGGGATTGAATAGTGGACCCCAAGTGCACGGCTTAGTGGAGGGGGCTTCTGTGTATGTCGTGTCCGCCAACGGTAGCAGTATTGCATGCACTGAACATGTCTTTCTTCTGTCTCCCCCCCCCCATTTTTGTGGTCTGCCTGTACTTGTGTGCTTTAGCATCATCAGGCAGAGGAGCAGTGGCACCAGAGCAGGAGGGAACTGCATCCCACATGGCCCTGGAGGGCGAGACTACAGACTCCGAATTCACCAGTGGGATGGAGGGCGAGGGGAGCTCCACGGCGGGGACAGGAGCTGACACCAGCAAGACGGACTCCTCCTCTGATGGGAGCTCCCTTGCGGTAGCGGCCCCATCTGTGCCCCCCACATCTGCAGGTACAGCTGCCACCCCCCACCAGTATTGCCCTCCCAGCAGCCCCTCAGCTTTTGCCCCGTGCCCGCTCACCCAGGAGGGTGGGCATTACCTTTGCCCCAGGCACCTCAGGCCCTGCCCCTGCCACCCCTACTGCCCTCAGTGAGGAGGCCATTAACTTCCTCAGGTCCCTCACTGTTGGGCAGTCTACCATTTTGCATGCCACCCAGGGTGTAGAGAGGCAGTTGCAACAAATAATGCAGTCCTGGAGGGCATAAACTCTGGTCAGGCAGCCCTTCAGCAAGCTTTTCAGACTCTGGCCAACTCACTGATGCAGCCATTGTCCCTGTCTCTAGCTTCCCCCCTCCTACTTCCTCCACCCAGACCCACACCCCTGTACCTCAGCCTATCCCAAGCACACCATCAGACCAGCATTCACACAACTCAACACACAAGCGAAGCTCTGGCAAACATAAGCACCACACATCCCACAGGCACTCACGCAAGCATCACACACATGCAGACACACCAACATCCACTGCCTCCACTGTGTCCCCCTCCTCTTCGTCTCCCTCCTCCCTCCCAGTCTCGTCTCCACTCACACCTGCATGCACTACATCCTCAGCCACTACGTCCATCACCAGCACACCCACCACCACACCCCGCTCACGTGCACTCACCACACCCACTACCAATCACACATCCCCTGTGTCCTCTCCCAGTGTGTCTGTGAGGCCACCTCCCACGGTACACAAACGCAGCCACACACCCACCCAACAGCCATCCACCACACGACAGCCTCCAGCCCATGCACCTTCACCCAAAGTCACCAAACGTACACCGCCTACAACCACTACCTCTTCCTCCACTCCCAAACCCCCTTCAGCTACCCGTCCCAGTGTTCCTAAGAAACTTTTCCTGGCCAGCCTTGACCTCTTTCCCTCACCTCCCCCACCCCGCCAGTCTCCTAGGGCCTGACTCTCCAGGTCCCAACCTAGTACTTCAGCCACAACATCGGCGGGACCAGTGGTGCCAGTAGTCACCGGATTATGGAGTGCACCAGGCAGCAGGGCAGGCAGTGTGGCAAGGAGCCAGAGCACGGACAGTCCCCCACCTGTCAAGCATAAAAAGTTGGACAGTGCCCAGCGGGAGAGGGGAAAGAAACCAGCCACCATAGCCGTTCCCAGGGGTACAGTTGGGAGTGTGGAGACAGCTGCAACACCATCCAAGGGGGGAAAGGGGCACAGTAAACGCGGCAAGTCTGATAAGATCAGCACGGTGGACAAGACCACCACCAGCCTCGCTGACCAGGAAGCGACCACCAGCAGCAGCCCCGCTGCTACAGACAGGACCGCCAGCAGCCCCGCTGCCCAGGAAGCGACTGCCAGCAGCAGCCCCGCTGCCACAGACAGTACCGCCAGCAGCCCGCTGCCCAGGAAGCGACTGCCGCCAGCAGCCCCGCAGGGCAGAACAAGCCCGCCAGCAGCTGAATTGCTGCCCAGGACACCGCCGCCACAAGCAGCGCTGCCAAGGACACCGCCACAAGCACCGCTGCCCAGGACACTGCCGCCAGCAGCCCCACAGGCCAGTCAGCACAAATGATTCTGACGCTACTGAGTCTGCCACGGGCAGGATGAAGCACTCTGGGAACAAGGCACCCTCCTGAACCAGTGGAGAGATACATCCACTACCTCAGTCCTTGGCAGGATGAAGCACTCTGGGCACAAGGCCCCCTCCAGAACCAGTGGAGAGATACATCCACTACCTCTGTCCTTGGCAGGATGAAGTACTCTGGGCACAAGGCCCCCTCCAGAACCAGTGGAGACTGTTATCCACTACCTCTGTCCTTGGCAGGATGAAGCACTCTGTGCACAAGGCCCCCTCCAGAACCAGTGGAGACTGTTATCCACTTGTGAGACTGTGGCTTTGCACTCCCCAGGATTGAACAGTGGGAAACCCACCCACTATAGAGACTTGAGAGACTGTGGCTTTGCACTCCCCAGGATTGAACAGTGGGCAAACCACCCACTGTAGAGACTTGAGAGAATGTGGCTTTGCACTCCCCAGGATTGAACAGTGGGCAAACCACCCACTGTAGAGACTTGTGAGACTGTGGCTTTGCACTCCCCAGGATACATCAATGGGCATGGAGCCCCCTCGTGCACTCAACCGGCTGAGGTGCCCCCCTTCCCTTCCCCCTGAGGTTCCTGTTTTATTTCTATCTGATGCCCCTGCAGTGTTCTCTCCGTTTTGATTGGGTATTGAGTGTGGGCCTCGCCCATGCCTTTTGGGCCCAGTGATCCACAGACTATGATGGTGGAATCCCTTGGACTTGTGTTCTTGGTGTATATAATTGTATATCGTATAAATGTATATATTTGTATAAATTTTAGATTCATGTCTTTGAATATATCCAATTATTCAACTCATTTCCTTTTGTCCTTGCCTTCTTCCAAGGGTGGTTGGGGGGGTGTAACTTTGATGTATCAACATGTACTTGTGTGTGTGTAGTAGTGGGTGAGGGTGGGGGTGGGAGTTTTGCGTGTTGCGTGTGTGTGTCACTGTTTTTTCCCTTCCCTCTCCCGTGTGTCGTAGGTGCAGTACTCACAGTGGTCTTAGCCGCCTACGTTTGTGCTCCTGGAAGAGGAGCAGGAAGATAAAGGCTGGCAGAATTTGGAGCTCTGGTTCCATGGCATCCTGGTTCCTCGTGGGGTGTGTAGAGGTGAGCGTTTTCCCTTCGAAGTCCTGTTTCCGCAGTGTTTTTGTTCGCGGTGAATCGCCCCGGAAAAAGTGGCAGATTGGTGGGTTGTAATTCTGTGGGCGGTACATTGTCCTCCGCCTGTCTGTTGGCGGTTACCGCCGCGGTGTTTTTTGTACCGCCGTGGCGGTCGGAGTGTTAAAGTGGCTGTCTATGTTGGCGGTTTCTGCCACGGTCGTAATTCCATTTTTTTTAACGCCGGCCTGTTGGCGGTTTTACCGCCGCTTTAACACCGACTGCCAGGGTTGTAATGACCACCATACTATATTACACATTTTCTTTAACTGTGGAGTCAGCCGCACAATGGTGCAGTGCTGCAGGTCATTACTAGATGACCCTATAGAATCAATAGCAGAAGGTGTAGTACCACTGGTCGGCTAGGTGCCCCTGTGGAGTCAACAGCAGAAGGTGCAGTACCACTGGCTGTAGGTAGATGTCTCTGTAGAATCAACAGCAGAAGGTGCATGTCGCTTCCTCCTCACCACTGCTCCGGTAAGTGCTTCCATTGTTTTGGGCTTGTCTGGGCTTGTTTGGGCTTCTTGGCTTCTCCTCTCCCGGAAGGCCCCGCCCACCTCCCTCCTCCTCAGAGCTCTTCCCGCTCCTGACTCCTGTTGCCCCCCTGCATTCCCATTGCAGGTTTCCCTCCCTTCTCCCAGCTGCCACTCCCTCCCACCTCCCCTCTTATGCCGGCTGCAGCACGGACGCACCACTGGCACGCCCTGCGCCCATTCGCGCCAAGAACGCGCCCAGCGCCAACACGCCTCCTGCGCCACCGAACACCTTTACACTGCCAACGAACTCCACGCCGTTAATCCAGGACGCTCCTCCATCTGCCTCCAGTCCACACTGATGCGCACCAAAGGACCCTTCTCCTGCAAAGCCTGCAATTTTACCTGCAACCTAACCTCCAAACTCCAAATCAAAACAGACAACCGCCTAAGATACATCCTACTTAACACCTGCTCTGTCCAGAAACATGCAGTTGAACTCTGGGATCTCCTGACCACATACTCACCCGACGTCGCTTCCTCACCGAAACCTGGATGAACTCAGCCTAGGAACCAGACGTAGCCATAGCCATACCAGAAAACTACAAGATCACCAGAAGAGACCGAATCAACAGACCAGGAGGAGGAATCGCCATAGTCCACAAAAACACCATAAGAGTCTCCACCAACTCCTAAGACACCATCAACTCTGCTGAGCACCTCCACTTCAAAATCCACATTAACGCCAACAACACACTCATAGGAACACTGGTCTACAGACCCCTGGACCCAGTCCGCAGTTCTGCAACGACATCGCCAACGCCATCAGCTCCCAAGCCCTTGCCTCAATAGACTACATCCTCCTCGGTGACCTAAACTTCCACCTAGAAAATAACAACGATATCAACACCACCAACCTAATCGACAACCTTGCCAACTTCGGCCTCAAGCAACTCGTCACTACACCCACTCACTCCGCCACACACTCGACCCCATCTTCTCAGCCAGCAACCAAGTCTCTTTCAGCCACACCACCAAACTCAGCTGGACAGACCACTGCTGCATCCACTTCTCCTACCAGAAACCAGTCACTCACCACCACCGCACACAACCCCCCACGACGCAACTGGAGCAAAATATAAATGGAATCAACTGATCTCCACTCTCGCCCGGGCCCCACCCCCTGAGACCACAGACCCCAACACAGCCACCACCAACCTGTATCGCTGGATAGAAGATTGCGCCAACACCCTCGCACCGCAAAAAAAAAAAAAACACCTCTCACAGAATCAAGGCCAGCTGGTTCTCCCCAGAACTACAGGCATCCAAACGGCTATGTTGCAGAATGGAAAAAACCTGGCACCTTGACCCTACCAACTCCAACCACATTGCTTTCAAGGATGCCCTAGGCAAACATCACCAACTGATCCACACCACCAAAAGGACCCACTTCAAAAACCGCATCGACGCCAACGATTACAACAGTAAAGAGCTCTTTGGCATCATCAATGAGCTCTCCACCCCCAGGACCTGCTCCAACGAACCCCCACCATCACAGGAGTTCTGCAACTCACTGGCAACCCACTTCCGTCGAAAGATAGAAGAAATCCACAATAGCTTCAAACACCAGACCCACCAGCTGACTACAAACACCCAAGAACCCAACGCTCCAAGCAACACCCACCTCCTCCACACCTGGACCCCGTCAACATAGAGGACACTGCCACCACCATGGCCTCCATCCACTCTGGATCACCATCGGACCCCTGCCCACACCATATCTTCAATAAGGCAAACATCATCATCGCCCCCCACCTCTGCAAAACCATCAACAGCTCCTTCGAGTCAGCTGCCTTCCCAGAAAGATGGAAGCACGCAGAAATCAACGCCATGCTGAAGAAACCAAAGGCAGACCCAGACGACCCCAAGAACTACCGGCTGATTTCCCTCCTACCCTTCCCAGCCAAGGTCATCGAAAAAATCGTAAACAGCCAACTATCCCGGTTCCTGGAAGGCAGCAAGGTACTGGACACCTCCCAATCCGGATTCCGCAGAAACCACAGCACCGAGACTGCACTCATTGCTGCCACAGACGACATTAGGACCATGCTCGACGAAGGAGAAAAAGCAGCATTCATCCTCCTGGTCCTCTCCGCAGCTTTCCACACGGTATGTCATCACACTCTCCGCACACGCCTCCACAACGCTGGAATCCGTGACAAGGCACTCGACTGGATCTCGTCATTTCTCTCAGGCAGAACCCAGAGAGTCCGCCTCCCACCGTTCCTGTCAGAAGCCTCCAGAATCATCTGTGGCGTTCCCCAGGGTCTTCGCTCAGCCCAACGCTCTTCAACGTTTACATAGCCCCCCTCGCAAACATCGCACAAACCCACCACATCAACATAGATTCCTACGCAGATGACATTCAGCTCATCCTCTCGTCCTCACGAAAGACCCTACAACTGCAAAGAACAACCTCCACAATGGACTTCACCCCATCGCCAGCTGGATGGAATCAAGCCACCTCAAGTTAAACACAAACAAGACAGAAATCCTCATCTTTGGCACCAACCCCTCAACTTGGAATGACTCCTGGTGGCCCAACTCCCTAGGAACCGCGCCCTCACCCACCACCCACGCACGCAACCTAGGCTTCATCTTGGACTCCACACTCAGCAGGTCAATGCCATCTCCTCTTCCTGCTACAACACTCTCCGCATGCTCCGCAAAATCTTCAAGTGGATTCCTGTCGAAACCAGGAAAACTGTCACCCACGCCCTGGTCAGCAGCCGATTGGACTACGGAAACGCCCTATATGCAGGAATAAAACTCCAAACAAAGCTGCAAAGAATCCAGAACGCATCCGCCCGCCTCATTCTGGACATCCCACGCTGCGGCCAAATTTCCCCCCACCTCAGAGACCTTCACTTGCTACCAGTATCAAAGAGGATCACCTTCAAACTCCTCATCCACACACAAGGCCCTCCACGACACAGGCCCAGCCTACCTCAACGACAGACTCACCTTCCACACCTCCACCCACAATCTTCGCTCCGGCAGCCTCGCCCTCGCCTTCATCCCCCGCATCCGCCATACCACTGCCGGAGGAAGATCCTTCTCTCACCTGAACTCCCTACCGCTCCACCTTTGCCAGACCCAAGACCTCTTGACATTCAGGAAATGCCTCAAGACATGGCTCTACGACCAGTAGCTCCCCCCCCCCAGCGCCTTGAGACCTTAACGGGTGATTAGTGTGCTGTATAAATCCTTGATTGATTGATTCTTCAGTCCTTGGAGAGCATAGTGCATTACACACTTGCAGACCAAGCAAGGTTATCAGAATGGTATTATAAACAAGGCCCTTACAAAAACAAATTCCTCTCAGCTATAGAAACACAAGCTTCAGCAATAAGAGAGTTTATATATACATTGAATGGTGGAAGAGGTTATGATTTTTGGGCCCTCTCTAACCTAGTGTGACGCACAAGATGGCCTGGACAGAAAGAGCAGATCGTTCTGAATGTTTCAATGATGGTCCCATTGCACTAGGACCACCACAGTCTGTGTTGTAGGCACAAATGTGTTGTAAAAGAAATGCTTGCAAAGCATTATGGGATGAGTCCCCAAGTGCAATGTATATTGTAGAATTGGCTCTCCCGCAGTGCGGGGGGGGCTACTTTTGAGGATTAATTTCTGGGTCGATTTCATGCTAGATAAAGCCACAATAAATATGTACAAAACACACGCATGACACAACTACTTGTAATGACTGATTATGTAAAGTAAGGATCAAGTGAAGGGTAAACGTGGAAAATAAACCACATGCGTGAACATGAGTGCTTACTGACAAGCACGAGAGGCAGGAAAATAGTCCATCCAAGCAACAGAAAAACATTCCAGCATTAATTTAAATGTACTTGGCCGGTGCTCCTTGGCCAAGTACAGGAAGTGACATATCGGCTTCCAAACCAGTTAGGAGGCAGCAAAGCAAGGGCAACACTGCCTTCAACCTATGGTAAGTGGCAGACAGTGGGAGCAAAGTCCTATACTCTATCCAACAGGTCTTGCAGACAGTGCATGCGCACTGTCTAGGCTCGACTTAACAAAGTTGTTGCCTCAGTGAGTGCCTGGGGCTGTCCAGTCGGACATCAGTGTGTACACAGTGGGGTAGGGGCCTTATCAGAAAAATAGGCAAGGTGTCATCCCATGATCCACATGAGTGTGCTGCTAGATGAATCCTCTGGATTTTTTTTTTCTCGCCCGACCCTGACCATGTGCTGAGAGTCCCTGCAATACAAAAGACACACACACTCAGAAGCGGACGGGCTCAGCTTGACTGAAGCAAGTCATGGCACTCAAAGTGCCTTACAATACTGAAGTGATCATTGTGAGAAATATTTTAAAGACCTCTCACGCCTGTGTTAAACACCACAGACTCTCCTCCGTACAGCGCACATTGCCAGCAACCCGCTACCTGCTTAACTGTACCACAGGGCAGCTTTGTTGAGCACGTCTCGGGATGGCCCCAGAGAAAGACATTAGAATGGTGTACATAGATACAGACAAAACAATTACGTACAAATGTACTAACTAAATTATAAACATCTCACAGCTGTTTAAGAGTAACGTTTGAAAACACAAGTCTCTTTGGAGAGTCAGTTCCCTTTCTCAAATATGGTGTGTCTTTTTCTGAGATTCTGGCAGGACCTCTCGAAGATTAACTGAGTTTTCTTTAATGCCACTACTGGGCACCAGTGGGCACATAATGTCTACTGAAGTGTTGGAGTCCCCTGCGACAGAAATAGATAGAGCTATATGTACCCCAAAACCGACAGTTGCAACAGTGTTACCTCTAAGTAGTTGCAAGGTACATTTACACTGCACCAAAACAATTTGTGTGCGAGTTTTTTTTTGGGCTATACCATTTCGTGCTTTCATCTCACGCAGTAAAAGTATCACGTCTATCTCTGTCTCTCATTGTTTTATCATCATTTTACTTCTAGGATATTCCATCTCTAATTCTTTAACCATCTATACTACTCAGTCACCAACATCTCTGCCTCATTCTCCCTCATGCCTCCACTGCTGACATTGTAGCACCTTACCTTCCAAGCTTCCCATCACTTATGTTAATTTTTATCAGTTTTAGTGCCTCATTTTATCCCGTTCTCCCAGTTTCCATCTTAAATCAACATCTGTCCTCTATCAGAACTATTTCTTATAATTTTATGTTTATGTTATATGATTAATATATTCAAATTCACCACTCATGCTCACAATTCCGTCATCCCATGCTCCTTCCATCTCTCATTTTCACACCCTTGCTTCTGCTAGTTTCCCTCTCTTTCTGCTGTATTTTGTACCTTCATCTCTTTTATTTGTTTTAGTTCTCAGTTTGACTCTTCCACCACCTCTCGCTCTAATCTTTCATAACTATTAGTCACTCATTCACTTCTACCTATCCCTCCCACATCTATCATTCTTAACCTTACTTCCCCACCTGCTTATCTTGACTTCTCTTAGCTCTAGTCCATGCATTCTAACTTTCACCTACATCTTCGACCATAAATTACCTCTAACTCTTTTTTTGCCTCGCACCTGCAACTTCAAACTTCTCATTTACTCAATGTCATGAGTGTCACTCTAAACTCCATCTCTACAGCTCTAATCTTTCCACCTTTACATATCTCCCAATTTCCTGCATATCTACATCTCTGACATATTCTCTGACACTTATCTAGCACTTCACTCGGGTCTCTATTTATTTCATTCTTCGCATCGATCTCTATCACACTGCCATCTCCCTTTGCCATCCCATCTCTCTACTCCACCTGTTACGTCTCTGTTTACCTCTCGCTGCCTTGTCTGCCTTACACTGAGTAGAGCCACCCCTTCAATGTTTCATGGCCTGCCCCCTGCTCACTTTTCACCTCCCTAACATGTTTGTTCTTTTTTTAATCTTACTTTCGTATACTCAATCTCTTCATCCTACCAGTACCCTCACTTTCTTTCTCTTTGAATGTTCTCTATTTTTCTTTGCTCGTTCTGTTAATCAATGTTTTTTATAAATTCCCTTGCCCTTTTCTGCCTCATTTACCCTTTTCTAGTTCTGTCCTATTTCTTTCTTCCCTACCAGTTATTTTACTTCCCTGTTAATCAATTTGTGTTCCAACTTCAGCTTTCTTTCTTATTTAATTTCTACTACTCCCTTAACTTTTCTTTCTCTCAGTTTCTTCCATTCTTTTTGTCCCAGGGTTCACTTCTCTTATTGTCATTCACATTTTTTTCATACTGGCTTTGTTTTCTGAAGCAGCTCCAATGTACGTAGCTGGAGCCGAAGCGGGGAAAAATGATCCATGACAGACCGCCTTCCATGCCAGTATGACAGACCTGAAAGTCATGTTATGTCTGAAGATTGACTTCCAAAATGGCATTCTAGCATCAGAAATGATATAAATGAAATAGAATCTTCCGCAGCCTGGTACCTGCTGAATAAGTAGGCCGCAGAGAGAGCTGTAAATCACACAGTTTTATTCCTCTGTGTGTACCTGTGACCTTCAACATTCTAAACCAAGCTTAGACACATTCTGTTTTAGCGATAACGTCACACTGATACAGAGTCCTTGGGGAGACAGAAATGTTCCATTCTAAAACATGCAAGACACTACATCTCCCCCTCTGTTAAATGAAAAATTAAAAAAAAAAATTAAAATCATGAGACAGACATAAATATCTACATATATAGAGAAACATGTACAACTATATCTCTTCAATTGATCGTCTTTGTGCTTTGATCTGTTGACCCAATCTGATTACTAGAAGCTGTAAACGGTTGTCTTCAAAGTCAGAGGTTGCCAATGATGGTAAGGAATCAACAACAGTCACTGAGTTTTCAGAATCAGTTTTTCTTTCACCATCTTGAGTTGAAGCCTGATGAAACACAGGCCTGAAGTGAGAAGAGTCTCTGGTAAGGGACTTCCCAGGACGTTGTCCTTTAGTAGACTCTACTGGAAAAGGTTCAGCATTGTAAGGAGCATCACATTTTCTTTTCTGTAATTGTTGAGTGATCACCAAATCTCCTTTTCAGAGTAAGAGGTCTTTTGCATGTCGCCTCTTGTCTGCACACATTTTCATTTTCTGTTTTTCAACCAAGCCCCTTGTATGAATCAGGTTTCCATGACTTTTTCTTTCTATGGTCCATTGGGTTATCTTGGTTGCTATTGCTCTCCCACACATCAAAGTGGCAGGACTTTCACATATGAACGAGTGGGGCTGTTGAATGATAAGCTCAAAGAGTTCAGTACTGTTTTTAGACTGAGCTTCTCAAGAGTTTCTCACTGTACTGCTTTTTTTAGTGCACTCATAAAACGTTCAACAAGTGCATTGGTCTGTGGCCAAAAGGGTGTAATTTTTGATGCTTTATGTTCAGATGCCCCAGACATTCTTTAAGTTCTTTGCTGTTGAAGGGTGGACCATTGTCAAACTTCACAATGGCTGGTAAGACCCATGTTGCAAAGATTTAATCAAGTTTCTTGATTACTCGCTCATAAGCCATGAATGAGAGCTCTTCGACCAAAACAAAACGTGACTATTCATCCACAGTTACCATTAAATGATGTCCATTGTCAAGTGGACCAAAAAAACAATAGCTATTCTCTCCTAGGCATGTTTAGTGAGTTCTGATGTGTTCAGAAAATGTTGAGGGACGGTTGATGTAGTTGAAATTGTAGTGCTGTCCCTCTTGTCATAGAAGTCATCAATATGTGTCAATAGATTGGATTAACCAAAGTCCTAACAGATTGAATGTGGAAAGATGCCAAGAGAAGCCATTTTAATTGTGCATTTGATTAAACTAGTGTTAGAAACCCTGGTGGTATCACTTATTAATTAAATGTTTGCAAAGTTTAATTGATATTATGTTATAATTTAGACCTTTGACTAACTAACAGAATGTATTGAAACAATACTGAATTTCTAATGATTAAGGATTTAAATACATATTCAAAAATAGAAAAATACACTTGTGCCTCAGCATTTGAAATGCATCAACCTGGTCTTTTAGTTTAAAGTGAATGTAACATGCATATTATTGAATCATTATTAATGTTGAATTCATAAGTTTTTATATTAAAATTGTGTTTATTAAAATGTATATATTAAATGTATTGCTTTGATTCATTTGAATTAGCCTAAGTGAGGTCTGCTAGTCGTATATTTCATGACTGTGGAGGAAATGCCGATTCATTTTCACAGCGTGAGCTTTCTTTCACACTTCTTTCCCATAAGAAGACTAGCTTTGGTAATAGGCCCTATTGTTTAGAGATAGAGAAAAAGTGTAACAGTGCCCTTGAGTCTGGAACATCCTGAGCAGTAGACTAACTAATTACACAAATGTTTCTGTCCTGTATGGAGCCGAGTGAGGTATATTTTAAGAGTGTGTCTATCTATGACTACGAGACAGTGGAAATGGCAGACATCATATTTGAAGGGGAGGCCATAAGGATACAATATCAAAGGCAGCAAAAGATAAAGTTTCTTCATTAGGGAACATGAAGAGCACAGGACACAGCACAACAAGTTTAATTACATACACAATTAGTAAAGCACAGGTAGCAGGGCTGCAAACTTTATGTAGACACAAGCAACATAAAGCACAGACTAAGGTAAGTGGTTCCCTCACATAGCAAAGCCCCCTTCACTCAACAGGGACATCACAAGGATCAACTGTACATACGTCTAAACACAAAAAAGGCTCAGCATGTAGAACAAATGTAGAAGCTTGCCACAAACAGGCACTACACAGCATGGACAGCAACTATGAAAAACAACTTAAATTTAAAGTGTTGTAGCATGAAAAGTAGAAGTGCAAAAGTCCCTCAAAAAAACAGGTACAGTAAAGAAAGCAGATGTACATATTTTTCTCATGCAAAACAGATACAGTATAGGTAGAAGTAGTGCAAACCACCTTCACAATTAGATAGAACACGGAAAACAGCTGTGCATGCCTCGCTCACACAAGAGGTACAAAACTAGTACAGCATGGTTCTTCAGGCCTCCCTGACACAAATTAAATAGAATATGGAGTGAAGGCATCCTTCACAAAACAGGTACAGTCTGTGGAGCAATAGGGGTTGCTTGCCTGACATAGTAGAGAATCAAAGGAAATGTGCAGGCTGCATCATAAGAAAGTATTTGCAATGCAGTGGGTCTCATGTTTGCTCAAGTTAGAGCTATTAGCGTTGTAAATTCCTAACTGGACTTTTCTTGCCACATAAATTGAAAATGAAAAATAAAACAGTTGACATAAGCAAGCCAATTCAAAGTGCTACAACTGCCAGGAGCATATGCGCGAAGAAGAGACACAAGAATAAGTAGTTCGTTGGCAGTCAAACGTATCGGCAAACATGCAATTAGCCATGTAACAGGGTCAGTGGCCAAGGCGGGAACAGAATTGCCTCAAGGTGGGACAAACATAAAGCATTTACCAATGATGATAAAGGATTTTTGAAAACCAAAGCCCATGAATGAGTGATAGTGATGGGCATGGTTAAAAGCCCACAGATAGATTACAATACGTCAGCGCGCTGTGCGCTCGACCTAAAATCAGATACAGCGTGGAAAGCGTCAATGCAAGTCTCCATCATGAAAAACGTACAGCATGGTTGTATGGCTGTGTAGGACCCTCTTACACTACACAGCTACCACAAATTAATGTGCATTGCAAATGTTTTGTAACAGGCATAGCACAGACTACTGCTGTGTAGTTTCCATCATGCAAAATATGTTCAACATTGGAAGCGATAAAAGATGCCTCTGTCCCAGAATGGGTACAACATGGCTGCAAAAGGCTACTTTGTACGAGTATGAGAAGGAGAGGCATCAGAAGTGTAAGCCTCTCTCACACAAACAAGAACAGCTCAGGCAGCGGTACAAACCTGCAGCACAAAAAAGCTCACCATGGTCAGCTGCCAAATGGAAACTAAGCAAAGGGAACGTTGTGCATTACTACCAAGTGGCCTGTGTCATATTTAACAACTTCAGCTAGTCTTGTTACACTTTGCAAGCTTGGATTTTGTAATGACACTGTCAGGAGGGTGAGTGTGAGGGCGGGAGCATAAAAGAGTCACACAGGTAAGTCTTCTATGCTCTGGCCCTCACTCTCCCCCTCCCAGTGGCGTAATGATATTTGAGGGGGGCACCCTGCAAACTATATGGAGGCTCCCCCCCAGACTCATTCAAGAGCTCTCAGGTGAGGGTATTCTGCTGAGAAGGCTTCCTGGAGCTTGGGGGCTGCGGGGGTCTTTGTTACACCACTGCTCCCTGCTGACAGACACAATCAAGAATACGAGTTCCATACGAGTTCCAGACTGCAAAGTAATTTTGGCTAAAAGGCTTGAGGTGGCTGAAGGGGTCATCTGACACAGAGCCACTTGCTGGTTCTGAGCATTCAATAACTGTCAAATGTTCAGGGACCCAGCTTTAAATGCCGTAATTAAGGTGCAACACTAAGCATAGTCACACTCAAAGTAACATATAAAGCAGTTTGATTTTAATTTCGAAATTGCATGTATTAATGGCAGTCCCCGCGATCTGAATTATCATACATGTACGCTTCTAAGCTATCTGCAGGCATTTACAAGATTATGGGGGTCATTCTGACCCCTGCCGGCGGCGGATGCCGCCGGCCTGGCGGGAACCGCCAGAAGACCGTACCCCGGTCAAAAGACCGCAGCGGTCATTCTGAGTTTCCCGCTGGGCTGGCAGGCGACCGCCAGAAGGCCGCCCGCCCGCCCAGCGGGAAACCCCCTTCCACGAGGATGCCGGCTCCGAATGGAGCCGGTGGAGTGGACGGGGTGCGACGGGTGCAGTTGCACCCGTCGCGATTTTCAGTGTCTGCCACGCAGACACTGAAAATCTATGTGGGGCCCTGTTAGGGGGCCCCTGCAGTGCCCATGCCAGTTGCATGGGCACTGCAGGGGCCCCCAGGGGCCCCACAACACCCGTTCCCGCCAGCCAGGTTCTGGCGGTGAAAACCGTCAGAACCAGGCTGGCGGGAAGGGGATCGGAATCCCCATGGCGGCGCTGCTTGCAGCGCCGCCGTGGAGGATTCCCTGGGGCAGCGGGAAGCCGGCGGGAAACCGCCAGCTTCCCTAGCACCGCCAGCCTGTTGGCGGTGCTTCCGCGGTCATTGGCCCTGGCGGTCCATGACCGCCAGTGTCAGAATGACCCCCTATGTGTGCCGGTTTTGTATTGATGTGTGCAATGCATCGAGGTAAGGAGCTGCTGTTGTGACGCATGCTATCTTAGTCCATCTCTAGGTCACTGAAATGAAGTAAACATAAACTTACAGCTAGAAGGAGGCACAAGGGAAATAAATCATCCAGGTGCATTACTGACTTGAAAATAAATTGCTGCCCAGACAGCTGGAATTTAAGTTTCAGTGTAAAATACATGGGTTAGAGGGCATCGTTTTGAAGCTGGGCCACATCACATTTCATGAACTGAGATGTGCTCCACAATATGCCCTGAGACAGAACCCTGGAGTGAAGGGGTACATTCAGTCCTAAAAGTTGCAGCAGGCCAGGCGAAAAAGATGATTTCTTTTTCCTAATTACGCGTTTCCCGTTCTGCGAATGGGGGCACCCTGAACAGCGAGGTGGCTAAGGACCCCTGTGATATCCATGTATCTTTTGCAAATGGAATTCTCAAAGTGCCCATTATATCTGCCGTGTACTTATTGCACTACAGAATAAGGGATCCCAGAGTAATCTTAAAAAGCGTTTGGAGACTGCAGTCTTGCCAACTGTGATGCAGCGTTCATAAAATGTGAGCAATGAACACCGAAGGTCACTGCAAACAAAAGTGACTACAAACACTGGCTTATGTAAAGAGCAGAACAAATTTGATATCTGATGCATGGTGCCGCCAGCCTTCTCCACAGACAAATGCTGTCAAAAAGCTCTAAATAATACGGAGAGTGGCAAAATCAATACTAAGTTTTGAATTTTCCAAGTGTGGACCAAACACTTAATTACATGAAAATGACAGAATTTTGGTAAATCTTGAAGTTCACTGGCAATGGCAAATTAAGAAAAAGCATCAATAGAAGGACACACTTTGTGCATAAAAATTCTTGAGAGATAGTTGCATTCTGCAATGTGCTTAAGACAGGCATTTTGTGACTAGGACATGGCAACATTGACATATACGTCTATTTTCGTACTGAATCCCAGCTATTATATTAACGTATTAACGTCTTACTCCTTTACTTGCTGTCCATTTTCTTTTTTACTTGATTTTACTTGCCGTGGTGTGTGAGTAATCCTTGCTACTGTTTTTTTTTCTTTTTTTGTTTTAGATGCAGATTTTGTTTTGCATGTTGTTTTGTAATTTCCATCCTAGGAAATCATCGGCCGGGTAGGTTTAAATAACCAGGGTTTCTGCTGTCATCAGTGCTGCAGAGGTGGTTCAACGTTTTTGCGGAGGAGAAGGTCATGAACGTCAATTCACCAAAAGGCCAGGGGTCGTGGAAGGGACATCACATGCCATTTGACCTTTACGTTCACTTACACATACATGCTTTCACATAATATATGATCACAAATACACACAGCATCAATGTGCCCTCACCTGCACATATGCACACTGTTGGAAATGGCCCTTCTGCAGGGTTATCCCCAGACTTTTTGCATTCCTCCTCTTTTTCTGACCTCATTTTTGCTGGCTTTTAGACTCTGCGCATTTTACTACCGCTAACCAGTGCTAAAGTGCATATGCTCTCTCCCTTTAAACATGGTAACCTTGGATCATACCTGATTGGACTATTTAATCTATTTATAAGTCCCTAGTAATGTGCACTATATGTGCCCAGGGCCTGTAGATTAAATGCTACTAGTGGGCCTGCAGCACTGGTTGTGCCACCCACTACTTATAGCCCCTTCACCTTGTCTCAGGCCTGCCATTGCAAGGCCTGTGTGTGCAGTTTCACTGTCACCTCGACTTGGCTCTTAAAAGTACTTGCCAAGCCTAAACCTCCTCTTTCTCCACATATAAGTCACCTCTAATGTGTGCCCTAGGTAACCCCTAGAGCAGGGTGCTGTGAGGGTGAAAGGCAGGACATGTACCTGTGTAGTTTACATGTCCTGGTAGTGTAAAACTCCTAAATTCGTTTTTACACTACTGTGAGGCCTGCTCCCTTCATAGGCTAACATCGGGGCTGCCCTCATACAGTTTTGCAGTGGTAGCTGCTGATCTGAAAGGAGTAGGAAGGTCATATTTAGTATGGCCAGAATGGTAATACAAAATCCTGCTGACTGGTGAAGTTGGATTTAATATTACTGTTCTAGAAATGCCACTTTTAGAAAGTGAGCATTTCTTTGCACTTAAATCTTTCTGTGCCTTACAATCCACGTCTGGCTGGGTTTAGTTGACAGCTCCTTGTGCATTCACTCAGACACACCCCAAACACAGGGTACTCAGCCTCACTTGCATACATCTGCATTTTGAATGGGTCTTCCTGGGCTGGGAGGGTGGAGGGCCTGCTCCACACAAAGGACTGCCACACCCCCTACTGGGACCCTGGCAGACAGGATTGAACTGAAAGGGGACCTGGTGCACTTCTTACCCACTCTTTGAAGTCTCCCCCACTTCAAAGGCACATTTTGGTATAAAACAGGGCATCTGCCCTACCTCATCAGACACTTGCTGGAGAAGAAACCTGAACAAGAACCTGCATCCTGCCAAGAAGAACTGCCTGGCTGCCTAAAGGACTCACCTGACTGCTTTCTACAAAGGACTGCTGCCTTGCTGTTGCCCTGCTGCCTTGCTGAACTCTTGCCTTGCTGCTGAAGTGCTCTCCAAGGGCTTGGATAGAGCTTGCCTCCTGTTCCCTGAAGTCTCAGGACCAAAAAGACTTCTCTTTTTCAACTGGACGCATTGTGCGCCCAAAAAGTCGACGCACAGCTTGCTCCACGGTGAAAGATTTACCGCACGCCGATCTGGAAAGACGCCACTCGATGCGACGCCTGAGGTGTGACCGGAACTTCGACCCACGGCCTCGCCTGGACAACGCCGCCCGACTTCAGAGAGGAAATCGACACGGCGCCTGCCGTGAGGGAGAAGATTCCACGCACAGCCCACCGGAACGATGCGCAGCCGGAAAACAAGCCTAGGATTCCACGCACAGACCCCGGGATATCTGGTAATCCCGGGAACCACAGAAGGAGACTGTCCGCGCGCCGGAAAACGACGCACAACTTCCCCGCGTGAAAAATAACGACGCAAGTCCGTGTGTGAAGGGATGAAACCGACGCACACACCATTTTTCCACGTATCTCCTCCTCTGCGGCCCTTTGCAGAGATTTTCCACTTTAAACCAGGTACTTTGTGCTTGAAAGAGACTTTGTTTACTTTTTAAAGACTTAAGACACTTTATATCACTTTTCAGTAATATCTCTACAGTTTCATAGTGCATCTTTTATCCTTTTGACCTGCAAATATCCAGATAAATATTATGTTTTTTTCTAAACACTGTGTGGTGTATTTTTGTCGTGCTATATTGTGTTATTGTATGTTTTATTGCACAAACACTATACACATTGCCTTCTAAGTTAAGCTTGACTGCTCGTGCAAAGCTACCAGAGGGTGGGCACAGGATCATTTGGATTGTGTGTGACTTACCCTGACTAGAGTGAGGGTTCTTGCTTGGACAGAGGGTAACCTGACTGCAACCAAAAACCCAATTTCTAACACACACAACATGCATTTATTAACATTTGTTACTTACCTCAGCTGCCAGGGAGGGTCAAATTCCAGCTAACTGGACTCCAATGTAGGCCCAGTGGTCAGAAGGGGAGCGCTAGGGGTCGTAGCTGACGACCCCTAAATGACGTCCATGAAGAAGGTAGCAATGGTCATTTTCATGTCAGGAAACACATCTTCCTCATGCTGCCGGCAGGCTACTGTCTCAGAAAAGCAGTCTGCTCAGGCTAGTGCTATTCTACATGCACCACAGAACTGGCATCATGTTCTCTCAAGTATAAGTAGAGGATCACTGGCCAAGAATGATAGAGCGGTCCGTAGTAATAATTTACCTGTGTTCGGACGCTCTTTAGGCCGATGAATCTTTTGACTAAGTGGGAACTCTCTGTACTCTTAATCAATCAATTTCCTCTTTCAATAATCAATAACGAACATAAGCAATACCTTGATCAACATAACACTTAACAATTAGTCCAGAATACATTTCGGCGAACCCTGACCTTTCAGTCAGGAATAACCACACTAGTTTATTGCAAAGTTAGTGAATTTATTTCCCTATATTAACAAAGCTAGCACAATATAAATGTGTCTCAACACCAAATGATAAACGTAAATGAACATTAATAGCTGTCCATAGCGGCGAAACCGGTGCAATCTATGTAGCATTTGAATCACAAGGCATTCGATAATAGCAATGCAAATCACTAATACGATAATCTGTAACGAACTAATTGCATACATTTAGTCAGCATAACAAGGTCTCAAATTGCATCGTGCGACAAAAGGAATCCTCACCTAACCTCAAATTAGCATCGGCATGTGGGACTTCATGCAAAAACAATTTAGCAACATTAATTTAGAAAGACTCCTAGCTAGGGCTCTTATCAAAATCAGCAGTTGGTTACCTAAAAGAAACACAATGCAATTTTACAATTTCCTTTCATATTTACCAATTACGATCAGCAATCAAGAAAGCCTTCGTCTCACAGGTACCGCTGCTCGATCAGCATGGGACGGGACAAAGGGGGCAGGGTGGACGGGACAATTGCCTCACGGCGGCAAAGTAAAACTACTACTTCATGCAAAGGGACAAATCAAAGTTAAAGTCTCTAGGGCCAGAATCATTTAAAGTCTCTTTCTCTCGATTAGAGAAAGCATCAAAGTCTCTCAAAATGGCGTCGCAGCAAAGTGGGCCATAATAGCTACGAAGTCTACAAAATGGCGTAGTGTCCGGGTAATGGCCGTAATGATCTCTCGTACACCTGGTTTTTATAGACAACAGTTCGAATCCAGTAGGGTCTCCATTGGAGGGTTCAAAGGTTAGCTTCAAATTGTCCAATCAAAAACGACAGTTCTCAAGCTTTTACTTAAGCATACATTATCCTTGGAGATGGGTACGCAAGTTGCAACATTGTCTACCAATTAGCTCACTTTCAGAGCCTCCATTGTCCGCACCTGCAAGTCGACCTTGAAGTAAAGGGAAAAATGCCAGGCTGGCACGAAACTTTAAGATAAGCATGTGAACAGTTTCTGTGGAAAAGTACAGCTTCAAGCAGAAATACACGTTTAATAGCACATTGGAAAAATACGAGCATCTAAACCGTGAGACCAGGCCACTAGGCCAAAGCCTCCATTAAAGTAATGCTAAGCTAACGCATTTCAAACAAGCAAGTCGTAGCACACGTTTATGATTATGTCGGATTAGTGCAATTCTAATACACCACGTTATATAAAGCACGCATATAAATGTTGGCAAACTACTCTGAGGGCACATTTTGTCCCCGTACATTCTTTATTAGTTCGGTTAAAGTCACACGTGATTATTTCACACTACGTTTATGCGTTAATAAATCAAAACCTTCATTTTCTGCTTCATCAATCCCTCCTCTGATGACTACTTGTCATCACACAAATTAAGCCCACAAATTTTATTCCATTAAAATTCTGTCAGTTCTCTTTTCCTTTTAGTTCCCCTAGTTTGCGCTTTGTATTCTTCTGCCATTCTTTTCATAATTTTCTCCTCCTTTCTTCTTTTTATTCTTTCCATAATCATTATTATTCCCCTTTTTATTCCCCAAATTCCAAATACACAAATTATCACTATTAAAATTCCCTCTATTATTTTTAGCAATATTCCATTCCAAATTCCCCCAATCCAATGTCCCACTGAAGCAAGTCCTTTTCCAACCTTCTCCCACACTCCTGGTTCTTTCAGTTCCTTCAAATCTGCACTTTCTTTTGTTAGATTAGCAAGCATAGTTTTAATTTTCACACTATTGTCAGGTATATAGGTACAACAGTGTCTTGCACCAAGCATTTTGCAAACACCGCCATCCTTTGCTAAAAGAATATCTAAAGCAAGCCTATTTTGAAGAGTCATAGCTCTTTCCGCTGCAAGTTCAGCATCTATCAGGATTATAGCACCTGAAAACTTTGTCAGCATGTTATCCACTATAGTAGACAACTTTCTTATTTTGATAGAATTCAGCACAACTCCCAATGAAGGAATCATGGCTCCAAATATATCACCTACCACAGCAGCTGCGGTCTCTCTTTTCTGGATACGATGGGATCCAGATGTCTTTTGAATCATCGATAGGTCATCCAGCTGATAAACCTTTGGGAACACTATACCCAAGTAACATCTTCCCCACCATCCCTTTGGAAGACGATAATAGGCATTATACCCACAAATGTAATATACACCTGGAATGACAGGGTCAAGTCCGTCCATCATGAATGTCCATTTGGCCTTAAAGATAAACGTGTGTTTACACTCACTCGCTCCTACAAAAATGTTGTCATAATAAGATTCACCTCGATATATACAAAACTTCCCTACATGCCAAGCATCTAAAGCAATTTTCCCTTGTGTCTTTATTGCAGCAAAATCATAATTATCTACTGAAGTCCTCTTATGTAACTCCTTTTCTAATTTCGCCTTCATTTGAGCCCTTCTATCATCTGTGCGATCTAAAAAGCTTATTTCTACTGCAGAGAGCGAGCAGGTAAGATTTTCCCTATGAGCATGAGCCGTTTCAAAAGGTTGCATTGGCTCGAAAAATTCCCTCATAATTTTTGCATCCCAATCTTTTGCAGTCTGGCTTAGCTGCGCTATTACAGGAACATAAGCAAAGGTAACATCATAATTTGAGTAAAAATACTGTATGTTAGTTTGACCATAAAACCTAGACATTACTATACTACATGTAATCCCGTATGTAAGAGGCATGTGGTGATATGTCACCCCTTCCTTCACTGATGTCGGTATCTGGGTACACACATAACAATCTTTCGCATCCATTGTCTCAACATATTCCGTTAGTAAGCGATAGAAAACATTGTACGAAAGCTCTTTCCTATCATGCAAGAGTCTCTCATCCAGTGCTAGCCTTTTCAATGCGGTTAGTTCAGTGACAGTAACAGGAGCAAAAGTAGAAGCCTCAATTCTCTCATTCTCAGTTTTACCACGTATTCCAAGCATAATTGCCATTACTATTAGTACACATGTAATTACCAAGCCTATACACACATATTTACAATATTTCTTTCTATTGTTTTGCGTCATGATCTGTATAGAATCAGAGAGCTAGAAGCACTTATAAATGAAACTTATTTAGCAATTCTGTTACAAAGCTGAGCGAGCGCAATGTTCACACCGTCTTCTTCAAGAGGCCAGTCACTTATCGGTTAGCAGCATTTGTCTCAATTCAGCAGTAACTCAGTCTTTATCGGTTTAGCAAATGTCACATCCGGTTTAGCAATGTCTCAGCTGGTTGTCTATTTCACGTTAGATTGTAGCAAGCAATATCATTTATCACCCCTTCAATCAACACTGTCCATAAAACTTTTCTTTTCTATTGGTATCTCTTCCTCTTCTTCGTTCTCGATGCTTAGAGATACAAACTCGTCAGTCCAATCGTCATTGACTGCATATGCCCATTCTGGACCGGAATACCTTCTGTTCGGTATCCTTTTCCTTTTCAATTTTGCTTCTCTTTTCGATTCTGCCTCGCTGGTACTTTCCTCTTTTGTCAAGTCGTTTTCTTCACTCGAGGTTGGTACCACGACAGACACTTCTTTTCTTTTCTCTTTTACTTTTGGCCTTTCTCCGTCGTTCAAACCTTCTCCGGACCTTTGTTTTACTGGTGATATACTTAGCCTCCTCATTGCACCATGTCCATTTGATGGACCTACGACCTTTTCTGTAGAGGTTTGAACTTTTTCGTTCTGCTCTGCCTTGTCCCCTCCTTCAGGGGAATCGATCACGTTCTCTTTTTCTTTTTCTGTATCGTCTGTTTCTGGGAAAGCCCTCCTCTGATCAGGCTCTCCTGCTTTTTCACCTTTTTCGAACCCTTCGTCACCGTTACTTTCGCCAGGCTCTGTATCACTTTCAGCTGCTTCAGGTTCTTTGTCACCTTCAGCTGCTTCAGGCTTTTTGCTACCCTCAGCTGCTTCAGGTTCTTTGTCACCTTCGGCTGCTTCAGGCTTTTTGCTACCCTCAGCTGCTTCAGGTTCTTTGTCACCTGTAGCTTCTTCGTCGCTGTCTGAACTTTCTCCTTGGTCTTCCCCAAGTGAGTCGGACTCTTCGCCCTCCAATAATATCTCTTTCTCTCCTGCTTCTGCCTGTTCGCTTTCAGTTCGGTTTTGTTCTGTCTCATCACTCAGCACTGTTTTATCAGGCACTGGCAGTTTCAGCGCTTCAACTTCCTCATCTGTGGGACACAACACCTTCTTTGTGTGACTGGCGTGAATCCAGTTGGGAACCCCCGCACACTTCACAGCGGTAGTTGTCGTCAGGATCACTTGGAAAGGACCTTTCCAACGGGGTTCCAGGCACGACTTCCTCACGCGCTTCTTCACCACGACCCAGTCACCTGCTTTCAGTGCGTGTCCTGGACCTTGGATCGGTGGCAAGGTGGTCGCTTCCACCTGGTGAGAGAAAGAGCGAACCACGTCAGCCAGTCCTTTGCAGTAGTCTAACACCATATCATCTGTAATATTCAAAAGCGCGTTTGCGGGAACTGCAGGAAGTCTCATAGCCCTGCCCATGAGAATTTCGTGCGGAGACAATCCAGTCTTTCTATCAGGGGTGTTTCTCATTGACATTAGCACCAAGGGCAATGCGTCAGGCCATTTCAAATTTGTCGATGCACATATTTTCGCCATTCTTGATTTTAGTGTACCATTCATCTGCTCCACCAGTCCTGATGCTTCAGGGCGATAGCTACAATGCAGTTTCTGCTCAATGTTCAGCGCTTCGCAAAGTAACTTTATCACCTCGTTATTGAAGTGACTTCCCCTATCTGATTCTAAAGAGATCGGGAATCCGAAACGTGGTATCAACTCTCTCAACAGTAGCTTTGCAACTGTAAGGCTGTCATTTCTACGTGTGGGGTACGCCTCAATCCAGTGACTAAAAATGCACACAATCACCAACACATACTTCAGACCTCCATGTACAGGCATCTCAATGAAGTCCATCTGCATACGACTAAAAGGCCCGCTTGCCCTAACAATGTGACTCGCGTTCACAACTGTTCCCTTTCCTGGGTTCATCTGCTGGCAAGTGACACATCGATGGCAAACTGCTTCTGCAGCTTGACGAAATCTGGGGTTAAACCAATCAATTTTGAACAATCTTATCATGGCATCTCTCCCTAGGTGAGCTTGCCCATGATAGAACCGCGCAAGCTGTGATAAGAGACTATTTGGCAAAACAAATTTTCCCTCATGTGAAACCCATAACTCGTCTTGTCTCTTTATACATTGTGATTTAATCCAGGAATCTCTTTCATCCTCCCTGACATTATTTTGTAATGCTTTTAATTCATCTATTGTATCTACGACCTTCAAGGCAAATGCTTCAGCTGGTTCGAGTTCTGGCTCACTTATTGAATTCCATTCATCTCTGAGTAATATACAGTTCAGGGCACAAAATCTTGCGACCTGATCCGCATATGCATTTCCCAGAGAAACATAGTCCTGTCCTTTCGTGTGAGCACTACACTTTACCACTGCAACTTCGGCTGGCACTTGAATGGCGTGTAACAATTCCCTTATCCTCTCCCCGTTCTTCACTGGGGATCCTGAAGAAGTCAGGAACCCTCTCTGTGACCATAGTTGTCCAAAGTCATGCACAATCCCAAATCCATATTGACTATCAATGTAAATGGTGACTTTCATCAATGCAGACAGTTGACATGCTCTGGTAAGGGCTACAAGTTCTGCTACTTGTGCAGAGTAGACTCCTTGAAGCCATCCCGCTTCCAAGACCCCTGTTACAGTGCATACAGCGTATCCTGCTTTCAAAATCCCCATCCCGTCTCTTAGACATGAACCATCAACAAAAAGAATTTGGTCATTTTCATCAAGCTTAGTATCCTTAATGTCCGGTCGAGGTTTTGTGCAAAATTCAGTCACCTGAAGGCAGTCATGCTCGACGTCTTCAGCGTTCTCAATTTCAGCATTTTCTCCAGGAAGCAAGGTTGCTGGATTCAACGTAGTGCACCTTTTCAGCTGCACATTCGGTGAGCCCAGAATTATTGTTTCATACCTTGTGAGTCTAGCTCCAGTCATGTGCTGCGTTCGGGAGCGGGTCAAAAGTATCTCGACTGAGTGAGGGACCATGACTGTTACTGGGTGTCCCATCACTATTCCTTCACTCTGAGTGAGGCTGATACCAACTGCTGCTACGGCGCGCAAACACCCTGGGAGTGCTGCTGCGACCGGATCCAAAGTAGCTGAAAAATACGCTACTGGTCTGTTTACGCCACCATGGGCTTGAGTCAAGACAGACAAAGAACATGCATCACGTTCATGGCAAAACAATGTGAAAGGCTTTGTGTAATCAGGCATACCTAAAGCTGGAGCCCTGCACATGCACTCTTTCAATTCGACAAAAGCATCCACCTCATCTCCTTTCAGCTCAATTTGATCCAAAGCATCCTTCTGGGTCAGTTTCAGTAAAGGCTTCGCTAGAGTCGAGAAGTTGGGAATCCACTGGCGACAGTAGCCCACCATTCCCAAAAACTTCCTCACCTCCTTTCTCGTCTTGGGCGGACTCATTTGAAGTACACTTGTTATTCTTTCCTTCATTATTCTCCGTGACCCCTTCTCTATCTGGTGACCCAAGTATTTCACTTTCTTCTGACAGAACTGCAATTTGGAAGGAGACACCTTGTGTCCATTCCTTCCCAAATGGTTCAACAGAGCAATGGTATCGGCCGTGCAGTCGCTTTCTGTCTTTGATGCAACCAGTAAGTCGTCAATGTACTGTACTAGGGTTGACTCGAATGGCAACTCTAACTCTTCCAAGTCTTTCTTTAGAATCTGATTGAATATCAACGGTGACTCAGAAAACCCTTGAGGAATTCGACACCAACTGTACACTCTGTCTAGGAATTTGAAACAAAAGAGAAATTGGCTGTCCTCATGAAGAGGCACAGAAAAGAATGCTTGTGACAAATCGATGACCGAGAACCATTCGGCATCGCAAGGGATTTGAAACATTATCACAGCTGGATTCGGTACTACTGGGCAGCATTTGACTATGATGTCATTTATTTTCCTCAAGTCTTGCACAAGTCGGACCTTTCCACTCGGCTTTATTAGTCCCATTATTGGTGAATTACATGGACTACTTAACACTTCTTTCAGTACCCCTTGTTTTACAAATTCGTCAATAAGTTGAGCAACTTTCATGAGGGTGTCTTGTGCCATGTGGTATTGTGGGGTCTGGGGAAAGATTGCATTGGACTTTACAGTCACTTTCACTGGTTCCACTCCTTTCATCAATCCCACCTCTTTCCCTGTCATGTCCCACACTTCCTTTCCGACTGTCTCCCGTAATTCAGCTGGAATATCTTCTTCAGTTATCATCGGGAAAAGACAAATCAGAGGATACTCTTCATCTACCGTTTCCATTTCATACCCCTCTACACTGTCCTCTTCTTCCCCATCACTGCTCGTCTGTATCGTTATTCCTTCGTTCGAACACATGATCGAACAACCCAATTTGCACAATATGTCTCTCCCTAACAGTGCTATCGGGCTTGAGTCACATATCACAAACTGATGTACCCCTTGATAGTTACCGATGCTGACTGGTACCGGATCTGTTATTGGGTTCGTCAGGTGCCTGTTTGCTACTCCCACCACTTGAACTGTCCTCCCTGAGAGTGGCAAATTTGGTACTTCACTGCTCTTAACAGTTGAACGTGTGGCTCCTGTGTCAACCAAGAATGAGACACGATGACCCATTACTCTTCCCTCTACGTACGGACCCCTTTGATCAACTTCCAAGGATGCTGCAAGCACACAATCTCCTTCTTCTTCTGAACTTTCACTCTCCCATACATTGTTTATTCCACTCTCACTGTGTAATGGGAACTGTTGTACGGTGCCATTTGTACTCATTACCTGACCCGAGACCTGTGGAGGAACCATCACTTGCTGCTGACTCATTGGTGCCAAAGGTATTTGCATTTGCTGATTAGGTACCATGGGTAACTGCTGTTGCATTGGCTGCATTTGCGTCATCTGCATACGAGGCATCTGCATCTGCTGCGGCTGCATAGGTTGTAATCCCTGCAATTGATTTATGGTCTGAAAATTTTGGTTTGGACCTCTCATTTTCGGTCCCCTCATTGTCTGAAAGGCATTGACATCATTGTTTTGCTGACCAACACCTACACCTGCACCTGCACCTTCCTGCACCACCATCGGGCACTCGCGTTTCCAATGACCGACAATCCCGCACACGTGACACGGCATCACCTTCTTCATTGCCTGCACACCCGTCACAACAGTGTTTAAATCCGAACCGTTATTCACAAAACCTCCTCTGCCTCTGGCCTGTGGCTGAAACAACATGTTTCCCTGCAACTGCGGCTGCGGTTGCGGTACCTGCTGTTGGAACCCTTGCATCCCTTGAAACCTTGCAGACCTGTCTGAGCTGCTTTAAGTTGCATCATCATCACCTTCTCTTTCAGCTTTTTCTGTTTCACCTCAATCTCGTCGCTACAGTATTTCGCATAATTCAAGACCTCATCAATCGGTTTCGACTGCCAGCAAATCAAATGCGACTTTATCATCTGACTTATCTCTGGTCTCAACCCTTCCACAAATCTGAACACAAAATGAAGCATATCCTTCGCCTCGATTGTTTCCGTGCCACTGTAATTCTTGAACGCCTTCAACAACCTCTCATAGTAACTATGAATCGATTCTTTAGCCTCTTGGGCAGTTCGATCAATCTTCTGCCAATCCACATTTTTCGCGGCAACCTTCGTCTTCAAATGCTCAATCACCTTATAGTACAAGCTCATCACCATAGGTGATGGTGCACCCGTCTCCCTGTCTCTCTCTGGTTCACTTGTCGGCCAACCTACAGCTCTTTTGCAATCCTCCCACAAATCTGCTGGAACCACAATCTCAAAGAGAGTATTCAGGTCTTCCCAGATGCATTTTGCAAGCTTCACAAACCTATCAGTCTGTTGATACCATTCAATCGGCTTCTCTCTCAGTTTGGGAAAATCATCCGTAAATGACTGAATGTCGCTTCTGTGCCATGGTACATGTATTAATTTTCCCCCTGCTGTCTCCCTCATTGGTAACATGGTTACTGTCTCGCTGCTTTGTGGTCTTTTCTCATTATGCTCTGTAGCACTGTCCCTCCTCTTTTCCTTCCTCTTTACCCATCTGCTTTCCCACTTGTCTAAGCACCTCCACACTTGTGCACTCTGTAGCAATTCTCTGAGGTGTGTCTTCATGCCTGCTGACCTCATGTGTTCAAAATCTGTGGTCCCAAAATCCAACCTGTAGCTTCTGCTCAAGTGTTTCATCTTGTCTATGTCAACCCCGTTTCTGTCAGCTGCTTCCTGCAAGCTCTTATGTACCTTGTTCACTTCCTTCGTAATCCTGGGACATAGATACCTCAGTTCTTCTTCCGTGTAGGACTCTAACCTATTTACACCCATAGTCCCTTTCACCAATTCTTGTGCTTCCATGTTCAACCTGACCCTATTCATATAGTCTTCTCCTTTCCCACTGGCTGAACTTTGTGTGGAATTTAGACTGTTGAACCACTGTGTCAGCTGTTGCGCATTTACCCCCATCAGTGTAGCATTCACATCGACTGCCATTGATGGTTGCGGCAACTTTTCAGTATTCGATGTTAGAGGTATTATCAGTGGGGGACTCGACCTCACCAGTGTAGACTGAGCGCATATGGGACTAAACTCCATCAAGGATCCGGGTCCAGTTGGCTGAGCCGCTATCGGAGTTATCCCTGGAGTGTTCTCTATGCACCTCCTTTCTGTCCCATTCTGCAGTATTGATCCCTGACCGCTCATACCTAAGTTAGGCTGACTGTACAGAGGTACCGGTGGACCTACAGTAATGGGTAGTGATATCGCGTCTGGGTTCTGTCCATTTCCCATGTTCTGAGGCATGTTCATTCCCATACTATGGGTCATCATTGCCGGCATGCCCATCTGACTCCCCGTCATCTGAGCATGTGCGTTTCCTCCCTGCATCTGCTTCTGAGGCATCATAAACTGAGTTGATTCAGCCTGTATCATTGTTGGATTGTGACCATTCTGTACTCCCCTTACGGTTGGATCTAGAATCATTCCTGCACTGTTGCCACTGCTGTAGTACCCTGGCATCTGTGGCTGATAATTTTCTGCTGGTTTCAACATGGGCACATCTGGATATATTCTCCTAACCTGCGGTATCTGCGGGGTAAACAGTAAACTCGGGTCCTTAGACCCCGATGACGCTCCTGAACTCTGGGTTTCACTGTTCTGTACCGGTGCCGGAGGGGCAGAACTGGTACTTGGACCTTGTCCATTCTCCGCATAAGGTGGTGGACGGTCGTTCAGCAATTGCATTATTAACTCCTCATCCTCTAACTCCCCTTCTCTTCTCTTCTCAACTTTTCCTCGTCCTCTCTATCCTTGGAACACTTCCTGTCTGTCTTACAGGTAGCTTTCTTACCTGTCTCCTCTTCTTCCTTAGTAATTGCGGGAAACAATTTTATCCCCTGCAATACATCTGACCTCCACACCTTCTGTGCATTATCCCACCTAGCATCCGCTAGTGTCTTTTCTACCTTCCTCATCTTTGTTTCAAACTTATTTTTCTGTTGCTGTCTAGCCATTAATTCCCAGATCGCTAGAGCCTCAAACTGGGCTGGCCTTGGAGGCACCTTCATGTCATACATCGTGAATCTCAAATTCTCTAGGATCCTTATATTGAATGTCCCATGTATCGGAAACGCTACGCTCCCATGTTTCTCTGTCAGTTTGTGCCATTGCTTTAGCCAAAGACACGGAGCTACCCCTTTTTCCTCCATTACAATGTAAGCTGGTGTGCCCTCGGGCGGCGTCTCCTCTCCTACGCTCGCTTTGATGTAAGACTCCCCTTTCATCGCGCTCCTAAATGCTTTAAGGAATTTCATTTTCTCGTCTTTTATTTCACAAAGTTTATAATCAATAGGTCACTTTTATTCCACAAAATTTGTAATCAATAGGTGACTTTAATTCCCGGAATACTCTTCGCCTGCCTTTCCCCTTGCAATCGAGCCCCACGGACTGCGTCCAATCCGTGCGTGACCCTTCTTTCCAACCAACCTATCCCAGCGCGGCTCCTAGTGACGTCACACTCACACACACTGCGGCTGACAAAGCCTCGCGGCTAGTCTTCCTTCACTCACCTCTTTTCGTAACAACTTCTTGCATATATTGCGAGCTACCAAAAAAAATAAAACAGATCTGTCGGTTTACTACAGGAAGGGTAACACAGTCGCTTCAGGACCTTAGGGACCTTTCACTAGCCTCGGCCGCTATTCCGTCTTTCTCGGTCCCCACGTTCGCAAGCAAATCTGACCCGCAGACCTACTCTCAACTTGACAATGATCTGTTCTAGTGCACTTAGAATCTTGTCAAAGCCCGAAGTCGAAGTTTCTTTCACTCCCTAACACACGTACCGACTCGTTGACCACGCCCGATCAACCTACTAAACCACCCAGACCACAACATGGATCAACATACTCCGGAGTCTCTTGACCTCGCAGGGCCCGTCTCAACAACAACAACCACGTGGACCTTTTTATGCACAAAGCGCCACACGCACATGAAGTTCGACGACTTCCCTACTCTCACACTCGGAGCCGCACCTCCGCTATTTCTATGAAGTTCGACGACTTCTCTACTTCTACACTCGGAGTCGCACCTCCGCTATCCTTTAAAGAAAAAAATCCCTCGCACCCTTTTCACACACCCTGCGGCAATAAGCTGTGCAAGCGCAAAACCCTAACTTCACTCATACCATCACTAGTACCGCCAACGCTGTTTCCACACCTCCGTTCCCTCCATTCGCAAGCTCTGAGATCCCGGGAAAGTCGCGGTGGACCTAGCCCATCATCATTCTGTCAATCAGTTTTATCCAAGAAAAATCTAATTCAACTCCTCGAATGGGGGTCTCAAAAAATGCGTAACCGTTAATTCAACACCATGTACTTTAAGAGTACAGGGTCCCAAAAGACGAAACCGTCCTCTGCTACCATCTACTGATAGAGCGGTCCGTAGTAATAATTTACCTGTGTTCGGACGCTCTTTAGGCCGATTAATCTTTTGACTAAGTGGGAACTCTCTGTACTCTTAATCAATCAATTTCCTCTTTCAATAATCAATAACGAACATAAGCAATACCTTGATCAACATAACACTTAACAATTAGTCCAGAATACATTTCGGCGAACCCTGACCTTTCAGTCAGGAATAACCACACTAGTTTATTGCAAAGTTAGTGAATTTATTTCCCTATATTAACAAAGCTAGCACAATATAAATGTGTCTCAACACCAAATGATAAACGTAAATGAACATTAATAGCTGTCCATAGCGGCGAAACAGGTGCAATCTATGTAGCATTTGAATCACAAGGCATTCGATAATAGCAATGCAAATCACTAATACGATAATCTGTAACGAACTAATTGCATACATTTAGTCAGCATAACAAGGTCTCAAATTGCATCGTGCGACAAAAGGAATCCTCACCTAACCTCAAATTAGCATCGGCATGTGGGACTTCATGCAAAAACAATTTAGCAACATTAATTTAGAAAGACTCCTAGCTAGGGCTCTTATCAAAATCAGCAGTTGGTTACCTAAAAGAAACACAATGCAATTTTACAATTTCCTTTCATATTTACCAATTACGATCAGCAATCAAGGAAGCCTTCGTCTCACAGGTACCGCTGCTCGATCAGCATGGGACGGGACAAAGGGGGCAGGGTGGACGGGACAATTGCCTCACGGCGGCAAAGTAAAACTACTACTTCATGCAAAGGGACAAAACAAAGTTAAAGTCTCTAGGGCCAGAATCATTTAAAGTCTCTTTCTCTCGATTAGAGAAAGCATCAAAGTCTCTCAAAATGGCGTCTCAGCAAAGTGGGCCATAATAGCTACGAAGTCTACAAAATGGCGTAGTGTCCGGGTAATGGCCGTAATGATCTCTCGTACACCTGGTTTTTATAGACAACAGTTCGAATCCAGTAGGGTCTCCATTGGAGGGTTCATAGGTTAGCTTCAAATTGTCCAATCAAAAACGACAGTTCTCAAGCTTTTACTTAAGCATACATTATCCTTGGAGATGGGTACGTAAGTTGCAACATTGTCTACCAATTAGCTCACTTTCAGAGCCTCCATTGTCCGCACCTGCAAGTCGACCTTGAAGTAAAGGGAAAATATGCCCGACTGGCACGAAACTTTAAGATAAGCATGTGAACAGTTTCTGTGGAAAAGTACAGCTTCAAGCAGAAATACACGTTTAATAGCACATTGGAAAAATACGAGCATCTAAACCGTGAGACCAGGCCACTAGGCCAAAGCCTCCATTAAAGTAATGCTAAGCTAACGCATTGCAAACAAGCAAGTCGTAGCACACGTTTATGATTATGTCGGATTAGTGCAATTCTAATACACCACGTTATATAAAGCACGCGTATAAATGTTGGCAAACTACTCTGAGGGCACATTTTAGCCCCGTACATTCTTTATTAGTTCGGTTAAAGTCACACGTGATTATTTCACACTACGTTTATGCGTTAATAAATCAAAACCTTCATTTTCTGCTTCATCAAGAACACTACCAGTTTGACTACCTCGGCAAGGGGATGTATATAGGTGAATAATGTTTTGATAACATTGCTTTACTTTTAGTATTAAATGATGCAATTTTGAATACTGGCAAATCCAAGTGCTGGCTGCTATTTTATCAGAATTCGAAAAAAACAGAAGTTGATTTTCCTGCGTGTGATATCCCAAAAGTAAATGATTGTTTCCCCAATCTTCTTTCACCTTGCTCCAGTAGCCAAAGACCTGAGTGGAACACTGTAATTGCTGAATATAGTGGGCCAGAATTTCTTAGTTCTCCACAGGCCGAAGTACGATGTTAGAATGAGGATGGCACCCGCTTGTGTTTCGGCAAAGGGATCTCTACTGTCAGCCTTTGATCTGTGTTGCATGTAATGCCAGGTATTGGAATAAAAAAAAAAACAGCTGTTCAGGCAGTAGATGGGGTAACTTTGTGAGGTAGTAGGAATCCTGGACGCCATGTAATTTTAGGCTATAAAGTTTAGGTGAAAAAAGGAAGAGTCCAACTCCCCATTACTCTTGTGCCCCTGCACACCAACTCTTTGAGGTGCAAGTTTTACGTCTTTGAGCGTACGTTTAGTTTTATGATATTGAAAATATATGAAGGTAGGTTTTCTGACATGTTTTTTCATTTTTTTTCTATTGGGGAACCGCTCCCCAGCTCGCTTCTAATCTCCTCCTTTTCCTTACTTTTTTCCTCTTTTTCTTAGTTGGTGTTTTTCTGATCCTTACCTGTTAATTGGCCCGTAATTTTCAAATATATATGCATTGAAGTTTTGACAATTTCAATTTCTAATTTTTAGATGCAAAACGTTCCAAATTACAAATTGGTGAGCAATAATTTCAAAATGTCTAGGTATTAAGTTTTTTAAAAAGTACAATTGCTAGTTATACTACTAAATCAGTACCTTTTTCTAGGTGCACCACAGGTGGAGGAGGGACCATGGGGGAAAGGCAGCGTCTGTTAGGATGAATGGCAAATGAAGTTCCTTTTTTAAAAGCAATTGTTGACATTTATTAACCCTAGGCTAGTCAGGTAGTGGAAGGGCAAGGCTATTTGAACTATGATGCAGCAATTACTTACAAAAACTATGCAGCAGGTTTATCTAAATTAATTATGTGGCATGAAAAATCAAATACATATAGCAGTATAAATGAATGCACCACGTTTTTCTGTGGCAGTATAGCTTTTCAGTTTGGCTATTTTAACACACTTTAATCCTGTCTGGGAACAAGTTTCATCTAATCATTTGGTACCAGATTAACAAAATCTTAATACATCAGCATATGTAAGGCAAACCCCTTACTTGACCTTTTCTGATGTGACGCACGTAAGGTACTTTTTTGTGACTTGTTTTTTTTAGATCTGTTTGAGCTCCCATTGGAGGCCAAGAGGCTGAAGTCTCCTAGTGCCAGGTGCTCCACAAGATAGCTGCCTGGAGCGACTTGATAATATTATGGTCATTACAGCAACACTCTGCTGGCTGGAGAGCTGGAGTAGGAGGCAGTAGCAGCTCCAATTGCCTTAAGTGAATCTCCACCCCAGTAGCCTCCACCACACCAACAGACTTTGGGCCTGATTTAGATGTTTTAAGTAATGGTCCAGCCGTTGACTTTTCACCTGAAAGCCTGTCCGCCACTGCGATGGTCCACTAGCCGTATTTAGAGGTTGGAGGTCCCATAGACTAAAACCTGCATTCAAACCACTGTCTCCATCAAGAAACACCGCCTGCATGGAGTTCCAGACACCTTTTCCTCTGTGCAGATTTGGACGTGCCATACCGCCAAGAAAAAAGTAGCAGTCCAACCTCCATGTTTGAGTTGGTGGATTCCCATTCCACCCCTGTTTACGACTGTGCACAACTGGACAACACCTGCCGTCACTGCTGCCACTGACCCCTGAATAAAACATGCCCCCCCATCACAGGACTCAAATGTTGGGATGCTGCATTGCCAGGGTAAGTTTGGTGGACACTGCATGGGAGGTGGGACCACTGCAGGTATATACATGTTGCAGTAATTTTTTTAATCACTGTGACATGCATATGTTGGGGTGGGCAATTGTGTCACACATGGCCGAGGACACATGGGAACAACACGCCTGTCTCACCCATACACAACTGTCATTGTGGTGTCATCATTCATTGCAAAATGAATGCGGGCACCACAATGGTACACTCACACTGGGCAACAGTGTCCATGTGTGCACATTGCAAGGGGACCTGTATGGGTAGGTTTGTGCTGTCTATTGTGTATATGAGTCAGGACGTGTATGTGTGTGTGGAGGGGATTGGCTGTTTGAGGTGGAGGGAGCTGGAGTGTGTGGTGTGGCTGTATCCATATGTGTGTCACTTGCATGCAAGACCAATGTTGTTGTTTATGTTGTGTTGCTGTGTGACACATTCAGCTGAGTGTTATTGTTGTGTGGTGGATGCTGTTGTGATGTGTGTAGTTGTGCTTGAACTTGAGTGTGTTTTTATAGCGGAGTGTGTAGTTGTGTTGGTTGTTGTGGTTGTGTCATGTGTGGGTGTAGTGTCAATGGTGTGTGTATGTTGTGTCATGGATGTATGTCAATGTGTTTTGTGTTGGAATGGCAATGGGATATTGTGTATATGTGGTGTGCTGTGTAGTGTTAGTGAAGGGGTACACATATGGCTAAGGGACAGTGTGTGTGTGTCACATGCCTCCATTCCGTAGCCCCTGCCATTGTACCAAGTCCATTGGGTTCCTCCCCCGTCTCCCTCAGTCAGCAATCCAATGCCATTCAATCCACTGGCTGAACTGTAAAATCTAAATACGGTGGGTGGAACACAGTTGACTTAATGGTATTTTTGGGTCCGCCATCGACACACCAACACCACCAAGACCAGGTCCTTTGTTTGGAAAGTGACGGAGGGCCTGAACTGCTTTGTACAGGGTCAGGAAGAAATACAAATCAAACTACAACAAATAGAATACATTTTTTCAAGACTTTATTTTGGACTTTTTGTAGTGTACCTTGATTAATTCACTAGAGGATTTAAGTTTAATGGTGAGTTTAAGGGGTAGAATGGAATGGCAAAGGTAGTACAGCAGATAGTTTGCATTTTGTTTATTTGTTTATCAGACATAGGGTTGGTGTTGTTGGGGTGTGTTGGACCTGGCCCTTTTTGCAGGGTCACCTCCAAACCTTTTGTTTCTTTCCTCCTACTTTTTCTCACCTGTTTTTGTTGGTTTTAGGACTCTGGACACTTTACCACTGCTAACCAGTGCAAAAATGCATTTGCTCTCTGTCTAAATCATAGTGGTGATTAGTTTATCCATGACTGTCATATTTGATTTACCGGTAAGTCCCTAGTAAAGTGCACTACGTGTGCCCAGGGCCTGTAAATCAAATTCTACTAGTGGGCACTGATTGTGCCACCCGCATGAGTAGCCCTGTGAACATGGCTCATACCTGCCACTGAAGTGTCTGTATGTGCAGTTTTAAACTGCCAGTTTGACCTGGCAAGTGCACCCACTTGCCATGCCCAAAGCTTCCCTGTTATTACATATAAGTCACCCCTAAGGTCGACCCTACGTTGCCCCATGGGCAGGGTGCAGTGTATTTAAAATGTAGGACACATACTGTTGTGTTTTACATGTCCTGATAGTGAAATACTGCCACATTCGGGTTTCACTATTGCAAGACCTATCTCTCCCATAGGTTAACATGGGGATTGCTTTTAAAAATCTTAAGTGCAGTTTTCCATTTGGAGCAGATAGAGATCTGGAGTTTGTGGTCTCTGAACTCACAATTTAAAAATCTAACTTTTGGTAAAGCTGTTTTTTTAGATTGTTTGTTTGAAAATACCACTTTTAGAAAGTGGGTATTTTCTTGCTGAACTATTCTGTGCCTCTGCTTGGCTGCTGTATACACATCTGGGTCAGACTGACAGTTGGGTTGTTTGTAAATTCACTCTAGACATTGACACAAAGGGAGTTGAGATGTGTCTTGCATATCCTGATGAGTTCTCCTCAGCTAAATTGGGAGGGAGGAGCTGACACCTGCACTTAAAAGGGCTGTGCCTGCCCTCACACAATAAGACTCCGACCCCCTGGTGTGTGTCTGGGGCAGGGCAAGGAAGAGGCAGGGTCTTGTGCACTACAAAGACTTTCCTTAGAAGTTTGCCTACTTCGAAGACAGAAATGAGTTTAAGTATTGGACTGCTGACCCCACAACTTCAGATTACTTCTGGATCAAGAGGAACCTCTGCAAAGGAGAAGAGCTTGATGCTTGAGGAGGACCTGCCACTATTCCTGTTGCTTTGCTGTGCTGTCCTGCTGCTGCTGCTTCTGCCTGAAGAGAGAAAGGACAGGACTTTGCTTTCTGACATGAGTGTGAGGGAAAATCCACGCACCACTGTGTGGGCATCAGAAAAATAGACGCAGCGTCTGTCTCGTGGCTGAAGAATCAACACAGTGCATCGGAATTTTCCACACATCGACCCTGGGTGTCAAAATCTTCCACATCACTGACTTGAGGCTACTTGCCCGGAAATCAATGCATCCCTTCCCTAAGAGAAAAGAATTGATGCACTACCTCACTTGTGAGTAAGGAATCAACACACTGCTTGCTTTTCCGATGCCTGTGCGCTTTATGTTTGACACATACCATGTTTGCTACAACAATGCATCCATTGATTTTGATTGATTAAGAATTTGTTTCCTTTAAAAAATCATATCTTTGCTTGAATGTGTTGGATTTTTTGTTGTTCTGGTCTTGTTTGGTTTAGCTAAATATTGGCTATTTTTCTAAACTGTTGTGGAGTCCTTCTGCTGTGTTATCACTGTGTTATTGTGTGTGTTGGCACAAATACTTTACACAATGCCTCTGACATAAGCCTGACTGCTTGTACCAAGCTACCAAGGGGGTGAGCAGTGGTTATCTGAGCTGTGTACAGGGTGTAAACTAACTGCCAACCCTATTTACAATGCAGTGGTTTTGTGTATTCCTTATAATTTCTTTTGCAACTATTTATTCGTAAAACTTTAACTATTCCTTTTACATTTTTTATAATAGTGAATTAGTGAATTACATGAAGGTATTGTACATTAACCCTTTCGTTGCTAGGCTTCCCCCACATCCCCAGTGCTGAGCCTTTTTGGCTATTTAGGGTAGTTCATGCTTAGTTCTCCATAACTTTTTATCCACATAAGCTATCCACACCAAATTTACGTTCTTGTTTCCAAATATCCTGGGCATTTTAGAGATACCCAGGGTTTGTGGATTTTGTTTGGAGGGGCCTGAGACAATAGGGAAAATATAGCAACATTATGAGTATTTTGAAAAAAATTACATCCACAAACAGTTTGCTGTACTAAAGTTACCATCTTCCCAGTTTTTTAGGAACATGCAGAGCTGAATCAAAAAATCAATTTTGTACCACAGTTTTGACATTTTTCTAAGAGGTGGCTGATTTTCCCTATTTTTTGTACTCTCAACCTTCTTCCAGTTGGTGGTAGAAACCCATGGGTGATTCAAAAAAGCAATAGATTTCTGAAAAGAAGACAAAATTATAAATTCAGCAAGGGGTCATATGTGTAGATCCTTCAAGGTTTTCCCAAGGACAATAATTGTTGAAATAAAGAAATAATGAAAATGAGTAGTAAAATATGGGCATTTGTGACAACATTTTCATCTGTAACTTTATGTCACAATGGCGGATGGACAAAAACAATATATCATTATGTCCGCTACAGCCTTCTGGTTGTGAGGGTATATAAGATTTGTAGGTTCTTCAAGCACCAAAGCTACCCAGAGATTTTTTTTTAGCTCCACCACACAAAGGGTTTTCATTGAGTACATAGAATAGACTAATTTTTATAACGAAATAGGCAGAGTGAAAAATGGGTATCAAGGAGACTTATGTATTTTAAAATGGGTCCAAGATATAGAGTTAAGGAGCAGTGATTATTTCCACATCTCTGAATTTGTAGCTACCCGTACCAGCGTATGACTTGGAGGATATTTTTCAAAATGCCATCCTTCTTATACACTGACGCACATTTGAAAGGCACAAATGCAGCAAAATCCAATTGGTAATAACACATGTTCTGCTATTCTATGCTAAGCCTCCAGATAAAAATGGTACCTCACTTGTGTGGGTGGGGCTAGTTCCTGCAACAGGAAACCTCCCAAAATACAACATGGACGCAGTGCATTTTTCCTACGAAAACTGGCCCTCTATTTCTGATATGAGCAGCTCTAGGTTTTAGAGCCTAGCTCAGTCGGCATCAAGGAAAACCTAGCCAACCTGTACATTTTGTAAAACTAGACGCCTAGGAGTATCCAGGGTGGCTAACTTGTGTGGCACCCATCACATTTTTTTTTACCTAGAATCCCTTGCAAACTTCAAACTTTGACCCCAAAAAAATAATTTTTCTCAAATTTCTGTGATGGAAAGTTTTAGAATCTGAGGGGAGCCACAAATTTCCTTCCACCCGGCATTCCCCCAAGTCTCCCAATAAAAATGGTACCTCACTTGTGTGGGTAGACCTAGTGCCCATGGATGCAGCACATTTTTCCAAAATCTGACCCTCTTTTTCCATTCTCGGTGGTTCTAGATTTTGGGCCCTAGCTCAGCTGGAATCTTGGGAAACCTAGCCAACTGATACATTTTTTTAAAACTAGACAGCAAGGAAAATCCAGGAAGGCCTGACATGCTTGGATCCCATTAGATTTGTTATCCATAATGCCATGCAAACCTCAAACCTTGCCTGAAATCACGCATTTTCCTCACATTTCTGTGATGGAGACTTGCGAAATCCACAGGAATTAACAAAATTCCTGCCGCCCGGCATTACCCCACCTATACCAATAAACCCACTGCCCCACTTTTCTGGCTGGGTCTAGTGCCGCCACAGGACCATTGGCCAAAACGATATGGGGAGCAAAAATCCTTGCCCAATGGGCTGCTCTCCCCTCCCAGGTGCCTAGTAGAGTGCATCCCAGCTTGGGAATTGCCCACCTGTGGTGATACCGGAGCAGTGATCCCCTAGCAAATAGTACCAGTGGAAAGGGGAGAGTCTCCCCTTTCCAATGATGCCTCTCCTGTCTGCCTAGGGGCTCGGGGCTGAGATAGCCCCGCCAGCACCTAGGCAGTGAAAGTTAAATGAGCAGAGGGCAACAATTGCACACATGTATATGTCTAGCATTTGGCTAGGCCCATCAAGAGGCCCCAAACTAAAAGCACACCACAGGTATAGTTGCAGTGAGAACGTGCAAAATCAACTCAGCCATTCCCCCACCACTGGACACTACAGACGCTAAAGCCTTGGCCTGCAATCTCCACCAATGGATCACCGACTGCGCTAACACCCTAGCCCCCCTAAGGAAACCGGCCAGCAATCAGAACCACAGGAAATCCAGTTGGTCTCGTTTGATTTCCAAGAATCTAAGCGCACCAACAGATGACTAGAACAAAAGTGGAGAAACAACAAGAGCATGACAGAACACAAAGCCTACAAAGACATAGTCACCTCACACCACCAGTGCATTAGATCCTCCAGAAAGTCAGCTATTCAGGAGCGCATCAACACCAATGCACATAACAGCAAAGAGCTCCTCACCATAGTTCAGGAATTCATGAATCCCGGCATGGACACCACAGACATCCCCCCCTCAGGACCTCAGCGAGAACCTTATTACCTTTTTTCACCTAAAAACCCAGGACATCTTTGAAGGATTCCAGAGCCAAGCCTCTCTGCCTACCAGCAACTACACAAACCCCAACCCCCAGCCGACCCTTAGCCGCTGGACCCTTATCACCATGGAAGACACCCAAAAACTCATGACCTCTTTCTACTCAGGGGCACCCTAGGACCCATGCCCACACCACATTTTTAACTGAGCCAGCGCCACCATTGCCCCCAAACTGTGCCGGACAATCAACCGCTCCATCAAGACCACCACCTTCCCAGATGTCTGTAAACACTTGGCGATCCACCCTCTACTGAAGAAACCCTCAGCTGACCCAAGGGATATGAAAAACTACAGACCAATCTCATTGCTCCCCTTCCCGGCCACGGTAATCAAAAAAGCTATCAACATGCAGCTCACAGAGTTCCTTGAGACAAACCATATCCCAGACCCCTTCCAATCTGGATTCAGGAGCAACCATAGCACCAAAACTTCTCTCCTCACAGCCATGGATGACATCCGCATCCTACTGGACCACAGAGAGACAGTTGCTCTCATCCTCCTTGACCTCTTTGCTGCCTTCAACTCTGTCTCCCACACCACCTTATGCACCAGAATTCATGACCTAGGCATCAGCTACAAGGCCTTGGGATGAATCCGCTCCTTCCTCACCAGAAGAACACAGAGAATCAGACTCCCACCATTCATCTCGGAACCAACAGAAACCAGCGGTAGAGTCCCCCAGGGCTCCTCCCTAAGCCCCACCCTCTTTAATATCTACATGGCCCCGCATGCCAAGATCCTCACACACCACGGCCTCAGCATCATATCCTACGCCGATGACACACAGGTATTTCTATCCCTTACCAACGAACCATCAACAGCTAAGAGCAACTTCCACAACGGAATGAGAGCAGTCACCGACTGGATGAAGAACAGCTGCCTCAAGCTTAACTCAAACAAGACAGAGATCCTCATCCTGGGCTCCACACCCACTGCCTGTGGTGACTCCTGGTGGCCAACAGCCCTTGGAACCGCCCCTGCCCCCACTGACCACGCACACAACCTTGGCATCATTCTCAACTCCTCACTGTCCATGGTCCGCTAAGTCAACACCGTCTCATCATCGTGCTTCCACACACTTTGCCTGCTTTGGAAGATCCTCAAGTGGATCCCCATTGAAACAAGATGAACGGTCACCCACGCACTTGTCAGCAGCAAACTCAACTACGGCAATGCACTTTATGCCGGGATCACAAAGAAACTTCAAACAAGGCTCCAGAGAATACAGAACGCAGCGGCCAGACTCATCCTGGACATCAACCGCCACAGCCACATCTCCGCCCACCTGAGAAACCTGCACTGGCTCCCGATCAACAAAAGCATCACCTGCAAACTCCTGATACACGCTTACAAGGCCATGCACAACATCGGACCAGCCTACCTCAACCACTGCCTATCCTTCTACGCCCCCTCCAGACAGCTCTGCTCAACTGGCCCTTGCCGTCACCCCTAGAATCAGAAAGAACACAGCAGGAGGTAGATCCTTCTCCTACCTCACTGCGCAGACCTGGACCACTCCACCTCAGGCAGTTTCCTTCGCTGAATTAGTTCAAGAAGGAACTCAAGATCTGGTTCTTTGACTGATCAGTGCCCCCTCACCAGCTCCTTGAGGCTCCACAGGTGAGAAGTTGCGCTATACAAATAATTGATTGATCATCTCCTCCGCGGTCAGCTTAATTTCAGCACGCTTCGAAAGGGCCAACTTCCAGAGCCAACTATGTTTTGTGAAATATTGCAATCTCCAAAAATGAAGAAGTCGCACTCCTGTCGCACTCACGGCTATGATCAAGACTCCTCTGAGTCAAAACGCGTTGGTGTGGGGATGTTCTGTGTGGTGAATAATCAGTGGGAAACTCCTCCCTGTGGTGCGGCTTCTTCATTTTTGGAGATTGCGATATATATATACCAGTCCACAGTTTCAATACTGTGCCTGGAGTGGTAAATGGCTTTTGTCTTTTTACAGCTCAGCAAGGACGACACTGTGTCAATCCTATGCTTTAAGATTTTGCTGAACAAATGGCAAAAGACTTTGGAGGTCATTATGAACATGGCGAGAAACACCGCCGACCACCATGGCGGTGGTGAACAGAATCCCGCTGTTGGCGGTGAATGGAAACTCACCATATAATGAACAAATATTCCAACCCCGCCAAAAATCACCAGACCACCACTTCCCGCCACGACCCTGTTGGCAGGAATCCCAGACCTCCCCACCCTGCCACCGCCAAGCACACCCACATCCCGCCCTCCAAATAATGATGCACAAATCACCTTGGCGGACAGTGGAGGCAGGACGACCACTGGCGGCTGCGCCTGCCAGGGGCGGCAAGTGGACTCAACAGCAAGAAGTGCACACATTGGATATGCATATGACCCACACACCTGACAAACATCCAGAACCCCATAAAACACCCCCAGACACACCCCACAATCCTTTGCAATGAAACCAGGCCAAGAAGTCGGAGAGCACCAGAGGCAGACAGTGAACGCCAGCATACAGGAGACGCACACCAACCCACAGCCGAGCACCCTCACCTCGTTCCCAGCCCCGACACCAATCACCACACTCACCATGCCACCCTTCACCGAATGGGAGTTAAGGACCATGGCGGACGAGATCTTGAAGGTGGAGCCACAAATATTAGGAGCCAAGGTGCAGCACACACCCATCGCAAGGAAGATGGAGCTATGGCAGACCATTGTGAAGAGGGTCAATGCAGTGGGACACCATCCACGCACCAGGGACCACACCCGGAAGAGATGAAATGACCTGCGGGGGAAGGTCAGAGGCATGGCATCAAGGCACCACATCACATTGCAGAAGACTGGGGAAGGACCGCCACCAACACCACCAGAATACACAGACTGGGAGGAAAAGGTACTGGCCATCCTGCACCCTAAGGGACTCACTGGAGGACTGGACTCAGGTAAGTCATCAACATATACCCAATATACACCATACCTGTATTGCATGCACCACCCCACCCCACCCACACCCACCAGGACCAACACCCCACCCAGGCATCAGCCACTAAATCTACCCCCCCGCATGACCACAAACCCACTAACAGGCCCACATCCCTCCCCCTGTGCACAGTCACCTACCCCTGCACGTACCCACAATGGAACGACAGCCCCCACCACAATGCAACCCCACACTGGTGCTAAATGCAATATCAACCTCACAAAGGCACCCTGGAAGGCCACTGAAAGTAACACCAGCACAAAATAGCCCAGTCCTGTTTACCTCAAACGTTCATGCAGCTGTAACAGACAGGTTTATGTCCCCCAACAGGCACCACCACCCGTGCATCCCTAACAGACGGGACAAGGAGTGCCAGTGCCCCCCAGGGAGAAAGAGGCACCTCACAGGACACTGGTAAAGGATCCCTGGACACCAATGAGCAGGCAGGCCCCTCAGACAATCATGGACTCTCACCATGCAGCAGCCCCACCCAGGAAACCACTGTCACCCCTACCAACCAGTCAAGACCAGCAGGCCAGGGCAGGCGTCCCCACACCAGTGTATCCAGGCCACAGACTGGTGGAACACAGGTACAAAGACCACAGTCTCCCACTCTCAAAATGCAGGAAGGCGAGGGCCCCAGTACAAGTGGTACTGCCAGACCTTTGCAGAGGACACAGGCACAGGGGGCTAGGGCAAGTGGAAGGGTGGCAGTGGGTCAGGGGGGAGGCCAGAGGATGGATACAGCAGCTCAGGACGTGATATCAGAGGTATTGGGGGCCTACCAGCATACCCATGACAGGTTGGCACAGATTGTGTCCACCCTGGAGCACAGTCAGAGGATGCAGCAGGAACACCACCAACAGGCCATGGAGCAGTGGAAAGAGCACAACGCCACAATGGCCACCATAGCAGGAGCACTGCTGCAGCTGGTCCAAAACCAGTCTGACACCCACACAGGACAAGAGGCCCCCACAACAGCACCGGACAACCAGTATCCGATTACCCCATCAGCAGAAACTTCCCAGGAACTACCCTCACAGAAAAACCCAAGGGCCTACCATGTCATCCCCTGAAGATTAACAGCTGGCGCCCAAACATTACCTCAGGCCACGAAATGGCACTGGAACCCCTGCTAAGAACAAGGCACCCTTCTAAAAGTAACTCAGCAACAATATGCACTGCAACCATCCCACCCAATCACCAACCACACATTGCTAAGAGGCAATATGAACTACTGTAAGACAAGATGGACTCATCAATAATACCAACAAGGCTGCCACCATGTTGGTCTTGAGGACACCCCCCTTACGACTTGCCTGCACTGTAAATAGCACTATTCATTCACTTCAACCAATAAAACACATATCACACCTGTAACACTGTTCCCTGTCTGAAATTGTTAACAAAGTGATGTATGGATGCAACTGGCAGAGATCTACTTTATTGTCAAATCTATGCATGAAGGGAGTCCTTTGTGCCTAAATGGTGGCAGTGAGGAAAAGCATATAATTTCAATCTGTCCCATGTAGAAGCGGGCCATGTATCGCCTATCGTTACCAACCCCCCCATATGAATGAGCACACAAACAGTATTTGTCACAAACCCCAGTGTCATGCCCAAGTCCCATACATTTACTGTAAGTAGAGTTATATCAGTTGGTTCCTGGAATTGACATCTTCACCTTCCTCATCATCACCATCACTCTCCTCACATCTCTGAGGTAGCTGATCAGGACCTACAGCACCCTCCACCTCCAAGAGGGGGATAGAATGTCTCACTGCCACATTGTGCAGCATGCAGCAGGCCACCACTATTCTACACACCTTATCAGGCCCATAGGCCAGGGAACTCCCAGAGATATGTAGACAACAAAATCTAGCCTTCAGGAGACCTATAGTTCGCTCTTTCACCCTCCGAGTATGTCCATGGGCCTCATTGTAATTTCTCTCTGCATCCGTCCTGGGATTCCTCACTGGTGTCAGGAGCCAACACAAGTTTGGATAGCCAGAATCACCTAGAAAATGGTGCAATACAGAGTCGTCATTGTTATGCCCCTTCGTCAGACAGGCTGGTTCTCTTGCAATGTGTCAGTTAGTGACAGGCGCACTTACCTATGATCCACCCTCTGTCCTCTTGGAGTAGTTTCATCTTCTGTGGCACACTACTGTTCCTCAACACAAAGGAATCATGGACAGAACCTGGGAACATGGCATTCACATGTGAGATGTACTGGTCTGCAGTACATACCAATTGGATGTTCATGGAGTGAAAGTTCTTTCTATTTCTGTACACCTGTTCACTCACTCTTGGGGGTATGATCAGTATGTGAGTGCCATCAATGGCACCTATAACATGGGGTATGTTGGCAAAGGCATAGAATTCTGACTTAATGGCAGGGAGGTCAGTACTTTGGGGAAACCTCACATAGGACTGCAGATGTCGTACAAATGCATTCAGAAATCTTGTAAGTAACACCCTGAACATTGGCTGTGAAAATCCAGCATCCATGCCCACGGTCACTTTAAATGAGCCCGTGACCAGGAAATGGAGTGCGGAGAGCACCTTCACCTCAGTTGGGATGGCATGCTGATTACGATTTCCCGGAGTTAGTGCAGGATCCAGTAAAGCACAAAGTTCCTGAATTGTTGCACGTGTGAGTCTGGGGTGATTATGATTTGACGCTCCACCACGGTCCTCAACTCCACAAGTGGTCTGTACACCGATGGTGCCCTTCCTCGCCATAAAGGTTGGTACCTACGAGGGGTTTAAAAAAGGTGTGATGAAGACACATACATAAGCACATTTGTCCTCATTTGTGCACTGCAATGTTCATTGTGGTGTCTCTACATTAACTGCTACCTGACAGATATACATGTACATCACAAGGAGGGAACAGAGTATTTCATGTGTGCTACAATACTGAATGAACAGAGCCCTAGGTGCTTAATGTGGCTAGTAGGGCCTGCATTGTGAGAAGTATTTAATTTTAGATGCGTAGGTTATGGCAAAATGTCTGCCCACTGTAATTCTGCCCTTTCATTGTGGAAGTGACCTCATACCGCTAGCGGTTGACGTCACAGCTTAAGACGGTGTTTACCGCTGTTCGCACCCTCATTGGTTAACATGGATGCCAATGGGGAATCCTGGCGTGCCATGATCACCGCCGGCAGTGATGGTGCACACCGCCGCGGAACGTACACGCGTTCTCAACTTTTTTTCATTTGACTCCCTGATCTCGTGCTGACAGGTACTCCACTGTGTGTACTCCTCTGGCCTTCCTCAGGTAACGGATGTGCCTCGTGTTGCAGGGGAAAGGGCCCCGGCCTTCACCCAGGAGGAACTGGAGAAGCTAGTAGATGAGGTCCTGCCCCTGTATGCAAAACTGTATGGATGGTCAGAGGTACAGGTGAGTCTGGGTTTGGGGGGCACTGTGTGTGTGTGCTGGATGGTGTTGATTTGGACATATGTGTGCACCTCTGTGCCTGCATGGGCCATGGTGCATGGCATGCTGCGTGCGTATGTCCTATATATTTGACAGTACTGCCCGTCCCATAGTGGACAATTAGGCAGCTGTTTCTATCATGCAAGTGCCTCAGCTCTGTGTTCCATTTCTGTGTCGCCCTTTTAGGTCAGCGCCCACCTGAAGAGGGCACTTTGGCATGCCATCGCCAAGGACATGTGGGCATTGAGGGTCCACAACCGGCGAAGCACCCACTGTAGAAAGAGGTGTGAGGACCTGCGGCGCTGGGCGCATAAGATCAGTGAAGCCCAGCTGGGGAAGTCCTTCCAATGTGGAAAGGGTGCCCGTCGGGCACTGATGCCCCTCATGCGACAGATACTGACCGTGGAGTACCCAGACCTTGATGGGCACTTGAAGGTTGCAAAGCAGTCACAAGGGGGTGAGTACTCATTTCACATACTTCAGTCTGGAAGGATGTGTGGGCGTGCATTAGGGTTCATGCTGCTTAGAGGCAAGGACTTTGACTGGTGTCCATCAACCTTATGGTCCCCAAAAGGTGTAGGGGTGTCTTTGTCAGGTCTCCCATACGTTGCATCCTTAGGTATTCCAGGGGATGGGTGTAGAGCAGTACTCTGGTCAGTAGTCAGGGGCATGGCCATGGGCATAGTGTACTGTGCTGCCTGTTGGGTGTGTCTTCTAGGTGGGTGTATGTCTGGCCATTATGTACCTCCATTCAGATATTTACAAGTGTCTCTCCTGTTTTTGTCTCCCCATCCCTGTTCTCGTGTCTTGATAGTTTAATACTGCCATGTGGACCTGGCAAAATTAACCTTTTGCCAGGCCCAAACCTTTCGCTTAAATATATATGTCACCCTTAGCATAGGCCCTGGATAGCCCTGAGTGCAATGTATTTAAAAGTAGGACATACACTTTTTAGATTTACATGTTCTGGTGGTGAAAAACTCATAAATTTGTTTTTCACCACTGCAAGGCCTATTTCAGCTAAATAGGTTAACATAGAGGTTGCTTTATTACATCTTAGAAGTGTAACTTCCAAATGGAAAGAGTTGACCCCTTCATGTTTGATGTCTCTGGAATCACAATTACAATCCTAACTTATGGTGAAGCATGATTTTAAATTGCAATTCTGTAAATGCACCTTTTAAAAAGTTGGCATTTTCTTGCCTTAGCCATTTGGTGCCTGCAGCCTGTCTCTGTTCACATGACTGAGTGTAGTTAGCTACTGGACTTTTGTGTGTTACTCCTGGACAGCCACACACAATGGGAACGTGGGTGTGACTTGATGGGTCATCCTGGCTTGGATGGGAGGGAAGAGCTGGACCCAGCCTCACTTACACCTGAATAGGCTGTATTTCAGAGCTGCCAACTTAATCAAAACCTCACAGTGTGAGGAAGGGGGTGGGGCCTTGGAGGGGACATGGCCTCATGCCGAGAAGCACCTAAGAGTCACTTTTGCTCAAACCCCAGTCCCACCCCAGCTCCAAAACCTCCTAAAATAACTAGCTTGCTGAGGCTGATGTCCTAGGGTGTTTTCACACCCATTAATGGACAGCGACATTTAAAAGCCTCCAAATACAAGATAAAAACCACTGCTTACTGTAGTTTTAAGCTTGTTTTCCCTACCACCATATGATATTTGCTCCTCACTGGGAGATCATGTGAGAGGAGTCTTAATGATCCTGTATTGTGACTACAGTCAGCTTTAACCCAGGGCAGGTGAGGCATGGAACCCCTTGCACTGCAAAGTCACTGTCTAGAAGTTTGTCCCACCTTCCAGAGTCAAGGCACCAAGGTATAAATACTGGACCTCAGACACCACCATTCCAGTACACTTCTGGACCTGTGGATACTCTGCCATGAAGAAGGATTGTTTGCTGCTGAAGGACCGACACTCTGCTGGACTTCACTCTATTAAACTCCTGCTTTGCTGTGCCTACCTGTCGCCCTCTTGCTTGACAGTGAGAAGAACTAAACATGCATTTCTCCAACTGAGAACCCAGAGTGACTCCAAGGGCTAGTTACCTGGCCTCCTGTTATGAAGTCTAAGGGACAAAAAAGACTTCCAACCACCCTACTCCTGCACCTTGACTCTGCCATCTGTGAGTCTACCCTGCCAAGTGGTCCCAACCCAGTCCTGGACCCTTGGAAGTGGGTTTAAAGTGCTTCTCAGCAGAACCAATGCATCTTCCCTGCTGAGTGGCGCATCCCTGAACAAAACCAATGCATCTCCTGGACTGAGTGGCGCATCCTCAAGAGGAACCGACGCATCGTTGCTGCTGCGTGGATTGGACTCAGCACAGGAGACTTGCATCACCGTGGCATCCTATATCTTGGGTTCGACTCATTTCCTTCCGAACTGCCACTGCGTGATGCTTCTCCAGGAAAGGTCCTCACATCCATCATCCATGGCAACCTTGACCAGGGTTCTAAAAGCTCTGCATCTCAGCCTTCCCCCTCATCAGAACTGACCCATCGCCTCAGCTGCGCAGCGCATCCCCATCACCGGCCTTCATATCACAAGCCCCGTTGATGGGATCCTTGACGTCAATGCAACACGACCTCGCACAGCAGTCTCACCACATCTCAGAACCAACATGTTGCATCGGCTGGGCAACACATTTTTTAATCAGATCTGCACAATGCTCCAAACCAGGACTTAAGGTACTTTGTTCAGCGGCCCTAACTGGGTCCCTATAGTCAGCCGTGCTCCATCATGGTCGTCCTGAACTTTTGACTTTGCCCCGGTCCAGTGCGACCAGCTATCCCTGGTTGGCACTTTTGGCTTCTAAGTGCGATATTACAGTTTATTCTTTAGAATTTCATAGCTCAAGTTCTACTGATTGGATTTTTGTTGTGTTGGTCTTGTTTTATTTATTAAATTAAGTTCTATTTTACCAAGCTAGTGTGGGATCCTTTTTGTGTCATGTTTTCACAGCTTTGCTGTTTGAAGTGTTGCACAAATACTTTACACATTGCTTCGAGTTAAGCCTGACTGCTCTGCACCAAGCTACCAGAGGGTGAGCACAGGTTAATTTGGGGTTTGCTGGTACCTTAACCTGACACGAACTGTGGTTGCTACGTAATGAGGGCTCACACCACAATCAACAACCCAATTCTTCACTAGTGTAATATCTTATGTAGTTTAAATCTGTAAATTTGTTGACTTACAGCTACTCCACCTGCAAGAACTTAGTAGATATGACACTGTTTTGTCATTCCATTTCATGCAATGAAGTGCAGCAAAATTTTTGCTGCACTGCATGATGTGAACACTGCCACCTCGATGTTTAAGAATTGCTACATTGAAATATGATGTTTAATGACAGGATTAAAAGTCTTGAATAATGTGAATAGACACTTCAGTCGTTGAGCTATTGTCCTTAGTGAAGTTCACTTTTGGCACTGTGGTTGATGCTTATGTCTATACAGAAAGTGGCACATTTACTAGAAATTGACATACCGCAGCACCACAAGCCTTTTTGCTGCACTGCACTACACCAATTTCAAAAGGCAGGAATGCACTGTATTTACAAGATACAGTGCATTCCTGTACTTTCAGCCTGCGCCAGCGCACAATGTGGTGCCTAGCACACACACAGGCACCCTTGCACCATGGTACAAGGGTGTCTGTGCTGTTGGCAGGATTGTTTTTGTCCAGGAAGGGGCACCTTCCTGCACAGAAACAATCCATGGAGGCTTTTTCCTTTTTCTATGTGTGGTGCAGAGTGCAGTACTCATACAAAAGAGGAAAAAATTGGAGAAATTAAGATATTTCTTCTCCTTAAGCCTCCCCTGGGGATGTGTACGGTTTTGATGCATTCCTAGGTTTACAGAGCCTTTGTAAATCTGGGAATGCGTCATAGCACATGGATGTTGCATTTTCCCACCACACTGCCATGGAAAGCCCACTTGACGCAGTGTAAGGCAACGCATCGACCTACGCTGCTTTGCTTTACACACTATCTACGAAGCCATGAAAAGCCATGCAAAGTGGCGGTATTAGTGACCTTGTAGATATAGGTCTGCACTCTGCACCGCCAGGGCATCACAAAAAGTGATGCACCAGTGGAGCAAGGTGCTTCTAAATATGCCCTAACATTTTAAGGCTCATTGTTGGACTTTTTCCATTTTGCAGGGTCATCGCCAATCTTTTTGCCTCCTCCCTCCTATGTTTTCTGACCTGTTTTTGTTGGCTTTAGGACTCTGGGCACTTTACCACTGCTAACCAGTGCTAAAGTGCATGTGCTTTCTGTGCGTTGTTATTTTGACGCTACTCAGGTACTTTTGTACGCTTACAATGTTCTCACTGTTTTCTAAAGGATTTATTAAGACTCTTTTGCTTGCTAAATTCATAACTTGAATTGTGTATGTTGGAGTTTTGTCGTTTTGGTCTTGTTTTGTATAGATAAATATTATCTATTTTTCTACACCTGTGTTGTATAATTTTGTATGTTTTCAATGAGTTACTGTGTGTCTGTTGGTACAAATACTTTACACCTTGCTTCAGAAGTTAAGCCTGCCTGCTCGTGCCAAGCTACCAAGTGGGTGAACAGGGGTTAACTAAGGGTGATTCTCCGTTACCCTGACTAGGGTCAGGGTTCTTGCTTGGACAGGGGCATACCTGACTGGCACCAAAGACCCCATTTCTAACACATCCTTAGAACCTCTGCGACCTATGATCGAACACACAATACCGTTGGTCTCTATGCCCTCTGATACAGAATTTCTATTTGTACTAGGAACAGACATGGATCACAATTGGTTAAGGTCCTCGAACTCTCCTCATGCAGTCACTGATTCAGGCACTCGGAAATTAGGAAGCTGATGATTACTGTCATTTATTGGTTTCCATATGGCGACATGTAATTAATGCATATTCATCAAGTGAAAAAAAAAAGATTGGGAACAGCTCTTTTGTAAATTAAAACCTCACAAAGTGGGGATTTTTCATAGAGCCGCAGTTGTCTAGGAAGACGAATTGTGCTGAAATTTCTGAACAGAATTGTTTTAAAAAAACGAAGTAAAAAGCGTTTACAACTTATTCTTTACATTGAAATAAAATAGTCCGTAATTATTAAGCTAGTGCAGCATTTGAAGTCCAAGCAAGACACAGATGTTTTCTGAAAGCGCAGATTGTCTGTCTTTCATCTTCCGCAGATGAGAAGATATATTTGATTCTCATAGAAAAAACGACATCAAACTCGCCAACTTTTAGAAATTCTTCAGAGAAACAACATGGCTAGTCTGAGTGACTTCTTTGCTGTCGGGGTGAAACAGGAAAAAGTAGAAATAACTCTTCTGAACGCCAGAAAAGCCAAGTTTTTTAGCACTTTGGGCCATATTTATACTCTGGTTGCGCCGAATTTGCGCCGTTTTTTTCGACGCAAATTCGACGCTAAACTAACGCCAACTAACGCCATATTTATACTATGGCGTTAGACACTTCGGGAGCCAAAGTGCCCGGAGTGTGCGTCATTTTTTAGCGTGAACCCCTTCCTTGCGTTAATGATATGCAAGGGAGGCGTTCCCGTCTTAAAAAATTACTCCCAGGCCTTTACGTGGAATTTATACTCCCGGGCAAAAATGACGCCCGGGAGTGGGCGTGGCCAAAAACGGCGCATTTGCGCCGCTTTTTAACGCCTGGGTCAGGGATGGCGTTAAGGGACAAGTGGGCTCAAAATGAGCCCAGAGTGCCCTCCCCTGCCCCCAGGGACCCCCCCTGCCACCCTTGCCCACCCCAGGAGGACACCCAAGGATGGAGGGACCCATCCCAGAGACATTAAGGTAAGTTCAGGTAAGTATTTTTTTATTTATTTTTTGTGGCATAGGGGGGCCTGATTTGTGCCCCCCTACATGCCACTATGCCCAATGACCATGCCCAGGGGACAGAAGTCCCCTGGGCATGGCCATTGGGCAAGGGGGCATGACTCCTATCTTTACAATGATTGGAGTCATGTTGATGGGGGATGGGCGTCGATAAAAAATGGCGCAAGTCGGGTTAAGACGATTTTTTCGACGCAACCTGACGTGCCCCATTTTAAGACGCCCATACGCCATTTTCCCCCTACGCCGGCGCTGTCTGGTGTACGTGGTTTTTTTCCACGCACACCAGGCAGCGCCGGTCTGCTAGCGCCGGCTAACGCCATTCAATAAATACGGCGCCCGCATGGCGCTTCAGAATGGCGTTAGCCGGCGCTAATTTTTTTGACGCAAAACTGCGTTAGCGCAGTTTTGCGTCAAAAAGTATAAATACGGCCCTTTGTTCTGTGGAGATCCGATCCAGTAAAGGCTAAAATGGCCTTGTTGTTGCTTGTCTTCCCTTTAGGCGGGGATGCAGGTAAAGCGGGTGAAATGGTCTGTCCTTCTTGGGAAAGGGTCAAGACTTTATTGAACATTGCCCATGCCTTCCTCTTGCCCACACCGCCTCTTACCTTGCTGAACATCCCTCCTCCTGCCTTCTCTCCCTATCCTCCACTAGCACACTTCTTGCACATCACATATATTGTCTTGTTTCAGGTCCCTAGACTCTATCTAGACCTTATTTCCCCACTTTAACACACACACTTCCCCTCCATACAAACCCCAACAAATGAAAGTGACGGTCTAACTCTCCCTTGACCTCTCCATTTGTAACTACCTCTCCCTCTACTATGCTCTATTTCTTCTCCTCCCTTCCTCTTACCATAGGTCGGTCATTCCTTCACACTTACTAATACCTGATATCTACATTCTCTCAAAACTCTACATCACCCCTTCTCAACTCCTATCGACCTTAACCCTTTTAAGGCTCTTCTCCCCCTTCTTCAGCCAGATGATGAGTCTTTCACTTCTACATCAACTATAATGTTCTACCTTGAGAGGTCAGATATTGCTAAGAAAGTCTGACTTCATCTGTCAGCCCCTAGAGTCAGCAACCCTTTGTTTGGAGGCCCAGTATATTGACCAAGTTTTCAGTCATGTAAGTGTTTCCCTACTCAGGTGTGGACAAGGGATCCGGTCCTACGGCTGGCGGTGGATCAGTAGGAGCAGCTGTGTGGCTGTTAACTCTTTGGGAAGGTGTGTGTTGTCACTTTTGTCAGAAGAGGATGTTCTGTGGATCTGTGACCACCTAGTGATGATGCGGATCCTGCTCGACTCTGGGCAACAACGCCATCACCAGGGGCAGAGTATCAACAAAACTCACAATCTTCCCATTTCTATCAGCCTTGCGGGAAGCTGTGGGAGGGAAATATCACATACCACCTCCTACGCCCTTTCACTCCAAGTGCTCGTGTCCCACCTTGCAGGGTATGTGGACTCCGAGTGCCCTAGTCAGCAGCACTTCTCCAGGGGTCCCCCCTTGTAAGTTGCAGGTGATAACACATCCAGACCTTGTTAATTTAACTTACAAGGGGACTCATTTTAGGCCAATGAATCTTTTGACCACGTTTGGGGACTTCCCAGAACGAGATATCTGTCTAGCATTTCAATCAATGGATCAATAACCTAATCAATATTCACAATACCTAATCAATCAAACTAGTCAATAACATTTAATAAGAATGAAACACACCATGACCTTTCAGCCACGAATAACCACACAAATCTAGTCATAGTTAGAATATTTATTCCCTATTAGGTACACTCTAGCATCATATTCATAAGTCGTAACATCAATAAGCACATCAATACTACTATTATTTGGCAACTCGAATAAGACTTCATCAAAGCACAGGTCATGAACATTAGAACAAAGCACGACGTCAACATGAATCAACTTTAGCAGTGTGTCATTAGTACATTATTCAACAAAGCAAGAATTCAATCATTTGTCTATTTGAACCCAATATTAGTGAACTCCTTAACTAACCTTGAATTTGCATCAACATTTTGTGCTTCATGCAAAATAATTCAGCAACATGAATTTGGAAAAACATCTAATTATGGCCTCTATCAAAAGAGCAGTTGGTACCTAGAAAGAGAGTCGCAAACCCGATTGCAGGATGGTGTCCCTGACACCATCTGCGAATCGCAAGGGGGTCACAATTTGCAACCCCCTTGCAATTGGCAGCACTCACAGGGATGGTGGCCTGCTGGAGACAGCAGACCACCATGTCTGTGACTGCTTTTTAATAAAGCAGGTTTTTTTTTGTTTGTATTGCAGCCCGTTTTCCTTAAAGGAAAACGAGTTGCAATACAAACTAAAAAATGAAACGTTTTTGTTTAATTTTTTCAGAGCAGGCAGTAGTCCATAGGACCACTGCCTGCTCTGAAAAAATATTTGCAGGGCCATTCACAAAGGGGAAGGGGTCCCTTGGGGACCCCTTCCCTTTTGCGAATGGGTTGCCACCAGTGTGTCACTGGTGGTAACTGAGAATTGCTTTGCGACCGCGTTCGCGGTCAGAAAGCAATTTTGCATTGCAATGCGAATCGCAAATAGGAAGGGGAACGCCCCTTCCTATTTGCGAGTCGCGTTCCCAGTTTGCGAGTCGGTAATCAAATTACCAACTCGCAAAATGGGAATGAGCATCGCGATGTGCTTTTTGCATGTCGTAAACAGCGAAATTCACTGTTTGCGCCATGCAAAAAGCTTCGTACATCTGCCCCAAAGTCTCTCAGAATGGCAAAGGGACGGCAAATAATGGCTTCAGAAAGAATGGCTCCGTAATGGCTGATTTCTCCTTGTGTCACGCCGTTATACTGAAGTTGTCGAACAAGTCTCTAATTCCCCATTGGGCAAATATATGGTGCATCGTTATCTTTGTCCGATAATCCGTCACACACCTTACTAGAATTTTCACCTAAGACAGTTCACATGCAGTTTATTGGTTCCTGTGATTGACGTCTTCAACGAGTAGAATGTCAGGTAAGAAAAGTTACACTTGTCGCGCCAATCAGTAGTTCCATTGTCTTCTCCTAGTCTAGGCGACCTTGCACCTGTTGCAAATTACACTGTTGCATTCAGCAAGAACGTCTCCTTGAGCGAGTCGGGTCTCATGAGAAAGAATTTACTACAGCTACACTCATATCTCTAGCTTCAGGAAAAGTACAGCTTCGTGTCCTTCAGGAAGGCAGCACATTGCACGTTAGAAAAACACAATTAATGTGAGACCAGGCAGCTAGGCCCAGACCCTTGCTAACTAAGGCCTAGTGATTAATTTAGCAGAACCTCAAAACATAACTCTAGTTACGATACGTTAATATAAATCATACATGAGTACATTATTAATTCATTATTAGTCAGTTTCATGGGCACATTTCAAACGTGTGCATTAGTATTACATTAACACATTTTATGCGGTTTTATTACACATTACATTGCAAGCTTTTCATGTTAATATTAATTATAAAAGTCACACTCCAACAATCTCTCCTCTGATAGCTCTTGTCATCACACAAACCTTTCTTTCACAAATTTTTCATCTTCAAAATCCCCTCATTTCAATTTCTTCCCCACTTTTGTCCCATCTAATTATGCTCAGAACAATTTCTCCCTTTTCTTCTCTTCCCTCCTCTGATTATTTTTCGCCCTTTTCAATGTAATTATTTTGCTAATTTTGCATGATAACCATAATCCAAATAAACAAGCCAAAACAATCAATATTCCCTGTATTATTTTTGCCAGTATCCCATGCCAAATGTTACTAAATCAGCTTCCCACTTTAGCAAGTCCCTTTCCAACCTTTTCTCAAACTCCAGGTATTCCAGTTCCTTCAAATCCGTACTATCTCTTGTAAGGTTAGTAAGCATACTTCAAATCTCATTACTATTGTCAGGTATATAGGCACAACAATGCTGCTCATTAAAAGCATTTTACAAACTCCGGCATTTTTCGCTAAAAGAATGTCTAAAGCAAGCCTGTTTTGAAGAGTCATAGCCCTCTCTGAAGCAAGTTCAGTATCCATCAGGAGTATAGATCCTGTAAAATTTGTCAGCATGTTATCCACAATGGTAGACAACTTTTGAATCTTTATGGAGTTCAAGATAACTCCCACTGAAGGAATTATTGCTCCAAATATGTATCCTACTACACCAGCAGCAGTCTCTCTCCTTTGTCTAATACGATGTAATTCAGACAATTTCGGAAACTTTTTCAAGTCCTCTAACTGATATATCTTTGGGAAAACTATCCCCAAATAATAACATGTCCCATACCATCCCTTTGGAAGATGGTAATAATCATTAAGTCCACATATATAATAGATCCCAGGGATCGCTGGATCCTGTACATTTAACATGAACGTCCACTTACTCTGAAACAAAAACACATGTTTACATTCACTCGTTCCCACAAACACATTATCATAATATGACTTTGGTCTTGTTATGCAAATCTTGCCTACGTGGAATGCATCTAAAGCTAATTTCCCTTGTTCCCTAATTGCACTATAGCTCTCACTATTTACAAAAGCTCACTGCTGAAATCCTTTCTCCAACTTCCCCTTCAATGCCCTTCTTCTATCTTCTGTGTGATCTAAAAAGCTTTTCTCTACAGGTGTAAGCAAACATGTCAGATTATTGCGGTGTGCATAAGATGTACTAATTGTTAATGTTGCTTCAAAGAACCCCTTAACTAACTTTATATTATAGTATTTCTCTACACTATTTAAGTCCTCTATGATAGGCACATAAGAAAACACAAGATCATTGTTAGAATAAAAGTACTGAATCTCTTCCTGGTTATAAAATCGTGTTAGTAACAGACTACAGCTTATCCCATATGTTAAAGGCAAACTATGGTAGGTAACTCCCTCTAGCACTGAAACAGGAATTTGTGTACACACATAATAATCTTTCGCATCCATAGTGTCAATATACTCACTCAGCAAGCAATAGAAAACATTAGTTGATAGTTCCCCTTTGACGTTAGTTCCCTCATGCAAATATTAGTGTCCTGCTCAAACCTCTCCCAAGCTGTTAGTGTAGCTGCGGTCTCAGGAACAGTAGCATTGTTAGTTTCACTCTTATCCACCTGTAGACGGGTCTCCGCGACCGCGTCTCCTACCTCCCAGAGCTGGCACCACTCGATCGGCTCGTGCACTTTACTTCCGTGTTCCCATGGCAACATGGGAACGCTGTGGGACATCACGGGAGCGGAAATCCAGACGGGGAAACTACAAGAGACGTCGGAATACGCGGGAGGAGAGAGCGACGCTGAGCAGGAAGAGTCGGGAGGAGAGAGAGACGCGGAGCAGGAAGAGTCGGGAGGAGAGAGAGACGCGGAGCAGGAAGAGTCGGGAGGAGAGAGAGATGCGGAGCAGGAAGAGTCGGGAGGAGAGAGGGACGCAGACGCCGAAGCAAAAGAGGGCTCCGGACCCACACGGGGACGAGACGGAAACAAAGCCGTTTCGCTCGAGGAACAAGAGGCGAAGATCCAAGAAACCCGCCACGGCCCAGGAGGGTCGTGGCTCCTCAAGGTACGGTCCCTCCTGGGGAAAAGGGACACAAAAGAATAACAGGGGCACAGGGGAAGGGAACCGGGAGGTGGGATGGGGAGCACCACTGAGCCACTGGGGAAGCACTTTGGGGCACAGCGCTGTATATTCACCCTCACAGTGGAATACCCTTCACCACCAGGAACCCTGAGGGATCCCCCCCCTGCATGCACCCCTAATAAAGGAAGTCCAGGAAAACCACCCCACAATACACTTACCCTAGTTTCTCCTCTGTTTATTTTCCGGTACGCTTGGGAGGCCCAAAGACCAGACGTCCGCCGAATCTAGACTAAGAACCAAAAAGACAAGACGATTAACAGAGACCATAGATCTCCAGAAAACATATAAATAAACAAATGTACTAGATTAACTCAACAATATAAAGAAAATAAAAACTTATTTCACCCTATACAAGACTCAGACCCTTTGTACCGCCCAAAAGCCTACCACAGTGGTGTCAGAAGTGGGATCTTTATCCCGAAGGCTATTGGACGGGATACAAAATGGGTGAAAATCCAACCCTAGAAGACATGATTAAACAGCTAGCGGAGGGCCAGCGCCACCTACAACTAGTCTTGGAGGCACACCAACAGGAGGCAAAGGAAGTCAGAGAGGCCCTACAATCAGCCCTAAAAAGCCAAGCTACGATCATTGCTAACAACCAGCTCGTACATAAGACTGCGTTGCAGAAACGGACACCATAGCAGCCAGCAAGGTACACCCCAATGTCCCGAGCTCTGTCTTACAAAAATTCCAAGAAGGAGAAGACCCGGACTCCTTCTTCACAAACTTCGAACGTGTGGCCTCTTCCGCCCAATGGCCAGAAGAACGGTGGGGACAGTATATCGCGCCACTTCTCACAGGAATTCTACAGACAGCCTACCAGGCCGCTAATCCGGGTGGCATCACCCCATACAAGGATATAAAGAGGAGTATCCTAGAAAGGGTTGGGCATGATGTGGAATACTATAGAATGAAGTTCCGGAAGGTGAAATGGGGACAGAATGAAGATCCTCGCACTTTTTACTTCCAGGTTAAAGACCTATCACTAAAATGGTTGGGGCCCCTAGGAACTACCAGCGAAGATGTGATAAAAACAATTATCTTGGAACAGTATTTAGATTCTCTCCCCAATAGTACCAGGAACTGGATAAGACAACATCCGAAGGTCGATATGGAGCTCGCCATAGATTTGGCCTGTGCCTACCACCGATCTACGGATGTTAGACTCCTACGCCCCAGACAGACCATGAAGCCGACACCGACACCTCTTAAGCCAACCTCAAGATATCCACTGGAAGAATCCGGATCCCACAAACACAGGGAGGGTAATCCGATGCAACAACCCCAATGTTTTAGTTGCGGGGAATGGGGCCACATAGCATGGGTGTGTCCCAGAAAAAACGATGGAGTTGAACCCATGGAAATTGGGGTCACCCGAAGTAGGGTACTATGTACAGGCAAGGGAAATTCTAAGTTCAAACAGGACGTCAAGATAAACGGAAACCCTATCTATGCCTTAATTGATTCGGGTTGTAGTCAATCCGTAATCCGAAGAGACTTAGTGAACCCCACGGACCTAACCTCAAACCAGTGGGTCACTATTTGCTGCATACATGGTGATAAGGAACAATATCCCCTAGTGTTGTTCAAGATAGAATGGGGCGAGTATCGCGACTTCCTCCCAGTGGGGGTTATGGACCGGTTGATTGAAGACTGTATTATCGGGACTAATTATATCCGCTTCTATAACCTCCTGGATCAAACCCGAGTACCGAAGGAGATCCCAGACTGGTGGACCGAAGCACCATTTTCTAACAGCTTTATTGAATGTCCTCCGAGTCGCAGAAAACTAACCCGAAGAGAAAAAAGACAAGGGAAACTAAAGTATCAGGAGTCCAGAGAGGAGACAAACTGTGACAAATTGGTAGCAGAGACTCATAACACAAGTGTTAATTTTAGAACTAGTCAGAGACAAGACCCTACTCTCGCTCATGCCTGGAACACGGCCAAAACAGAAGCCACGAACGAGGTGGGTCCTTATTTTCTAATACAGAAAAACCTTCTCTATAGATTTACCACGACTACCACAGGAGAAACAAAACAACAACTAGTGGTGCCCGAACCCTATCGAAACCAAGTCCTGTTCTTAGGTCATAATCAGCCAGGAGGAGGTCACTATGGTAGAGAAAAGACTGAGGAGTGTCTCCTACGGAGGTTCTATTGGCCGGGGGTCTATGCTCACATCCGGATATACTGTTTACAATGTCCTAGGTGCCAACTGACAGAACCTAGAATACCCAAGAAAGCACCCTTACCTCCCCTACCCATTATCAAGGTCCCTTTTAGCCGGGTGGGTATGGATTTAGTCGGCCCTTTACTACCATCATCCAGAGGGCACACGTATATCCTAGTCCTAGTAGACTATGCTACGAGATATCCGGAAGCAATTCCCTTATTCAGTATGACTACGAAAATGGTGGCTCAAGCCATGATAACGTTCTTTTCTCGGATAGGATTTCCCCAAGAGATCCTCACTGATCAAGGCACCCCTTTCATGTCAAATCTTATGAAACAGATTTGTAGATTATTAGGGATCACTCAAATAAAAACTTCTGTACACCACCCCCAAACGGACGGTTTAGTGGAACGCTATAACCGTACCATAAAAACTCTATTGCGGAAAATAGTAGATGACTCTGGAAAGGATTGGGACCAGAAGTTACCCCTGGTTCCTTACGCCATCCGGACTCACAAACAGTCCTCTACAGGACATAGGGCCTGATTCTAACTTTGGAGGACGGTGTTAAACCGTCCCAAAAGTGGCGGATATACCACCTACCGTATTACGAGTCCATTATATCCTATGGAACTCGTAATACGGTAGGTGGTATATCCGCCACTTTTGGGACGGTTTAACACCGTCCTCCAAAGTTAGAATCAGGCCCTTAGTCCTTTTGAATTAGTCTTTGGAAGACAACCACGTAGTCTTCTAGATATGGCCGCAGAAACATGGGAAGAGGAAGGAGAGGAAGGGAAACCCTTACTAGAATATGTTCACAACCTGAAAACACACTTACAAACCCTATGGGAAGATGTTCGTAGGCATCTCGAAAAAGCACAAACTAACCAAAAGACCTATTATGACCAGGGAAGTAAATTACCATCCTTCCTCCCGAACGACCAAGTTCTTATAATGCGACCAACCTCTGAGCATAAATTATTAGCTAAATGGCAAGGCCCCTATAGAATCATCAAAGCATTGTCTCCCGTCACCTATGTCATAGAATTGAGTTCACAGCCAAAAAGAACCCAAATCTACCATATAAACTTACTAAAGAAATGGGAACAACCAGAAGAGATCAATAATCGAGTAGCTAACGGATTTTTTATATCACCATCCACAGAGCTAGGGTAAGAGCTCTATCCTCTGGGGAAACAGAAACCGGAGAAAAGGCCCTGCATAAACGCTTCTCTTACTGAAGCTGAGAGGTTACAACTGTCCGCCCTCTTACAACAACACTCCCACTTCTTCTCTGAGACGCCAGGGAGAACCTCCTTAATCCACCACAAAATAAAAACTCCCGAAGGACAGACTATTCGTCTCAGACCCTATCGTTATACCCGAAGCCCGGAAACACATCATTGAGGAAGAAATAGAGAAAATGCTAGCCCTGGGGGTAATTGAACTCTCTGTTAGCCCGTGGTGTTCCCCGGTGGTTCTCGTCCCAAAACCCGACGGGTCAGTTCGGTTTTGCATCGACTTTCGCAAACTCAATGACATATCACTCTTTGACACGCATCCTATCCCTCGAGTCGATGACGTCTTAGAGATGTTAGGAGAAGCAAAATACCTGTCCACACTTGATCTAACGAAGGGGTACTGGCAAATTCCCCTCGCACCTGAAGACAAAGAAAGAACAGCGTTCTCGACACACTCAGGCCTATATCAGTTTACAGTATTACCCTTCGGTCTCCACGGTGCCCCAGCTACCTTTCAACGATTGATGGACCGGCTTTTAAAACCATTTCATGAATTTACAGCAGCATATTTAGATGACATTGTAATTTACAGCGACACTTGGCTCAATCACCTACACCATCTTAATGAGGTGTTCACTGCCTTGGCGGAAGACGGACTGACGGCCAATCCAAAAAAATGTACACTAGGGAACACTGAAATATCCTATCTAGGTTATATGATAGGCAACGGGACTCTCCAACCCCAGAAAAATAAAATTTAGGCCATAATGCAAGTGCCCAAACCAAAGACCAAGAAAGACCTACGTTCCTTTTTAGGGTTAGTGGGCTGTTACCGCAGGTTTATACCTCAGTACTCCACAATTGCCGCCCCTCTTACTGATCTCCTGACAAAACAACGCCGCCCCTCCACTTTGGCCCCATTAACAGAGTCTCAAATTACTAGCTTTAAACAGTTAAAGAAATCCCTTACAACTGACCCCGTCCTGAAGTGCCCTGACTTTTCCAAACCTTTTCACCTGTATACCGACGCTTCTAACATCGGACTCGGTGCGGTCCTCACCCAACCCGACAAGGAGGGCCTGGATCACCCCGTTGTCTTTATCAGTAGGAAGCTCCTTCCCAGAGAATGTCACTACCCCACAATTGAAAAAGAGTGTCTGGCCATAAAATGGGCTGTGGAAAACTTACAATATTACCTTTTAGGCAGACCGTTCGTACTTTATTCCGACCATGCCCCTCTCACATGGTTGGCCTCCCATAAAGATTCCAATTCTAGAGTGTTACGGTGGTTCCTTGAGCTCCAACCTTTTACTTTCCAGGTCCGCCACGTCCTGGGTTCTCAGCAGGGCCCAGCTGATTACCTGTCCCGGTTCCCCTCCTCTTCGGTCCTCTAACAGTCCCGATCATGGGATGGGGAGTGTAGATGGGTCTCCGCGACCGCGTCTCCTACCTCCCAGAGCTGGCACCACTCGATCGGCTCGTGCACTTTACTTCCGCGTTCCCATGGCAACATGGGAACGCTGTCGGACGTCATGGGAGCGGAAATCTAGACGGGGAAACTACAAGAGACGATGGACTACGCGGGAGGAGAGAGAGACGCGGAGCAGGAAGAGTCGGGAGGAGAGAGAGACGCGGAGCAGGAAGAGTCGGGAGGAGAGAGAGACGCGGAGCAGGAAGAGTCGGGAGGAGAGAGAGACGCGGAGCAGGAAGAGTCGGGAGGAGAGAGGGACGCAGACGCCGAAGCAAAAGAGAGCTCCGGACCCACACGGGGACGAGAGGGAAACAAAGCCGTTTCGCTCGAGGAACAAGAGGCGAAGATCCAAGAAACCCGCCACGGCCCAGGAGGGTCGCGGCTCCTCAAGGTACGGTCCCTCCTGGGGAAAAGGGACACAAAAGAATAACAGGGGCACAGGGGAAGGGAACCGGGAGGTGGGATAGGGGGAGCACCACTGAGCCACTGGGGAAGCACTTTGGGGCACAGCGCTGTATATTCATCCTCACAGTGGAATACCCTTCACCACCAGGAACCCTGAGGGATCCCCCCCTGCATGCACCCCTAATAAAGGAAGTCCAGGAAAACCACCCCACAATACACTTACCCTAGTTTCTCCTCTGTTTATTTTTATTTGGGAGGCCCAAAGACCAGACGTCTGCCGAATCTAGAGGAAGAACCAAAAGACAAAACGATTAACAGAGACCAGAGATCTCCAGAAAACATATAAATAAACAAATGTACTAGATTAACTCAACAATATAAAGAAAATAAAAACTTCTTTCACCCTATACAAGACTCAGACCCTTTGTACCGCCCAAAAGCCTACCACACCACCAACGGCATTCTCACAATCAGAACTATAATGAATATCACACACACAACACCCAAAACAACACCCAGACATTTACAACGCCTACTTCCCTATTATCATCTCTAGTGTTAGCCTTGATCTGTGAAGAATCAGAAAGTAAAGTGCTATAAGTTCAAACAACAACCAACTGAGGATGGGTAAAGCTTTTTTTTCTTTTTTTTCAGCAAGTTAAAGCAAGCGAAAGTCTCTCTGCAGCAAATATTTACAGCTTTAACATTCACTCCCAGGATCCTTGTCAATTCCGGTCTAGCAGCTTGTCAAAATCAGTTCTCAAAAGTCAATTCAGGATAACAGTGTCCCATCCGGTAATTTATCGGTCTCTTTTCTCAGTTTTCCTTAACTCAATTTTCACATCAACACAGTCTCTTTTCCCTGGCCAGACTCAGGTACCATTGTATTGACCTGGGACTTCTCGATCAAAACAGAATGCCAAGAACTCTTGCTGCCACTCAGCTGATGTTGCGTATGCCTATTCAGGACCCCCGTACCTTCTGTTTACTACTCTCTTTCTTTTCAACTTGCGATCAGCTTGCAACGCTCCTTCACTCAGATCTTCCTTCCTTGTTGTATCAACTTCGTCCTCAATTGCATCATCGACAACCACCTTCCCTTTAGTCACTTGCAATTCTGGCCACCTTTCTCCTTTCAGCGCCTCTCTGGTCTTTGATCTTCCTTGTGGCAGCTCGTTGCCCTCCTCTGACTCTATGGTGTTTTCTATTGATGGACCTGCAATTCACTCAGGAGGAGCCTGGACACTCTGATTCTCTTCCGCCTTAACTCCTTCGCCTTCTGGGTCTGTCAGGGGCTCTATTTCAATTCCGCATCCGTCTGCTTCTGGGAGAACCTCTCTCTGGGTCGGTCCTCCTGGCGCCTCAGTTGAGATAGTCTCACTATCACCCCTCTGGGTCTCGTCTCTTATTGGAGTGACCAAGCCGTCCTCAACAGGCTCTCCTTCTGTCTCAGTTCCCCTTTGATTACTCTCCGGCCCTGAGACTTCCTTTTCTGTAGCTGTTATTTTCGACAATTCAATTTCCTCATCAGTTGGACACGTCACCCTTTTCGTGTGACTGGCATGGATCCAGTTTGGAATTCCTGTACACTTTACAGCAGTAGTAGTCGTTAATATTACTTGATATGGCCCCTTCCAACGTGGCTCCAAACACGACTTTCTCACGTGTTTCTTGATGACAACCCAGTCACCAGCTTTCAGGGTGTGACCTGGATCACTTATCGGTGGCAGTGTGGTGGCTTCCACCACGTGAGAGAAAGAGCGGACCACGTCAGCCAGACCCTTGCAGTAGGCCAACACCATATCATCCGTGATATTCACAAGAGCATTTGCAGGCACCCTGGGCAGTTTCACAGCTCGGCCCATGAGAATTTCATGAGGAGACAGTCCTGTTTTCTTGTTGGGTGTATTTCTCATCGACATTAGCACTAAGGGCAATGCATTAGGCCATTTCAAATTTGTAGCTGCACGCATCTTTGCCATTCTCGACATCAGGGTACCATTCATCTGCTCCACTAGTCCTGATGCTTCAGGGCGGTAACTACAATGCAACTTCTGTTCAATGTTCAATGCTGCGCACAAGAGCTTAACCACCTCGTTGTTGAAGTGACTTTCCCTATCTGATTCTAAAGAGATTGGAAACCCGAAACGTGGTATCAACTCCCTAAGCTGCAGCTTTGCTACTGTGAGACTATCATTTCTGCGTGTAGGGTAAGCTTCAATCCAATGACTAAAGATACACACAATCATCAACACATATCTCAGACCTCCACGCACGGGCATCTCAATAAAATCCAGTTGCATTCTGCTAAATGGACCTTCTGCTCTCCCAATGTGGCTCAAATTCACCACTGTCCCTTTCCCTGCATTCATCAGCTGACAGATGATGCACCTGTGACAACTCACTTGTGCGGCTTGTCTGAACTTCGGTTTAAACCAATCAATTTTGAACAACCTGATCATGGCATCTCTCCCAATATGTGCTTGCCCATGGTAAAACCTTGCAAACTGTAACAGAAGACTATTTTGCAAAACCATTTTCCCCTCAAATCATCGGGTCTTTTTACACGTTGCATCTTAACCCAAGTGCATTTCTCATCTCTGCTAGTATATCCCTGAAACAATTTCAATTCCTCCAATGTATCAACCACCCTTAATGCGTAACCTGTGCATGTCTCATTTTCTGTTTCAGGTAAACAATTCCCACTGATCCTTGAATGATATACAGTTCAATGCGCAAAACCTTCCGCCTTGATCCGCATATCCTTTTCCCATTGAAACAAATCTTGTGATTTGACATGAGCGCTGCATTTCACCACGGCAATTTCATGAGGTAATTGAATCCCGTGCAACAACTCCTTAATTCTTTCACCATTTTTCACTGGAGAACCAGAAGGGGTCAGGAAACCCCTTGGTGAACACAGCTGGCCAAAATCATGAACAATTCCAAATCCGTATCTGCTATCACTTTCAATTCGGCAGTGGCATGGCATGCTCTAGCAAGAGCAACCAACTCAGCCACTTGAGCAGAATACACTCTCTCAAGCCAGGATGCTTCCACAATACCAGTGATTGTACACACAGCGTATCCGGCTCTCAGCACTCCTACTGAGTCTCTCAAACATGAGCCATCAACAAAGATAATGTGGTCATTCTCTTCCAATTGGGTATCTTTAATATCAGGTCTCGGTTTGGTGCACATTTCTGTTACCTCAAGACAATCATGTTCTACATCATCTGCATCCTCAACTTCTGTATTTTCATTAGGAAGCAAAGTTGCCGTTTTCAGCACTGTACAGCTTTTCAAAGTTACATTTGGTGACCCCAATATAATCGTTTCATACTTCGTTAATCTTGCATTTGTCATGTGCTGCATTTTGGTACAGGTTAACAAAATCTCAACTGAGTGTGGGCTATAACTGTTAAAGGATGTCCCATCACTATGCCTTCACATTGTGTAAGGCTTTGACCAACTGCTGCTACTACACACAGACAACCTGGTAAGGCTGCTGCGACTGGGTCCAAAGTAGCTGAAAAATATGTTACTGGTCAGTTTGCACCTCCATGGACCTGTGCCAGGACAGACAAAGAACATGCATCACGTTCATGACAAAACAGGACAAAAGGCTTCGTGTAATCAGGCATACCTAAAGCTGGAGCCCTGCACATACACTCCCTTAGCTCAATGAACGCCCTCATCTCTTTCTCGGACAAAGTTGTGGTATCTGGGCCATCCTTAACCTCCTTAACGGTCAGTCTTACCAATGGCTTGGAGATAACTGAGAAGTTTGGGATCCACTGGCAACAGTATCCCACCATTCCCAGAAACATTCTAACGTCTCTCGGTGTCGTCGGGGGATTCACATGGAGGTCACTCTTTCCTTGGATATTTTCCTCGACCCTTTCTCAATTAGATGACCAAAGTATTTCACCTCTTTCTTACAATATTGCAGCTTCTTTAGGGACACCTTATGCCCATTCTTTCCCAAGTGATTTAGTAAGGAAATGTTATCGTACTTGCAGTCATCTCTGGTTTTGGATACAATCAACAAATCATCAATGTACTGCACTACAGTCGATTGAAAAGGCAATTCCAATTACTCCAAATCTTCCTTCAATATCTGATTGAAGATAGAAGGTGATTCTGAAAACCCTTGAGGAATTCGACACCAACTGTAGACCTTGTCCAGGAATTTGAAACTGAAGAGAAATTGTCTGTCCTCATGAAGAGGCACAGAGAAGAATGCTTGGGACAAATCAACAACTGAGAACCATTGGGCATCACATGGAACCTGGAACATGATCACAGCTGGATTTGGCACCACTGGGCAATATTTCAGCACTATGTCATTAATTTCAATCTTGGACAATTCGAACTTTCCCACAAGGCTTTCTCAGTCCCATTATTGGTGAATTACATGGACTGCTCATCACTTCTTTCAAGACTCCTTGCTTCACAAAGTCTGCAATTACCTGCTTTACCTGTATTATGACATCTTGTGCCATATAGTACTGCGGTACCTGTGGGAACACAGCATTTGTCTTTACACTGACCTTAACTGGTTCTACTCCTTTTATAAGTCCCACTTCCTTTCCTGTCAAATCCCAAACTTTCTCTTTTACTGTCCCCTGCAAATCTGCTGGCAGATCAGTCACTGTGAACATCGGGAAGAAGCTTATCAGGGGGTACTCCTCATCTGTGGTCTCCATCTCAAGCTCTGAGATCTGTCCGTCATCCCCTTTATCATTGCTGTTTGTCTGCACTTCAATCCCTTCATTGGAACAGGTGATAGAACACCTCGTCTTGCACATTAAGGGGGTCATTACAACCCTGGCGGACGGTGTTAAAGAGGCGGTACGACCGCAAACAGGCCGGTGGTAAAAAAATGGAAATTATGACCGTGGCGGAAACCGCCAACAAAGACAGCCACTTTAACACTACGACCGCCACGGTGGTACAGACAAACAGCGCAGCGGTTACCGCCAACAGACAGGCAGAAGACAATGTACCGCCCACAGTATCACAACCTACCAATCCTCCACCTTTTCCGGGGCAGATTCACCGCGGATAAAAACACGGCAGAAACAGCCATTTCGAAGGGGAAACGCTCAACTCTACACACTCCACGAGGAACGACGACACCATGGAGCCGGAACTCCATATTCTTCCTGCACCAGTCTTCCTGCTCCTGTACGACGATCATCAACGTCGGCGACAAAGACAACGGTGAGTACTGCACCTACGACATAGGGAAGGGGGAGGCAAAAGGCAGGGACAAACACATGCAACACCCCCACCCCGAACCTCACCTAGTACAACACACACACCAATGCATATCCAAACATTACAGTAACAACCCCCAATCCCTCTGGAAGAATGCAAAGACAAAAGGAAATGAGTGGAACCATTGTAATATGTCAAAACACAGTAACCAATATATACATATATATATATATATATCTATACACATTAAAAAAAATATACACCATGATTAGTAGTGCAGGTAATGCACAAGTCATTGTCCGTGGACCACTGGGCCCAAAATGCATGGGCAAAGGCCCACACAAGATACCTGATAAAAATAGAGAGAACACTGCTGGGGCATCCGATACAAATACAACAGGCACCTCAGGGGGAAGGGAAGGGGGGGCACCTCAGCCAGATGAGTGCAGCACGCCAGATCCACGAGGGGGCTCCATGCCCATTGATGTAGCCTGGGGAGTGCAAAGCCACAGTCTCTCTAGTCTCCCAAGTGGGTGGTTTGCCCACTGTTCAATCCTGGGGAGTGCAAAGCCACAGTCTCTCAAGTCTATACAGTGGGTGGTTTGCCCATTGTTCAATCCTGGGGAGTGCAAAGCCACAGTCTCTCAAGTCTATACAGTGGGTGGTTTACCCACTGTTCAATCCTGGGGAGTGCAAAGCCACAGTCTCTCAAGTCTATACAGTGGGTGGGTTGCCCACTGTTCAATCCTGGGGAGTGCAAAGCCACAGTCCCTCAAGTGGAGAACAGTCTCCACTGGTTCTGGAGGTGGACTGGTGCCCAGAGTGCTTCATCCTGTGCAGGACAGACTGAGTGGATGCCTTTCTCCACTGGTTCTGGAGGGGGACTGGTGCCCAGAGTGCTTCATCCTGCCAAGGACAGTCTGAGTGGATGCATGTCTCCACTGGTTCTGGAGGGGGACTGGTGCCCAGAGTGCTTCATCCTGTGCAGGACAGACTGAGTGGATACCTTTCTCCACTGGTTCTGGAGGGGGACTGGTGCCCAGAGTGCTTCATCCTGTGCAGGAGAGACTAAGTAGATGCCTTTCTCCACTGGTTCTGGAGGGGGACTGGTGCCCAGAGTGCTTCATCCTGCCAAGGACAGACTGAGTGGATGCATGTCTCCACTGGATCCGGAGGGCGACTGGTGCCCAGAGTGCTTCATCCTGCCAAGGACAGACTGAGTGGATGCATGTCTCCATTGGTTCTGGAGGGGGACTGGTGCCCAGAGTGCTTCATCCTGTGCAGGACAGACTGAGTGGATGCCTTTCTCCACTGGTTCTGGAGGGGGACTGGTGCCCAGAGTGCTTCATCCTGCCAAGGACAGACTGAGTGGATGCATGTCTCCATTGGTTCTGGAGGGGGACTGGTGCCCAGAGTGCTTCATCCTGTGCAGGACAGACTGAGTGGGTGCCTTTCTCCACTGGTTCTGGAGGGGGACTGGTGCCCAGAGTGCTTCATCCTGTGCAGGACAGACTGAGTGGATGCCTTTCTCCACTGGTTCTGGAGGGGAACTGGTGCCCAGAATGCTTCATCCTGCCAAGGACAGACTGAGTGGATGCATGTCTACACTGGTTCTGGAGGGGGACTGGTGCCCAGAGTGCTTCATCCTGTGCAGGACAGACTGAGTGGATGCCTTTCTCCACCGGTTGTGGAGGGGGACTGGTGCCCAGAGTGCTTCATCCTGTGCAGGACAGACTGAGTGGATGTCTTTCTCCACAGGTTTTGGAGGGGGACTGGTGCCCAGAGTGCTTCATCCTGCCAAGGACAGACTGAGTGGATGCATGTCTCCACTGGTTCTGGAGGGGGACTGGTGCCCACAGTGCTTCATCCTGCCAAGGACAGACTGAGTGGATGCATGTCTCCACTGGTTCTGGAGGGGGACTGGTGCCCAGAGTGCTTCATCCTGTGCAGGACAGACTGAGTGGATGCCTTTCTCCACTGGTTCTGGAGGGGAACTAGTGCCCAGAGTGCTTCATCCTGCCAAGGACAGACTGAGTGGATGCATGTCTCCACTGGTTCTGGAGGGGGACTGGTGCCCAGAGTGCTTCATCCTGTGCAGGACAGACTGAGTGGATGTATTTCTCCACTGGTTCTGGAGGGGGACTGGTACCCAGAGTGCTTCATTCTGTGCAGGACAGACTGAGTGGATGCCTTTCTCCACTGGTTCTGGAGGGGGACTGGTGCCCAGAGTGCTTCATCCTGCCAAGGACAGACTGAGTGGATGCCTTTCTCCATTGGTTCTGGAGGGGGACTGGTGCCCAGAGTGCCACATCCTGCCAAGGACAGACTGAGTGGATACCTTTCTCCACTGGTTCTGGAGGGTGACTGGTGCCCAGAGTGCTTCATCCTGCCAAGGACAGACTGAGTGGATGCGTGTCTTCACTGGTTCTGGAGGGGGACTGGTGCCCAGAGTGCTTCATCCTGTGCAGGACAGACTGAGTGGATGCATGTCTCCACTGGTTCTGGAGGGGGACTGGTGCCCAGAGTGCATCACTCTCCCCGTGACGGTCCCAGTTGCGTCACTGCCCCTGCCGTTCATGGGCTAGCGGTGCTTGAGTTGGCGGTCCTTGCCCTGTTCAGCGGTCTTTGCCCTGTTCAGCGGTGCTTGCCCTGTTCAGAGGTGCTTGCCATGGCGGTCTTTGCCCTGTTCAGCGGTGCTTGAGTTTGCAATTTCTGACCTGTTCAGCGGTGCTTGCCATGGCGGTCTTTGCCCTGTTCAGCGGTGCTTGCCCTGTTCAGCGGTGCTTGCCATGGCGGTCCTTCATTGCCCAGCTGGACTGGGGCTGGCGGTCCTTCATTGGGCAGCCGGGCTGTGGCTGCCGGGGCCCTCCTGGGCAGCTGGGCTGTGGCTGGCGGTGGCCTCCTGGCCAGTGATGATAGGGCCACCCTCCTGGGTACTGACTCTGGCGGTGGCCTCCTGGCCACTGACGATCGGGCTGCCCTCCTGGGCACTGACTCTGGCGGTGGCCTCCTGGCCACTGACGATCGGTCTGCCCTCCTGGGCATGACTCTTGCGGTGGCCTCCTGGCCAGTGACGATTGGGCTGGCGGTGGCCTCCTGGGCAGCGAGGATGATGGTGGTCTTCTCCGCCGAGCTGCTCCTCCCAGACTTTGGCGATTTCTTCTGCCCCTTCCCCACCTTGGGAGGAGTCACAGCTGAGTGGACACTCTCCCCGGTACCCTTGTGAGCGGCTTTGCTGGCTGGAGTCTTCCCCCACTCCCGCTGGGCACTGTCCAACTTCTGGTGCTTCACGGGGGGACTGGCTGTGCTGTGGCTCCGTGTCACACTGGCTGCCCTGGTGCCCGGTGCACTCCACATACCTCTAACAACAGGCACCACTGGTCCCGGAGATTTTTTGGCTGAGGTGCTAGTACGGGACCTATGAATTGGAGGGGGGGTGGGAAAGAGGTCAAGCTTGGTAAGGAAAAGTTTCTTAGGAACACTGTGATGGGTAGCTTGAGGGGGTCTGGGAGTGGAGGAAGAGGAGGTGGTTGTAGGAGGTGTAACTTTTGTGGCTTTGGGTGCAGGTGCATGCGCTGGAGGCTGTTGTGAGGTGGATGTATGTTGGGTGGGTGTGTGCCTGCGTTTGTGTACTTTGGGAGGGGGCGTCATAGACACACTGGGAGAGGACACAGGGGACGTGTAAATGGTAGTGGGGGTGGTGAGTGTACGTGAGCGGGGTGTGGTAGTGGGTGTGCTGGTGCGGGACCTTGTGGCTGTAGTGGTAGTGCATGCAGGTGAGAGTGTAGACGAGACTGGGAGGGAGGAGGGAGACGACGAGGAGGGGGACACAGTGGAGGCAGTGGATGTTGGTGTGTCTGTATGTGTGTGATGCTTGCGTAAGTCCTTGTGGGATGTGTGGTGCTTATGTTTGCCTGAGCTTCCCTTGGGTGATGAGGTGTGTGCATGCTGGTCTGATGGTGTGCTTGGGATAGGCAGGGGAACAGGGGATGGGGTCTGGGTGGAGGAAGTTGGAGGGGGGTGGCTAGACACAGGGACAATGGCTGCCATCAGTGCTGAGGCCAGAGTTTGCAGGGTTCTATGAAGGGCAGCCTGACCAGAATGAATGCCCTCCAGGAATGCATTTGTGTGTTGCAATTCCCTTTCTACACCCTGGATGGCATTCAAAATGGTAGACTGCCCAACAGTGAGTGACCTGAGGAGGTCAATGGCCTCCTCACTGAGGGCAGCAGAGGTGACAGGGGCAGGGACTGAGGTGCCTGGGGCGAAGGTGATGCCCACCCTCCTGGGTGAGCGGGCACGGGGCGAAGGCTGAGGGGCTGCTGGCAGGGCGGTGCTGGTAGGGGGGTGGCGGCTGTACCAGTAGAAGTGGGGGGGCACAGATTTTGCCGCCACCACAAGGGAGCTCCCATCGGAGGACGAGTCCGTGTCGCTGGTTGCTGATCCTGTCCCCGCCGTGAAGCTCCCCTCGCCCTCAGTCTCACTGGTGTATTCTGAGTCCGTGGTGTGGCCCTCCATGGCCATGTGGGATGCAGCTCCCTCGTGCTCCGGTGCCACTGTACCTCCGCCTGATGAAGCTGATGCACACAAGAACAGGGAGAGCACAAAAAGGGGGGGGACAGAAGAAAGACAGGTTGAGTGCATGGTTTACCGCTACCGTTGGCGGACATTACAGACACAGCAGCCCCCTGCACTACGCCGCACTGTTGGGCTCTACAGATGCAGTTCCTGGGATATGGCCTACATGGCTATGGTCGACATCTGCACACATAGATGATACAGGGGCATGTATACCTGTATTTGGCACTCTACAGAGGTGGGGTAGAGTGCCACATGGCCTGCATTACGGAGGGGCCTAGCCTACTAAACTCGCCCTGGCCTAGGGGAACCCACAGCCCTCCTCCCCCACCCAGACACCTTCACAGCTCGCAAAGTCCACAGAATGATGTTGTACTCACCCGCTTGTGTCTGCTTTGATGCCCTCAAGCGCCCATCCAACTCAGGGTAGACCACCGCCAGGATCCGGAACATCAGGGGGGTCATGGTGCAACAGGCACCCCTCCCAAGTTGGGAGGCCATCCCCAGCTGAGCCTCCGCCATCTTCTTGCTCCAGCGGCGAATGTCCTCCCATCTTTTCCGGCAGTGGGTGCTCAGTCTGTGGTGGACCCAAAAGGTCCGGACGTCCTTGGTGATGGCACGCCAAATATCCTTCTTCTGGTGGGCGCTGACCTAAATGAAATGTACAGGGGAAGAAGAGAAGTCATTAGCAACTGCACCGTCGAAGTGAGTGGCCCACATCCCTACCCTTGCCATGTGGCACATGCATTCACAGTCCATCATGCACGCAGAACCGTGGCCCCTTCCTTCTTACAACCAGCCCTCTCCACTCAGGCATAGTCCATACAACGTGCTCCCTGTGTACTTACCTGTTGGTCTGGAGGACCGTAGAGTAGCGTGTACTGGGGGAGGACCCCGTCCACGAGCTTCTCCAACTCCTGTGCAGTGAAGGCAGGGGCTCTTTCCCCAGACGCACGAGCCATTGTCTCTTCCAGACCGAGGTCACAGCAGCACTTGCAGTGTAGGTCCCCTCCTGTCGAAGATCAGGTATTGAGTGATTGAACAGATAGAAAATGGCGGTCACGTCCGCAGCGGTGACGTCCGCGGCGGTGCGTACCATGACTGCCGGCGCACTTCGTCATTGGCTCCTGGGACCCATAGGGTCCAATGTTAACCGCCTACCACGACGGTGTACAACGCCAGCGGAGTTACCTCACATCCCATTGTCCCACTATAGAGGTCAGGCAGCCGCCATTTCAGGGGCCCACATGGCTTCATTTTCAACTGCGTCACACATACCTAGGCCTAGACTCAACACACATACAGGCAACTGTTTGGATTATGTTTCGTGTTCTGTGTAGACTGTGGGTACATACCTCTGAGTTGTTTGACTCTGTGCTCGCTGTTGTCCTTCCTAGGCACCGTCCGCTGGGACATGTGAGGAGATGGCGGAATCCTCTGGTGTACCGACCGCTGGTGGACCTGTTGACAATGGAGGAGCGACATTTAATCATCACCTACAGGTTTGACCGTGCCACAATCCAGGAACTGTGTACCCAGTTGGAGCCTGACCTGATGTCAGCAATCCGCCATCCCACAGGAATCCCCCCTCAAGTGCAGGTGCTATCAGTACTCCGTTTCCTTGCAAGTGGGTCTTTTCAGGTGACTTCTATGCCCTTGTACATATCCCTAACATCATAGGTGCCATTGATGGGACCCATGTAGCTCTGGTCCCCCCCCACAGGAGTGAACAGGGGTACAGGAACCGGAAGAGTTATCATTCGATGAATGTACAGATGGTATGTTTTGCAGACCAGTACATCTCCCAGGTAAATGCTATGTTCCCTGGCTCAGTGCATGATGCCTACATCCTGTGGAATAGCAGCATCCCTTATGTGATGGGTCAACTCCAGAGGCACCGGGTGTGGCTATTAGGGGACTCTGGTTACCCCAACCTGTCATGGCTACTGACCCCAGTGAGAAATCCCAGGACCAGGGCAGAGGAATGCTACAATGAGGCCATGGGCGGACTAGGAGGGTGATCGAACGCACCTTCGGCCTCCTGAAGGCCAGGTTCAGGTGCCTCCATATGACAGGGGGTTCCCTATTCTACTCACCAAGGAAGGTGTGCCAGATCATCGTGGCCTGCTGTATGCTTCACAATTTGGCTTTGCGACGCCAAGTGCTTTTTCTGCAGGAGGATGGTCCAGATGACGGTATTGTGGCAGCTGTGGAGCCTGTGGACAGTGATGAGGAGGAAGCAGAGGAAGAAGACATTGACAACAGGGACTCAGTTATCCAGCAATATTTCCAGTGACACACAGGTGAGAATACATTCCTGCCTACTACACGTACTTTCACACTTCTACCTCTGTCCTGTCTGTCGCTTTCAACCAGTATATGGTAACTGAGTTGTACATTTCCATTACGGTTTCACAGGTGTGGTTTCCAACGTGTGTCATCTGCTTAGATTCCTTATGGACTTGAGATGTGTGACATAGGTATGTTGACATTACATTTGAGAACGCATTTTGTCACTGTCATTGCTAATATACATTTTCTAAATCACAGACTGACTCTAGGTTGTTTTGTGCTTCAAGGGTGTTTATTTAAGTGCTAAATATTGGAGGGGGGTTGTAAAATGGTGAGGGGTGATGGTGGAGGAATGTCCATGGCAGAGTCCAGTCTATGAGTCTCACAGGTGCATTGCCCATATGGGCCTAGGAAGTGGAGCTGAGGCAGTTCCAATATGGACAGGGTTACAAAGTGGGACAGTAGGATGACAATCAGGGTGGTCTTATTTCTTGGTGGGGGTCTTGGCATCGTGCTCTGTCTTGTTCCTGGTTCTCAGGGACCGCTTGCGGGGTGGTTACCGTCTGCAGGGGGTGGGGTGCTGGTGTGGTGGTCCTGTGGCGGTCCCTCCTGTCCACTAGCGCCGGTGAAGGTGGTGGGCAGTTCATCGTCCTGGCTAGTGTCAGGGGCCCCATGGAGTGTCACAGTGTCCCTCCTGGTGTTCAGTATCTCCTTCAGCACCCCTACGATGGTGCCCAGGGCGGTGCTGATGGTTCCGAGTTCCTCCCTGAAGCCCAAATACGGTTCCTCCTGCAGGCGCTGGGTCTCCTGAAACTTGGCCAGTACCGTTGCCATCGTCTCCTAGGAGTGGTGGTATGCTCCCATGATGGAGGAGAGGGCCTCGTGGAGAGTGGGTTCCTTAGGCCTGTCCGCTCCCTGTCGCACGGCAGCCCTCCCAGTTCCCCTGTGTTCCTGTGCCTCTGCTCCCTGGACCGTGTGCCCACTACCACTGCTCCCAGGTCCCTGTTGTTGTTGGGGTGGTGGGTTATCCTGGGTTCCCTGTAGTGGTGGACACACAGCTGATTGACGTGTCCTGGGGACGGAGGTATGGGCCCGCTGGGTGGGTGCTGTGCTGGTATTACCAGAGGGTGGAAGGTCTGTGGTGGGCTGTGCCTGTGTGAGGGGAACCGACTGTCCCGAGGCCCACGATGGTCCGGGCTGGTCATCTAGATCCAGTTGGACAGAGCTGCTGTCATCACTGTGTGTCTCTTCTGTGGGTGGGGTGGAGATGTCTGGACCCTCCTGTCTGGTGACGTTGGGTAGTGGTCCTGCAGGGGTGGAAAGGCATGATTATTGCATCTGTGTGTTTCATGGTGTGCAATGGGTGGGTGTACCCCAGTGCTGGCATTCCTGTGTGTGGGCTTGTGTGATGATGGATGATGGGGGTGTTATGGGTATGTGCAGTGGGCATGCTTTAGTGATGGGTGTCCATGCTTTGTTTCTGCATGCAGGGCTTGGTGTTGGGATGGGTGGTTTGTGATGTTGGTACATTTGTGAGGAGTTGGAGTGATAGGGGTGGGGGCGAGGGTGGGGGTCTGTGATAGCATGCAGGTAGGGTGGGGGAACTGATAGCTAAGATTTGACTTACCAGAGTCCATTCCTCCACTGACTCCTGCGAGGCCCTCAGGATGCATAATTGTCAAGACCTGCTCCTCCCATGTTGTTAGTTGTGGGGGAGGAGGTGGGGATCCGCCGCCAGTCCGCTGTGCCGCGATGTTGTGTCTGGAGACCACGGAACGCACCTTCCCCCATAGGTCGTTCCACCTCTTCCTGATGTCGTCTCGATTTCTTGGGTGCTGTCCCACTGCGTTGACCCTGTCTACTATTCTTCTCCATAGCTCCATCTTCCTAGCAATGGAGGTGTGCAGCACCTGTGAGCCAAATAGCTGTGGCTCTCCCCGTACGATTTCCTCCACCATGACCCTGAGCTCCTCCTCTGAGAACCTGGGGTGTCTTTGCCATGCCATGGGGTGGTGTAGGTGATGTGTGGGGTGGTGTATGTGGTGATAAGTGTGGTGATATGTAGTGGTGTGTGGTGTTTTGTTCGTGGAAGTAATGTGGGTGATGGTGTTGAGTGCCTGTGGCTGCTAGTTTGTGGATGGTGGTGTCTCTCTCTGGCCTTCTTTCAGATTTTTGTGTCGTAGGGGTTTATGGGTGATGTGGGTGTGTGTTTTATATAGCATTGAGTGTGTGGGAGTGGTGTGTGTATGTGTCTCATGTGTGTGTCTTTCGAATTGTCCAATGTGGTGGTGTTTTGGAGATGTGTGTGTACCGCCAATGGAATACTGCGGTTGAAAGACCGCCGCGTGGATTCGTGGGTCGTGATAGCATGGGCGTATTTCTGTTGGCGTGACGGTGGAGGTTTTGTTATCGCCAGTTTATCACTGACCTTTGTTGTGGCGGACTTGTGTGGGTGTCTGAATTTTGTCAGATTTCGGGATGTGGGTCATAATAGCTGTGGCGGATTTCCGCGGCCACGACGGTGTGTTGGCGGTCTTCTGCACGGCGGTAAGCGGCTTTTACCGCCAATGTTGAAATGACCCCCTAAGTCTCTTCCCAATAGGGACACGGGACTTGAGACCACAAACCTGTGCAACCCCTGAGAAGTGCCGATCTCAACCTGAACCGGATCTGTGATAGGGTTAGTCAGGAGCTGATTTGCCACTCCTACCACCTTTATTGTATGTCCCAAAAGAGGCAAATTGGGAACCTCTGCACTTCTGACTGTAGATCGTGTAGCTCCTGTGCCAACCAAGTATGAGACTTTGTGACCCATTACCTTCCCTTGCAGAAAGGGGCATCTCTGATCTACTTCCAGGGATGCTGCAAGTCTACACTCCTCACCATCTGAGCTCTCATCCAACCAATCATCATTTATTCCATTCTCACCACGCAATGGGAATTGTTGTACTGCATTATTTTGACTCATTCCCTGACCTGTGACCTGCTAAGGAAGCATCGCCTGTTGCTGTCCCATTGGTGCTAAGGGCAACTGCTTTTGCTGTCTAGGTACCACGGGAATCTGCTGTTGCACTTGCTGCATCTGCACTGTTTGTACATGTGACATTTGCACTTGTTGCATGGGTTGAAGTCCCTGCATCTGAACCATTTTATTTTGGAAGTTCAGGTTTTGACCCCTCATTCTTGGTCCTTTAACATTTTGGAATGCATTGACATCATTGCTTTGTTAAACAACACCCTCCTGCACCATCATTGGGCACTCTCTCTTCCAGTGTCCAACGCCCCCGCAAGAATGACATGGTAACACCTTCTACATCCCTTGCACATCTTTTTGAACCACAACGGTATTCAGATCTGGACCACGCTTCACAAAATCTCCTCTCACTTGCGTCTGAAACATCCTGTTTCTTTGCGGCTGTTTCACCATCTGCTGTAAACCATTTCCCTGCATCCCTGCTTGCGCTGCCTTAATTTGCATCACCATCACTTTCTCCTTCAACTTTCTCTGCTTCAACTCAATTTCATCACTACAGTATTTCGCATACTGCAACACCTCATCAATCGGCTTCGCTTGCCAACAGATCAAATGGTTCTTACTCATCTGGCTAATCTCTGGCCTCAATCCTTCAACAAATCTGAACACAAGGTGATTCATGTCCTTCACCTCTATGACCTCTGTACCACTTTAGTGCTTGAACGCTTTCAACAACCTCGCATAGTAGGCATGTATCAACTCTTTGGTTTCCTGTGCCGTGCGATCAATCTTTTGCCAATCAATATTTTGCGGCGACACCTTCTGCTTCAAAAACTCAATCACCTTACAATAGTACCTCATTACATCAGGAGACAGTGCTCCTGTAGCTCTGTCCCTTGCCGGTTCCGCTGTCGGCCAATCAACACTTTTCTTGCATTCAATCCCCAAATCAGCTAGAACTATAATCTCAAACAGGGTATTCAGGACTTCCCAAAGACATTTCGAAAGCTTCACAAACCTATCTGTCTGCTGATACCACTATATCGGTTTCTCCCTTAGTCTTGGAAGGTCGTTTGCGAATGACAGAATGTCACCTCCTGACCAGAGTACATGGACAAGAACACCTCCTGCCGTCTCTCTCATGGGTAGCATTTTTATGGTACCGGTGTCAGGCACTGATTTCGCCTGCTGCTGCTCCGAGCAGTCACTTTTCCTTTTCTCTCTTTTCGTTGCCATCTGCCTTCCCTCTTCTCTAAGGCTCCCAAAACTTGTGCGCTCTGCAATATTTCTTTATGGTGTGCTTTCATCCCAGTAGACCTCATGTGATCAAAATCCTTAGGCTCAAAGTCTAACCTGTAACTCCTCTTCGAGATGCGTAGTATTGTCTAAGTCTATGCCGTATTTATCTGCCAAGTTTGCCAATATCTGGTGCACCTTGCTCACTTCTTTGGTTATCTTCGGGCACAGATACCTCAACTCTGCTTCAGTGTATGACTCTAGCCTGTTCACTCCCATGCTCTTTTCTACTAACTCAGCTGCTTCCATGCCCAACCTTACAAAATTCAGGTACTCTTCTCTTTCTGACTACTCTGCTGTCGCAGGAGTAGCCTGTGGTGAATTTAACTTATCCAACCATTCATTCAGTTGTTGCGATGTCAACCCTTGCAATGAGATATTACTAGCCTGCATCATCAGTGTCTGCGGTACATTCACACTTGAAATCTGCGGAGTCAGCAGTCCCAAACCTGAGTGTCTTATGGCATCTGGAGGAACCCCTATCAGACTGAAGTCTAACAGTGATCTAGATCTGTCTATTGTCTGTTCCACTGGAGATATTCCTTGAGATCTCCCTACAAACCCTCCTCTTGTCATCTCTTGGGTCATTACTCCCTGATCGCATACGCTAGACTTCGCCAGTGCATACAACGGTACTGGTGGACCAACTGTAATAGGTAAGGATATGGCAGCTGGTGACTGCCTCCTTCCCAAACCCTGTGGAGCATTAGCTCCCATTTTCCGATTTATTATCGGTGCTGTAGCTAACTGCGGTCCTGTGACTGAGGCATAATTCGGAACCATCTGTTGATGTGCCTGAGGCAGTAAGAGTGGAGTTGGCTCAATCTGCACTAACTTTGGTCTTGTATATCCCGGATCTGACGGCACCATCAAGCTCGTAGTTGTCTCTAATGTTGGGACATCAGGGTAAAGCCTCTGAATCGGTGGTGGCTGCAACTGTGTCTGCATCTCTGGAGCAGTAGACACACTGACACTATTCTGTATTGGAGCTGGCGTCACAACAGTATTAACCTGTGCCGTATTTGTTGTTCCCTGATTCTGTGTTGAATTTACAAGACCTGCACTAGTACTTGGTCTATTATCATCCAGGGCATATGACGGTGGTAGATCATGTAGCAACTGATTAAGGAACTCATCATCATCTGAGTCATCTGCGTCTGCGAAGACTTTTTAGTCTCCTTTTCTTTGCTAGACCCCTTATCTGTTTTACAAGTGGCTTTTCTTCCTTGAGTTCCAGCTTCTTGAGTTATTGGCGGAAACATCCTAACTCCATCTATTATCTCCCTTCTCCACATTCTGTGTTCACTGTCTCACCTAGCCTCCGCTAGTGTCTTTTCTGCTTTCCTCATCCTCCTTTCAAATTTCTGTTGCCGTTGTCGTATGGCCATCAATTCCCAAATTGCTAATGCCTCAAACTGTGCTAGCCTCGGGGTGGCTTTTGCTCATTTAACGCCTTCCGCAAATTTTCCAAAATCATTATATTGAATGATCCGTACTCCGGAAATGTAAACACCCATCTTTCTCTGTTATCTTGCACCATTGCTGTAGCCAAAGACATGGCGCGAATCCCCTCTCCTCCATTACGGCATAAGCCGGAGTATCCTCTGGCGGTGTAGGATCCCCCACACTCACGGTAATGTACACATGTACCCTCAAAGCGCTCCTTAGAGCCTTGAAAAACTTCATTTTTACGTCTTTTATTTTGTTTACAATTGAATCAGGAATTGACTTTAATTCCCAGAGCTCTCTTCACCTACCTTCTCAACCAATTGCCTCCAACTGACGGCTGCCAATCCGTGCCTGACCTTTCTCACTAACTGACCAATCCCAGAGCAGCTCCAATGACGTCACACTCACACACACTGCGGCTGACAAAGTCTTGCGGCTTGCCTTCCTCACTCTCGATTCACACAAAACTATTGCAATACATTGCGAGCACTAACAAAAACTCAAATTTGCCGGTTTACTACAGGAAGGGTAACACAATCGCTTCAGAGCTTTACAGAAATTTTGCTCTTAGCCTCGGCTGCTACTCTCCTTCTCAGCTCCCGCACTCGCAAGCAAAATTTGACCCGCAAATTCTACTCTCGACTTGTCAATTGTTCGTCCTAGTGCACTTTAGAACTCGCCAAATCTCCATCGAAGTTTTCATTCACTCACTTTGACTCAAACTCGACTCGTCAACCACGCCCGATTGACCTATTAAACCGCGCAAATTACAACATAAACCATCAATATACTCCTGAGTCTTAGACCACGCAGGGTTCCTATGTTAGAAATGGGGTCTTTGGTTGGCAGTCAGGTTACCCCCTGTCCAAGCAAGGACCCTCACTCTAGTCAGGGTAAGTCACACACAATCCAAATTATCATGTGCCCACCCTCTGGTAGCTTGGCACTGAGCAGTCAAGCTTAACTTAGAAGGCAATGTGTAAAGTATTTGTGCAATAAATCATACAATAACATAATATAGCACCAGGAAAACACACAACACAGTGTTTAGAAAAATATATAATATTGATCTGGATATTTGCAGGTCAAAACGATAAAAGATGCAATAATAAACTGTAAAGATATCACTGGAAAGTGGTATAAAGTGTCTTAAGTCTTTAAAAAGCAAACAAAGTCTCTTTCAAGCACAAAGTACCTCGTTTGGAGTGAAAAATCTCTGCAAAGGGACGCAGAGGAGGAGATGCGTGGAAAAATGGTGTGTGCGTCATTTTCGCCCCTTCACACATGGACTTGCGTCGTTATTTTTCACGCGGGGAAGACGTTGCATCGATTTCCGGTGAGCGGACAAGTCTTCGCTGTGGGTCGCGGGGTTTTCAGACACCCTGGGGTCTGTGCGTGGAATCCTGGGCTTGCTGACCGGCTGCGCGTCGTTCTGGTGGGCTGTGCGTGGAATTTTCTTCCTCACGGCAGGCGCTGCGTCGATTTCCCCTCTGGAAGTCGGGCGGCGTTGTCCATACGGGCCGTGCGTCGAAGTTCCGGTCGCACCGCAGGCGCCGCGTCAATCTTTTCCTCGCGAAGTCGAGCGCCGTCTTTCCGGTTTGGCGTGCAGTGAATTTTTCACAGCGGAACAAGCTGTGCATCAAAGTTTTTGCCGCACAAGGAGTCCAGTTGAAAGAGAGAAGTCTTTTTGGTCCTGAGACTTCAGGGAACAGGAGGAAAGCTCTATCTAAGCCCTTGGAGAGCACTTCTGCAGCAAGGCAAGAGTTCAGCAAGGCAGCAGGGCAACAGCAAGGCAGCAGTCCTCTGTGGAAAGCAGTCAGGTGAGTCCTTTAGGCAGCCAGGCAGTTCTTCTTGTCAGGGTGCAGGTTCTGGTTCAGGTTTCTTCTCCAGGAAGTGTTTGAGGTGGTAGGGCTGAGGCCCTGTTTTATACCCAAATGTGCCTTTGAAGTGGGGGAGACTTCAAAGAGTGGCTTAGAAGTGCACCAGGTCCCCTTTGAGTTCAATCCTGTCTGCCAGGGTCCCAGTAGGGGGTGTGGCAGTCCTTTGTGTTAGGGCAGGCCCTCCACCCTCCCAGCCCAGGAAGACCCATTCAAAATGCAGATGTATGCAAGTGAGGCTGAGTACCCTGTGTTTGGGGTGTGTCTGAGTGAATGCACAAGGAGTTGTCTACTAAACCCAGCCAGACGTGGATTGTAAGGCACAGAAAGATTTAAGTGCAGAGTAATGCTCACTTTCTAAAAGTGGCATTTCTAAAATAGTAATATTAAATCCAACTTCACCAGTCAGCAGGATTTTGTATTACCATTCTGGCCATACTAAATATGACCTTCCTACTCCTTTCAGATCAGCAGCTACCACTTCAACAATGTATGAGGCAGCCCCAATGTAAGCCTATGAAGGGAGCAGGCCTCACAGTAGTGTAAAAACAAATTTAGGAGTTTTACACTACCAGGACATGTAAACTACACAGGTACATGTCCTGCCTTTTACCCACACAGCACCCTGCTCTAGGGGTTACCTAGGGCACACATTAGAGGTGACATATGTAGAGAAAGGGGAGGTTTAGGCTTGGCAAGTACTTTTAAATGGCAAGTCGAGGTGACAGTGAAACTGCACACACAGGCCTTGCAATGGCAGGCCTGAGACAAGGTAAAGGGGCTACTAAAGTGGGTGGCACAACCAGTGCTGCAGGCCCACTAGTAGCATTTAGGCCCGTATTTATACTTTTTTTAGCGCCACATTTGCGCCGCTTTTTGACGCAAAACGGTGCAAACCTACAAAATACAATGGCATTTTGCAAATTTGCGCCGTTTTTGCGTCAAAAAACGACGCAAATGCGGCGCAAAAAAAGGTATAAATACGGACCTTAATCTACAGGCCCTAGGCACATACAGTGCACATTACTGGGGACTTATAAGTAAATTAAATAGTCCAATTGGGTTTGATCCCAGGTTACCATGCTTAAAGGGAGCGAGCATATGTACATTAGCACTGGTTAGCAGTGGTAAAGTGCGCAGAGTCTAAAAGCCAGAATAAACAGTGTCCAAAAAGTGGAGGGAGGCAGGCAAAAAGTTAGGAGTGACCACCCTAAGGATGTCAGGTCTAACACCGTACATCCGGACAATTTATTTTAGCACAAAGCGCCACACTCACATGAAGTTCGCCGACTTCCCTACTCTCATACTGCGGAGTACGCAAACTCCTACTAAAACATCACATGGCCTAAAATTCTCACAAACCTCACAATTCACCTGCGGTATGCCTAAGCTGAGCAAGCGCAAACACTACGTCACTCACACTATCACTAGAACGCCGAGGACATACCCTACTCACTTCGGCAAGCTCTGAGATTCCGGGAAAGTCATTTGGGACTAGGGGTACATCATCTCTTCAATTTGCATTATCCCAAAAATAATTTTCAAACAATGGTCCCTCGTCCTAGGGCCCCAAACGGCTCAAACCGTCCTCTGCTACCAGAACTGATAACACGTCCAGATCTTGTTAATTTAACTTACAAGGGGACTCATTTTAGGCCAATGAATCTTTTGACCACGTTTGGGGACTTCCCAGTACTAGATATCTGTCTAGCATTTCAATCAATAGATCAATAACCTAATCACTATTCACAATAACTAATCAATCAAACTAGTCAATAACATTTAATAAGAATGAAACACACCATGACCTTTCAGCCACAAATAACCACAAAATCTGGTAATAGTTAGGATATTTATTCCCTATTAGTTACACTCTAGCATCATATTCATTAGTCGCAACATCAATAAGCACATCAAAACTACTATTATTTGGCAACTCGAATAAGACTTTATCAAAGCATAGGTCATGAACATTAGAACAAAGCACAACGTCAACATGAATCAACTTTAGCAGAGTATCATTAGTACATTGTTCAACAAAGCAAGAATTCAATCATTTGTCTATTTGCACCTAATATTAGTGAACTCCTTAACTAACCTTGAATTTGCAGCAGCATGTTGGGCTTCATGCCAAATAATTTAGCAACATGAATTTGGAAAAACATCTAACTATGGCCTCTATCAAAAGAGCAGTTGGTACCTAGAAAGAAAAGGCAAACAGACAATTACAATTTATCATCAGATAGTTACCCCTCCGAATGAGTCAGTACACAGGATCAGTCTTCGTCCTCAGGATATCAGTCGATTCGCCATCAGCCAGGATAAGCAGGTAAATCTCAGCAGGGCATAGCAAGAAACTCTTCCCTCATAAGGAGGAGAAGTGCATATCAGGCAAGGGGTAAGATGAGGATGGTTAGAGTATCAGACAGCTAAAGACTCTCAGAATGGCAAAGGGACGGTAAATAATGGCTTCAGAAAGAATGGCTCCGTAATGGCTGATTTGTCCTTGTGTCACGCCGTTGTATTGAAGTTGTCGAACAAGTCTCTAATTCCCCATTGGGTAATATTTGGTGCATCGTTATCTTTGTCAAATAATCCATCACACACCTTACTAGAATTTTCACCTAAGACAGTTCTCATGCAGTTTATTGGTTCCTGTGATTGACGTCTTCAATGGGTAGAATGTCAGGTAAGAAAAGTTACACTTGTCACTCCAGTCAGTAGCTCCATTGTCTTCTCCTAGTCTAGGCGACCTTGCACCTGTTGCGAATTACAATGTTGCATTCAGCAAGAATGTCTCCTTGAGCAAGTTGGGTCTCATGAGAAAGAATTTACTACTGCTACACACATATCTCTAGCTTCTGGAAAAGTACAGCTTCGTGTCCGGAAGGCAGCACATTGCACGTTAGAGAAACACAATTAATATGAGACCAGGCAGTTAGGCCCAGACCCTTGCTAACTAAGGCCCAGTGATTAATTTAGCAGAACCTCAAAACATAACTCTAATTAAGATACGTTAATATAAATCATACATGAGTACATTATTAATTCATTATTAGTCAGTTTCATTAATCATCATATACATTGGTGGCCACTCCCCATGGGCACATTTTAAACGTGTGCATTAGTATTACATTAACACATTTTATGCAGTTTTATTAGACATTACATTTCAAGCTTTTCATGTTAATACTAATTATAAAAGTCACACTCCAACACAGGCATCCTGCTCCACTCAGGGATCATTTCAAATATTGTCCCAATCGCTGTGCCCCACCTGGGGTCTGCCTTCCAGCTGATCGTGGGCCAGCTGTGTTGTCTGTGGTCACTGTGCCCATGTCCCCATCCCAGTGTCGCAGCCAGTGTCACAGCCATAGTCCTCTGGGGATACCCTTCATCTCTCTGGGGAGCACCGTGATGGCACCAACAGCAGCTGCCCATCTCTTAGCATCCACTGGAATAGCCAAACCAGTGTCACTCAGCTTCTGTTCCAGTGAACATGAGTCTCTGTTGGTATAATCACTCAGCCAGTCAACTTCACTTGGGCCCTCCCACCGCCATCGTGTTTCTGAGCCCCCGAGAGATTTGCAGCATGCCGATGGGCGGCAATTTCCAAATGCCAGACATGAGGCCCTGGACGACAGGTCCACCACCTTGCGTGGCAAGCTGCACCGCACCCAGAATATTTTGAAAGATATTACTGTACACATAAAGGCAAAGGATCTGAATATCTTACCCATTTTACACATAAAATTGCAAGCTGTCAATTCTCAACCCAATGACATCACTTCACACTAGACAGTGAGATCCCAAGCACATTTCAGTATTTATGAACAAATAAATAAAAGTAACGACTTTGCATGTAACATAAATGCACAACCGCAATGACGTAACAGTTAACTGATATGTCTACCTCTGTTGAGTTGTCTTTTTCTTTACATAAAATATAAGAAAAGTACTAGGACAAGGTCTTACAATTTTTTCCTCCCTACTACAACACCTAAGAGTTACTTTGATGTTTTATACAAATTTGTTTTGATAGCAAAATTCAACTAATGCCACGAAGAAGGCCAGAAAAATAACTACACTGATGAAGGTGTTAACTTTCAAAGTGAGTGCAAACCCGGTGAAATAAAGGCAGAATTAGAAATATCCATTGCATCAGCCAGTTTAAACCAAACATAAACCATAAAGTGAAAAAAAATAGGTCGCAAAAGGAAAGAAATAAATGCAATCCGAGATTTGATCTTCAGCATAATATTTTTATGTGAACACCTGTTAAGAATGTTTGGAGATTCGTGTTGTAATGTAATAAACTCATTTTATCTGAGTGCACAACGAGTCTTTTTTGCAACATAAATGAGACGGTACAAACTAATGTTTGCGAATAAAAGATGTTTGTATCCGAATGTATACCTGCGTTCAATCAAGATGCCTGGTATTGAGTTTTTAAAATAATATTCCGGCGTGGTGGGGATGGAATCTCCATGTATTGTCGGAGACAGGGGCAGGACGTTTTTTTCCCGGTTTTGAGACGTTAGAGTGAGGAATACCAGAGTAGCTAAAGATAAAGGAGCAGTTTTCCATCTCGGGGTTACAAGTGACATCAAAATGACAAAGAGGAAAGCACCAGTTGTCTACGAAGCCACTTGAACCCCGAGGAAGAAAACTCATTGTTATTGCCAACTACAAAACTTCAATTGTATTATGTGGTTTTACTCCCGAATGCCCCATCCCCCGAATTCTCTTCTCTGCAGCTGATCAGATGCACCAGCTGTGCAAAGGAGGAGTCACGGGAAAGCCACCGCAGTCTTTTCTCCCTAACTATACTTTGAAAATAACATTTACCCGATGTCCTGTCACCCACCCTCAGTAACCTTGTAAGTGCCCTTCCATTCACAAATATATAGAACATACCTTGCATCCTATCACTCGCTCACTCAACCTCCTTTCTCTCAAATAAACAAAATATAACCTTGGAATCGCCTTTCTGCACTTGACCTAATATTTAATAGACTTAGGGGCATATTTATGAGTCCCTAGCTCCTCTGGAGCGTCACTTTCCATGACGCTCCGGCGGTGCAATGCCCTGCGCTGCATTTCAAGGTGGCGTTAAGCCACTTCTTGTGGCTTAACGCCACCTTGTAAATACGGCCCCTTTACACGCAGCCCTTGGCCTGGAAGGGGGGTGCAAAGGATGTTGCTGTGGGCTTCCCACAGCAGCACCCAGTGCATTTTGACGCTGCCTCAGATTTACAAGTTTTCGTTAACCTGAGGCAGTGCCAAAATCTAACACAACCCCAAGGGTGGCGTTAGCAAGGTGCAACAAGGAGGGACACTTTTATTCCTCCTCATTTTTTGCTTTTTCTATATGTGCTGCATCGTGCAGCACTCATAGAAACAGCACAGTTCCAGACATGATCGCTTATGTGCGGGAAGGTGTCCCTTCCTGCACATAAACAATCATTTCAAAATGATGCTCTGGCACTTCTGTGTATGCTGCAGAATGCCAAATCGCCATTAGTGATTGTTTATGTGAAGGAAAGGACACCTTTCCACATATAAACAATTAGACCCCTCAATGAAGACATCCTTGAGATGGTGCAAGGATGCCTGCGTTGGCACTAGGCAGCTCAATTTAGCGCCAGCTCGGGGGACAACACAAGGGAGTGGCATATTCAATTAAATATGGCGCATCCCTACGTTGAGAAAATAACGGAGCATGGCGCTACCAATTTTGGTGCAGCGTCGCGCTCTGTCATTTTCCATTAAATATGGGCCTTAATATCTCCCCCATTACCCTCTGCATTTTCTCATCACCTGCCATGCTCTCTTCTGTCACTCTGAGAGCAGAGAGCTGATGCTGTGTTGGCAGCAGTGATGAATTTGAGGAGGTCGTTTCCCGTGCTCAGCACTGACACTTAATTGTCAGCACCAGCTTCAGTGACAATCCACCACATGGTGGTGCTGTCTGTTTAATTTTGAGATGAGTACAACAACAGTGTTATTAAGTCAAATCGCATATAAACCAATAATACCAGGCTCTCACATCATTATTATAACTTTAAATGGTCTGAAATATTCTGTATCGTCACACCTGTAGAAATGCGATAGTTAGGTGTTGTATTGATATTTTGGCAGTGCTGGCAGGTTCAATGCATGGTGCAGTGGCTTTCTGAAAGGGGCCCTAAAATCTAGGGCCTTATTTATACTTTTTGGTGCAAAACTGCACTAACGCAGTTTTGCACCAAAAAGTTTTGCACTGGCTTGAACCATTTTCTAGCCCCAGCTGGGCACCATATTTATGGAATGGTGCAAGCCGGTGCAAAGGGTAGGCTAGCTTTATAAAAATGACGTTAGGCAGGTTTGAGTCAAATTAAATGATTCTGACCAGATTAGCCTCATTTGTTTACGCTGAGGGGCATATTTATACTCTGTTTGCATTGTATTAGCGTCATTTTTAACTCTAATTCAGTGCAAAACTAACTCCATATTTATACTTTGGTGCTAGACCCGTCTAGCGCCAAATTTATGGAGTTAAAGTCATTTTTTAGAAGTGGAAACCTACCTTGACTCAATGAGATACAAAGTAGGCGTTCCCGTGCAAAAAATTACTCTATGGCCTTAACGCCATATTTATACTCCCATGCAAAAATGGTGCAAGGGAGGGAGGAGGGGTCAAAAAATGGGGCAAAGCTTGCTTTGCCCCATTTTTTAAAGCCTGGGTCAGGGCATGCGTTAGGGAACCTGTGGGCCTATTTCCATGGTGAATCACCATGGAATAAGCCCACAGGTGCCCTCCCCAGGCCCCAGGGGCACCCCCACCCACACCAGAGGGACTGCGGAGGATGGGGGACCCCATCCCAGGTAAGTACAGGTAAGATTGCATTTTATTTTTGAAGGTTCCATAGGGGGCCCTGTAATGGGCCCCCATGCCTGGCACAGGATGCAATGGCCATGCCCAGAGGACCCCTGTCCTCTGTGCTGGCCATTGGGGCAGGAGTCATGTGGCATGGTAGGTTTAGCACCATAAAATGATGCTAATCTGGTTAGAGTCATTTTTTTTTACTCTAACCTGCCTAAAGTAATTTTTTGGTGCTAAACCCTCTTCTTCTATACTGCCAGCCCCACCCGACTAAAGTCATTTTTTTTTACTCTAGCCTACTCTTTGCACCGGCTTGCACCATTCCATAAATATGGTGCCCGGCTGGTGCACAGAAATGGGCAAGTCGGTGCTAAACTTTTTGGTGCAAAACTGAGTTAGTGCAGTTTTGCAGCAAAAAGTATAAATAAGGGCCAATATTTTGTAAGTTTGCTCCACTTTTGCATCAAAAAATGACGGTAATGCGGCACAAAAAAAGTATAAATCAGGGCCTTGGTGCTAGACGGGTCTAGCACCAAAATATAAATAAGGAGTTAGATTTGCACCGAATTAGAGTCAAAAACATGATGCTAATTCGGTGCAAACAGAGTATAAATATGCCCCCTAATGTCTTACAAATGAAGAACCGGCTGGCAGTCGTCTGTGAGGCTTACCAGCGCACCTTGGAATCACCTGTCAGACTGGCTCTTCTCAGGTCCGCTTTGACATGGAATGGCGTGGTTGGCATTCCTCAACTGCTGTCAGCTCTACCGTGACATTAAGGAGGCTGGAGAGTTGGAGGAATGTCATCTGTCATTCCTGATCCTCCTGTGGGTCACAAGAGGCGTGAAATCAGTGTCCGCCAGAAAAACAGCTTTAGGGCTCATTGTTTCATGGCTCTGATAGTAAAGGAACGAGTAACTTATTTTCGATCCTGCGATCTTAATAAAAGCTTCCTATAAAGTAATAACTTAACTCTATAACTTTGTATATTGTTGCTGAAAAAACCCAAAACATTACAGCTTTGCAAAGTCCCACCGTCGTGAGTGACAAAAATGGAAATACGTCACGGGTAAAAATGAGCAGCAGCAGATTTAAGAGAGGAAAATGTGCACGTTAAGGACATATGGTGCCCTTGCCCTGATTGGCTCCCTGATAATGTCTGGTTTAAGCATCGTGAAAATTCATACTTGAATAATTGTCGCTGTAGATGCCACCTGCAGCTCCTAAACCATTTTTCCAACTTGTAATTGTGCAACTAAATAGGAATGACACTAAATTCAGCCGTGTCTCCCTCGCTCTCGCTGATTAGAACCACAAAAAGATTTGCAGTCGCCTCCATGCAATATAAATCAATAAAGAATAATTTTCTAGGCAGTAAATCAATTGTCAGCTCCCAGACCCTAATACCCCAGTGCAGGTTATATTGAAAAAATGAATGGCAGTCTTGTTAGTGGCCATTCAGCATGCTTTAGGAGAGCATAATAGTGTAAAACCCAGGCAATTACATTCACAGGGCTGTCAGCTGGCCTTATTTGTTAACACATTCCTTTCTGGACATTTTTTGCAGGGTTACACGTGTCTGTACTATTTAGCTGTGCCTTCTTGAAATGCAATTGCCATTTGCCATGGAGAACACAGAGGGAAAATTCATGCAGCCGAGATTGTGAATGATTAGTAAGGTATAAAGATCCCTACACTGAGTTAGCCGCTTGGTGGTGCACTGCAAATATGTGCATATTTATACCCCATTTGCGCCGAACTTGCTTAATTTCTTTACGCAAATTCGGCGCAAAACGAACTCTATATTTATATTTTGACGTTAGACACATCTAGTGTCAAAATATTGTAGTTTGCATCATTTTTTAGATGTGTGAACCTACCTTGCATTAATGAGATGCAAGGTAGGTGTTCCCATCTAAAAAATGGTGCTAACCCCATAGCCCCATATATATCACCCCCATGCTAAAATGACACATGGGTGGAAGGATGGGCTAAATAATGGTGCAAAGCTTGCTTTGCACCATTATTTAACACCTGGGTCAGACCAGGTATTAATGGACCTGTGGACCCATTTCCATGATTAAACACCATGGAATGGGTCCACAAGTGCCCTCCTCAAGCCCCAGGAACACCCTTACGCACACCAAAGGGACACCGGAGAATGGTGGACCCCATCCCAGGTAAGTAGGGTAAGCATAAGTATTTTTTTTTAATTAAAGTGCCATTGGGGGCCCAACTTGGGTCCCTCTGCATGGCACAGAGTGCAATGGCCATGCCCAGGGGACACTGGACCCCTGTGCTGGCCATTGGGGTGGTGGGCATGACTATCTTTTCTAAGGCAACAAGTCATGTGGTATGGAAGGTTTTGCATTAGAAAGTGATGCTAGGCTGGTTAGAGTCATTTTTTTTTTTACTCTAACCATCCTAACGTCATGTTTTGATGCAAAACCTCCTTCTCCTATACCGCCAGCCCCACCCGTCTAACGTCATTCTTTTTACAATAGCCCACCCTTTGCACCAGCTTGCGCCATTTCATAAATATGGTGCCCGGCTGGTGATCAGGAATGGACTAAGCCGGTTCTAAACTTTGCAGTTTTGCTCCAAAACGTATAAACATGCCCCAAGATGAGTAAAGCGGTTGTAGCCTGTATGGGAAGGTTGTCTTTTGCTTTCTGCCTAAATCAGTAAAATGAATAAGTGAGATGGTTCCGCCGCCACCAGAAGGCTAAACAGCTGAGTAAAAGAGTGCTTTCAGCAGCAGCACGTTTGTGTGCACGAGATGCGAAACACCTCAATGAGCAGGCAGAAAAGAGCTGTGTTTCAGTTACAGACATGGGGACATTTTAAGTGGAATCTGTCAGTCTGTAAACTTGTGCTGCTTTAGTAGCTTCATGAATCCAGGCACCAGCAGAAACTCATGGTCTGAACAATGCTAAACTAAATAAAGGAACATGAGAGGAACCAAAGCCTTACAGCTGAAGATCATGCCAGTGAACATCTCCATAAATCCTGTATGGGATCCCTAGAGAAGGGCCCTCCAACGTTTTCTGTAATAAGAGCTACTTTTGTTCAAAATCATCCTGAGGTACTATTATTATTAGTACTGTAACCCAGACCATATCGTTAGTGGCCACAATAAGCAAGATTACCAGCAGTGATCACCTCAGTGCATCAGGCATGGTTGCTAGCAGTAATGCAAACAAGCTTTGGCAAATATAATAGGTTTCAGCTTTGGGACCTATTGATTTTGTCAATGTTTTTAGCCACGCTGTACAAAATCCCCAATGTTGTGTAGCAGGGGTAAAGAGAGCAAAATAAAAAAAAGGGCTATGATGCAGTTGTCATGTCAATTTTTATGCATGTGCACCACACATGACCGCCCCTACAAAATGACAAGGTTCACACGGATGGAAAAATCACCATCAGAGGAACCCTCACCTACAGACCACCAGGACCATGTGCCAGATTCTGTAAAACAATCCCTGACCTCATCGCCCAGATCACCATTGACTCCAAGCACTACATCTTGTTAGGGGATCTCAACTTCCACCTCAATGACCCCAGTGACACAAACACAACAGACCACCTGGAAATGATGAGCCACATTGGCCTCAAGCCGCTGGTCACTGCCCCACCCACGTTTGAACCTCACCTTCACGTCCAATGATAGAGTCAAATACAACCAAGTCTCACAGCTCACCTGGATCAACCACTACTGGGTCCATTTCGTTATCTTAGGACCCATCAACGCTTGCACAATGCTCTCCAGCTCCATGTGCAGAAACTGGAAGAAGATATCAGAAAACCAGTGGAACAATGCACTCAACTCACATCTACCAGACACACCATCCAACCCAGAACAGGCTGCGAAGAACGTCTCCCAGTGGCTCACAGAAGCAGCTGACACAATCACCGCCACCAAACCAGCTATATCCAAAGGACCCGCTAGAAGAGCCAGCTGGTTCACTGTGGGGCTAACTTCTTCCACAATAAGATCTCAATTGTCTACGTAAACCTCGAAACCCATGCTCCGACCAACAACAGCATCAACCTGAACACACTCACAAATACAAACTCTGAACACATGCTCACCCAGTGCGACAAGACAGAAGTCCTCATCTTTAGGAACAACACCTCACCATGGAATGACGCATGGTGGCCGGTCAAACTTGCTCTATCCCCCATTCGGATAGACCACGCCCGCAACTTCGGCTTCACCTTGGACAGCAAGCCATCTGTGAAGAAACAAATAAAGTAGTCTCTTTCACCTGCTTACACACCCTACGCATGCTTCGCAAGATCTTCATGTGGCTCCCAGTTAACACCACATGGATCATCACGCAGGCCCTTGTCACCAGCAGGTTTGAGTACGGGAACACACACTACATAGGAATCACCGAATACCTCCTGAAGAGACTACAGACAATACAAAACTCAGCAGCAAGACTCATCCTTCACCTCCCTAGACGTACTCACAGCACACCCCACCTCAAGAAACAAACGACACTGGCTCCCAATCCAGGTGAGATACCAGTTGAAGATGTTGACCCATGCATACAAAGCACTGCACCACGAAGGACCAGCATACATCAACAAACTCATGATCTTCCACCAACCAATCAGACACCTACAATCCACCTGCCTCTTCCTTGGAGACAACGCCCGGATCCGCCAAGGAAATAGCAGAAGACGCTCCTTCTCACACCTAGCAGACAAAGCTTGGAACGACTTTCACTAGTGGGAACTGACTCAAGACCTGCTTACTCGAATAAGCAGTTTACCATGAAGCAGCTAGCAGGTCCAGAGTCTTGAAACCTTACACATGATTTTCAATGCTTTGCAAGTCCCTGATTGATTCATCTGTAAAAAAATAAATAAAGAAGCCAAGCAATAGAGATTTTTTTAAGCACATTTGGAGGAGAGCTTGGGTGGTGGGAGCAAAATGGAGAGGGTGAGGAGGAGAGGTAATGGGCACCAAGGCAACATGAAGTGAGCAGGAAATAAGCAGAAGTACTCGGATGAGAAAGCCCAAGGGAAAGTACTGGAGAGCTAGTACAACATGGTGGAGGTGGGGAGAAGCTCTTAGGTGACAAAGAGAAACATGAAGTGCAGGGGGAGACAAGTACACCAGGGAGACAGTTAGAAAACAAACACACTCTCATGGACTGTTTAACCCAAAGAAAAATGTAGTGTTTGAAAAACAAGCAGTGGAAGCATAGAAGCAAGCTAAATAGGGGATGGTAAAGAAGCTATGTTAAGTGGAAGCGATGAAGACACAATTGACAAGCTGAGTCATGAATAAGAAGCATGTAAATTAATGGACAGGAAAGTCAACCAATGGTAAGCAGGCAGGGCCAAGCCACTTTATGTTCTTAGTAAGCCTACAAAATGTGTTTTGTAATCAGACAGATGAGTTGTCTGGTAGGCTCAAAATAAAAATGCTTTGTCAATGTAGAATGAGTCTATATGTTTAATGCATAACAACCACAGCTGCAATGCACATGGCACCCTATGTAGGAACATCAGTAATAAGTCTTACCAATGCCTTAAGATTAATCACTCAAATATCAGCCTTAAATATATTTTGGAATTTCAACAATGTTTCTTCAAATATTAGCTAATTAGTTTTGAAACTAAAAACTCATTTCCATCTCGAATACGCATGTTTTATATTTGGTGTACTTACATTAATTCAGCCAAGCAAAAGGTTCAAGTTCAGTAGGCTTGGCTGCACATAGAAGGGTTACATACAGGCAGCTTCAGAGCTAATAGTAGTACACAAGCTACTTGGAGTAGGCAGATGTAGATTAATCACATGGCAAGGCAGTTACAAACCTGTTCTTAGTCAAAGTGTGCTTTCAGCAGCTGCAGCCCAAGTAGGCCCATCAGCTCTCTTTCAGCAGAATTGTAGTTTCTTATACTGTCAGCTGCTGCAGCATCAAAATGTGTCCCATAACGGCTTTCAGAGGGCACACTGATGGTTGATCTTAGTAGTGCTTCAGGTGCAGTTCTTGGTAGGAACTATGGAGGGGGCTTAAGGACCGACTTGCAGTACAGCTCATCTCTGACCACTCTCTCAGGCAGTCTTCTCTCTATGAGTGTTACCCTTGCTAACAACACAGGCTGTGTTCTCTGGGCAGTCTCTCCTCCTGCTGGCCCAGGCATACTCCTTTCATCTGTAAGCAGACAGACAGGCTTCTCAGCATCTCAGCATTTCAGGCAAACCCTCAGCTCCTCTAACAGAATGAGCAGAATCAGGTGAGGTCCCCCACTTTTGGTGCACTGGCAGTCACCATTCAGACACAGAAGTCCTTCAAGTACTCGGAGAGCACCCTCTTTCTTGGTCATAAAGAATGTGGAACTGGAATCAAGTGGGGTGGTTAGGGTCCCCCTATTATATCCATTTTCTAGACCAGAGGTGTGGATCCACAGTCTCAAACTTCAGAACTGGTGTGGGGTGGCCCTCGTTCAAAGTTCCTTCTGAGGCTGCATCCCAGACACAGCCTTTCTGTAAAGTGGTGCTTCTCACAGCAGGTAGCGTTGGGGTTGTCTCCAAGCTATATCACCCACAACATTGGCACAATATTGTGTGGGTTTTTTGTACCTAGCTGTTATCAGTCTTGCTTGGCAGAACTCAGGCACAGAGAAAAAGAACATGCCTCACCCAAAAATTACCTCAGCTTTAACAACAAAAACCTGTAGTCCCCCTTCATCGCTCCCATCAGCCAAATAGCAGTGCTAAGGAAGAGGTACTTTGAAGCTTCTTGCTAACAAAGTCTTTGTGGAATATCTAATGGTAGCCCTTTATCCAACCTCCTCACTTCAGTGTTGGGGTATTCACCATCCAGCCCAAGAACACAGGCAATACACTTCCACTGTCCGGGGAAAGTGTCCCCACCCTCCATCTTGTGCCATGCTAAAGCAGATAATACATCCCACTCACATCAGTACTCAAGCCCATATGCAGAGAAAATCCTATACCACACCTGCTGCCTGGAAATTGTGGGGTAATCTGTCAAGCGGGAGCCGAGAAAAAAAGGGGGGTGTCCCAAAACACCTTTTCCCCATTTATTTTCCATAGGGATTTTGAACAGCGATAACGCCCAAACCGCTGTACCAAATTTGTCAGAATGGGAGGCCCTGGTCCAGAAAGCAACCTTTTTGTGATTTGGTGTGAATCCATTCAGTTAATTGCATATATAGGAACATGGATCCGTAGTGACTCCTGCGAGGAGCGTCACAACTCTAGGTGTGAGAGGGAGCAGTGTGATTGGCTGGCCGCAACCTGTTCAGAAGGTTGCAGCTGGCATTTTCTGAACAGTGGAGCGGTCCTGGGGGATGGCAACTCAGGGACAAAACAATAGAGATTGTCAGGGTAGAGGGACTTAGACCCCATAGGGATTATTTATGGGTGTCTGAGGGACCCTTTATTACTTTAAAAAAGTAAAAAAACTTTTTTTGTCACAATAGTGGAGTCGTGACTGTTAGACACAGTCAGACACTCACCTACTCACTCACAGACCCAGACACTCATACAGCCATTCACAGACACAGTCAGACACTCTCTTGTAGACCCACTCATACTCTTTCACACCCACTCACAAAACCACTCAGACATTCACAGACCCACTCACATGCCCAGGCAGGCACTTGCACACCCAGTCAGAAAGCCACTCAGTCACTCATGCACCCACTCACAAACTCAGTGACACACTCATGCACCCACTCACAGACCTAGTGACACATACACCCACTCAAAAACCTACTCAGACACTTCTACACACATTCACAGACCCAGTCAGACACTCAGTCACTCATTCACAGGCCCACTCAGACTCTCACAAACACTCACAGACCTACTCAGAGACCCAGACAGACACTTGTACACCCACTGAAAAACACAGTCAGTCAGTCATGCACCCACTCGCAAACTCTGGGACACAGTTATGCACCCACTCAGAGACCTAGTGACACTTATACACCCACTCAAATACCCACTTAGACACTGATACGCCCATTTACAAATCCAATCAGACACTTGGACACCCAGTCACAGACCCACTCACACTCTTACATCCAATGATGGATACACACTGACAGTCATGCATCCACTCACAGACACAGTGAAACTCATACACCCACTGAAAGACCTAGCCAGACACACAGTCATTCATACAACCAGATACACCCTTATGCACCCACTCACATAGTTTTTCAGGCAGTCATACACGCAGTCACAGTCACTCACACTCATGTACCCATTTATACAGCCACTCACACTTTCACACAACTACTCAACATTCCCTCTATTGCATCAATTGACACACCTTATTATACTCCCATTGAGGTAATAAGAAATGCACTGCTAGATTGATAGTGTAAAACAAAGACACATGTCAATGTGTTGGGTGCTAGGCACTGAATTTATGCTTTTGGTTTGTGAACCTGCGACGGTACTAAACCTTTTTACTTAAACTACATTTTAATAAGTTATATGTATGTTTTCTGTAAATATGAACAGTAGAGTTGAGTACTGTTTGTGACGGTTCACGTGGGGTGCACAGTTCCCAAAAAATCGTACGAAAAATAATTCAAACCATGACATCACTACAGGTACCTAAAAAGTATTTACACTTATTGCAAAGTTGGTCAATTACACCAGGTTGGGAGCAGAGCCACCCTTCTCACAGCTAAAACCATGCTTGGTGGAGCTTACATTAATATATAATAAAGTAGATATTTTTTTATGTAAAAAGCATTTAAGTTCACATGAAAACATAGGTAACAAGGACTTTGTCATTAGGAAATAGAACGAAAAAAACATAGAAATTCTTTAAAAAAACCAAAGCTTACAGGGACATTATAGTTAGGATTACATTTCACATGTACCAAACCGCAGAAATTCAGCAGTTTTTATTACCTGAACTACCTAAAACTTAGCCCACAATGCACTGCTTATGACCCCACATATGACATCATGACATCATCCATGACATCACTGATGACATCACCGATTACATCATCCACATAAACCTACCACACATTCTCTCACATACATATACAACCTCTCATACAACCACTAACAATACCAGTAACAAACCTATTGTAGTACTTACAAAAGTACCTGCTCATCCGTAGAGCTTCCAATAGACTCTTTTGGTCACTCATACAGTCACTCAGGTACTCACTCCCAAATACACCCTTCCATACACGCCCTCTCTCATCTACACAGTACTGGTGCCCCCACTCACCCACCCATTCAACCTGTCATGTACACTCCTACTCAATCATACACAAACTCATGCACGCATACACATGTAACCACTCATACTTACTCTCCCTCATCCACATAGTAACCTATACTATCTGCTTACTCGCTAAATCATGTACTCACTAATCCACTCATCATCTGCTCTACACACATTAAAGCACTCACTTATCCACACAACAACTCACACAGTCACCCATACACCTACTCATACACCTATCCATTCACCCATGCTAACACTCATACATCCACTCACTCACTTATACAGCTACTCATGTACCAACCCACTCGTTCATACAGCCATTTATAAACCCTAACATTATCCCAAAGAAAACACCCATACAGCCACTGAAAGACCCTGTCGCTCACTACACAGCCATTCACACATACACTCACTTACCCACAAAGTTACGCATACATCCCCTCAATCAACCATGCAGCTAATAATGCACCCAAACAGCTATACAAGTATTGACACACTTTCTCACACATCCACTAGTGCACACACTCACTCATCAATCTGACATATACACAACTTTACACACATTAAGACAGTCATTCCTACATTCTTACTTACAAATAGTACTGCAAATTTGTACTATATCTACTATATTAACATTAGTTGTACAACATTAGCACATATTTGTTTACCATTTCTAAAATAATAGCGAAATACTTACACTCTCATGATGATGTCATCAGTGATGTCATTTGAGATGTCATCCGTGATGTCATGGATGATGCCATGAGTGATGTCATATGTGAGGTCATAAGCAGTGCATTTTGGGGGTATAAGTTATAGTTAGCTCAGGTAACTATAACTGCTGAATGTTTATGGTTTGGTACGAGTGAATTGTAATCCTAACTATAACGTCCTTGTAACCTTTGTTTTTCTTAAAGAATATGTATATACATACACACACACAAAAAGATGACAGAGCAAGTTTCTTGGTTTCAAATAGCAGCTTAACCTTTACCAAAGAAGGGGCACTAAGCCAGAAATGCACTGACACAGATAAAAAGGCCATGCTCAGGATTCACAAAACTTGGTACTGTTCCACGAACGCTTTCTGTTCTTAGCCCAGGACAGGGGCAGTAGTCCACTACGAATGTATGCTCAATAGACCACCCCAGGTCACAAGAGAGAAAGAGAGGTCCTGGTCCTCATATTGTCAGGGGAAAGTCCTAGGCTTCTGCGCAAATGCTAGACTAGCATAACACAATGGCTTAAAAAAAAGTCAGGATAACAGATTTACCGGCACTGGTATTCAGGGCAGGAGTGCATGACAGATCATCATTCAAGAAACATTCCTGCCCCAACAGTGGGGATGCCAGCTCCCCAGTGCTGACCGGTGCTGGACACCTGGCAATATAATGATGAGGTTGTCCATTGCCAACAAAGCTGAGTCATGGCTGAGTCGGGCCACTTGTTGGCTGATGATAAAAAAGGCCTTTCAAGATGTGGGTCGAGGATGTGGAGGGGCACTCACGTTGGAACAATATTGACATCTTTTGACAAGGTAAAGCAGCACCTCAGGGAGCTAGACATTTGCTAGGCACTGATGTTCACTGCTAAACTAAAGATTATGGCCCTCATTCCGACCCTGGCGGTTTCAAACCGCCAGGGTGGAGGGCAGAGGAAGCACCGCCAACAGGCTGGCGGTGCTTCCCGGGCCATTCTGACCGCGGCGGTAAAGCCGCGGTCAGAAAAGGGGAACCGGCGGTTTCCCGCCGGTTTTCCCCTGGCCCAGGGAATCCTCCATGGCGGCGCTGCTTGCAGCGCCGCCATGGGGATTCCGACCCCCTTCCTGCCAGCCTGTTCCTGGCGGTTTACACCACCAGGAAGAGGCTGGCGGGAACGGGTGTCGTGGGGCCCCTGGGGGCCCCTGCACTGCCCATGCCACTAGCATGGGCAGTGCAGGGGCCCCCTAACAGGGCCCCACAAAAATTTTCAGTGTCTGCTTTGCAGACACTGAAAATCGCGACGGGTGCCACTGCACCCGTCGCACCCCTGCAAATCCGCCGGCTCCATTTGGAGCCGGCTTCCTCTTTGCAGGGGCTTTCCGCTGGGCCGGCGGGCGATCTTTTGGAGATCGCCCGCCGGCCCAGCGGGAAAGTTGTAATGACCCCCGCGGTGCGGTCTTTTTGAGGTTTACGCCCGGCGGGCGGCGCCCGCCGCCCGCCGGGGTCGGAATGACCCCCTATGTATCAAGACACCATCACGTTTTTGCTTCCTCGGATGAGCTGGGCCTGGCAAAAGAGCAGGGGAGTGGTCATGCCAGTGGAGTGGCTAGGAGACACAGAGGTGGACCACTGTCCCCGAGGGGTGCTGCCCTGACAAAAAACCTAGGAAGTGGTCACCTAGGAGTCAGGCTTCCAGGGAATGTACACTGGTGTTGGCTGAGGTGGAACAGTTCTTCCGCCCTGGTTTCCTCGGGTTCGGTGTGACCCGGACCTTACACTAATGACTGGGGATGGAGTGTTCTCCACCAATTAACATTCCTCTGGCCTCCATCATAGGGGGACCAAAGGAGAGAGATTACCTTCTCTGCTTGACTGGTACCTATAAATAGTGCCGATCTTCACAGGTTTCCCAAAGCTGGGAAGGTTATTTGCCATAATGTTGAGGCAGATTTCAACCAAGCATGCCCCAACCTTTTCCCTCATGGCTAGAGGTGACATTGATTGAAGCAGTGCAATGTCATTGGACGAGCACCTGGTTAGTACATCAACTTGAATTTGGGAGTAGGGAACTGGGTTAATAGTGTGATATCACAGTTACTTTTTTGTTCAGTTATTGCTCATGTTTATTCTTGGCCCTGTTAAACATGAGTGAGGAGTGGGGAGGCTAATGGGGAAGGATTCATGGGTGGGGTTCTCATCTATAACACAAATCATAGGAGATCCCGCTACCTCTACAATACCCCAGTATAACATCCTAACATGGAATGATAGGGGCATGGCCAACTACACCAAAAGATACATGGTGCACCTGTACTTAAAGTGCTGCCACATATACATTGCCTGCTTGCAAGACACTCACTTCACCCTAGGTGAATTATTGAATCTTAGTAAATGGTGGAGGGGTATGGTGGTGGGTACCACATACTCAAGACACTCCAGGGGGCTGCTAATATGGGTCACCCCAGGGGTGTCCTTCATGGTGCAGCACCACTCATGTGACCCATAGATTAGATATAAGGTGCTTGAGGGCCTCCTAGATGGATCACTACTATTTTTAGCTATGCTTTATGCTCCTAACACGTACCAGGCCTCCTTTGAAGCCACGCTCACACCTTCCCTCCTCACAAACATATTTACCCCATGTATATGAGGAGGGGACTTAGGGCCTGATTTTATGATTTAGATTTCAGTGGATCGAATATCTGTCACCTTTGTGACTGAGTAACTCATCCGCAGTGTTCTAAGTCAGGCTCTTAATTATTGCTCCACACACATCTAAACCTCCTCCCCCACCCATTTCAGGTGTCTAATCAATACTGACAACAAAGCGTCTTCAACAATGAGCAACACAAACACAGTTAGTGGAAGTTTGGTGCCTTTTATACCTAAAGGCAAGGGAGTACTCTTATTACTCAGGGTTGCATGACCTGCACACAAAAATTGACCTATTTTGTTGTAGCACGGAAGTGTCACCAGGATGAGGTCAGCTGAAAATTTAGGCTGTAGGTTATCCAAACACAATCCTCTTAAGTTGACCCAAGATTGGGAGAGAAGCCGCTTTGCCATACCTTAATGGCACTTTCACTTTGAGGCATTCCAGAGCGAGGCCTTTTAAGCTTCACTGGCTAAGGAGGTGAACCATTACTTTCACAACAATGTGGGCACCTCTTTGGGCTCCCTCTTAGAACGGGAGGCCTTCAAAGTGATCCTAGGGGGACTGTGTATCAAAGTTATCTTTGGGAGCAGACTAGTGCTCCACAGGGAGCTAACAGAGCTAGAAAGTGATATATGTGTTCTAGAGATTACTTCAGTGCACAGTGCTAACCCCCTTACCCTATTGACACAGGCAAAGCTAGACTATAAGACTGTCTTGACCGATCTATGCACCCATGACTATGGAGAATTTGTGGCTAGGCAACACTCGGTGGACTTAATTGCATGGCTTTTGCCTTCTGAGACCTCCAAGTTGCCAATAGTGGCAATACGGGCACTGCGGGGAGAGACAGTGAATACTCAGACTGGTATCAACAAGACATTTTTCACATACTACACTAGGTTACCTGCCACCCCAGCAGGGCTTCCCTTGTATTGAGGGAGATTTAGATAACCTGAAATGGACAATGGTGTTTCCTCGCCTGCGCACAGAGCTTAACACTCCACCAGCGGAAGAGGAGATACGCTCACTGCTCAAACAAATGCAAGAGGTAAGACCCCCACTATGGACAGGCCTCCTGTTGAATTTTATGCTACCTTTGTCATACAATTAGCCCTCAGTCTGCTGCAGTTGTACGAGATAGAGCATTTCAATGCACAACTCTTGGACACCATGGAAAAGGCGATATGGTCCTTTCAAAACCTGACAGGGACCTGCTGCTGGTGTTGTCATATCATCTTCTATTCCTCTTGAAATTAGTCTACAAAATACAAGAAAAAATCCTGTCTTGGCTGGCGCTTGCAGCGCAGATATTGTTGGACACTGTCCAGAATGGTTTCATCCCAGGGTTCAATACCAATCCCCACTGCTTCTTTATAACTATGAACTAGGTGAGGTCCTACACAACCTGCCTGTTGGTGGCATCCCACAAGATCAAAAAAGCCTTTAACACCCTGGAATGGCCATATCTTTTCATGGTGCTCCACAAGCTGGTACTTGGAAAAGATTAAGGCCCATATTTATACTTTTTGACGCACAACTGCGCCAACGCAGTTGTGCTTCAAAAAATTTACCGCCGGCTAACGCCATTCCAAAGCTCCATGCGGGCACCTTATTTATTGAATGACGTTAGCCGGCGCAGCGGACTGGTGTGCGTAAAAAAAAAATGACTCACACCAGGCTGCGCCGGCGTAGGGGAAAATGGAGCTTGGGCGTCAAAAAATGGGGCAAGTCAGGTCTGAGGCAAAATTCAGGCCTCAACCCGATTTGCGACATTTTTTTTGACACCCAACCCCCATTGAAATGACTCCTGTTTTAGCAAAGACAGGAGACATGCCCCCTTGCCCAATGGCCATGCCCAGGGGACTTATGTCCCCTGGGCATGGCCATTGGGCATAGTGGCATGTAGGGGGGCACAAATCAGGCCCCCCTATGCCACAAAAAAAATACGAAGAAAAAAAAACATTTGTTAACTTACCTTTTCTTCCCTGGGATGGGTCCCTCCATCCTTGGGTGTCCTCCTGGGGTGGGCAAGGGTGGCAGGGGGTGTCCCTGGGGGCATGGGAGGGCACCTCTGGGCTCCTTCTGAGCCCACAGGTCCCTTAACGCCTGCCCTGACCCAGGCGTTAAAAAACGGCGCCCATCAGGCTGGGCGCAGTTTTTTAAGGCCTGCCCCCTCCTGTGCGTCAAAATGACGTCACAGGATAAATAAGGCGCACAGGCCTTAAAGTAATTTTTTGGAAGGGAACGCCTACCTTGCATATAATTAACACAAGGCTGGTTCCCCCTTCCAAAAAATGACGCACATGGTGGAACTTTGATGCCCGCGGGGTCGGACGTCAAAGTATAAATATGGGGCAGGGTTTGCGCCGATTGTGCGGCAAAAATTTTGACGCACATTCGGCGCAAAGAGAGTATAAATATGCCCCTAAGTTTCTTTACCCTGCCCCAACAGCCTGAGACAATTTGTTTTTCACCGATGCTCGTAAAGGTTCTGGCTGCTTTCAGTTTGATCGGTGCTCAGGGACAATGAGCTCTAATCAGAGCTTTGTTTTATGAAATAGCTTGGTGATGAGATTAAGTTGGATTAGAAGAAGGTACACAATAGAGTACTTAGGCCCAGATTAATACTTTGGGTAATGCAAAACTGTGTTTGCACAGTTTTGCGTCAAAAAGTATACCGCTGGCTTCCGCCATTCCAGGATGCCAGCCGCGCACCAAATTTATGGAACAGCGCAATCCAGGACAAAGAGTGGGCTAACGTCATAGAAAATAACATTAGCCGGTATGGGACAATGGTGTTTTGCACTAACAAATGACGTTAGGCTGGTTAGAGTAAAAAAAGATGACTCTAACCAGCCTACCATCATTTATTGATGTAAAACAATCCATACCACATGATTCCTGTCTTGTAAAAGACAGGAGTCATGCCCACCACCCCAATGGCCAGCACAGGGGACAAGGGTCCCCTGGGCCTGGCCATCGCACCCAGTGCCATGTAAGGGGGCCCATTTCAGGGCCCCCTATGGCATTTTACAATTTTTTAAAAAAATACTTACCTCTACTTACCTATACTTACATGGGATGGAGTCCCCCATCTACTGGTGTTCCTCTGGTGTGGGTAGGGTGTTCCTGGGGCTCGAGGAGGGTACCTGTGGGCTCTTTCATTGGTGTTTAACCATGGAAATGTGTCAGCAGGACCCTTAATGCCTGTCCAGACCCTGGCGTTAAATAATGGAGCTAAACAGGCGTAGCGCCATTATTTAGGCCCACCTTCCTTCCGTGCACTATTTTTGCACAAGAGGATAAATAGGGCACTAGGGCCTTAGAGTCATTAGGTTAAGCATAGCAGCGCGCAAGCACTGCTTTTCCGACATGTTGGTATGTATTTGGGTTTTTAACCACGCCCACTTCACGCCCATCACGACCACTCGTTCGTGGGCTTGCCCTTCAAAATTCCTTTGATGACATTGGTAATTGGTTTATGTTTGTCCCTCCTTGGGGAGGTTTTGTTACCGCCTTGCCCATTTCCCCTGTTGCATGGCTAATTGCACTTTTGCTGATAAGTTTGACGGCGAGCAAACTTGTTTTTCCCTTTGTCTGTCTCTTTGCGCTGATGCTCATTGTTGGAAAATGGGTTATTGGTAAGGGCAGGTAAGTACCTACACTTAGCAATAGGCCACTAACTTCCATTTAGGTCCAGTTAGGTTTCAGTAAATTAAACCCAGCTCAACCCTTGGCAGCTTGGCAACGAGTGACAGGGCTTAACTTAGGAGACAGAGTTTAAAGCATTCAAATATCACAAAACAGTAATTAAATAAAACACAGGAAACAGGTTAAAAATCCAAAATAAATGTATACAATTGATTATAGTTTTATCTGTATAATGATACCAAAACGAATACAATCGGATAAGGAGAACTGGAGATATGAATTTTTTAAGAATTATTGCTTTGTAGTGCATAGAAACAAAAAGCGCCAATCTGGTCAACTGGTCGCACCTAGACTGGGGCAAAGTCAAAGTTTAAGGCCAACCGCGATGGAGCCCGGCTCGGCTACAGGCCACTGGAGGCCTCGGTCAAAAGTTTATCTTAGGACTTAGTCATTTTTCTGAAGATTTTCTTCAGCGGGACAAACCTGCCAGTCCAATCCGACCTCCTGGAACTCTTCTTCGGATACGCGTCGTGGGAGCCCTCGGTGGAGATTTTTACCTTCGGACTTAGTCGTTTTTTCGAGGTGAAAATCCTTCGACAGGGCAAACCTGGATCTTGATCCGACGTCCCTGGAGCCCTCCTCGGATACGCTGGCTGGGAGGTCCCGGTCAACTTCCGACGTTCGGACTTAGTCTCTTTTTTTGAGATTTTCTTCACCAGGACGAACCTGCAAGTCAGGCCCGGTCGCGGTTGAGGCAAGCCGGCTAGAGTTGCCACAGCGGGTCGGTCCCTCTATGGAGCCTTTTTTTCAAAACTTCTCCAAACTTCTGGATCTTCTTCCAGATGTTCTTTTAAGGTTCTTTTGAGGTCCACAGCTCACCCCAAGGGTCCAGAAGCTCTGAGATGCTCCTTGGGGGTGTGGACTACAACTCCCAGAATGCACCTGACGCAAACTCCTTTTTGGCCACTGGGCAGTGGTCAGCTGGTTGGTTTCTTCAGGAGTTGGTGCAGGGGACTCTGGTTAGCAATTTTTCACCTGTAGCAAACAGGGAGTCCCTCCTTGAACCAGTTGAAGCCAGGCAAAGTCCTTCTTGTGGTGAAGCCCAAGTGTGCAGCTGGTGCAGTCCTTCAGAGTGCAGGGTCCAGGTGCAGGCCAGGGGCCCAGCAGGGCAGTCCTTCTTCTTCTGTAGTTCTTCCTGCTAGGGATCTAGTAGGGAACTGAGGTGTGGGTGCAGGTCTGCCAGTTTTATCCTTGCTCCTGGGTGAAAAACAGGGGGTCTTGGTTCTCCAATCAGGGTCAGGGTCCTTCCCCCTGTGATGACCACTTCCAGGGAAGTGTGGCAAAAATTAATCCCATGGAGCAACATTCCTCAAAAATCCATCATGGCTGAAAGTGATTTTTGGAGGTTACATCTGTCTGAGCCCACCCACTGGTGTGGCTAAAAATCCTAAACATACCCCTCTCCTGCCCTCTCCTAATCTAATCAAGGGGGCACCTAATTGTCTGGGTTTGCAGGATGTGGGGGTGTTGCTGGGTTGCTCCAAATGTCCTTCTCTGCCTTTGAAGACCAGTTTAGCAGCCCTCCCCCTTCCTGCCTCACCATCTGCTGAAGGGAGATCTCCTCCCACAGGCACATCTCTTTGTGTGAAGCCAGGTCACTTCACACCTCATCAAGGCAGCCTGGCCAGGCTGCCAGAGGCTGGCCAATCAGAGCACAGCAGTAAAAACACTGCAGGGTTGAAGTTGGCAACTTTTCAGGTAAACTTTAAAACTCTTTACCTGAACAAGTTATATTAAATCCAACAACTGGAAGTTGTGGGATTTATTAGAACAATTAATTTGATACCAAACTCTTAGTATCTGTTACTTAAGGGGACTTTTAAAATTAAAATAAAGTCTCCCCATTCTAGCCTATGGAGGCCATTCACTACAATGAGGGAAAAACTAATTTGGCTGTTTTACCTCACCAGAGCTTATAAAACTATTTTTATAAGGTACCTGCTTATAGTTACATGGCACCCAGCCCTAGGGGCACATAGGGCACACCTTAGGGTGACTTATAGGTAAAAATAAGGTTGTTCAAGACTTTGGAACTACTTTTGATTCCAAAGTCGAATTTGCATATAACTTTAATTTAAAAGCAGCCAGCAAGGCAGGCCTTCCTTTAAAATGACACTGGGCACCTCAGCAGTGCACCTATGGGTGCACTATCTGTGCTGGGGTCCCTAAACCTACATGCCCTATATCAAATCAAATCAAATCATTAGCATTTATAAAGCGCACTACTCACCCGTGCGGGTCTCAAGGCGCTAGGGGAAAAAGGGGGGGTTATCGCTGCTCTAACAGCCAGGTCTTTAGGAGTCTCCGGAAAGCGGAGTGGTCCTGGGTGGTCCTGAGGCTGGTGGGGAGGGAGTTCCAGGTCTTGGCTGCCAGGAAGGAGAAAGATCTCCCACCCGCCGTGGAGCGGCGGATACGAGGGACAGCAGCGAGTGCAAGGCCAGAGGAGCAGAGGAGGCGGGTGGGGACGTAGAAGCTGAGGCGTCTGTTGAGGTATTCCGGTCCCTTGTCGTGGAGGGCTTTGTGTGCATGGGTGAGAAGTCGGAAGGTGATCCTTTTGCTGACTGGGAGCCAATGCAGGTGTCTCAGGTGTGCGGAGATGTGGCTGCTGCGGGGTATGTCGAGGATGAGGCGGGCCGAGGCGTTTTGAATGCGTTGCAGCCGATTTTGGAGTTTGGCTGTGGTCCCGGCGTAGAGGGTGTTGCCGTAGTCCAGGCGGCTCGTGATGAGGGCGTGGGTCACGGTTTTTCTGGTGTCGGCGGGGATCCAGCGGAAGATCTTGCGAAGCATGCGGAGGGTGAGGAAGCAGGCGGAGGACACGGCGTTGACTTGCTTGGTCATGGTGAGAAGAGGGTCCAAGATGAAGCCGAGGTTGCGGGCGTGGTCTGTGGGGGTCGGTGCGGTGCCGAGGGCCGTGGGCCACCAGGAGTCGTCCCAGGCGGACGGGGTGTTGCCGAGGATGAGGACTTCCATTTTTTCAGAGTTCAGCTTTAGGCGGCTGAGCCTCATACAATCTGCGATGTCCTTCATACCCTCTTGTAGGTTGGTCTTGGCGCTGGCGGGGTCCTTGGTGAGGGAGAGTATAAGTTGGGTGTCGTCGGCGTAGGAGGTGATGATGATGTCATGCTTGCGTACGATGCTGGGGATGGGGCTCATGTAGACATTGAAGAGTGTCGGGCTGAGCGATGAGCCTTGAGGTACGCCGCAGATGATCTCGGTGGGTTCTGAGCGAAACGGAGGGAGGTAAACTCTTTGGGAACGGTTTGCGAGGAAGGAGGCGATCCAGTCCAGGGCCTGGCCTTGGATCCCGGTGGAGCAGAGGCGGGTTATTAGGGTGCGGTGACAGACAGTGTCAAAGGCAGCCGAGGGGTCGAGAAGAATGAGGGCGACTGTTTCACCGTTGTCCATCAGGGTTCTGATGTCGTCTGTGACTGAGATGAGGGCGGTTTCAGTGCTGTGGTTGGTTCGGAATCCGGTTTGTGAGGGGTCGAGCAGGTTGTTGTCTTCCAGGAAGGTGGTCAGCTGTTTGTTGACGGTCTTCTCTATTACTTTGGCTGGGAAAGGCAGAAGAGAGATGGGGCGGAAGTTTTTCATGTCGCTCGGGTCAGCCGTGGGTTTCTTTAGTAGAGCGTTGACTTCGGCGTGTTTCCAGCATTCGGGGAAGGTAGCAGAAGAAAAAGAAGAGTTGATGACGGTCTGGAGGTGCGGGCGATGATGTCGTCGGCTTTGTTAAAGATGAAGTGCGGGCAGGGGTCCGAAGGGGCACCGGAGTGGATAGAGTTCATGATGGATTTGGTTTCTTCCGTGTTGATGTGGGTCCAGTTGTTGAGGTTGATGGCCGGGGATGCGGGTTCGGTGGTGTTTGGTTGGGTCTGGTGTCCGAAGCTGTCGTGAAGGTCGCTGATCTTGCGATGGAAGAAAGTGGCGAGGGATTCGCACAAATCCTGTGAGGGCGTGACGGCGTTGGCGCTGGGGTTGGAGAACTCCTTGACGATGCTGAAGAGTTCTCTCGCTGTTTTTGTCCAGTCTGTCGGTGAAAAAGTTCCTTTTGGCAGCGCGGATCAGGTGGTGGTGTTCGCGGGTAGCGTTCTTGAGGGCGGTCATGTTGTCAGCGGTGTGGTCCTTGCGCCAGGCTCTCTCAAGGGCGCAACAAGTTTTCTTAGATTCTTTGAGGGTGTCAGAGAACCAGAGAGGTTTTTTGGTGTTGGTCTGTCGATGCGTGCGTTTGAGGTGAGCAAGGTTGTCTGCGCAGTTGGAGATCCAGTTTGTGAGGTTGAGGGCTGCGTCGTTGGGGTCGGTGGTGAGGGTGGGTTGGTTGGCGGCGAGTGCGGAGAGGAGTTGCTCTTCAAGGGTCTTGTTCCACTGTCGACGAAGGATGGGTTGAGTGCGGAGGTGGCGGGTCTCGCGTCGGAATGTGAAGTGGACGCAGCTGTGGTCGGTCCAGTGTAGGGCGGAGGTGTGGCTGAAGAAGACGTGTTTGCTGGTGGAGAAGATAGGGTCGAGCGTGTGTCTGGCGATGTGGGTGGCGGTGTTCACCAGTTGTTTGAGGCCGAGGTTGCCGAGGTTGGCGAGGTTGGCGAGCAGGGTGGTGGTGTTGGGGTCGTTGTTTTGTTCCAGATGGAAGTTGAGGTCGCCTAGGAGGATGTAGTCCGGTGAGGCGAGGGCGTGCGGAGAGATGAAGTCGGCGATGGCGTCGCTGAAAGGGGCGCGTGGTCCGGGAGGACGGTAGACGAGGGATCCTCTGAGGGTGGTCCTCGGGTCGGTGCGAATCAGAAAATGCAGGTGTTCAGCGGCGAGAGGGGTTTCTTCGGTGGAGGTGGTGACGCTGATGGAGTCTTTGAAGACGATGGCGATACCTCCTCCTGCTTGGTTGGTGCGGTCTTTCCTGGAGATCTTGTAGCCTTCGGGGATGGCGGTGGCGATGTCTGGAGCAGAGGAGGCGTTCAACCAGGTCTCCGTGATGAAGGCGACGTCCGGTGCTGTGGAGTCCAGGAGGTCCCAGAGTTCAACGGCGTGTTTGTGGACGGAGCGAGCATTGACTAGGATGCACTTGAGGTGGTTGATGGCGCGTGGGCGTGTGGTCGTGGTAGTTGCGTGGTGGAAGATGCGTTTGTAGGAGTTGCAGGCGAAGGGTCCATGGGTGCGTTTGGGGTGAGCTTGGAAGCAGGTGTTGGAGCGTCCTGGGTTGAGGGCGTGGAGGGTGGTGGGGTCGTAGCGGATCAGCGGGGCTTGGGAGAGCTGGGGACCAGGGGTCGTGGCGCTGGGCGCGGGCCAGGCGCGGACGGGCGCAGACGGGCTTGCCTCTGGCGCGCCAGCGGCGCTTTCGCACAGCGGCCGCCATATGAGGTAGGAGGGGGGGGAGGGGTCAGCTGGGGGCGAACGGGAGCTGGGGGGCGGGAGCGTGCAGGAGGTCGCGGCGGGAAAGCACGAGGGAGGGGGGGACAGGTAGAGTGAGAAGAGCTGGGGGAGGGGGGGTTTAAGGGTGGAGGGGGGTGAGTGTTAGGAGGTTTAGGAGATTAGGGAGAAAGATAGGAGTAGGGTTGTGAAGATAGGGGAGGGGGGGTTGTAGAGGTGGGTGAGGGTGAGAGGTAGAGTGAGAGGATAGGAAGATAGGTAATAGAGGGGGTGGCGGGAGGGGGGGAGAGATAGAAAAATAGATAGCGAAAATAGATAGATAGAGAAATCGATAGATAGAGAAATAGATAGAGAGATAGGAAGATAGGAGGAGGTGGAGAGTGAGGGAGTTAGATAGTCGGATAGAGAGATAGAGAGATCGGTAGATAGGAGGAGTGAGGGAGGTAGATAGTGAACGGGTTAGATAGGGGAGATAGAGAGGGGGATGTGAGTGAGGGAGGGGGATGAGGCAGGAGCAGGAGGGCAGGCGCGGGGAGAAGAAGACGGAGGAGGCAGAAGAGCCGAAGGCAGAAGATAGAAGACAGAAGATAGAAGAGGAAGCCCTACCATATACTAGGGACTTATAGGTAGGTTGACTCAGCCAATTATAATTAGCTTAATTTGCATACTGATTTTACACAGAGCACAGACCCTGGGACTGGTTAGCAGTACCCAGGGCACCATCAGAGTCAGGAAAACACCAGCAAAAAGTGGAAAATTGGGGCAAAAAGTCATGGGCCCTCTGCAATCAGCCCTGTTCTCTCACACTCATGGCGATCGTGGCGCTGTGAATCAGCTTGCTTATGTGAAACTGTTTTACTTTTAATTTTCAGTTTATGTGGCAAGAAAAGTCTGGTTAGGAGTTTACAACTCTAATAGTTCAAACTTGAGCAAATGCGAGGCCCATTGCATTGTAAATGCTTGTTTTTTGGATGGGAACGACCACCTTGCATCTCATTGACGCAAGGTGGGTTCACGCATCCAAAAAATGACTTTAACTCCAATAGTCGACTAGTCTAGCATCAAAATATGAATATGGAGTTAAGTTTACGCTGAATTAGCGTAAAAAAGTGACACTGATACAGAGCAAACAGAGTATACATCTGGGCCTTTGTGTTTATCAGGTGCAGGATTCACAATGCCACAAGCTTTACGAGGTCACTAGGTCACAAACAAACCTTGTTAAAAGGTACGAATTTACTAGAGGGTAATCTCGTAATGGGAAGTTAACGAGTAAATGATTCCATCTGACTTTAAAGAAAATCAGAAGTGAGAACAGAAAATGATTTAACATTCCAAAAGATCAATAGTGAACAGTTCTAAGTTAACGAATGCCCATATGTGAATGTCAGGAGCAAAGGAATGCTGAACTCTGATAATCTGAAAGCAATAACAGTACTGGTTAATGAATTAAACTTCTAAATATTTAGTAATTCATATGTACTTAGTGTAAATAAACATTTAAGCTTGCGTCAATAAAATAATTGATTTAGAATGCAATTAACTAATAGTTCCATTGCACCTGTGTATACGGTTAATAGATCACATCTCATTTCAAAACTCAACCTCATCAAAATACTAGCCGAGTATTAAAAAAATCTTATAAACATGCAAACGATATTAAAAAATGAAAGGTAATCTCCTACTACGCCTATACGGTTAGAATTATAATATTGTTCTTTTAACAAATGTAATCTACTTGAAGCCTGGCTCTGGATGGATGAGTCCCATGACAGGTTTCTTTCACGATAAGGTTTTGACATTAGAATTGATGTATATCTGTACTCTGGGTTATACTAGTAATTTAACACAGCAGGGCTTTGTTTTAAAACAAGTTTTATATCGTTTTGAGTTGTGTATATTGAAATCATGAATGCAAGGTCGAGCACAGGGTCTAGCTATTAATAGTGCAGCGGGTGCAGAGGAAAATGTGCTCAATTATGGTTGTTTTTCTTTACTCAGAAAAGGAAAAGGAGGTATTTGCTTTTCTTGGATTAGGACTCAGGGAAACCTTCCTACGTTGCTTCAATAACACACAGAGGTGGAAGCACAGTGGTAGCAGTAAGAGATGTTTATTTTCATAGGCAGTGATGCTTTCTGCCCATACTCTGCCTGTGTTGACTGTTAGTGAAGCGTGGTATGCATGCACGTATATATGTGACTTATCTAGTGTGCACCTAACTATAAAGCAAAGCTGTGCTGTACAAGGTGAAGTTTTCATTGAGTGTGCAGGATGTGGCAGACATGAGCAAGTGAAGGTGGGGTTTATGAGGCAGTTTAGGGTAGCCATAGCTGTGAAGGGATATATATATCAGAGGAAAGATGTGAATAACCACAGTAGGGACAGTCAGGAGCAGTGGTAATAGTTGATGTCTGTGCCGGTGATTACATTTTACAGAGAGGATATGAACGAATAGTCATTCATGTGGTGAAGAAGCTGCTTGGAGTAGGAAGAGAATGCACTGACTACAGGCCTCTGATGAGCGAGAGTGGGAGATCTGTCCAGGTTGCTCTGGCAGTAGGAAGGTTACACTGTAAGGAGGTGTTGCTTAAAGGGCTGAGTTTTCAGCTTCTTATGGAAGTGATGCCGAGATGTAGGCTTTCCAGCTTGGAATAGAGTTACTACCCGCTGTGACACAGCCAGACACGTCTTTGTGAATACCTCTCCACACAATTCAAAGGGCTGAAGACTCAGAGTCAATGGTGCCGCTCGGGATTCAAGGGTGGAGCATGCAATGTCCAAGGACAAGGACGGGGAACAGTGAGAGGCTGTGCTGGGCCAAGGAGGCGGGCAGCAGGTCAGGGAAAAAGTGACAGTCTAGGAGAGCAGAGGGTATACTGGGAGCAGTGCAGGTTTGAAGAGGGGGGCAGCACAAGGTCACAAAGATTGGAAGGACAGTACAGAGTACAAAGGGGTAAGGACAGCATTTATGGTAAAGTGAGCAGGGAACATGGCAGGGGATGGGGAGCAGCACCTGGTCCAAAGAGGAGCAGTTAGGGGTACATGGTGGGAGCTGCAGAGGGTCCTGTGTGACGAAGGAAGAAACAGCACATGACCTGCGCCCCCTGACCACAATGCATAGACAAGGGGCTGTATGCAGTGCTGCATGTAGAGCTAAGCAATGAGGAGACTGTAGAAAGCAGAGCAGGTTGCTGGGTTTACAGCACGTAGTCTTGGAAGAACATGCCGTGCCTGGAGCAGCACCGTTCAGGGGCCAAATGTAGCACAGGGTATGTCGAAGGAGGAGCAGGACTGTGTTAAGAGGGAAGCAGAAACACAGGGCCAGGGGAAGATCAGTTCAAGGTCTGTAGAAGAGAGTAGCACAAGGGCCAATAGAAGCAGTGCAGAGTATGAGGGAGCAATGCAGCGTCTTGAATCAAAAAAGCATAGAGTTTGGGGGGAATCTGCCTTGTGGGGTACCTACTTACCAGTTGTGAGCACTGCAATGCACCCTTCCTTTCGGAACAGGTACAGCAGAGCAGTAGCAAACCAACCATCTTTCCCTCACAGAATAGTTTCCGGAAGTCTAGCACCGATGCATGTGTGTTACACTTACAGGAAAGCTACAGATCGTAGCACAATAGCAGCACAAGCATCCTTTCCTTTGGAATACTGTTACAACATGACATCCACAATGTAACCTTATCACATCCCGGCACCCAACCTATTTACAGATTTAATATTAGATAGCAGAGGCAATAAATGGGATGCTGGATGGAGGGACCATGCAACAAGCCACAAGGAGGGAGGCAAACATCAGCAAAAACCTCAAAGGCACCATGCAGCTGCAGGAGGAAATTAGAGGTGTCCTTGGTCTCACAGCAAGCCGCTATAAAATGCTCATGTACCTAATGCATGCATGCTTGCCCAAAGTGTCTTCCATCGTTTCTCGCAGCTGCTATTTCATATAAACAGACCCAGGACTAAGACTATACAGCACTTGACATGGAGGGGGCTGGTGCGTTTCAGAAGGCAGGGGAAAACAATTGGTGAAGAGGAAGGCACGGTGGTAGGACACTGTGGCAGAACAGGACACAGGCAGAGGGGCGAGGAGAAGAGATGGAGGACCAGCAAGCTCCAGCCACATCCACACCATGTGCCATTACTCTTATGTGATGCCAGATGTAACTGCAACACAATTTCTGGCCTGGCCACAGTACCTCCTGATTTCATTTGATACACTCGAGTGCATCAGCTGCTGCAAAATGGCTAAAACCTTTTCCTTGCCGTGTATCAACGTACGTTGCATTGCCCTAAGTGACTGCTTCACTCATAATGCATTACAGTGGAAGCACTTTTTTACGGTGGGTAAAATATCAGTAGGCAGGTGAGGTAAGGGGCTGCTTATTGTATTTTCTGGTTTTGCACAGAAATCTCGGTTTGTCTTGAGACTCCCAAACTCTGTTCCAAACATCATTATCCAAACCAGCCCCCCTCAACTCCTTAAAAAAGCTAATTAGTCATCCATGCAGGAAACAAAACCATTTTGGTTTATTTCTGCTTAACAATTGGAAAGAGGAAACTTTTGTGAGAGAATGAGGAGTGGTGCGTTAAACCACAGCACGAAACCGACTGCCTCCTCAGTGGCACACCCACTGTTGTAGGCCCATTTGACACAGCCCGTCAAACCCTGATCATTCTCTTAAGGGAACATTTAGGACATTTCACACCAGGATCAGTTAAAAAAAAAAACTTTCATGTCAGAACCATCAAATTAAGCACCATCATCTGAAATAGGAACTCAGGAAACCATTCTCTCTAAAAAAAATAAACCTGTCAAAAGGTCTACCACTTTTCTTGCAGAAAACTACAAAACAAATCTTACTTCGGGCCGTTTACTATAAAAATCCATTAGTACAAATGCATACAGATGTTGTTGAGACAAAAAGTGAAATGAGCTAACCATATCTATTCCCACTTATTTCCAGGGTCTAGAATGAAACTCAATAGGATCGAACAGAGGAGAATCAACCTTAAATATCTTTTCTGAATTACTACAAATCACACATTCATCCACAGCTGCATCAATATATTTATTCATGGGGGAGATGAATCAAGTCCCTTCAAATAATAAAAGGTGGTAATAAGTTTTCACTTCCAAGCACCACACCATCCTCAACAGACAATTCATCCACTACCTTAACAAAAGGTTAAAGTTCAACATGGACACTTCCTTCTTTGGGCCATCCCTCTCAAATGAAATTTTAACTCTTTTGCGAATCTCATTATTCACTCAAGCCTTCATCCGCATCTGTTTCGAGAATGCAGTGGACTTAATAAGGTCAACTGCAGCTATACAGCATTTATTCAAGTCATCTTCACCATGGAGAGATTTCATGTCTAATAAGGGTCTGGACAAAACATCTGCTCTCAGATTGCCACTATGAGGAAAGTGTTTCACATCAGTGTTGTACTATAACATTTTAGTAGTGAGTCTACAATGTTTGGGATGACATTCTTCACATTTTCATCATTCAGATTATAGGCAAGAGGTTGTTGATCAGCCTGAAGTGTAAACCTCCCCCCCCAAACATAACATAATTTATTCTATAGCCCAAAAACATGCCAAAAGCTTCTTAAAGACTGATTTTTTTAATTCAGAGTCTCTCAGAACTCATGATGCAAGACATATGGTAGGTTCTTCACCCTCCATTCTTTGAGTGAGCACAGCAACTAAACCATACTGGATAGTGTTCACTGTGATGATACACAGAAAATTAGGGCTATAAGACGTTAGTGCTCTAGCATTTATCATCCCCAATTCTACACACATAAAGGTTTCTTGACACGTATCATCCTAAAGAAAATACTTTTTTAACGTTTAGAATAGAACTCACCCAGTCCAATAAAAGAGCGTAAATCATCTTTGTCCTTTCGGAAAGGACAAACCACCTCAGTTTTCACCAATCTCAGAATGGATATAATGCCTTCAATAACTTCACAGGAAACAATGTGACCCAAAAACAATGCTTTTTTTCCAAAATTCATACTTCTATTACTTCACTACTATGCCTTTCAGAAAAAGATCTTGAGTACAGCATGTTATTTCATGTTACTGAAGATTCTTGGAAGTGATTTACACATCATCCTGAAAGACCACCACACTGTGAAAACCAACCCTGGAGCTGAAACATGATAATCTGGAATACTGACGTAGGGATGGCAGTCAGAATAGCATGGAACATAACTGAAAAAGTTAAATGTCTTGAAGACTTAACTAACTCCACTTGATGACAAAAATAATCTAGATTAATCTTTGAAAACTATTCAATGCCCCCACCTTTCTATAGCATTTCATTAATTTTGGGAAGGGGATGGGAATCCACCCAGATTTTCTTGTTCAATCTGTGGAATTCTATCCAGATTCTCATTTCTCAGTTGTGCTTGTGAGCTACATCCTACAGCCATAGGAGATAACACCAGTGAGGATTCCAGCGGTTCTGTTACTCCCTTTTCTTACAACAAGCTCAATTCCTTTTCCAGATCCTCCCTTAAGCCCAATGGGATTGTGTTAACTTTGTGCTTCAGAGGTAAGGTACCATATTTAACCATCATACTGTGTTAAAATCCTAAAGCCTTGCCTAGCATGTCCAAAACAAACACTTAGAAATTTTTGTGAGAGCTTAACTACTACTGTCTGTTTCTTAATGACCATACCTGGGTTCTTTGGTCCTAGGTCTTAACACCATACCAAGTAATCCTTGGTGGAACCAAACTAAAATATTGAGGCACTTGATAGCAGCCTATTTCTCACTCTGGTTCTAGTGCCCCGTGAGTTCAAGAACTTAGTTTATGACACCTCCAATTCTATTTTTCAGCCTTTAAAGGAGATTGGAGATTGGTATGGAGGAAATAGCTTTTTCTAACCCAACATCTCCTGAAAAATGTAAGCATTGTGATTCTTACACCAGAGTCTACTAATAAATATAGAGCTGTTCCACCCACTACTATGTCAACGTATGGATCAACTCAGTCTAAGGTATCGCCTTTTGTCACGAATCAGGTGTTCCTTTCAATGAACTTGGTCATACACTTCAATCACACAAGCTACATTTGAATTGTGAGTGCTTTGACAAACTTTTGCAAAGTTCCCAACCTTGTAGCCAACTCTGCCTGAAACATTTCTAGCTGGACCTAGTTTACAATTTTTGGCATGTGTAGCATTTCCATATCTTAAAAAAATGTTTTGTAACCTATAAAAATACATCATCATGCTTGGACTTCTTTATTGAGTTACCACTCTGGATGGACACAGCCACTCTTTCTGTGTTTCACTCAGTTCTTTTATCGAAATTTGTGAAAGTTTGATACTGTTTGCAAGCTCTATGACATCTTTTAATGAAAGATCACACATAGTGAGTAATTTTTGTGGAGTGTTTGTCATAACAGTGTCCTACGAACTGATCAATTGAGCAGTAACATTTTCAAACTGACATGGTGAACTAAGCCTTCATAAAGCACTAACATAAGTATCTATATTTTTGGCTTGTGTTTGCACTCTTTTAAAAGAATTCTGTTGCAAAATCACTAAGCTGGGCTGTACAGAAATACTGTATTCTAACTTCACTACTTCTTGATAATTGTTAGAAATTGGGTCTTTGGTTGGCAGTCAGGTTACCCCCTGTCCAAGCAAGGACCCTCACTCTAGTCAGGGTAAGTCACAAACAATCAAAATTATCCTGTGCCCACCCTCTGGTAGCTTGGCACTGAGCAGTCAGGCTTAACATAGAAGGCAATGTGTAGAGTATTTGTGCAATAAATCATGCAATAACAGTATAAACACCACAAAAATACACCACACATGTTTAGAAAAATATAGAATATTTATTTGAGTAGATTAAGGTCAAAACGATAAAGATTTGTAATAGGTACAAGTTGAAATATAAATTTCAAGAGTTGTAAAATAATCCTTGAATAAGAAACAGACAATTAATGCTTGGTTTTCAAAGTATCTGGTGTGCGTCAAAAATTACATGCATGAGGATTGCAGAGGAGGAGGTTGCTTGGAAAAAGGCAGTGTGCGTCAGATTTTCCGGTGCCCACAGACGATGCGTTGTTTTTTTTCCCGCAACACAGGACTTGTTTGATCCAGGTTTCTCACTGTGGTGCGGGGATCTTCGTTGCAGACCGGGACGATGCGGGAAATCTTGGGCGTGTGGGGCGAAGTCAATGACTTGCGTCATTCCAGAAGCACATCGCATCGGATTTTCTGTCACTCTGCAGGAGCTGCGTCGATTTTCCACCAGAGAAGTCATGCTGCATTGTTCCTGACTCGGCTATGCGTTGATCCAGGGGGCTGTGCTGCGAAATTCCGGTTGCAACGCAGGCGCTGCGTCGATCTTCACTCGGGAAGTCAGACTGCGTCCTTCCAGTTCGGCTGTTCTGTGATTTTCTCGTCACAGTGCAGGCTTTGTGACGTTTCCCACAGGCTGTGCATCAAATTTTCGGGGCACAAGGATTTCTTTGCAGAAAGTGAAGTCTTTTTGGTCCTGAGACTTCAGCAACAGGAGGCAAGCTCATTCCAAGCCCATGGAGAGCACTTCTCAGCAGAGCCAGAGGCCAGCAAGGCAGCAGTCCTTTACAGCAAAACAGTCCAGGTGAGTCCTTTGGGCAGCCAGGCAGCTTCTCTTGGCAGGTTACAGGTTCTGGGTCAGAGTTTCTTTCCCAGGAGGTATGTTGTCAAGAAGTGTCTGAGTTGGTAGGGTCAGGGACCCAGTTTATATACCCGAATGTGCCTTTGAAGTGCGGAGACTTCAAGACTGGCTTAGAAGTCCACAAGGTCCCCTTTCAGTTCAATTCTGTCTGCCAGGGTCCCAGCAGGGGGTTTGGCAGTCCATTGTGTGAGGGCAGGCCACTGTCCTTTGAAATGTAAGTGTCAGGCCCTCCACCCTTCCAGCCCAGGAAGACCCATTCAGTATGCAGATGTGTGCAGTTGTGACTGAGCATCCCGTGTTTGTGGTTGTCTTGGTGAAATGCACAAGGGAGCTGTCAACCTAACCCAGCAAGACGTGGATTGTAAGGCACAGAATGATTTAAGTGCAGAGAAATGCTCACTTTCTAAAAGTGCCATTTCTAAAACAGTAATATTAAATCCAACTTCACCAGTCAGCAGGATTTTGTATTACCATTCTGGCCATACTAAATATGACCTTGTCACTCCTTTCAGATCAGAATCTACCACTCAAACAGTATATGAGGGTAGCCCCAATGTTAGCCTATGAAAGGAGCAGGCCTCACAGCAGTGTAAGATGAATTTTAGGAGTTTTACACTACCAGGACATATAAACTACACAGGTACATATCCTGCCTTTTAAAAATACAGCACTCTGCTCTATGGGTTCCCTAGGGCCTACCTTAGGGGTGACTTATATGTAGAAAAAGGGGAGTTTAAGGCTTGGCAAGTAAAACTGCACACACAGGCCTTGCAATGGCAAGCCTGAGGCATGTTTAAGGAGCTACTTATGTGGGTGGCACAATCAATGGTGCAGGCCCACTAGTAGCATTTAATCTACAGTTCCTTCACACATGTAGTGCACTTTACTGGGGACTTATAAGTAAATTAAATAAGCCAATTGGTTATGAGCCAATGTCACCATGTTTCAAGGAAGAGAGCATATGCACTTTAGCACTGGTTTGCAGTGGTAAAGTGCGCAGAGTCCTAAAACCAGCAAAAACAGTGCCAAAAAGTGGAGGGAGGCAGGCAAAACATTAGGGGTGACCACCCTAAGGCTGTCAGGTCTGACAAAAATCATTTAATTCTTCTCCTTTAATAACAACCAGCTTTGCAAGATGTTTGTAAATTTCCCTACCTTCGAAACCTAGAGAATGAAGCAAAAGAAAGTTTTTCCTTTCTGACCTAAAATGAGATGCACCAATAGCTCCCAAATATATTTGATACTCCGCATACCATTGTCTCAACTGAATTGATGGCACACATGGGGCTCTATTACAGATAGGGTGTACTTTTCCTGTTTGTGCAACAGCACACCTTAAACCAGGTGAGCCAGGTGCAAACAGGGGAAGTGCACCCTATTGGGAAGAATGCACCATCCCCAGGGCAGCCGTGAACTCATGTTGCCCCAAGGACAGTGCATTCCAGAGGAATAGCTGTTCTGAGTTCCTCAGCTAAGGCAGCAGCCCGTCTGCACTTTAAAAAGGAGTTAAATAACCCCTTGTAGGTGGGTGCAGTGAGTGACTGAACCCTCCTGCAGGTGGATGTCTGGGGGATCCACATGACTCCCTTTCATCTGCCATCTGGGGGGCACTGACAGTAGGCCACCTTTTTGTGCCTCATTTTCAGTACACCTCCGAAAGGCAGGTTTGTCTCTGCACCCCTGTAATAAGGTGCAGGTGCAGAGATAAAGAGATTCCCTCATTTGCATGGACCTATGCCCCATGCATGTGAGGGATTGCCCTCTCTCGATAGCACCGATGCCACATGTGTGCCGGCATTATCTGTTTTACAGAAGGCACCACACAATCTTCTGCAGCCCCTTCTGTATTACTGAAGTGTCCCCGAGGCGTACACTCCCATTGCTCCCCTGGGAACTCCATGTAATATTATTATATATTATATTAATATTATTACAGGAGTTTTAAAAAATCGGGTGGTGGATTTACAGATTGCATTGCATATGTCAACAAAACACAAAAAAAATATACTCAATGATATGCCAAAAGTGTAATCACCTAAAACTAGGTATGTATAACAAAGAAAATAGGTGAGTGCTTCTCTGTTTCCAATGATACACATGCACATGATTCTAATGACATACATGCAACAGTCAGAATACGACTTTCCCACTGACTAAACCATGCAGAAACATAATCCCTTACAAAATGATTTGTAAGTCATAACTTGGCCACAGTTGTTAGAAATGGGGTCTTTGGTTGGCAGTCAGGTTACCCCCTGTCCAAACAAGGACCTTCACTCTAGTCAGGGTAAAAGAGAATCCCCCTCAGCTAACCCCTGCTTACCCCCTTGGTAGCTTGGCACGAGCAGTAGGCTTAACTTCATAGTGCTAGGTGTAAAGTACCAACACACACAGTAACATAATGAAAACACTGCAAAATGACACAATACAGATTTAGAAAAATAGAGAATATTTATCTAAACAAAACAAGACCAGAACGACAAAAATCCACAATACACAAGTCAAGTTATCAATTAAAAAGAAAAAAGAGTCTTCAAGTAGTTTTAAACTCACACTAACACTGTTAGCGTGAAAATGTACCTTGGGTGCGTCAAAAATAACCCTGCACGGTTGAGTGTGCGTCAAAAAGGGCTTGTGATGCGTCGATCACAAGCGAGATCTTGCATCATTTCTCATTTCGTCAGGTCCTGTAGTTTCTTCTCTCCGCAGGAGAGCGATGCATCGATCCGGTCTGCACTCTCGGGCCCAGACAGGCCTTACGTTGTTGTTACACGCCCAGCGGTACTTGTGTCAGAAATCCAGCCGCACGATGATCCAAAAACCACGCCGCGCGGGTTGCGATCTCACCAGCCTCCATCAGCGATGCTGCTTGTCATTTCTCCAGCTCCGTGCGTTGATTCTTCGGTCGCGTTGCAGGTGAACATCGATTTTCAGCTGCGAAGCCAGCGGCGTGTCGATTTTTCACCCACAGATCGGAGTCACGTTGATCTTTTCCCCGCACAGCGTTCTGTGCGTGGATTTCTTCCTCTTAGGCTGCCAGCTTCTCCTTTCAGGGTTCCAGGAACTGGATGGGCACCACAAGGCAGGGTAGGAGTCTCTCCAGAGACTCCAGGTGCTGTCAGAGAGAAGTCTTTGCTGTCCCTGAGACTTTAAACAACAGGAGGTGAGCTCTAAATCAAGCCCTTGGAGATCTTAACAAGATGGAAGGCACAAAGTCCAGTCTTTTTCCTCTTACTCTGGCAGAAGCAGCAACTGCTGGATAGCTCCACAAAGCACAGTCACAGGCAGGGCAGCTCTTCTCCTCAGCTCTTCAGCTCTTTTCCAGGCAGAGGTTCCTTTTGGTTTCCTAAAGTCTGTTGTTTTGGGTGCCCTTATTATACCCAATTCCTCCTTTGAAGTAGGCCTACTTCAAAGCAAAGTCTCTCTTCAATGTGAAATCCTGACTTGCCCACACCAGGCCCCAGACACTCACCAGGGGGTTGGAGACTGCATTGTGTGAAGGCAGGCACAGCCCTTTCAGGTGTGAGTGACCACTCCTCCCCTCCCTCCTAGCACAGATGGCTCATCAGGAAATGCAGACTGCACCCCAGCTCCCTTTGTGTCACTTTCTAATGTGAGATGCAACCAGCCCAACTGTCAAACTGACCCAGACAGGGGAATCCACAAACGGGCAAAGTCACAGAAATGGTATAAGCAAGAAAATGCTCACTTTCTAAAAGTGGCATTTTCAAACACACAATCTGAAAATCTTCTTCACTAAAAGATGTATTTTTAAATTGTGAGCTCAGAGACCCCAAACTCCACATGTCCATCTGACCCCAAAGGTAATCTACACTTTAATCAGATTTAAAGGTAGCCCCCATGTTAACCTATGAGAGGGACAGGCCATGCAACAGTGAAAAACGAATTTAGCAATATTTCACTGTCAGGACATGTAAAACACCTTACTATGGGGGTCATTCCGACCCTGGTGGTCAAAGACCGCCAGGGCCGCGGATGACGGAAGCACCGCCAACAGGCTGGCGGTGCTTCCCTGCCCATTCTGACCGCAGCGGTAAAGCCGCGGTCAGAAAACCGGGTCCGGCGGTTTCCCGCCGGATTTCCCCCGGCTGGGCTAATCCTCCATGGCGGCGCTGCAAGCAGCGCCGCCATGGGGATTCCGACCCCCTTCCTGCCAGCCTGTTTCTGGCGGTTTTCACCGCCAGGAAGAGGATGGCGGGAACGGGTGTCCTGGGGCCCCTGCACTGCCCATGCCACTGTCATGGGCAGTGCAGGGGCCCCCTAACAGGGCCCCAGCATGACAGTGAAAAGCGCGACGGGTGCAACTGCACCCGTCGCATGCCTGCAACACCGCCGGCTCCGTTCGGAGCCGGCTTCAGTGTTGCAGGCCTCTTTCCCGCTGGGCCGGCGGGCGCTACCGTGGGTAGCGCCTGCCGGCCCAGCGGGAAAGTTGGAATTGCACCAGCGGTCTTTTGACCGCGGTGCGGCCAAATAGCGGTTCCCGCCAGGCGGGCGGCAACCGCCGCCCGCCGGGGTCAGAATGACCCCCTATATATCCTACCGTAACCATACACTGTACCCTGCCCATGGGGCTAACTAGGGCCTACCTTAGGGGTGTCTGACATGTAAAAAAGTGAAGGTTTAGGCCTGGCAAGTGGGTACACTTGCCAAGTTGAATTTATAGGTAAAACTGCACACACAGACACTGCAGTGGCAGGTCTGAGACATGATTATAGAGCTTCTTATGTGAGTGGCACAACCAGTGCTGCAGGCCCACTAGTAGCATTTTATTTACAGGTCCTGGGCACCTCAAGTGCACTGTACTAGCGACTTACTAATAAATCAAATATGCCACTCATGGATACGCCAATTACATACACATTTTGTAAAGGAACACTTGCACTTTAGCACTGGTTCGCAGTGGTAAAATGCCCAGAGTAACAAAAACAGTAAAATCAGAGTCCAGCACACATCAGCAACCCGGGAACAGAGGCAAAAAGTTAAGGGAGACCACACCAAGGAGAAAAAGTCTAGCAACACTAAACTGTACAGCAATAGTGCATACTTAAGTAAATCCAGTTGATAGTGAAAGACTGTTGGCACTCAGTACTGAAGGCTCTGAATAACATTCTTACAAACCAACAAGATCTGCAACAATAGTTTTTAACACACAATATAAATCGAATAACTGGTGAACGAACACCACTGGAAAAGGTTACAGCACAGCACTAACAGACAACTGCTGACAATCCTCTTGAGGTGCACTATGACTTAATTGAACCTGATTTCTCAAGCAAACACTGGACAGCACAGAATTCACAAATTCTCAGATCACTACAGACCGACATGCTTGAAGCAAAACATTTACACACAAGTGTAAAAAAAACAAATGTTGTTATGTGGGTCATCCCGAGTGCCATCAGATTTCCATATGTCATGTTCAATGAAGATGACACTGTACCTATAGCACACAAATCATGCTGCATATTCCAATGCAGAAATGCATTTTGCACCAACAGAAAAAATACTGACTGTATTTCAGATGGCGGTCATCTAAGAAAGACCACTAGTTCAGGGAAAACACAGCATTGTTGTGATCTCAGTACTGGCACTTGAGGCTGTTACAAAAGCCAGCAGTCCAAGCGCAAAAGCGTTACATCCACAGTGGATACAATGGGCTACCTCCTTGACTGCCACTGATGTTGACTATGTTTTTGACCCAAACTTGAAGGCTCAAGAATTTTTCCAGTATGAACTTGAATACCAAATTCCCACCAATGTAATGTCATACACCTTGACCAGCATAGAATCATTATTTACACTGATGGTTCAGCTCAACCAGCAGTAAGTATCAAACATCAGTACTTCATGGCTTGCACAACTGTTTGTGGAGTGATGAAGGATGGTGAGTTTCTCCCTCAACATATCTACATGCAGACCCAGGTGATTGCACATCCCAACTTGCAGAACTTAAATCTTTCATTTTGGCAGTGGAACATGCAGATCCTGAACTTCCAGCCCTCATTGTATTCAATTTGTGTTATTGTGTCCAGTCCTTTAATGAATACTTACACTGCTGGCACCTTAATGCAGAGAACCAAAAAGAAACACCATAAAACACAAATTTTTGTGGGGTAAAGTGGAAGGTCTTAAAGACAAACTGTCATGGGCTCATATAGTACATACATTAAGCCACCAACATTGTGGAATACACATTGTATGAGACGGATTGGCTGATGAAGTGGCCAAGTCTGCAGTAGCTACGACTTCTTTTGCTGCGATAACTCTTTCTCATACAAAGGTGGATTATGATATTGTGGCTGTGAATGCCTTGGCGGATGGCAAGCCTGTACCAAAAGCAAACCCTACCAAATATTGCTACCACTTAAGTGCCAAAAATATTGCCTTTGTTTCAATAACAGGGCTGGGGATTATGTGATTCCCTGCCTAGACCGTAGAGCAGAACAGATTAAAGCAGCTCATGAGGGTGTTGCTTCTGCCTATGCAGGTGTAGTGGCTACTATCTCCTTACTACAAAAATGCTATAGTGGCCTGTTCTACACAAGCAGACAAAGTGGTATGTCCTTAGCTGTGACATTTGCCACCAATTAAAGGTTTCACCAATACACACCTACTGCAGGCACTCCTCTCAATATCAAACAAACCTCTGTAGTGAGTGTACCTGGACCATTGCGGTCCCTTACAATGAAATGGTGCATACAAATACATTCTACTTGCCGTAAATTCTTGCTACAGATTCCTATAGATGAGGCCATAATGATCAGCTGATGCTGAAACTATTATTAAAAATGTGCAAGTCTTTATCGGGACATATTCAGTCTCAGCATTCCATTCGGACCAGGGCCCTGTATTTGCCACAATGACAACGATGGGTGCTGTGGTGAATTATTCTTCACCCTGCCATCCAAAGGAAAATTGGGTAGAGAATGAAAGCAATCCTTAACAGCTAGGGAATTAGGTTCAGGTTGTAGTTAACTCCATCACCTGTAAAGAGTCCAGAGAGCATTAAAAAATATTCTCCCTAGAAGGTCTTTGGGAGATAAAACCCCATATGAAGTCCTGTGCAACATCCCTATGTACGTCTCAGATCTTGATGATCCTGGAGCGGTGGCAGCAGAAACATGCTTTGACATAAATAAATGTGTCAGTGCTTTGCAGGAATTACAGCTGGTCTGCGATAAGCATTCATCAGCACATGTCACCACCTTGGGAATGAGGGATTTAATAAGAGACACTGGCTTGATTCCAAAAGTTGGGGATCTGGCTCAAGAAAATGTACCTGTGAAAAAGGAGTTTGGCCATTCCTACTTGGCACAGCTGCCCGTTCCTGGAATACACGTTACCAGAACTGCCATCCTACCACCACTGCCTGGTTCCAAAAATAACCTCTTTGTCTCCATTGATCATGTCAAATTGCATCATGTGGCCGATCCTGCACAGTAGTCCACAGAGATTCCTGGGCAGTTCCCGTGGCCCTCTCACTACCATTCAGAATATACCTCTTCAAATTTCAAACCACTCTGAAATGATTGCCCCAAAGTTGGGAAAGGTGGAAAATGAACTTTTGTTGATTCCTGTCACCACTGCATTGACAGGAAATGTCCAAAATATCAATCTCCAATTTTCCAGTGCAACACAGACGGATGGCATTATTTATGATGAGCCACCTTCGGAAACATTTAACAATTGTCTTTTACCAGCACCGGCTCCAATCTTTGCACAAACTGCTTCTGGCTACTTTGCAGACATTGATAATTTTTCTTCAGATTCCTCAGCACCAGCTACTGTACGCAAGCTTTTTAACTGGCTTGAACAAAATGATCACCCATGATTTTATCTGTGGATGATACTGCTACTGCTTGCCTTTCTTCTATGGATCAGATTTGTTATTGTATTCTTTTTGCTGATACATGGTGTCTATCTTCCTGAACGCTCCGCTGTTGATGAGGTTTAAAAGCCTTATTTGTCCTCACACAAAGTATGAAGAGACTTGTCCTTGGTAAACATCACTGCTGTTACAGTTCCTAATGGGACTGTTTGGGATAAAGTACCTTTTGATATATTTGGTCCTATGGAAATGATTCAAATACTATGGGGGTCATTCTGACTCCCGCCGGCCGCGGTAACCGCGGTGCCGGCGGGAGCCGCCAGAATACCGCTGCGCGGTCAGAAGACCGCCGCGGTTATTCTGTGTTTCCCGCTGGGCTGGCGGGCGACCGCCAGAAGGCCGCCCGCCAGCCCAGCGGGAAACCCCTTCCCACGAGGAAGCCGGCTCCGAATGGAGCCGGCGGAGTGGGAAGGGTGCGACGGGTGCAGTAGCACCCATCGCAATTTTCAGTGTCTGCATGGCCAACACTGAAAATCTTTTGGGGGCCCTCTTACGGGGGCCCCTGCAGTGCCCATGCCATTGCCATGGGCACTGCAGGGGCCCCCAGGGGCCCCACGACACCCCTCACCGCCATCCTGTTCCTGGCGGTCACAACCGCCAGGAACAGGATGGCGGTGAGGGGGTCGGAATCCCCATGGCGGCGCAGCAAGCTGCGCCGCCATGGAGGATTCCTCAGGGCAGCGGAAAACCGGCGGGAGACCGCCGGTTTTCCGTTTCTGACCGCGGCGGGACCGCCGCGGTCAGAATGCCCTTGGGAGTACCGCCAGCCTGTTGGCGGTGCTCCCGCGGTCGTTGACCCTGGCGGTCAATGACTGCCAGGGTCAGAATGACCCCCTATATGTCTTCAAAATGTCTTTCTGTGAATTACATTATTACACTTGGGCATGTTTCTGATGACTGGGATGTAAATGCAGTTGATTATATGCTTTCTGAGATTGGATATTACACTGTATTTGAAAGTGAAGATGTATATATGAATACAGCAAATTATGGGAAAATTTTCTGTTACCATCATTATGGACACCATTACTTACATCTAGTTAGCACTCCAAGAGTAGTCCTTAATTACACACAATGGGAACATTGTCCGACTGCACCAGTGGAGAGTTCCAAAACATATTTAGAGAAATTCCCCTATTTTTCTTGGCATGATGTTAAAAATGCTAAGTCTTATTATTTGAAATTACTAAATTCAAAGACAATAAAATAGTGCAAACAGAAACTAAATTAAAGTATTTGGATTCCTTTGTTTGCCAGTTGGCCACAGAAGGTTATGAATATTGGAAAAAATGTCAATTGACTTAAAAAGTGTTTGGAGAACAAAAGACTGGCAAATATAAGGAACTGAGGCTCTGTTTAGGCATGCTTAATTCAGTTGCAGATGATTTTTCTGAATGACATTTTCTAACAAACAACTTGCCTTGGGTTAGCAAAAGTAAAATAATTAAATTGCACCCAGTTTTTCCTCTATAGCGACATTTGAAAATTGGCAGAAATGTAGAAACGTTATAGAAGAACACCTCAATGGTTGGGTTTAGAATGGTACCTTTAATTCATCTCTTTGAGGTCCCAACTGGTTATTATTGTGGCCAGCGGACACAAATGATTGTCATACATGTTTTATCAACTCTCTTCGGGGTTTCAGAATGAGCAGACCAGACCCTCGTTGCATCATTACACAGCACTCAGGTATCGTCACCATGTACAGTGTGGGTAAATTGTGTCAACAATTGCTACAGTCCTCCAAACTAATAACTGTGAAAGAACACCCTTCTGAGGATATTGACTTGCAAGATTTCTTATTAGGTCCCAGAAAACCATGCTTTAATATATAAGGAAATCTAGAAGCTTTCTCAAATGGAACCTGCTGCACGTTTAAGGCAGATAGATAAAAATAATTTAGAGAAAGCCTTAGCCATTATCGACAATGGTATGCAAAACATTGTCCACTTGCACTTACACATTAGACAACATTGTGTCTTCTGCTATTGACATTACTCAAAATGATATGTCATTTTTACACCATGGGCAAAACCAGCTTAGGTCCATTATGCTGCTAAATTGGACTTTACAAGTTTTGAAAACTGGCTACGTGCCCAGGAAGCACACTAACTCTAAGGAGTTATTTGTTGTATTCAGTCTCACATCTAAACAAAAGATAATGGCTAGGAAGGAAGTTAGTTACATCACGCTTAAAATTGAGACGTTAGCAAAGTTGCCTTTTACTGTATCCGAAACACCATCATCAGTGAGGTTAATATATGAAGTATTCTCAACGCCAATATCGACATTTCAATTGACCTTATGTTTGAAACACTTTCCTGTTGGCAGGTTTGAGCAGTTAAGAGATAGCTACATCCAAGAGGTGAGAGACTTGCCCTTTGATTTCAAATGCTTGAACTGCAACAAGGAGGTTTTTCTTAGTGGAAGAGATTATGAAACCTCTGAAAGCCATTCTATGATTTGGAAATAGGTAGCACTGCACAGCGTGTGCAAACTTAGCTTGCTACTTGAAGGGCATACTCGTCCTTTTGATTCACTCAGTGTTTCAGTTACTTTTGAATGGGAGTTACTTGATGCTGAGTGATCAAGGCTGTTGTGGGATGAGAGCAAGTGTCACTTATGTGATTTCTCTTTCTCAAATAGTGACTGTTGTGGAAATGTGCTTTTCCCTCCAATGCATGGATAAAAGTAGCACATTTGTGGCCTCACATTGCTAGTTATAATGGCAAGCAGACTAAAAGCACTTTTTTTCAAGAAACATATGGCACTCACATCAGCCCATGAAACATTTTACCTGCAAGTTGCAAGGTTGTGCCCAGATATACAGTCCCTATTAAATACAAAATTTCTAAAACACTTGAGTGAATTAATCAGTTATGTTTCTAATGTATCCAACACTGCAGGGATTGTACACTTTTTAAAGCTGTAGGTTCTGGATTTGTCAGCACTTTCCAAAGTGTCTTTGGAGATATACTTTATGGCACTCACTCACTTTTTTCCAGTGTTTTCAGAGGTTTCCCCAATAGTTCTGACATTAATTGGTGGTATCTTGCTGTTCCTATTCAAAATGGCTGTCCTATCTCAACTGAAAGGACTGATGGAGCTCCCCCCAGCAACATCTGTCATGAACGCATGATGCAGTACTTTGGAGCAGCACTGTTGGAGGAACTTGACAAGAATTGGTCTTTGTAATTTCAACCAGTTTTCTACTGTGTGCAGCTTGTCTTCTGTTGCTTATGGTGACCTCTTGAATGCACACTGGACGTGTGTCTTGCTTTGCAACACTTACTTTCTGTAGACATTAATCTGATGATGTTCTCAATAAGGATTAATTGCTGGAGTTGTCCAATAAGATTGCAGTTGCTAGTGATGCCTTACATGATCTAACCTTTGTGGCTCTAGTGGCTCTTGGTGTTCCACCACCTGGCACAGCACAGAATGCTGCCACCTCGGCTTTCACTATGACTGAGGCAACTGATCACACATGCTTCTTCCACCTTTTGAAAGAGGGTCTGGTGGTTTTATCGTCTGCCAAAGTGAGGTCTATCCTGGATTCCATCTCCACTGATGTGTTTGATGACCTCATGTGGAATTCAGATGGTTTTTAATTTGCACCTTTCTCTTCAAATTGGCTTGTTTTAATTTGGCTCTGTGCTTTGGCCTGGTCTTTTTGTTAACATGGACATTTTGGGCCTGATTTAGATATTGGCGGAGAGTTACTCCATCACAACGCTGACAGATATCCCGTCCGCCAAAATCTAAATCCATTATATCCAATGGGATTTAGGTTTCAGTGGATGGAATATAATTTACCGTTGTGATGGAGTAACCATTCCGCTAATATCTAAATCAGGCCCTTAATCTCTCTTATATGTTTTATATTACACTTACTTTAAGATATTTGATTTATTGTATTCATTTTAGGTCCTGGACCCCACATTCCTGAACTTGTGGGTTCCTCTTAGTGCCTGGGGTGGACACCCTTAATTTAGCATTAGGCCCATAATTTGTGCCTTTAACACATAGACATGCTTTTATTCACTTCACATATTTACCACAGCCAGCTTTTAGCTCATCATTTTTATATTTTAATCAGCTGCTTCTTTCATAGAAGACATAGGGGGTCATTACAACATTGGCGGTAGAAGCCGCTTTCCGCCATGCAGAAGACCACCAACACACCGCCGCGGCCGTGGAATTCCGTCACGGTCATTATGACCCAGAGCCCGGAATCCGCCAAATTCTAGACACCCACCCAAGTCCGCCACACCAAAGGTCAGTGATAAACTGGCGATAACAAAACTGACACCGTCACACCAACAGGAATACGCCCACACTATCACGACCCACGAATCCACGTGGCGATCTTTCAACCGCGGTAATCCATTGGCGGTACACAGTGCCGCGCTCAAAATACAAACACACTTACAAAACACTACCACATTGGACAATTCAAAATACACACACCTGATACACATACACACACAACTCCCACACATCCAATACAATATAAAACACACACAAACATCACCCACAATCCACTACGACCACAATTGCGACAGAAGGCCAGAGAGAGACACCACCATCCACAAACTTGCATCCACAGGCACTCAACACCATCACCCACATAACATCCACGCACCTCACACAACACCCCTCTAAATATCACCCCACACATCACAACACACACCACCCCACACATCACCCACACCACCCCATGGCACCGCAAAGACACCCCAGGTTCTCTGAGGAGGAGCTCAGGGTCATGGTGGAGGAAATCATCCGGGTAGAGCCACAGCTATTCGGATCACAGGTGCAGCACACCTCCATAGCTAGGAAGATGGAGCTATGGCGAAGAATCGTGGACAGGGTCAACGCAGTGGGACAGCACCCAAGAACACGGGATGACATCAGAAAGAGGTGGAACGACCTAAGGGGGAAGGTGCGTTCCGTGGTCTCAAGACACCACATCGCGATACAGAGGACTGGCGGCGGACCCCGACCTCCTCCCCCACAACTAACAACATGGGAGGAGCAGGTCTTGGCTATACTGCATCCTGAGGGCCTCGCAGGAGTAGCTGGAGGAATAGACTCTGGTAAGACAAATCTTTACTACTTTATCCCCCCCCCCTACCTGCGTGCCATCACCTACCCCCACCCTCGGCCTCACCCCCATCACTCCAACTCCTCACAGATGTCCCAATATCACAAACCACACATCCCAAACCCAAGCCCTGCATGCAACACCAAAGCATGGACACCCATCACCAAAGCATGGCCACTGCACATACCCATACACCCCCCTAAACCATTATCACACAAGGTCCTACACAGGAATGCAAGCACTGGGGTACATGGTCACCCACCCATTGCACACCATGGCACACACAGATGCAATAATCATGCTTTTACACCCCTGCAGAACCCCTACCCAACGTCACCGAACAGAAGGGTCCAGATATGTCCACTCCACCCACAGAAGAGACCCACAGTGATGACAGCAGCTCTGTCCAACTGGATCTAGATGACCAGCCCGGCCCATCTGGAACCTCGGGACAGTCGGTTCCCCTCACACTGGCACAAGCCACTACAGACCTTCCCCCCTCTGGAAACACAAGCACAGCACCCACCCAGCGGGCCCATACCTCTGTCCCCAGGACACGTCAATCAGCAGTGTGTCTACCACTACACGGAACCCAGGCTAACCCACCACCCCAACAACACCAGGGACCTGGGGGCAGTGGGCGCACGGTTCAGGGGACAGAGGCACAGGAACACAGGGGAACTGGGAGGGCTGCTGTGCGACAGGGGGAGGACAGGCCCAAGGAACCCACTCTCCACGAGGCCCTCTCCAACATCATGGGAGCTTACCACCATTCCCAGGAGACAATGGCAACGGTACTTGCCAAGTTTCAGGAGACCCAGCGGCTGCAGGAGGAGCAGTATTTGGGCTTCAGGGAGGAACTCAAATCCATCAATTCCACCCTGGGCCCCATTTTAGGGGTGCTGAAGGAACTCGTGAACACCAGGAGGGACACTGTGGCACAACAAGGGGCCCCCGACACTAGCCTGGACGATGAACTGTCCACCACCTCCGCCGGCGCTAGTGGACAGGAGGCACCGCCACAGGACCACCACACCAGCACCCCACCCCCTGCAGAGGGAGAACCACCCGGCAAACGGTCCCTGAGATCCAGGACAAAGACTAAGGACGATGCCAAGACCCCCACCAAGAAATGAGACCACCTGATTGTCATCCTTTTGTCCCACCTTGTCACCCTGTCCATTCTTAAACTGCCCCAGCTCCACTTCCTATGCCCCTTTGGACAATGCACCTGTGAGACTAATATATTGGACTCTGCCATGGACATTCCTCCACCATCACCCCTCACCATTTTACAACCCCCTCCAATATTGAGCACTTAAATAAACACCCTTAAAGCACAATACAATCAGGAGTCTGTCTGTGATTTTGAAATAGTGTATTAGCAATTACAGTGTCAAAATGCTCATTCAAATGTAATGTAAACATACCTATGTCACACAGCTATAGTCCATGAGGAAACAAAGCAGATGTCACACAGTGGGACTCACATCTGTGAAATCGTAAGGGAAAGTGACAGCTCAGTGACCATACACTGGGTGAAAATGACAGACAGTAGAGAGGTAGTACATTTAAATCAGATGTAGCAGGCAGTGTTGTGTGTGTCTCACTGGAAGTATTGCAGGATCACTGTGTTCCTGTTGTCGATGTCCTCTTCTTCTGCTTCCTCATGTTCACTGTCCACAGGGTCCACAGCTGCCACAAAACCTCCATCCGGACCATCCTCCAGCAGAAAAGGCACCTGTCGTCGCAAAGCCAAGTTGTGAAGCATACAGCAGGCCATGATGATCTGGCATACCTTTTTTGGTGAGTAGAATAGGGAACCACCTGTCATATGGAGGCACCGGAACCTGGCCTTCAGGAGGCCGAAGGTCCACTCTATAATCCTCCTAGTCCGCCCATGTGCCTCATTGTAGCGTTCCTCTGCCCTTGTCCTGGGATTCCTCACTGAGGTCAGTAGCCATGACAGGTTGGGGTAACCAGAGTCACCTGCAAATGGCGAGGGACAACTGTTAGACACACACGAACTCATAGGGACATCCACAGACCCAGACAACTGTTCCCACTGTATTGGGTCCATGTGCTCACCTAATACCAACACCCAGTTCCTCTGGAGTTGTCCCATCACATAAGGGATGCTGCTATTCCGCAGGATGTAAGAGTCATGCACTGAGCCAGGGAATTTGGCATTAACATGGGAGATGTACTGGTCTGCCAAACACACCATCTGCACATTCATGGAATGGTAACTCTTCCGGTTTCTGTACACCTGTTCACTCCTGCTGGGGGTACCAAGGCCACATGTGTCCCATCAATGGCACCTATGATGTTGGGGATATGTCCCAGGGCATAGAGTCACCTTTCACTGTAGTCAAATCCTCCACCTGAGGGAAAATGATGTAGCTCCGCATGTGTTTCAGCATGGCAGACAGCACTCTGGGCAACACGTTGGAAAACATAGGCTGGGACATCCCTGATGCTATGGCCACTGTAGTTTGAAAAGACCCACTTGCTAGGAAATGGAGTACTGACAGCACCTGCACTTGAGGCGGGATTCCTGTGGGATGGTAGATAGCTGACATCTGGCTCCAACTAGGCACACAGTTCCTGGATTGTGGCACGATCAAGCCTGTAGGTGATGATCAGATGTTGCTCCTCCATTGTCGACAGGTCCACCAGCGGTCTGTACACCGGAGGATGCCGCCATCTCCTTACATGCCCCAGCGGACGGTGCCTATGGAGAACAGCGAGCAGAGAGTCAACCAACTCTGAGGTACGTAAACACAGCTTACTCGGAAAATATTAGCAATTCGAAATTAGCCTGTATGAGTGTTTAGGCAAGGCCTACATATGTGTGACGCAGTCAAAAATAATTCCATGTGGGCCCATGAAATGGCGGCTGCCTGACCTGTAAAGTGGGACAAGGGGATATGAGGTAAATGCGCTGGCGTTGTACACCATCGCGGTAGGCGGTCAAAGACCGTGGCACAATCCTGCATTGGTTAACATTGGACCCTATGGGTCCCAGGAGCCATGTACGCCAGCGGTGACGGTACGCACCGCCGCGGAAGTGACCGCCATTTTCTCTCTGTTTAATCACTTGATACCTGATCTTCGACAGGAGAGGACCCACACTGCAAGTGCTGCTGTGACCTCAGTCTGGAAGAGACAATGGCTCGTGTGTCTGGGGAAAGGGCCCCTGCCTTCAGCACACAGGAGTTGGAGAAACTTGTGGATGGGGTCCTCCCCCAGTACACGCTACTCTACGGTCCTCCAGACAAACAGGTAAGTACACTGTGAGCATGCTGTATGGGCAATGCCTGTGTGGAGTGGGGTGGATGAAAGATAGGGGGGGTGAGAATGAGGGGTGCATGAAAAGACGGTGAGTGCATGTGCGTCATGGCAAGGGTAGGGATGCGGGCCAATGACTGTGACGGTGCGGGCGGTAATATCTTCTCCTTTTCCCCTGTACTATTCCTGTAAGTCAGCGCCCACCAGAAGAAGGACATTTGGTGTGCCATCGCCAAGGAAGTCCGGACCCTGGGGGTTTACCACAGACGGAGCACCCACTGGCGGAAAAGATGGGAGGACATTCGCTGCTGGAGCAAGAGGATGGCGGACGCCCAGCTGGGGATGGCCTTCCAACGTGGGAGGGGTACGCTTTGCACCATGACCCCCCTGATGTTCAGGATCCTGGCGGTGGCGTATCCGGAGTTGGATGGGCGCTTGAGGGCATCACAGCAGCCACAAGGGGGTGAGTACACTCTCATTCAGCTGGTTCAGCGTGCAGTGGAGGTGTCTGGGTGGGGGAGGTGGGCTGTGGGTTTCCCTAGGCCAGGGCGAGTGTGCTAGTTAGGTCCCCTTCTTCTGGCAGAGCGTGTGCCACCCCACCCCACCTGTGTACAGTGCCAACTACACCTAGTCAGGCTCCTGTGACATCCATGTGTGCAGAAATCGGGCATAGCCTTGTAACCCATATCCCTGGGATTGAATAGTGGACTCCAAGTGCGCGGTGTAGTGCAGGGGGCTTCTGTGTCTGTTGTGTCCGCCAACAGTAGCGGTATTGCATACACTCAACATGTCTTTCTTCTGTCTCCCTCCCCCTTTTTGTGGTCTCTCTGTTCTTGTGTGCATTAGCATTATCAGGCAGAGGAGCAGTGGCACCGGAGCAGGAGGGAGCTGCATCGCATATGGCCCTGGAGGGCGAAACGACGGAGTCTGAATTCACCAGTGGGACAGAGGGCGAGGAGAGCTCCACGGCGGGGACAGGAGCTGACACCAGCGATATGGACTCCTCCTCTGATGGGAGCTCCCTTGCGGTGGCGGGCCCACATGTGCCCCCCACATCTACAGGTACACCTGCCACCCCACCTACCAGCACCGTCATCCCAGCAGCCCCTCAGCTTTTGCCCCGTGCCCTCTCACCCAGGAGGGTGGGCATCACCTTCGCCTAAGGCACCTCTGGCCCTGCCCCAGTCACCCCTGCTGCCCTCAGTGAGGAGGCCATTGACCTCCTCAGGTCCCTCACTGTTGGGCAGTCTACCATTTTGAATGCCACCCAGGGTGTAGAGAGGCAGTTGCAACAAACCAATGCATACCTGGAGGGCATTCACTCTGGTCAGGCAGCCCTTCAGCGAGCATTTCAGACTCTGGCCTCAGCACTGATGGCAGCCATTGTCCCTGTCTCTAGCCTCCCTCCTCTAACTTCCTCCACCCAGACCCACACCCAGGTACCTCAGCCTATCCCAAGCACACCATCAAACCAGCATGCACACACCTCAACACACAAGGGAAGCTCAGGCAAACAGAAGCACCACACATCCGACAGGCACTCACCCAAGCATCACACACATGCAGACACACCAACATCCACTGGCTCCACTGTGTCCCCCTCCTCCTCATCTCCCTCCTCCCTCCCTGTCTCGTCTCCACTCACACCTGCATGCACTACATCCTCAGCCACTACGGCCATCACCAGCACACCCACCACCACACCCCGCTCACGTGCAGTCACCACCCCCACTTCCATTCACACGTCCCCTGTGTCCTCTCCCAGTGTGTCTGTGAGGCTACCTCCCAAGGTACACAAACGCAGCCACACACCCACCCAACAGCCATCCACCTCACGACAGCCTCCAGCCCATGCACCTTCACCCAAAGTCAGCAAACGTACACCTCCTACAACCACTACCTCTTCTTCCACTCCCAAACCCCCTCCAGCTACCCGTCCGAGTGTTCCGAAGAAACCTTTCCTGGCCAACCTTGACCTCTTTCCCTCACCTCCCCCACCCCTTCAGTCTCCTAGGGCCCGACTCTCCAGGTCCCAACCTAGCACCTCAGCCACAACATCGGCGGGACCAGTGGTGTCAGTAGTCACCAGATTATGGAGTGCACCAGGCAGCAGGGCAGCCAGTGTGGCAAGGAGCCAGAGTACGGACAGTCCCCCACCTGTCAAGCATAAAAAGTTGGCCAGTGCCCGGCGGGAGAGGGGAAAGAAATCAGCCACCAAAGGGGCTCCTAGAGGTACAGTTGGGAGTGTGGAGACAGCTGCGACACCATCCAAGCTGGGGAAGGGGCACATTAAAACCGGCAAGTCTGGGAAGATCAGCACGGTGGACAAGACCGCCAGCATCAGCCCCGCTGCCTAGGACAGGACCACCAGCAGCAGTCCCGCTGCCCAGGACAAGACCGCCAGCAGCCCCGCTGCCCAAGACAGGTCCGCCAGCAGCAGCCCCGCTGCCCAGGACAAGACCGCCAGCAGCCCGCTGCCCAAGACAGGACCGCCAGCAGCAGCCCCCTGCCCAGGACAAGACCGCCAGCAGCCCCCCTGCCCAAGACAACAAGACCGCCAGTAGCCCCGCTGCCCAAGACAGGACCGTCAGCAGCAGCCCTGCTGCCCAGGACAAGACAGCTAGCACCACCGCAGGACAGTGAGCGCCAATGATTACTACGCTACTGAGGCCGCCACGGGCAGGATGAAGCACTCTGGGCACCAAGCCCCCTCCAGAACCAGTGGAGAGTTACATCCACTATCTCTGTCCTTAGCAGGATGAAGCACTCTGGGCACCAGGCCCCCTCCAGAACCAGTGGAGAGTTACATCCACAACAAGGTCCCTGAATAGTCCCACTCTCCCCATGCCATGTTCTGAAAGTGATGGCCCAGCGGGGGGTGACACTGCTTCTGGGCTGGGCCAGCCACACGAGGCAGGGGGCCAAGGTGAGAAAGCATGCAGGTCCAGAATTACGCTTGCCCTCCAGCCTCAGTTTGACAGGATGCAAGGGAGTGCTCATGGTAACTGGCAACACGTAGTAGTGTGGCGGGTTCAGGCAAAGACATTAAGGCCCTGATTTACTGTAATTTTTGGACACAAAGCGGCGCAAACTTACAAAATACGGTTGTATTTTGTAAGTCTGCGCTGCTTTTGCATCAATAAATGACGCTAATGCAGTGCAAAAAAGTATAAATCAGGGTCTAAGTCTCTGTGGGCCAGTTCACAGAAGCCCTACACAACCGGCATATAGGTGACCCTAAGGCACCAGCTCATCGGCCAAAGCCTGACTAACCACCTTCCCAATCCGTCCCTGGTCCCACCCAGTGTGGTACTGAAAATACGGTGGTATGCAAGGCAATTTCCGGGTCTGCAAGCAGTCAAGGTCCATTTAGAGGTGTGAAACCACCCCAGGGCGTCTGTGACAGCCTCAGCGACTATTTATTTATATCTGGGAGTGGGGAGGGGTTAGTGGGCTTGGGGGAGGGCAGAATGCCACTTAGGAAGTTCTTGGGTCAAGGCTCCACTGCCTCCAAGTCTCTGCCACTCTCCACATGGTGAACTTTATTTACAGGTTGACAGGTTTGCAGGTGGTGTACTTAAATTGCACTGCTGCCCACCACTCAAGCGTTCTTCAGAAAACTGAAATGGCCAGGTCAGTCCCTGCCTCATCCCCAGGAAAGAAGGACCGGAGGAGCTTTCCAGTCAATGCCCTGCTCGTCCTGCTACTGCTTAAGCCCTTTATTAATTGGAAAGTGTGGGCTTCTAATTTTTGAACATGGTACAACGCAATGCCTATTCAGCTACTGATTGATATGTGTCAGCATACCATTTGGACCATACACCTAGGGTGACCACCCATCCGTAAATTTCACGGACTGTCCGTAATTTCGCCCTGCTGTCCGTTGTCCGTGATGAAAGCTTTAACGGACGGCATTTGTCCGTAATTTTAGCCTTTCACCTAAAGGGCAACGGAGGCAGGGCGAAATTACGGGCAGAGGAGTTTCCCCAGTTGGGCTGGACGGCAGGGGGTCTCCTGTGCTCTGAGGGAGGGAGGGGCAAACAGATAAGAAAAGGCCTTCTTGCCAGGGGGTCTCCTTCCCTAAAGACATGCAAATGTGGGCAACTGGTAAATCTGCAAATACAAAGGGGCTTGAAAACCTGCATTGACTTTACTAAAAGGAGTTACTTGAAGTTTTCTGGTGGCAAAGATATTTCTTTCAGAGAGGTATTTTAATGGTGTTCCAAGGTGAGCTGTGGAGTGTGTGGTTTTAATGGAGTGTTATAATTTTTTTTATCACTAGGTATAAACTGTATATTAATCAAATCTGTATTTGAGAAACACTTTTTTTAAAATTTAACCGAAATGTATTTGCGCATTTTGTAGCAGCCTTTATTATGATGTAATTGCATTTTTCACAGTTCTTTCAGCTACCTCGGTACCTCATAGTACTAACAAACATTGGCAAAGCCAATAGGTCTCATCTACGAAAGCGTTATTGGCTTTGCTAATGTGTTTTAGCCATTAGCCATGTTATACACCAGAGTAGCTGCTGTTCAGCATGGCTTAAAGCTAGTGGCATAGTGGTGTGGAGTGGAGTAGAGTAGCATAGGAGCAGTGGCGTAGAGCCCAGTGGTGCAAAGTACAGTGCAGTGGGGTACAGTGCAGTTGTTTAGAGTGTGTTAGCGTAGAGTGCAGTGGTTTAGAGTGCAGTGGCATGGAGTGGCATGGGACAGAGTAGAGTGGCATAGAGTGCAGTGGAGTAGAGTGGCATACTATAGAGTAGCAGAGAGAGCAGTAGTGTAGAGTGGTGCAGTGGCATAGATTGCAGAGTAGACTCACATTGCAGGGAGTGCAGTGGTGTAGAGTGGTGCAGAGTAGGGCAAAGTGCTGTGGAGTGATGCAGAGTAGAGTGGCATAGAGTGCAGTGGCATAGAATGCAGTAGTACATATTATATTGGTGTATAGTACGGTGGTGGAGAGTGCAACACTGCAGAGTAGAGTGCCAGTGCAGTGATGTAGAGTGGAGTAGAGTGGCACAGAGCAGTGGCGTAGAGTACAGTGATACACAGTAGAGGGCAGTGGCGTACAGTGCAGTTGTTTAGAGTGCATTGGCGCAGAGTGCAGTGGCATAGAGTGGCATGGGGTAGAGTTACATAGAGTGCAGTGGAGTAGAGTGGCATACAATAGAGTAGCAGAGAGTGCAGTAATGCAGAGTGGTCCAGAGTCATAGAGTGCAGAGTAGACTCATGTGGCATAGAGTGTAGTGGTGTAGAGTGGTGCAGAGTGGAGTATTGTAGAGTAGAGTATAGTGCCTAGAGTGCAGTGGCATAGAGTAGAGTGGTGTAGAGTTGCAGAGTAGAGTGTCAGTGCAGTGGTGTAGAGTGGTACAGAGAACAGTGGCATAGAGTACAGTGGTGCAGAGTAAAGGGCAGTGCAGTTGTTTAGAGTGCACTGGTGTAGAGTGCAGTTGCATAGAGTGGCATTGGGCAGAGTAGAGTGGCATAGAATGCAGTGGAATAGAGTATATTGGTGCAAAATGCAGTAGTACAGGGCAGAGTGGTGTAGAGTATAGTGGCGGCCAGAGCAGTGTTGCAGAGTGTCAGCTTGCAGTGGTGTAGAGTGCACTGAACTAGAGTGCAGTGGTCAGAGTGGTATAGAGTACAGTGGCGTAGAATAGATTGTTTCAGAGTAGAGTGCAGTTGCATAGAGTGGAGAGGTGCAGGGTAGAGTGCAGTGGCATAGAATGCAGTGGCACAGAGTGCAGTGGCATAAAGTAGATTATTTCACAGTAGAGTGAGGTGGCTTAGAGTGGAGAAGTGCAGGTTAGAGTGGAGTTGCATAAAGTGGCATAGAGTGTGATGGCATAGAGTAAAGTAGTGTAGAGTGCCGTGGCATAGAGTGCAGAGGTGCAGAGTAGATTAGAATGATGTACAGTGTATTGATGTAGAGTGCAGGGGCATAGAGTTGAGTGTTACAGAGTAAAGTGCATTAGCATAGAGTGTATTAGCTTAGAGTGCAGTGGCGTACAGTGCAGCGTTGCAGAGTGGCAGAGAGTGGAGTTCTGCGGATTAGATTGGTGTTGCTTAGACTGGAGTGGTATGGCGTGCAGACGAGCAGAGCGCAGTGGTGTAGAGAGGCGCAAAGTGCGGTGGCTTAGAGTAGAGTAGTACAGAGTAGAGTAGAGAGGCATACTGTGAAGGAGCATAGAGAGCAGTGGTATAATGTGGAGTGGTTCCGAATGGAGAAGAGAACAGTGGCATGGAGTGGCGTAAAGTGGAGTGATACAGAGTAGGTTGCAATTCTGATATATTCTGAAGTCTATTTAAATGTTGTCATGTGATAGAAAAAACTCTTTCCTAACGCCAGTATCCAGCAAGATTGTTGCATAAATTCTCTCACTTTGAAGTCAGAGAAAGGAAAGTAAACACTAAGTTCCCTCCGAAGACAGAGCCTGACATTTGACTTTGTTCTTTGAATGCACAGCAAATATGATAAGATAAGAACAAGATTTACAGGCCTGTTTACAGAAAGGGAGCACTCAGCAGGATACTGTAAACAAGGTTTTGGCAAGGGAAGGGACGAATTCAAGCTGCATAGCCTAAAACAAATAAAGCCAGCAAATTGAGAGCAACAAATTGTGAGTTACAAACCACAAGGCCAATACCAAGCAACGGGCAGAATGCATTCACAAGGAAGCCCTATGAATTTACTTAAAGTGACAGCTGTGGGTACTTTGTGGGGAAAGTCCAGTATTTTAGTCCATATCTTGCAGAGGTTTGGCTACATCAATCACCCAGGTAGTATTGGTTTCATGTTGCAGGATAGGTCTGTACACCCATTCTATCAGTTTGCCACCATTTCCTATGGTACAGAGCTTCTGGCACACCTCTTGTAGGGTTAGTGCTAGGTAGCAGACATGAAATAGGGCATTTAATGATTATTTAAGGTGGTTGTAAGTAAGGAGTTGACCGGGGTGAAGATGGTAGTTTGCCACAAGGGTTTGGAAATTTAGTAGCTCACTGTTCAGAAACAAAGTCCCCAATTTTAAGACACCTGCAACATGCCATTGATGGAGTTGCTCTGAGCACAGCCATCCTGTGCGAGTGGGAAGGTTTAGCAAAGGTAGTGCAGGAGCGTAGAGTTTCTTCGTGAAAGTGAGTTTACAGGTTCTGGCAAGGCAAGAGAAAGCCATGCATGATAACCCCGGATGGTGATCCATAGAATGGTCAGTAGGAAACGATGAGCAGTGCATTAAGCCTTCCTTAAAAGTCTTACGTGTTCAACCACTTGACAGTGCCCCTTCTGTTTCGCTCCTGTGAGCACACAACTCCCCAGGTACCCAATACCTTCAAATAGTCTTGGTGGACCCATCTTGTCTGATTTTAGGAATTGTCCCACCTTGTTCTTCTCTTCTTTATTCATCCAGTTGTTAGCAACAACCCTTTGAATTACTTGCCGTGGATCTCCCATTTGATCTCAATTTCATCCTACTCTTTTATTATCTTTGATTGGTAGTCCGGGCTCCCGTTTCTGTGATAAACGTAGAGTCCCAAACATACACTCTAGTGCAGTGAGACTACAGACAAGTTATGGGTACATCACATCCTGTCATTAGGTGTGAGACTATCACCCACACCATATGCTCTGCCTCTTTAAAAAAAAATTGGTTGAAAGTCCATGGGCGGTTGGGGTAAGCCAGATGTTTTTGTTCAATTTGTTTAAACTAGCATAAGGCTAATTACCTTAATGTTTCCCAAACTGTTTGCCAGGGGTTTTGAAATGTTCAGAAACATAATCAAAATGTTGCTGTTACTTTCTCTTCAGGAAAGATCGGGTAGATTTGGGTAGGGGTGATGGCCTTGCCGTGAAGGGGATTAATTTACTACTGAACAAGGACGTAATGTGACACCTAAATGTAGCACACCAGGAGGCAATCACAAAAGGTCCACAGTGAATAAATTGTGCTGTGTTAAAAAAGAGTACATAAGTGCACTGACAACATAGTGAGGCATGACCTCTCTTGCGTGTGTCTGTAAAACTGACGTTTGTTCTCAAATTTTTGTCCTGAATTTTGACCCTTTGTCCTGAATTTTTGTCCTGAATTTCGACCCTTTGTCCTGAATTTTTTACAGTACTGTCCAGAATTTGCCTCAATGCCAGGTGGTCACCCTACATACACCTGACATGTCGACATCACAAACAAGGACATCCTGGCACGATACGAGGCAGATTTCGTGGTAAGCGCACAAGATCCTCCAAAGTCACCACAACAGATCTAAAAAAGTACCCATATAGGTGAAGATCAGGTTCGACTGCAGCTACAGCAATGCACACACCTCAAAAAACCATCCTAAATTATTGTCTACTACAAAGTGATAGTAGGATCCCCTGCTCACCGAGAAAATGGGAATGCGCACTGTAACGGAACCACACCAATGAAGTTAGAACACTTTTCATTAGAGTTTTATTCCTAGTTCCACCAATTATTTCATGTACATTTTTAACGAAAGAATATCGCCTCCTTCCATACATTTCACTGACACGTCGGTGGGAGTCACGTTCGCTTCATTCAGCAGAAATACAGCAATGGAAATCAGATCGCAAACCTGCATCTCTTCCAACACACCAACAAAACATACGTTGAATTGCAAAATATAGACACCAGGCTGCATCTCGCCTTTCCTCACATTCCCATACTTGCCAATGTTTACAGTATTGTGCTAGAGCAATGCGCGCCTTTGGCCAGCCCTGTCTTCGCCTAACTATATATAGCAGCGTGTTGACGTTACACATCTCTTAAGCCATCAGTCATCCGCCAGGCAAACAAATTAAGTCAACTGCAGCACGCATAACACGAGCGAAAGGTAACAAGGGAGCATAATTGGGGCAGGGTGTTCATGTTTACATGAAAAGTGAGTCATACCTATATCGAGGAAACATTGTGAAGACGATCACCGGTGAGGTGACGTTAAGTGGGAGCAGGTGAAAACGGAACAGCCAAATTGGCACTGTTGATAAATGGGGAGATATGATGGTGCGTGACAAGAACAATGCCATTTTTGCTGCCAGTAGAGCTCAACGGGGAGGTAGAGATGGTTGGGGGAATGTGAGTGCAGGGCAACGTGCAGAATACGAAGCATAGTGTGCCGCAGCCTCACAACGTGGCATATAGGGAGCATTGAGGAGAGACCAGGGGACAGAGAAAGCATCATGAGGAAAGATGACAGCAGGGCGTGGAGCGGGGACATGGGTGACAGAACTGGGCACAAGAAGTAAATAGGGAGCAGGGTACGGAGGACATAGGTAGGCACAGGAAGCAGATCAGTGCGTGCAGTGACGAGTGTGAGGCAGAGCAGGGAGCAATGCAACAAATGGGTGTGAGCAGGGCGAATGTAGCAGAGCAGGCACTGCTGTGAGTAACCGGCAGCAGATTGGGGAGTAAGTGCTGGCAAAGGTAGATCAGAGAGTAGTGCAGATGACAAACTTGAGATGTATTTTTGGTGTGCTGTGTGGCTGCAGCAGGTGCATTGTCCAGCAAAGCACCAGGTGTTCGATGGTACTGGAAGAACCCGACATTGCATGGAACACATTTCAAGATGATTGATTAGATCGTTTGCTGTCTGATTGGCTGCCCATGCACATACCAGAATGTATTTTGTTTGTGAAGATTCAAGCGTCTACATTGGTCTCTGAGGAAACAGGAGCTGAACCTACGGGTGCTGCTTACAGAACAGCTCATCAGAGCCTATGCCAGGCAGAGACGGGCATGGGTCCCAGAGGATAGGCCTCCCGCTTCACAGGGGAAACCTAACTGGCCATGACCTTCCCACTACAAGGAAGGGTCAAGCCCAATGAGTCTTAAAGACAGGATTGACAGAGCAATGACTAGTCCTTGCTGAGCCACCGGTGAGGAAACTCCCTACAGCCCTCCATTCAGTGTACTGTGTTTGTAAGGTTATCTAGATAAGGGTTTCAGAGAGTGGTGACCTTACTGACATACTAAAACCACTCCAGTTATGTGAAAACATAGTTCTGAGAGAATCTCTGCTCAATCCCTGGTAGCTATGCCATGAGCAGCAGGCAAACATCAGAGAAATGCATGTTAAGTTGAAGTCGTTCTCACAATTTCAAACTAAAGAACACAACATAAAAAAGTTTCCAAAGCAATTGAAAAAATAGAGAAATATGTAGTGAGCAAAAAGACAAAAGGCTAATTAAAATCGGTTAAGGGTAACCGGAGTTATACATTTTTGAATTTTAAAGTAAAAAACTGCCAAGAGTAAACTAAGACCTAGGTATAATTTCAGGCCGACCATGATAAAGTAGATGTCAGAAACAAAAAGCGGGTCATTTTGGCGAAAACGTTTACCTTCAAACTTGGGGTCTAATTCAGGGCTTGTCAGATAAGTACTTCATCACATATGTGACTGATATCCTGTTCACTTAATGTAAAGTCCATTAGAACATAATGCACTTGTAATAAGGTCGACAGGATATCCAGGGAGGGCAAGGTCCCAGGCTGAGGCTGGCAAGGGTCCTTTGAAGTCCGATGTAATTTTGTTGAGCTCCTGCTGACACTATCGGTTTTCACACTAAAGGTTCTGTGCGGACAAACACAAATAGAGATTGCTTTGCGGGTGGGATAGAATTGCTGTCTTGTTCCAGGCAAAGGTTCAGACTTAGGGACTTATTTAAAGTTCGGTGGCTGGTACTCTGTCAGCCACAGTTGTTGAGAATATTACCTCTGCCACCCTGATGGACTGCTATCTGTAAAAATTACTGCCAGTACAGAGGTCATCTCTGTAAATTGAACCTAACAGTTCCTTTTACTAAAAATAAACAAATGTTTGAAAAGCTAAAAAAACAAATGACTGCCATACCATGGAAGAATTCTCCCATGGTGTGGGGGAGAGTAATTCTTTTTTTTTCCAGACAATCATGGACAGAAAAAAAAAACATTTACCTCTCCACCCATAGTAGGGTGGATGGTGTAATGTCCTTCCTTTGCTGGCCCCTACTCTGTCAGGCTATTGGAGGAAGCTTTGAGTCAAATTAGCCAGTAGAGGCTCCTTCAATAGAAATCTTAAGGTCTGCCCATCTAAAAAAAAAAGTGGGTGGACCAAAGGTTCGGTACACAAGGCACTCTGTCATATTTACAGCAATGTACCTTGCCCGCTAAACTCTAAATCAGGCCCTTAATCACTTTTTTAAAGTCAAAATCCTGCAGTGAGGCAAGGCTGGAACATGAGGTCCAATCAACAGTTTTTTAGCATGACAAAAAGGTCCAAGTGAGACAACCTGGTCTTTTCATCTGCCTTTACTGTGATGCCCAAAGGCATGCCTCTGCACTTTGCTTCTGTCTTCCAGAGATGGAAAAAACAACTAAGTGCCAACTTTTTCCAAGAACTAAAAAGGTTTCTCCAAGTTAGTCCTGCAGCCTCAGAGCATTCTTCTAGGAAAAAAGTCTCCCTCGATCAAGGTCTTCTGCAGGGTCCAATCTTCTTTGGTCACCTGGGCCCTCTTTGCATTAGGAGTCCTTCAGCTTTCGGCTGTGTCTCAGAAGCAAGCAAACAAGAGACCAATCACTTGAGCTTTGCAGAGCAGTTCCATGTGAAGCATTCCAGCAGGACAAAGGAGTTTTCTTTCTTCCATGAAGGCCTTGGTTGTGTATTGGCATTTTTTGCTGCTGTGACAGAGCACTGTAAATTAAGCTTCACAGCATAAAAAGTGTTTGACCTGATGCTATATGCAGGGTCACCCACAAACATTTTGCCTTTACCCTCCACTTGTTTGCGGAATTCATTTTTGCTGGCCTTAGCACTCTTAGCATTCTGTGCACTTTGCCACTGCTAACTAGTGCTAAAGTACTTGTACTCTATCCTCTAAACAAGGAAGAATTGGCTTACACCCAACTGGCATATTTAATTTACTTATAAGTCCCTAGTAGAGTGATCTACAGGTACCCAGGGCCTGTAAACTAAATACTACCAGTGGGCCTGTAGCACTGATTGTGCCACCTACTTAAGAAGCCCTTTTAAACGGTAGAAAGTGCCATTTCAACCTGGGAAAATAAACCTTTTGTCCTGATAGTCCTGATAACTTTTAAATTCTTTTTTTGCTATTGCAAGGCCTACTTCTTGCACAGGATAACACTGTTACTTTTTTATATTTCATAAGCTGTAACTCTCAAATAGGACAGGTGAACAGTTCAATCTTGGTGTCTTTGGAATTATAATGAAAAATCCTCTTTTGTGGTAAAGTATGATTTTGTGCTACAATCTTGAAAAAGCCACGTTTAGAAAGTTGATATTTTCCTACCTTAGTCACTCAGTACCTGCAACCTATCCATGGATCACCATAGCTGTGTATAGGTGGCCTTTGTGCATTCCTACAAGACAGCCACACAAAGAGAGCTTTAGGAGTGCCTGGCTGGGCCTTCACTGGCAGGATGGGAGGGTGGAGTAAGGCACCACCCCACTTACACCTGAATATGCTGTGTCCTGCCTTCACACAAAGAACTGCATTCCCCCTGTAGTTAGTCTGGAGCCAGGACAGGGGAGGCAGGAAAACTGTGCACTTCAAATCCAACATCTAGAAGTTTCTTCCATTTCAAAGGAGGCGCAGGGTATAAATATTGGGCCTCAGACACCAACTCTTCAATATTCTTCTGGACCTGTGAAGGCTCTGCTCTGAAGGACTGCTCTGCTGCTAAAAGCACTGCCACCTGGCTGAACCTATGCTCTTCTGGACTATGCTGCCTTTCTGGCCTGCTGCCATGCTGCCCTTCTGTCTTAGTCAGAGGGATCTGGACCCGCACCAGAATCCAGGACTCCCAGAGTGACTCCAAGGGCTAGTCAGCTGGCTTCCTGTTCAGAGGCACTTGGATATAACAGGCTCCCAACCACCTGAACCAGTACCCAGTTCTAGTTGGTGTACGCTTCCGATGGTCAGGTGGTGCCCCTCAGACCCTGGACCCTTTGTGTGGCCTCAGTGGAGCTGAATTAAGGTTTTTGGCCTCTTCATAACTGTAAATGGACCTGTTTGCATATAACCTTGTCCCACAGCCCGCACGCACGAAGTTCCGTCAACCCGACCCTTGGCCCTAGAGCATTGATTACTTGCAGGAAACGCAATCACAAAGTTCCAGCCTGACTGCCCGTGATGACAACAGGAACTTGGTGTTATATTGATGACCGTTCATGATGCTTTCCTGCGCCTTGACACCATCTCCACTGTGAGCAGGACTTTTTACTCTGGACTGAGAAGGTAACTTTTCAGCAGGACTAACCCTATATCCGACCAGTGCTCCATCTCAATCTGCCTGAACTTGTGACTTTCTCTTGGTCTCACACGACCAGATGGCTGCAAGTGGTACTTTGGGCTTTTTTGGCACTATTTTCACCTAAATCTTTAAAATTGCATATCTGCAGTTATACTAATTGTATTTTTGTCATTTTGGTTGTTTTATTTATGAAACTGTTCTATTTTAGTGTGGAATCTTTTTTGTGTTGTGGTTTAACTTTGTTACTGTTTGAGATGTTACACAAATTAAAGTACACATTGCCTCTAAGCTAAGCCTGACTGCCCTGCACCAAACTACCCGAGGGTTGAGCATAGGTTAATTTGGGGTTTGCTTGTGACTTCTGTCTGACAAAGATTGTGGTTCCTGCTTCATTAGGGTGTCACCCCCTCAACCAGCAATCCAGTTCCCTACAAAGAGCCACCAGTTGGGTTCTTACAGATTAACCTCCTTGGACCCATTATTGGCACCTACATATATTACTGGAGCCAAAGACCAACTTATGTTTAGATCTAGCTTTGTGAGAGAGAAGCCGACATTATCTCAACTCAATGCACTTCTGCCCTGGGCACCGCCAACATTAGCCAGGATCTAGCCATGATTTACAGTAAGAGCTCTAAACTCAGCTATTGAAGGGTACCACCCTAAAATATGTTAACAATGTAAATCTGTCAGAACCACATTCATAAGTGTCATGGGGCATACAGGGGTTACTCGGCATAAAGTGGGGGTTGAGACCTTTTACATTTGATGCCTTGTGACCCAACCTACTTTGGATCCTGGACAACTGGGCCAGGTACCCCTTCTGCACTTATACATCTGTGGTAGACATGACCAAGTAGTCAAAGGCTCCCTTCAGGGATAGGTGTGGGTACAGGACTCAAAAGGTTTGCAGCAAAAAATCAATATCCAGCTAAATACAATTTTCTTTAACCAAAAGTATTTTATTTCTAACTCTACTAATTGAAAGGAAGGTTATTGCATGCAGCGGCAAAACATTATCCCTTTGAAGTCGGAGCTCTAGAGCTTCATTGGCAAGTTCCTGTCCCACCCATTCCTCTCAATGTGGTTGGGGTTATTCCTCATTCACTGGTGGTCACATTCAGGGAATACCCACTAGCAGGCTTTGTGTCAAGAGTCCACTCCGGCTCTTCGATTTTGAGTAATCAAAAGTGTCATAGAACTGGAGCGCTTTCAGTAGCAAGTCCCCCAGGGCCCAGTAGGCCAGTAACAAGTCTTATCTGTTCTGGTATGGAGGAAGCATGTAGTGTCTTGGAGGGTGCCACACCTGTACAAGGACTAAGTGGAAGTACTTGACAAGAACAGGCTCTTTCCTAAGCCTACATGGTAGAGCTCCAGCAGTGATCAGAGTTGTTTCTGCACTTCTCCTGTGGGTTAAGTTTGCATGCGCCTGAAAGGGGCTGGGGAACTTCTGATCCTCCTGATCCAGCTCGCTGGGATGTGGAGATTCTCCCTTAGCGTCCTCACCACATCCATGGGGTTGAGTCAGTTACAGTTTTCATTGCTACTGGTAGTCTACAGGTAACAGCTGCACACAGTTCACGGGCTCCAGGCCGATCCACACTGCACAATTATTCCTGCCATCCGCTTCTGGCATATGGAATTGCTGCACCACTACCACACAAGGATTTGGCCATTACCGCACAGTAGCTCTTCCTGGTATATGGGGTCGCTGCTATGGTGTTGCTAAAGCATCAGCCCTGATCCCAAGGCAATCTTTTGCAAGGCAGCACCCACCCCTGATTCACCTTGTTACCACAACAGTGTCACACAGGCTTCAGCCCTTACCGCATGGCAATCTTTTAACACATCAATCTTTATGGGAGGCCCTCTTCTGGCATACAGGGGTCTTAGACTCAATCCTGCACAAGGGCAACAACCCAATTGGTGCAGGAGGAATCTGTGCAGACACAATGGCTTCGAACAACCCATGGAACTTGTCACCTCCTCAACCATTCTTTCCTGTTTCTGTCACACCTATATTAAAATGGGAAGAGTGGTGTGAATATTTCAAAAATTATATCTCTGCCATTGAGGACGAAGAGGAGCTTTCTGTTGAGAAAAAGTATAGGATCCTTCTACATTGTTTAGGACCAGGAGGTTTGAAGATTTTCAAAAACATTAATAAGAAACCTAGGCAAGCGGGTGAAGGCGACTTGTATGTGAATGCACTTGAAGACTTAGATAACTATTACAGACCTATAGCCTGCATAGCTGTGGATCGCTACAAGTTCTTTCATCGGAAGCAAGGGAAGAATGAACCCATAGAGGATTATGTATCTTCTTTAAATAATTTAGCAATTAATTGCAGATTCGGTGACCTACATGATGAGCTTATTCGTGATCAGATCGTTATGCAATTGTCTAACTCGAACATCCAAGACAATCTGTGGGCCAAAGGAGAAACCTTGTTGCAAGAAGTCATCGATATTGTGAAAACGGCAGAATTGACTGGAAGGTGTGCAAAGGAGGTTTTAAATGAAAATAAAAGTGATGAAACCATAATCACAAGAATGAAAGGAAAAAAAATTCACCAGAGAATTTAAAAAGAAAGGCACAGGGAAAACAGGAATTGAACAGAAAAATTATAAGTCAGACGATAAAAGGAAGTGTTACAGATGTGGCAGTTATGACCACTTGGCGAATGATAAATGGTGTCCGGCAAGGAAGCAGGAGTGTTCGAAATGTGGAGTTATGGGTCATTTTCAAAAAAGTGTGTCAGAGGAAAAATGGGAATTGTAGCAAGGTGTTGGAACTAGAAGACGCTAACTCTTCAGATGAGGATGATTTGAACATGTGTATTTTATGTGTAAATTCATCAGATGAAGACACCATTTTGTGCATGGAGCAAGAAGAGAAAAAAAATAGAATGAAAAAAACAAGTTGTGAGATTGTTTTGGGAGGAGTGACTATACGTGTTGTAGTAGATTCTGGGTCTCCATATACTAATATTAATCAAAATGTGTGGGAAAGGAATCTCAAACATATTGTGGGTGAGGAGTTATGCTTGCCAGATATAACAATTAAGACATTTACTGGCGAAATTATTGAATTGTTAGGTTTCAAGAAGTTGAAATTCCAATACAAAGACAGACAAATGACAGGAAAATTGTATATTGCAGTAACAGGTCCCTCTGTTTTGGGCTGGATCGATCAGAGAAAATTGGGCATAGTACTGGATGCTAACAATCCTGAACCCGTATTGTCTGTACAAACAGGGTTAGGCATTGGTCAACTAGTTCTACAGAGATTTCCTAACGTATTTACGGGAAAGATTGGAAAAATGAAAGGCTTTATGCATCTCATTCATTTAAAAAAGGTTGCTGTGCCACAGTGCATAAAGTAAGAAACATTCCCATTCCTTTAAAGGAAGATGTCAAATTGCAATTGGATAAACTGCAGGAGGAGAAAATTATAGAACCCATAGAATCATCTGAGTGGGTGGCCCCATTACTTGTGGTGAAGAAAGCCAATAGGAATTTACGATTATGCATCGACTTGAGAGATCTTAACAAGAACATACTAGTTGATCAATTCCCCTTACCACATATTAATGAAATGCTATCACGCACTAGAGGAATTAAATGGTTTTCTCCCATTGATTTAAAAGCAGCGTATCATCAGGTACGGTTACATCCTAGTAGTAGGGATTTGACTGCTTTCGTTACACCCTTTGGGTGTTACAGATTCAGGAGGGTACCATTTGATTTGGCGTCAGCGGTGGCCAATGTTTCAGAGATTAATGAGTTCAATTCTTGCGGGAATTGATAATACAATGGTCTTTCAAGATGATATCGACTCTGTTAAGAGTATTAAATGTGATGGACGAAAAAGGTTTGACGGCAGAATTCAGTAAATACAAATTTGCATTTGACCATGTCATCTACTTGGGGCATGTAGTATCTGCTCAAGGGATTAAACCAAAGGAGGAGTTATTGTCTGCGATAAGTAAGGTGCCTAATCCTCAGAACAAGGATGAGGTCCGTGCTTTTCTAGGTTTTGTAGAATTCTACTCCAAATTTGTCAATAATTTTTTTACAAAAACGTATAATTTAAGACAGTTGCTTAAAGCAAGAAACAAGTTTCTGTGGACAGAGGCGTGTCAAACTGCTTTCGACATGTTAAAAAATGATATTTGCAATGCACCACCATTGCAAGGTTTTGATTCAAGTCTTAAATGCGTTATTACAACTGATGCCAGTTGCAAGGGAATTGGGGCAGTTCTTTTAATAAGAAAGGCTATGACGATACTATTGTCTTTGTCTCACGTTCACTAACTCCAACTGAAGAGAAGTATTCAGTTATTGAGCGTGAAGCACTTGCCTGTGTATGGGCACTGGAACACTTTAGACAGTATGTGTGGGGTACTACAGTCATCTTAAGATATTACCACTAGTGAACGTTTTAACCACGAAGGAGGTTGTATAAGGCTTCTCCAAGGCTAGCGAGAATGTCTGTACGTTTGTTTGACTACAACTATGTGGTGCAATACTTACCTGGAGTGAAGAACATAGTTGCAGACTTCTTAAGTCGCATGCCCTTGCCATCCAAGAATACCGAAGAAGATGTGAAAGAAGACATGTGGGTGGCTATTTTTGATGAAGGTATATGCAGGGGTATTACAAGGGATGAATGGAGTACAGAACAGGACTTGGACGAGGCGATGAAAGAATTGGGTGTCATGATTACTAAAGGTTGGCCATTAAAGAAAATGGTTAACAAGAATTTGTTACCCTTCTGGGAAGTAAGGGTTGAATTATCCAATGAAGAAGGTCTATTTCTTAGAAATGGGAAGGTAATACCTCCTATCACCTTAAGGAAGAAAATTCTTGAGATTTTCCATGAAGCCCATCTAGGCATTGGTAAGACAAAGAATAGAGTGAAGCATTGGTACTGGTGGCTGGGGCTAGATAAAGAGGTAGAAAGAATGGTGAGAGATTGCCATGTTTGTGAGAATGCTGACAAGTCGCAACTGATGTTAAGACCGCCTTTACATCCTATTCCTTCCCCCAATATGACTTGGGAAAGAGTAGGTTTTGATGTCATGGGACCCATAGGTGAAGGTGATGAGCAGACCTTCCTACTCGTACTTGTGGATCATTTTTCAAAGTAGCCGGAGGTAGGAATTGTAAGGAAAGCGGATGTAAGCAGTATCATTAAATTTATGGATAACATTTTCGTAAGAGAGGGTTTACCAAAATGTATTGTGTCTGACAATGGGCCACAATTCACGTCATCAGTTTCCAAGATTATGTGAGGAGGAATGGAATCAAACATTATACCGCCTCGATTTACCATCCTGCGGGTAACGGTGCTGTCGAAAAGTTTAACCGCATACTCAAAGGAATGATTCAATTATCTAATTGCAATCATTTAGTTTGGGAAACAGGATTATGTAAAACCTTGTGGGCTTTTAGGATTACCGCATGTACTAGCACAAATGAAAGTCCATTTGAACTCATAAGAGGTAGGACTCCCATGTCAAAGGATAATGTAGGTTAGCTCAAAGCTGCCAAAAGGGTAGAATGGTGTCCTGAGGAAGTGAGGACAAATATTGAGAAAGCTCAGGGTAAATATAAGAAGTATTATGATGACATCCACAAGTGTAAGGAGTTTAATTTATGTGTTGGCGAAGCTGTGAGAGTTAAGAGGAATAAACACACAATTAAAGGCCAAAGTAAATTTTCTTCTCCCTTGAGAGTAATTGCAGTGTACAGTAATTCAGTGAGACTCAGTGATGGTAAAGTGTGGCACGTATCTGCATTGTCAAAGTGTAAGGGTACTAGCGTTGACTTGGGAAAAGAGAATAGTATTATGAAGAGTTATAAGTGGAAAGAATGGTTAGAAGGAAAGGATAAGAGAAGAGAAGACCATGACTATCAATGTCAACATAGAGTTGATTCGGAAAGCACTGGTTATCGTTACCTACCAACGAGTGACCTATGGTCATCTAACAGTTCTAATGGCTCTAGCGGCTTGGAAGGAATTCCCAGTAGGAGAGGTAGATGGAGTAGATCTGGCAGGAGAATTGTGAGACCAAAGAAGTTCGATGACTATTATTCTTAGAAACAGTTTATTTGGAACATGTTCAACTGTTTTTGTTTATAGAAATATGTTATGTTTTATGTTGTTTATTTTCATATTGTTTTCCATTGTAAAGAGAGAAGATAGATATGTAGTGTATGCAGAGAATGTGGTTGTCACCGTTCTCGAATGCCTCGTGCTCGTGATGTCGCACGCTCTTGTCATTTGTTCACTCAACAGGTCTCCCCACTGGATCTCTCTCCAATGCTTGTTTCTTCCTCACAGGGTACACTGGTCTTGACAAGCAGGCAGGTGGCGGTTCACCAGGCTCCACAGCAGATGGTCTTGATTTCCCTAGGAGGGAGACTAGCAGGCCTTGGCTCCCAGTCCTGGTCAGAGGCAGATGTCTTGCAGGGCTTCCCTCCCTCACACAGCCTGCTCAAACTCAATTTTTTATAGTCCATTTTCAGACACCAAATATGACCTAAAGTCTGGGTCTTTGAAGTTTTTGATGTGTTATTTTGTTTTTCCTTCATTTGAAGTACACACTTCTCCTCTCCCTGTTCCTCCTGAAAAGCCATCTGTCACAACAGGAGAGACTTTGAAGCTGATATCTCAGAAAACAGGCCGTAGGAGTGACTAGAGTTCACACCTGAATGCCACAATAATAAGTGCATGCAAAAGGTTAATCTTGGGCTCCCAGACCCATTATTTGTGATTCCCTCATCAGCCCCACCTCTTTCCTGATTTGTGTCCAGGCCCATTCCTAGTGATCTCTCACTGAATCAAAGAGCATCCTTTGATGTTTACAGGGGATACTCACTCTCCCTCCTCCAATGTGTATCAATGAGCTCACACAAATGTAGCAATTCACAAATCTGTTTAGGGATATTCCTCAACTTCATGTCTTAACCATGAAGGCCTGAACCCCCCAAAATGAGCTCCAGGGCCCTCTATGTATGTATCATTACAGCATACTTGCACTCAGTGTATGTAAACAGCACACACTGGCCAGCACTGTCACCTCCTTGTATTGTACCACCAGAGGCACACATGCAGTCAGTACACACATTCACTCTGTGTGTACTGCTCAGTACTGAAACCCTTCCGTGACACTTGCAGGCACACTTACAGCCAGCATACACATTCACCATGTGTGCTCTGCACAGCACTTCACACTTCATGTACTGTACTCCTCACTGGTGCACATGCACCCAGTACACGCATTCACCATGCACTGCACCACATCTTTCATATTCTGTGCTCCTCCCAGCTCCACATACACCCAGGACAGGCACTCACCATGCATGCACTGCACAGTGCTGCTCTATCCCTTTACTGTACCTTTCCCAATCACACATACAACCAGTGCAGAGTCACATCTCCGACACTGTGCAGCACTTCACATCTGATTGGTGAAGGTAGGACTTTGGGTGCCTCCCTCTCTGTCCAACAAGACCACAACTATGAGACAGTCATATGTCATGGTGCATATGCATGATTTGTGTTTACTTATGTAATCTAAAATCTACATTAGGGATCCAGACAAGAGTACAGGGCAGGGTACACCTCAGTTACCATGCAGAGAACACTTCAGTCCCCAAAAAAGACCTCACTCAAAAACCTTGTCTTAACCTCTAAGTGCTCTAAGTACTGGTCAACTATAAACTGATCAAAGATCTCACTATACTCTAAAAACTGATTCTGAGAAGTAGCTGTAGACTATTATAGAGAAAACATATATGAAGAGTGATAGGGCTTACCTCCTTTTCCTCAAAATGTATGCAGTCATTTAGAAAGGGGAGGCACAGACTGGGCATGAAGTAGCTGGGACGGTGATGCTGAAGAAACGAAAAGGTTTGAGTTGTTCAATCTGAACACTGAAAGCCTGAAACGTCTGCATGTTTGGGCCAATCACATTTTCAATGCCATTGTAGGCGGTGTCTGCTAACTGGGTATAAAAGTGCTGAAGAGCATGTGGGTAGAGGAGTCCTAATGATCCTGGAGGTCAGAAAAGTGGAGTTGCAGACCCAAGCAGCAGAAGCAGCACCCAAAGCTGCAGCAAAGCGTACAACATGCTGGAAGAAGCAATGTATGGGTGATTGATGCTCATCTCCCAGCAGCAGGATATAGGGGGCACATGCCTCCATTCAGTGGCTACCTTTTATGCTGTTACTTTTAATATGTATACTTTCTGAATTCATAGGTCTCTCTGTTCAGTTCAAGACCTGGAGGCATTGTGCTGATTGTGAAAGTACCTACTGTGTAAGAACTGAAGATAGACTCACATGATGAAGGCACTTTCAAACCAAAAGCAATATGTGCCCTGCTTGCCTGGGAAGGACCTACTCTGTGGGAGACTTGACCCATGTCTCTCTATGTGTTAGATGACACAAAGAGCCCCAGGAGTGTTCTAGAGCCCTGCGAAAGCCTAAGGCCAAAGAAGTACTTCAATTTTACTTTAAATGTGGGCCATTCATAATGTTCCGAGTCAATTAATTCATTTGTATGGCCTAAAGTGCTCTGTAACCCGGCATTATTACAAAATAGTGACTATAAATTAAAACTTATATTGATGCTGCAAATATTGATGTAAAATAACTTTCATTGCTAGTATCTTTTTTGGGACAGCTACCTCACATGACTAAGCTCTGGTCCTTTTATGAACATTCATTGTACACAAAATGAATCCTGTGCAGGGCCATTTTACCAGGATATTAAAGGGAGAAGAAGGGCATAAGAATTGGAAATACAGTGGCCCACGCTATACTGCTGAACTGAGGCTGATTTTCTTGGTCCCCTCAAGACCGAACTCATTCACTTGATCGAGAAGCGATGATCAGAATGAGCATTTCAGCTGGAATTTAGTGTCATTCTTACATCAATGACAATTGTGTTAATGTTAAAGGTGATTACATACAGCACAACACCATGATCCACTGTTTCAGCTAATTAGCAACATGAATGTAAAGGCAGGAGGCTTTTGTCAATGGTGGCTCCATGGGATCTGATACTTCTTTGTGGCTGGCTTAAGGTAGCATAAAATGATGATTGAAAAAACTGCATTGAAAAGACAACCCAGCAGCCTGTAGCCAGTTAGGTTGCACCTTTGTTAGTGAGTTTGCAGGAGGAGAGGCCTTCTGGATGCTTGCCCTCAAGGCTGCCTGACGGCTCTCAAAGGAGAGGCTGTTCCACTGAGAAAGCTTCCTCTTTGAGACTCAGCGACCCCATTAGTAGGGGTTCCTCACCACCCCACCCCCCACACACTGCTGCGGAAAGACAGAAAGTGAAAATAAAACGGTAATAACATGATTTTATTACCACTTTATTTTATACTCTCTGCCGAGCGGAGTGTGGGGGCGGGGCCAGTGCATCATTGCTGCCAATCCCTTTTGTTTGAAATGCACATGTAAGTTTGGCTAGCTACCTTGCTACGGCCAAATTGACATGCACAATTCAAGCCTCTCAACCCAGCTGTCTTCAGCTGGGCTGGAGCACAGGGCTCCAGTGCCTTTAGACCTTCTGGGCCAGCCTGCTTCAGCCAATCCAGATGCTTCACCCATGCTGCTTAGCATGAGAGCAGCATCTGGATTGGAAAAGTTAGTTGGCTTTGTGACCTCACCTCGCGTTCTGAGGAGTCTGGAACCCGGGATTAGAGAGCATCGAGGACGTACTGCAGGTTAAGGTAAGTGAAACTTAATTTTTCTCTTTTTTAATTGTTTAATGTAATGTATTTTGATGTAATGTAAATGTAGCGCCCCACCGTTTTTTAATACCAACAACCGCCACTGCACCTCATCTCGGGATTGGTAACTAATCAATGGCTTGCAGCTGTAACAGCGTCTCAAACCACTCTGACATACCTTTCCAACTTGCAAATAAGAAGGAGGCGACCTTTTCACAACTCCTTCTCCTTGTGATAGGAAAAGGGTGCCAAAAGCTCTTTTACCCTCCGAAAGACTTTTCTGACTAGTAACCGGGTGTTTGTACATTGCAAAAAGCTGTGACGCTGTTGCAAATCCTGTGGCTTTGCAAATTGCAAAGCTTGGAAGCATAAATAGGCTTCCATTCAGCACTTCCTTGGTTAGAAAAGTACTTGGAACCCTCGTTTCGCATCAGATGTCAGCATTTTGCTTCAGCTCAATAGCTCAGCTTGACAACAAATGCCTCGGTTTTGCATGCCAGCGGCATACCCCGCTTGTCTTCCATGCCACCTGGAGCACAGCAACAACAGCATTCAGAGAAGGAATTAATACAGTAACTAACAAGTCCCAATGAATAAAAAGAAATCGTTTTACAGCGGGATAATGTATTTTTAGCTTGTTCCCATTCAATTACTTTTTCTTTCAAGGAACAGAGATATCAGGTGCTTTCCAAACAGGAGACCCGGCCTCTCTGTTGTTGTTATAGGCTCGCAATTTAATGAAAGTGCGTCCACAATGCAATGCCGTGCCTGAAACCTAGTAAATCAATTACAAAAGCAATTTCCCTACACAGTATGATTTTATTGTCTTTGACCAGAGCATTTGATAAGTATTAGTTTCTGCTGCGGCACCGGCTAATGTAGGTTTTATTGCTAGCTCCGCGTTTAAGGAGCTTGCAGCAGAAAGCCCCGTTCTACATTCTACGGTGTCTTCCCACATGGTCCATATTGTGGTAGTTATTTGCTGACCACGGGGGCGTAACAGAGGTCTGTGCAATGTATGGGGGTCCCCCATGGGCTTCAATTCACCAAAATGCCAGGAGTAGCGGAATTGACATCACACGCCATTTAACCCCTAGTTTGACTCTCTTACACACATGCTTACACATACATTCACACACTCACGTGAAACACTCTCACCTGCAACCCTGCATACAACAGGCATTTAAAAGCATTTTTCCTTAACTTAGCTGCCAGACAGTGTCATATTCAAGCTAATTGTACTCTATTTTTATTACACTAATTTTATGTAATAAAAACATTGACAGAAAACCAAGAAAGAGGAGCCTCAACCAAAGTCTATTAGGATGAGCTGGCCCTGTGTGCACCCAATGCCATATAGGGGTCCCACTTCAGGGCCCCCTATGGTACTTTAAAAAAAAATACTTAGCTGTACTTACCTATACTTACCTGGGATGGGGTCCCCCATCCTCTGCTGTCCCTCTGTGTGGGTGTCCCTGGGGCCTAGGGAGGGCACCTGTGGGCTTATTTCATGGTGTTCCACCATGGAAATAGGCCTACAGGTCCCCTAATGCCTGGCGTGACCCAGGCATTAAATAATGGTGTAAAGGAAGCTTTGCACCATTATTTGACCCCTCCTCCCCCTGTGCAGGATTTTAGCACGGGGATATATATGACGCTAAGGCCAAAGTAATTTTTGCACGGGAATGCCTACCTTGCATGTCATTGACGCAAGGTAGGTTTCCACGTCCAAAAAATGACTTTAACTCCATAACTTTGGTGCTAGACTGGTATAAATATAAAGTTAGTTTTGCACCGAATTTGCGTAAAAAATGACACAAATTAGGCGCAAAACAAGTATAAATATGCCCCTTAATTTTGCCACCTCCGAGGCTAGGGTTTGCAAAGCAGTGTTAGGTGCTGCAAGGGGCAAGCCATGGGTCGCAACTGCAACCTCTGGCAACCCCTTGATGACGTCGTTGGTGTCCCCACAATCTAGGGGCCTCCAATCAACAGAAGGCCAATTAATACCTACTAGTTAAAGGGGTGTCAGGGCTCCCTTATCTTGCACGGTGGTATCATTCTGTGCTACACCATTGGTTGAGAACAGTGCTCACCCAACAGGCACTGTATGACTTAACAATGTGCCTACAGTAGGGCAACCACTGGAGTACTCCAAGAATGAAACAGTCATGTTTCCAGGTTTACTTAAACCTTAAGTTAATAAAAGTACTTTTCCACTTATGTCTCAAACTCTTCATTTATATTTATTCCCATTTATTTAGATATAGTGCAGACCACAACCCTGTTGGCACTAAATGAAAATGTTAATAATATGGTGAGAAAGAAACCTGCGTCAACAAATCGATTTACCCATCTCACCAATTTAGAGCAACTTGCAGAGCCGGAGTACACCTCTGTCTCCACCATAGAGTCCTGCTGAAGATGATAACTACTCTGTCAGATCTGAGGTCATGTTTGGCAGATTTAGTACCATAAAATACTACCATGAGGATGGTGATGAGTATTCATGAAAATATGACTGTCATATCCCTAGCATTTTAGGGACATAAGATAGGTGGACCCAGGTAATGTACCCCAAACACACTTTGGTACATTCATAGAACACATATTTATGGTGGCCATTCCACTATTCAGTGTGAGCATTGGCAGAATTGCAGCCAGAACCTTCATACCCAAAGTAGCTTCTTCCATGGGAAATGCAATCCCATTTGCCTTGAAGGCTGATTTACCACTCTCATTGTGGAGGAGGATAGGTCCCCAATTTGCCCAAGGTATTTAGTGTTGCTGGAAGTGGTGATATCATAATTATGGGAGCTATCCCTCCCTGGAAGTCTTCAAAAGGGATAGTGATTGTTGTGCTTACAGTTAATTTTGATGCAGGAAGAGTTGTGATTTAAGCCCAATGGAGTACGGGCTATTGTGGTTAAGGAAAAGTGGAGGGTTTGTGGAGGCTCAAGTACTCATTTGGTATGAGACAGTGTTTTTTTCTTCATCAAGCAGGCAGATTCAAGTTTCCCCCTCTAATCTCTAAATCTGCTGGCACAAAATTGAGTTTTGGGTGATTAAGGTAATAAAAGTGACAATATTGGAAAGGGAAATCGAAATGGAACCTATGGACAATGAAAAGGTCATTTAGGGATTGCACAAAAGTAAATGTCAAAAATACTAGAGGCACATCATTGTGAATAAAATACTATAATTCACATCCAATTTTCAAAATTCAGGAGAAAGACAATATTGATAACGTAGGGCATCAGTGTTGTAGGGCTTGCTGGATATAAGCTCTACCATCAGGACATGGATAGAGTTTGAGCATTAACTGTGAAGTCCAAGTGTTAGGCTTCATTGCCCAGGCAAATCACCTATATCCCCTCCGTGGTTCTAGGAACATTAGCAGTAGGTGACAGAAAGCAAGGACAAAGATTTCTAACTAGGGCCTGGAGGTCAAGTTCAAGCACTCTATCATAAGTCACAAAACATTAGCTTTATTATTTTATTCTGATGGGATAATACTAGAAAATCGAAAAATTGGGGTATGTGTTGTGAAAAAAGTAAAAAAAAAATCAATTGGTGTTTGAGGAACGTTCATAAGTAGTAGGGGTAAAGCTAAATTTCCTGTTGGCTTGGCCTGAGACAACATGCTTTCTACCTAATTTAATTGGTAAATAGATATTAAATTAATGTCATACATTAGAGCCAATTATTAATCTGCTTCATATTTTGGTCTACACTTATTTTAGATGCAAACCATGGTATTGTATCTCAGTTGAGGACTGGTTTCCACATTTTTAAGAATGGGGTACAAGCCAATTCACACTTTTGCACCCACAAATCATGGTTGAGGGCAAGCAAAGCAAAATGCTATTATAAATTTCCTGCGTGTGCGCACTTGTGTTCGTTGTCCCACTTGAGCAAATGGTACCAAAGTTAAGTGCAATTTGACTTGTGAAGAACTTGTGCATTACATTCTAGTTAATATTATTGTCATTATAAGAAACTGGATTATTGATTGAGAGGGGGTGAAAAACCCTACTCAAGCAGCAATCACAGTCCTTGTCAGGGTGAACCAAAAAAGACACCAAATAACCTTTGCTTAACCCTCTGGTAATTTGGCACAAAAACAGTCAGGCTTCAATAAGAGACCTCTGTTAAGTATTTATGCAGCACACCACCCTGTAATATAATGAAAACACAACAAAAGAAAAATCCAAAACCAATCTAGAAAAACAGAGTAAATGTTAATAAACAAAATGAGAACAAAGTGCCACAAATCCAATCAGTAGAACTAGAGATATGAAATTGTAAAGTTTTGGGTAGGTACAGCACCTGGAAGCATAAAGCCCCACTCATAGTCATATGGTGTACTAGACCAGGGAAAGTCACAAGTTAAGGCTTACCCTGACCACGATTGAGCGTGGCTCGAATGCAGGGACCAGGTTAGTCCTTTTGAAAAGGTCACCTTCTCAAAATCCTGTGCAAAGAGTCCAGAATTTCAAGATGTCTTCTTTTCTTATAGAGGAGTGTGCTCTAATGCTAATCAAGGGTGACACCTTTTAGGGATCAGGAACTTACTCTAGCAGAGGCCAGCATGGCTCAAGAAAGTCCAGTTACAAGTTGAGGCAGGCCTAGTTGCAGCAGATCAGCCAGGCAGTTGCAGGGAAACTTCTAGAGCTTACTGTGTCCCTGTAGCTCAGAACAGCAGGTAAGCCAACTGTCCCTTGGAGTCACACAGGTAACCTGGTATGAAGGGAGCTGGTTCAGTCTTTTTTCACACAGAGCAGGGCAGACCTAAAGCAGCAGGGCAGTCCTCTGGGGAACAAGGCAGACTTAAAGCCTTAGGGCTGTCCGCTGGGGAACAAGGCAAGCTTCAAGCAGCAAGGCAGTCCTGTGGGGAACAAGGCAGTCCTACTTCTGAAATGTCTGCAGGTCCAGGAGTGTTCTCAAGAGTGGCTCAGAAGGTCCAATATTTATAACTGGTGCCATCCCTTCAAGTGGAGAAATGTTGTGGGTTACCCCTATATCTGGTTCTGGAAAGTTCTTCCGTTTCCAGGGCTCCAAGAAGTCTGTGGTGAGAAAAGAGTAGTGTGTGGTTCCTTAGCTTGTGCTGTGGGCAAGCCCTTTGACATGTAAGTGGTACAGGGAACAACAACTCCCCCAACTATCCTAGCAAGATGGCTGACAATGCCCACATTTAGTCCCCTATTATCTAATGTCTAGGCCAATACACATTCTTAGTGAGGAAGCCATAAACAGGCCCAGGCCACTGGAAACTCCCAGAAGGCCGTGTAAGCTTTTGGGCAGGAAAATTCCATCTTTTGAAAAGTGGCATTTTCAAAATTGTAGTCTAAAATTTGACTCTGTCATTAAAATAATTTAAAATTACAATTAATGTGAGGCCAAACTTGAAATGCCTGCATGTTTCTAATCACAATTTAGCACTTATTAAATGCAGTGGCAGACGATAATTTTAGGAGGGAGAGGAGTGGATGGGACACGCATACACACTCACTTACACTCATTTATTCACACACTCACGCATGCACACACACATCTATTCACAACACTTATTTCCAAATATTGAAACATACACGCATGCACCAAACAGTCATTAAAAAAATGTAAGCACACACACACTTACCTGCAGCTCAACCTCAGAGATCCCTGGAGGGTTGGGACTGCTGCCTTTCCTCATTGGCTTTGGCAGCAGTCCCAATCTCATCACAGAGTGAAGCACACAGGTTGAGTCAATGAGTGACACTACCCCTTGTCACTGAGGGGGAGGGACTCAAGGACCTTTATTGAGCTGATGAAGTCATATCCATAGGAGCTATGACCTCCTCAGCCTAGTAAAGTTCAGCTCAGGCAGCCAGGAGCCTGCACAAATAGAGCATGTCTAGCTCGTGGCTGCTTGACCTGAATATGAATAGTGTCTGTGAGGCTGACCTTTGCTCAGCCTGACAAACACTCTTCTTAAGCGGAAAAAGGTGAGGGGGAATGGCCTCTCAGCCCTAAAGGGCGTGCCTAGGCTGATTAAATGTAATACGTTAACCCAATGTTATCCAATGGGGGAGATATGCCTTGAATTAGTGAAAAACACATGTAGGAGGTTTTCAATTTTAGGATATGTAAAACCTAAAAACAAAGGTCCTACTTTTTAAATAAAATGCACTATGTCCTATGGGTTATTTAGGGCCTACCTTAGTTGTGACTTACACGTATTAACAGGAAGGATTAGGCCTGGCAAAAAGTTTATCTTACTAGGATGAAACAGCAGTTTGAAACTTCACTACAGGCTTCAGTGGGAGGCCTGAGACAGGTTTTAAAGGGCTACTTTAGTGTGTCGAACAATGACTGCTGCAGGCCCCATAGGAACATTTAATGTATAGGCCCTGGGTACATGTACTTCCATATACTACGGACTTATAAGTAAATTAAATAGGCCAATAAGGTGTAGACCAATTTTACCATTTTTTAGGGAGACTGCACAAGCACGTTAGCAGTGGAATGGTGCACAGAGTCCTATTGGCAACAAAAACGAATTTCTGAATACATGAGAATGTTTACCCTGCACAAAAGGCCAAGACCAACAGTCATATTATGTCAGAAGCTTAGATCTATTGAACATGTAGGGTAGTTTGGCCGTTAGGAGCATCCAGAGACTTGATAGCACGTCCAGTCTTTATAAATTACTTGTACTTGGACACGCTGGAAGTCGGTGAACCTTTTAGCCGAGTCGGGCTTTCCTCATCCAAGAATAGTCGGATCACTCAAATCAATAATCAATAACCATTGTAATCAATACCAAATACTTAATCAATAGATCAAGCGACACATTAGAAATCAATAACAATCAGTATTTTGACACACCATGACCTTTCAGTCATGAATAACCACAACAGTTTATTAAAAGTTAATGAGTTTATTTCCCTATATTAACTAAGCTAGCATGATATAAGTGAGTCTCAAAATCAAATGATATATGTATACGAACATTACTAGCTGTCCATAGCGGCGGAAGAAATGCACTCTATGCAAAATCTGGATTATAATACACTCGGTTATGGCAATGCAAATCACTAATATAAGCAATTGAATTTGACTAATTTCATACATTGGTCAGCATAACAAGATTTCAATTTAGCATGGTGCATCAAGTGAATATCTCAACTAACCTCTAATTAGCATTGGCATTTGGGGCTTCGTGCAAAACGAATTTAGTCAACACAAATTTAGAAAACTTTTAGCTTGGGCCCTATCAAAATAATCAGTTGGTACCTAGGAAGGAAAACACAATGCATGATACAATTATCCTTTCATATTTACCAAATACAATCAGCATTCAAGAAAAGTCTTCGTCCTTCAGGTACCGGTTCGACCAGCATGGGGCAGATTTCAAGGGGGGCAAAGTTAAGGGCAAGTTTCCGTGCAGCAACAAGGAGAATGGGGCAAAAATTACTGCATGGGCAGGACGGGGTGAGAATTCTCAAAGTCTCTTTCTCTGGAATAGAGAAAAGGGCATCAAGATGTCGTCTAAGGTGGCTTCTTGAATCAGGCTTCAAAATGGCATCAAAGAAAATGGCTGACTTCTCTTTGTCCGGTGGGTTTAAATAAGAATCATTCCAAATTCTTCAGGGTCTTCCATTGGAGGGTTCATAGGGTGGCTTCAATTTGACCAATGAATAGTGTCTTTCTCCTAGTACTCATTTATGCATAAGGTGTCCTTGGAGCCTTGGAACACAAGTTGCAACAAAGTTTGCCAATTATTTCGGTATCAGTGCTTTTATTGTCCGCACCTGCAGAAACTGACATTGCTTAAAAGGGATGAAACCAGCCTAGCACGAAACCTTGAGATAAGTGTATTAGTCATCTCTACTGGAAAAATACAACTTTAAAGTAAAATAGTATGGGGGTCATTCTAACTTTTCCCGCTGGGCCGGCGGGCGATCTCCAAAAGATCGCCCGCCGGCCCAGCGGGAAAGCCCCTGCAAAGAGGAAGCCGGCTCCGGATGGAGCCGACGGATTTGCAGGGGTGCGACGGGTGCAGTGGCACCCGTCGCGATTTTCAGTGTCTGCAAATCTTCATGGGACCCTGTTAGGGGGCCCCACGACACCCGTTCCCGCCATCCTGTTCCTGGCGGTAAAAACCACCAGGAACAGGATGGCGGGAAGGGGGTCGGAATCCCCATGGCGGTGCTGCAAGCAGCGCCGCCATGGAGGATTCCCTGGGCCAGGGGTAAACCGGCGGGAAACCGCTGGTTCCCCTTTTCTGACCGCGGCTTTACCGCCGCAGTCAGAATGGCCCTGGAAGCACCGCCAGCCTGTTGGCGGTGCTTCCGTGGTCCCCGGCCCTGGCTGTTTGAAACCGCCAGGGTCGGAATGACCACCTATGTCTCTGTTAATACAAGTGAAAACCACGCAGTTAAAATTTGAGGCCAGGCAAATAGGCCAAAGCCTCTGCTAAATTTAAGCTAAGCATATAACAGTTTCGACAAGAAAATCATAGAATACATTTGCAATTATGACGGACTTCTACATTGTCAATTCTTCATGATTAATTAAGCCTGTTTATAATAATGGCGCACTACCCCGTGGGCACAGTTTCCCACGTACATTATTTTTTCTTTACTAAAATCACACTACCTTATACGATTTTGGTTACATGATATATGAATATTTGTTAGTCCTTCTTTTCTGCGTCATCAGACTTCAGGACAGTCCAGTAGTAACTTTGAAATTGCCAGTGGCCTGTCATATGTATGAGACTGTTAGGAAATCTCGACAGATGCTTCAACCAATATGCAAGTTGATGGCCTGCTGTCAGATACATGTCTTTGAAGACAATCATTTCTGAAAAGCACAGTCTAAAACACTGCAGAATACTTCATGCGTCCACATGGGAGACAAAGCTTCAGGCATTGTTCACTCTTCCAAATCACGTGTCAGTTTGAATTAGATACCCAGATACCGCTGGCGGTCCATGCATCCCTCTGGGTGTTTGAAACATGCTTGTGGCATGTCCTTGCACGCCAGCGTTCATGTGGTCTGATCAAAGCTCAGTGCGAAGGCGACAAAGCACTGCTGATTCTACCCTGGGGATGAGAGACGGGAAGACCAGCTCTTGTTGCTAGGCTGGTGCTAGCTCATCTTCTGTGTTTAGTATTTCGAACCATCAACGGCTTGTGAAGTGTCGCCTCGGAGTCGTGAACGATGAATGGAGTATTCTAAAGCAAGCGTCTCCTGACAGAAGCCGACCAGCGTCGCTGAAATATTTGACTCGACTCCTGTTTTCATAGCAGAACTTGTAAGTGTGAAAGAGAAGAAAGTCAGGCAGCCCGTCCACACAAGAGACCTCGGGATTATTTGGAATGAAAAAACTACAGCCGAGTTTGATGCTCGTCTACACATTCTGTGGAACCACACGGTTTGAGACCGTGGTGTTTTCCCAGACCTACCAAGCAGGCAGCACATAAAAGCACGAATTCCTTCCCATCCTCGAGCCCCCAACGGTAGTTCGGCTGCTCCCCATATCCACTCCACTCGGGTGGGGGTTCGTTGGAGTCAGCTTCTATGCTTCCACGGAGCCGGTGTGCAGCGGGCCCCTCCACAGTTGCAACGCTAAGAAAAAATCGCCTGGCGTTCGATGATATTTTGGTTTCCAACACAAAAGAAAACAAACAAACTATGACGACTTTTTTTGTCAACAAACCTTATTAACTCCTCAGCATAGGGTATACATGGTTTTATTTCGTGCTTTGAAATGTGTTCGGGCATTTCGATAGAGTGTGGATCGCAGCAGTACTAAAATACGCTATTGATATATTTATTCACGATTTTCTATAGAGTGGACAAGGCCTCCTCTGTGTGTCAGGGTGTTTTAGAAGCGGTCAATTACATTGTGCAATGATAGATAAGGGGCAACTTCACAAAATGCAGGTGATGAGCAGTTGATATGCTGAGCAGTTGATGTGGCAATGATGAGTGGTCACCATAGGAGCCTGTAACTAAGCCATTTGACCACTTAGATGCAATTTTGCATGGCACACGTGTACCCGACAAAGGAAAATGCGACATTTAGACAGGGTGTTCAGGTGGGTGGCCTCCTGTCTGTCACCCCATCTAGAACGAGCAGAACGAACCTACTAGATCAGATTTAGAGGTAGTGAATGAACAAAGAGTACTTTCATTCTCCTGAATGCTTTCCAGCAATAGAAAGTCCTGATTAATGGAGGCCATGAGTCTGGGAGCGTTTAAGAAACGTTTTTATAGTTCTTCATAAGGAGGTGATCCACTGTCTAAAATTCTCACCTGTTAAAACGTCTCTTGGTGAAACCCTAATAACGGGTGAATCAGAGGTCATATGAGTCAGGTGGGAGGCACTCTCCTGTAGTCACACATTCGTCAAGGTAGCAGTGCCTGTGGAATGACCTACATGGTTCGCACAATGACTGCCGCCAAACGGCAAATCCCCCCAGAAAAAGGCCAAGTCCACCACTCCTTAATTGTGAAGTTGGATTTTAAGTTACGATTCTGAAAAAGCCACTTTTTTGGCATTTTCTTGTCCTGACCATGTTTTTCTGAGAGAGTCCTGGGTCACATGACTGTGAATGGATCTGCTGTTGGGATCTGTGTCTTTCTTCCGGACAGTGAGATAAAGGGGACTTATGTGTGGGCAGGATGAGCCATCCTGAAAGGATGGCTGGGGAGGGGTTGTAGCCAGCGCCACTTACACTTCTTTTCCCACAGCAAAAACAAAGGAACCCAACACCAGGTCTGCCCTGCCTTTAGTCACCTCAGACTGATTGGTGCCTTGACCAGGGGCAGGTGAACAATTTTCTAGAGCCTGTGTTACAGGAAGGATAGGGGCCCCCTTCCACCACCAGGTATAAATATTGGATCTCCTGAGCCTCTCTCCAGAACACGCCTAGACCAGTGGAATATTCAGAAGAAGTACTGCCCTGCTGCCAAAGGACTGCCCTGCTGCTTGAGGGACTGCTGTGCTGTCTGAGGAAGGAAGACTGAACCTGCATGCCTTACTCCCAGCCTCCCGGAGGGACTCCAAGGTGAGTTTGCTGGCCTCCTGTGTGAGCTACAGGAACACAACACGCTTTAGAGGCCTCCCTGTAACTGCCCAGATGACCAGCTGCAACTAGACCTGCCTGGATCTTCTTGGACCTGCTTGAGCCCTGCAGCTTGCCGCTGCTGGAGCGAGTCCTAGTACCCAGGAGGTGGTACCCAGGTCTTGGACCAGTTGAATCTCCTCCAAGAAGAAAAGTTAAAAATCTTGAAGTTTGGGCTCCTAGTAACTGAACCTGTTCCCTCCAAATTCTGCTCTTGTGGCTACGCCAACTCAAAGCTTTGATGAGACCTGTTGTTCTCACTACCAGTGACTGCCAGCGATGACTAGCAATGCAAGACCAGATCTTCGCTCTCCATCAAAGACCGCTTTTGATACACAACCTGCTCTTCATGCTGAAAGCGTCCTTGCGAGCTCCTCCAATGCAAATGGAACTCTTTTCATTGAACTTGATAAGGTAAGTCTTCAGCGGGGCTATTGTGTATCTAATCTGTGCTCCATAGTGCCCAGCCTGAACTTGTGGCTTTCCCCTGGTGTAACACGACCAGATGACTGAGGGTGGGGCTTTGCACTTTAAGGTACTATTTTCAGTAAAACATCAAAATATTTCCAGTTCTATTGATGGGGCTTTATCAATCTAGGATCATCTTATTTATTAAAATGTACTTCTACTTTTCTGAATTAGTTTCAGATTTTTCTTGTCTTGTTTGTTCAAATTATTAATGTTTGTATGATACATAAATACTTTACACATTGCCTCTAAATGATGTCTGAATGTGTTTGTGCCAAGCTACCAATGGGTTAAGCACAGATAATTTAGAAACATTTTGTGGTACCCTTGAAAGGATACCGGTTGCTGCATGAATGGGACTTTCAACCATCTAAACCAGTAACCCAATTCCTGATAGTATCACTTTGCTTTGGACATTTCATTTTCATTTTTACAACTAACAAACACCACACAGCATCTTGTTTTCTAAGGTGGAAGTGAAAAAGCAAGACCCCTTTATGCTTCTTATAGGGGTTGGTAAGCACTGCCTGAAACTGCATCCAGCACTGACTTCCCACAGAGGAGTGGGGTTCCGAATAACATCCAACATCCTCTTAATGCGTCTGGTGCCACAGGGCAATTTCATCCATTGTTAGTAATGTGTGCCAACTGAGCAGCCAGTCAAGAGAGTCCTGAGCATGCAACCAATTTCCAAACCCCTGAACTGCTACCCTTTCTTATTGCCTACACCAGAGAGAACCCTTTTAAATCTCCCAGCAATGCAGCATATTCTGTGTCAAGACAGGGTGTCCAGAGCTACCAACGTATAACATGCATTTATGGTTCTGTACTGGGTTGATGGCTGCCTTCTCCTTGGGAAAACTAACTTGCCTTTAGATGGGTGGTCATGGAAATCTTTGCACTTATTGCTTCCCCACCTTCCTGCCAGTGTGATCTCACTCTTCTCTTTGTTAACACCAAAATCACAATAAACCTTTTCAGTACCAGGACCATCCTTGCTTTGGCTTTTTTCCAAAGTCTCCTGATTTTAACACTCCCTTTGCAGAGTCCCTTTCATCTGACAGGCTCTCCACCAATCACTAATTTTAGACAGACATCACTCATTCAGAAAATTCTCTTTGGTGTTGATTTGGGATTTGCCAATACGTAAATTAACTTTTCCGTTGTTAGCTAAAGCTCAAATAGTGGCAGTGACTGACATAATAGGTCTTCAAAAGAGGTCCAAGCCTAGTCCTGACCTTACCTAACTTCAAGGTGAAAGGATCGACAGTAAAATCATAACTTTGCCAAAATGTCAGGTAGAACTGTTCATGCTCTTTGGGCTGATTTTCGCTGCAAGGGCAGCCACATCCCTAAATTTCCAAGTCAGTAGCTTTTAGACCTGACAGCCTTAAGGTGGTCACCCCTAACTTTTTGCCTGCCTCCCTCCACTTTTTGGACACTGTTTTTTCTGTTTTTTAGACTCTGCACACTTTACCACTGCTAATAAATGCTTAAGTGCATATGCTCTCTCCCTTTAAACATGGTAACATTGGATCATACCCAACTGGACTATTTAATTTACTTAGAAGTCCATAGTAAAGTGCACTATATGTGCCCAAGGCCTGTAGATTAAATGCTACTAGTGGGCCTGCAGCACTGATTGTGCCACCCAATTAAGTAGCCCCTAACCTAGTCTCAGGCCTGCCATTGCAAGGACTGTGTCTGCAGTTTCACTACCAATTCGACTTGGCATTTAAAAGCACCTGCCAAGCCTAAAACTCCCCTTTTCTACATATAAGACACCCCTAAGGTATGCTCTAGGTAACCCATAGGGCAGGGCACTGTGTAGGCAAAAGGCAGGACATGTACCTATGTAGTTTACATGTCCTGGTAGTGTAAAACTCCTACATTCGTGTTTACACTGCTGTGAGGCCTGCTCCCTTCATAGGCTAACACTGGGGCTGCCCTCATACATTGTTTGAGTGGTAGCTGCTGATCTGAAAGGAGTAGGAAGGTCATATTTAGTATGGCCAGAATGGTGATATAAAATCCTGCTGACTGGTGAAGCTGGATTTAATATTACTATTTAAGAAATGCCACTTTTAGAAATTGAGCATTTATCTGCACTTAAATCTTTCTGTGCCTTACAATCCATGCCTGGCTGGGTTTAGTTGACATCTCTTTGTGCATTCACTCAGACACACCCCAAACACAGGATACTCAGCCTCACTTGCAAACATCTGCATTTTGAATGGGTCTTCCTGGGCTGGGAGGATGGAGGGCCTGCTCTCACACAAAGGACTGCCACGCCCCCAATTGGGACCCTGGCAGACAGGATTGAACTGAAAGGGGACTTGGTGCACTTCTAAGCCACTCTTTGAGGTCTCCCCCACTTCAAATGCACATTTGGGTATATAAACAGGGCCTCTGCCCCTTCCAACTCAGATACTTCCTGGAGAAGAAACTTGTAACCAGAACCTGCATCCTGCCAAGAAGAACTACCTCGCTGCCCAAAGGACTCACCTGACTGCTTTCTGTGAAGGACTGCTGCCTTGCTGTTGCCCTGCTGCCTTGCTGTTCTCTGGCTGTGGTGAAGAAGTGCTCTCCAAGGGCTTGGATAGAGCTTGACTCCTGTTTCCTGAAATCTCAGGACCAAAAACACTTCATCTCTTCAAGAAGGACTCCTTGTGCGGCTAAATCCAACGCACAGCCTGCCAGAAATGATGCACAGCCTGCACGCGGTGAAAATTTCACCACGCAGCGAACCCGAACAACGCAGCCCGACTTCGCAACGAGAAGATGAACGCAGCACCAACATAGCGACCGGAAATTCGCTGCACGCCCACTGGATTGTCGCGTAGCTGAGCCGGAACAACGCAGCTTGACTTCTAGAGAGGAATGGAGGCAGCGCCTGATGTGCGATAGAAAATTTGACGCAACACCCACCGGATCGACGCAGCTCCTGCCAGTGCAGAAAATCCACGCACCTGTTCCCGGGGCGTCTGGAAACCCCACAAACCAAAGAGGATCAACGACCGAGTGCCGGAAATCGACGCACAGCTGTCCCTGCGTGGAAACTAAACAATGCATCGCCGTGTGCGGCCCGATAAATCGACGCACACCCCTTTGTTTTCACACTTCTCCTCCTCTACTGCCCCTTGCTGAGATAATTTCACGTGAACTAGGTACTTTGTGCTTGAAAGAGACTTTGTTTGCTTTAAAAAGACTTAAGACACTCTATATCACTTTTCAATGATATCTCTACATTTGCTTATTGCATCTTTGATCGTTTTGACCTGCATTTAACCAGATAAATATTATATATTTTTCTAAACACTGTGTGGTGTATTTGCTTGGTGCTATATGGTGGTATTTTATGATTTATTGCACAAATACTTTACACATTGCCTTCTAACCTAAGCCTGACTGCTCAGTGCAAAGCTACCAAAGGGTGGGCACAGGATAATTTGGATTGTGTGTGACTTACCCTGACTAGAGTGAGGGCCCTTGCTTGGACAGGGGACAACCTGACTGCCAACCAAAGACCCCATTTCTAACAGTAGCCCTACCAAAATGTTTGGCATAATATGCCAAGGAAAGCATGGAATGGTATTTCTTCACTCAGTGGTTATATGACATGCTTCACCTGCCTTGAGTTGTAACCCTTTCAGGATCATGTTTACCTCAGCTGCTCTGTGGAGAGCAAGGTTGATCTCTGCAATGGGGCTGTTCTTTAGAACGGGCCTGCTCTTGTGGTTAACCAAAGAGAACAGATAATGGACGGAATGCTGAACAATGTCACAATTCACCTCAATCACTGATTGGGCCTAATTCCATCGTTTTTCTGCTCCCCATGCCACCTTATTTTTGACCCAGCCACATGCAAATCAACCTTGACCGTGCTGCCCAGGGAAACAGTCCAGCCTGAGCTGGAGACAGATCACACCACATCAGCTAGTCCTTTGGAGTAGTCAAGAAGTATATCATTTGAAATATTCACAAGAGCATTTGCAGACAACGCAGGCAATTTAATGGCTCTTCCCCTGGAGAATCTCATGGGTTGACAGTCCCATTTGCCAATCGGAGTTACTTCAGAGACTCATCAACACCAAAGGCAAAGCATTTGGCCACTTCAGGGAGGTACACACACACATTTGCCAGCTGGGATTTAAACATTCCATTCACCTGTTCCAATATGCCAGATGCCTCAGGTCAGTAACTACAGTGCATTCACCTCACTCATCTAGGGGCTTTAAATCTAACCAAATAATTGGATCATCACTCATCTCCTCATTGTCTCCACTTTGTGGGAACCCTCCAGGCATTTGGGGTATTGCTCCTAGATTCAGATATCCAGTGGCACCGTGAGCCACGGTGTCATAAATACTAAACTCTGTGCAGAACCTACACCTCCTGTGAACAGATTTGGGTTCCAAAGGGCTACTCATGAACATAGTGTCAAAGATACAGTGGTGACAGCAGGAGCATCACCAGTAACTCCTGAGAGTCTAGACATCAGGGCCATGGCTATCGGGTCAGTCACAGCGGGAACCGTCATCATCTGGGCTGTTATGACAGAGGTTGTCACTACTGGCACTGGCACAACTGGGGAAATAGTAATAGGAATTGTTGCGATTGGGGCTGTTTGGTTCATAACAGTTACAACTGAAACTGGTGGTGTGGGTCATCCCATCTGGATTGCAGTCTGCTCTACTGCTGCAGTAGCACTGGTAACATTATTTGGGGTACCGCCACCACCAGCGGGCTGGACAACATTATGGGGCAGAGTCTGGAAGACAACAAATCCTCCAAAAAGTCATCACTAGATGCACTGTCGGAGCTAGATTTTTCCTGCGTGTCAGTATACTTCTCTCCCTGGGTTTTTCACTTCTTAGACTTTTCATTTGCCAATACAGGACATAGTGTGGCTCCTTTAATCATGTCTTTTCTCCACATTTGCTGCTCTGCATTCTGCTTAACATCCATGCAACCACAAAGCCCTTTTTGCTGCATTCTGATACTTCTCTTTGTCCTTTTCGTGTGCAGCATGCTCTCTAGCATTCAAAGACTGGTCTGGGTTGAGGTTTCTATTCATATAACAGTCATCTAAAATTTTCAATCATGATCACAATAAAACACCATATCTAGGAAACTAGGAAACTACAAGGACCCTTCTTTCTCAGTGATCTTTTTTCTACCGATTAAGCCACATACATATGTGAAGCCCAAGTTTTATGGCCATAAAAGTACCTGGTGTACCTTCAGAAGGAGCATCCTCACCTATCAATAAACCTCTCAAGGCCCTGAAAGATTTAACTTTTGTAGTGAGTTTAGGCAATTTAGAATGAAACAGTCAGAAGTTAGACAATTGGACGTTGGTACCGCTATGGAACATAAAGCATAGCAGTACCAAGGTCCAATCTCAGAGCAGAAACCTCTATATCAACCTCTCACTGTGTGGCACCTTTTGAGGAAATGTACTAATGTAGCATCTAGACCAACCGGCCAATGCCAGCATGGTACCATATGAAGTGAGTTACAGCACCGCACAGTGGTTCTCCCTCTTCTACAATTTCCTTTCAAGCAACTGATCGTCTTGAAAAAACGTCAAAGCAAGCACCATTAATAAATAACTCTTGCATGCTCCACTAAAGAAGTTTAAAGTAATCACTCATTCAGGGTATAGCAGGTAATAATATTTTGTAGCATTAATACACACACAACTGAGATCGCAACCCGTTGGAAATCACCCAGATTTACGCGGCTTCCCTTCTGTGCAATGGGATTTCCCAGCACCAATCACTATTAGATCACTCACAACAACCATTACAAGTTCCTATCTTAATTGTGTGGCCAATGGTACCTTATGGACAGACACCACAAACCTTAGTAAACAAGTTAAACCACAATATACTTCTTACCTATCCTGGGATCTTAGACTGCAACAAGTCCGATAACTTCAACTACTCAACACCAGCACACAAGTATTTACACTTTTATACAAATATACATCACTACAATGCAAAACACACAATGTCAGCACAATACCACAAGCTTGATGTCAAAAAATTGAAAAGCACATCGCTCAATCCTTGGCCATAGCAAATGCCTTCAGAACTGCTGAAACACCAATGTTCCAAATTGGGCATGGATTTTATGGGTGATGGACTGGACTTGCACATGTTCTAGATCTTTTCTAGAGTTTTCTAGCTCCATACACTTAAGTGAAAAACAATCCTGTGTTCTACAAAATGATGGAGTGAAGGTCCTTGTATCTAAAGTTATTTAGCTTAGTCAAACAGGACTCTCCACTGGTTGTATGAACCTTTGATTGTTGGTTTGAAGCATAAGAAAGGAGCTAGCATCCACAATAAATTTCAAATACAGTGAAACTAATATGACTCTACAAAAATGACAGAGAGGCTGATGTCAAAACCACAAGGCTTTTATTAGCAAAATGTTGTCAAAATTACAAAATAATCAGTCAATAAATCAGGAGGTTAGTCAATTTATATAAAAATATATTCAAACAATCTGCATTCGTATATTATCAGGAAAAAGATGCAAAATATAATGACATAAATAAGACAGAATATTAAGTAGACAGGTCCATAGAGAGACTTTCCTATTCTAAATAGGTGTTGAAAGTGGAACATGGGATTTTTAAGAGGTTGGTATCACAATCAAATGAACAAAGCTTAAGGCTCAGGGGATAGGCACTGGTGCTCAAGCATGAACCTCACAACCCCATACAGGCAAAATTAGCAGAGTCAAGAAGAGATCTTATCTCAGTGAAGGAAACATAGGGTCTGCCGAACTATTCTAAGAAACACACAATTAAAACAAGAAAGAAGGTTCTGGAAGGCTCTTCATATCAGGCCCCACCACACGGTCCAATCCCCCGCCACAAACGAATCTCACCACACCTCAAATCCTTTCACTGGCTCCCCATAGACAAGAGAATCACATTCAAGATCCTCATCCACGCACACAAATCCCTCCACAACACCGGCCCAACCTACCTCAACGAAAGAGTGAACTTCCACACTCCCAGATGCGAACCTCTGATCAGCCGACCTCGCCCTAGCCACAGTCCCCCATATCCAACGCACCACCACAGGAGGCAGGTCCTTCTCCTACCTCGCCCTGAAAACCTGGAACTCCCTCCCCACTGACCTTCGCAAAACCAAGGACCTCCTGGTCTTCAGAAAGAACCTCAAGACATGGTTGTTTGATCAGTGACCCTCCCTGCCCCTCCCTTCATTCCCCCCCCAGCGCCTTGAGACCCTCACGGGTGAGTAGCGCGCTCTACAAATTTTTTTGATTGATTTATTGATTGAATCAGAAATGGTCATTCTCTGGGAGAAAGTAGACTCCTTAGTTTCCCAGTGCTGAACAAAAGCAGACACACCTGCATGGCCTTGAAGTTGCTACAGTCCTGCCTGATTGGTACAAGAAGACCTCTACTCAGGGCCGGCTTTTGGGTGGTGCGAGCTGTGCGACCGCACCGGGTGCTGACCTCATGGGGGTGCTGTGTTAAGCAATAACTTCCGAAACTTGCAATTTAAAAACACCTGCTGAAAAGTTCCTTGTGAGTTTAGCCTTGAAGAAACAATTAAAATGTCAAGATGTGAGTTTAGCCTTGAAGAAACAATTAAAATGTCAAGATATCTCTTGTGATTAATGTTCCTGCTAGAGAGGGAGATGGGTGTTTTGACTAGTGGCAGCTTTGACTCAACATAAAGTAGCATAGACTGTTAATATGCCTGCTGCAAAAAACAGAACTACAGGGCATATTTAAGAAAAGTGGTGCTGCACACAGTGCAGCACCACTTTTCTTGCACCCCTTAGTGCCCCTAACGCCACCATGTGTGCGTCATATTTAAAATACGGCGCACCATGGTGGTAGTTAGAGGAGTAGCATCAGAATTTTTTTACGCTAGTCTGGCCCTTTGCAGGATTATGACACTAATCTTGCAAAGCACCCAGAGGCCCATTGTAACCAATGGAAGCCTCCTTTAAAAGCCTACTCTGAGCAGGCATTAAAATGTGCCAGAAACATTGACGCAAAGAAATGTGACAGATTTCTTTGTGTCATTTCTTTGGCCCCCCCCAATGGGGGGATACCCCTTTTGAATGCATTATGCCTAGCGCAGGCATTATGTAGCGCAAAGGGTTACAAAGTGGCGCCTCTTTGTAAATATGGTGCAGCGTTTTGGCCTTCTAACGCCACATTGGTGTAAAAAAATTACACTAATGTGGCGTTAGAATGGCACTAGGGACTCTTAAATATGCCCTTATGGCAGTGCTTAATTTGTGCTTGTTGTTTCCGGTGCTGAACACTGGCACTTATTTTTGAGGGCTGGCTCTTATTTTTCTGCCTCAAGCATTTACTGAGAGAAAAAGATATATATGGGAAAGACGGAGGAAGAGAAATACGAAAAAGTGTCACAATGGGAAAAAGCAGAAATCCGCGAGAGTGAGCTGAAGGGTCAGGGAGTGCCTGTAAATGGATTGAGGAGGTCCAAGATGGCTTCAGGATTACGCAGCCTCTGTATTCCGTGTTAACACATTTATTTGCTTCCGCTGCGTGTTTAAGAGGAGGGCTTTGGGCACCAGCACCTTTTTATTTACGAGTTAAGCACTGCCCTGTGGCCATATTTGAAAAACGTGGTGCTGCACACAGTGCTGCACCACTTTTCTTGCGCCCCTAAGCGCTCCCCTAACGCCACCATGTGTGCGCTGTATTTAAAATACGGCTCAACATGGAGGTAGTTAGGGGACTAGTGTCAGAATTTTTTACGCTAGTCTGGCGCTTTGCAGGATTAGCATAAACTTTTTTTATGCTAATCCTGCAAAGCACCCAGATGCCCAGTGTAACCAACAGAAGCCTCCTTTTAACGCCTGCTCTGAGCAGGCGTTAAAAGTGCCGGAAAAAAATGACAGAGAGAAATCTGTCAGGTTCCTTTCAACATTTGTTTTGGCCCTCTAACGGGCGAATTCCACCTTTGCATATATTATGCCTGGCGCAGGCAAAATGTCGCGCAAAGGGATACAAAGTGGTGAAATACATGCTTTGGGCCACTTTGTACATATGGCACAGTGTTTTTGGCCCTCTACGCAACATTAGCATTAAAAAAATGATGCTAATATGGCCATAGAATGGCGCTACGGGCTCTTAAATATGCCCCTATATTTTATGTGGCTAGCTGAGTGGATTAGTAAAGCCAGCCTCTACAAGTGCTTTAAAACACATGAATGTATGTGAAAGTGGAGCGATTGAGAGATGAGGGGCACACTTGCTGGGTTGTAGTGAGTGAGACAGAGGAGATCATGGGGTGGGGGGGTCACAATAAACAGTCGCACAGGGCACCACCAGTCCTAAAGCCGGCCCTGCCTCTCCTATCCCCATGGTCTCCATGCCGACAGACAAAATCCAATTCATTCTATCTAACAGTTTCAGAAAAACAACAATGAGCCTATTCTAGCTAACAAGCATATTGATAATACACCTGCAGCGTGAAAATGACTCAAGGCTGGCTTTGTTTAAATCATTTGACATTTGATTTATAAAAAGGTAGTTAGATTAATATTGTTAAACACATATTGAATATATAAATGCGTCCATTACTTACCGGTAATGGCATTACTCCTAGTCCTACTCCCTCACATTCCTTTCCACACCAATGATGCTCCTTGCCTCCCCTAGACCCCTTCCTTCCCCTTTAAAAAGTTCCCCAGAGCCCAACACCTCCTGTACAGAAACAAGTGCAAAACAGCAACTCAGGCGTCCAGTACCGGGAGGAAACAGAAAGGAAGGCGAGGGAGTAGGACTAGGAGTAATGCCATTACTGGTAAGTAATGAACGCATTACCTACCGTCCCTCCCTTGCTTTCCTTTCCACACCAATAAGATGTAGCAAGAGAAACACAGGAGACGGACACTGAGTTGCACCAGAAAAGAACACCCCTATTACATCATAGAGGACAACACACGGTGACCCAATACCGACTCCAAACACCCCAATTCCGCAATTCTGTAATGACAAACAAAAGTGGATGGAGAGGCCCATATAGCCGCCCTGCACATTTCCACCACAGAAGTGCCCTGTAAGTCAGCCACTGTAGCAGCCATACCCTGGGTAGAATGCCCCTGGACCCCAGAGGAGGCACAACTCCTTTCAAAGAATATGCCAGCAAAACCATAGAGCGGACCCAGCGACTCAAAGAAGCAGTGGACGGCTTCTCCCCCTTCCGAGCCAGACCAAAATTAACAATGAATCACCTTTCCGGAAAGGAGCAACCACCCTCATGTATTCCAACAAAGCCCTACGCACATCCAAAGAATGCTACTGAACCTCCTCATCCGAGGAAGGGTCGGGACAAAAAGCAGGCAGGATAACCTCCTGACGAGCATGGAAAGTGGAATTCACCTTTGAAACAAAAGAGGGAATTGGAAGACGAATAACCCGATCCGGAAAAATCTTGAAAAAAGGAAAGGTGCAGGCCAAAGCCCCAACTCCCCCAAACACCGGGCTGAAGTGATGGCCACCAGGAAAAAAAGTCTTCAACGTCAGATGGTGCAAATCACAGGCCTCCAGAGGCTCAAAAGGAGGACCAGACAAGACCTCCAACACCAAGGAAAGATCCCAGGCAGGAAAGGAATGCACCGGATGAGGAAACAAGTTAAGAAGGCCCTGAAAAAATTTAGGCATCAACTGACCCTCATCAGAAAGATTACGCCATGGACCCCGAAAGCCTGAATAGCTGCCCACTGCACCCGCAGAGTAGCAACAGACAAACCCAACTGAACCCCATCCTGCAAAAACTGCATCACTCAAACAAAGATGCCACCGTAGGATCCACCAGGTGACGCAAACACCAAGTAGAAAACACCTTCCACTGATGATCATATGAAAGTAATCAGGAACAACGCCGGGAAGCCAGCAAAGTCGAAGTCAAAGGATCAGGAACCCCCAACCCCGTCAACCCCTGCCGTTCAACTTCCAAGCCATCAAGTGCAACCACTACAATGACCCCAGAGGGAGGCAGGGAAATGATAGAGGGGAGGGACAGAGAGGGAGAGTCCACATTTGGCCAGAGGCCATCAACTGAAGCAACGGAAACCAATTTGCCCATGGCCAATGAGGAGTGAGCAATAGAACCCTTGCCCTCAATAGACGTACCCTCACTAGAAAAGAACCATGCAACTGGAAGGGTGGGAATGCATAAAGAAGACCCCGAGGCCAAGGACACGATATCCCGTCCACCGCCCTACACTGAGGGCAACAAAACTGGGAGCAAAAGCGCCGCACCTTCGCATTCTCCAGGGAGGCAAACAAACCCATCACCAAAAGACCCCACAAGCAAACCAGACGATGGAACAGAGACAACCGGAGGAAAAAAATGTAGGATGAAGGAATGACCCTGCTCAACTGATCTGCCTGAACATTGACCACCCCTTGAATGTACGAGGCCCGAAGAGACCGAACCCAAACCTGAGCCCAAACGAAAATGTCCCTCACAATCCGAAACAGGGACCAAGACCTGGCCCCACCCTGCCTTGTGATGTAAGACTTGGCGACCAAGCTGTCCATCTGGAGAAGAACATCCGTGTCCCGCAGGGTCACCTGAAAATTAACTATAGTCAGAAGAACCACCTTCAACTCCCTCCAATTCGAGGACCTGACCAACTCCTGAAGAGACCAAAACCCCTGGACCTGCACCGACCCCAGCCACGCGCCACAGCTGGAGAGACTGGCATCGGTTGTCACCTCCAACCGAAGATAAGCCGGCAGCAGCCACCAACCTAGCTCCCTGAGAATGAACCCCGGCACAGGAATCCTCGCCTGAAGAGTGCCCGGAGACCAACGGGACAGAAACCAATTCATTAGTCAAAGAAGATGAAACCGCGCCCAAGGCACCAGAAAAATTACTGAAGCCAAATGACCCTGCTGACGCAACCACTGAAGAGCCCTGGGAGCCCTCTGCGACAAGACCGCCAACACCTGTGTCTGGAGGCCCAATAGTTGCTTCTCTGACACAGTCACCAACCCCTGTAGAGTCAGAAATCGGGCCCGAAGTAAACCAGATCCTGGGAAGGAACCAAATCTGACTTCCCCCAATTGACCAAAAACCTGTGACCTTGCAGGACCAACAAAACCCTTGCCACATGAATCCCCAGCAGAACCCTGCTGCGAGCCTGAATCAGAATATCCTCTAAGTACGGAAGGACAAACACCCCCTCAGAATCGAGAAGAGCTACCAGAGGAGCCAGCACCTTGGTGAAAATCTGGTTGAGGACTTGAGGCCAAATGGAAGAACACAGAATTGAAAATGGTCCCGGCCTACTGAAAAGCAGAGGAACCTCTGAGAGTACAGGGCGACTGGGACAAGCAGGTAAGCATCCTGCAGATCCAGAAACTTTAGGAAATCCCCTGGACTTATCAGAGATAAAATTGCTTGAATGAACAACATCCGGCAATGCACAGTCTTTATCTAGGAATTCACCCACTTGAGATTCAGCACTAGACGAAAACCCTGGACACCTTTTTAACCAGGAACAAGAAGGAATTAGCACCCTGTCGCCGTTCCCCCACAGGAACTCGGGAGATGGCCCCTTTCAACAGCAAGTCCTCTACACCCTCCAGCAAAGCAGCTCTCTTGGCACCGTCTGCCGGCAAGGGTGTTGGACGAACCCCGTATCTGGAGGAACCAGGTCGAAGTCTATGGTGTAGCCATTTCCCACAATGTCCAGCACCCAGCGATCGGTGACATCCCCTCACCAAATGGGAAGAAAGTGTCTCAGTGGACCCCCAACTGGCCAAATTCCAGTCCCACAGTGATTGTCAGGAACTCTTCTTGAGGCCACCCTGAACAGAAGGACCAGATTTCTCAGGACAAAACCTGGGCTGAAAACGACGTCTCCTGGAAGAAAAAGACTTGGAATCAAATTTGGGAGAAGAGCGAGAATGCTTCCGCCAACCCTTGCCTGACGGGGAACCACCTTTATAAGGTAAGGCATTCTTCCTCTCCTTAAAAGCTTTGGAAATCATGGAAGGCAATTGATCCCCAAACAAAGTGTGACCTTCAAAAGGAAGCCGCAGGAGAGCAGCCTTCTTCCACGGATCCGCTTTCCACATCCGCAACCAGAGAGACCTACGAGCCCCAAGCAATGCCCCAGATGCCAGAGCCGAAGTGCGCACCACATCAGAAGACATGTCAGCTACTAACCTGGCCTGTTGCTCCATAACCGCAGCAGCTCTGAACATTCAGAGCCCTCCTGCACAGCCAGCGCAAGTTTGTCAAAGTCCTGAACCAAAGATTGGGCAGAATATGCAGAGAAAATACCATCCCCGAGTGCCAAATTCTCAGCAGCAAAGGCCCTCTTCAGACCCGAATCCACCTTCCTGTCAGTGGCATCAGCAGGAACACAGTCCTCAGGATTGACCGCAGTCTTACCAATCAAAGTAGCCAAAATGGATTCTAACTTAACAGAAGGAGGTAACACCTCCTCCCCCTCCAGCAAGTACAATTTCTAAAGAAAACGTAGAACCTGGGATTTGTCTACCTCCTTACACTCACGGAAAACCAAATTCTTAATTGGGCCCAAGAAAGGAATGGCAAACCAAGAAGGCGTTACATACTGCAGAAACAAGTGGGAATCAGCCCCAGGAGGGTGAAAACAGGAAAACCCAAATTGTCCCGAACATGGGCCAGAACATCCCACATCTCCTCCCTGGAGACACACTTCCCACCAGAAGACATAGAAGGAGCATCATCATCCAAGGAAGAGGACCCCTCCGTTGCCCCCGAGGGATGGGAGGCAGAAGAATGTCCAGGTATGGGTGTCTCAGCCTGAAGGGCCTTAGACACAGCCACCTCAATCATGTCCCGAACCTCCTCCATGGACAGGAGGGGAGCAGGAACCCCCAGTGCAACCTGGCGTCCACCAGGCATCTGAGTGGGAGCTGCAACATCCTCCCCCTCTGAGGAAGAAGAAGAAACAATCCGGCGTTGTTTAGTATGACTCTGCACTGACATGATCCAAGGAGAAATGCATACCAAAGGAAAAAAAACAACTACAGCCAGTCTAAATAGGGGAGAACCCCCTCTCCCCACTAGCAGCAAATAAAAATGCCTCACCAATCAAAATAAAAAAGAAAGAAAAATGCGGGCAGAACAGCCCGCCCTACCATAGGCATGAAGAGGACACGACTGGTGAACCAGCCCAGAAAATATGGGGCGAAGATCCAGAAGCGCAGCCACCAGAGAGCTGACCGACTCCGTCAGCTGACCTAGAAGCAGATCCCCCAAGGCTGCTCAGCATACCTCCAGGAAGACGCTACTGCCGGGAACCCACCGCGAGGAGCACCGCACCCACCAAGAGTCAACACGAAACACCCCCAGGCTCCACCGTGGAGGAGAAATAGAAGGTAAGTCTAGCGAGCTAGACAAAAAAGAACAAGAGGTGTTTGAGGTGGGGGGACTTTTTAAAGGGGAATGGAGGAGTCTAAGGGAGGCAAGGAGCCTCATTGGTGTTGAAAGGAAGGCGAGGGAGGGACAGGAGGTACGGGAGGTAATTGCGTACATCTAATTGGAGCACATAATTACCCGGCTCCAGGCCACTGGCATCCTATTGAACGCCATACTTTTACATGGTTATCTAGTACAATTGTTTTTAACAATCACCTAAAGAATTCTGAGGTATGCGTGCATAACATTTTTTTGTAAAAACTCAATACACAATACAGGGACACAGACATTGATGGGTCAAAGAAGCATAGAGAGACTTCCACCAGACTTGTTTAGTAAGTGATAGCGCGTCAGAACCTTGATAAGTAAATTTACAAGGGGACACGCCTAGGCCGATGAACCTTTTGACCACGTTCGGGGACTTCCCAGTACGAGGTATCTTTTTGGCATCACAATCAATATAACAATAACTCAATCAATATTCATTATAACTAATCATTAAGCTAATCAATAATATTTAATAAGAATCAATAAAAGTGAACACACCATGACCTTTCAGTCATGAATAACCACACCAATTTAGTTAAGTGTTAGGATATTTATTTCCCTATTCATTACAATCTAAAGTCATTTCCGTTAATCTCATTAGCAATCAGTTTCTTTAGTAACTCTACAGATTCATAATTTGAACACAGTTAATCAACTCATAGAGAATATACGTTCAGCATTAACATATCATTAGTAAGAAACAGCTTAGCGAAGTCACAGTGGCGCAAGATTCAACAAAACAAGAACCCAGTCATTTGTCTATTTGCGTCAGATATTAGTGAACACCTTCACTAACCTCGAATTAGCATCAGCATGTTGGGCTTCATGCAAAACAATTTAGCAAACACAAATTTGGAAAACATCTAACTATGGCCCCTATCAAAAGCGCAGTTGGTACCAAGAGAGAAAGGCAAACAGACAATTACAATTTATCATCAGATAGTTACCCCTCCAACGGGTCAGCAATCAGCATCAGTCTTCGTCCTCAGGACATCAGTCGATTCGCCATCATCAAGAACAGGACAGGGCAGGTCTCAGTATGGCATAGTTAAGAATAAGGCTCTTTGCTCACATGGAGGAGAAGCAAACATCAGTAAGGACTTCGACAGAGGATGGTTTAAAGTATCAAGAAGGATAGACGGCAGAATATTGAAGAATAATGGCAAAGTATGGCTCGGTGGAATGGCAAGGAATGATGAAGAATGGTGAGGAATGACCAATTTGTCCTCAGGTCACGCGGTTATATCAGAACTGTCAAACTAGCCCTTAATTCCCTATTGGATCATTTTTGGTGCATCATTATCTCTGTCCAATAATTCTCCACGCACCTTACTAGAATTTTCCACAAAACTCAGTTCTCATGCAGTGATTGGCTCCGTTAATTGACGTCTTCATCGATTGGAATGTCGGGTAAGAAAAGTTACACTTTACGTTCCAGTCAGTAGTCCCATTGTTTTCTTCCCGTCCAGGCAGCCTTGCACCTGCTACGAATTACACTGTTGCATTTAGCAAGAATGTCTCCTTGAGCAAGTCTGGTCCCATGAGAAAGAATTTACTACGGCTACACACACTTTTCTAGCTTCTGGAAAAGTACAGCTTCGTGTCCTTGAGAAAAGCAGCAAATTGCACGTTAGAAAAACACAGTTTAATATGAGACCAGGCAGCTAGGCCCAGACCCTCGCTAACTAAGGCCTAGTGATATAGTTAACAAACCCCTAATACATGACTCTAATTATAATATGCTAACACAAATTCAAACATTAGTACATTATTAATTCATCATTTATAAGTTTAATTAGTCTTTGTATACATTGATGGCCACTCCCCGTGGGCACATTTCAGATGCGTGCATTATTTCCTACGTTAACACATTTTCTATGCAGCTTCATTACAGAATATATTGCAAGCTTTTCATGTTAATATTAATTTTAAAAGTCACACTCCAACATAAGTGTCAGGTCTTACTCTGCTGTTCTTGGGGCACGGACACTTGGCAACAATCTCTTCACTATGTTAATAACATACATAGTATGACCTGAACTAAAATTGCAGACACATTAATTGATCAATCAGTTGTTATGGAAAATCAGACAACATTATTAAAAGAGCTATGCACAAAGCTAGATACGGGTCAATATAACCTCATTATCAGTTCAGAGGTAAAAACAACTTCCGGGATTAGTGTTGAAGCAGCTCGAACAATCTTTTCGTGTGGATGATATCGTGGACTTGTTGCAATTACTAGCAACTAAAGCTAAAAATGTAGGGGCATATTTATACTCCGTTTGCGCCGAATTTGCGTCGTTTTTTTCGACGCAAATTCGACGCAAAACTAACTCCATATTTACACTTTGGCGTTAGACGCGTCTAGCGCCAAAGTTCATGGAATTAGCGTCATTTTTTTGCGTGAACACCTTCCTTGCGTTAGTGATATGCAAGGTAGGCGTTCCCGTCTTAAAAAATGACTCCGATGCATATGCGTCGGATTTATACTCCCGGGCAAAAATGACGCCCGGGAGTGGGCGGGTCTAAAAAACCCGCATTTGCGCCGGATTTTAGCGCCTGGGTCAGGGCAGGCGTTAAGGGACCTGTGGGCTCAGAATGAGCCCAGAGGTGCCCTCCCCTGCCCCCAGGGACACCCCCTGCCACCCTTGCCCACCCCAGGAGGACACCCAAGGCTGGAGGGACCCACCCCAGGGACATTAAGGTAAGTCCAGGTAAGTATTATATTTTTTTTTTTGTGGCATAGGGGGGCCTGATTTGTGCCCCCCTACATGCCACTCTGCCCAATGACCATGCCCAGGGGACATAAGTCCCCTGGGCATGGCCATTGGGCAAGGGGGCATGACTCCTGTCTTTGCTAAGACAGGAGTCATGTTAATGGCGTCTGGGCGCCCAAAAAAAATGGCGCAAATCGGGTTAAGACGATTTTTTTGCCTCAGCCTGACTTGCCCCATTTTTGGACGCCCAAACGCCATTTTTCCCTACGCCGGCGCTGCCTGGTGTACGTGTTTTTTTTTCACGCACACCAGGCAGCGCCGGTCGGCTAACGCCGGCTAACGCCATTCAATAAATACGGCGCCCGCATGGCGCTTCAGAATGGCGTTAGCCGGCGCTAATTTTTTTGGCGCAAAACTGCGTTAGCGCAGTTTTGCGTCAAAAAGTATAAATATGGCCCGTAATTTCTAAATAGGGTAGTCTAACTGTCTTCAATACATATTCTAAGGTGACCTCTATCACTTTGACTATAAATGGAGCTACAGAAGGTCATACGCACATGTAAAAGATTAACACAGGACCGTGTGACACCATGCTCGAACCAGTGACTTTAATCGAGCCAAAAACACCTTCTAGAAATATGAGTCGCTCAATGATAACTCAGGAGCATGAAAAAGTTCATTCAGAAGGCAAAAAAAAAAAAAAAAAAAAACAGTTTTCACCCGTACTTTTAGCAAGAAACATTTGAAAACGTTACCGCAAACTAAATACAACTTCACATAGGGTCCCTACAAGACTACATCTCTGAAAAAAACGAATATCTTTCTAAAATTTGAGAAGAACCAACCAGTAAAAAAACAAAGGTCTATGGGGTCAAAAGTGATACTGGTACTAGTAGCTAACGGGCAATTCACTGAGCCTACTTGCCAAATAACTCAGCTACACACACTAAAAGTAGTAATGAATTACAGTTTAACTCGAGCTATTCCCTAAAGCCATCAGTTTAAATTAAACACACCCCTCATATTCGATCGGGAGCGGCAATAAATTCCATCTTGGTTGGGGCAAATATATGTAGGAGAAAAGATATGTCACCAATTAAACATGATGAACTCCCACAAGGGACTATTACTCGAGAAATGAATGGTGTCATAATTGTGGCTCCCGAAGTGTCAGGTAAGCATGGGTCCTGCGATGTGGTTCTCAAGGTTGTAGATCGGGGAGGGAAGTCAACGTTTTGAAAATCTCAGATGGCATTTCGAGATTATTAATTCCCATCTGCATTGCAAAGAGGTGGCCAAAAAGACTCCAAACCACAATCGACGGCAGGGTATCATACCCAAGGAAAGGACTTTGACTGAGCAGCACCCTTTACTAATCGCACCTCTGGTCCTGCTAACTTGCTAAATCCATCTGAAATGTCTACTGGATCCGGGGCCGTTTGGCGGTTTAAATAGACTGAAAATACTGAGGATCATGCACCATCCTAATGGCCTGTAACTCATACACTCTGGGCATTTACTGGACATTTGTTTCTTATGAAATGAGACCCCATAAGGAAATTCACTAGAACAACTTGGTCCTCCAAATTGTTCTACAATAAAATCTTAGACAACTGTGTGACTTTAGCCGAGTTGGGGAACTGCATTTAAACCCATAATTGAGAAATATCTCCACTTTCTAAACAAACATTGGCAAAACCACTAGGTCTCGCTTATTCAAGAGATTTTCGCTTTGCCAATGTGTTTTAGCCATGCTGTTCAGCTTAGCCAATGTTAGTGGCATAGAGGAAAGTGGCATGAAGTGTCGTAGAGTGGAATGACGAAGAGTGGAGTAGAGTGTTGTAGAGTGGAGTGGCGGAGAGTGGCGTGTGTTGGAGTTGCACAGTGTGGATTTGCGTAGAGAGGCATACACTGGAGTGGAATAGAGTAGAGTTGACTGGTGTAGAGTAGATTGGCGTAGAGTGTTGCAGTGTATAGTGGCATTGAGCGCAGTGTCATTGAGTGCAGTGGCATTTAATTAAGCTGTGTACAATGCAGTGTCATAGAATGCAGTGGCATAGATTAGAGTGGTGAATAAAAGAGTGCTTTGGTGCATAGTGCAGTGGTACAGAGTGGAGTAATGCTGAGCGGAGTGGCGTAGAGTGGAGTGACACTGCGTAGAGTGGCACTGAGTACAGTGGCATTGAGCACAGTAGTGTAGAGTAGTGCAGAGTAGAGTGGCGTAGAGTTGAGTGATGCAGAGGGCAGTGGCGCAGAGTAAAGTCCAGTGGTATAGAGTGCAGAGAATAGTCAAGTAGCATAGAGTAAAGTGCTGGAGAGTGGTGCAGAGTAGAGTAGAGTGCCATTGAGTACAGTGGAATAGAGTGCAGTGGTGTAGAGTGGAGTAGTGTAGAGTAGAGTGGTGTAGAGCTCAGTGATGAAGAGTGCAGTGTTGCAGAGTAAAGTTTCAGAGTGAGGTGGTGTAGAGTGGAGTAGAATAGCATAGAGAGCAGTGGCGTAGAGTACAGTGATGCAGAATAGAGTGCAGTGGCAATGCATGCAATGACAGAGTGCAGTTGTGTAGAGTGCATTGGCATAGAGTGTAGTGGTTAAGAGTAGAGTGGTGTAGAGTGCAGTGACACCGAGTGGAGTGGCGCAAAGTGGAGTAAGTGGCATAGAGTGCAGTGGATTAGAGTAGATTGTTTCTGAGTAGAGTGAAGTGGCATAGAGTGTAGTGGTGCAGGGTAGAGTGCAGTTGTGCAAATTGGGATAGAGTGTAAAGGCATTGAGTAAAGTGGTGTAGAGTGTAGTGGCATAGAGTGCAGTGGTGCAGAGTAGATTAGAGTAGCATACAGTGGACTGGCATTGAGTAGAGGGGCATAGAGTTGAGTGTCACAGAGTAAAGTGCATTAGTATGGTGTGTATTGGCATAGAGTGCAGTGGCATAGAATGTAATGTTGCAGAGAGGCATAGAGTACAATTGCGGAGAGTAGATTGGTGTGCCATGGACTGGAGAGGTGCAGAGTGCAGTAGCGAAGTGTGCATTGGCACAGAGTAGAGTAGTATAAGATAGAGTAAAGGGGCATACAGTCAAGTGGCGTAGAGTGCAGTGGCATGCAGTGGAGTGGTGCAGAGTTCAGTGGCATGGAGAGGTGTAAAGTGGAGTGCTACAGAGTATAGTGCAGTGGTGTAAAAAGGTGCAGAGTCGAGAGGAATAGTGCAGAGTAAAGTGTAGCATTTATGGTGTGGTAGCACACTGCCATTACAGACAACACATTTTCAATTCAATTGACTATTATATTTGCACAGACATACAATTTTACTAATAAAACTATGCATTGCACACACACAAATGTGTGGAAATTGCATCACCTAGTTTAATGATTGGTTTTGATCATATTAAGGTATTTGTGTCCAACACACTTTAGAAATAACAAAAAAATGTGAGTTCATAATTCTGATATATTCTGAAATATTTACAAAGTTCATTTAAATGTAGTGGTGTGCTAAGAAAACTCTTTCCCACCTCCAGTATTTAGCAAGATTGTCACATAAATCCTCTCACTTTGAAGTCAGAGAAGGAAAAGTAAACAAGCACCCTTCAAAGACAATGGCTGACATTTGACCTCGATTTTTGAATGCACAGCAAATGTGATGAGATAAGAACAATATTTAAAGGCCTGTTAATAGAAAGCGAGTTCATGGAAGGATACAGTAAACATACCTTAGGCAATGGGAGGGACAAACTGAAGCTGGAGAGCCTAAAGCAAATCAAGCCAGCAAATGGAAAGCCAGAAAGTGTGAGTTACAAACCACAAAGCCAGTGGCAATCAACGAGCAGAATGCAATCCTAGGTCAGCTTTCTGAAAGTCCCCAAGATGTCTTTAGCAAACCAGACAGCTGTGTTGTCTGGTGGGGTTCGGCCTAAAAGAAAGGCTAGAAACCATGGCGATCAGGGATCAAAAAAAGCTCAGACACACATGTTTTAAAGACTCAAGCTATATATTCACAAATGAGGTTAATCATTTCAGAGTCACCTTTCTAAGCAAAAAAGAAAATGAAAGGATTGTCCTAATACCAGCAATCCTGAAGTCAGGCAGCAGCTAAAATAAAATTCCTGATCATAGTGATAAAGGGCCAGAGAATAATTTGGTTTGCATGAAGATCGGCTCATGCAACATTGCAGCCAGAAGCAACAGTTGAAAGAGTGCAAAACAAATCTTGATGACTTTCAAAATTCTTATTGTATAATCTGTCTTCAAGAAACCTGGAAAAATATTACTATTATTTTTCAGAGCTACATTAATTTTGACGCTCCTACATCTAAATGGCACTTGGACAGACCAAGTGGAGTGTTTTCAATACTGCTACAATCGTCAATGGGTCTGTCAAATTATAGTTTGATTTTAGAAACAAAATACCTAATTGTGGTTATGGGTGAATCTAGGCTCTAAAGACCTTCTATTTGTTACTAACGTCTACTTACCACCTGTGCTTGCCAAAGACTGGAAAGATCTACTAAATACTCTGGGACATTCTGAAGGTCTAGTGGAACATGCAAAAAACAAACCGTTCTGTTACGTTCAACATGGCAGTGGCATAACAGAATATCAGCCCCCCCGCCTGCTAAGTACACGGACAGGCCCTCTCTCCAGACTCACTCAGGAGCTCTCAGGCCAGGGTATTATGCTGAGGAGGCACCATGGGGGCTGCAGGGGCATTTGTTACGCCACTGCAACAGAGGATGATTTTACTTGCTCATTATTACACAATATAACAGCAGACCGTGAAGCAGATCTGTCAGACCAAACCCACTCAATCCCCTAGAACCATTTGTGACCGGACAAAAAAATAACTGAAGCAGGAAGTTAGTTTGAGCCTCTTTGATCTTGCCCTGCATCATTCAAACGGCAGATTCCAAAAGGATCAATCCTCTCAAACATCCTTCACTTCAAGAGGGAGAAGTCAACATTATTTACAAGGTGGACAGTGGTACAGAATATCGTCTTTCATCTTAAATTTTCATCACTTACAGCTAATCAGTATTCGACTAACAGGGAAATAGTTGTAAAGAGAGAAAGTAGGATTGTGTGTAATGCTGGTCTGATAAAGAAAATGCATTGTTGGTGGGAAGATAACCTTATGCTGATAAGAGAGAAGCGTATGAAGAACAACTTACCCGGTATATCATAGGACATTTCTCCTTGCCAACGAGTACTTATAGATGTCTTTAACCGGTTGGCCACAAATGTGACTAAGAAGCCTTTCATTCAAAACATGGTAAAAATGTTGCAAACAGTTAGGAGCGCACCTGCCTGACATCCCAGCAATTAATCTGCCCCATTGCATCATGGTAGATGTAGTATCTTCAAAAAACGAACTCCATTAATTTTTAAATATTTCACCTTTAAGTAGGTACAGCCTTTACTGTGCATCTCTGGACACATGTGTTTCTGGGTTAGTCCCTTCTTCAGCAGAGAACATATTTGCGGGGTGCTGGGAATGCTGCCATAAATCACCCGGTTTCAGTACCTCTTCCCTGGCCTGCTGGTGCCTGCTCCAGAGCTCGTCAGCCCAATAGCTCAAGGGAGCCTTTAAAGTCACAAACAGTTAGGAGCGCACCTGCCTGACATCCCAGCAATTAATCTGCCCCATTGCATCATGGTAGATGTAGTATCTTCAAAAAACGAACTCCATTAATTTTTAAATATTTCACCTTTAAGTAGGTACAGCCTTTACTGTGCATCTCTGGACACATGTGTTTCTGGGTTAGTCCCTTCTTCAGCAGAGAACATATTTGCGGGGTGCTGGGAATGCTGCCATAAATCACCCGGTTTCAGTACCTCTTCCCTGGCCTGCTGGTGCCTGCTCCAGAGCTCGTCAGCCCAATAGCTCAAGGGAGCCTTTAAAGTCACAAACAGTTAGGAGCGCACCTGCCTGACATCCCAGCAATTAATCTGCCCCATTGCATCATGGTAGATGTAGTATCTTCAAAAAACGAACTCCATTAATTTTTAAATATTTCACCTTTAAGTAGGTACAGCCTTTACTGTGCATCTCTGGACACATGTGTTTCTGGGTTAGTCCCTTCTTCAGCAGAGAACATATTTGCGGGGTGCTGGGAATGCTGCCATAAATCACCCGGTTTCAGTACCTCTTCCCTGGCCTGCTGGTGCCTGCTCCAGAGCTCGTCAGCCCAATAGCTCAAGGGAGCCTTTAAAGTCACAAACAGTTAGGAGCGCACCTGCCTGACATCCCAGCAATTAATCTGCCCCATTGCATCATGGTAGATGTAGTATCTTCAAAAAACGAACTCCATTAATTTTTAAATATTTCACCTTTAAGTAGGTACAGCCTTTACTGTGCATCTCTGGACACATGTGTTTCTGGGTTAGTCCCTTCTTCAACAGAGAACATATTTGCGGGGTGCTGGGAATGCTGCCATAAATCACCCGGTTTCAGTACCTCTTCCCTGGCCTGCTGGTGCCTGCTCCAGAGCTCGTCAGCCCAATAGCTCAAGGGAGCCTTTAAAGTCACAAACAGTTACCATGATGCAATGGGGCAGATTAATTGCTGGGATGTCAGGCAGGTGCGTTCCTAACTGTTTATGGTAAAAATGTTGACAGGGAAACTTCTGAATGCAAAAAGAGCTTATGGATCAAAGATCAGGCAACTTATTAAAACCGAAACCCTTTGATATGGGGCTTTCAGTAATACACCTCCCCCCCACTCCCCACCTTAAAACAGAGCTAAGAAAGGAAATCTTCAAAATGTGAAAAGGCAACAGGAATTTCTCTGGACATCACTTCAGGTGGCAATTTTGACGAAAAACACAAAAATACTTTGGGCACTGGTGGGGCCAGAAGGGAACTCTTATAAATTAGATGGAGACTACTATATTCCATGGACGTCACTTAGGGTCGCCAGTGGTTGCAGCTGAGACTTCTGGCTTCCTCTTTACGACTCTGGCACTGCCTTTGTGACCCCTGGCCTCAGGTGCGGTAAATTCAGTGCCAGGAAAACAGGAGTAGCCAGCTCGTACTCCACTTTCCTTTTCCGGCAATTTATTTTATTAAACTAATAGTGAATATATCACTGTAACAAAAATGAAGCAAAATTAGCTGGAATATAGCCTTCCATAGTAGCTGAGCTAAATAAAAAATGCTTTTCAATGTATGTTGTGTGCGTGCTTGCCGGTGAGAGTGTTTTTTTGTGAGAGACATTGTGTGTATGTGTGAATGTGTGTATGTGAATGCATGTGGGTGCCTGAGTGAAGGGGAAAGTCAACGGGCATGTGATGTCACTTTCAGCTACCCCTATCATTTTGGTGAACTGACGTCTAAGCCATATTCCTTATCAAAAGTGTAAAAATTATTTATCAGAGCTGTATAACGGTGAACCCTCTATACGGTCAGGTATGTAAGGAACTCGGAGGAAATAAGGAATTCTAAAACTAAAATGGTAAACATCATAAAGCAGACAAATAACTCACATCGCCCAGGACCGAATGGTCTTCCTATGGCCCTCATAAAATTGATTCCAACTAATTGGTGTGTTTTACTTTCGGATATAATTAATTCAGTAACTTACACGAGTAATGTGCGTCCGTCTTGGGAAAGTTCCATCATTCAGCTCATATTTAGAAGAGGACCAGGAGATTCTCCCAAGAGTTATAGGCTAATTGCTCAGATGTATCACAAATCGAGATTGTTCGATTTGAGATACATCTGTTAAGGCATTTGCGTGAGTAGGTTGCAATACAAAACCGAATTTCGCTCCACCAAACAGGCTTCCATCCGAATTGCTCCACATCATTGACCTGACTGCATTGGTTCAGAAGACACGATCATTTAAGGAGTAAGTTATTTGCCGGCTTCTTAGACTATTCGATGGCTTTTGACATGCATAGAGTAACATTATGGAAAAGCTGACAGCATGGAGAATGGATCAAGGCCTACCAAAATTATTAATTTAAATATATAGCAATCCATAGGTGAGAATGAAATTATGAGAAAGAAAGGGACTGACACCAAGCATTTATACTAGCAACGGTCTCCAGCTAGGAAGTATTTTGACTTGTGTCTTATTTGAATGGATCTCCCGGTGGAAGATGCACCAAAACTTGCCAACACGTCTGGCATACACTGTTGATATTGTGATCTTTTCAACTTCTCGACAGGGTTTACAAGGACAGCGAACAAACTGCAGGAACTCAACATGGCCAATGACCTTGTAATTAACAGAAACAAGACGAAGGTTATGTTCTTTGGATGGTTCAGTGAAATAGACGGAATAAAAACAAGTTAAGCAGTATACCTATTTGGGGTTGATAATAGATAGCAAATGTATTTGGGGGCTCGAGGTTAGCACAGATGACCAAGAAAGCTCTGAACCAAACAGCAGGCATTTAATAGTTTGTGAGCACCCCTAGTGGTGTTGTCATGGGCCCTACCAATACGGTGGGTCAATTGAAATTAGGACCCCTGGCACTGTATGGTGCAATAGGATAAGAAGAACAGAAACCATATTTAATATGCATTAGGAAGTTATTTTTTTAAGGCAGTCAACTGGACGATGCATATAAAAGACTATAGTTTGGCCTCTCATAATTTGAAGCAGTGGGTAGCATCAACCAAATGGAACATTTCATTGATTGCCTGAAAGCATAAGGAACTATACTACGGCGTTATGTTGTGGAAGAAGCGGTACAACAAGGAGCAAAAAGGGTTTTAAAAATATGCGCACAATTAAGAACCTCATTCTCAAGTTTGAACTGCGGGACATAAATAGCTCAGTAAATATTCTAAGGGAGCTATGGAAACAGATGATTAAAAAAAAGGAAATAAAAACCTCAAGCTATCTAGCTGATGTTTCAAGAGCAACAAATCACACAACACTTCAGCACTTGAATCGCAGTAGTAATAAGCTGTCACACACTTCTCAGGGATAATGTTTGAGGGTGCTTGAGCTCTGCACTCACAAACACTCATTAGTAAAATTGTCCAAGCCAGTTATTGATTTTCAAGAAGAAAAGTACTTTTAATTCACAACTTAAAACTAAACATAACGATATGTATACAAAGCAACTTAGTATCCTAATGCTTAAAGCAGGATAGCACCTTCTCCCACTACTGACCATGGTTCTTCCCACTTATGGTCCAGGTGGGTCCCACCCAAAGATGGGTACTTACCATGCTTCAGCTCAGTTCCAGATTACCTCTGTACTCTAGTGTGAGTGCAGTGTCTTTAAAAGTTCTCTCTTGGTTCTCACTCACAGAATTTTCACAGTTTGTGATGGGGACTGGCGCTTCATTTCGCAGCTGCTTGGCTCCTCTAGGGCTTGCTGACTCACATGCTGCTGGTTTGAGTGCAAGCCTGCATTTTTCCTCAGCGTTTTCAGTGTTCATGTTGGGAGACGCAGTTCTGGTCAGGGAAAACTGTATGGGGAAAGCTGGATCCTCTTAATAGGTGGTCAGGTAAGTGCTCACTGCAATCCTGGGGCCGGTTTAACCAAGTGCCCCTCCCCCCGGGCGCAACGGGTGCTTGCACCTGCTTTGTGCACTCCAGGGGCACTTTGATATTACAGAAAGAGTCCACAAATGCTTGTGCAGCACTTTCAGTAACACAGTTAGCTCTGGTGCACATACAGCGCCAGCACTATCACAATAGCTCGTTCCCTCATTTGCATGTTCCCACAGTTGGCAAGCTGGAGAGGGCCTGCACAGGCTCCCAGTCTACCTGGGAGCACGCTGACTGGGCGATTCCCAGGCAATCCTGCCGCTTTGGCTGCAGGGCAGGCTGGGAGCCTGCAGCGATGGAAACAAGAGAAGCGGCGGCGGAGAAGGTAAGTTTATTATTTTTTTTAAAATAATTAACTATACCCTCCTACTCTCCCCCTTCCCTGCCTTCCCCACACCCTCGTGCTAAACCGACCCCGCCCCTTATTAGCACTGCGAGCCGCGATGGAGGGGTTCTCTAATTCCTCTTTGCCACCTGCACAGAGTAATCCAAAGCAACTTTTGAACAGCTGCCCTGTATTTCTCTTGAATGCGATGCCCTGGGGCGGCGTGAATTTGCTATTTGCTGACTAATAGGGTGCATTTTTCATGTTTACACCTGGCACACCTGCTTTAAAGTGAGCCATGGCGCAAACATGGAAAGTGCACCCTATGCCTAATATGGGCCCAGCTCGGGCTGTTTGGGTCTGGATCAGTGCACTGTAGCATAGCTGAACTTAGGCAAAGATGAGGACCTCAAACATGTCTCTCGGGTCCAATGTTGGGCACGTATGCAAATGTACCCCGCACTGACAAAATCTTCCATTTTACTAATTAGGCATCACTCATGTCTCACATGTACATGTACATTAGTGTTTGTCAGAGGGAAAGGGCCTGCGGTCGCAAACCCAGCAGATTTACAATCCTGAAAATTTTGTGGAAAAGCGGCTTCTCATACATATTATCATGGGCATATCTCCACATTACATATTTTTGGTTCTATGCGTCATAAGACATCAGCCCACGTGTCAGTTCTGTCAGAAAACAGAGCATGCTTCACTAGAATTAAACTATTAATTAGCAGTGTTAATACAATTACAAATAGCTTAATGCCGGTGGTGTCTGTACAGTACATATAAGATTCATTTTGCATGGTCCACGAATAATCTGAAAGAAATAACAACAAAAAAAACGAAATTCAAGTATAGACCTTATTTGGACAGACGGATTTCTTGAATCATTAATGAAGCATGCATGTGACCTCCCTTTGAACAGTTCTATTGCTCAGCCACATGGTACTTTCCTATGATTATGAATGCACCTTTTGCTTCTGTGCCTCAGAGTATACTCGCAGCAACAGCATTCATCCATGCCTTGATGTAGGTATGTAACCTAGAGAAGATATCTTCTTTGACACATCTCAACTTTGTTGAATTTGAATGAAACCCCGGATCTTTGGTCTGGACCATATCTCGTGACATTTACAGCATTTTTCAAAGCTTGCACCTCTGTGACCAAGGGTCTTGATGGATCTAACCAACCCCCTTCCATCCCTTGTGTTAGAAATGGGGTCTTTGGTTGACAGTCAGGTTACCCCCTGTTCAAGCAAGGACCCTCACTCTAGTCAGGGTAAAAGGGAATCACCCTCAGCTAACCCCTGCTTACCCCCTTGGTAGCTTGGCAGAGCAGTGGGCTTAACTTCAGAGTGCTAGGTGTAAAGTATTTGTACCAACACACACAGTAACTTAATGTAAAACACTACAAAATGACACAACACCAGTTTAGAAAAATAGGAAATATTTATCTAAACAAAACAAGACCAAAACGACAAACATCCAACATACACAAGTCAAGTTATGAATTTTCTAAAGATTAAACTCAAAAATAGCGCTTAGAAACAAAAATGCTTCGATGAGGTGTTAACACGGCGTCGTGATGGAGTCGTTCCCAACAAGCCGACACCAGCGGCGCCGGACACGGCATCGCGAGGACCCCAAGTACAGTACCTTTGGTGAAGAGTGAAAACAAGCCGATGCGCGAAGTCGGGGATCGCGGCGTCTGTGTGGAACGTTGAATCTGCGCACTTCGAGCGGCGTCGGTCACGACGTGGTGCGGCGACTTCCACGGATTTGCGGACTTCAGCGGGGCTGCAGCGGCGTCGGGCCTGCGAAGAGCGTCATGTTCCAGTGAAGGTCACGGCGTCGGGTGCAGGCGGCGTCACCGGATTCAGCAGCGCCGGCAGTCCGAAGTCGTCCGAAGTCGATTTCCTTGGATTTCCACCAGCTTTCCTTTCAAGGGCCCAAGGACTGGATAGGGCACCACTTGTCAGAGCAGGAGTCTCTCCAGAGACTCCAGGTGCTGGCAGAGAGAAGTCTTTGCTGTCCCTGAGACTTCAAACAACAGGAGGCAAGCTCTAAATCAAGCCCTTGGAAATTTCTTCACAAGATGGAAGGCACACAAAGTCCAGTCTTTCCCCTCTTACTCTGGCAGAAGCAGCACTGCAGGAAAGCTCCGCAAAGCACAGTCACAGGCAGGGCAGCACTTCTTCCTCAGCTATTCAGCTCTTCTGCAGGCAGAGGTTCCTCTTGGTTCCAGAAGTATTTCTAAAGTCTGTGGTTTTGGGTGCCCTTCTTATACCCAATTTCTCCTTTGAAGTAGGCCTACTTCAAAGTAAAGTCTCTTTGGAATGTGAAATCCTGCCTTGCCCAGGCCAGGCCCCAGACACTCACCAGGGGGTTGGAGACTGCATTATGTGAGGGCAGGCACAGCCCTTTCAGGTGTGAATGACCACTCCTCCTCTCCCTCCTAGCACAGATGGCTCATCAAGATATGCAGGCTACACCCCAGCTCCCTTTGTGTCACTGTCTAGTGTGAGGTGCAACCAGCCCAACTGTCAAACTGACCCAGACAGGGAATCCACAAACAGGCAGAGTCACAGAAATGGTATAAGCAAGAAAATGCTCACTTTCTAAAAGTGGCATTTTCAAGCGCACAATCTTAAAATCAACTTTACTAAAAGATGTATTTTTAAATTGTGAGCTTAGAGACCCCAAACTCCACATGCCCATCCGCTCCCAAAGGGAATCTACACTTTAATCAGATTTAAAGGTAGCCCCCATGTTAACCTTTGAGAGGGACAGGCCTTGAAACAGTGAAAAACGAATTTAGCAATATTTCACAGTCAGGACATATAAAACACATTACTATATGTCCTACCTTAACCATACACTGCACCATGCCCTTGGGGCTACCTAGGGCTTACCTTAGGGGTGTCTTACATGTAAGAAAAGGGAAGGTTTAGGCCTGGAAAGTGGGTACACTTGCCAAGTTGAATTTATAGGTAAAACTGCACACACAGACACTGCAGTGGCAGGTCTGAGACATGATTACAGAGCTACTTATGTGGGTGGCACAACCAGTGCTGCAGGCCCACTAGTAGCATTTGATTTACAGGCCCTGGCACCTCTAGTGCACTTTACTAGGGACTTACTGGTAAATCAAATATGCCAATCACGGATAAACCAATCACATACCCATTTTGTAAAGGAGCACTTGCACTTTAGCACTGGTTAGCAGTGGTAAAGTGCCCAGAGTAACAAAAACAGTAAAATAAAAGTCCAGCACACATCACCAACCTGGGGAACAGAGGCAAAAAGTTAAGGGAGACCATGCCAAGGATGAAAAGTCTAACACCTTGCTAATCACTTGTCCCCTGGAGAACCTGCCGCGCACCCCAAAGATGCCATCACCCACCTTCCCTACTTCAGGATCCTCACCATAGATAGTGAGAAACTCAATGAGCTGCTGGGTTTGAGTGCGACCTACAGATTGAATCCTCTGAAGTCTAGCTCAGTCTTTCGCTATTCCTTGGTTGATAAATATAGCTCTACTAAAAAAAGGTGATAGTAACAGCTGTTGGCAAGTCTGGAGTAGCATGCATTTTTTGAATAAGATTGTTATCCTCCTTCACCCCATCCTAATGCATCCACTGCCACCGCACCTCATCCTCCTGCTGCTCCTCAGTGTTGCTGCAGCTAGTTTAGGACTACTTAACACATATATGTGTTTTGTTGGTAATAGAGATCTTTGGGCCATTTATCCTCACTGTCAGCCATACTGGAGAAGAAATGCATATACTTCTCACCTAGTTAGCACATGCTATACAGTCTATGCTTGCATGTTGAAACTATAAGGCTTTAGTAGAAAGCTTCACATGTCAACTCGGAGGTAGACCTTTTTGTTCTTCAGTGGATGTTTGTTCAGAGATATCAGGTATGAGTTATACAACGTTTGACACTTTCCACTTGGCAGTCAGTACAAGTCCTGTGATTCACTTTTATATTGTTAGAACACTATGTAGGGGGCCCTGCATCAACAAACCTAATTATAGCGCTTTACACTAATTATACATTATGCTGTCACTCCGTTTACTTACCAAGGATTTGAAATTTGTGTGCCCAAACTCACCACTGAATCACATAGCAAATTGTCACAGGGCAAATCATTTCATCCATGTGCATACAAGACAGCTGTTGGCCCCAGCCAGGGCGCTCCGAGGCAGTCTGGGAGAGTCTGTCTGCTCTCTCCAACCGGGCACTGCGTTGGCTGGTTTGGCAGAGCTTAGTGCGCATGTATGTTTGGCCGGACTAAGACGGCCGGCCAAACATACATGAGTACTGAGCGGGAGTGCTGATCACTCCCCGACTGTCCTTCTCATGGCCCCTGGCCCCGCCCCTTCTACAATGCAACGATAATAAACATACAGCCAGATGTGTGAAGCGTTTTTGCATTCGCAAACGGTGTGAATGTCCGTTTGCGAATGCAAAAATGCTTTTTCCGATGTATGAAAGGCATTCGCAGGGCGAATATAAGAAATCGCAAAAATAGCGTTTTTTTTTTGTGAAACATGAATTAGCGTATCGCAAACAACAATATGATTTACCGAATCACAATGTGCGAAATGCTAATTGCGATAGAGATTAGCGAATGGCAGATAGCGATCTGCAAAATCGTGACACTATGTGGGATACGCAGATAGCGACATGGAAAAACAGGTTCGCAATACGATGCATCAAAAAATCACAATTTGTGATTTTTCGCAGAGTGGCCATTTGCACATGCAATTTACCACGAACTGAAACCAGGTGGTAATCAGGTGCAACCTATATAAAGAGGCCCAGAATGCTTCAGCTCCTCTTCCACAATGGCTGCATTCTACATCATGGCAAGGAGAATGAGGATCTTGGCAGGTTTGAGGAGAGAAAGGAGACAGGAGCACATTTTCAGAGTGCACATAACCCTTTTTGGCCAGACTGAGGAGCAAATTTATGAGAAGTACAGGTTAAGCTCAGCCATGATACTTGACCTGATAGCTGACCTGCAACCCATACTGCAGCGCACAACACAGGACCAATAGCATACCCACCCATGTACAGGTATTATGCTCCCTGCACCTACTAGCCTCAGGAAGCTATCAAAGGGTCACAGCAGCAGCTGGAGGGGTATCACAGAGTGCCCTCTCTAGATTTTTCAACGAGTTTCTCAATGCCATGATGAAGAGAATACAACTGTGCATAAGATTCCCCAACAGCCCACAGGCATTACAATAAACTAAAGTTAATTTCTACCTGATAGCACAGTTCCCACATGTCCTAGGTGCCATCAATGGGACACATATAGACATCTGTCCACCATCAGCCCGAGAGTATGTGTATCGCAACCGAAAACAACATCATTCTATGAACATACAGGTGAAATGCAATGCCTCCTACATCATTACTGATCTCGTGGCCAGATACCCAGGGAGCACACATGACTCCTACATCTTTCGCCACAGCAGAATACACACAAGACTGCTAGCTGGGGAGTTTGGGGAAGGATACCTACCAGGTAATTTGATAGTTCAGAATAATGCATTGATGTAAGCGTGATTTTAGACAGCACATGTACTCATTTTACTCTCTGTGCATTCAGGAGACAGTGCCTACGCTGTGCGCACCTATATACTAATGCCCTCCCTGAGCCCTGCAACTCCAGCAGAGAGGAGGTACAATGCTGCACATAGGGAAACCCGCAATGTGGTAGAGCACACCTTTGGGCTGCTGAAGAGCCGCTTCAGGTGCATACATGACTGGAGGTGCACTACAGTACAGCCCAGAGACGACATGAAAAATTGTGGCCACTTGTGCTGTCTTGCGCAACAAAGCAACCACCAGGGGCATACCAGTGGAACTCACGGAGCCTGAATCAGATGAGGATGATGATCCCTTACCACCCCTTCTACCAGCAGACAGGACCAGTGCAGCGGAGGGCAGACAAAGACGTGCTGACATTACGCACTACCATTTTTGATGTAAGTAGTGACAAAACCACTTAAACGAAATGCATTTATGTAGTTCTCATTTTTATTACCTTGACTTCAGGTAAACAATGTGTCATTAGGACATAGCTATTCACAATGGGCAGACATGAACAATTCAAAGTGTCACACTATTAGCATCATAGTATGACTGTATTTGTACATGTGTAGGTGGTCCCCTGTAGCACTCAGCATCACTTCTTACATCCACGCACTACACTTGAGTGCTCTGCACCCTCGCTGGCACCTCTAGTTGCAGGTTCATATGCAGTACTGTGTCTGGCACTGCGACGCCTTGGATCAAATCAATCACAGGGACTGTCAGACTGCTGAGGCTAGAGGACTCCTCACTGTCCCGAACACCCAGTTCGCCGGTTGTGGCACTGCATGCTGTTTGCATTGCATCCAGTACGTTGATAATTTGCACCAAGCCCTGTGCAATGCCCTGACTGCAATGTGCCATCTCCACCTGTGTGACAATGGCACGGCGTGATCTCAGGGTTGTAGAACTTGCTAGTCAATTGACTGATCTACAGAAGCTGTCAAACCTCCCCAAATATTGGTGATGGCACCTGCGCTGGCTGACGTGCTCCTGCCGTATCTCAGTGCAGAGTTCCCCAATGGCCTGTGTCAACTCCTTGGTGTTCTCAGCAGCTGTTTGCAGTCCCTCAGTCAGAGTCTCCAACTGCTTGTGTAGTAATCCCATATTACTATTGTGGGACACAAACTGTCTGTGCAGTGACTTCAATTGTTTGCATTGCAGGCGCTCCACCTTCAGCATGGAAGCTTCAAGGCTGCCAAAGACTGATGGGTCCACTCCTTCTACTGTGCACTGTCTGCCTGCATCATGGCACCTCCTGAGGGGAGTTGACTGGCGCTGGCGCTGGTACAGAGACTGCTGTCTCCCTGTGGGATTCACCTCTTGTGGTGGTGTGGGTTCATGTTCTGGCATCTCATCCGAGTCCAGGTTATACTCTGGCAGAGGTAACACCATTGCCCTGCGTCTAGTCGGAACAATACTGTGTGACTCACTGGTATTAGAGTCTGACTGTGGCTGTGTTTCTGCCACTTTTTCAGATCCTGCAGCAGGGACCAAGTCATCTGCAAGGCCAATGTGCAGCATGTCAGTTCTGGCATTTTTCACAGATTTCAACAGTGTGGCTTTAAATGTACAATTAAATTGTGTCACCCCGAGTCGTTTGTTGTGTTTCTCTATGTGGCTGACCATATTGCTATTTATGTTGTGTATTCACCTTAGGGTTGTGTACTACCACTCCCATAAGGCACTGTTGTGTTGTATGTAAGATGTGACATGGTCTACTTTTCACTGTGCATCAAGCTATGTTATATTCCCTGAGGGACATTTGTACATGCACATTTCGGGATGTACATCATTACTGGCCTTACCTTTGTTGGTGCTGGGTGTCCCTGATGTGTCAATGTCAGTTACACCACTGACAGCTTCTGGCAGCAATGTGGACTCCACAAGGTCTTCCATAGGGGTGGATGGTGTCTGGAAAGATGGTCCGCATCCGGTGCTCCTTGCCTCCATAAGCCTGCTGGCCACCGTCTCCTTGGCACGGGACCGCAAGTCGTACCATCGCTTGCGCATCTCCTCCACAGGGCGCTGTGCAACACCCACTGTGCAAATTTTTGTCTGGATGTCAGACCAGAGTTTCCGCTTCTCACTCTCAGGTATTTAGAGTGAGTTTTTTCCAAAAAGTCTATAATGGTTCCCAACTACCTCCTCAATCAGCACCTCCAATTCTGCCTCACTAAATTTTAGCTTCCTCTTCCTGTCTCTCTTCTCCTTCCCATTTCCAGCATTGGCCATGTTGCAGTTTGGTCCTGGCTTACTAACAATGCTGACTCCCTGGAGCTGGGCTGTGTCTCTTTCCCTGCTCCTGTGGGTGTGGCTCCTGGAAACAGCATGGGATGACTCACTTCCTGGTTGTTGATTCATCAGGCTATTCCCGTTTGCCGTTTTTGCAATTTACAATTTTGCGATTCGGTATTTTCATCTCACAAATTGCGTTTGCGAATTTTAAGAAATCGCTATTAGCGATTTTCTATTTTGCTACATCGCTTTTGGAATTTCTTAAATTGCGATTTCTTAAAAATCGCAATTTGAGAATCGCTAACTTGAATCTTGATACATCTGGCCCATAGTTTATTATGGTTGTATTGTAGAAGTTTGGCAGCTGCTGCTGCTAGCAGGGGAGACGCTCCTCCGCCCAAACAGAAAAGCCGTCCCGGGACCATCTATTAAGAGTATCCAGCTCTCCTCATACAGGTGTCCCCAACCACAGCTGCGTTTTTTTTGTCAATGCTGGGTACATTTGCCTATGTGTGGTTATGCTCGTGTGTGAAACTCCACGCGGAAATAAGGAAATAGTGAAATCATGCATTGTCCCAAACACTGTCTAAACATATATCCTGCTCCACGCCCCCTTCGCTTTGCCCTTTTCCGCCATCCAATCTTCCCCCTCTTACCAAACTTGGCACCACCGGTCTGATTTTGGGATTTTCAACCCGCACCTCCCCCGCGAATCACTGAACACTTAAGTTCTGCAGAGTGCATCTCTGGTGAGAGACAATACTCTGCGTGACTTCATGCCACTCCAACAAAATTGATCTGAGTTAGCCGAAAACTACACTTAAAAGAGGTTTTAATGATCATTAAAGTCAGAACAAAGCAAAAGCTATTAAATATTTCCCTCCACGAGGTTTCAGAACCGTCTGTCTTAAAAGATGTTGGTGCGGTGGGATATGGAAATATTACCACATAATCACAAGAGGATCCAGATGTAATTAGTTTCTGATGAAGTCGATAAACCCCTTGGATACACACTGTGCGAATCAGTACCGAGTATCAAGATAGCTGCTTTATAATTTCATATCGTGGCATTTAATCTCATTAATGCGAGGCCACATTCTTTATACCCAAAGACTCACTCAATATCTTGCTATCACCACTTCAATTGACATCAAATGAGCATTTTTCTAATAGCACCACCGTTTCATTACATTGATAATGAAGGTATGATCACGGTCATTTTTGTCAAACGTCCACGCTCTTACTGTGTGAATCTTGTCTCTCCATTAGACCATACTTTTAACGAGCATTCTTCTGGTTGTAGACAGCAAAACAAGTATTGAATTCAATGCACAATTTCAAAAACAGTTTAAAAACCACTATGAAAGAGAAATTGTATCCGAGAACAACAGATTGAAGCTGCTGGCGCATACAAAAGCTGTGGATGTGTGGAATATGCATAATTTGCTTTCATGTAATTACGTGAAATTTCAGTAAAACTACAGGATATTTTGGGGAAATTATGCAAGACATTACGATAGAATGACATTTTGCAAAAATTATGCATCAAAGCACAAAATGAAAATCTGGTAAATTTGGAATTTAGCGGTAGACTTTAGTGTAAAATGTGTTTAAGACTCATTTTGCACTAAAGTGTTGCGAACAATAGCTGCTCATTCTCTGGTCATGTGGGTTGTTCGTATGCTTTAATTCTGCCACAAATGTGGTGTAACTACCTGACATAGTGTTATTTTGGGACTTTCACATTCCACGCGTAACGTGAAATTTCTGATATTACGTGAAATACATAATTGTAATTTAAATTTTGCCTGAGATACCATGGATCATACGAGTTACAGCAGCGGTAGACATTAAATGACTCCCAACGGCACTTGCATCAGGCTCTTACTTTTAGGCACACAGATCCAGGGGCCACCCAACCCTCAGTGATTGGGCTCACCAAGCATCCCTGTCTCTCGGGCCGATATAGACAAGCAGTCACGGCCCAGCTCAATGGAGGTAGTCTAAAGCATATCCATGTACAATATAAACACAATTATTACTGTTGTACTAAAGATGTGAATGTCGAGCTACAGTTTTGTGATACTGCAACACATTAATATCATCTCAATATATACAAATATCTTCACAACATTAACGTTAATTCAGAAAAGTAGTTACATGACGCAAGGTACAATATAGAGTACACAAAACTGAACAAATAGGGTAATATTACAATATAGCATATAAACCAAGCCAGAGCACCAGGCTATTTAATGATAAAATGTTTGAACTTAATTAATAATCACAAATTTCAGAACAATACCGTGAAGGCAAATGCATAATAACCAGTACAAATTCAGTTGTGGTCGGGTTCAACAATGTCCACACAAACACAATGTTAGTGAATCGTGACAATTAATAATCAAGATATTCTAAAGTTGGAAGGATGCAATCTTCCAGGAAGTATAGGTTTTTTTGAGCAAAGCTATAATATTTAAAGTGAACAACCCTAATGTTTGTGAAGTCTAGAACAGCACAGACACAATACAAATCAACAGCAAACTTGTAACAATGGGACTGGTCACCAGCAAAGGGGCAGTGTCTAGGAGTTGAAATATGCATTTATTGGAACCAAATAGGGGGAGTATTGGAGGCAAGATGGCGGCTGCGTTATCTCAGCTGCAGCCAGCCTACTGAGCAACCTTGTATACCGGAGTGGTACAGTATAGACTATCTTCCCTCCCCAAGAGACATATTAGCTTGTAGATTGAGTAAGCATGGTCATCCTTGCATTTCTCTGCGTAACGGCAGATAGGTGACTATCTGAAGGACTGACTGGGAGACTCAGCGCAGCTTCTGTGGCCTCCCTCTTCGCATGGTGTCTCAGGGCCACCTGCTGGCTTATCCTCAGGAAGCAAGGTCAGCATACCATCCCTTGGGTTGTACGTGATGTCTCCCAAGCCTGCGAGAGGAGCGAAGGCTTGCGGGCTGACTACTCTAGAAAATGCTGGAACGCACCACTCTACAACTGCTCCAGCAAGCACGAAGCAGGAAGGACGTCCACTCCAGGTCGGTGGTGGCGGTAGCAGTGGAACGATGCCTGACATGACAAGATTCCTTATCAGGCCCCCCTGACAAACGGGATCAGCTCCTAGTAAAGCAGATGAGGTCAGTGTAAATATTCTGCAGGATTCTTTGCTTGATGATGCAGGCGGGGCCTTGGGGGGATTGTAGGAGGGACAGATATTTCCAATATTGCCACTATCCCATGGAGAATTTGTGCAGGCAGTCAATAATTTTATGGCAAGACCGGAGGCTCCGATTATGCTTCCTTTTCTTGCTTTATTTTTAATAGCAGCTGCAGCCAAGATAAAAAACACCAATCCCAGAAGGTTTGCAGAACAAGCAACCAATGGGAAACAAAGAAGAGTACAACCAATCAGCACCCTATGCGCGTAAAGATATACCAATCCTGAGTGCAAGCAGCCCTCTTTTCTTGCAGCTCGCAGTCAAGATAAGTATATCTTTTTGGTGCTCCTAATATTATTTTGATTCTGCATGCCTAAGTTAAACTGTTTTATTATATTTACTGTTTACTAATACGTTGTTAAATGGGAAGTGCGTGTTCACGCGTTCATTTGCCGACTGAAAGTTAGTGCTTTGTTCTGTTTTACCCCCGCGTTGTTTAGCAGCGTCTTTCCTGTTATTGTGTTGAGCGCGTCAGCGTTCTATTCTGAACGCCTTTAGACACGCGTCTTTCCCTCAGGCATTTCCAACGCTGACAGTCTGCCAGACGGTCGCGGAGGCTCTTCCACTTCCATTTGCCTTTCGCTTACCGAGTTCGGAAGCTGAACGGAGCCGCTTTCCTCTCTCAAACCCTCGTTGCTCTCAGCCTCAGAGTTAGTTTTACTGCCACTCCCTTTTTAGGCGTGGCTTCACCGCTTTTGCCTTTCGTTTGGCAGTTTTATCGGTGAGTTACTGCTCTTCCTGCAAAGCCCTTCCCCTCATCTTGTTAACCCCTTTTTTACCAGTTTGTTCTTGTTTCCATTCAGGGCAATGGATTTTTCTGATTTCTTCTCAAACAATGATGATTTACTAATAATTTGAATTACTTTATTCAGTCCTCTGTAAGTAAGGCAGTTTCTGCTTCTATGATAAAAATTTCCAAACAAATTGAAAATACTGTGTCTTCACACTTAGCCCATTCTGCGGGGGAAAGCAGAAAGCGCAAAGCCTCGGAGGCTTCTAATTCTAACCAAACAATTGCCTCTTCTGCGCTAATGGACAGTGAGTTAAACTCACACAGGATAGAGGATGAAGTTCCTCACAGGCCTCCTAATGCGGAGGGGAAAAACTCTATGGGTTCAAAAAGTAAATAAAAAAACAAACATATCGCAAAAACCCATAAGATTGTGATTGAAAATATCAAAGACACAGATGATGATATGGACGATATTGGATCCAATACGGATAATGAGGACAAGAACAACTCTGATTTCTGGATTGGGCCTCCACCTAAAAAGGCAAAATCAGCTTCATCTGATCACTCACATTCACCTCTGCTAGACTCAGATGGCAATCCTATGTTCAATCCTTCCCTAATACATCAACCCAATTCCACGGAGTGGTTACCCTCCAATCACGTGGCTAATTACATCCTAGCCAAACTACGACTTCCCTTAGATAAACAAGTTCGGTCCAGATTGCGTTCTGAGTGCCCTAGACCCTCTCTTCCCTTACACATAACTGCCACCCCAGCCATCGATCCATCAATGATTACTTTTTTCTCCAAGTTCGGGAAAAGACCCTCGCAAAGGGGTAGGCAGAGCTTGGTCCCTCTGTCAAGACAAAGTTCTCGACATGGTGGGTCCCCTTGCTTGCATTTTTGATCTAGCTGAATCCGCAAGACTCAACAATGAACCTATTGATCCTGAAGTATTGTCACTTTGGATTCAGCAAGCCTTCTGCTTACTTGGCAATGCAAACTCAGCCATGACGCATGAACGTCGCAAAGGTCTATCACTCAAATTAGATCCGAAGCTTGCAAATCCAACAGCCATGGATCCTGGATCAAAAGCTGATGGACTTCTCTTTGGAGATTCTTTCATCAAAGAGTTGAGTAGATATGTCACCACCTTTGCCTCTCTGGACAAAGCGCAACAGTGCCTTAAGAAGGTTTTCAACGCACGGGTTTTTGCCAGGGCCGGTAGAGGAAGAGGCCACTATACCGGCCGGTCCATCAGAAACCAAGGCTTCAGAGGTTCCTATGGTTATCAACAACACGATTTCCGGCCGCAATTCTACCCTCAGCACTCCAGAGGGGTCAGAGGCAGAAATCAGCGCAACCCCAAGGCTTTCAACAACTCAGGTAAGCCATCTTTCTGGCCATCTTTCTATAGGGGGTCGCCTAAACCTTTTTCTCCACAAGTGGAAAGAAATTACCTTAGACCCTTGGGCTCTCAATACCGTCCAAGGTTACTTAATAGAGTTTTAGGGCCAGATGTAGCAAGGGTTTTGCGAGTCGCAAACGGCGAAAAACGCCGTTTGCGACTCGCAAAAGCCACTTTGCTATGTTGAAATGCATTTTGCGAGTCGGATCCGACTCGCAAAATGCATTTCCGAATCGCAAATAGGAAGGGGTGTTCCCTTCCTATTTGCGATTCGCAATGGTATGCAATTCCATTTGTGACCGCGTATGCGGTCGCAAATGGAGTCGCAGTTACCATCCACTTGAAGTGGATGGTAACCCATTCGCAAACGGGAAGGGGCCCCCATGGGACCCCTTCCCCTTTGTGAATGGACCCCAAAACATTTTTTCAGGGCAGGGAGTGGTCCAAGGGACCACTCCCTGCCCTGAAAAAAACGAAACAAAAGGTTTCGGATTTTTTGAAATGCAGCTCGTTTTCCCTTAGGGAAAACGGGCTACATTTCAAAAAAAAAATAAACTGCTTTATTTAAAAGCAGGTCGCTAACATGGAGGCCTGCTGACTACAGCAGGCCTCCATGTTAGCGAGTGCCTATACTCGCTATGGGGCCGCAATTTGCGACCCACCTCATGAATATTCATGAGGTGGGTCATTGCGACCCCATAGCGAGTTGCAGTCGGTGTCTGAGACACCGTACTGCATACCAAATTGCGAGTTGCAATTTGCGAGTCGGAAGGACTCGCAAATTGCAACTCGCAATTTGTTTTTTTCGTACATCTGGCCCTTACAGTCTTCATTATCAAACGTTCCCACTTTCCCCGGTCAATTTTTCAGAAGAAATGTCAAATCTAATATTACCTGAAATACAAGATCTCCTTCCAAAACGGGCTATTGAGCGAGCCCTTCCTCTTCCTTCCAGTTTCATAAGCCCCCTTTTTCTAGTAATCAGGACAAAAAAAAAATCAGACCAGTCATCAATCTTAAACAATTCAACCAATTTGTCATCTATCGACATTTCAAGATGGAAACAATTCTTCATCTCAGAGATTCACTTCTTCTGAATGATTGTATGGTCCGTCTGGACCTTCAGGATGCCTATCTAACAGTTCCCATTCATTATTCTCACAGAAAGTTTCTTCAATTTCAATGGCAACATCAAACCTATCAGTTCACTTGCCTGCCCTTCGGTCTCTCTTCGGCTCCTTGGTGTTTCACCAAATTAATGAAACCTGTTGTAGCTCATCTCAGATCTCACGGTTTCAGATTAATAATTTACCTAGACGATATTCTCCTCATGCATCAAGACGCCTCTATTCTTTGTTCCCAACTGTCCTACACCATCTCCCTTCTTTCAGAGCTAGGTTTTGTAATCAACAACGAGAAATCTCTCTTTATTCCAGTGCAGAACATGGAATTCCTAGGCTTCCTACTCAATTCTACTCAAGGTCTTCTACAACTCCCGGAATCAAAAATAAAATCCATAAAATCAGAGATAATCCTCTCTTTACGCCAGACTTTTCTCTCCCTAAGGTCTCCTGCAAGAATTGTAGGTCTTCTTTCTTCCTCGATTCAAGCAATTTTTCCAGGTCCCCTCCATTATCGAGCTCTCCAGAGATTAAAGATTCGACATCTGCGCAAAGGTCTTGCCTATTCAGATACCATCCCTCTCGATTCCGAATCCCGTACAGAACTTCAATGGTGGCTAGATCACCTAGAAGCCTGGAACGGCGGGACAATCTTTGCATCAGCCCCAGATCTTGTCTTAGAATCCGATGCAAGCCTAACAGGCTGGGGCGCAAGGTGTGGTCAAATATCGACTGGAGGCACATGGTCGTCACAGGAGTCTTCATTGCACATCAACTGTTTAGAGATGCTTGCAGGCTCCTTTGCGATCAGAATCTTCACCAAAAACAGAGTCCACTGTTCAGTCCTTTTACGCATGGACAACCTCTCTGCAGTCAAATACATCAATCATCTCGGTGGTACAAAATCCAAACCACTAGCCGAGTTAGCCAAAAATTTCTGGGAATTTTGTCTTCACAGAAAAATTTCAGTTCGAGCAGAATACTTGCCAGGTTCGCTCAATTCAGTGGCAGATTGGTTTTCGCGTCATCTCTCCGACTCCAGCGACTGGAAGCTTCACTCTTCAGTTTTCAACCTATCACATCACAAATGGGGGCCCTTCTACATAGACCTCTTCGCATCTCGACTCAACTATCAAATTCCACATTTCTTCAGCTGGAGGCCAGATCCTCAGGCTCTAGCGACCAATGCTTTTCTCCAACAGTGGTCCCAGGCAATACATTACGCCTTCCCGCCCTTCATCATGATAAACAGAGTTCTTGCTCATCTTTGATGTCAGAAAGCCACTGTTGTTTTAGTCGTCCCGTTCTGGCAATCTTAAGTGTGGCACCCTACTCTTCTCGAACTGTCGATCGACTTCCCAGTCCTTCTTCCCTCCTTCCCATCCCTCCTTCTCAACCCCCAAGGTCTTCCCCACGACCTCATTCTCAACAAATCCCTGCTTCTATCGGCCTGGAAAGTCTCAGGTCTTCCTCATCTTATCCAGGAGTTTCACTCGAAGCTTCAACCTACATCAACAATTCCTGGGCTCTGGGCACATCCAAGGCTTCCAAATCAGCCTGGTCTATCTGGTCTAGCTGGTGTCTGGGAAAGGCTTGTGATCCCTTTTCAGCAGATCTAAGTTTAATAGCTAATTTCCTTGCCTTTCAAGCTAGCTCAGGCAAGTCTTACAGGACCATTAACTTATATAGGTCCGCCATCTCTCCCCACCATCCTTTCATAAACGGAAAACCTGTAGGTGGACATCCTATTATCTGTCGTTTTCTAAAAGGAGTAAAATTCTCCAACCCTCCCCTCCCCAAGTATACCGCCTTATGGGATGTTAACCTCGTTTTACAAATGTTTTTATCCTGGCAGGGCAATTACCTTTTGTCTTTGAAAATGCTTTCTGCTAAACTAACCATGTTACTCTGGTTAGTCTCTATTAAACGTCTTTCTGATGTTAAAGCTTTGGACATTCCTGCTCGTCACTTTACTCCTACTGGTGTCCTTTTCAATGTTTCTCGTCGTACAAAAAACAGTATTTCTTCTGTTTTCTATCTGTTTTTTTCCTAATTATCCAAAACTATGTGTGGGAAACTGTTTAAAAGTTTATGAACAAAAGATTGCCGTTCTTAGAACATTTTCAGCTTCACAACTTTTAATTTCCTTCAGGAAACTCTATAAACTAGTTTCTTCTCCTACTTTGGCCCGTTGGGTTAAATGGACAATGTCTCTGGCAGGCATTGACACCTCAAAATTCGGAGCCCACTCTGTTAGAGGAGCTAGGGCGTTCAAAGCCTTCTGGGCTGGCTCCCGTTTGGAAGATATTGTAAGATCGGCAGATTGGTCAAATGATTTTATTTTCCGTACATTTTACTGCAAGCCTGTTGATACTGCTACTTCTTTGGTAATTATTATGCTTTAAACAAGCATAATAGGAGCCTCCCGTCTTTCCATAAAATGTAGATTTTCCAAATAATTTATGATGGAAAGTCTTCATTTTATTAAAGACACGGAGGTGAGTATTATCCCACCACATACGTTTCTAATGCTGTTGTATGTTTTACCCACCCTCTTTAGTGGCTACCAGTGTTCCAACGTCTACTTCAGTCTGAAGATCCGGTTTTTGCTACTACCCAGAACCTTCCTCCGTTCCACTCTTCATCGAAACCAGATACTGGTCATCATCATCACATCAAGTTTTCCTCTTCTTCTACTCTAAACAAAGTTCAGGACTTGTTCGCTTTGGTTCTAGCCATATGTATAATATGTTGTATTTTACCTTTGTTTAAATTCTTCTCTTGACTACCTTGCAGTTAAAAAGAGGGCTGCTTGTACTCAGGATTGGTATATCTTTACGAGCATAGGGTGCTGATTGGTTGTACTCTTCTTTGTTTCCCATTGGTTGCTTGTTCTGCAAACCTTCTGGGATTGGTGTTTTTTATCTTGGCTGCAGCTGCTATTAAAAATAAAGCAAGAAAAGGAAGCATCATACTCGCCTCCGTGTCTTTAATAAAATTAAGACTTTCCATCATAAATTATTTGGAAAATCTACATTCTAACCCGATAATTGACATGCTGGAAGCAGCTGACGTGGCTGTAGAAATGAAATAGGATTCCTGAAGGGACAGAAGTGAGGATGTTGGGGATGCTTCTCAGGGTGTCCCAAAGGCTGTAATAAAGGGAACACTTATCCACCTGAACTGGGGTAATGACGATAAGCAAACCCTTAGATCAGTGCTGACTACCACTGGAACTAGAGCAGGGGCAGAAATTGAGCCTGGGGAAAAATTCTTCTCTCTCTCTGACATATCGAGTTGGTCAGGGGAGGATGACAAGTCGGACTCAATGCAATCCAGTAATGATGATGGTCACCATACCCCTGGGTCTAATGCTCCAAACTCGAGGCCAGTCAGTACTGGTGCAGTTAGGAAGAAGAAAAGCCAGGAGAGTGCTCCTACTAGTACGGGAGTCCCCAGGGGGAAGGATCTGCTCTGGGAATACTCTGCAAGCGCTGCCCTGGGGCCCATTGACTCAGGTAGTAAACCAGATCGTGTGCTGGATGGTGAAGCCCCAGAGGGTGTCTCATTAGGGGCAATCTATCAAAAGTATTATGGTTCACAGAGATGAAACCAGAACTGAGAGCAGGAAGACACAAGCTGCTTGCTGCAAAATGCAGTTAGCCATTCAACGGGTTGCTAAATCTTGTACTGAATTTGTGGAGCAGATCAGTGAGACAGAAACCTGCATTTCCAGTGTAGAAGACGATCTAACAGCCCAGAAGCAAGTTTTTAACTATTTAAGAGCACAAGTAGAAGATGCACAAGGGAAACTTGAAGAGTTTGAAAATAGACTGAGACGCAACAATCTTTGTGTGCTGGGTGTGGTGGAAGGGGTTGGATACTTGGCAGTTCATGGTGGATCTGTTTAAGGAGGACCTCCCTGAACTCTTGCAATGGTCCTGGAAAAATGAAATTCAAAGAGCGCACAGATTCCCCTTGGTATGGTGGCCAGTGTAGGCCAGGATGAGATAAACCTAGAGCCACACTTATATATGTGGATAACTTGCTGTTGTGACAATCTCTGTATGACTTGGCTCGACCAGCTAGGAAGAGATTTACCAAGGGACAGGAATTCTTCATCAGACCAGTCTTCTGTCAAATAACTGTTGAGAAGGGGTGGCGATTGTGCCAGTTGATCCCGGCCTTTCAGGAGAAGAGTGCTCAACAATTTTTGCTTAATCCAGCTAAACGTAAAGTTATAGCAAAAGATCACTCGTATTTCTTTATTTCTGAAATCAAGGCCAAAGAATTCTTGGAGAGTCCAAAGTCAGACTGAGCGTGGATTTAAGATGTTAAATTCTCATTGAAGTTATAACGGATGGTTACTGGGGGTGGGGGAGAGGGGTAGGGGCAGGATATCCACTGACTTTTCCAAAAGGGGTGCTAAGGTCTTAACAGCTGGAGAAATCTATAAGATGTCTCAAGCTTGTCTCAGGGGGCCTGCATTCCATCATGAATGGATCCCTATGATCCATATGCCCTCAGGTTTGGATTAGGGAGTGGGAGTGGGGGAGGGAGGGTTGGGGGTGAGGTTAGCTGGGGGCGGAGTGGGGCACAAGGGCAGTGGAGGGACACCTGGGTGTTGGGGGGAGGGGTAAAAGGAGCCAGTTCAGAAACCTATTTGGTCAAGCCAAGGTCACGGTCTGGGCCTTTGGAATTGTAGGGATGGGCAAAAAAGGGGAGGGGGAAACAATTGATGATGGTTGGTAGTCGAAACCTGATTTAGAGAAGCATGCTACAATAGAGCTATCCTACAAGCTGCATGATGAGAGGGATAAGCTCTGTATCTGTACCATCAACATTTGTGATCTTAATTATAGGGAGAAGAGGCAACATACCAGATTAGGGCTTAAGGCCATGCACCCAGATATAGAATGCATTCAGGAAACTCACATTCCTTGCTTTATCGGATCATAATCCTTTGGTACTGGAAATTCTGGTAGCCGGATTATGCAGGCCCCAAAGAGTTTTTACATTTGATGGGAAACTGTTAATGGAAGAGGCGTATGTACATAGGTGCTTTTGGTTGAGGGAGTTTCTGGCAATTAATAGAGGCACCACTTCTCTGAAAGTTTTGTGGGATGCCCTGAAAGCGGGGGTTAGATGGACAATTGATTATATCAGGAGGGTGATCACATCATTCGACGTAGCGGCAGCTCATCGAACCCACCTGGGACTGATTTTACTGGACTCAGAGAAAGCGTTCGATCGGATTGCATGGCCGTTTCTTTGGTCAGTGATAAAGTATAATTGCTTCTCGGATGAATATATAGGAGCCATTAGGACATTATATAAGAATCCAACAGCCAGGTTATGCATTGCCGGAGCAGAGTCAGAGTGCGATATATATTGCCAGAGGAACAAGGCAGGGGTGTCCTTGTTCACCTTTGCTTTTTGCTCTGTATATTGATCCTTTTATTGCCAAAATTGAACAGACTCATTAAATCAAGCCCATAATTTTACAGTCTATACAATATAAGGTATTCGCATAGGTGGATGATATGGGAGTAGTCTCCACTGAACATACAGCAGATTTAATGGAAATTGAATCCCTCGTTGAGAAGTTTGGTGAATATTATGGATACAAATTAAACACTGCTAAGACTCCAATTATCTGTACAGCTATGGTGGGTTCAGGGGATCTGCAGGTCACGGGTGAGGCTCTCTGTTTGGGGATAAGAATCACTGCTGTAATAGATCATCTGGTAGTAATCAACCTTGCTTCCATATTTGGTAAAGTGAGGCGGGAATTGGAAATAATAGACTGTCTGTATCTCTCGCTTATGGGCAGATGCAATGTGATCAAGGTGGTGGTATTGACTAAGGTACTGTATCTGTTTTGGGCCATCCCCTTAGAGATTGGAAAAGGCTAGCTTTGAAAACTGGAGTTGCTATGTCTCAGCTTTGTGTGGAACTATAAAAAACTCAGGAGAGTGTGGAAGTATATGATGCTACCCAGGCGCCAAGGGGGCTGGTCAGTTCTGAACTTGACTTTGTACTGCTGGGCCTGTATGTTGCAACATATGGCTTTACTACTAACTGGGGACATGGCAGGGCTAAGCTCGACAGAAACCCCAACCATACACAAAGTGCAGATGGGCGAAGAGTCGGCAGCAATTTTTTGGAGGTTCTCAAGCCTAGCTATTATAAAAAAAATATTGTATTTTAATCTCAATGCAGTTGGATGCCTTAGAAAATCAAAACTCCAAATGGGCAGCTAGATTTGGCACGACCCAGGTGATAATAGAGGATTCGCAGGCTCTTTGTGTTAAGATCCATCTTACTGCCAGCTTGAGAAGTAAGCGACTTCAAGACTATCTTTGGTTTATATTATACACCTGTAAAGCTGGCCGAGTGTGGAGGGGATGCTGAGGGTAGATGTAAATGTGTGATGCTAAACTGACCGACATTGTACATATTTTTTGTGTCTGTCCTAAACTGGAACCCTCTCCTCCTGCAGTCTAATGCAGGATTTCTGAGTGCTATTCTTGGGCAACCACTGCAGATAGACCCCCATATGCTGCTGTGAGGTTTGGTTGATGATAGTGATGCCCATCCTGTACCTAAGGACCATGTGCAGCTGATATTTATTTTGATGGCAGTCACACGACTATGCATCGCTTCTGAGTGGGTAAAGCCTGAGACGCCCACCTTCTCTACGTGTCAGTTTAGGTTTATGGTAGTATATACTATGGAGTCATGTCTATATAAACTTAAGGGCCTTAGAACCCACCGTCGGGGCAAAGCTATCTGGGAACCAGTGGCTAGGTGGTTAGCAGAAGACTAGTGGCTTACCCAGGGAGCATGGCTTGTCCTCCTTTTTTAATGATAACGTTATCTCAGGTATGAATTTATTAACTCACTCTTGCAGGGAACAGACTATGATCCACTCCCTGTTTCCCGATGCTCACCTGCTGCTATGTTCTGGATGAATTTCTGAAATAACCGAATTTGGCTATGACTTTGTCCGGATTCAGTCCGAGGCTTTTCTTTTATAACTGGCTATGTGCTGTCTTGTATTCTATGTATGTATATGCTTGAATGAACTGGCGAAAAATCAATTTTAAAAAAAGGACCCAAACAAGGGGGCTGATCTCCTAATTTAGGTTGACAGAGGTTTGTCCATCTGAGAATAACATGCATTCTGGGGGATCCAGAAGGTTCTGGTCTTGGGCTGGCTCAGAGGTTCGTAACAAGCAGAGCCAGCAGGAGCAAGGCCATTCAGGTCCATGTCCACGTGACACCCAATGAACTGAAGGGGTGCTGGGACTTATATTCCCAGAGCTAGGTAGTTGGACATCAGTTCATTTTTTCATATTATTTTAAAGAAAAGGCGATCCAGTATATGCATGATAAATAGCATATGAATAAATTATAAAATAGCAGTAGGTGATAAAGTAAGCTCAACAATAAATAGGAACAGCAAATACTATCAATAAATAATAGCATGCCTCTATAATATTCCTAAGTGCGCTGATTATCCGATAGTGAGTGTATTTTGTTTACGTTTTGACGGCTTTTTATTATCTTTTATAGTGAAAGGTCCTATATGATTAACATTTTCATGATTCATGTTATACACACCGTTATTATCTGTTAAACAAGAACAATTAGTTAAATATAAAGCCAAGATTATGTAATGTCAAGTGCAAAATAACCACTATTTTAAATGTTTATAGTACAGATAAGTTTGTGCAAAAAATGAGTTCTCAGTTCTGTTTAAACTGATTTATTGCTGGAATATTCTGATGACAGACAGTTCCATGCCCTATATCCACCAATGAGAAATATAGGATGGGTGTATATCAAGCCAACTCTTAGCAATATAGAACCTAGCACTTATGCTCATAAAATATGCCATCCTACTTTATTTTAGCTTTTAGTGCGATATGTGGCCTAATATTACTGCCTTGATTGTGACAATAAGTTTTAATTCAGTAAATCGGCAAATTTCTGTAATTATTTGATACCAGAGCTATTTAATCTTCCCACAGGTAGGAAAAATGTGTAATGTATCTGGGTCAGCAGTAGCACAGTGAACGGACACCGAGTTCTCCTTATATCCTCATGGTTGAAACATTTTGGGTGTATAGTATAGCTTTGCATTACCTTGTATTGATGTGTTTTAAGTCAAGAAAAATCAGGGTGAGATTTATGGATTTATCTTTTCAAAACTGATAGGTTTACCTAGTTTATTAGCCCATTTATGAGCGAGCGGGATGTTGTAAATTGCCTAGTTGGTCATTGATTAAAATGTGAAAAACTCGGCTCATCATCTCTTTATTTTGATTTAACCAGAGGGCTTCTATTATTAGGATATTAAATATGCTAAGGATTCCTGGCAACTGTTGTGTAATGTAGTTTATAATTTGGATATATAGGAAGATCCCACTTTCTGGAAGACATTATTTAGCTTTAGGAGCTTCAAAAGACAAGGGCAGGTTAATTTTGCCAACCATCAGTAATCTTGAACTGTACCATGTTCAAATGTGTAAGTCATGGGAAAATGCAGGCAAAGTGCAGAGCCAGGTAAAACAACCCGCTTAATGAATGAGTTATTTACGAATGTTAGAAGTCTCAGCCCAAAGCTGCCGGCCCTGATCAAAAATCCTCCCTTAGGTACCACTCGTGTTAACTCAGTTGTATTGCCTAGATCTGATGTAACAATATTTATTTCAAAACTTAAATCTAAGGGGGAAAATCAAAGGGAAAAGCAACGCAAAAATGTGTTGTGCCATTGAGTATTTTCAAAATGGAATCTTCGAGTATAAAGAATGCAGAACCCTCAACATGGGTGGGCACTGAACACCTAGTGACACCAGAATGTTTTTTCTCTTTTGATCATTGATATGGGTGCCCTAATGGTGAGCTAGTATGGTTGAAGGGTGATGGGGCTGGAACCTTGAAGAGGGCACAGTGTGCCAGTCAGAAACTGTATCAACATGAACCTGTTAATAACTTAAATAAGGCTATACATTACCAAGCAGCTAATGACCCTTAGCATGTATGGGTGTCAGCCGGGTCACATAACAATGGTGAGGTTAAATCACAGCAACAGCAAATGCAGCGGGATATCTCAGCCAACAACCACTGTGAGCTAACTCTTCTTCACTCTGATGCAAAAAACGCCTTCCCGATCAGTCTATAGAGAGCGTAACCGACCCTGACACACCTGGTAAAACCGAACACCACTACTCTGCATTATCCTCCGTAAACAACCTGCTATACCTGCATAGTGAAGAATATAAAAAAAATATTGTGCAAAATTTAGGACTTACCAACTTAAGGCCCAGATTGCATTTCGCAAAATGACCCAACAAATAGGATTCTAGGAGTTGAACAACATACTTCCAACCTTCAGGATGCTTCCCAAGCAATGCAATAGAAAGTAGGGGAGCAGGAACAGAAGAAAAAAGTCCTAGACTTAGGGCCATATTTATACTTTTTCACGCAAAACTGCGCTAACTCAGTTTTGCGTCAAAAAAATTAGCGCCGGCTAACGCCATTCTGAAGCACCATGCGGGCGCCGTATTTAATCAATGACGTTAGCCAGCGTTAGCCGCCGGCGTTGCCTGGTGTGCGTGGAAAAAAACGACGTACACCAGGCAGCGCTGGCGTAGGGGGATATGGAGCTTCGGCGTAAAAAAATGGGGCAAGTCAGGCTGAGGCAAATTTTTCGCCTCAACCCGATTTGCGCCATTTTTGTCGACTCCCAACCCCCATAGAAATTACTCCTGTCTTAGCAAAGACAGGAGTCATGCCCCCTTGCCCAATGGCCATGCCCAGGGGACTTCTGTCCCCTGGGCATGGTCATTGGGCATAGTGGCATGTAGGGGGGCACAAATTAGGCCCCCCTATGCCACAAAAAAAAAATATACATAAACTTACCGGAACTTACCTTAATGTCCCTGGGATGGGTCCCTCCAGCCTTGGGTGTCCTCCTGGACAGGGGGTGTCCCTGGGGGCATGGGAGGGCACCTCTGGGCTCCTTCCGAGCCCACAGGTCCCTTAACGCCTGCCTTGTCCAGGCGCTAAAAAACGGCGCAAAAGCGGCCGTACGTTATTTTTTTGGACCCGCCCACTCCCGGGCGTGATTTTTGCCCAGGAGTGTAAATACGGCGCACATGCCTCGGAGTCAATTTTTTAGACGTGAACGCCTACCTTGCATCTCATTAACGCAAAGTAAGTGTCCACGCAAAAAAATGACGCAAACTCCATGGACTTTGGCGCTAGACGCGTCTAACGCCAAAGTATAAATATGGAGTTAGTTTTGCGTCAGAATTGCGTAAAAAAAAACGACGCAATTCCGGCGCAAACAGAGTATAAATATGCCCCTTAATGTTAGAAGTTTTGGAAAATTGAAGAATTCCGCGTAACTTGAGAATCCTAGGTAGCCTAAAGGTTGCTTAATGGAATCTTGGGTATTTTTGGTTCGAATACCATAGCAGGCATTTCCGAACCTGGCAGAGTGGGATATTAGTTGCAAAATTCAAAGAGCATCCATACTCCTCTTTCAGAAGTCTAAAAACACGAGGTGCCATGATCGTTGTTGGAGTGTAGTTGGTTAATCAAAATTAACATGAAAAGTTTGCAGATTAATGTATAATGATGCCGCATAGAAATTATATTAATGTGCTTTTACTAAACGTGTGTTTGAATGTGCCCACAGGGAGTGGCCACCACTGTATACGATGATAATTGAAACTGACTAATAATGAAATATTAATGTACTAATGTATGATTTTGTATTAGTATTAAGAGTTATATGTTAAGGTTTTGCAAATTGATCTCTAGGCCTTAGTTAGCATGAGTCGGGGCCTAGCTGTCCGGTTTCATATTAAATGTGTTTTTCTAACGTGCAGTGTGCTGACTTGCTGAAGGACATGTAGCCGTACTTTTCCAGAAGAGTAGAAGATGTGTGTAACCGTAGTAAATTCTTTCTCATCAGACTCGACTGGCTGTAGGAGACATTCTTGCCGAATGCAACAGTGTAAACTTGCACATGAACTGGTATAGACAATGGAACTACTCACTGGGTCTGTGAGAGGACCGCGAGAACGTGAAATTGTACCTGACATTCTGCCGTTGGAGACTTCAATTACAGAAGCCAATAAACTACGTGAGAACTGTTATGAGGTGACAATTTTAATGAGGCGACAAGTAAACCATTGGAGGGAGATAATGGTGCACCAAAACTTGCCCAATTGGAAATTAGGGGACTGCACAACAAGTTTAATATAATCCTTTGACACAAGGAGAAAGCAGCCATATTCCGAGCCATTTTCTATAGCCATTACGTGCCTTTGGTATTACCTAGACACTTTGTCATTCTGTCTTGAAGACTTTGCGGTTTAATTCTTCGAACCATCCTTATTCCGCCTTGCCCTGATTCATACTTTTCCTCCTTAAGAGGGAAGTGTCCTGTATTGCCTGTCTTGCTGAACTTTGCGGTGTATCTTGGCTGATGGTGAATCAACTGATGTCCTGAGGACGAAGACTGACTCTGTATGCTGACTCATTACGGAGGGTAACTATATAATGATGAAATTCTAATTGTCTGTTTGCCTTTTCTTTCTAGGTACCAACTGCTATCTTTTGATAGAGACCATAGTTAGATGTTTTCTAAATTTGTGTTGCTAAATTGTTTTGCCCAACATGCTAATGCTAATTCGAGGTTAGGTAAGGAATTCACTAAACGGACCCAAATAGACAAATGACTGAATCTATGCTTTGTTGAATAACGCGCTAATGATACTCTGCTAAGATTAACCCATGTTGACATCGTGCTTTGTTCTAATGTTTAGGATTTTTGCATTGATGAAGTCTTATTCGAGTTGCCATATTATTACTGTGTTGATGTGTTTTCTGGTATTGAGACTAATAAACTTACTCGTAGAAGTGTAATCAATAGGGAATAAATATCATAAATCTTACTAAATCTGGTGTAGTTATTCATGACTGAGAGGTCTTGGTGTGTTTGATTCTTACTTATGCCATTATCCAAATTGAATCGATTTGCTATAGTGAATATTGATGATGTTATTGATCTATTGATTGGCATGTTGATTAATTGTCTCGTCCTGAGGTGTCTTCAATCAGGGTCAAAAGATTCATTGGCCTAAAACGAGTCCAAGACTAATTAAATTATCTAAGACGGGACGCGTTATCATCAATCACGGGCGATTTTAATTTAAATTGGAAACTTTATACCTAGACAGCTTCTTTAATAGTTTGCTTGACTGAACAATTCAGTCAAAGCCTGAGATTTGACCTTCTTTGTACAGGTGGATTTCTGGAAAGTATCACTACAGTGCACTGACCTAGTCATTCCTCTATGTGCAGAAGACTATTAGACGGGTGAGGGCACTGCTCTGGTGCATTTTCACCCAGAGAGTCTGAAAAAATAAGGGGCAGAAAAGTGGGGACAGGGCTGTCCTCTGTGGGCCATCTTCCATTTTGAAAACACTATACTTAGACAACCATATATGTTTGGAAATACTGACGGCTAACATTAATGACAAAGCACTGGTAAAGTATGCAAAGTCTTAACCGTGCGCATTCATTCTAATGTTTATGGAGGGTGTGGTAGTGTTGTTGCATGTAATGTTTGCAGACATTACATTTACTTAACAAATAGCCTTTGAAGTTATTTTACATAGGGAGGCCCGTAAGCAATTCTCCTGTGTGCCACTAGAGACACACAAACAGAATAATTTGCAACCAGCCAGGGCTTGTGAGGTTAAGGGAGGGCTATTTCCATGAGAGCCCAGGGTGAGAGAACAATGGAGCACCTTTATTGCTCAGGGTACACCAAAACTTGTCCATGAGGTGTGTAATGTATCGCAATTTGAACAGTACTTAGGGAGTATTGCCCTTACAAACCCTACAAAAACGAATGAAACTTTTAGATGTAAAGGAAAATCAATTTGGATGAAATTTCTCCAAGAGCGTTTCTGGACGTTTGTGTCTACTATTCTAAATAAGAAAGCACCAACCACAAACAATTAAACATAGGCCAAACCAGCCACATTGTCAGCAACACCAAATTAAAATTATCTCCGATAGTCAGACATTGGGCCAACTCCAAAACAAATGCTCTGTCAGCAAAGACAATTCACTGCATATTCCGATAGCAAAATCATAAACTCAGTTCCCAAAATAGGACAGTTAGACCTGACAGCCTTAGGGTGGTCACCCCTAACTTTTTGCCTGCCTCCCTCCACTTTTTGGACACTGTTTTTGCTGGTTTTTAGACTCTGCACACTTTACCACTGCTAACCAGTGCTAAAGTGCATATGCTCTCTCCCTTTAAACATGGTAACTTTGGATCACACCAAATTGGACTATTTGATTTACTTATAAGTCCCTAGTAGAGTGCACTATATGTGCCCAGGGCCTGTAGATTGAATGCTACTAGTGGGCCTGCAGCACTGGTTGTGCCACCCACGTAAGTAGCCCCTTAACCTTGTCTCAGGCCTGCTATTGCAAGGCCTGTGTGTGCAGTTTCACTGCCACTTCGACTTGGCATTTGAAAGTACTTGCCAAGCCTAAAACTCCCCTTTTTCTACATATAAGTCACCCCTGAGGTGTGCCCTAGGTAACCCCTAGAGCAGGGTGCTGTGTGGGTAAAAGGCAGGACATGCACCTGTGTAGTTACATGTCCTGGTAGTGTAAACCTCCTAAATTCGTTTTTACACTACTGTGAGGCCTGCTCCCTTCATAGGTTAACATTGGGGCTGCCCTCATACATTGTTGAAGTGGTAGCTGCTGATCTGAAAGGAGTAGGAAGGTCATGTTTAGTATGGCCAGAATGGTAATACAAAATCCTGCTGACTGGTGAAGTTGGATTTAATATTACTATTTTAGAAATGCCACTTTTAGAAAGTGAGCATTTCTCTGCACTTAAATCTTTCTGTGCCTTACAATCCACATCTGGCTGGGTTTAGTTGACAGCTCCTTGTGAATTCACTCAGACACACCCCAAACACAGGGTACTCAGCCTCACTTGCATACATCTGCATTTTGAATGGGTCTTCCTGGGCTGGGAGGGTGGAGGGCCTGCTCTCACACAAAGGACTGCCACACCCCCTACTGGGACCCTGGCAGACAGGATTGAACTGAAAAGGGACCTGGTGCACTTCTAAGCCACTCTTTGAAGTCTCCCCCACTTCAAAGGCACATTTGGGTATAAAACAGGGCCTCTTCCCTACCACCTCAGACACTTCCTGGAGAAGAAACCTGAACCAGAACCTGCACCCTGACAAGAAGAACTGCCTGGCTGCCTAAAGGACTCATCGGACTGCTTTCTACAAAGGACTGCTGCCTTGCTGTTGCCCTGCTGTCTTGCTGCTTCCTTGCTTTGCTGCGAAGTGCTCTCCAAGGGCTTGGATAGAGCTTGCCTCCTGTTCCCTGAAGTCTCAGGACCAAAAAGACTTCTCTCTTGTAACTGGACTCCTTGTGCTGCAAAAAATTTGATGCACGGCTTGTTCCACAGTGAAAAATTCACTGCACGCCGAACCGGAAAGACGCCGCTCAACTTTGCAAGGAAAAGATCGACGCATCGCCTGCGGTGCGACCGGAACTTCGACGCACGGGCCGCCTGGACAACGCCGCCCGACTTCCAGAGGGGAAATCGACGCAGCGCCTGCCGTGAGGGAGAAAATTCCACGCACAGCCCACCGGAACGATGCACAGCCAGATAACAAGCCCAGGACTCCACGCACAGACCCCGGGGCGTCTGAAAAACCCTCGACCCACAGAGGAGACCTGTCCGTGCACCGGAAATCGACGCAACGTCTTCCCCGCGTGAAAAATTATGACGCAAATCCGTGTGTGAAGGGGAGAAACCGACGCACACACCGTTTTCCACGCATCTCCTCCTCTGCGGCCCTTTGCAGAGATTTTTCACTCCAAACCAGGAACTTTGTGCTTGAAAGAGACTTTGTTTGCTTTTTAAAGACTTAAGACACTTTACATCACTTTCAAGTGATATCCTTACAATTTCTTATTGCATCTTTTACCATTTTGACCTGTAAATATCCAGATAAATATTATATATTTTTCTAAACACTGTGTGGTGTATTTTTGTGGTGCTATATTATGTTATTGTATGATTTATTGCAGAAATACTTTACACATTGCCTTCTAAGTTAAGCCTGACTGCTCAGTGCCAAGCTACCAGAGGGTGGGCACAGGATAATTTGGATTGTGTGTGACTTACCCTGACTAGAGTGAGGGTCCTTGCTTGGACAGGGGGTAACCTGACTGCCAACCAAAGACCCCATTTCTTAAAAGGTCCTTTCCACCCAATGTGAAAACCTAGAACCAAATATCCGTTACATGTGAATATAGGATTACACAGACCTCCTTATGTGATGGAAATCTTGGGAGTGTATGAAAGTTGCGTTCAAATCGCGAGTAGTGCTACACAGCCATAATTATAGCAACCTGTTTGCTATACAGATACCTCCATCACGACATAAATTTAATGTGTAGCTCAGGGTTAAACATTTAGAAGTGAGGCCCTGTACCCATCAAAATCCTCCCTATCTGGTTTAATTTTGTAAGGTTTGGGTCCATATGTATTTTAGATATGTGTATAGAAATGTTTGTCAAAGGCAAGAGAAAGTCAAAGCGTAGTGTTGATTTCTTTATTAATGGACACATCCTGTGTAGTTTGGTAACAGTACCAGTATGTACAACACAAGTAGGGCTTTTTTATCAGACATGGACAAAAGAATCATTGTGGAGGTGTGCTAGGGTTTGTCACTTCCCTGCACAACTTATCCGCATAAAAGAGGTATAGTCAAAGGCAAGAGAAAGTCAAACCGTAGTGTTGATTTCTTTATTAATGGACACATCCTATGTAGTTTGGTAACAGTACCAGTATGTACAACACAAGTAGGGCTTTTTATCAGACATGGACAAAAGAATAATTGTGGAGGTGTGCTAGAGTGGCAGATGTCCATCATAGTGAAACTTTGTGACAGGAGGTGCATAGTGGCCTCCACGTGGCATGCAGGTGCAATGGTGCACAACACTTATGTTGTCACACTAATTTTGAATTCTCTGAGAGCACTCTGTTACCAAATGTACACTCATGAGGTCAAAAACAACTGCCTTGAATACACCTCACATGGAATGTAATATAATCAGCATCTACTAAATTAAAGCAATTGTAATCACATTTTAATAAATTTCAGAATGTTAATACGGCTCTTTTGTCTGAGGTAAAAGTAAAACTGCCACCAGTGACTTGCATGTAAGTTCTGGTGACTTAAACATTTATCTCCCAAGGTAAATTAAATGAGATTCATCTAAAGCTGACGAATGTTTAACAAAAAGTTCTGTTGAGCAATGTTCTTTAATATTCTTTATCAATGACAGGTCAACAACATACTTGATGGCTGAGATCACTGTTCATATTACTTATGAATATCTGTTCATAAAAATGTTTTATATAATTCGCTATGTTGAAGCCCTGGCACTAAATATCTAGTCATGGGTTGGGTGAGGAAAGGGTTAATGCTTGAACGTGGCACCTTAAATTCAAGTGTTGAATGCTTTTGGCTTATTGTTCAAAGGCTCTTCTTCAACATATATTAAGGGGAGGGACTGACGAATTACAGGGCCAGGGGTGGTAGAATTTCACTGTAGTAACTTCTGAAACAAAAATCTCTTTACACAGTCTCCTCTCCAATATCATTCCTTGGCTGGGTTTAACAACTACCCACTGTGGTAGGAGAAGACGGCAATTCTGCTGCTTACTTCTAGTCAAGCACTGTGGTAAATCCTCTAGAGCAGAGTTTCTCAGTGTCTGTGCCTGCATCCCTCACTCTTCCAAAATCACATCATCAGTGATCAGTAGAGTACAATACATACCCCCTACTAAGCACTAACATTATAGCATACATATTCACCTGGAATCTCATAGTCAATGGGAGGAGGGTGTGCAGGTTTGACGTCAATGGCAATGACTTCCTCAGATGTCTTACAGTGCGGCTGATAATGGTTGTTTTGTTATAGCAAATGGAATTTAATGCGGCACACCTACAGCAGGAGAGCCTATCTCCAAGGAATTTTCAGACTAGTAAATAGCCTCTCATAACCAGTGCTCTCTGCAGACCCTATCACGGCCTCCAGTGCACAATGTAACAACCTAGCAAACTAATTCACTGGTAAGATAGAGGACATGTATTCTCACTTTCCTCCAGTCACCTCCACGCAAGGCCTGATGGCTCCACACTAATAATGGATATCACTCCTGTGACCATGCTTACTTTGTTGCCCCCTCTATGCCCGCCTGTCTTTCAAACTCTCTGCAGTCAGGTAAAATCTGGCTTACCCGAAGATCCGCTTAAACCCGATTTCTTTTTATCAAACTACAGGACCTGTTTCTTCCACCTTGCTTAGAGCGGTTTACGGCAACGTGTCCACGTACGGAGCCAGGGTCTCTGATTGTATTCACGGGTGAAGGCTCACTGATTCTCCTGGATGGCAGTGTTTTTTGACAGCTAGATTACATATTTCCAGCACTACCACTGCACAGACCTCTGCCTGCCTCTCCGTAAGTACGGATGTATTTCAAACCTGCATCATATCGGATTGCAAAGTTTAACTTCCTGGTTGGGTGTTAGTCTATGGTTTCCAAGCAAACTTGGGGAAAATTCAGTACTTTCCCCAAGGAAAGGGGGGGACATCTGTGGGGGTACACACCCGCGTCTCAGATGTGAACGAGCAGAGTATAGACGGCCGTGAAGGAGGAGACAAACGGATAGCAGTAACGGTACCATTGGGAGAGCTGTGAGCGAGAGGCTGTGACCCCAGGAGCAGAACACACATTGCTGAAGACATGAACGGGCTGTGACGGGAGAGACAGAGTGACGCACTGAGTGAGACGGAGCTGACGCACTAACAAGGGTGCCGCTGTAGACGCGGACGAGGGCATCCGGCTGCCGTTGCGGCCATTGCTGTTGCCGTGAAGGCTACTGAGAGAGGCAGGGTGAGCGCAGCTGTGTCAGTCACAGCAGCAGAGTGAGTGCACCAGGGCCACACAGAAGCGGCCCAGCCAGGTCTGGGTGCAGCTTGTGGGCCCTGTGTGCCCCGCTTACCCACCGCACCTCCCAACTGCACCTCGCTCCTCACCTACCTTCTCACTTACGAAACCTACGAACATTCAGCCCTCGGACACCCAGCCCACTGCTGTACGTCATTGCGTGTACAGCTTCACCTACTATTACCTAAGCAGAAGGTGTAGTGCTCAGGGCCTACCAGAGTCCACCATTCTCTACAGGTTGCAGTGAGCGCAGCAGTTTTTGTAAACTGCTGCAGAGAGAGTGCACCGGGGTTACACGGAGCCGGCCCGCTAGGTTGGGTGCGGCTTGTGAATACCCCAGGTGCCCCGCTCACCTGCCGCTGTAAGCCACTGTAATCCTGCAATCCTAAACATCAGGAAAAAGCAAATTGCGCTTCTCTTTCACCAATCCGGGCCAAGAGATAGCCACCATGAGATCGGGGCGACCCAGGATTCTAGCAGAGGGCAAAGTCAATCCTTTAAAACCCCATAGGAGGGCGCAAGGGAAGGGAAAGTGCTCAGCGAAGCACTCAGCGCCAAGTCCGCAAAGTAGCAGACAGGATCAGCTGATAGCGCCCCTCACTCCTTTTCAGCTCTACTTCAAACAAACAGGACTCACTAAAAAGGCGGACTTTTTGAAAGATCCAGTGGCGGCTTTCTTCTCAAATCCCGACACCGACGTCTGCCTTCCAATGCCACTGATTCCACGACCTCTGATCACGGGGCAGCTGGGGCCCAGGCTGTTAACAAACCCAACACAACAATTAGGGGTAGCCCTCCCTTGTCAGGAAACATCAAAGGACCAAGCTCCTGAAGAGCGTAGTGATCCCCTGCTCCAAGGGCAACAAATCAACTTCAGTTACTTAAGTAGCCCAATAGCGCACAAAAATTTGCAAGCAGGTAGAATCGTGACTATGGCTCAGGTACATGCCCAGGAGCGGGAAACTTCTCCAGGTGCTCATCTACAGGTTTTAACGGGCAACCCAAGTAACTCCGAGCTTCCAATCTCTACGGGTAATGCGACAGAGGTACATAATGACACTGGGTATGTGAAAACCCACCAACAATCGACCCCAATCCCGCGGTCAAATTTCAACACCCAGGGGAACAATGAGAGACTGGACATTGGTTCTGAAGTAATTACAGGGTTGGAAGATTCCTGGTTACAGTCGCTCTCTATAACAAATAACAAAGACCTGGGAGAAGCGCTGGACTTTAAAACTTTTGATCTAGTGAATCCTAAGGACCAGCAGTCGAGCTATCCTCTGGTGGTAGGAAGCATTAAAAACAGTATTACTACGCACCAACAAGAAAGAACTTTTAACTCGATTATTGAAATTTCTAGCGAGATGTCCAAAATACAATCACTTGAGGAATTAATGGTAAAAAGCAACTCGACTGCTTCACCTTCCAATAATATCCCCTCAGAGTCCATTAACAGGGAAATTCTATTAAAAAATTCCGTTCACGCAGGCCACCCTACTTGTGAAATGGGAAATCTAACGCAACTACACACCTCATTGCTGAATGCTCTACATACTTCAACAGCGGTTCTTAACATGCAATCAGATAAATTAGACTTGCAAATGGATCTAATGAAGGTAATGGCCACATGCATAGCTGGCATCAATCACAAACTGGACTCGCTGGCCATTCGTCCAACTGAACAAAATTGCAACCGCCAGCACTTTCCTTGTAATTGTGGCCCAATATTAGATAAACTGTGTACGTTACCACAAGTCTTAGTAGAGATTCTGCAGGAAGTTAAAGCAAGGAAAACCAATGAGGCCATCTCCAGGAACCAAGATACATCTCAAAAGACACCAGCCTTTGGGGTAAGCAGCCCAGCAAAAAAAGATGCAAACATTCAGTGCATTAACCCAATGGTCACAGACGGATCAGATAGATCTTCACAGTCGGAACAAACAGTATCTACCAATTTGGAGAGTATAATTGAACAGCCAGCTCCAGCACTGAAACCCCTAACAAAGAGACAAAAAAAGCGAGCAAGAAAGGCAAGGAAACAAACACGTGCCAAAGCTATTAATGACAATCTGTTTCCCATATTTTCAACGTTTGGGCAACCGCAAAATCGAGCTTTAGGAACCGCAAGCAGCATGCAAATCTCAAATAGCTTCAAAGCCATAAGGGAGGGGGTAGTCACCAGTCCAGAACAACAATTCACTGGAGAACATCTACCTGCTGACTCGCCAAAGTCGCTCAAATATAACATGCCACACCCAACATCCCAAGACCAATTGAACAGGCACACATTGGCCACGAGGTTGGCAGCTCCTTGTCAGGGAGACCTAAGGGCAGGAAATTGCATCTACAAGGATAAATCTGAGATCCATTTAGATGCCCAATTACCATTGAAGATTCTACCAGAGCCACCCTCCTATGCAGTTGTCGCACAAGCCACTTCCTCACTATCTACGATAACCCTTCCGGACAAGACCCAGGGCATCTTGTCGAGTTTCAAAACATCTTCCAGGCTAAGATCGTCTGCCCAGGTCAATCCCCACAGGCACAAAGAACAATAAATTCACTCCTTTAGCAGATGACTCGCAGTCCAGACTCAATCCTTGCACCAGAGAAACACACCTGTCACCGACCCTAAATCTCAAATATCCTTCTAGGGAGGTTGCAACTACTCATCATGATGGACGAATAAAGACAAAAGTAACGATTCAAAATACTCAAATAGCTGCAACAGACCTTAAAGCCTTTTTAAGCAAACAATCATGCACGCTCAAAAGGGCCCCAAGTAGAAACAAGTCGGAGGATGGTCAACGGAACAGGCCTTTGCCACACAGAATTATAGAGCATTACCAATCTAGTCATGTTATTGAAAATGATAGGTCATTCTAACCCTAGATTATGACTCATGCGGCCAACAAGATAGACTGAACAGGGGCAACATTCTGAGGCTTTTGGCAGAGCTTCCTTCAACTAAGAAAATTATGTCCCCAGATTTAATATCACTGAAATTCCTTTCCAACAGCACTCAGAATGACCGGGAACAAACTCTGACTATGTGGAGAACAAGCGAAATTGCTGCTTTAATTATGGCAGTTAAGCAACAGTTTGAAAACTGGGGTGTACGGCTATCACAACCAACCAGCCCACGTTATCCTTTTCCCCTATTGTTAAATCTAAAAAGTGAACCAATTCAAAAAACGGAATCACAGGCCCGCAAGCCCGGATGGGGCCCGGACGTCGGGGAAGCGGAACAGCGTCAATTCAAATGGGGGGAAAAAGATTCAAATACCTCTATTGACCCCCTAATTGTAGGGAATGGAGTACAAGACGAATGGAGATGGATGTCACGTACCCTAAATTCAAGGAGAAGCAATTGACCCACCATACGTAATGCACCAGATACAGATCAAAGGCCGACCGTTACTATTATGTCCTGGAACATTGCGGGAGCAAAAGCAATTATTACAGAAGGATTTACAGTAATGTCCAGTTGCAACTACTCGATAATAGTGCTGCAAGAAACATGGCTGGTAGACCCGATAGAACTAGGAGGCTATTCTCTACACCACATTGGAGCTGACAAACCAAACAAATCAGGCAGGGCAAGCGGTGGTCTAGCCACATACATATCTACGGCACTTCAGGTCACAACAGAACAGCTGTCCTTCTCATCAACGGACTTACAGGCAATAAAAATAAATTTTAGTTTCAATCATCACGCTCCACTAATTATCTTTAATGTCTACGCCCATCCGCGGAAACTTCGCAAAGTACTTCTCTTCGAGAAGTTACTACAAAATGTAGAAGAGATACAGTGCGCTAATCCAGCATGGGACATCTTAGTAACAGGCGACTTTAATAGCAACCTGTTATATACTCCAGAACCGGACGAGCAATTGGCAGCAGAAAACGCAATTTGGTCAGTGCTACCACAGTTACCATCAATACAGATGAAACTGGATATAAGGGGCAAGCAATTGGTCGAGGCCTTAGAACATCTGAGTATGAGGGTGTTAAACGGCAGGGTGAAAGGTGATGTTCCGCCCAGCTTTACTCATCATAGTGCAAAATCTGCAACTACAATTGACTATACTGCCGTCTCTCTTCCCCTGCTGGCACATGTTAAAAAATTCAAAATAATACCTACTCTTCACAGTGACCATGCGCTTCAGCACATAGAACTGGCTTGAAACGCTCCGTGTTTTCTTCCAGCCATAAATGTTTTAGGAACAGTAACCTCTGTCAATCTAAACCGCTTGTTTTGGACGGAGTCCTCTTTACCACAGCTGTGCAAAAATATAAAAACCCTGCTTCAATCAACAGCATGCCAAGATCTCTCAGCTGGGGAAGTGTGGGCCAGCTTTTTACAGTTAGTGCCATCACTTGGCTCGGCCAGGCGTCAAGCTCCAAATCATAACCGGAGGCCACTAACTATGCCACCAGATATCTTAGAATTAAGAAAGGATCTGAGACGTAAACTCAGATCCACAAAAGATAGACCTCCTACAGAATCTTTATGTGCCCAAATAAAAACCCTTCGGAAAAATTATAAGAAACAGCTATGGCAAATACGAACCCAAAAGGAGGATGATTTCTGGATCAAGTTACTTTTCAACTTAAGAAAGGCTAATACTAGAGAATTCTGGATGTCAGTGAATGAAATAGACCGAAAAGCAAGAGTAATAAACTGTACTTCAATTTCAGAAGACAAATGGGTGGATTACCTGTTAGACATCTTTTTTAAGCCAACCCCTCCTGTAGAAAATCAGCAACTGAAGGCTTCACTAATACCTACAGACGTTCCTCAGAGTGATATGAGATTCAGTGCCAATAAAGTAGCCCAGGTGATCAGAAGGAGCCGTAGGGACAGGGCTCCCGGCCCTAACGGTCTCCCCCAAGCCATATTTAAGGCGGATCTAGATTACTGGTCAGCCACTCTGTCAATATAATATGCTGAAGTTGAACGTAACAGTACCATTACCGCTAGGTGGAAAGGATCCATCAATAATCCTATATACAAAGGAGGCAGCAGGGCAATCCCAGCTAGCTATAAACTGTAAACTTTGTACAGCACGCTACTCACCCGTTAGGGTCTCAAGGAGCTGTACGCATACCACTGTGGAACCCCTCCTGGCTTTTCCCTGTGAGGTGCCCACTCCTGGCCAACCTCAAAGGGGAAGCCAGGCATCCCAGCACTGTTGGGGCCGTTGTGGAGATTAAGCAAGCTATTGCCCAGAGTTACAGAGTGGGACCCATGAATTAGATTAGGCACTGATGCAAGAATTATCAGGTCTGATGAAATTGAGCCCAATACCCGCCCAGGCGGGAATTGAACCCTGGTCCCAGGCCAGATTTCTGCATAAGGGTCTGCCGCTCTAACCATTGAGCCTCCCTTCTCCACTATCAGCTATAGGCTGATAGCTCTAATTGACAGTGAGGCCAAATACTTTGCCTCTTTAATCCTAGCAGACCTGCTCACCTGGTCTAATTTAAATACCTTGGTCCCTATGAATCAAACTGGTTTCCGGAAGGGCTACGGCACAGTGACTAACATTCTTGCGCTAGGAGATATAGCCAACCGAGCAAAGTGCTTAAAGAAAAATTTACACATATGTTTTGTGGATTTCAAAAGTGCTTTTGATTGTGTGGACAGAGCAATTCTCTGGAACAAACTACGGAGTTGGGGTTTGCAAGAACGTATTTTGAGGTGTATAGAATTGTTGTATGACAAAACTTCGGTACGAATCAAGGTAGCAGACGACTCAAAAGTTTCCAGGAGAATACCAACAAATATAGGATTAAAGCAAGGCTGCGTGTTAGCCCCGCACCTCTTTAACCTCTTCATGGCAGATCTCTCTGCAAAACTAGACGCAACCAACTCACATTCTCCAAGGATGGGAAGTCTGGCTATAACACATCTATCATATGCTGATGACATTGTTTTGTTAAGCCACACAAAAATAGGGTTGCAATGACTGGTTACTGCCTTGGGCGAATTTGCAAAGACAAACAAACTAGATGTTAACACTTCAAAGACAAAAACAATGTCAATAGGCTGCTCTTTGAATCCTGCAAACAAAACAAAATTGAACGGTTTCACTCTCAATACGATCTGCAGCTACAAATATCTTGGACTTACAGTAGACAATAAGATCAATTTTGTGCCGCAAAACCAGTATATTCTACAGAAGTCCAAAGCCTTGGCGTTCGCTTTCTGCACTCTTGCTAAAAGATTAAAGGGCCCATCATATAAACCACTAATGTCGGTTATGTCGGCTAAATTCCTTCCAGAAATTACATACGGAAGCGCAGCCCAATACGGGAAAGATGCTAGCCTTCTGGAAAGGCAGCAAATAAAAATCTATAAGCAAGTCTTCAATCTTCCTCGCTCTGCTTCCCCTGCACAGATAGGGCTGGAATTTGGTCTAACACAACAGCAGCTCGACAGGAAGGCCCACACAATAAAGATCTGGTACAAAATAAGTAAAAACACTGTCAGCCTGCTAGAAGCGGCACTATGGAGTTCAGTAAACGGCAATCCTAATTCAGTATACAACAGATACCTGAACAACTCCTTGCAAGAGACAAAAACAAAGTACCTATGGGATTCCAACATGTCGTATTCCCTTCTGTGTCGAGTGATAAAAAAGGAAATAAGTATCCAATCTTTTCTAGCTGATAAAGCTAAACTTGCACAACGCTCACACGCCTGGCTGGTAATGCACACTTATACCACCATGGCCCCATCACAATACCTGGCGGAAACCTTCGCACTTCACATCAAGCATTGCCTCTTGACTCTACGTTTGGGAGCATCCCTGCTAGAGCGGATCAACCATTGTGGAAGAATAGAGGAGAGACTTCCTGCAGGCTATGCAAAGGCCCGAAAGAAGATATGGTTCACCTGATTTGTATTTGTCCAGCCTTAAAAGAAGCCCGCAGACAACTATTAAAACCGCTTTTTATGAGGAATGGGACTCGTTCCTGACGGTCAGCGGTGATGTCAATGTTTGATCCTAATGATGAACAATCAATATGCAAATTTATCATATTCTTGACTGCACACACCAAAGACGTAAATCTGCCATCCGGGATGCTTACTTAATCACGCACTTTTTTGCATCTTAGAATTAAGAAACTGATTTTAGATCCTCGCATGGCTTCATGGCCAAGGAATTTACGAAATCTTATAGAATTTTAGAGATGTTTTATCTTTAAACATGTTGTATTTGAAATGATTGTTATGGTTTTTATTAAGTAAACAATAAAGATTATTCACCTTGCTTGGAGCTGGCAAATCTCGTTTTGTCCATCACCTCTGTGCCTGGTCCTTGGAAGCATGATAAAGTTATCCCCTTACTTAAGAAACCATATTTAGACGCTTCAAAGACTGAACATTTTCATCCCATCTCTATCCTACCTTTTCTCACCAAGGTAACCGAGCAATATGTCAATGGCATTCTAAGTTCTTAGAAAATAATAACTTTTGGACATATCTTAATAGCTTCAGGGCTGCGCGCAGTACTGAATCTGCACTCCTTGCAGTGTCTAAGCAACTGCGCAGTGCCTTGGACGAAGGTAGATCCTCAGCCCTGATCCTGCTATGTCTGAGCACCGCATTTGCTATGGTGTCTCAAAATTTTGCTCGAGCATCTGCAGGACATTGGCATAGAAGGGGCTGTTTTGTCCTGGTTCACCTCCTTCCTATCTGAGTTTTCCTTTTAGGTCATCTGTCTTCTGCATGGCTCCCAATCTCACATGTGACATCATGGGGTCCCTCATGGCTCTTCATTGATTCCTACTTTGTTCAATATTTACAGCCATCCTTTAGCTCAGATTGTAAATTCATCTGGGCTGGTGCTAGTGGCGTAAGGAAACTTGAGGGAGCCCTCCTGTTAAGTACATAGAGGAGGGTCCCCTTCCACCTGGACCCAGTAAGGGGCCTGTGCACAGTGTACTGTGCTGAGGGGGCAACCTGCACCGCAGGGGCTGCGAGGGCCTTTGCTATGCCACTTGCTGGCACTGGTATCGTATGCAAATGATACTCACTTTGTGCTCTCACTCTCGTGAAATCATGCGCAAATCATGTCAAACTTTCAAAAAGGAATACTTGCTGTTGTGGAGTGGATGAACAATAATTGTCTTCGCCTTAAAACAAACATGATTGAAATACTCCTATTAGACAAACAATCCCACTCTTGGGGTGACCACTGGTGGTTTTCTTCCCTTGGACCTCCTCCTGAGCCCAAGTCTTCCATCAAAAACATAGGAGTCTGTATGGACAATACTTAGGCCTTTCAGGCCCAAGTCTTTTCAGTTTTTTGGCACTTGTTTTGGGCTCCTGAGAACCCTTAAACCTATTCTGGGCTTTTTTGATCCTCGTACCCATCAAATCATCATTCAGGCAGCAATCCTGTCCAGGCTCGACTATTGTAACAACCTGTATCTAAAAGACAAATTATTGGTCAGTAGTAGACTCCAGCTGGCTCAAAATGTGGCCACAAGGTTGCTATTTTCTCGCCCTCAGTTTTGTTCTGCCTCGGGTCTTAATAGGTTGCACTGCCTCCCTGTGGATAAGCGCATTCACTTTAAGACTCTTTGTAATGCCCACAAGAGTTGTCACTCCCAAAGAGCACCGATTCTGAGCAACCTCATCTCATCCTATCAGCCCACGCGATCTCTGCACTCTGCCAACATCAACCTGGCCATTGTTCCGAGTCAGGAGAGTCAGGGTTGGGGCTGGATCCTTTCAGGTCCTGTCACCTTCTTTCTGGAATTTTCTTTCCCTCCTCATTAGGAATATCCAAACAATTTTCTTTATAGGAAATCCCTGAAGGCATGTTGTTTTTCCATCTAGCCCCTCTCTCCCTGTTTATGGGCTGCTGGCAGCTGAAGTTGTTTGTTCTTTGGGCCCAGTGCTAGGAAGCCCCATTCTTGGGGCAACTACACACTTCATAAACATCTTAACGTAACAGAAAATAACATTTGATACCTCCAAATTCAGCCTTCCTCAGACCAGCTACAGAATGAAGTCCTCATAAAAAATATTTGCATTGAGGTAGATGTTGAGCATCACCCTAGACTTTGTTCAGCTGTGTTTTGCTATGAGTTTAGATATGTTTCGTTGCACCTCAGGACATCTAAGAAAATGCTCTTCCATCTCACACATGTATTTCATACATGTCATTGTGTAATGAGCTTGGAGACTGGATGGCAATACACTCAGATGTGGACGGCTGAACCAGTGTTTTCACTTCTCTTTCGGTAAACCAAGTAACCTTGTTAATTCAATGTACCAAATCTGGCTCACCAATTGATCCATGCCCTCTGGTAGTCATCAAATTAGCAGTCCAAACGGTGGCCACCTATTTGACTAGTGTTTTCAACTCAGTGTTTGAGTCTGGTGCTCTATCGATCAATTCCTTAACTCTGGATCCAAAATACTTTCGTCTGAACTTTGTTTCAGATGAAAAATTAAAGAACATCATGAGGGGTACTAAGCAAACAGTCTTTAAGGGTGATCCTACTCATGAGAAAGTAACTCTTCAAAATGCTGACCTGTTTGCACCTCTTAAGAGGGTTAGTAGGACACAGTGTAGAGTCAACTCAAACAATCATGAGATTCTCTCCTGATAATCAAGCCTTCTAGGGACTCAACTGCCCCATCTAGTTTTCAACCAATTGTTAAATATCAATTACAAGCTAAAAATAAGAAACAATGACTTCTCTGACTACATCATTGAAAGGAAGACAGTGCATTCAAAGGCATTTGAAAATATTTTGACTATGCAAGGGTACAGATATCAATCACCGTGCCTGGTTTTAAAGAACACCAGTTGGTAGAGGCAGTCAACGGAGAATCATATCTACTAATGATGGTCGATGTCTCAATCACATTAGTCACTACTGACCACCTCATTTTTCGAGAAAGATTTGAATATTTGGAAAGGTTATAAGAGGAAAATAATTTAGTGAAGTTGATCATGAAGTAGATCATTCCAGGTGTGTACTTAGTTCCATGAGGTCGAAAAGAATACTTCGACACGTTCCACATGGCTTTCCCTGACAACCTTTTCAATGTGATCTTGAGACCATTAAACAATCTGCTTGTAGGATTGATGGTAAGATTTCACAGCCACAAACTATTCTCAGTTACCCTTCCATATTAGAGAACTAGAACTGTTTGTGAGTCATTCTCTGCTCCTAAATCCAAATGGCTGTGTCAAGCATTTTCTTTGACTCGTACATTAGTCATGCACTTTAAAAGTGAGAATGCTAAGGATCCGAAAAAAAACAGGGAAATAGGGTATTTGATTTCCAACCAAAAGTAGGCCTAAGTAAGTCCTTTGACTCTCCGAGTACACATGGATGAGCAGTCAAGGACGTGCTCAAGGGAAGTGAGAGCGGATGCCTGTTGTAATAAATGTTAATGACGAGCCAGAAATATGAGTTCCTTATAAATTAAAATTATTTTAATAAAGGTAACAACACAGAACCAAAGCTGTACACATTTTGTAAATGTTGCGATAACTACATGGCACATTCCAGCAAGAAAATACCATTATTACCGCAATGCAGTTACTGAACCATCTAAAGGGTTAAGGTATGTTCACAGGTAATACAAAGATAATGTTCATTACTTAAGCAATCGAACACTGAAAAACAGGATTCCTTATCTTCTGGGTAACAGGAATTTACTTTATTTCGAGTCGCAAATGTTTATTTTTCAGTGCCCTACTATTCACAAACATCTAAAACAATACTGAACAAAGTGAAAGCAATACCAAACAATAGGCACTGGCTTGGGATTCAAAAGGTGTTGTTACTGACTCCAGGAGCACAAGCCAGCATTCTGTGTTTTGAGTTATTGTGGGAAAGTACCATCTTGCCTGGCATGTTACCCTGATATTTCACTGTATATATGTTGTTTTAGTGTATGTGTCACTGGGACCCTGCCAGCCAGGGCCTCAGTGCTCATAAGTGTGCCCTGTATGTGTGCCCTGTGTGATGACTAACTGTTTCACTGAGGCTCTGCTAATCAGAACCTCAGTGGTTATGCTCTCTCTGCTTTCCAAATTGTCACTAACAGGCCACCAATTTCACCAATTCACATTGGCATACTGGAACACGCTTATAATTCCCTAGTATATGGTACTGAGGTACCCAGGGTATTGGGGTTCCAGGAGATCCCTATGGGCTGCAGCATTTCTTCTGCCACCCATAGGGAGCTCTGACAATTCTTACACAGGCCTGCCACTGCAGCCTGAGTGAAATAACGTCCACATTACTTATAAGTCACCTATATGTCTAAGGTGAAGGTTGGGTGCTAAGTTACTTAGTGTGTGGGCACCCTGGCACTAGCCAAGGTGCCCCCACATCATTCAGGGCAAATTCCCGGGACTTTGTGAGTGCGGGGACACCATTTCATGCGTGCACCATACATAGGTCACTACCTATGTATAGCGTCACAATGGTAACTCCGAACATGGCCATGTAACATGTCTAAGATCATGGAATTGTCACCCCGATGCCATTCTGGCATTGGGGAGATAATTCCATGATCCCCCGAGTCTCTAGCACAGACCCGGGTACTGCCAAACTGCCTTTCCCGGGGTTTCACTGCAGCTGCTGCTGCTGCCAACCCCTCAGACAGGTTTCTGCCCTCCTGGGGTCCAGCCAGGCCTGGCCCAGGAAGGCAGAACAAAGAACTTCCTCAGAGAGAGGGTGTTACACCCCCTCCCTTTGGAAAAAGGTGTGATGGCTGGGGAGGAGTAGCCTTCCCCAGCCTCTGGAAATGCTTTGATGGGCACAGATGCTGCCCATCTCTGCATAAGCCAGTCTACACTGGTTCAGGGATCCCCCAGCCCTGCTCTGGCACGAAACTGGACTAAGGAAAGGGGAGTGACCACTCCCCTGACCTGCACCTCCCAGGGGAGGTGCCCAGAGCTCCTCCAGTGTGCTCCAGACCTCTGCCATCTTGGAAACAGAGGTGTTGCTGGCACACTGGACTGCTCTGAGTAGCCAGTGCCATCAGGTGACGTCAGAGACTCCTTCTGATAGGCTCTTACCTTTCTTACTAGCCTATCCTCCTTCCTAGGTAGCCAAACCTCATTTTCTGGCTATTTAGGGTCTCTGCTTTGGGGAATTCTTCAGATACCGAATGCAAGAGCTCATCAGAGTTCCTCTGCATCTCCCTCTTCACCTTCTGCCAAAGGATCGACCGCTGACTGCTCAGGACGCCTGCAAAACCGCAACAAAGTAGCAAAGACGACTACTGCAACCTTGTATCGCTTCATCCTGCCGGCTTTCTCGTCTGTTTACTGGTGGTGCATGCTCAGGGGGTAGCCTTCCTCCTTCTTGCACCAGGAGCTCTGAAGAAATCTCCTGTGGGTCGACGGAATCTTCCCCCTGCAACCGCAGGCAACAAAAGAACTGCATCACCGGTCCTCTGGGTCCCCTCTCAGCACAACGAGCGTGGTCCCTGGAACTCAGCAACTCTGTCCAAGTGACTCCCACAGTCCAGTGACTCTTCAGTCCAAGTTTGGTGGAGGTAAGTCCTTGCCTCCCCACGCTAGACTGCATTGCTGGGTACTGCATGATTTGCAGCTGCTCCGGCTCCTGTGCACTCTTCCAGGATTTCCTTTGTGCGCAGCCAAGCCTGGGTCCCCGACACTCTAACCTGCAGTGCACAACCTTCTGAGTTGTCCTCCAGCATTGTGGGACTCCCTTTTGTGAGTTCGGGTGGACTCTGGTTCACTTCTCTTCTAAGTGCCTGTTCCGGTACTTCTGCGGGTGCTGCCTGTTTCTGTGAGGGCTCCCTGACTTGCTGGGCACCCCTTCTGTCTCCTCATCCAAGTGGTGACATCCTGGTCCCTCGTGGGCCACAGCAGCATCCAAAAACCCTGACAACAGCCCTTGCAGCTAGCAAGACTTGTTTGCGGTCTTTCTGCTGGGAACACCTCTGCAAGCTTCTTCATGACGTGGGACATCCATCCACTAAAGGGGAAGTTCCTAGTCCTCTTCGTTCTTGAAGAACACAAAGCTTCTTCCATCCAGTGGCAGCTTCTTTGCACCCTCAGCTGGCATTTCCTGGGCATCTGCCCACTCTCAACACTGTCGCGACTCTTGGACTTGGTCCCCTTGTCTTACAGGTACTCAGGTCCGGAAATCCACTGTTGTTGCATTGCTGGTGTTGGTCTTCCTTGCAGAATCCCCCTATCACGACTTCTGTGCTCTCTGGGGGTTGTAGGCGCACTTTACACCTACCTTACAGGGTCTTGGGGTGGGCTATTTTTCTAACCCTCACTGTTTTCTTACAGTCCCAGCGACCCTCTACAAGCTCACATAGGTTTGGGGTCCATTCTTGGTTCGCATTCCACTTTTGGAGTATATGGTTTGTGTTGGCCCTATACCTATGTGCTCCCATTGCAATCTACTGTAACTTTACATTGCTTGCATTAATTCCTTTTGCTATTATTGCATATTTTTGGTATTGTGTACATATATCTTGTGTATATTTGGCATCCTCATACTGAGGGTACTCACTGAGATACTTTTGGCATATTGTCACAAAAATAAAGTACCTTTATTTTTAGTATATCTTTGTATTGTGCTTTCTTATGATATTGTGCGTATGACACCAGTGGTATAGTAGGAGCTTTGGATGTCTCCTAATTCAGCCTAAGCTGCTCTGCTATAGCTACCTTCTATCAGCCTAAGCTGCTAGAAACACCTCTTCTACACTAATAAGGGATAACTGGACCTGGTACAGAGTGTAAGTACCCCTTGGTACCCAGTACAAGCCAGGCCAGCCTCCTACAGTTATCACTGTACATTACCCAAAATGTTTTTTTTTTTACTACCTGGGAACTTTATGTGGCTCTGGGTCAGTGACTTCTCACTCACGGTTGACCACCTTTAAATGTGATGGTGGGGGATGTGTGTGTGTGGGGGGGGGGTGAGATTTAGTGGGTGCAGACCATGGACTAATTCACAGAAAAATCTGAGAGCCTAAAGGCTTACCTGACACTTCACAAGCCACACAAGCCTCTGGCGTTCTCTCTAGCCATCAAATCAATTGGGTAGTAGACCATCAAAACAGCAGCTGGGTCAATGAAGAACATAAATAAATAATAATAACCAATTCAGAAAGGAAAAGTGCTTGCCAGGATGACACACCACTTAAGTCACTGCTCCCTTTACAGCTGGTTTCTTGTCCAGCCCTATTCTGGTCTCCAGTGAGGTGTAAAGAAGACTAAAAAGGTGCAGTTAAGAACACCAGGTCACTTAATATTGAGGATCTTAGACTGATGAAACGCCACTGAAAACAACTGGAGTGCAAATGGAGGATGAACCAAGACAATGCAGTCAAGAGTATGTTCAAATCTGCCCTAAGACACTTCCACCAAATGATCTGGACCACATCGATGCCTGCACCAACCGTGAAGGATTTCACCTCACCAGAGGTCACCTTCAACTCGATCACTCCTTGCAGTACTTCTGCAATGATTTCTCTCAATTCTTCAGCAACAAAATCACTGCCATTACAGCAACTCCAACCCACAACTGAACCCAACAGACATCACCAAACACCTCCTGATCTTATCCGAAGAACCAATGCTAACCCCATGGCCCATTATCACACTAATAGAAACCACCACCACCGCCACCACCATGAACTGTGTGACTAAAGACATGCCAAGACATATTGCAACACATGTTATATTCCCAGAGTCTGGGGACCAGTGAGCCAGAATGTACATTACATATGGCTTCTGGTGACACTTAACTCAATGGAAAAGAGACACTTGGGCCTTATATGTTGCCACACTAGCTTGCTAGACATTTTGTGATGTACAATAAAAAAAAGCTATTTTTCAGCTTCATAGCCATGGTCTGAGAAAGCAGCTCACTTTGACAGTGCAGATTACTGCCCACATGATCTCAAGCTGCTGAGCTGGAACTGGGGAGGACTTATGAACGATGATCCTGCTTTGAGATTACTGAAGAAAATTATGTGTTTCCAGAGCTGTGCCTTCGAGGAGCACCTACAAAATTAACCCTATCCTCCTTAGAAATAAATATCCTCTACTGGTAATGTCAATACTTCATGAAAATGGGAGGGTGTGAATTTCAAGCTTAAGGAAAAGACCTGATATTCCTGATGAATGCACTCACTGCAAAATAATACCACAACTGAGGAAGGGGATCAATAAGGCTGTGAAAGAATGCATCCTTTACATCAGAGATCCTCAAATAATTTTGCACCAAGCCCCCTAAGCAAAATGTTTTGAAGACAGGTTTCCCTCCAAAACGTTATGGCAAGAATAGGGAAAGCGAGAGCAGAAGAGTCAGGGTTGAGAGCAGAGGCAGGGCTTATATCATTTTAGGGGTATTTTTTATGTAGCTCTTACAAAATAAATGTGAGACTTTTAAAGGAGCAAATAATGCAAATATAAACAAAAATGGATCAAAAACACTACAGCCCATGGCTGGAGCTTTATTAGTCCCTCATACTACTGAGTCCCAATACAACTGCACTTGCTGCACTAATGATAGCTGTGCCCCTGAGTATCAGACTGTTTCCTTTTCATCTTGCACCCCTTTCCCACCATGCCTGGCCATCATGCCAGTCTTCAAACTGACTCTGTCGCTTTTAGAAAAAAAGGAGCTCCCTCATGTTGCCTCCTCTTTGCAGCAAGGGTGCCCTTGGCCCTTACGTAAACAAGGAAAATGTGGGGTTTAGATTGTCATTCACACCCCTGGGCCATGGTGCAACTGCACCTCCAGCACTGTTAATACTGTCTCCTCTGCCCACTCCACTGGTTCCTTCACTCATAGGCCTGAAGCACAAAGCAGGCTGCCTGTCCCTTTGCTTAAAAATGATGGGAAAAGACACTACATCTTGTCCGATGTTGCATGGGCCCTGTTCTCTGTGCACAAGGCTGACTTTGTCTGTAATTCTATTAAGGAAAAAGGGCACCCACCTCTATTTTTGCTCATTAGGTGGTCAAAATTGTGGCACAGTGGCCCCTCAAAATCCTGGCTCCTGTGCCACTGCACCTGTTGCACTGACAGTCATTTTAAAAAAAGAGACAAAATATCTCCCAACATTCCTCATGGTATCTTTCTGAGGAAGCTATCTTTGCCCATTTGTAAACATAAAAACAGCCCCCATACTTTTTTGGCAGAACACAACCATTTGATCAGTTAAAGTGAAGATGGGTGCTTAGCGGTTAGGGGGTCAATTGGAGTGTAAACATTATTAATCAAAATTGTGTTATTAAAATATAGCGAGAAATAGCACATATTAAAAGGCTTATTTGAAATTGCATATTAGTAAATACAAACATGTAGCTGACATGGTGGACACCATAAACAATATATATAAACATGAGAAAATAATGACTAATAAAACATGTATTGTGTTTAATAATAATTACAGGTACTGAAAAATGATTAATATGTACAAAAAGGATTAATGTTTAAACATTATGAAATATTTTATGCTTCATGTTTTAGCATTGGTTCTCATGTTTTAGTAATTTTCCTGATGCAATGTTAAAACTGTTAACTCTGCAAAATTATGTTTCTCTAAGCATCCTGTGTGATTTGCTCACTGTGGAAAAGTTATGTTTTTCTGTTGTAACATTTGTCTTCCTGTGAAGAGATAATGTGTACCCAGGGACAATAATATTCAATGTTCATGTATAACTGCAACAATTGTATTTTACTGCTGAAACTAGTGACCGGAAACTGATGACCGGGAGCAAAGAAGATGGTGAATGGTGAATGGAAAAAATGAAGAAAAGATACTTCTGAAACATGGCATAAATTCAATTGGTTTTGACCTAAACCACCTCATAGCCTAACCAATAGAAACCTGGCTAATTGCTTTCTAGGGATTTATTATAGCAAAGTTTAGGTGATGTAAGAGCATAAGAGCAGTTCCTTGAAGTTCTCAGCTGTCTACAGATTTGTTCTTTCTAAGCTATTGAAAGGTTGTGTTCCTGTTTTCTTAGCTTTTTTGTCTATGGTTCTGACAGATCAGATACAATAAGGCCAAACATAACTGAACTGTGTGCCTGTTCATGTCTTGTTTGAGTGAAAACCGAAGATGCCCCTCTGATGAAGACATCACTGCTTGCGGATCTATTTAGGAAAAGTATAACCAAATATGCATTTGTTTCCCTTACAGATTTGTCCGTTTTTTTTAGAAAATCCAACTGCTATTTTTGGTTACAGATGTTATTCCAAATAAATTTTTGCATGGAGCCCAAATATACTTATTGAATTGGAGTAATAGTTAGGGATGCCAAAATCTAAATTCAACTGTTTCATATAATGTTATTGAAAATAATGAATCTGCGATAACTGAATGTATTCCGTTTCCATAATTGATCTGTTATTATTGTTATTCTGCATGGTGGTTCTTGAATGTTTAATGATAAATATGCTGTCTAGTTTAATATTCTTTCAAAGATTTGGTCTGCCTGTATTGTTTCAATACTTATATCACTTGGTCTTGCGTTTGATTTACGTGATTTTAGCATGGTTAATCCAAAGGACAATAAATGTTTGAACTTTATTACACTGGTGTGGTGATTCATGGCCACATAGGTCATGGTGCGTATAAATTACTGACTCCAAAAACTGAAATCGATGTTTATTGATTTGATATTGTCAATTCTGTTTGTTAGGATGTTATCACACTCCTATCGGCGTCCAAAGATTCTTGTCAACCTCTAAGAGTAATTGATGGTTACCCTATATGTGTCACCTTATAAATAAAATATCAAAAGAAATATAAGGCTGGACATGCCCCTAGTTCTACTGTATTGTGAAGCACAGGAAGGGACAGAGAGCTGAAGAAGAAACAGGCCAACTCACAAGGGTGCCTGCTACCTGAAAGAAATGCAAATGTTTGCAACTGGTTAATTGTCAAATATAATGGCTGCTTGAGGAATTTAAATCAATTAAATCACTTGAAGCGTCATGGTAGTGTGAGAACGTGTTTTTGTAGTTGGGGTTGATTGTAGTCTACCACAAGTAAAAATGACACTATGGCCCTCATTCTGACCCTGGCGGTCTTTGACCGCCAGGGCGGAGGACCGCGGGAGCACCGCCGACAAGCCGGCGGTGCTCCAATGGGGATTCCGACCGCGGCGGTAAAGCCGCGGTCGGACCGGCACCACTGGCGGGGTCCCGCCAGTGTACCGCGGCCCCATTGAATCCTCCGCGGCGGCGCAGCTTGCTGCACCGCCGCGGGGATTCCGACCCCCCCTACCGCCATCCAGATCCCGGCGGTCGGACCGCCGAGATCCGGATGGCGGTAGGGTGGGTCGCGGGGCCCCTGGGGGCCCCTGCAGTGCCCATGCCACTGGCATGGGCATTGCAGGGGCCCCCGTAAGAGGGCCCCTACATGTATTTCACTGTCTGCTGCGCAGACAGTGAAATACGCGACGGGTGCAACTGCACCCGTCGCACAGCTTCCACTCCGCCGGCTCGATTCCGAGCCGGCTTCATCGTGGAAGCCTCTTTCCCGCTGGGCTGGCTGGCGGTCTGAAGGAGACCGCCCGCCAGCCCAGCGGGAAAGTCAGAATTACCGCCGCGGTCTTTCGACCGTGGAACGGTAACCTGACGGCGGGACTTTGGCGGGCGGCCTCCGCTGCCCGCCAAGGTCAGAATGAGGGCCTATGTCTGTTAGGTCCAGTAAAGATTTCAATAATTTAACCCTGAGCTTTACCCCTTGGAGCTATGGCATAGAGCAGACAGGCCTAACTTAAGAAATTTGTAAAGCATTTAGAAGAAGCAAAATAGTTAAAAAGTTAAAAACACAATACAATAAAACTCCACTCTAATGAACAAAAATAGAAAATCAACTAAAAATCAAAATGGCAAACATCCAATAAGAGAAACATGATAAAGGATTTTTTAAAGTTTAACTTTAAAAGTAGCACCAAAAAGCCTTCAGTGCCAACCAAGGTCATCTGGTTGCTCTTGACCGGGACCTAGGTGCGATTTAAGGCTGCCTGCAATGGAGGGTGGGTTGGATACAGGAACCAGGCTCATCTGTGTAAGAAATTGGGCTATTAGCTGAGAGGGGTGAGAGCCCCACGCAAGTAATAAACACAAACCTTGTCAGGGTAAACCATAAAAGTCCCAAAATAAACCTATGCTTAACCCTCTGCTAGTTTAGCACAAAAACAGTCAGCTTTAACTTAGAGACAATGTGTAACATATTTATGCAGCACACAATCAGTAAAACAAACCAATTTAGTACTGCCATAAATAAAATGTATCAAAACAACAAAAACACAATCAGTAGAAGTTGTGGGTTTTTAAACCTTAGGGTGAAAATAGTGTCAAAAGTGCCCACTGCGGGTATCTTTTTGATCTGGGCCAGGAAAAAGTCACTAGTTAAGCCAGGTATAGGACAGCTTTGCTTTGCAGAGCTCCTAGTTGCTTTGTGTCGGATCCAGTGAAACTTTCAGCTGCACAGGAATGCTTTGAAGGGTTTCACGTCGCTCGGCTTCAGATCCGATGAAACCTTGGATAGGAGCTGCATGACTTTACAGTGGATCGCAGAAGCTTTCCGATGGGATCTGCACGGTGTGGCTCTGTGAAGCTTTGCGTCACTTGCTGTTGGACCCGGTGAAGGTTTCAGCTCCACAGCAAGGCCTTGTGGGATTTCACACCTCTCACATCGGATGCAATGAAGCCTTCTGGTACGAGCTGTACAGCTTTGCAGGGCCCTGCATCTCTTCTCTTTGTATCTGATGGAACCTTCAGATGGACAGGGATAAGTGCACTCTGAATCCAGATAAAGGTCCAGGACCTTGAAGACAGCACTTGGGAGAAAGGGGTTGTTAGGACACACTCCCACAGAGGACAGACGAGGGGAACAAGTCGGGTCAAGATTGTACTGGTCAGCTGAAAAGCAGGAAGAGCCTTTGGAACCTTGTTGTGTCCCTGTAGCTCAAACAGGAGGTCAGTCAACTGACCTTTGGAGTCACATCAGGGGTCTTAGGTTCAAGGCAAGCAGGTCCAGTCGTCCTTTTTTAAAGAGAAGGGCAGTATTTCTTCTGAATCTTCTCAGGTCCAGGAGTGTTCTGAAGAGGGGTTCTATAGTTGATACTTTTGTACCTGGAGCCAACTTGTGTGTAGGGGATCCCCACCCTCCATTGTCTAACCCTAAAACTGGTTTTATTCAGCTGTCCTTCTCCTGGGTTTGGCTCCAATCTGGCTATGGAAGCAAAGGGCAGGCAGGACCAGGTGTGGTCTGCATTTGCATGTTATAGGGCAGGCATCCTCTGAGGTTACGAAGTGGCTGGGTACAGCCCTCAGACTACCCTTTGGACCTCAAGAAGGGTTGGGTATTATTTCACAGTCTGTCCTGAATAGGAGAGGAACACCATTCCTCATACCAAAGATCCCTTTGTCCCCTGACTGCAAGGAACAAACATCACATCAAAGGAGAGCTAATAACAGTCATGTGACCTTGGACATGGCTAGGAAAAGGTACAGTTGGTTTAGACAGAAAAATGCCAACTTTCTGAAAGTGCCATTTTCAAAATAGTAATTCAAACTCTACTTTTTTAATTTTAAATTACAATTCAAATGAGCAGAATGCGTATTTGTCAAGCTGTTACCGGACTAAAGTTATCACTTTTTAAATGTAATAAGGTAACCCAGTGTTAGTCATGGGAGGGCTAATCTTTGGCCCAGAAGCATCACAACTTCATTTGATTGACCTTCGCAGGTTTGTCCTGGTTCTCCAGAAGTCTTTAGAGATAAATAATATCTAAGTTCCAGGTTTTGGAGGATGGCAGGAGGAGTACACCTTGACACAGAAAAGGGTCCAGGACCTCAGGAACACCACCTGGAGTGGGGGTCAACACTTACTCCAGCAGAAGCCACCAGCAGAGTCCAGGGCAGGTCTTGTTGGAACTGGTCAGCTGGGCTCTTCAGAAAAAGGGCTTCTAGCAGCCAGTTGTGTCCCTGTAGCTTAACAGGAGTTCAGCCAACTGACCCTTGGAGTCCACTTCTTTGTCCTGGGTACTCATGGGAGCAGGTCCAGCCTTTCAGGTTTCTTCACAGGTTCAATAGCAGGTGCAGTCCTTCTGTCCTCCGACAGTGTTCTGAAGAGAATGCCCTGGGGTGTCACATTTAGTCACATTTATGTTTGGCAGTAGCTTTTAGGTGAGGGTGACTCCTGGTCCCTCAGTCACTAAGAAGGAAGAATTTCCCAGGGGTAACTCTACCCACTTTTGCAGCAGCTCCTGTATGCCCAACTGCAAAGCAAACAAACCTACAAAGCTGCTCTCTACCTAAATCCAATATGACATTACCTTTCTTTCCATGAACAGATTTGCCGCACCCACCTTAGAGGCGTGACCAGGGAAATGAGTTACCCCTCCTCTGTGGTCATTTAAAACTGGTTCTGGGGGCAGCTCCTAACCAAATGGGATTGGTTCTTGACTGAATTGGGAGAAAAGAGGGTGCAGGCCCAGCTGTTCACCACGTCCTTCTGTGACAGGGAAGGCCTCTTTATAGTTAATTAAATTCCTGGTACAGCCCAGATGGTCATCCTGCCGAAGGAACAGAACACTTTTCCATACCCCTCAGAAGTTCCTAGTTGGAAGCTCATGCAAAAGGGCTTCGAAAGCCTTTAGGCAGGGAAAGGGTAATTTGCTCAAAGTGCACACTTTTCCATAATTTGTATTCCAAACTTTGACTTTGAGTGAATTGGGCTTGTAATTAATATTTTAAAAAGGACACACAGGAGCTATGTAGCTCTTTTCTAGGCTGCAAAAACATTATTAAATGCAATATAGTATCCCATTACTTTCCTATGCCTGCTATGTTGAAAACAGCTTTTGAGGCATTATTACTGTAAAGACACGTTTAACAGTAAATGTTCATGTGTCTTGCCTTTAAATACCATGCAGCTTGTCTTGTGGCCATTTAAGGCCTACCTACAAGTGACTTATGGATGTTTAAAAGGAGGGTTTAGGCCTGTCAAAAGGGGTTATTTTGACAGGTCGAATTTGCAGTTTTAAAACTACACAGATGGACTACGGAAGTAGGTCTGCACTCATGTTTACACTGTCATTGTAGTGGGTGGTATAATAGATGCTAAATTCCAGTAGTGATATTTACCTTACAGGCCCAGTGTATACTTTATGGCATATACTATGGACCTATAAGTACTCTAAATATGCCAATTAAGAGGAAGGCCAATTTGACATGTTTTAGGTGTCAGAGCACATGCACCTGATTCACAGGGTAAGAACGACAGGAGCATCAATCCAAAGACAATGGGGTGATTATGTAACAAGAGGTCTTTTCTACAATGACACAGATTTAGGGGTCATTACGAGTTTGGCAGGTGAAAAAGGGCTCCAGCCAAACTCCCGCAGTCAGGTTGCTGCCAGTGCGGGCACGTTCCCGCGGGCCCCATTACGAGTTCCCTGCTGGGTCAGCAGGTGGAATCTGTGTTTCCACCTGCTGGTCTAGCAGGGAACAGCCCACAACATTGATGTCAGCTCATAATTGAGCCGGCGGTAATGTTGCGGTGCATAGGGTGCAACAGCACCTGTTGCCCTTTTCACTGTCTGCAATGCAGACAGTAAAAAGTGTGCCAGGGATGCCCATTGGGGCCCCTGCACTGCCCATGCCAAGTGCATGGACAGTGCAGTCTCCCCCAGATTTTTCATGGCAGTGCAACCGCCATGTAAAAGCTGGCGGAGAGGGGGGTCAGAATCCCCAGGGTGGCTAGGACCGCCAGCACCGCCAGTCCTGCCAGTGGAGGGAAACTGACGGTGCTGGCCATCTGACTGTGGCGCAACTGCCATGGTCACAATGTGGCGGTCAGACCGCCACCATGGCCCAGGCGGTCTGAAGATTGCCAGGGTCATAATCAGGCCCTTATTCTTTTTTGTGAGGTAATATAAGAGTGTTATCAACAAAGTTCTGGAAAGCATACTTTTAATGTTTCCAATTACTAAAATCTATACTTTGAAAACACTTATTTTTATCTTAAACACTAAATAATTTTGCATCAGCCTGTCTTATTCTGTGTGCAATACACTTTTAATACAATAACTTGCATAATCACAGTGCTTTCTGTTACAAGACTCTGACCTCACAACACTGTAAAAGTACAAGAGATTACCTCCTACTACACAAAGCAGAAATAAATTGTGTGACACTCTGATCACACACATGGACATCTACAGTAACTGGGTAAATCAAATTAGATTTCCTAACATAAAATAATGCCTTTCAAATGGTTATATGACGGAACACCGAATTTTAAACTACTACTAATCTTACTCTTACCTTACTACTAATGATTTTACCACGAATGCCTTAACAACGATATTTCGTTGTAAAGGCATTCCTGATAAAATCATTAGCAATAGGCACCATTCACCCTACATCCCTCACCCAACCCCACCCCAAAACCTAAAACCCCATGACCCCCCACCCACTCCCCAAAACCAAAAACGCCCCACCCACCCAACCACAACCTAAAACCTAAAACCCCCTGACCCCCCACCCACTCCCCAAAACCAAAAACGCCCCACCCCCCAACCCACTCCCCAAAACCAAAAACGCCCCACCCCCCCAACCCCACCCTAAAACCTAAAACCCCCTGACCCCCCACCCACTCCCCAAAACCAAAAACGCCCCACCCCCCCAACCCCACCCTAAAACCTAAAACCCCCGACCCCCCACCCCCTCCCCAAAACCAAAAACGCCCCACCCCCCAAACCCCACCCCAAAACCTAAAACCCCCGACCCCACACCCCCTCCCCAAAACCAAAAACGCCCCACCCCCCAACCCCACCCCAAAACCTAAAACCCCCTGACCCCCCACCCCCTCCCCAAAACCTAATACCCCCCACTTACCTGAGTCGTCACCTTGTCATCTGCGTCGTCCTCCTCAGCCGACTCCCTTGTTTGTACCTTAACCATGCATGTTCGTTGTTCAGGACATTCGTGGTTAAGGCACAAAATAACGAAGTCGTGGTTAAAGAAAGCGTTGTTCCGCTTTTGTTAACCAGGACTTCGTTATAAAAAATTCGGCATAAAGGATGTTTCCCCTTTCAAACTCTTTGGTTTAACTCCATTTATTTTTCATTTTGAGGTTTGTGCATTATTATATATTCAGTTACTTGAAGACAAAAAAAAAACAACACAACACTTACACGTTTTGACTCAGCCACCACAGAAGTCAGGGTCAAAGTTCCCACACTTTTTTAAGCACTTAGGGGGTCATTCTGACCCCCGTCGGCGGCGGAAGCCGCCGGCCTGGCGGGAACCGCCAGAAGACCGTACCGCGGTCAAAAGACCGCAGCGGTCATTCTGACTTTCCCGCTGGGCTGGCGGGCGACCGCCGAAAGGCCGCCCGCCCGCCCAGCGGGAAAGCACCAGCAACGAGGAAGCCGGCTCCGAATGGAGCCGGCGGAGTTGCTGGTGTGCGACGGGTGCAGTTGCACCCGTCGCGATTTTCAGTGTCTGCCAAGCAGACATTGAAAATCTCAATGGGGCCCTGTTATGGGCCCCCAGGGGCCCCACGACACCCGTTCCCGCCATCCTGTTTCTGGCGGGGAAAACCGCCAGAAACAGGATGGCGGGAAGGGGGTCGGAATCCCCATGGCGGCGCTGCTTGCAGCGCCGCCGTGGAGGATTCCCTGGGGCAGCGGGAAACCGGCAGGAAACCGCTGGTTTCCCTTTTCTGACCGCGGCCTTACTGCCGCGGTCAGAATTGCCCCAGAAGCACCGCCAGCCTGTTGGCGGTGCTTCCGCGGCACTCTGCCCTGGCGGTTTTCAACCGCCAGGGTCAGAATGACCGCCTTAATCTGCTGCATGTAAATTAAGACAGCCTGCAAACATGCCAAATAAACAGAGCGAGTTTCTAGACCATCTTCATTTATAATTACCTGTTGAGGGATTGTAGTGTGAATACAACCACAACTACGCAGTGGGGTGCTCCTTATAGCTTAAAAACCTCTGCTTTAGATAGATTGTTGCCAAGAATGCTGAGGGACATACTATTGGAAAAACCGTCTCCATTTTTAATGGAAAGGTGGTGATACTGCAGCTGGAGAGCTAAAACTGGGCAACATTTGACATCCAAAAGTAGACACCTGCAGTGACATATTTGCCAGCAAAAGCAGAGTTGAATGGAACACCTGCCCTAGTTTGTGTGCTAGTGCTGAATTTCCCTACCAACTGATAAGACCCAGTGAGGACCCTCCAACGGATGGTTAGGGAGGTCAGGAAGGAGGATGCACATTCTAAACCTAACAGTTTTACAGGGAGGGTACCCTTGTTGCTCCTAAAGAGTCTCTGATATTTGGGTCGAGGCCTGCTGAAGGAATAATGTGAAGAACAAAGTGTAAAAGGACGTGCCCATACTGATGTATGTGATAGCGCGTCAGAACCTTGATAAGTAAACTTACAAGGAGACACGCCTAGGTCGATGAACCTTTGGACCAAGTTCGGGGACTTCCCAGTACAAGGTATCTTTTTGGCATCACAAATCAATAGATCAATAGCCCAATCAATATTCACAGTAACTAATCAACAAGCTAATTAATAACGTTTAATTGGAATCAATGAGTTTTTTCCACACCATGACTTTTCAGACACGAATAACCACACCAATTTTATTTAGTGTTAGGGTATTTATTTCCCTATTAGTTACAATCTAAGGTCATCTCTGTTGATTTCATTGCAATCAATCTCATTAAAAACTCATCTAATTAGCTATTAGAATGCAATTAATCAAAGCACAGATTATATTTATTCAGTGGTTAGGGACGTCATTAATATGAAGCAATTTAGCAAAGTCTCAGTAATACATGATTCAACAAAGCAAGAACTCAGTCATTTGTCTATTTGCGTAGGATATTTGTGAACACCTTAACTAACCTCAAATTAGCATTAGCATTTTGGGCTTCATGCAAAACCTTTAGCAAACATGAATTTAGGAAAACATCTAACTATGGCCTCTATCAAAAGAGCAGTTGGTACCTAGAAAGGAAAGGCAAACAGACAATTACAATTTTGCATCAGATTGTTACCAATCCAACAGATCAGCAAACAGCTTCAGTCTTCGTCCTCAGGACATCAGTCGATTCACCATCAGCAGAGATAGGACGGGGCAAAGTCTTGATGTAGCATAGCTAAGGAATAGGATGTTCCCTCATATGGAGGAGAAGTAAGTATCAGGTAAGTAGAAGATGGTTTAAAAGTAATGGACAAAGCAAAAGAAGTGAAAAGTCTCTGTCTCTCTGCGTCTCTCTTCTGCACTAAAGTTTCTGCTTTGGTCACTCCGTTAAATCAAAACTACCTAATTAGCCCATGATTCCTCATTGGATAATAATTGGTGCATCTTTATCTCTGTCCAATAATCCTTCATGCATTTCGCCAGAATTTTCCACAAACCACAGTTTTCATGTTGCTGATTGGTCCAGGTTATTGATGTCTTCATAGATTGGAATGTCAGGTAAGAAAAGTTACACTTTGCGCGCCAGTCAGTGTCCCCATTGTTTTCTCCTACTCTATTCAGCCTTGTACCTGTTACGAATTACACTGTTGCATTCAGCAAGAATGTCTCCTTGCGCAAGTCGTTTCTCATGAGAAATAATTTACTACGGCTACATACACACATCTAACTTCTGGAAAAGTACAACTTGGTGTCCTTCAGGAAAACAGCACATTGCATGTTAGAAAAATACAGTTTAATATGGGACCAGGCAGCTAGGCCCAGACCCTCGCTAAGCTAAGGGCTGTAAATTAATAAGCAAACTCTTAATATATATCTCTCTAGTTGTGTTACGTTAATACAAATTCAAAACTTTAGTACATGATTAATTCAGAATTTAACAAGCTTTCATTAGTTTTCGTATACATTGGTAGCCACTCCCCGTGGGCACATTTTAAACATGTGCATTATTTCTATGTTAACACATTTTCTATGCAGCTTCATCACACAATAATTTTGCAGGCTTTTCATGTTAATATTGCTTTTGAAAGACACACTCCAACAATCCTTTCTCTGATGACTCTTGTCATCATATAAACCTTCCCTCAGAAATTTTACATATTAAAATTTGCTCAACTCAATTTCTTCCCTTATTTGCTTCCCTTTTGATTTTGCCCTATACAATTTTCCCTTTGTTTTTCTTCCCTCCTCTAATTATTTTTCGCCATTTTCAATTTGATCCTTTTGCTAATTTTACATGCCACCCATAATCCAAATAAGCAAGCTATAACAATCAATATCCCCTGTACAATTTTTGACAATATCCCATGCCAAATGTTTCTAAGCCAATTTCCCACTGAAGCAAATCCCTTTCCAACCTTTTCCCAAACACCTGGTTCCTTCAATTCTGTACTATCCTTAGTCAAGTTAGTAAGCATACTTCTAATCTCATTACTATTATTAGGTATATATGCACAACAATGACGCTCATTAAGCATTCTACAAACTCCACCATTTTTCGCTAAAAGAATGTCTAAAGCAAACCTGTTTTGAAGAGTCATAGCCCTCTCCACAGCAAGTTCAATATCCATCAGGAATATAGCCCCTGAAAAACTTTCAGCAAGTTATCCACAATAGTAGACAACTTTCGAATCTTTATGGAGTTCAAAATAACTCCCACTGAAGGAATTATTGCCCCAAATATGTCTCCTACTACACATGTCTCCTACTACACCAGCAGCAGCTTCTCTCTTCTGTCTAGCACAATGTAATTCAGACATTTCAGAAACCTTTTCAAACATTAAGTCCACATATATAATAGATCCCTGGGATCGCAGGCTCCTGTCTATTTAACATGAACGTCCATTTACTCTGAAAAAAAACCACATGCTTACATTCACTCATTCCCACAAACACATTGTCATAATATGACTTCGGTCTAGATATGCAAAGCTTCCCTACGTGTAATGCATCTAAAGATAGCTTCCCTTGTTCCCTAATTGCACCATAATATTCACTACTAGCAAAAGCCCGCTGCTGCAATCCTTTCTCTAATTTACCCTTTAATGCCCTTCTCCTATCTTCCGTGTGATCTAAAAAGCTTTTCTCTACAGGTGTAAGCAAGCATGTTAAATTATTACGGTGTGCATAAGATGTACTAATTGTTAATGTCGACTCAAAGAATCCTTTAACTAACTTTATACTATAGTACCTAGCTACCCCACTCAAATCCTCTATTATAGGCACATAAGAAAACACAAGGTCATACTTCGATAAAAGTACTGAATCACTTCCTGGTTATAGAATCTTGTTAGTAACAAACTACAGCTTATCCCATAGGTTAGTGGCAGACAATGATAGGTAACCCCCTCTTGTACCGAAACAGGAATCTGTGTACACACAAAGCAATCCTTCGCATCCATTGTGTCAATATACTCACTCAGCAAGCAATAGAAAACGTTAGTGGAGAGTTCCCCTTTTGCTTTTGTTCCCTCATGCACCTATTTCGTATCTAGCTCAAATCTTTCCCAAGCTGTTAGTGCAGTAGTAGTCTTGGGAATTGTAGCATTGTTAGCCCCACTCTTATCCATTAGTGTCACACCCACAATCACAACCATAATGAATATCGCACAAACAACACCTAAACCAACACCCATATATTTGCAACGCCTACTCCCTCTATTATCCTGACTAGTGTTAGCCATGACCTGTAAAGAATCAGAAAGTGAAGGATGGTTAATTCAAATAACAACAGAGGATGGTTAGAACATTTTCTTCTCTCCTTTTTTTCTTTTTTTTTTTCTTCTCACCGAAAGTCAAACAAGCAGCAATTATTTACAGCTTTCAGTTTCACTCCCAGGATCCTTGTCAATTCAGGTTAGAAGCTTGTCAAAATCAGTTCTTCAAAACTCAATTCAGGTTATCAAAGTCTCATCCGGTAAATTCTCGGTCTCTTTTCTCAATTTTATTCTCTTTAATCTCGATTTTTTACACCAATTCAGTCTCTTACCAGACTCAGGTGCCAAAGTATTGACCTGGAATCTCTCGATCAAAGCAAAAACGCCAAGAACTCTTGTTGCCATTCAGCTGTCATTGCATATGCCCATTCAGGACCTGCATACCGTCTGTTTGCTACTCTCTTCCTTTTCAGCTTGCGATCACCTTGCAAATCTCCTTCACTTAGATCTTCTCTCCTTGTTGTATCAACTTCTTCCTCTATTGCATCTTCGACAACCACTTCTCCCTTTTTCACTTGCAATTCAGTCCATTTGTCTCCTTTCAGTATCTCTCTGGCATTTGATATTTCTTCCGGCAACCTTTCGCCCTCTTTTGGCTCTATGGTGTTTTCTCTTGATGGACCTGCAATTTGCTCAGGAGGACTTTGGGCCCCCTGACTCTCTTCCACCTCAACTCCTTCACCTTCTAGGTCTGTCAAATGCTCTAGCTCATTTCCATAATCGTCTGCTTCTGGGAGAATCTCCCTCTGATTAGGCTCTCCTGTTGCCTCAGTTGAGATAGGCTCACCGTCACCCCTCTGGATCTCTTCTCCCTCATCTCTTACTGATGGGACCAAGCTGTCTTCAATGGGCTCTCCTTCTGCCTCAGTTCCCCTTCGATCACTCTGCGGCCCTGAGACTTCCTTCTCTGCTGTTGGTACTTTCAACAACTCAACTTCCTCATCATTTGGACACGTCACCTTTTTCGTGTTACTGGCGTGGATCAAGTTCGGAATTCCTGCACACTTCACAGCAGTAATAGTTGTTAGTATCACTTGATATGGCCTCTTCCAACGTGGCTCCATGCACGTTTTTCTTATGTGCTTCTTGATGACAACCCAGTCACCAGCTTTCAGGTTGTGTCCTGGATCATTTATCGGTGGCAGGGTGATAGCTTTCACCTGTTGAGAAAAAGAGCGGACCACATCAGCTAGACCCATGCAGTAGTCCAACACCATATCACCCGTGATATTCACAAGGGCATTCACAGGCACAGCGGGCAATCTCATAGTGCGACCCATGAGAATCTCATGAGGGGACAATCCTGTTTTCTTGTTAGGCATATTTCTCATTGAAATTAACACCAAAAGTAATGCATCGGGCCATTTCAAATTTGTGGCTGCACACATCTTTGCCATTCTCGACTTCAGGGTACCATTCATCTGCTCCACTAGTCCTGATGCTTCAGGGCAGTAACTACAATGCAACTTCTGCTCAATGTTCAGTGCTGCACACAGCAACTTAACCACCTCGTTGTTGAAGTGACTTCCGCCATCTGATTCTAAAGATATCGGAAACCCGAAATGTGGTGTCAATTCCCTAAGCAGCAGCTTCGCTACTGTGAGACTGTCATTCCTGCGTGTAGGGTACGCTTCAATCCAATGGCTAAAGATATATACAATCACCAGCACATATCTCAACCCTCCACACACGGGCATCTCACTAAAATCCAATTGCATTCTGCTATATGGACCTCCATCTCTCCCAATATGGCTCAAATTCACCACTGTCCCTTTCCCCGCATTCATCTGTTGACAGATGATACACCTATGGCAAATCACTTCAGCAGCTTGTCTGAACTTCGGGTAAAACCAGCTAATTTTGAACAACCTAATCATGGCATCCCTCCCATTATGTGCTTGACCATGGTAGAATCTTGAAATTGTGACAAAAGACTGTTTGGCAAGACCATTTTCCCTTCATCTGAGACCCATACGTCATCTGGCCTTTGTACGCATTGCATCCTAACCCAAGAACGCTTCTCATATTTGCTGGCACGTCCCTGCAACAATCTCAACTCTTCTAATGTATCAATCACCTTTAATGCGTAACCCGTGCATGTCTCATTTTCAGTTTCAGGCAACAATTCCCACTGATCTTTAAACAATATACAGTTCAATGCACAAAACCTTGCGACTTGATCCTCATATCCATTTCCCATTGAAACAAAATCTTGTGACTTTAGGTGAGCACTGCATTTCACCGCGGCAATTTCATGAGGTAACTGAATCGCGTGCAACAACTCCTTAATTCTCTCACCATTTTTCACTGGCAAACCAGAAGAGGTCAAGAAACACCTCTGTGACCACAGTTGGCCAAAGTCATGGACAATTCCGAATCCGTACCGGCTGTCAGTATAGATAGTCACTCTCAACTAGGCAGCGGCATGGCAAGCTCTAGTAAGAGCAACTAGTTCAGCTACTTAGGCAGAATATTCTCTCTGAAGCCAAGATGCTTCAAGGATGCCAGAAATCGTGCATTCAGCATATCCGGCTCTTAACACTCCTACTGAGTCTCTCAAACATGAGCCATCGACAAAGATAATTTGGTCATTTTCTTCCAATTGGGTATCTTTAATATCAGGCCTTGGTATAGTGCACATTTCTGTTACCTCAAGACAATCATGTTCTACATCTTCCACATTTGCAACCTCTGTGTTTTCACTTGGAAGCAAGTTGCCGGGTTCAACATTGTACATCTTTTCAACGTTACATTTGGTGACCCCAATATAATCATATCACATTTGGTCAATCTTGCATTTGTCATGTGCTGCATTTTAGTACAGGTCAATAGGATTTCAACTGAGTGAGGGACCATGACTGTTCTAGGGTGTCCCATCACTATACCTTCACACTGTGTGAGGCTTTGTCCAAATGCCGCTACTGCACGCAGACAACTCAGTAAGGCTGCTGCAACTGGGTCCAAAGTAGCTGAAAAATATGCTACTGGTCAGTTTACACCTCCATGGACCAATGTCAGGACAGACAAAGAACATGCATCACGTTCATGAGAAAACAGAACAAAAGGCTTAGTATAATCAGGCATCCCTAAGGCTGGAGCCCTGCACATGCTCTCCCTTAACTCAGTAAACACCTTCATTTCCTTCTCTCCCAACACTATGACATCTGGTCCTTCTATACCGTCAGTCTCACCAATGGCTTGGAGATGACTGAGAAATTTGGGATCCACTGACGACAGTAGCCCACCATTCCTAAAAACATCCTAACATCTCTCCGTGTTGTTGGGGGATTCATCTGTAGCAGGGCAGTTACTCCTTCACTGGATAACTTCCCTGACCCTTTCTCAATTTGATGACCCAAGTACTTCACCTCTTTCTGGCAATATTGCAATTTCTTTCGGGACACCTTGTGTTGATTCTTTCCCAGGTGATTCAGTAAGGCAATCGAATCATACTTGCACTTATCCCTTGTCTTTGATGCAATCAACAAATCATCAATATACTGCACTAGAGTCAATTGAAAAAGCAACTCCAATGACTCCAAATCCTTCTTTAATATTTGATTGTGTTGGAAAATGGGTTATTAGTAAGGGCAGGTAGGTACCTACATCTAGCAACAAGCCACTAACCTCCACCTAGGTACAGTTAGGTCTCAGTAAATTAATCCCAGCTCAACCCTTGGTAGCTTGGCAACGAGCGTCAAGGCTTAACTTAGGAGACAGTGTGTAAAGCATTCAAATATCACAAAACAGTAATTAAATAAAACACAGGAAACAGTTTAAAAATCCAAAACCAATTTATAAAAATTGTATATATTTTTATCTTTAAAATGACACAAAAACGAATAAAATCGGATAAAGGGAACCGGAGATATGAATTTTTAAAGAATTATTACTTTTCTAGCGCTTAGAAACAAAAAGCGCCAATAGGGTAATCTGGTTGCACCTCGACCGGGGCAAAGTCAAAGTTTCAGGCCGACCGCGATGGAGCCCTGCTCGGCTACAAGTCGCGGGAGGCCTCAGTTAAAAAGTTACCTTCTGACTTAGTCTTTATTTTGAAGTTTTTCTTCACCGGGACGAACCTGCCAGTTGAATTCGACCTCCTGGAGCCCTTGTCCGGATACGCGATGTGGGTTTCCTCGGTGGTGATTTTTACCTTCGGACTTAGTCGTTTTTTCGAGATGAAAATCCTTCGACCGGGGTAAACCTGGATCTTGATCCGACGTCCGTGGAGCCCTTCTCGGATACGATGGCTGGGAGGTCACGGTCAACTTTTTACCTTCGGACTTAGTCTCTTTTTCGGATGTTTTTCTTTACCGGGACGAACCACCAAGTCAGGCCGGGTCGCGGTTGAGGCAAGCCGGCTAGAATTTCCGCGGCGGGTCGGTCCCTCTCTGGCGCTTTTTTACAAAAATTCTCAAATCTTCTCCAAACTTCTGGGGCTTCACCCAGATGTTCTTTTTAGGTTCTTTTGGGGTCCACAGCTCACCCCAAGGGTCCAGAAGTTCTGAGATGATCCTTGGGGGGTGCGGACTTCAACTCCCAGAATGCACCTGGCGCAAACTCCTTTTTGGCCGTTGGACAGTGGTCAGCTGGTCACTTTTCAGGAGTTGGTGCAGGGGGACTCTGGATAGCAATTTTTCACCTGTAGCAAACAGGGAGTCCCTCCTTGAACCAGTTGAAGCCAGGCAAAGTCCTTCTTGTGGTGAAGCCCAAGTGTGCAGCTGGTGCAGTCCTTCTGAGTGCAGGTTCCAGGTGCAGGCCAGGGGTCCAGCAGGGCAGTCCTTCTTCTCCTTTAGTTCCTTTCTTCTTGAAATCTGGCGGGGATCTGAGGTGTGGGGGCAGGTCTGCCAGTTTTATCCTTGCTCCTGGGTGAAAAGCAGGGGGGTCCTGGTTCTCCAATCAGGTACAGGGTCGTCCCCCTGTGATGACTACTTCCTGGGAAGTGTGGCAAAAATCCATCCCAAAAGGCAACATTCTCTAAAAATCCAACATGGCTGAATCTGATTTTTGGAGGTTACATCTGGCTGAGCACACCCACTGGTGTGGCTAAAAATCATAAACACACCCCTCTCCTGCCCTCTCCTAATCTAATCAAGGGGGCACCTAGTTGTCTGGGGTTGCAGGATATGGGGGTGTTGCTGGTTGCTCCAAATGTCCTTCTCTGCCTTTGAAGACCAGTTTGGCAGCCCTCCCGCTTCCTGCCTCACCATCTGCTGAGGGGAGATTCTCTCCCACAAGCACATTCCTTTGTGTGAAGCCAGGCCACTTCACACCTCATCAAGGTAGCTTGACTAATCTGCTGCAGGCTGGCCAATCAGAGCACAGCAGCAAAAACAATGCAGGGCTGAAATTGGCAACTTTTTAGGTAAAGTCTAAAACTCTTTACCTGAACAAGTTATATTAAATCCAACAACTGGAAGTTGTGGGATTTATTACAACAATTAATTTGACACCAAATTCTTGGTATGCAACATTTAAGGAGACTTTAAAATTTAAAATAAAGTCTCCCCATTCTAGCCTATGAAGGCCATTTACTTCAATGAGGGAAAAACGAATTTGGCTGTTTTTACCTCACCAGGGTTTATAAATCTATTTTTATAAAGTCCCTGCTTATAGTTACATGGCACCCAGCCCTAGGGGCATATAGGGCACACCTTAGGGGTGACTTATATGTAAAAATAAGGTAGTTTAAGACTTTGGAACTACTTTTAATTCCAAAGTCGAATTTGCATATAACTTAAATTTAAAAGCAGCCAGCAAGGCAGGCCTGCCTTTAAAATGACACTGGGCACCTCAGCAGTGCACCTAGGTGTGCACCACCTATGCTGTGGTCCCTAAACCTACATGCCCTACCATATACTAGGGACTTATAGGTAGGTTAACTTAGCCAATTATAATTAGCCTAATTTGCATATCCATTTTACACAGAGCACTGGCCCTGGGACTGGTAAGCAGTACCCAGGGCACAGCCAAGAGTCAGTAACCACCAGTACCTGTCCAAAAAGTGTGGGGGTGATCAGGGCAAAAAAGGAGGACTTTCCTACAGATTGAATATGGAAGGTGATTCCGAAAACCCTTGGGGAATTCGACACCAACTGCAGACCTTGTCCAGGAATTTAAAACTGAAGAGAAATTGGCTGTCCTCATGAAGAGGCACAGAAAAGAACGCTTGGGGCCGATCAATTACTGTGAACCATTCTGTATCACATGGAATCTGAAATATGATCACAGCTGGATTTGGCACCACTGGGCAGCATTTCACCACTATGTCATTTATTTTCCTCAAATCTTGGACAGTCCGAACCTTCCCATAAGGTTTTCTCAGTCCCATTATTGGTGAATGACATGGACTTCTCATCACTTCTTTCAAGACTCCTTGTTTCACAAAGTCTGCAATCAATTGCGCAACCTTTATGAGGACATCTTGTGCCATATGATACTGCGGTACCTGGGGAAACACAGCATGTGGCTTCACACCAACTTTTACTGGTTCTACTCCTTTTATCAGTCCTACTTCTTTCCCCGTCAAATCCCACACCTTCTCCAGGACTGTTCCCTGCAAGCCTGCCGGGAGATCAGCCGCTGTGAGCATCGGGAAGAAGTTAATCAGTGGGTATTCCTCGTCTGTGGTCTCAGTTTCAGGCTCCGACACCTGCTCCTCTCCTTCATCATCACTGTTTGTCTGGACCTCAATCCCTTCATTTGAACAGGTCATTGAACACCTTGTCTTGCACAGTAAGTATCTTCCCAGTAGGGACACAGGACTTGAATCGCAAACCACAAATCGGTGCAATCCCTGGAGAGTGCCAAGCTCAACCTAGTCAGGAGTTGGTTTGCTACTCCCACTACCTTGACTGTCCGTCCCAAAAGACACAGTTTCGGAACCTCTGCAGTTCTGACTGTAGAGTGTGTAGCTCATGTGTCAACTAAGAATGAAACCTTGTGACCCATTACCTTCCCCTGAACATAGGGCCCTTTCTGGTCTAAGGACGCTGCAAGCCTATACTCCTCACTATCTGAATTCTTGTCCGACCATTCATCGTTTATTCCATTCTCACCACACAATGGGTATTGTTTTACTGTGTTATTTTGATTCATCCTTTGACCTGTGACCTGTTGAGGAAGCATCATCTGTTGCTGTTCCATTGGCACTAAAGGCACTTGCATTTGCTGTCTAGGTACCATGGGAACCTGCTTTTGCATTTGTTGTAACTGCATCAGCTATATACCTGGCATCTGCACCTGCTGCATGGATTGAAAACCCTGCATTTGATTCACATTATTCTGAAAATTTGGATTCGGACCTCTCAATCTTGGTCCTCTCACATTTTCGAATGAACTGACATCATTGCTTTGTTGAACAACACCCTCCTGCACTATCATCGGGCATTCCCATTTCCAATGTCCAACGACCCCGCAAGCATGACAAGGTAACATCTTCTTCATTCCCTACACATCGTTTTGAACTACGACAGTGTTCAAATCTGGACTTCGATTCACAAAACCTCCACGACCTCTGCCTCTCACTTGCACCTGAAACATCCCGTTTCCTTGCGGCTGTTGCACCATCTGTTGCAGACATCCTCCCTGCATCCCTGACTGTGCTGCCTTAATTTGCATCACCATCGCTTTCTCCTTCAACTTCCTCTGCTTTAACTCAATCTCATCACTACAGTAATTTGCATACTGCAACACCTCATCAATCGCCTTTGCTGGCCAGCAATTCAAATTACTCTTAATCACCTGGCTAATCTCAGGTCTCAATCCTTCAACAAATCTAAACACAAGGTGATTCATATCCTTCGCCTCAACAACCTCTGTACCACTATAGTGCTTGAATGCCTTCAACAGCCTCTCATAATAGGCATGTATCGACTCCTTGGCTTCCTGTTCAATATTCTTTGGCGAAACTCTTGATTTCAGAAACTCAATCACCTTATAGTAATACTTCATCACCTCAGGAGACAGTGCTCCTGTGATCCTGTCCCTTGCCGGTTCCTCGGTCAGCCAATCCACACCCCTCTTGCACTCAAGCCACAAGTCAGCTGGAACTATGATCTCAAAGAGAGTATTCAGGTCTTCCCAAAGGCATTTCACAAGCTTCACAAACCTGTCCGTCTGCTGATACCACTCTATTGGCTTCTCCCTCAGACTGGGAAAATCATTCGTAAATGACAGAATGTCACCTCTAGTCCACAACACATGGACAAGGACCCCTCCGGCAGTCTCTCTCATTGGTAACATCTTTACTGTCCCGGTATCCGGTAAGGTTTTTGCTGGCTGCCCTATGCAGTCACTTTTCTTCTTGTCTCTTTTCTTCGCCCATCTGCCTTCCCACTTTTCTAAGGCTCCCCAAACCTGTGCACTCTGCAGTATCTCTTTGAGGTGTGCCTTCATCCCAGTAGACCTCATGTGCTCAAAATCCTTTGGCTCAAAATCTAACCTGTAACTCATCTTCAGATGTTTGGTATTGTCCAAATCGATGCCATATTTATCTGCCAAGTTTGCCAACCTCTGGTGCACCCTGCTCACTTCTCTAGTTATCTTTGGACACAAGTATCTCAATTCTGCTTCCGTGTATGATTCTAACCTATTCACTCCCATGCTCCCTTTAACAAGTTCATTTGCTTCCATGCCCAACCTCACAAAATTCAGGTGTTCTTCTCCTTCCGCTCTCCCTCCAGCTACAGGAGCAGCCTGTGGAGTATTAAGCTTGTCTAACCAGTCGGTCAGCTGTTGTGCTGTTAAACCTTGTAATGAGATATTCCCAGCCTGCGCTAAAGGTGTCTGCAGTATATTCACACTCGTGATCTGCGGAGTCAGTCTCGAACCTGTCTGTCTCATGGCCTCTGGAGGAGCCCCAATTGGACTGAAGTCTAACAGGGATCTAGATCCTTCAAATGTCGGTTCCATTGGAGTCGTTCTTTGGGAGCTTCCTACGAACCCTCCTCTTGTCATCTTGTGAGTCATTACCCCTTGATCGCATACATTAGACTTCACCTGCGCATACATTGGTACTGGTGGACTAACTGTAATGGGCAAAGATATGGGGGCTGGTGTCTGCCTGTTCCCCAAAACCTGTGGGGAACTAACTCCCATATTCTGGTTCATCACTGGTGCCATGTTTGACTGCGGTCCCCTGACCAAAGTATAATTCAGAATCATTTGCTGCTGTACCTGGGACAGTAAAGGTGGAGTGGGATCAGTCTGAATCAGCTTTGGTCTTCCATATGCTTGCTCTGTTGGCACCATCTGATTCGTTGTTCTCTAAGGTGGGGACATCAGGTTAAAGTCTCTGAACCTGTGGTGGCTGCAGCTGAGATTTCATACCGTGGGCAGGGAAACGCTAAAACTACTCTGCACCGGAACTGGTTTTGGGACAGGACTAACCTGTATTTGATTCGTTGTCACCTTTTCTTGGGACGAACCTGCAGGACATGTACTAGTACTCGGTATATTTTCATCTATTGCATATGGTGGCGGTCGGTCATTTAGTAACTGATTAAGGAACTCATCATCGTCTGAGTCATCTACCTCTGACCAGGGCTTCCTAGCCTCTTTGTCTTTGGAAGGACTTTTGTCAATCTTACAAGTGGCTTTCCCCCCTTTGTCTTCACCTTCTTGAGCTATTGCTGGAAACTACCTTACTCCATCTATTGTTTCCCTTCTCCAAACTCTCTGTGCACTATCCCACCTAGCCTCCGCTAGTGTCTTTTTGCTTTCCTCATTCTCCTCTCAAATTTCTGTTGCTGTTGTCGTATGGCCATCAGCTCCCAAGTCGCTAATGCGTCAAACTGTGCTAGCCTCGGAGTTGGCTTAAGCACATTTTAGCACCCTCCGCAAATTTTCCAAAACCCTCAAATTGAACGTTCTGTGCTCCGGAAATGCCAAACACCCTTCTTTCTCTGTAGCTTTGCACCATTGCTTTAGCAAAAGACATGGCGCGACCCCCTTTTCCTCCATTACAGCATAAGCCAGTGTATCCTTCGGCGAGGTAACTTCCCCTACACTCGCGGTAATATAGAGGTCTCCCCTCAAAGTGCTCCTTAAAGCCTTGAAAAATTTCATTTTTGCGTCTTTTATTTTTTTCACGATCGAATCAGGAAGTGACTTTAATTCCCAGAACTCTCTTCGTCTACCTTCTCAACCAATTGCCTCTCACGGACGGCTGCCAATCCGTGGGCGACCCTTCTCACTAACCAACCTATCTCAGAGTGGCTCCAATGACGTCACACACACACTCTGCGGCTGACAAAGTCTTGCGGCTTGTCCTCCCACTCTCAAATTCACACAAAACTAATGCAATATAATGCCAGCACCAACCAAAAATAAACTCAAACTTGCTGGTTTACTACAGGAAAGGGTAACGCAGTTGCTTCAGAGCTTTACAGAGATTTCACTTAGCCTCGGCCGCTACTCTCTCTTTCTCAGATCCCGCACTCGCAAGCAAACTTTGACCCCCAAATTTTACTCTCGACTTGTCAATGGGTCGTTCTAGTGCTCTTTAGAACTCACCAAATCTCAATTGAAGTTTTCATTCACTCACTTTTGACTCAAACTCGACTCGTCGATTTCACCATCGACCTGTTAAACCGCACAAATTACACCATAAACCAAGTGTCTCATACATTTATCAATATACTCCGGAGTCTTAGACCACGCAGGGTCTGTACATCATCAACAACCACGTGGACAATTTTTGACACAATGCGCCACACTCACATGAAGTTCGCTGACTTCCCTACTCTCACACTGCGGAGTACGCACACTCCTACTAAAACATCATCATCTGTCCTAAATCCTCACAAACTTCACAATTCACCTGCGATATGCATAAGCTGTGCAAGCGCAAAACCTACTTCATTCACACTATCACTAGAATTCCGAGAGCAGACTCAAACTTCCTTCAGCAAGCTCTGAGATTCCGGGAAAATCATTTGGGACTTAGGGGCACATCATCTCTCCAATTTGCATCATTGAAAAAGAATAATTTTCACAAACCCGATTTTTCCGAAACACCTTGCTTACTTCCAAACCACGCCCATCAATTCCTACCAAACCAGACACCTTTTCTAACAACACTCCGTCAAAACCGTAGTTTCTTGTTCTGGGGCCGTAAAGGGCCAAACCATCCTCTGCTACCAAAAACTGATAGCGCATCAGAACCTTGACAAGGAGACACGCCTAGGGCGATGAACCTTTGGACCACGTTTGGGGACTTCCCAGTATGAGGTATCTTTTTGGCATCACAAATCAATAGATCAATAGCCCAATAAATATTCACAGTAACTAATCAACAAGCTAATCAATAATGTTTAATAGGAATCAATGGACTTTTCCCACACCATGACTTTTCTGACATGAATAACCATACCAATTTAATTTAGCGTTAGGGTATTTATTTCCCTATTAGTTACAATCTAAGATCATTTCTGTTGATTTCATTAGCAATCAATCTCATTAAGAACTCATCTAATTGGCAATTAGAATGCAATTAATCAAAACAGAGAGAATATTTATTCAGTGGTTAGGCACGTCATTAATATTATTCAGCAAAGTCTCAGTAACACATGATTCAACAAAGCAAGAACTCAGTCATTTGTCTATTTGCGTAGGATATTTGTGAACACCTTAACTAACCTCAAATTGGCATTAGCATGTTGGGCTTCATGCAAAACCTTTAGCAAACATGAATTTAGGAAAACATCTAACTATGGCCTCTATCAAAAGCACAGTTGGTACCTAGAAAGGAAAGGCAGACAGACAATTACAATTTTGCTTCAGATAGTTACTGATTAAACAGATCAGCAAACAGCTTCTGTCTTCGTCCTCAGGACATCAGTCGACTCACCATCAGCAGAGATAGGATGGGGCAAAGTCTCGATATAGCATAGCTAAGGAATAGGATCTTCCCTCATATGGAGGAGAAGTAAGTAGCAGGTAAGTAGAAGATGGTTTAAAAGTAATGGACAAAGCAATAGAAGTGAAAGGTCTCTGTCTCTCTGCGTCTCTGCACTAATGTTTCTGCTTGGGTCACTCCGTTAAATCAAAACTACCTAATTATCCCATAATTCTTCATTGGATAATAATTGGTGCATCTTTATCTATGTCCAATAATCCTTTATGCATTTCGCCAGAATTTTCCACAAACCACAGTTCTCATGTTGCTGATTGGTCCAGGTTATTGACGTCTTCATCAGTTGGAATGTCAGGTAAGAAAAGTTACACTTTGCGCTCCAGTCAGTGTCCCCATTGTTTTCTCCTACTCTATTCAGCCTTGTATCTGTTACGAATTACACTGTTGCATTCAGCAAGAATGTCTCCTTGAGCAAGTCGGTTCTCATGAGAAAGAATTTACTACGGCTACATATACACATCTAACTTCTGGAAAAGTACAGCTTTGTGTCCTTCAGGAAAACAGCACATTGCACGTTAGAAAAATATAGTTGAATATGAGACCAGGCAGCTAGGCCCAGACCCTCGCTAAGCTAAGGCCTGTAAATTAATAAGCAAACTCTTAATATATATCTCTCTAGTTATGTTACGCTAATACAAATTAAAAACAGTAGTACATAATTAATTCAGAATTTAACAAGCTTTCATTAGTTTTTGTATACATTGGTAGCCACTCCCCGTGGCGACATTTCAAACGTGTGCATTATTTCTATGTTAACACATTTTCTATGCAGCTTCATCACACAATAATTTTGTAAGCTTTTCATGTTAATATTGCTTTTGAAAGACACACTCCAACATATGTACTTCTAGCCTGAACACTACAGAAAGCTTGGTATTTTCAGCAGCTTCTTGAAGTCAGTCTTCTCTAATTGAGGGTTAAAGACTTTTTTCCCCTAGAAGGAGAAGTTTAAAAATGTGACATCCGGATATATTGATCTTCCAAGTACTAAACAACATTCTGCCTTGCAGCCTCTGTCCACATTGTCAACAAAAGCAACTGCTTTAATTATGTAACAAGAAAAGACTGAAGTAAGTTGGCATTCCTTTTTTTCTGTTTTTCATGCAAAACTGAGCTGTTAACACATTGAATATGGTGAGTCTAAAATGTCCTCAATAAGGAGTGTGAATAAGCCATACACGTTCCAGCCAGAATCACACATTAGCTGCCACATTAACGTTTTTTGGAGAGGCCATAATGTTTTTATTGACAGGATCCTGTGAAGAATTATCCTTAGCAGGTTTTAAAGTAAAACCAGACAGACTGTGGAGCAAATTTTCAAAGACGGCCTTTCAAGGCGGCCCTGAAGTCCGTCCACCACACGCACGTGGTCCCAACAGGGCGTTTCTCGTCTTTTCTTTTCCATGTGTACATTCAATGGAAGGCAAGAGAGGTAGACAAGAGGCATGCAGCATTGATAAATGCCGCACTGGAAGCGGACACCTGCACTGGTGTTTCAAACCTCAGATTGCGTCTCCTAAACACGAACGGTTCTTCCAAGATCGCTTTCTGTACATAATACCCAGAAGTGTCCTGTACTTCCAATATGTCATCACATCTGAAACTTCCTCTACAAGTCTTTATTGTGCCCCCAGAATAACATGGCTGTTTTGCTTCAGGACCCACTGTAAATCATTCGTTCAGACTCGAAGTTATTCTGTCTTAGATCAAGGCTTTCGTCTGTCCTGCAGATGCAGCAGTAAGGAGATGAGGGGAGCCGGGGTCTTAGTGATCCTGGTCGAATCCCAGGCTAAATTTATATTTTCTTTGTAGAGCATCTAAATGCTAATGTATTAGTACCGTAAAAGCAAGTTTGCTGCTTTTTAAGTCAGTTAGATTTTTTTTACCCACAGCTACACTTCTAAATGACACGTACTTAAAGAAAAACAGCATGTTCTGTTGTAAAGTTCCATATTATCCATTTGTTCAATTGGGCCATCCATCACCTTGGCCAACCCAACCACAGGCATCAACTTCTCGGTGTTTAATGCCCGGAATAATAGAGGCTTTATTTCTACAGAAAAGCATGCAACTTGAACTCTGTTCGATTATAAGTGTAAGTATTTGCACCTACAGAATGAAGACGTAGGAAGATGAATTGAAACGTTTGATGCTGTAGTATGGCCATGACCACATTGAACCGGCTGTGAGGAAACAGGTTTTCAATATCTTTCTCTTTTTTTTAAAAGGATCTTTATTTCTTTTACATTCCACCAGTGTGGACTTATAAAGACAGAGTGAAAGACAAGCATCGAAAACAAACCTGGCAGGAGAAAAGAAAAAACCGAGAGACCGTTTTAGGGGTGAAGGATGTTCCATGGTTCAGTTGCACCATTTGTCCACATCTTCGCTTTTGGCGACACGTATGGCCAGGCATGTCCCTGGCAAAGCATGTGTGAGATTTCCGGAACCCTCCAGGCTGAGAGGGAGAGAACAAAAAGATGAAAAGCATAAAGGCGAGGTTAAATCATGACTGTTTCTCAAGCTGTAGATCTGCCTGGACCAGCTCTTCGCCCGGTGATGGAGCCACGCCGAGTATAATAGATTTGTAATGGACATATTTATCAATTTCCCAGGCTCATTCAATTTGGCACCAGCGAAACCTCTTTGGAGAACTCCAGAGAATGCTCCATGTCCTGAAGGCGGCTCAGATTAATAAGGAGATTGTTGGTCTCTAAAAGAGCAGGCGCGAGGGCATGCAGAGAACCGGATGTCGAATTCGAAGTGAGTAATGATGTCCTTCAAGGCTCTAAGCCATCCTGGGCCACTCAGTACACCGTCGCAGCAAGCAGATTAGGTTGTGCTCAGTGAAGGATGCTTTTAAGTGAGCCATCAGTCTTGCTGTTCATTTCATATCTTGTTGGGCTGTATTGTGTGCCTTTTTTTTAGTCCTCAAAGGAATCTCAAGACACACCAGAACCTCAGCACCCTCTTGATACTAGAGTAAGCTCGAAAAGGAACGTCATCTCGCCTGTCATCAGAGATCACTGGGACTGACGTCAGCTTCTTACTGTCTTGTTAATGAGCCCATGCCCATTGTTAAATCAAGAGACTTTTGCAATGCAACTGGTTCACCGATACATATAGAAAGGGTTTCTATGTGCTTGGATATATACGTCTAAATTCAAAAGAGAAGGCTAAATATCACCTCAAGCATAGCTAATGTTTATTCGATATTACTTTGTTCATTCACAGTTCGTGTCTTGCCCTGTGACAATGTTAAATAAATCGTGCAGAGCTCTACGACCATGAGTGCTCCCCATCTTGGTGATGAGGTCCACTGCAGTCTCCCAAGAGTACAAGGAAACATGATGCAACCTCCCCTATGTGGAAAGAGAATTTTCTTACTGCGGGGTGCGCTCAGGGTGCATGAATTTATGAATGAACATTTCAGAAATTGTACTTACCGCCTCAGTTTAGGAATGACATAGCTTGGGATATAGAATTGTGTTGCTGGCACAAAGAGTAAAGATTTGTTTTATATAACAGTACTTTGCGTCGAGTAGTTTAAGCACGATGTGAATTCTTTGCATATGATTAGTTAGAAAGTAATTATGTTTCTCCTTGCGAAAAGTAGGCCGTTTTTTTTTTGTTTTTTTTTTTACATCTGTATTTAGGGTCCAGTTCACAACAAACTGCGGTAACATATCTGACGTTTTCTTCTACATTTGGAGCAAGTGTCTGCTTTCCTATCAATCAATAAATAACTTTATTCTCAGCGCATCAGCCGCATAAAAGTACATAAAATACTGATCAATATCAAAAGCAGAGCTTACAATAAAATCGATTGTATAAAAGTGTATTCCATACCAAACCTTAAAATGTAATCTAAAATGGATAAATTCATTGACCACATTTAATTCAATCTCCGGGGAACAAACTCACACAAAGCTCGTACTTTACGGAGAAGCTTTTCTAATTTTTTTAATCTGTCATATAAAGGACACCACCACAAACCTTGTCATAGAGGATTGTAGCTAAGAAATGGGCGAAGCAGTGAATGCCTTGGACTTGCGGAAAACAAAAAAACATAGTGAGCATTACCGATTGTGTTGACTTCCCATCACAGGGACAAGGGGGAAGCTCAGTGTGAGAGTTACATCGTGCTGTTAATCACACCTTTGACAGAATATAATTGAAACAAAATCTACTCAGCCCAAACGGTGCTGACGTTTACAAACCATACACAAATACAGTTGTAGCTTCTCCTGGGGAAATAACTGCTTATACAAACACACTGAAGTTTTATTGCAATTGGTGGCTTCCCTCTTGTCCACAGTGATCCTCAAATATTTCTGCTTCAGGTTTACTTTTGTGTAGCTCCTGTACCTACGTGGAGAAATAAAGAACTCGCTTACTCCAGGAAAAGTTTCAGGTAATCTTTAATAATTGAACGATTCAGAGGAGGAGACTCCCTTGCCCATATTGCCCTTCATAACATAAGGGGTGCCACTTTAATTTTGCCTTCAATATATGACATCCCAAGTTCAGCGTGGCACAACACGGAAAAGCACTCCTGAGGGACAGCAAGGAGGTTTCTGAAAAAATAATTTTCCACCCTTTGTAACCCACTGGCATCCGTCATGACTCACAAACCCACCCCATGCGCACCTATGGAAACTGGCATGGTGGTATAGACAGTCAGGATTTCTTTAATGGGTTTTGCTCCAACTTTTTACAAAATGTCTGAATCCCAGCAATGGACTGCTCAATAAGTTACACTATCATCTACCATTGGCATCAGTGAGGATTTCTGATCAAAAAGCACACCATGGTAGGAGAAAACCCGGACTCCTCTACCTTAACTTTGTTAATATGGAAGGGAGAGGTTTCTCTTTGGTCGATTCCCACATCTCATGACAAATGTTTTTTTAGGATTAACCTTGAGATCAAGATCCTTCATGAAAGCAAAATAGTCCTCAATGAGGCCCTGTAAGGCTTACCCAGTTCTTGAAAGCAATACAATTTCATCCACATACAGTAGAATAGGGGGGTGAAAGCCCACATAAGGTGTAGCTCTGCACCTAAGCGTGAGAGCCGACTCTATCTTATTGGTATACAAAGATAAAAGAAATGGGGCATGGTCAGAGCCTTGCCTCACACCACGCTTAATATCAAATGGGTCGATATGCTCTCCTCTCTATCATAGCAAACTGACACTTGAGCCTCAGAATAAAGCTGTGTAATGAAGGTAATTATATTCTTCTCAATCCCCATATTCAGAATAAGTGCCCATAGTTTAGAGTTTGTGACAGGTCCATGAAAGCCTTGAACATGGACCCTTTTTTGGTCACAGTATATTAAGAGATCAGCAAACTCAAATACAAATATTAATCAATGCTGCTCATTCCCCTTTCATACCCATATTGGGTATCTACCAGAGCATTGTTCCAATTAGCCCACTCTTCTAGTCACAAGAGTAAAACACGTCCATTCTTTTCACAGTAGAGTCAAGTGAAGAAATTGGTCTGTCATTTTTAGGAAGCGACCTGTCCCCATTCTTGTACATGGAAATGAGGAGGGTTGAGGGCCCACTTTAGCGACTGCATTAAATACAATAGTTAGTATAGGTGCCCAACAATCCTGACACTTCAAGAATACATCCGCCAGGACCCCGTCTGGACCACACCCTAAGGATCTCCACCACCTCATCTAAATCAAACTTCAGGTTCCCTGGGTGGCCAGATTGTACTGGTGATCTTCAGTAGCTCCTACTGCATATTCACACAAGAACGTGTCAGAGAAATGCCTCACCCACTGGCTCTCCTGCACATACACCTCTGTTGAAGGATTGGAACTCTTTCCAGTAGGAGGAATCTATCACCTCCCAAATGGCGGCACTATCTTTCAGTTAACTCACCACTCTAAGGTCTTCCCATGCCTTTTCCATTATTTCCCTTCCCCTCGCTTCCCTTGCTTTTAAATCAGATCTTTTTCCCTAGGTTTGCCTGCTTATCGAACCAGCCCTGACATTGAGGGGGCTTCCTAGCCTGTGGACAAATAAGTACAGTCCTGACAGAACTTGTAATGTCAGCGAAGGCCAGGCACAATGACACAGCCTGTTGCTTTTCCTGAATCAGGGAGGGCAAAAAGTTGGCCTTATCTACCTTGGCCCCTTCAATCGTATAATTGTTTTTCTGCCCAAGATGGGTCAGAACCCGGGCCTTCTCTACCACTCCTCTCATGGAGCAAGACAGATATGCATGATCACTAATACCAGTTTGTATAACCTGCAGCTCCATCAGAGAACTCCCTAACAGCTCAGAGCTAAAGCTGTAATCAATAGTAGAAGCAGGAACCCTACCCCAGAACATCGGTGCCAAGTGTCTTGCCTCCCCGTTATCATTTAACATTTTCAAATTATATTTTACCAGCAGGTGATTGAGGGCATTACCATAACTATTGTGCCTAAAATGCCCAAATCTCTCCATGATGTTCTCTACCAGACCACAACTTGATTTCATAAGCAGTGGACAAAGATGAGCATTAAAATCCCCAACCCATAAAATCTCCAGTGGCTTCTTGTGTAACTGAATTAATCGTTCAATCTTATCCTCTAATACAAATACCACAGTTGAGGCAGACCCATCAAAAACATTATAATCAAATTTGATGAAAAGAAGATCCCAATCACGATCCAACACCTTTATAATTGACTAAAAACAAGGGGAAACAACAGAGTGAAATGACACCTTTCCCATAAAAGCGTTAGATATAAATCTAACCAGCCTAACCTTAGCTCTTCCTGCCTTAGGAGGTTTGGCGGGTACTACAAACACTTGATACCCATCTAGCCCCCAATCATCGGTTGCCCAAGCTCTTGAAGACAATTAATTTGCTATATCCCCAGAAGATTTGGCAACTTTTTAGCTAACCCAGCTATATTCCAGGATGAATGACTCAACCTATTTGGAGAGGGGGCATTAAGTGATATTGTACTCAGTGGGTACTGCTCTACAACCTTATCCGCTGGAACTATTGTGGAGCGTAAATCATCTTAGAGGGGGAAACCTATTAGTAAGGAGTAGCCCTTTCCAGGCAACACGATTATTAATTTCACTGGACATGTTATGCAATTCCTGAGGGGATTCATAGGCTAATACTGGGAGGTGGGGCGGTTTACAAAAATAAAACCCAAAAGGCAAACCACAATGGATGAAGGCCGGAGCAGAAGTTGGAGCGAATGATGTAGCAATGATACAACTCTCCCTGGGGACCTAACATTTACCACCACACAATGCCCACCCAGTCCACCCTTCTGGTGATTAAAATTTGGTCTGGACTAACATACCCTCTACCCAAACCAGTGGGTCCCTTTTTATAATTAGCTGGTCAGTTGTTTCCGATTGCTCAGGGCCAAAGGGAGGGATATTAGTGAGTATTAAAACATAAGGACACAAAGCAGGCACAACCCTCTCACAGAGTTTGTCAATATAATGGGTCTCTATGGGGACCAATTGAGATGTAGTTTTCTCCTTAGTGGAAGTAGGTGTTCTCATTTTCCCAGTGCCTCCTTCCTTTCTTTTTTTTTTTTACTGGTGACTTGCTTGACACTAATGAATCAGAGTGCAACAAACCAGCATCCAACGGGCTTAATACAGATTCAGGAATAATATCAAGGCTACTAGCATCCACAAAACAGTCTCTGGTTTCCCTCTCACCAATAGCAACAGACGGGGGATCACCTATGCTCCCTTCCCAGGACAGCCAGCACTCGGTCAACTCAATCTCCTTAGAAAGAACATCCATGGATTGGGTCTAGCATAGTTGTGGTTTCCCCTGAAGAGTGTCCTGCCGTTATTTTCCTTTTACCCATAATCATGACACTTTAAAACCAGTTCCAGCCAGTCAAGGTGAAACAGTGAAACTAAATGCACAAAAAATAGAGCCAAGAGGGATAGCCCGGCCTGGCCTTGCTCTACTGTCGACGGATGCAGATGGGCCCACTTTTGGCCTGAACTTCGTCTGGGCACACACAGGAGAGCCAGCAGGTTGAAATTTTACACCCATGTAGACAGCTGGTGTGAAGCCATACCTGTCTGCGTTCCTGGAAGTGGAGGAGTGGACCTATTGAATGTTAAGTCCATGACTCTTGAAGTCTCCACACCACATTGTGGGTTCTACCAGAAGGGCTGGTGTTAGGGTTGCATAAAAGGCTGCCTTCCCTACATTTGGGCCTACACCACCATCAGTGTCAATGGCAGCCCATCTAACATTCCTCGCACTACCCTTGGGGTCTATTGTGGTATGAGGGACCATGAATGGAACCCCTGGGCTACTCACACCAACACTACCCTGACATAGCCCGAAAAGGACTTGCCTAAAGCACTGCTCCCCCAGCATCAACCCAATGTAATAAGTTCAGCTGCTGTGAGGTGTGTCTCTTGAAGGCATGCAGAATTTAGTTCCTACCCACGCAAGTAGGCATAGACCCTAAAGTGCTTGACAAATTAACTCACGCCTCTCATGTTTCATGGGAGCAGATTAAAGTTATGTGAGGTCATGTAGCATCTATGTGCCTGCACTCCCAGTGTACTTTGAGGTGCAGGGGGTAGTGGGCTATCACTATCAACCACACAAACATGCTAGAAAATAAAACAGTTCCCCTAAACACCCCTCTCCAGGCAGCCATTCAACCGTGAAGTTGCTGGCCACAGATATTGCAAAAGATAGCAAATAAAAAAATATAGCCTTGTGGATAGTCTGGGGTGATTGGCAACAGTACAAGACGGTCCATGAGTGTCCTGGTGCCACATCACACGTAAGACCTTCCTCAGCCCTCTACCACACCAAACAAACCACAGTGTTGCCATTCAGAACAACAGAGTCAACAGCCCTACATGTCCCATGGTGCCATTAAAAAGGATACCACAAAGCCTGAAGGCTTCACAGGAGTTAAGCTGTTATTGAGGTGGCGCTGTTATTGAGGTGGCCTCCGGAGCCTCCAAAAGAGCCTCTGGCATTTCACCTGGGATAGAACCACACAGTAAGGGCATCCCACCTCTGCCCTGGGCTGCTGGCACCATAACCAGGGAGCCAGTCCTCACCAGTTCTGCCACCACCTGCGCATACTTGTTTGCCGCTTGCTCCTTAGTTGGACAGGCTTGTGATCTTTGGGCCAATCTGTGTCTGTTCAGCATTGATTCTAATCCCCCATAAGTCTCCAGAGAGTCTGTGGGCGGGTGTTCTCCCCTGGATTCCAGACACTTCCGGGCCTCCTGGGCAAACTGGTAGATAATGCCCTGTTGCCCTCCAGGACCTGGAATTTGGCCAGAAACATCATGGCATATTTAATACCCATTTGTATAAGTTTCTGCTTTGCTGTGCAATATGAGGCCCTTCGTTTCTGCGCATCTGTGTAATCTGGGAAGAACGTGACTGTCTGGTGTTCCACCTGGCATGGGCCTTTGGCATGGGCAATCAGTAGAATGTAGTCCCTGTCATGATAATTAAAGACCTGTGCTGCCACTGGATGTGGGAAAGGCCCAAGGTTGGGGGGGTGTCAGGTCAGCACAGGGTGTGCCCATTCCTCAGAGAAAAAAGTTGTTTTCCCACAGTACCGTTATTGCCAGCCAGTGTTACATGTAGAGATCCATACTTGGATCCTCCACCTTCTCGGGTAATCCCACCACTTGGATGTTGTTGCAGAGTGATCGATCCTCATGTCATCTGCTCTCCATTGCAGTAACTCCACTTCTTGTTGCAGCACCATAATCTGCAATTGTGTTATCGACACTACAGGATGCAGCACCGAAATGGCAGTCTCCTGTGTGTGTACCTTCGCCTTTAGTTTGTTGTGTTCATCCTGCAGGTGCCCCATATCAATAATCAGCGTCTCCAATTTAGGCTCCAATGACATCTTCAGATTTTGCACAGTGGTGAGTAGTTCTATAAATTTTGCACTGGTATCCTATACCACATGCTCCACACTAAGGGGTGCACTTGCCTGGGAAGAGCTCAGTCAAGGGGGTCTTGAAGGGTCTCATCTGCTTTAGAGCACTCCTGCTGTACCATCATGGCACTCCAAATAACAGCCTTGTACCAAGTATTGCACCCCACTCAAGGCCCCTCTTTCACTCCTGTTGACGTGGTCGCAGTCTGTGACTGTCTCACAGTCCAATGCACCAGCTCTGCTAATGTCCTAACACACGGAAGAAGCTTTTAGGGTTGCAAATCCCATCCAGGTGATATGCTCGCAGTACATCAGTGGCAGGCGGTCGAAGAAGCAGGTAAAGTTCTCAGGTGCACAACCCTCATAACATGACCAAAAGTGTCTTATCAGTGACCCTCAAAAAGGACAGTACTAGAGCCTCCCACAAGCAGCTCAAGAGTTTCCCCCAACAGGTACCTCCGAGTACTCACTTGCAAGACCCGTACTGCTCAATATGTGCATCCGTGTCTCTGGATCACACCACTACACTCTTGCTTCCAGGCACCCACAACTAGAACAGGATTTCATGCAGGTTGCAGTGCCCGACCGATAGTCAATGCTCAACAATGGACAGTTAGTGCCATCCTATTCTAATTTTCCGGGTAGGGTCTATGAATCCTGTTAGGGTCTCCAGTTCCTCTGTCACTGGTGGCCCTGCCAGGCACTGCAGGGATCCCAGCATCTCTGCAATGCAATGGGTGAATGATGAAGGAGCCCAGAGTAAAGGAACCCAGGTTAGGGCTGCTGCGCAGAGTCCACTATCCAGCTGGACTGCACCTACTCTGTCCAAAGTCTCAGTCTTACAGACCCCTGGAGGACCAGCAGGCCACTCCTCCTCCCAAGGCTGTTCCCCTGGGCCCCACATCAGTACAATAACACAAGAGAGCAGTGACACCAGTGGGGTGCTCCTGCTGCCCTGCTCTCAATCACGGGGGCACTCCCTCCCCGTGGGCTCATCTCAGTCAGTCTCCCCAATGAGCACACTGGATAGAGGGGTCATTGTGCTCCTCTCTGTCCCAGGCGCGATGCCACTTCCCTCGCAGCTGGAACACTCAACAATTCCCTTCACGGCTTAGACTATGCCAGGGCAGGTCACTGGTGTTAATTAGCCCCCTCTGAGCCCCTGACAGGGCTCTGCGGAATTCACCGTCACTGCAGGCCTATCCCAGCTCACCTCAGCAGGCAGGGAGGCTTCGCAGCATTGACAGTGGAGGATGGGCTTGCTCACCTTGCACTGTTGTGGTGGTGTTTGTTCTCTAGTTAGCACCTTTGGATACTCATGTGTCAAAGTGGGCATCACCTTGTCATGGCCCGGCCCCTGACAAACACCAAAGCTCTCCAATGGGGCCTCCACTTGATCGCCACAGCCGGGTCAGTCTCACAGTCACTGAGGGCCCTTGGAGCATGGCTCTCGTGGCAACACCACTCCGCAGTCAACCCAATCTGCAAGTGCCACAGGAGGTGGATGTGGGTGTCATTGCCCCCTCAATACCAGCAGGGTGGAGGGGGATCACATCCCCAATATCATCAGGATGCAGTTGGCACCAGAATGGAGCTCGAATTTATGCAATTGCTCTTGATGAAGCAGAAAATGAAGGTTTTGATTTATTAACGCTTAAACGTAGTGCTGAAATAATCATGTGTGACATTAACCGAACTAATTAAGATTGTACGGGGACAAAATGTGCCCTCAGAGTAGTTTGCCATCATTTATACGCGTGCTTTATATAACGTGGTGTATTAGAATTGCACTAATCCGACATAATCATAAACGTGTGCTACGATTTGCTTGTTTGAAATGTTTTAGCTTAGCATTACTTTAGCGGAGGCTTTGGCCTAGTTGCCTGGTCTCACGGTTTAGATGCTCGTATTTTTCCACTGTGCTAATAAACGTGTATTTTTGCTTGAAGCTGTACTTTTCCACAGAAACTGTTCACATGCTTATCTTAAAGTTAGTGCCAGCCTGGCATATTTTCTCTTTAATTCAAGGTCGACTTGCAGGTGCGGACAATGGAGGCTCTGAAAGTAAGCTAATTGGGAGACAATGTTGCGATTTGCGTACCCATCTCCAAGGATAATGTATGCTTAAGTAAAAGCTTGAGAACTGTCGTTTTTGATTGGTCAATTTGAAGCTAACCTATGAACCCTCCAATGGAGACCCTACAGGACTCGAACTGTTGTCTATAAAACCCAGGTGCACGAGGAAAAAGTAGCCATTACCAGCTCGATACCCGCCATTTTGCAGACTTCGTAGCTATTATTGCCCACTTTGCTGCGACGCCATCTTGAGAGACTTTGATGCTTTCTCTAATCGAGAGAAAGAGACTTTAAATGATTCTTGCCCTAGAGACTTTAACTTTGATTTGTCCCTTTGCATGAAGTAGTAGTTTTACCTTGCCGCCGTGAGGCATTTGCCCCGTCCACCCCTGCCCCTTTGCCCCGTCCTATGCCGATCGAAAAGGGTACCCATGATGACCGAAGAACGGTACCTGTGAGACGAAGACTTCCTTGTATGCTGATCGTAATTGGTAAATATGAAAGGAAATTGTAAAATTGCATTGTGTTTCTTTTAGGTAACCAACTGCTGATTTTGGTAGGGTCCCTAGTTAGGAGTTTTCTAAATTAATGTTGCTAAATTGTTTTTGCATGAAGTCCCACATGCCGATGCTAATTCGAGGTTAGACGAGGATTCCATATGTCGCACAATGCAATTTGAGATCTTGTTATGCTGACTAAATGTATGCCATTAGTTCATTACAGATTATCGTATTAGTGATTTGCATTGCCATTATCGAATGCCTTGTGATTCAAATGCTTCATAGATTGCACTTGTTTCGACGTTATGGACAGCTATTAATGTTCATATATGTTTATCATTTGGTGTTGAGACACATTTACATTGTGCTAGCTTTGTTAATATAGGGAAATAAATTCACTAACTTTGCAATAAACTGGTGTGGTTCTTCCTGACTGAAAGGTCAGGATTCGCCGAAATGTATTCTGGATTAATTGTTAGGTGTTATGTTGTTCAAGGTGTTGCTTATGTTCGTTATTGATTATTGATTTGATGCGACTGATCGATATGAGAGTACAGAGAGTTCCCACTTAGTCAAAAGATTCATCGGCCTAAAGAGCGTCCAAACGCAGGTAAATTATTACTACGGACCGCTCTATCACTCTGCTACCATCTTGGCCACATCTCCTGTCGGTGATACACTTATGCTGTGTGTAGAATAGCAAGCTCTCCCCCATCTTCTACTCTGATCCGATTAGAAGCAGCTGGAATGACTGAGTAAATAACTGAGAAAAATGGGGAATTAGTTATGGTACTTTATATTTCTCTCGTAGTTTCCATTCTTAAGGAACATTCTGTGCCTAACTCAAAAAATTGGCTATTTGCCACCTGATCTGTTCATGTCATTGGTAATCCTGAGTGGGGGAGGGGGCAGTCGCAGAAAGTGTGGCGTGAAAATTGTTCTGTCTCACTTGCAATCGGGCCCACATTTGGCTCATCATTTATTGAAACCAAAATGTCAACAAACACGCAGCATGAGAGATGCTTTTCTTTGCTGCACCTCTTGGTAAAGAAGATATGTCTTTCGTTACCTGTGATTTCTTTGCTACTTTCACCACTCAACATTATTAAAACTATCTCAAACCACTTTGGCACATAGATGTAGATCCTCAACACAATCCAATGTACCAATGTACATTTGCCCAGCTTGATTATGAGAAACGTTTTTGTTTTTCTGTTTCATACATAGTACGGCCTCTCTTCAGTCACCCAGCACCTTTTCTTGCCCCAACCCATGTAATCACTTAGGTAACACACTAAATCCACGGGTAATCTTCTCATGCATTAACAAGGCATATGCAATCGTGTGGTGTTTTATTAATCCTGGACTCAGAATTTTCCACACACAAATGGAAAAATAATTTTAGAAAAAAAGTGTATGCATGCTTTGCATTTAAGACTCTGGATTTACACAAGTACTTTACTGTCAGTACACAGTGTATCCATGAAATTACCTACTTTCCACTCATTTGTAATGTGAGACTGTAACTCCAGTGCCACCTGCCCCATAAATAACATAACACTGCCCCTTACCTCTGCAGCCACCCTCTCAATGTTTCGCATTGGGCTTTGCATTTCGGATAATGCTGAGTGATCCACACAACTCATGAGCCTATGCATTGTAATGAAACTCTAGAAGACCGCAGAAGCTGGTCAATAGCAGTGTTGGCCAGGAGATGATGCTTTGAACTTCCTTGTGCTTTACCTGCTGTGAAATTGTCAGTAGACTGCAGGGTGAGTCAACGAGCACTGCCACAAGGGGCAAGCATTTCACCTGTAGCCATGCTCCACCTCTTTGTCAATGGCCACTGACAAGCACTTCCTCACTATCCCAGTTTCCACTGGCAGAGACCTGGATCCGATGAGTACAGTGTCTGTCCTCCACCACCTTCAGTCATACTCTGGTAAGGGACCTCTCTCTTTACCAAACGTGGTGAAATCTACTCACTCAGTTGCTCATTGTATTTAGAACTACAGTGCACAGACACTCCTGCCGGGTAGGCAAGATGTACATGCACAGGCTGCAAGACCCTGGAATATATACTGCATTACTCAGTAAACGTGAACATATTTACCAACCATGTGGTAACAATAGAGAACCCTGAAAAATCAGACACTGTCTTGAGTGATTCCCAAAAACGAACATGCAACATTTTTGCTTTTATTTTTTAGTGTTAATGTTATTGCTTGTGTGTGTTTTTACAGAATAATTTATTTATTTTTTCATTTCGGTTTCGCAATTCTAGCAACCGACGAGCGCAATGCACACCCATCAATAGAGAAAACAATAAAGGAGCACATTGTGGAAGACAAAAAGCCCTCTCTCACAGGCCTATTTACTTTGCTGCAGCACTTACCTCTGATCAAAGCGGCCAGTATCCTCGCTGTCTCCTGCGCATTGCCTTTTTCATGTGAGTGAATCTCTTGAGCAAGCAAATTATCCGGCCACAAAGCAGTTATGATAAGCTACCTCCCCGAAAAACCTTGACATTTTATGAACATGAAAGCACGCGATGTAATCTGCATCCGCGGTTCATTCAGCAGCAAAAATACCCCGTTAAATACTATAGATTCTTTATGCTGCAGTCAACCTTTGTGAAAGCTTCCGGTAAGACTGAGCGCGCTTCCAGGAGCTTGTGCCATGCAAGCGAAAGAGGAACAGAAGAGGGTACACTAAAGCTTGTATTATTTCTATAGGTTTGTGTAAGAGTAAACACAAGTATTGAGTTAGTAAGATAGCTGACTGGGCTAAACATCGGATGCAAGATTTTGAAGCCTGTAGAGAACTTGTGTAAATCTCCGTAAGGCCAACACACCCTTTCATCCTTCTGATGTTCGTAAAATGAATGCTACTGAGGTAGGCAATACTAGTGCCACCAGGACTATGTTGAGTCAACAATTAGTAAACCTCAGTGCGGTTTTTAGAATGGCCACCAAGTATGCACATTTTCACCACTGAAATTCATTACAAGTACATTTTCCCTCTGCATAGTCATTGTGCATGTCCTGAGTCTGGATTTTGGTACTCAGTGGTTGAACGAACATCGCCCCGTGGGCAACACAATTTGCTGCATACAGGTATCAGTGATATATGTGAACATTATGAATTCATGAAAAGGGCTGTGAGCTTCCCATGAGCGCAGAACACTGGAAGTTCTGCCTTACTGTTTAGAGATTTACTGGTGTGTTCTAGAACCAAATATAATTTGATAACTCCAAGTCCTGCTGGGTGAAGTAGGAAGGCGATGTTGGAATCCATACTTATGTAGACAGACAATGTTGTAACAGAAGAAAAGGGAACGTGTTCAGCCTTAGAGTTTCATATTTATGTGATGATTGAGCGGGGAATTTTGTGGGGATTTTGTTTGTTGCTGTTTCTCATTCTAGTCAAAGTATCTTACAGTTCTACTTCCCTTAAGTGCAGAACTCTGGTCACCCTTCTGCCTGCTTGTGTTACTGCATCACTGTACACTTTGTTTACATGTTTGCCCTAGGTAGTTGTAGGAACCACACAAACGAAACACTAGTCAGTATATCACAAGGAGTAATGAAGGAGACGAAAGAGGAGCTTATGATGGCCACATGATGACAAGGTTATTAAGAAAGGCAAGGGTTTTCTCTAATAGACTGTTCAATAACTGGGCTGCCACAACTACGGAAGCCTGTCCCACCAGAGCAGGGTTCTGCAAAGTCGGTCCTGGAGAGCCGGTTCCATGCCAGATTTTTAGCATATCCACATTTAGAAAAAATACGTTTCAGAAATCTACATTTTTCTAAATGTGGATATGCAAAAAATCTGGCATGGACCCAGCTCTCCAAGAAGTGACTTTGCAGAACCCTGCACCAGAGGGATGCTCGTTCGTATATGGAACTTGTAACAAGTGAGCCTCTGAAGGAAGTGTGTGACAATCCAACACAGCTGGTTAAAACGTTCAACAATCAGGGCCTAATTCACATATGAGTCTGAATTTCACATCCTAATCCATATATTCAGAACAAGGGGAATTATGGGATCATGAGGTGCACTAAAGATGGTGGAAAATCTATCTGCAATACAGATATTCTATCACGTAGGATAACATTAACAGGTGAAAAAGTGTAAGTGTTGCAAAACACATGTAACACTCTCCACTGTAATTTTGTGGGCATACGCAAACATTTTATGTGTCCATTCTAATTGTGGACAAATGTGTAAAGTTATTCATAAAAAAAGGTGAGAAGCAGAAGTGAATACCTGCAAGCGAAATGGCACTTTAGGAAAATTGGTATCCTCGCTAGGAAAACTGATCTTCCAAAAGAAGAAATATAGAAAAACGTAAAATGTAAATATACAATGTCATTCTCCCTCAACCTCAAAAGCGGGTTGATTTTCAGCTGGTGGTTACTATACATGATTAGGTATTGGAGGGAATGATTTCTCCTGGAATTCTTTAACAGTTATACATTTTCAGGAGCACTCAATGGAGGTTTCATGACATGCATGTGAGAGAGCATAGCTTACATAACCTATATTAAAACTAAATGCTTATATCAATGTGTGATGATGCTGCATAGAAAACAATAACAGGGATTTTGCTTAAACGTGCACTCGAACTATAACCACGGAGAAGTGGGCACCAATGTATACGCAAACTAATAATGATGAATACATTTAATTAAGCTTATATTAATCTTTGCATTACTGAATCTGTACTGAAAATCCTCATAGGCCTTAAGTTAGCGTGAGCTGCAGATTAGCTGCCCAGCTCTCATATTAAACGCACTTTTCTGTTTTTCCAGTGTGCTGACTCGCAAAGGGCCATGACCCTGCAAATGTTCCTTTTCCTTCAACTTGGAAGACGAATGTACCATACAAAACCCGTTCCCAAGCGCATATTTGGTGCCTTAGTCTAAAAGTTATGAATAAATTGAAACAAATGTAGATTAATGAAATGTACAAGGTCACTTAGACCGATGGACAATGAATCTGCTGACCCAAAGGACGTGCCAAAGAGTGAAGTAACGCCGGATGTGCCACCTCCGAAGACGTCAATTATGAAGACCAATCAAAGAACTATGAATTAATGTGGGGTGACAATTGGGCTTACAAAATGCTAAATTTGATAGGTTAAAGATAGTGTGATATAGTAAATGTCCAATAGAATTTTGGGGGAATGTACTACGAAAAAGGGATAAAAACCCATGTCACAGAAGGGTCATCAGAATTAGGTAGAGAATGCTATTGATTTTATCCAGAAACTCTGTCACTCTGTTTGGTGACTTGAGACTTATTAAGAAACTATCCCCATCCATAGACTGCCCTTTTCCACCTTCCTCCTTATGAGGGAAGTGTCCCTTTTGTCCTTTAGTTGAGTCCTGACTAATGAAGATTTGACTGATGTCCTGAAGAAGAAGACTGAACCTGTGTGATGATCTAATCCTTGGAGGGTAATTATGACAATACAATTTGTAATTTGTCTGTTTGCTTTTCCCTTCTAGGTACCAACTGCTTGTTTTGACAGGGACCATAGCTAGATGTTTTCTAAATTTGTGTTCTAAATTGTTTTGCATGAAGCCCAACATGCCAATGCTAATTAGTGGTTAGGACAGGTGATCATCAAATTGACGCAAATGGACAAACAACTGACAATGCTTTGTTGAACTGACGTGATATTGATACTCTGTTATATTCTGACCTATGTTCACGCCGTGCTATATTCTAATGTTTATGATTTTTGCTTTATTGAAATCATATCAAAGTTGCCATATCGTAACTACTCTGTTGTGTTTCTTGGCTTTGAGATTGACACACTTAATCTTAGATTGTAACTGATAGGGAATAAAACTCACAAAAATTCTATTAACTGGTGTGGTTATTCATGGCTGAAAGGTCATGGTTGTGTCGCCAATTTGATTAATGACTGACTATAGTAAAATATATTGTTGTAGTGAATATTGATGACATTATTGATATATTGATCGACATATTGATTAGTTATCTCGTCCTACGGTGTCTCTCAACTGGGTCAAAAGATTCATTGGCCTAAAATGAGTCCTAATGTGTAATAAATTAACATAAAAGGACGTGTTAGCAGTTCTGGTAGCAGAGCGACGGTTTGGCCCTTTGGGGCCCTAGGACGGAGAATCATTGTTTACATTTGTTTTTCTGTGATAATGCAAATTGAAGGTATGATGGGTCTCTAAATTCACCATGACTTTCCCGGGATCTCGGAGCCTGCCTAAGTGAGTTGGGGATGTTCTCGGCGTCATAATGTGTGTGGTATAGGGTTTTGCGCTTGCTCAGCTTATGCCTTTTGCAGGTGATTGTGAAATCCGTGTGTACCTAGGTCAGGTAAATGTTGTTTTAGTAGGAGTGGGCGTATTCCGCAGTATGAGAGTAGGGAAGTCAGCGTACTTCACATGAGTGTGGCGCTTTGTGCTCAAAATTATCCACGTGGTTGGTTGTTTCTGTACGGACCCGTCGTAGTCTAAGACTCTGGAGTATTTTGACAAGTGTAGGAGACACTTGGGTTTATGTTGTAATCTGTGCGGTTTAATAGGTCAATCGGGCGTGGTTGACAAGTCGAGTTTGAGTCAAAACGTATGAGTAGAACCTTCGATGGAGATTTGGCAAGTTCTAAAGTGCACTAGGACAAACCATTGACAAGTCGAGAGTAGAATTTGCGTGTCGGATTCTGCTTGCGTATGCGGGAGCTGAGAAGGAGAGAGTAGCGGCCAATGCTTCAAGTGAAATCTCTGTAAAGTTCTGAAGCAAATGTGTTACCCTTCCTGTAGTAAACCAACAGATCTGTGTTGTCATTAAAGGTGCTTGCAATAACTTTGCATTAGTTTGTGTGGACTCAGTGAGGAGCGGACGAGCCGCAAGACTTTGTCAGCTGCAATATGTGAATGTGACGTCAGTGGTGCCGTGCTGAGATAGGGCAGTTGTTGAGAGGGGTCGGGCACGGATTGGCTGCCGTCCGTGAAAGGCAATAGGTTGAGAAAGGTGGGTGAAGAGGCACAGGGAAAGAAAGCCTCCTGTAAAACAGATAAGGACTCTAATAAGCCTAAAGAGAATAAGAGACCTTGGGAAGAGGAAGACGATTCAGATGATGAAGTCCTCATGGACCGATTATTACGCGATCGCCCGCCACCTTATGCAGTGAGTGACAGTGTTCCAAGCACTAGTGTGGGTCCTGGGAACCAGACGCAGGAGAAGGGAGTTACTGATACGGTACAGACTAGTGATACGACTTTGATACAGAATGGTGTCAGTGTACCCACTGCGCCAGACATGCAGATACAGTTGCAACCTCCACCGCAGATACAGAGAATCTATCCAGACGTTCCAGTACTTGAGACTACTACAAATCTGATAGTGCCGCCAGACCCGATCTATACAAAATCAAGGTTAGTGCAGATTGAGTCAACTCCGAAATTGCTGTCCCAGCCGCAACCACAATTGATACCAGGGTACAACCCAGTAACTGGCCCTCCAATAGTACCAGTCCCGGGTACCTTGGAACAGACCTATGGAGTTACTGCTCCACGAAGCTTGGGACCAGGTCAGACACCTGCCGCGATATCATTACCAATTACTGTCGGCCCACCAGTACCATTGTATGCACAAGGCAAATCTGGCGTATGTGACCAGGGAGTAATGACCCAAGATGTAATAAGAGGAGGGTCTATATGAACTCCCCAGATAATGGCCCCAGGAGAACAAGCAGTTGAAAAGCTGAGGTCCCTAATAGACCTTAGCCCAGTAGAACCACCCTTAGAAGCAATGCGTCAGGTAGGGTTAGGGGTTTTAACTCCACAAACGATAAGTACGAACCCTTCACAGTCGCCAATGATACATGCAAGGAACATTTCACTGCAAGGTTTTACCGTGCAACAGCTGAATGAATGGCTAGAGAGAACTTATACTTCACAAAAGTGACTGCAGTGGAACCAGAAAAGGTAGGGCAAGATGACTACCTAAACTTTGTAAGACTGGGAGTGGAGGCTGCTGAACTAGTGGAAGGGACCATGGGGGTAAACAGATTGGAGCCATACACGGAAGCAGAACTGAGATTCCTGTGCCCTAAGATTACTAAAGAAGTGGGCAAGGTGCATCAGAAATTAGCAAATCTGGCAAACAAATACAATATCGACATTGAAAGTACTAAACATTTGAAAAGAAGCTACAGGTTAGATTTTGATTTGAAAGATTTTGAGCACATGAGGTCTGCTGGGATGAAGGCGCACTTAAAAGAATTATTGCAAAGTGCGTAAATTTGGGGTGCATTAGAAAAGTGGGAAGGCAGATGGACAAAGAAAAGAGATAAGGAGAAAGGTGACAGTCCAAGGTCAAGTCAGACCAAAACTTCACCCGATACAGAATCAGTAAAAATACTACCCATGAGAGAAACAGCTGGTGGTGTTTTTGTACATGTACCGTGGTCCAGAGGAGACATCCTATCTATTACTAATGATTATCCCAGGTTGAGGGAGAAACTGATTGAGTGGTATCAGCAAACAGACAGGTTCGTGAAACTTGCGAAGTGTCTCTGGGAAGACTTGAATACCTTGTTTGAGATCATTGTTCCCCCTGACTTGTGGCTTGAGTGTAAAAGAGGGGTAGACTGGCCGACGAAGGAGCCGGCAAGGGACAAGGTGACCGGAGCTCCTTCCGAGGAAGTGATGAAGTACTATCATAAGGTGATTGAGTTTTTGAAACAAAAGATGTCGCCGAAAGTGACTGACTGGCAGAAAATTGACCAGACCACACAGGAGGTTAAGGAATCTATACATGCTTACTATGAGAGATTGTTAAAAGTATTCAAACATTACAGTGGTACTGAGACCATTGAGCCAAAAGACATGAACCATCTCGTGTTTAGATTTGTCGAAGGGCTAAGACCAGAGGTCAGTCAGATGATTAAGAATCATTTGATTTGTTGGCAAGCAAAGCCGATTGATGAGTGTAGGAGGCTAGCCTGGCTTGTAGTGGGTACCAAGAGGTACTTACACCTTGCACCAGGTCCAGGTATCCCTTATTAGTGTAGAGGGGTGTCTAGCAGCTTAGGCTGATAGAAAAGGTAGCTTAGCAGAGCAGCTTAGGCTGCACTAGGAGGCGTGTAAAGCTCCTACTATACCACTGGTGTCATATGCACAATATCATAAGAAAACACAATACACAGATATACTAAAAATAAAGGTACTTTATTTTTATGACAATATGCCAAAAGTATCTCAGTGAGTACCCTCAGTATGAGGATAGCAAATATACACAAGATATATGTACACAATACCAAAATATGCAGTAATAGCAATAGAAAACAGTGCAAACAATGAATAGTCACAATAGAATGCAAAGGGAGCACATAGGGATAGGGGCAACACAAACCATATAGCACTAGCCAAGGTGCCCCCACAATGTTCAGGGCAAATTCCCCAGACTTTGTGAGTGCGGGGACACCATTACATGCGTGAACTACATATAGGTCAATACCTATATGTAGCGTCACAATGGTAACTCTGAACATGGCCATGTAACATGTCTAGGATCATGGAATTGTCCCCCCAATACCATTCTGGTATTGGGGGGACAATTCCATGCATTCTCGGGGCTCCAGCATAGAGCCCGGGTACTGCCAAACTAGCTCTCTGGGGTTTTCTCTGCAGCTACTGCTGCGGCCAACCCTCAGACAGGTTTCTGCCCCCAGGGCCTGGGCTGCCCAGTCCCAGGAAGGCAAAACAAAGGATTTCCTCTGAGAGAGGGTGTTACACCCTCTCCCTTTGGAAATAGGTGTTAAGGGCCTGAGAGGAGTAGCCTCTCCTGGCCTCTGGAAATGCTTTGAAGGGCACAGATGGTGCCCTCCTTGCATAAGCCAGTCTACAACGGTTCAGGGATCCCCCAGCCCTGCTCTGGCGCGAAAATGGACAAAGGAAAGGGGAGTGACCACTCCCCTGACCAGCACCTCCCAAGGGGAGGTGCCCAGAGCTCCTCCAGTGTGTCCCAGACCTCTGCCATCTTGGATGCAGAGGTGTGAGGACACAATGGACACCTCTGAGTGGCCAGTGGCAGCAGGTGACGTCAGAGACCCCTCCTGATAGGTGCTTACCTCTCTCTGTAGCCAATCCTCCTCTGAGGGCTATTTAGGGTCTCTCCTGTGGGTTTCTCATCAGATAACGAATGCAAGAGCTCACCAGAGTTCCTCTGCACATCTCTCTTCGACTTCTGCCAAGGATCTACCGCTGACTGCTCCAGGACGCCTGCAAAACCACAACAAAGTAGCAAGAAGACTACCAGCAACATTGTAGCGCCTCATCCTGCCGGCTTTCTTGACTGTTTCCCGGTGGTGCATGCTCTGAGGGCTGTCTGCCTTCACCCTGCACTGGAAGCCAAGAAGAAATCTCCAGTGGGTCGACGGAATCTTCCCCCTGCTAACGCAGGCACCAAACTTCTGCATCACTGGTCCTCTGGGTCCCCTCTCATCTTGACGAGCGTGGTCCCTAGAACACAGGAGCTGGATCCAAGTGTCCCCAACAGTCCAGTGGCCCTTCTGTCCAAATTTGGTGGAGGTAAGTCCTTGCCTCCCCACGCCAGACAGTAATCCTGTGCACTGTGTGAACTGAAGCTGCTAGGGCTTCTGTGCACTCTTACAAGACTTCCTTTGTGCACAGCATAGCCCAGGTCCCCAGCACTCTGTCCTGTTTTGCCCAACTCGCTGAGTTGGACTCAGACTTCGTGGGATCTTCTTTTGTTGTGCTGAGATAACTGTCATGCTCAGATCTTCTGAATGCCTGTTCAGGTGCTTCTGCGGGTGCTGCCTGCTTCTGCGTGGGCTCTCTGTGTTGCTGAGCGCGCCCTCTGTCTCCTTCTCCAAGGGGCAACCTCCTGGTCCTTCCTGGGCCCTGGCAGCACCCAAAACCTTTGACTGTGACTCTTGCAGCTAGCAAGTCTTGTTTGTGGTCTTTCTGTGTGGAAATAAGTCTGCATCCTCCAGCACGCCGTGAGACATTTTCTGACAAAAGGAGAAGTTCCTGGCACCTTTCGTTGGTGCTGAATCTTTGGCTTCTTCCACCAAGAGGCAGCCCTTTTGCACCTTCATCTGGGGTTTAGTGGACTCCTGCCCCCCCCTGGACTCTTGCGTGACTCTTGGACGTGGTCCCCTTACTTTGCAGGACCTCAGGTCCAGGAATCTGTCTTCAGTGCTTTGCAGTCAGTTGTTGTCTTTGCAGAATCCCCTATCTCGACTTTACTGTCTTTCTGGGGGTAGTAGGGTAAGTTTACTCCCACTTTTCAGGGTCTTGGGGTGGGGTATCTTAGACACCCTTAGTGTTTTCTTACACTCCCAGCGACCCTCTACACACTACATGAGGCCTGGGGTCCATTTGCGGTTCGCATTCCACTTTTGGAGTATATGGTTTGTGTTGCCCCTAGGCCTATTGTCTCCTATTGCATTCTATTGTGTTCTACAGTGTTTGCACTACTTTTCTAAATATTTACTTAGCTGATTTTGGTTTGTGTGTATATTTTGTGTATATTACTTACCTCCTAAGGGAGTATATCCTCTGAGATACTTTTGGCATATTGTCACTAAAATAAAGTACCTTTATTTTGAGTAACTCTGAGTATTGTGATTCTTATGATATAGTGCTATATGATATAAGTTGTATAGTAGGAGCTTTGCATGTCTCCTAGTTCAGCCTAAGCTGCTCTGCTATAGCTACCTCTATCAGCCTAAGCTGCTAGAACACTACTAATCAACTAATAAGGGATAACTGGACCTGGCACAAGGTGTAAGTACCATCAGGTACCCACTATAAGCCAGGCCAGCCTCCTACATATACTTTAAGCTGTATTTGTATGCAATTATTTTCAATGTTCCTCATTATTATAATAGTGAAGCTCTTGTAGATAAAGTAATTATAATAATATTTGCATATTGTCAAAGATAAATACAACAGAGACCCAAAGCACCTAGTCAAATAATTTATATGAAAACTATGCACTGACCTATATACATGTTAGGCATTAAACAATATACCTATATATTTAAAATATATATACACACACACACACACATTTTGCTAAGCAGACCTAAAGAATATCTATATATGTTAAAAGCCATAATTACTGTATATATTTGTACAGAGAAATACACATATCTAGATACCTTCATATAACCAAATTAAACATGTTTATATATGCAGAGGTATGCTGTACATGAGTGTTTGAGTATGGTGGTTAGGTAAGAAATAGCCAACTCTTGAGTAGTCTTCTTTAGTTAAGACAGTTATCTGTGTATCTTATGTTTGGGGGTATTGAATTCCATAGTTTGCTGCCTGAACATAGAAAGATGTACCACTTATGTTTTTTTCATGTTTGGTGTGATTTTGAGGAGAGGTGCCAATATGGAGTGGAAGTTCCTTTGTTGAATGTAGTTGATGACTTTATTTCTGATGGAAAGTGGCCCTCTTCCATGTATTGCTTTGTGGGTGATACAAAGCAGCAGGAAAGTGGGTGTTCTGGCAACCAGTAACCAATACAGGGCCCTGAAGGCACAAGATATGTGGGGATTGCAGCTTTGCATGCAGGAGTAGTCTGGCAGCAGAGTTCTGAATCTGTTTTACCATTTTCATAGTTAATAAAAGTTGATCCATGGTAAAGGTCATTGGTGTAATCCAGTTTAGACAGCACAAGAGAGATAGTAGCCTGGACCTTGTGTGGAAATCCCAGGTTGGGGAAGATGCTTCATAGTAATGAAGCTTGATCTTGCTAATTTGTCCACTTGGGCATTCATTGATAACTTGGAGTCCATAGCAATACCAGGGTGTCTTACTTTCTTAGACACTTTAGGAGGTGGTCACAGCTCGTCAGACCAAGCTTAAGGTAGATCATAATTTATCCGCATGTGAGTATTTCAGTTTTGGAAACATTCAATGTGAGATGGCTCTATATCATCCACTGATCAAAGACTCTGAGATAACTGAAGATTTCCAATGTCTTTGGGGTTCTCCAGTTTAAGGAGTATTTGTATGTCATCTACATAGTAATAGCATGTGAGCTGAAATTCATTGATCATTGTCGGTAATGACTTCATGTAGATGTTGAAAAGCATCAGTGAAATGATAGAGCCTTGAGGGACTCCTGCTTTTGTGAAAGATGGTTTGGATGAGAAAGGAGGAGTATAGATGACATTTGTTCTGTTTTGAAGGTATGATGTGATCCAGTCAAGAACAGTCCCCTCGATGCTGGCTTCATAGAGCCTTTGTATTAGTGTCTTAAGATCATCCCAGATGGCGATGAGAGCAGATTCTGCGCCTCTTCCTGGGAGGAATCCTGTTTGGTAGTCTGAAAGTATTATGTTATTTTCAATGGATTGCAACATCTGGGTGAATGCTGTTTTTTCTATCAGTTTTCCCAGGAAAGGCCCATTAGTAATTGGTCTGTAGTTGTTAGGGTCATGCGGATCCAAGTTTGTTTTCCTTAATAATGGACGTATGCATGCCTTTTTATGGTCTTCAGGAAAGATTCCCATAGTTAAAGAATTGTTGATGATTCTCTTAATGGTTTGGCAGCTGAGGTAGATAAAAGAAGGTTTTTGAAGATTTGTCGTGGACATCGGTCAGCAGGGGAGCTGGCTGGCCTGCTTGTTTGACCAGATCCAAAAATTCCCTTTGTGATATTTGTTTGAAGGAATGCAGAGGCTGGGTTAGCTTACTCCTGGATGGGGGTTTGAGAAATGGGTTGGTACTGGTGGTTTTCCTTTGTTTTAAATGGGAGTCCAATGTGTCTGCTTTGGTAGTGTAATGATTTGCCATTTTGTCAGTGCATTTGTGAGTAATGGTATGAGTTTCTTTCGGCCAGGTTAAGAAATTATGTGAGAATTTGAAAAAAATATTTTTTTTCAAATTTAACATTTAGAATTCTGTCTGAATAGTACCTGTTTTGATTGTTGACTGGTATATTTTGTTAAGCGTCTGCAGGTAAAGTTTGTCTTGATTGCAGTTTGTTTTGAGCCAGGTGCGTTGCAACTTTCTAATTTTATTTATATGTTTTAGTTCTGTATTTCTCTAAGATGTGTGTTTTCTTTTGTCCTGTTTTATTGTTATTAGTGGTATTGGGATACCAAAAGATTCCTGTAGCCACTCAAAGTTTTTGAATGGAATTTATTGTGATTTGTTTTGGATATTAGTTGTGTTTCTAAGTATTTAAAATTGAGTTTATTCTGCAGTGATGCATCCAAGATTTTCTTAGGTATTTTACTTTGTTGTGGTTTATGTTGAAAAGCTAGCAAATGGTGGTCTAACCATGTGAGTAGAGTAATCCTTTGCAAGGTAACTAGTTCTGAATTTGCCAAAATGACATCTAGGACGTCTCCAGTGATGTGTGTGCATTTGTGGATGATCTGATGTAAGTTCAGAGAAGTTCAGAGTGTCTAGGCCAGTGATTATAGTTTTTGGATGGGGCATACTGGGTTTGTCAAACCAAATGTTTAGGTCACGAAGAATGCATTGGTTGGAGTGTAGTGTGATAAGATTTGAAACTGTCTAGAAATGTGTCTGGGAATATTGCATTGCTATGTGGTGTCTGTAAAGGAGAAGGAGGTTACAGGAGGAAGTTGGTGTAAGGTTGCATCCGTAATGAGGGCCTCAACCCTTGTATGGAAGTGTTGTCAACTTTACTGAGATTTATTGTTTGCTTGCCACTCCTAATCCACCTCCTCTTTAGCCTATATGTTTTTATGTGAAAGTTTCATAGACTGGAGGAATGGCTTCATGCAATACTGGGGCCATGTCATTCCCAACCGTAATTCAATTATGAAGTGTAAGTCAGGTTGTGTGTCAGTGAGTAGGTCGTAGATGTGGTGCTTGTTTTTAGAGAGTGATCAAGCATTTATTTGTAAGCAGTTTATAGATTGTTGTTGGATAGTGGGGTGACTGTTTTCTAGAAGAGTGTGCAGTATTTTTGAACTTGTAATAAGAGTTTTCTTAGGGCTGGTTTTAGCTGTATGAAGATAACAATAGTGCTGTTTTCTATACTGTATTACTCGTCCAGCAAGCTTAGAAGGCATGTTGATGGGTCTTCATGTGCTGGTGGTGGAGATGTTATGTTATGTTACTGAACTTATAAAGCGCATGGCTACCCGAAGGCCTCCCAGCGCTAAAGGACAGACCCCTGACTAGGAAGGAGAAACGGCAAGTTCTAAAACAGACAGGTTTTAAGTGCCTTTCGAAAATTTAATTTGTGACTAATTAGTTGGAGCCTGAGGGGGAGGGAGTTCCACAGTTTAGCTCCAGATAGGCCATCGTAGCACCGCCCCATCTGGCTTTTTTGACTCTGGGTAATGTGGCCAATGCTGCTGTTGCCGACCTAAAGTCTCTGGTAGGCTTATAGAAGGATGCCAGGGTCTTTAACAGAGGAGGGCCTCTGTTATCGGTGACGTATGAATACAGCATAAAGTCTTCAGTTTTATACGCTTTTCCACTGGAAGCCAATGAAGAGATGCAAGAGCTGGTTTTACAGAAATGTGCCTAGGAATTTCTAATAGGAAGCGGGCCGCAGCATTTTGTACCACCTGCAATGTCCTTTTCACATATATGGGGGAGCTGAGAAACAGTCCATTACCATAGTCAAGTCGGGACAAAATAATCGCCTGGATAATAAGCCTTTTTGCAAGTGACGGGAGTATTGCGAGGACCTTTCTTAAGAGTCTCATTAATCCAAAGCAAGTGGCAGAGATTTTCTTACCGTGCTGTTACAGTGTGAATAGGGGATCTAACCAAATTCCTTGGCTTTTAATATACTTCTTAGGGGGAGGCAAATTCCCCCAAGGAGCTTGGCATCATAAGATTCTTGCTGGGGCCAGGGTAATGGCCCAAAATCATTATCTCTGTTTTGTCACCATTTAGTAGAAGCATACTATCCGTCATCCATCCTGATGCTAATTGAGAGTGAGTTGGTGAGCTGTGTTGTTTTTGTAGGATAGGCTTGCTGTGTAATAGACCTGAAGATGCAAAGCTGTGATCAGTTAGCATGTTTTTTATTTTGTTTGCTTCTCTTTAGGGAAGAAGGTCCATGGGCTAGGTGTGGTGGTGGGGCATGTGGGGCATTTTTTAAAGCTCTAAATTGTGCAATAAATGAGAGTTTTTATATTTGTGTAAGGTGTTGGTGAAGATGGAAAATTTGGAAGAAAAGATGGTTGACGACGTGTATTATTTGGGTATTCTGGATGTTGAGAGTGGGTGTATGTTTATAATTTGTGATTGGGATGTATGATGAAATTGTGTGTGATAGATTTTGATGTGCTAGTATATTTTGTGTGGGGTAGTGTGAGGAAATATTAATGCAGGCTTTGTATGTAAATTACAGTGGGTGAGTGAAAGTTGAATGGTGAAGGGGGTGGTGATGTGTTTCGGAAAATAGTTTAAGTGGTCAGTGAGATGGGATGCACAAGAGTTATGAGTATTTGTGTTAGATTTGACAGTTGAAAGAATTCATATGTGTGGTCTATTGTAGTGTTAGATTTGACAGTTGAAAGAATTCATATGTGTGGTCTATTGTAGTGTAAGGATTGTTTGGGTGTGTATTTTGGTTAGAAGAGGAGGGTGTTAGTGGATGATATGATGGCTGAGTGTAGGTTTGGTGGTGACAGAATGGGGTCTGTTAGGCGCAAGTAAAGTGTACAGCTCGTGTGCTTCATGGGTAGGTCTGAATGGATTAACGTTCTGTATAAACTGACTTTGTTTTTTGTCTATTTGGTAGTGGTATAGGATGGAGTGGTGTTTTGTGCGACAGTGTAGGCACCATTGTGTGGTAGTTGGCGTAGAAGGGTGCATATGTGTGGTTTGAGGGGTTTTGTAGTGATTGTTGAGACACTAAAATGTAGATAGGGTTTCTTTGTAGTAAATGAGTAACTTGCATTTGCTGAGAGTGTTACTATGTGTGTGGGTCTTGATGAGTTAAGGTAGTGGTTGGTGAATGGCAAAAAAGGGTAGCGTTTTTGGCCCTAGGCTGGAACAGGCTAAATAGGCAAATGCGCTTGTCACCTCTTCCCTTAGCAGAGAGGCCTCGGCTGAGATGCCCTGAGCCCGAATGTTAAATAGGCCAGATTACACCATTGGCCAAAGGGAACCCTAGCCCTAACCAATCAGAGCCATAGCCCTAAGCCATAGGACAAATGGGAGATTCAGTCCACTCAACCAATCACAGACCTAGCCCTACCAGCTAATCTAAAGCTAAACCCTAAATCCAATAGAAACCCTAGCCCTAGGAACCAGTCAGAACCCCTGGTCGATTGGCCAATCACAACTCCAAACCTAAGTGTACTAGAAACCCTATCTCTAAGAACCAATCAAAGCACAGATGTAATAACCAGTAAGAAACGTATATAAAGGGCATGTGATCCTAAGCACAGGCTAGTGGGCAGGAAGCTGCTCCTCAAGTCATAATCTCCTTGAAGACAGGCAGGCTCAATCCACACTTTGCAGGCCGTATTCAACCCTGCAGCCAAGATCCAAATCTGAAGCTACTAAAATTGCTTTTCGTGCACTGAAACAAATCACATTTCTAGCCAAAAATGAGTGCTACCTACACTTTCCAAACAGTTTAAACCATAAAGCAGATTAATTAGTCTCTTAAACATACTCTGCTTAGCTTCTGACATGTAGCTTGCCTTTTTACCTTTTAAAAATACAGGGGATTGAAGGGGTCAGGTGTTTTACCTTTGACAGGCCTTGGCAAAGTACAGGGAGACTCTAAGAGAGAAATTTAAACAGTATTGGGTAGAAAACAAACAGCAGTTTTGAAAGTGCATATTGCACAGAAACTAAGTTTAGATTAAACAGTCACAGGTACAGGAAAAAGCAGTCTTAAAATTTCAAGAATACACAGCACAAGTCTATGTTCTTACCACCTTCTTTGTCTTTTTGCTCACTGGGCTGTATAGGGCACAAAGAAGCTGGGGCCACTAAATGGAGGTGGCTGTGTTGGGGTTCCCTCTGAAAACTTTAAGGGCCTGAGCAGGTGTGAGAGGAGGGCTCAGGGTTGCTGAGGAGCTAGAGGGTCAATCACAAGGCACTCTGGTAAGCAGAAGTAGTTGACTAAATAGAGAGAACCTTCAGAAGTATTCAGTTCATGCCTCACATGAGAATACCAGTAAGGAAAAGGGCTTCCGAGTGTCAGAATGCAAACAGACACAGAGGGGTGCATCTATAAAATGACACACTGAGAACACTTATCCCAGGTTGACGAACAAGAGATATATGACTTCACAAGGCAAGATAAATATAATTGAAGGTAAATATATATATATATATATATATATATATACATATATATATATATATATATATATATATATATATATATATATATATATATATATATAATATATATACACACACACATATATATATATTTGTATTTGCACTGAAAAAAACAAAGGTTACAGGGACGTTACAGTTCGGCTCACATTTAAAAAAATACAAAAATTTAAAAATTCACCTGTTATAGTAAAGTTATATAAAGTAACTATAACTCGTGCATAAGGCAACTATAAATCGTGCCCCCGCCATGCACATTTTTTTTTTGTCAAACATTTTACTGCAAATATTATATTGGTAATATCAGTTATGTTATCAAAGATGTTGTGAGTCCCATAATTTGTGGGGTAATTAGCAGTGCATGGTGAGTGAGCGAGTTCTAGTTACCTTAGATAACTTTAACTATAACATGTAAATTTCTCTGGTTTTGTACGTTTAAATTGTGAGCCTAACTAGAACGACCCTTTCAACTTTGGATATTACGGTGAATCTCTATGTTTTTTTTAAATTCTATGTCCTAACTAGAACGTCCCTGTAAACTTTGTTTTTTTCAGTGAATGTATGTTTTTTGTGGGTCTGTCAGTGAGTGCATGTATATGAATGTGTATTTTGTATTTGCACCAGGGTTCGCGACTCCGTCACAACGTTACACGCAGGGGGACATGATGGAGTCGCAACATCACGATAATGAAAAAAAAAGTGTTAAACCATTTGAAACTCAGAAGGGGTCTCTCAGGCACGCATTGGTGAAATTCACGAGGTCAGAGTACCTCTATCCCTGATCCCTTTTATTTAAACAGCCCCTATTTCACTTAGTGCACTGACTGATACAATGCAACTTTCTCTACAGGTTGCTAACAGCCAATCACATTGCTTCCTTCTGTCATGCAGAGCCGTGATGCTTTGAGTTGGATTTGCGAAGGATCTGCATCGCTATATATACAAATTTGGATTTCCTTTAATTTCTTAAAAGCTACTGAACGGATTTACACCAAAAAGAGTTTTTTCTGGACCAAGAGCTACCTTTTTGCCAAACTTGGTGTAATTCCATCCAATAGTTTTGGTGCTATCCCTGTTCAAAATCCCTATGGAAAAATGAATTGGTAAAATTGAGATTTTGGAGCCCCCCCTTTATCTCACCCCCAAAGACAGATCATCCCAAAATTTGCCAGACAGCCACTGATGTGAGCGTGAAAGTTTTGGAAATATTGCGTGAATATTCGTCAAGCGATGCCAAAGTTATTAGCAAAACAAAACAAAAAAAGCACTTTCTATAGAAACTAGTTCTAACTATAACTACTATAAAGACCGAGTGGCGAAACGCGTCAGGAAGGATTATCGTATTCTGTTGCTATCTTACTATCAAAGAAATAAACACAAGGTTATTTGGAAATGGGCTTCATTTTTGCTCTGTTTTGGATTTTATTACTGAGATTCTCCGTCCCCTTTGTGAAGCCGCCCTGCAGGGTTGGGGGCCCCTTCGATGGAGGTTGTTGCAGATGGATATTTATGGAGGGGCATACCCGATTGCCTCTGTACCAGATAAAGGATTTAACTTTTGACTTATGGATACGAAGGTAAAAAAAGGGAGAGAGGGATTTTCTCCTTCACTTTTCCGGATTTCCAAGTGCTAAAGATATTCAATAGACTCTGGTGGCAGCAGCAGCAATGAAGTGAGGGTTGCTCAGACTTTGAAATTACTTATTATTTTTGCACATGATTACTTTATTCCAGATTCCATGCACCTTAATACTATATGAACAGTGGATTGTAATGTGATGAATTGAAGCCATTTTAGCAAAATTTGAATTAAACCACAGAACGAAGAAAATGGTTATAATATTGGTGCATTATGGGAACTGAAGTACAGAGACACTAAGTCATGTGACCTATAGAGATTATAAGCACCTGTGACTGCAACTCCTCTCCTGTGAACAATGCATTTCGTGCCGAAATGTGTCAGGAAGGACTATCGTATTCTGTTGCCATCTTACTATGAAAGAAATAAACACGAGGTTATTTGGAACTGGGCTTCATTTTTGCTCTGTTTTGAATTTTCTTACTGGGATTCTCCGTCCCTGTTGTGAAGCCGCCCTGCAGGGTTGGGGGCCCCCGTCGATGGCGGTTGTTGCAGATGGATGGAGATATATAAATATATAAAAATATACACAGACACACACACCAAGCGATTCGATATGACCCTTCGCTGAGGTTTTGGGCCCAGGAACGTCATTATACTAGTAAAGAGGCAGAAGGTATTTTGATCACTTTTGGCAAATAAGGTGACATTATTGTTTTTCTCACAATACATATAAACTGTAAACAAATTGATGCCAGTTGAATTAATATGAGGAAGAGTGCTTGAAAGCGAGAGGTCATTTACACATCAGCGTGAGCAAAGGAAAAGGTTGGTTTGTCGATCACATTGGAATGGTTGAAACACTGAGTGAAGATAATAAAGAGACTTTAAAAGACACTTGTGCACAATTAATGCTGTTTTGAAATATTATACGGAACAACAACTTCCATAATGCTTTGTCTTAGATGGAGACTATAAGTTGCCTAAACAAGGGAAGGAATCCGTTCACCATAATTCACCGTAGCCGAGTGGATGATGAACAGCCGCCTGAAACTGAACTCAGACAAGACGGAAGTCCTCATCCTTGGATCATCACCCTCTGCCTGGGACGACTCCTGGTGGCCCCAGGCCCTGGGCAGCGCACCCAAACCAACGGACCACGCACGCAACCTGGGCTTCATCCTGGACTCCTCCCTCTCGATGACCAGACAAGTCAACGCCGTCTCATCATCATGCTTCAACATCCTACGCATGCTCCGAAAGATCTTCCGATGGATCCCCACCGAAACCAGGAAGACGGTCACCCAGGCACTCGTCACCAGCCGACTGGACTACGGTAACACCCTCTACACCGGAACCACGGCCAAACTACAGAAAAGACTCCAACGCATCCAGAACGCCTCCGCACGCCTCATCCTTGACATCCCCCGACACAGCCACATCTCCGGACACCTGAGAGACTTCCACTGGCTCCCCGTCAGCAAGAGAATCACATTCTGCCTCCTCACCCACGCACACAAGGCCCTCCAAGACCTGGGCCCCAGGTACCTCAACAACAGCCTAACCTTCTACACTCCCACCCGCCAGCTACGATCGACCAGCCACGCCCTCGCCGCCGTGCCACGCATCAGAAAAGCCACCATGGGAGGAAGATCCTTCTCCTACCTGGCAGCCAAGACTTGGAACTCACTCCCCATCCACCTCCGTCTGACCCAAGACCACCTCTCCTTCAGGAAGCAACTCAAGACCTGGCTTTTTGAGCAGTAGCGGTCCCCCCTCCCCCAGCGCCTTGAGACCCTCCGGGTGAGTAGTGCACTATACAAATTTCTTGATTGATTGATTGATTGACCGTGAACAAGATAAACTGTTAAAACACGTTGATGGAAGGGTTTGATTTAATTTGGATTGAATATGGATGCAAATCGTCATTAAAAGCTTTGAAATGGAATTTCCTTGGGAGTGCAGCATTTCTTTTGATTTGAAATAATTATGGGGTGTGGTCAATCCCCATGCGTTTGCACCAGCAGTTGAGTGCTCCGTAATTTTTTGAGTAAGTGATATGGATATATACACATACAACTCTGTGTGTGTGTGTATATACATATATATATATATATATATGTATATACACACACACAAACACACACACATACATACACACAAACACTTGTTCATCTGTGGTATAAAAGTAAAGTCCAAATAAAAAAAAGTCCATCCTTTATTTGTTGTGGAACATCATAACCAAAAAACTTCAATAGATGAGCTTCAATCATAGTTGCAGGGAAATCTTACATTTGAAGAGTATAGAACATTCATCTTGTAATTGCATAGCAGAACACAATAGCCAACATGAACACGTGTTTCGAGACTCCGTCTTTTCTTCAGGACTGCACCTTACTAACATAAAACAAGCCAAAAAGACTGAAATGAGCTAGAGCCATGTTCAGTTTCTGTTACAATCTCCTGCTCACATCAATCACAAACAAATAACAAAAAACAGATATAGTATATACAAAGGTAAAACTTTGTAATTCAAATACCAAGGGTTATAGCTTCGTTTTACGTTCAAATAACAGTAATCTTAGATCATAATTTAACAGAAATGTATAATGCCAAATCCCTCGAATCATCGAATGTTAAGAAAAAACATCAGATGATTATACCATGTTGTATAATGCATTAAGTCCATAATCATAGAGGGTCTCCCCTCACATTCTCCGATATTACATTATCTCAGGAAACTATACAATGGCAAGAAAACATTCAATAACTTTATACATGCAGTCGAATAAAAACGACATTTTGTGACCCGCCGTGGGAAGTCCCCCTCCCCATGACTGAGAAATAATGGCATGTCTTCTTTTAGTGTTGATTAAAGCTCACAGAAACTCGTTTTTCAGTACTCATCTATTTATGTCATAAGAACCTTCCTCCTAACTTGACCTCTTTAGATTCTAATCTAGATCTTCTAAAACATTCACTGGTCCAAGTGCGATTGGAGGTCCAACCTCCGACTTCAACTGCGAGAGACTGTAAAAAACGCACACATAACATTACGGCTGCGCTCCTTTCCTGCTACCTCCATAACCGCCAATCCTAAAAGTGGCCCGAACTATGGGCCAGATGTAGCAAAGGCATTTGCCCATTCTATGTCTATGGGAAAATGTGTTCGTACATATGGCCCTATATCCTTAGATTTTTAACAGACACTAAACAGGTCTGTTACTTCACAATTAAAAAAGTTTACTTCCTGAGCTGTCTACAATACCCTGTTTTCTTTATCAAATAATAAACACTTTTTAAAACAAAACTATAATTGCTAATGCCACAGGTTCAGCTTCATCCCGCTCTGATTATATAGAAGTATTGTATTGTATTGTAACTCAAAACATCAATCCAAAATCTTCCTTTCATGGAAGCGTCCAACAAACCCCATGAAACGGTACACCCTGTATACAAAAAACAAACCAAGATTAAAAAAAAACGCCCACTTATCTCCTTACAACGAATATTCTCCACAGTGTTTCTACTTAGTCCTTTCGGTCAGTAGCTGTTCGACCCGCACGCAAACCGGTGTAAGTATGTCTACGTTCATCATATACACCTGTGTGTGGGACATTCCCCACACCAAATCCAAAAGAAACGGACTCCTGTGGGTAACAAAATGAAACAACCAGTCTCCAGCATCTATTAACCCACCAATTCTGCTTCACGACAAAACAAACGCGAAATAACACAGGTTCCTCTAAGAAAACACTATATGGAAACTATTAATATATCTCTGGCTAAATAGCTACACGTGTAAGAATGCAAATGTGAAGAAAAAAAATGCAAAATAAAATATAAACAAATAAACTCTGCATACCGATACTAAGATCAAACGTTTTAGCTAATTACAGTATTGAACCCCAGTACCGAGGGTTGCCACTGACTGACACTACCATCATGTGGGTCCAGCAAAGCAGTAGCAGTCCTCACACGAGAAGTAGATGAACCTGAAGACCATTTATTCTGTTTACCTGAAAATGCTGAATCTGATGCTGGGGGACTTCACCAGATTCAAACATTATATTCAAGCTGTTAATGTATCTCTGGCTAAATAGCTACATATGTCAGGAAGAAAAATGTGAACAATAGAGATAAACTCAGCATACTGCTACTAAAATCAACCCTTAGCCAATTACAACATTGAACCCCGGACCTTCCGGTTGCAAGGAATGACACTGCCATCATGCTATTCCAGCAATGTGGCCTCACCTGACATACTATTAGTAGATAAACCCATAAACCATTTGTTCCATGTACCATTACTTGCTGGCTCTGAAGCTGGGGGACTTCACCAGATTAAAACTCTATCAATTGTTGAGTTAAAGTTACCTAAAGGCGCAGGTTATAGTTACCTGAAATAACTAACTATAACTCCTGAATTATTATGGTTTTGTATGAGTACATTCAGCACCTAACTATAATGCCCCTGTAACATTTGATTTTTTTTTCAGTGAACACATATATATATATATATATATATACATATAGATAGATATAGATATCTATATATCTATCTATCTATATATCTCTATATATATATCTATCTATCTATCAATCTGTATATATATATATATATATATATATATATATATATATATATAATATATCTCTTACCCAACTGGTGGTCACCAGTATGTAATTATAGTTAGAACCATGTTTCCATAGGGAAAGCGTTTTTTGACTTGCCTATATATTTAGCACTATGTGACCAATCGCCACAAAATTTCCCCCAAAAAGTGTACCAGTGATTTTAGTTGTGCATGGAATGTTTTGGCGTGATCTGTCAAGCAGGGGCTGAGAAAAAGGGGTGGTCAAAAAAAGTGTGTTTTCTCATTTTAATTCCATTAGACTTTTTAAACATGCCTGTAGTCTGAACTGCTAGACAAAACTGCATCAAATTTTGCAGAAAGCTAGCGTTTGAACGCAGATTTTGTCTTTTGTTATTTGGTGTAAATCTGTTCAGTAGTTTGCGGTATATTAAAGGAAATCCAAAATTGTATATCTGTAGCTGCGACAACTTTGTGAATAATGACGACCTCATGCAAAATCTGCAGAGCTCTGATTGGCTGCCAACACTCCAACCAGGAAGCATTTGCAGCCATCTTAGAAACATGAAGAAAAGAAAAGGGCGCAGAGTAGGAATACCCTGACCCCCTAACTCTGGTCTGGCAAAAGATCATTATTTAAAAATATTCCAAAATATTTGCATATTTTGCCATGAACTAAAAAAAGCAGACACAGTCTCCCACTGTAAGTGGGCCATATCTTGAGGGCATGCTGGCTTTAACTAAGGAGGGGATGCATGGGTCTCCCCTCCTAGGGCTTACTTTTGCCCTGGGGACCACCTCCTCCTGAGGCCAGGCCAATAGGAAATATGCTGAGGCTGCAGCAGGAGCTGGCCCACAAGAAACAGCTCGTGGAGTAGATTGTTGGAGTGTGTCTTTTAAAAGCAATATTAATATGAGAAGCTTGAACTATAATGTGTAATAAAGCCGCATAGAAAATGTGTTAACATAGAAAATAATGCACACGGTTGAAATGTGCCCACGGGGAGTGGCTACCAATGTATAGGAAGACTAATGAAAAGGCTTATGAATTCTGAATTCTAATGCAATAATGTTTTGAATTTGTATTAGTATATCATAATTAGAGTTGTGTGTTAAGAGTTGTTTTGCTTTACTAAATATAAAGGCTTTAATTTAGTGAGGGCTTGGGCCTAGCTGCCTGGCCTCATGTTGAAGTGCATTTTCTAATGTGTAGTGTGCTGTTTTCCTGAAGGACACAAAGCTGTATTTTTCCAGGAGTTATCTGTGTGTAGCTGTAGTAAATTCTTTCTCATGAGAACCGGCATGCTCAAGGCAATGTTCTTGCTAGATGCAACAGTGTAATTTGTAACAGGTGCAAGGTTAACCGTACTAGGAGAAGACAATGAAGACACTAACTGGAGCGCGAAGTGTAGCATTTTCTACCTGACATTCCAACCGTTGAAGACTTCAATAACATGGACCAATCCGTGACATGGGAACTGTGGAAAAATTCTAGTAAGGTGTTTGCAAATTATTGGGCAGAGATACGGATGCACCAAACTTTATCCAATGAGGAATTAGGGAATAGTTAAGACAGTTTTGACTTAACCGCATGACCCAAGGAGAAATCAACGCATTCTGCATTCAGCATTCTGCATGTTCCGTTCTTCAGAGACTTTGCCAGTTGCCATACTTTAGTTTAGCTATCCTGTCGCCTGAACACCATCCTCTACCAATCTTTGCTTGATATTATCTTCTCCTCCATCTAAGGGAAGTAATGTTCCTTAGCTATGCTATCTTGAGACTTTGCCCCGACCTTCTTTGCCCGATGCTGATGTACTGATGTCCTGAGGACGAAGACTGACGCTGCTTGCTGATCTGTGGGATTGGTAAGTATCCGATGCGAATTGTGATTGTCTGTTTGCCTTTTCTTTCTAGGTACCAACTGCTACTTTGAGAGAGACCTTAGTTTTGATGTTTTCTAAATTCGTGTTCACTAAAATGTTTTGCATGAAGCCCAACATGCTAATGCTAATTTGAGGTTAGATAGGCGTTCACTAATATCTGATGCAAATAGACAAATGGCTGAGTTCTTGCTTTGTTGAATCATGAACTAATGAGACTCTGCTAAGTTGATTCATATTAATGATGTGCCAAATTACTGAATGAGTATAATCAATGCACTGACTAAGTTGTGCTCTGATGTTAATTAGTAGTGTTTTGATGTGTTGTTGCTAATGAGATTGACAGAAATGATATTTGATTGTTACTAATAGGGAAATAAATATCCTAACACTTAATTAAATTGGGGTGGTTATTCATGACTGAAAGGTCATGGTGTGTATGATTATTGATTCTTATTGATTGTTTATTGATTAGTGACCATCATTGTTGATTGTCTATTGATTTGTTGATTGATGATTAACAAAGAAAATGCTTGGTACTGGGAAGTCTCTTCTCCTTGCAAGTTTACTTATTAAGGCTCTGACACGCTAACAGTTTTGGTAGCAGAGGTGATGGTTTGGCCCTTTTGGGCCCCAGTATGAAGGATCACAGTTTGATAGAGTTGATGGTGCGATAAATTAACAGTTTGGTAGTAAAGGTGTTGGTTTGGCCTTTGGGGCCCCGGTATAAAAGTTCAACCGTTTGGTAGAGATTGATGGGTGTGGTTTGGAGGTAGGCAAGGTGTACCAAATAAATTGGGTTTGTGTTTTTTTTTTCTTTTTCAAGTGCTACGAATTGGAGAGATGATGTGTCCCTAAGTCCCAAATGACTTTCCCGGAATCTCGGAGCTTACTGAAGGGAGTTTGAGTATGTTCTCGGTGTTCTAGTGATAGTGTGAATGAAGTAGGTTTTGCGCTTGCACAGCTTATGCATATCGCAGGTGAATTGTGATGATTGTGAGGATTTTAGGCCAGATGATGATGTTTTAGTAGGAGTGGGCATACTCCGCAGTATGAGAGTAGGGAAGTTGGCGAACTTCATGTGAGATTGGCGCTTTGTGCAAAAAAATTGTCCACGTGGTTGTTGGTGATGTACAGACCCTGCGTGGTCTAAGACTCCGGAGTATACTGATAGGTGTATGAGACACTTGGTTTATGTTGTAGTTTGTGCGGTTTAATAGGTCGATAGTGAAATCCACGAGTCGAGTTTGAGTCAAAGTGAGTAAATGAAAAACTTCGATGGAGATTTGGTGAGTTCTACAGTGCCCTAGAACAATAATCTATTGACAAGTCGAGAGTAGAATTTGCGGGTCAAATTTTGCTTGCGAGTGCAGGATCTGAGAAGGAGAGATTAACTGCCAAGGCTAAACGAAATCTCTGTAAAGTTCTGAAGCGAGTATGTTACCCTTTCCTGTAGTAAACCGGCAAATTTGAGTTTTATTTTGGCTGGTGCTCGCAATATATTGCATTAGTTTGTGTGGCTCGAGAGTGGGAAGACAAGCCGCAAGACTTTGTCAGCTGCAGTGTGTGTGAGTGTGACGTAATTGGAGCCGTGCTGGGAAAGGTTGGTTAGTGAGAAGGGTTGCGCACGGGTTGGCAGCCGTCCGTGAGAGGCAAGTGGTTGAGAAGGTAGACGAAGGAGAATTCTGGGAATTAAAGTCACTTCCTGATTTGATTTTGAACAAAAATAAAAGACGTAAAGATGAAATCTTTCAAGGCTTTAAAGAGCGCTTTGAGGGGAGACATGTATATTACCGTGAGTGTAGGGGAGGTTGCACCGCCAGAGGGTACACCGACTTATATTGTAATGGAGGAAAAGGGTATTGCGCCATGTCTTTGGCTAAAGCAATGGTGCAAAGCCACGGAGAACGAGGGGTGCTTAACGTTTCCTGAGAACGGAACATTCAATTTGAGGGTTTTAGAAAATTTGCAAAGGGTGCTGAGTGATCTGAAGCCACCCCTGAGACCAGCACAGTTTGAGGCTTAAGCAATTTGGGAACTAATGGCAATACGGCAACAGCAACAGAAATTCGAAAGGAGAATGAGGAAAGCAGAAAAGACTCTGGCGGAGGATAGATGGGATAGTGCACAGAGAGTTTGGAGGAGAGAGACAATAGATGGAGTTAGGCTGTTCCGAGCGATAGCCCAGGAGGGTGAAGGCAAAGGGAGGAAAGCTACTCGTAAGACTGACAAAAGTCCTCCCAGAGACAAAGGAGCTAGGACATCTTTGACAGAAATAGAGGACTCAGACGATGATGAATTCCTTAATAAGTTACTGAATGATCCTCCTCCACCATATGTGGCAGATGACAATGGCCCGAGTACCAGTACATGTCCTATAGGTTCGATACAAGATAAGGCGACAATGAATCCGACACAGGTTAGTCCTGTCTCAACACAAGTCCCGATGCAGAGCAGTTTTGGAGTGCTCACCACTCAGGTTATGCAACCTCAGTTGCAACTGCCACAGGTTCACGGGCTTTACCCTGATGTACCCATTTTAGAGACTACTACTAATCTGATGGTGCCGACAGAGCAGGTATACACGAGGCCAAAGTTGATTCAGACTGATTCAACTCCACCTTTATTGCCCGAGGTGCAGCAGCAAATGGTCCCGAGATATACTTCAGTCACAGGACCGCAGTCAGACATGACACCAGTGATGAACCAGAATATGGGAGTTAATCTTCCACAGGTTTTGGGAAACAGACACCAGATGCCATATCTTTGTCTATTACGGTTGGTCCACCGGTACCGTTGTATGCGCAGGCGAAGCCTAGTGTATGCGATCAGGGGGTAATGACACAAAGTATGACAAGAGGAGGGTTTGTAGGAAGTTCCCAAGGGACGACTCCAGTAGAACCAACATTTGAAGGATCTAGGTCTCTGTTAGACTTCAGTCTGATTGGGGCTCCTCCAGATGCCATGAGACAGTCAGGTTAGAGACTGCTGGCACCGTAGATCTCGAATGCAAATGTACCGCAGACACCTTTGATGCAGGCTGGGAATATCTCATTACAAGGTTTAACGGCACAGCAGCTGACCAACTGGTTAGACAAGCTTCAAACTCCACAGACTGCTCCTGTAGCAGCAGGGAGAGCGGAAGGAGAAGAGTACCTGAACCATGTGAGGTTGGGCATAGAAGCAAACAAACTCGTTGAAGGAAGCATGGGTGTGAACAGGCTAGAGTCATACACGGAAGCAGAGTTGAGGTACTTGGGCCTGAAGGTAACTAGAGAAGTGAGCAGGGTGCACCAGAGGTTGGCGAATCTGGCAGACAAGTATGGCGCAGATTTAGAGAACACCAAACATTTGGGGAGAACTTACAGGTTAGATTTTGAGCCAAAGGATTTTGAACACATGAGGTCAACTGGAATGAGAGTGCACCTTAAGGAGATACTGCAAAGGGCACACGTTTGGGGATCCTTAGAGAAGTGGGAAGGCAGATGGGTGAAGAAAAGAGATAAGATGAAGAGTGATTGCATAGAACAGACAGCTAAAACATTACCGGATGCAGGCATGGTAAAGATATTTCCGATGAGAGAGACTGCCGGAGGGGTTCTTGTCCATGTGCCGTGGACTAGAGGTGATATTCTGTCATTCACAAATGATTTCCCCAGGCTGAGGGAGAAGCCAATAGAGTAGTATCAGCAGACAGACAGATTTGTGAAGCTTGCGAAGTGTCTTTGAGAAGACCTGAATACTCTCTTTGAGATCATAGTTCCAGCTGATTTGTGGATTGAGTGCAAAAGGAGCGTAGATTGTCCGACTGAGGAACCGGCAAGGGACAGAAGCAGAGGTGCGCCGTCTCCTGATGTGATGAAGTACTATTATAAGGTGATTGAGTTTCTGAAAACAAGAGTTTCACCTAAGAATATGGATTGGCAAAGGATTGATCGAACGGCTCAGGAAGTCAAGAAGTCGATACATGCCTATTATGAGAGGTTGTTGAAGGCGTTTAAACATTACAGCGGCACAGAGGTTATTGAGGCGAAGGACATGAATCACCTTGTGTTCAGATTCGTGGAAGGATTGAGACCTGAGATTGGCCAGATGATTAAGAATCATTTGATTTGCTGGCAAGCAAAGCCGATTGATGAGGTGTTGCAGTATGCAAAGTACTGTAGCAATGAGATTGAGTTGAAGCAGAGAAAGTTGAAGGAGAAGGCGATGGTGCTGCAAATTAAGGCAGCGCAGACAGGGATGCAGGGAGGTTTTCATCAGCAGATGGTGCAGCAACTGCAGGGAAATGGGATGTTTCAGGTGCAAGTGAGGAGTAGAGGTCGAGGAGGTTTTGTGAACCGCAGTCCAGACTTGAACACTGTAGTAGTTCACAATGATGCACAGGGAATTAAGAAGCTGTAACCGTGTCCTGTATGCGGGGTCGTTGGACACTGGAAGCAGGAGTGCCCAATGATGGTGCAGGATGATGTTATTCAACAAAGCAATGATGTCAGTACATTCCAAAATGTGAGAGGACCACGATTGAGAGGTCCAAACCCAAATTTTCAGAATAATGTGAACCAAATGCAAGGTTTTCAATCCATGCAGCAGGTGCAGTTGCCACGCTGTTAGAAATGGGTTTTTGGTTGGCAGTCAGGTTGCCCTCTGTCCAAGCAAGAACCCTCACTCTAGTCAGGGTAAGTCACACACAATCCAAAATCAGCTTGTGCTCACCCTCCGGTAGCTTGGCACGAGCAGTCAGGCTTAACTTAGAAGGCAATGTGTAAAGTATTTGTGCAATAAATCATACAACACCATAGCATAACACCACAAAAATACACCACACAGTGTTTAGAAAAATATATACTATTTATCTGGGTATCTTCAGGTCAAAACGATCAAAGTTGCAATATGAATTTGTAAAGATATCACTGAAAAGTGATATAAAGTGTCTTAAGTCTTTAGAAAGTAAACAGAGTCTCTTTCAAACACAAAGTACCTGGTTTCTGGTGGGAAATCTCCTCAGAGGGCCACAAAGGAAGAGGTGCATGGAAAAAGGGTGTGTGCGTCGATTTCTCCCCAGCACACACGGACTTGCGTTGTTATTTTCCACGCGGGGAAGTCGTGCGTCGTTTTCCGGCGCGCGGACAGTCTCTTTCTGTGGATTGCGGGGATCATCAGATGTCCCGGGTCTGTGCGTGGATTTTCCTGCTTGTTCTCCGGCTGTACGTCGGTCTGCGGGGCTGTGCGTCGAAATTACGATCTCACGGCAGGCGTCGCGTCGATTTCTCCTCTAGACTTCCATCTGCGGGGCTGCGCGTTGAAATTACGATCTCACGGCAGGCGTCGTGTCGATTTCTCCTCTAGAGGTCGGGCGGCGTTGTCCTTGCGAGGCCGTGCGTTGGATCTTCGATCGTCCCAAGAGCGTCGCATCGATCAGCGTCGGAGTGCGGCGTTTTTCTCGCCGCGAAACAAGCTGTGCGTCGAAATTTTCGGCGCACGGAGCGTCCAAGTAAAAGAGAGAAGTCTTTTTGGTCCTGAGACTTCAATGAACAGGAGGCAAGCTCTATCCAAGCCCTTGGAGAGCACTTTCACAGCCAGACAAGAGTTCAGCAAGGCAGCAGGGCAACAGCAAGGCAGCAGTCCTTTGTAGAAAGCAGATAGGTGAGTCCTTTGAGCAGCCAGGCAGTTCTTCTTGGCAGGATGTAGTTTCTGGTTCAGGTTTCTTCTCCAGCAAGTGTCTGATGAGGTAGGGCAGAGGCCCTGTTTTATACCCAAATGTGCCTTTGAAGTGGGGGGAGACTTCAAAGAGTGGCTAAGAAGTGCACCAGGTGCCCTTTCAGTTCAATCCTGTCTGCCAGGGTCCCAGTAGGGGGTGTGGCAGTCCTTTGTGTGAGAGCAGGCCCTCCACCCTCCCAGCCCAGGAAGACCCATTCAAAATGCAGATGTATGCAAGTGAGGCTGAGTACCCTGTGTTTGGGGTGTGTCTGAGTGAATGCACAAGGAGCTGTCAACCAAGCCCAGCCACACGTGGATTGTAAGGCACAGAAGGATTTAAGTGCAAAGAAATGCTCACTTTCTAAAAGTGGCATTTCTAGAATAGTAATATTAAATCCGACTTCACCAGTCAGCAGGATTTTGTATTACCATTCTGGCCATACTAAATATGACCTTCCTGCTCCGTTCAGATCAGCAGCTGCCACTTCAACAGTGTATGAGGGCAGTCCCAATGTTAGCCTATGAAGGGAGCAGGCCTCACAGTAGTGTAAAAACGAATTTAGGAGTTTTACACTACCAGGACATATAACTACACAGGTACATGTCCTGCCTTTTACCTACACAGCACCCTGCTCTAGGAGTTACCTAGGGCACACATTAAGGGTGACTTATATGTAGAAAAAGGGGAGTTCTAGGCTTGACAAGTACTTTTAAATGCCAAGTCGAGGTGGCAGTGAAACTGCACACACAGGCCTTGCAATGGCAGGCCTGAGACAAGGAAAAGGGGCTACTTAAGTGGGTGGCACAACCAGTGCTGCTGTCCCACTAGTAGCATTTAATTTACCAGCCCTATGCACATAAAGTGCACCTTACTAGGGACTTATAAGTAAATTAATAGTCCAATCAGGTATGATTCAAGGTTACCATGTTTTAAGGGAGAGAGCATATGCACTTTAGCACTGGTTAGCAGTGGTAAAGCGCGCATAGTCTAAAAACCAGCAAAAATGAGGTCAGAAAAAGAAAAGGAGGAAGGCAAAAAGTTTGGGGATGACCCTGTCAAAAAGCCAGGTGCAACACACGCATACAGCCAATGCAGTTACTACAAATGCGACAGCAGGTCCCCATTGTGCCTAGTCAGCAAATGCAAGTGCCTTTAGCCCCAATGGAACAGCAACAGGTGATACTTCCTCCACAGGTCACAGGTCAAAGATTGAGTCAGAATCACACAGTACAACAATACCCATTGCGTGGTGAGAATGGAATAAACAATGAATGGTCGGATGAAAGTTCAGACGGAGAAGAGTGCAGGCTTGCAGCATCCTTAGAAATAGATCAGAGAGGACCCTATGTTCAGAGGAAGGTTATGGGTCACAAGGTTTCAATCTTGGTTGACACAGGAGCTACACGCTCTACAGTCAGATGTGCAGAGGTTCCAAAACTTTCGGGACAGACAGTTAAGGTAGTAGGAGTAGCAAACCAACTCCTGACTAACCCGATCACAGATCTGGTTCAGGTTGAGCTTGGCACTTTCCAAGGGTTGCACAGATTTGTGGTTTGCGATTCAAGACCTGAATCCCTACTGGGAAGAGACTTAGGCCCTCATTACAACCCTGGCGAACGGTGTTAAAGCGGCGGTAAGACCGCCAACAGGCCGGCGGTAATAAAATTGCAATTACGACTGTGGCGGAAACCGCCAACAAAGACAGCCACTTTAACATTCCGACCACCACGGCGGTACAAACAAACAGCGCGGCGGTCACCGCCAACAGGCAGACGGGAGACAATGTACTGCCCACACTATTATGACAGGCCAGTCCGCCACCTTTTCCGGGGCGGATTCACTGCGGATAAAAACAAGGCGGAAACAGGAATTTCGAAGGGAAAATGCTCACCTCTACACATTCCACGAGGAACGAGGACACCATGGACCCGGAACTCCAAATTCCACCTGCGAAAGTCTTCCTGCTCCTCTACCAGGAGCACGAACGCCGGCGGCGAAGACCACGGTGAGTACTGCACCTACGACACAGGAGAGGGGGGAGGGAAAAAACAGGGACACACACACGAAACACCCCCAGCCCCATCACCACCCTCACCCTCACCCACTACAACACACACAGTAATACATATCTATACATTATAGTTACACCCCCCAAATCCCCTGGAAGAACGCAAAGACCAAAGGAAATGATTATAACCATTGTAATATATTAAAATACAGTACTATAAAATATATATACACTGTAAACAAATATATACACCAATAATGCAAGTCCTGGTATTGCACCATTTATAGTCTGTGGACCACTGGGCCCAAAATGCATGGGCGAGGCCCACACTCGATACCAGATCAAAACAGAGAGAACACTGCAGGGGCATCAGATAGAAATACAACAGGCACCTCAGGGGGAAGGGAAGGGGGGCACCTCAGCCGGATGAGTGCACAACGCCAGATCCACGAGGGGGCTCAATGCCCACTGCTCAATCCTGGGGAGTGCAAAGCCACAGTCTCTCAAGTCCATACAGTGGGTGGTTTGCCCACTGTTCAATCCTGGGGCGTGCAAAGCCACAGTCTCTCAAGTCTCAACAGTGGGTGGGTTGCCCACTGTTAAATTCTGGGGAGTGCAAAGCCACAGTCTCTCAAGTCTCCACAGTGGGTGGGTTGCCCACTGTTAAATCCTGGTTAGTGCAAAGCCACAGTCTCTCAAGTCTCTCCAGTGGGTGGTTTGCCCACTGTTCAATCCTGGGGTGTACAAAGCCACAGTCTCTCAAGTTGATAACAGTCTCCACTGGTTCTGGAGGGGGACTGGTGCCCAGAGTGCTTCATCCTGTGAAGGACAGAGGTAGTGGATGGATGTCACCACTGGTTCTGGAGGGGGACTGGTGCCCAGAGTTCTTCATCCTGTGAAGGACAGAGGTAGTGGATGGATGTCTCCACTGGTTCTGGAGGGGGACTGGTGCCCAGAGTGCTTCATCCTGTGAAGGACAGAGGTAGTGGATGGATCTCTCTACTGCTTCTGGAGGGGGACTGGTGCCCAGAGTGCTTCACCCTGTGAAGGACAGAGGTAGTGGATGGATCTCTCTACTGGTTCTGGAGGGGGACTGGTGCCCAGAGTGCATCACTCACCCCGTGACGGTCCCAGTTGCGTCAGTGCCCCTGCCGCTCATGGGCTTGCGGTGCTTGATTTGGCGGTGCCCTGTTCAGCGGTGCTTGAGTTGGCAGTGCCCTGTTCAGCGGTGCTTGATAAGCGGTGCCCTGTTCAGCGATGCTTGAGTTGGGGGTGCCCTGTTCAGCGGTGCTTGATTTGGCGGTCATTCATGGCCCAGTGGGGCTTGTGCTGGCGGTCCTTCATGGCCCAGCGGGGCTTGTGCTGGCGGTGGCCTCCTGGGCAGCTGGGATGGGGCTGGCGGGGCCCTCCTGAGCAGCTGGGCTGGGGCTGGCGGAGCCCTCCTGGGCAGCTGGGGCTGGCGGGGCCTTCCTGGGCAGCTGGGGCTGGCGGTGGCCTCCTGGGCAGCTGGACTGGGGCTGGCGGTGGCCTCCTGGGCAGCTGGGCTGGCGGTGGCCTCCTGGGCAGCGGGGATGATGGCGGTCTTCTCCGTCGTGCTGCTCTTCCCAGACTTGCCGGGTTTCTTGTGGCCCTTCCCCACCTTGGGAGGTGTCACAGCTGAGTCCACACTCCCACCGTGACCCTTGGGAGCGGCTTTGGTGGCTGGAGTCTTCCCCCTCTCCCGCCAGGCACTGGCCAACTTCTGATGCTTCACAGGGGGGGGACTGGCTGTGCTGTGGCTCCGTGCCACACTGGCTGTCCTGGTGGCCGGTGCACTCCACATACCTGTGACTACAGGCACCACTGGTCCCGGAGATGTTGCAGCAGAGGTGCTAGTTTGGGACCTATGAGATGGACGGGGTGGGGGAGGTGTTGGAAAAAGGTCAAGGCTGGACACGAAAAGTTTTTGGGACACACTGGAACGGGTGGCTGGAGGGGGTATGGGAGTGGAGGAAGAGGTGGTGGTAGTAGGAGGTGTACGTTTGGTGACTTTGGGTGCAGGTGCATGCGCTGAAGGCTGTTGTGAGGTGGTTGGCTGTTTGGTGGGTGTGTGCCTGCGTTTGTGTATCTCGGGAGGGGGCATCACAGACACACTGGGAGAGGACACAGGGAAAATGTGAATGGTAGTGGGGTGGTGACTGCACGTGAGTGGGGTGTGCTGGTGGGTGTGCTGGTGAGGGACGTAGTGGCTGTAGAGGTAGTGCATGCAGGTATGTGTAGACGAGACTGGGAGGGAGGAGGGAGACAATGAGGAGGGGGACACAGTGGAGGCTGTGGATGTTGGTGTGTTTGCATGTGTGTGATGCTTGCGTGAGTGCCTGTGGGATGTGTGGTGCTTATGTTTGCCTGAGCTTCCCTTGTGTGGTGAGGTGTGTGCAGGCTGGTCTGATGGTTTGCTTGGGATAGGCAGAGGTACAGAGGATTGGGTCTGGGTGGAGGAAGTTGGAGGGGGGAGGCTAGACACAGGGACAATGGCTGCCACCAGTGCTGAGTCCAGAGTTTCAAAGGCTCGGTGAAGGGCCGCCTGACCAGAATGAATGCCCTCCAGGAATGCATTAGTTTGTTGCAACTGCCTTTCTACACCCTGGATGGCATTCAAAATGGTAGACTGCCCAACAACGAGGGACTGGAGGAGGTCAATGGCCTCCTCACTGAAGGCAGCAGGGGTGACTGAGGCAGGGCCTGAGGTGCCTGGGGCGAAGGTGATGCCCATCCTCCTGGGTGAGCGGGCACGGGGCGAAGGCTGAGGGGCTGCTGGGAGGGCGGTGCTGGTAGGTGGGGTGGCGGCTGTACCTGTAGATGCGGCGGGCACAGATGTTGCTGCCACCACAAGGGAGCTCCCATCAGAGGACGAGTCTGTGTCACTGGTCTCAGCTCCTGTCCCCGCCATGGAGCTCCCCTAGCCCTCCGTCCCACTGGTGAATTCTGAGTCCGTAGTGTGGCCATCCATGGCCTTGTAGGATGCAGCTCCCTCGTGCTCCGGTGCCACTGCTCCTCCACCTGATGATGCTAATGCACACAAGAACAGGGAGACCACAAAAAGGGGGGGGGGGGACAGAATAAAGACATGTTGAGTGCATGGATTACCGCTACCGTTGGCGGACAAGACAGACACATAAGCCCCCTGCACTACGCCGCGCTCTTGGGCTCTACAGTGCAATTCCTGGGAAATGGTCTACAAGGTTATGGATGAAATCTGCACACATAGATGACACAGGGGCATGAATAGCTGTACTTGGCACTCTACAGAGGTGGGGTGGGGGGCCACAGGGCCATGCCTTACGGAGGGGCCTAGCCTACGGAACTCGCCCTGGCGTATGGAAACCCACAGCCCTCCTCCCCCACCCAGACAACTCCACTGCGCGCAAAGTCAGCTGAATGAGAGTGTACTCACCCCCTTGTGTCTGCTGTGATGCCCTCAAGCACCCATCCAACTCTGGGTAGGCCACAGCCAGGATCCTGAACATCAGGGGGGTCATGGTTCGACGGGCACCCCTCCCACGTTTGGAGGCCATCCCCAGCTGAGCCTCCGACGTCTTCTTGCTCCAGCGGCGAATGTCCTCCCATATTTTCCGGCAGTGGGTGCTCCGTCTGTGGTAGACCCCCAGAGTCCGGTCGTCCTTGGCGATAGCACGCCAAATGTCTTTCTTCTGGTGGGCGCTGACCTACATGAAATGTACAGGGGAAGAAGAGAAGTCATTACCAACTGCACCGTCAAAGTGAGTGGCCCCCATCCCTACCCTTGCCATGTGGCACATGCACCCACCGTCTTTCATGCACACAGAACTCTGCCCCCTTCCTTCTTACATCCAGCCCTCTCCACACAGGCATAGCCCATACAACACGCTCCCTGTGTACTTACCTGTTTGTCTGGAGGACCTCAGAGTAGCGTGTACTGGGGGAGGACCCCATCAACGAGCTTCTCCAACTCCTCCGATGTGAAGGCAGGGGCCCTTTCCCCAGATGCACGAGCCATTGTCTCTTCCAGACTGAGGTCAGAGCAGCACTTACAGTGTAGGTCCTCTCCTGTCGAAGATCAGGTATGGAATGATTGAACAGATAGAAAATGGCGGTCACGTCCGCGGCGGTTACGTCCGCGGCGGTTACGTCTGCGGCGGTGCGTACCATCACCGCCGGCGTACATCGTCATTGGCTCCTGGGACCCACAGGGTCCAATGTTAACCAATGCAGCATTGTGCTGCGGTCTCCGACCGCCTACCGCAATGGTGTACAACGCCAGCACAGTTACCTTACATCCCATTGTCCCACTTTAGAGGTCAGGCAGTCACCATTTCAGGGGCCCACATGGCCTGATTTCCAACTGCGTCACACATACCTAGGCCTACCCTCAACACACATACAGGCCACCTTTTGTGTATGATTGGTGTTCTGTGTGAACTGTGGGTACGTACCTCTGAGTTGTTTGAATCTGTGGTCGCTGTTGTCCTTCATAGGCACCGTCCGCTGGGACATGTGAGGAGATGGCGGCATCCTCCGGTGTACCGACCGCTGGTGGACCTGTCGACAATGGAGGAAAGACATTTGATAATCACCTACAGGTTTGACCGTGCCACAATCCAGGAACTGTGTACCCAGTTGGAGCCAGACCTGATGTCAGCAATCCGCCATCCCACAGGAATCCCCCCTCAAGTGCAGGTGCTATCAGTGCTCCATTTCCTTGCAAGTGGGTCTTTTCAAACAACTGTGGCCATGGCATCAGGGATGTCCCAGCCTATGTTTTCCAACTTATTGTCCAGAGTGTTGTCTGCCCTGCTGAAACACATGCGGAGCTACATCGTTTTCCCTCAGGTGAAGGATTTGCCTACAGTGAAAGGTGACTTCTATGCCCTTGGGCATATCCCCAACATCATAGGTGCCGTTTATGGGACCCATGTGGCTTTGCCCCCCCCCCCCACAGGAGTGAACAGGTGTACAGAAACCGGAAAAGTTATCATTCAATGAATGTACAGATGGTATGTTTGGCAGACCAGTACATCTCCCATGTGAATGCCATGTTCCCTGGCTCAGTGCATGACGCCTACATCCTGCGGAATAGCAGCATCCCTTATGTGATGGGTCAACTCCAGAGGCACCGTGTGTGGCTATTAGGTGAGCCCCTGGAAGTAAGACAGTGGGAATGGTTGTCTGGGGTTATCCCTACAGGTTAGTGTGTGTCTAACAGTTGTCTCTCGCCATTTGCAGGTGACTCTGGGTACCCTAACCTGTCATGGCTACTGACCCCGGTGAGGAATCCCAGGACCAGGGCAGAGGAATGCTACGATGAGTCCCATGGGCGAACTAGGAGGGTGATCAAGCGGACCTTCGGCTTCCTGAAGGCCAGGTTCAGGTGCCTCCACATGACAGGTGGATCCCTATTCTACTCACCAAAAAGGTGTGCCAGATCATCGTAGCCTGCTGTATGCTTCACAACTTGGCTGTGCGACAACAGGTGCCTTTTCTGCAGGAGGATGGTCCAGATGGCAGTGTTGTGGCAGCTGTGGAGCCTGTGGACAGTGATGAGGATGAAGCAGAGGAAGAAGACATGCAGAACAGGGACTCAGTGATCCAGAAATTTTTCCAGTAAAACACAGGTGAGAATGCATTCCTGCCTACTACATGTACTTTTACACTACTACCTCTCTACTGTCTATCTTTTTCACCCAGTGAATGGTCACTGCATTGTCACTTTCCCTTACGGTTTCACAGATGTGGGTCCCAACGTGTGTCATCTGCTTAGATTCCTCATGGACTAGAGCTGTGTGACATAGGTATGTTGACATTACTATTTCAAGAACATTTGGTCACTGTAATTGCAAATACACTATTTCGAAATCACAGACAGACTCCAGATCATTTTGTGGTTTAGGTGTGTTTATTTAAATGCAAAATAATGGAGGGGGAAGTTAAATGGTGAGGGGTGATGGCGGAGGAGTGTCCATGGCAGAGTCCAGTCTATTAGTCTCACAGGTGCATTGCCCATTTGGGCATAGGAAGTGGAGCTGGGGCAGTTTAATTATGGACAGGGTGACAAAGTGGGACAGTGGGATGACAATCAGGGTGGTCTCATTTCTTGGCAGGGGTCTTAGTATCGTGCTCTGTCTTGTTCCTGGATCTCAGGGACCGTTTTCGGGGTGGTTCTCCCTCTGCAGGGGGTGGGGTGCTGGTGTGGTGGTCCTGTGGCGGGGCGTCCTGTCCACTAGCACCGGCGGAGGTGGTGGGCAGGTCATCGGCCATGCTAGTGTCGGGGGCCCCATGGAGTGCCACAGTGTCCCTCCTGGTGTTAAGTAGTTCCTTCAGCACCCCTACGATGGTGCCCAGGGTGGAGCTGATGGTTCTGAGTTCCTCCCTGAAGCCCATATACTGTTCCTCCTGCAGGCGCTGGGTCTCCTGAAACTTGGCCAGTACCGTTGCCATCGTCTCCTGGGAGTGGTGGTATGCTCCCATGATGGAGGAGAGGGCCTCGTGGAGAGTGGGTTCCCTTGGCCTGTCCGCCCCCTGTCGCATGGCAGCCCTCCCAGTTCCCCTGTGTTCCTGGGCCTCCGTCCCCTGGAACGTGTGCCCACTGCCACTGCCCCCAGGTGCCTGTTGTTGTTGGGGTGGTGGGTTATCCTGGGTTCCCTGTAGTGGTGGGCACACAGCTGATTGACGTGTCCTGGGGACGGAGGTATGGGCCCGCTGGGTGGGTGCTGTGCTGGTGTTTCCAGAGGGGGGAAGGTCTGTGGTGGCCTGTGCCTGTGGGAGGGGAACCGACTGTCCGAGGTCCCCGATGGTCCGGGCTGGTCATCTAGATCCAGTTGGACAGAGGTGCTGTCATCACTGTGGACCTCTTCTGTGGGTGGAGTGGACATGTGTGGACCCTCCTGTCTGGTTACGTTGGATAGGGGTCCTGCAGGGGTGGAAAGGCATGATTATTGCATCTGTGTGTGGCATGGTGTGCAATGGTTGGGTGACCGTGTACCCCAGTGCTGGCATTCCTGTGTGGGAACTTGTGTGATGATGGTTTAGGGGGGTGTATGGCTATGTGTAGTGTGCATGCTTTGGTGATGGGTGTCCATGCTTTGTTGTTGCATGTAGGGCTTGGTGTTGGGATGTGTGGTTTGTGATATTGGTACATTTGTGAGGAGTTGGAGTGATAGTGAGGGCGAGGGTGGGAGTATGTGATAGCATGCAGGTAGGGTGGGGGATGTAATAGTTAAGATTTGACTTACCAGAGTCCATTCCTCCACCTACTCCTGCGAGGCCCTCAGGATGCAGAATCGCCAAGACCTGCTCCTCCCATGTTGTTAGTTGTGGATGAGGAGGTGTGGGTCCGCCGCCAGTCCGCTGAACCGCCAGGTGGTGTCTTGAGACCACGGAATGCACCTTCCCCCGTAGGTCGTTCCACCTTTTCCTGATGTCCTCCCGATTTCTTGGTTGTTGTCCCACTGCATTGACCCTGTCCATTATTCTTCGCCATAGCTCCATCTTCCTTGCAATTGAGGTGTGCTGCACCTGTGATCCAAATAGCTGTGGCTCGACCCGGACGATTTCCTCCACCATGACCCCGAGCTCCTCCTCCGAGAACCTGGGGTGTCTTTGTCGTGCCATGGGGTGGTGTAGGTGATGTGTGGGGTGGTGTGTGTGGTGATAAGTGTGGTGATATGTAGTGGTGTGTTGTGTGAGGTGCGTGGAAGTTGTGTGGGTGATGGTGTTATGTGCCTGTGGATGCTGTTGTACTTGCTGGTGGTGTCTCTCTCTGTGCTTCATTCTCAATTTTTGTCATAGGGGTTTATGGGTGATGTGGGTGTGTGTTTTATATTGTATTGGGTGTGTGGGAGTGGTGTGTGTATGTGTATCAGGTGTGTGTATTTCGAATTTTCCAATGTGGCTGTGTTTTGTAAGAGTGTAAGAGTGTGTGTATTTTGAGCGCGGCGGTGTGTACCGCCAATGGAATACCGCGGTTGAAAGACCACTGTGTGGATTCGTGTGTGGTGATAGTGTGGGCGTATTTCTGTTGGCGTGGCGGTGGAGGTTTTGTTTTCGCCAGTTTATCACTGACCTTTGGTGTGGTGGACTTGTGTGGGTGTCTGAATTTTGGCGGGTTCCGAGATGTGGGTCATAATAGCTGTGGTGGAATTTTACCGCCAATGTTGTAATGAACGCCTTATTGTGGAATCACCTGCTCCAATGAGGGAATAGAGGTCCAGACAAACAGTGATGATGAAGGGGAGGAACAGGTTTCAGAGCTCTAAACTGAGGTCACAGATGAGGAATATCCTCTGATTAATTTCTTTCCGATGTTCACAGTGGCTGATCTCCCAGCAGATTTACAGGGAACAGTTCAAGAAAAGGTGTGGGATTTGACAGGGAAAGAAGTAGGGTTGATAAAAGGAGTAGAGCCAGTCAAAGTCAGTGTGAAGCCGAATGCTGTATTTCCCCAGATACCGCAGTATCATATGGTGCAAGATGTCCTCATAAAGGTTGCGCAAAGCATTGCAGATTTTGTGAAACAAGGAGTCTTGAAAGAAGTGTTGAGCAGTCCATGTCATTCACCAATAATGGGACTGAGAAAGCCCTGTGGGAAGGTTCGGATTGTCCAAGATTTGAGGAAGATCAATGACATAGTGGTGAAATGTTGCCCAGTGGTGTCAAATCCAGCTGTGATTATGTTTTAGATTCCATGTGATGCAGAATGGTTCACAGTAATTGATCTGTCCCAAGCATTTTTTTCTGTGCCTCTTCATGAGGACAGCCAGTTTCTCTTCTGCTTTAAATTCTTGGACAAGGTCTACAGTTGGAGTCAAATTCCTCACGGGTTTTCGGAATCACCTTCCATATTCAATCAGATACTGAAGAAAAATTTGGAGTCGTTGGAGCTGCCTTTCCAATCGACTCTAGTGCAATACATTTATGATTTGTTGATCACATCCAAAACAAGGGACGAATGCAAGTATGATTCGATTGCCTTACTGAATCACTTGGGGAAGAATGGGCACAAGGTGTCCCCCAAGAAACTGCAGTATTGTCAGAATGAGGTGAAGTATGTGGGTCATCAAATAGAGAAAGGGTCAAGGAAGTTTCCCCGAGAAAGGATAACTGCAGTGTTACAAATGAATCCCCAGATGACACAGAGAGATGTTAGGATGTTCCTAGGAATGGTGGGTTACTGTCGCCAGTGGATCCAGAATTTCTCAGTCATTTCCAAGCAATTACAGAGGCTTATAGTCAAAGAGAGTCAGGACACTAAAGTTTTGGGAGAGCAGGAAATGAGAGCGTTTACTGAGTTAACAGAGAGCATGTGCAGGGCTCCAGCTTTAGGTATGCCTGATTACACGAAGTCTTTTGTTCTGTTTTGTCATGAACGCGATGTATGCTCTATGTCTGTCTTAACGCAGGTCCATGGAGGTGTAAACCGACCAGTAGCATATTTTTCAGCTACTTTGGACCCAGGTGCAGCAGCCTTACTGGGTTGTCTACGTAAAGTAGCAGCAGTTGGACAAAGCCTCACACAGTGTGAAGACATAGTGATGGGACATCCTTTAACAGTCATGGTCCCTCACTCGGTTGAGATCCTGTTGACACGTACAAAGACACATCACATGACTAATGCAAGATTGACCAAATATGAAACAATTATATTGGGGTCACCAAATGTAACGTTAAAGAGATGTACAGTGTTGAATCTAGCAACTTTGCTCCCAAGTGAAAATACAGAGGTTGAAAATCTGGAAGATGTCGAACATGATTGTCTTGAGGTAACAGAAATGTGCACCAAACCAAGACCTGATATTAAAGATACCCAATTGGAAGGAAATTACCAAATTATCTTTGTTGATGGCTCATGTTTGAGAGACTCAGTAGGAGTGCTGAGAGCCGTATATGCTGTATGCACGATTTCTGGTATCATGGAAGCGTCCTGGCTTCAAGGAGTGTATTCTGCTCGAGTAGCTGAACTGGTAGCTCTTACCAGGGTTTGCCATGTCTCTGCCCAGATGATAGTCACTATCTATACTGATAGTCTATACTGATTTGGAATTGTTCATGATTTTGGCCAACTATGGTCACAGAGGGGTTATCTGACCTCTTCTGGTTCGCCAGTGAAAAATGGTGAAAGAATTAAGGAGTTGTTGCATGCGATTCAGTTACCTCATGAAATTGCTGTGGTGAAATGTAGTGCACACCTGAAGTCACAAGACTTTGTTTCAATGGGAAATGGATATGTGGATAAAGTCGCAAGGTTTTGCGCATTGAACTGTACATCGTTTAATTATCAGTGGGAATTGTTACCTGAAAAAGAAAATGAGACATGCACAGGTTACGCACTGAGGGTGATTTACACGTTAGAAGAGTTCAAATTGTTGCAGGGCCGTGCTAGCAAAGATGAGAAGCATTCTTGGGTTAGAATGCAATGTATACAAAGACCAGATGATTTGTGGGTTTCAGATGAGGGGAAAATGGTCTTGCCGAACAGTCTTTTGTCACAGTTTGCAAGGTTTTATCATGGCCAAGCACACATTGGGAGGGATGCCATGATTAGGTTGTTCAAGATTGACTGGTTTAACCCAAAGTTTAGACAAGCTGCAGAGGTGATTTGCCATCGTTGTGTCATCTGCCAACAGATGAACACGGGGAAAGGGACAGTGGTGAATTTGAGCCACATTGGAAGAGCTAGAGGTCCATTTAGCAGAATGCAATTGGATTTCATTGAGATGCCTGTATGTGGAGGTTTGAGGTACATGTTAGTGATTGTGTGTATCTTTAGTAATTGGATTGAAACATACCCTACACGCAGGAATGACAGTCTCACAATAGCGAAGCTGCTGCTTAGGGAATTGATACCACGTTTCAGGTTTCCGATCTCTTTAGAATCAGATAGGGGAAGTCACTTCAACAATGAGGTGGTTAGGTTATTGTGTGCAGCATTGAACATTGAGCAGAAGTTGCATTGTAGCTACCACCCTGAAGCACCAGGACTAGTGGAACAGATGATTGGTACCTTGAAGTCAAGGATGGCGAAAATGTGTGCAGCCACGACGCATTACCTTTAGTGTTAATGTCAATGAGAAATACACCTAACAAGAAAACAGGACTGTCACCACATGAGATTATCATGGGTCGTGCAATGAGACTACCCGTAGTGCCTGCGAATGCTCTTGTGAGTATCACAGATGATATGGTGTTGGACTACTGCAAGGGTCTCTCTGATGTGGTCCGCTCTTTCTCTCACCAGGTGGAGCCTACCACCCTGCCACAGATTCATGATCCAGGACACAGCCTGAAAGCTGGCGATTGGGTTGTCATCAAGAAACACATAAGGAAGACTTGCTTGGAGCCACATTGGAAGGGGCCCTACCAAGTGATAATAACGACTACTACTGTTGTGAAGGGTGCAGGAGTTCCGAACTGGATCCATGCCAGTCACACGAAGAAGGTGACGTGTCCGACTGATGAGGAAGTCGAGTTGTTGAATGTACCAACAACGGACAAGGAAGTCTCAGGGCTGGAGAGTAATCGAAGGGGAACTGAGACAGAAGGAGAGCCCGTTGAGGATGGTTTGGTCACTCCAGTAAGAAACTAAAGTGAAGAGATCCAGAGGGGTGATAGTGAGCCTATCTCAACTGAAGCAGCAGGAGAGCCTAGTCAGAGGGAGGTTCTCCCAGAAGTAGACGATTATGAGAATGAGCCAGAGCACTTAACAGACCCAGAAGGTGAAGGAGTTGAGGCAAAAGAGAGTTAAAAGTGTCCAGACTCCTCCTGAGCAGATTGCAGGCCCATCAAGCGAAAACACCATAGAGCAGAGAGAAAAGGAAGAGTTGCCACAGGAAAGACCAAAGACCAGAGAGATACTGAAAGGAGACAAATGGCCAGAGTCATGAGTAAAAAGGAGAGAAGTGGTTGTCGAAGATGCTATAGAAGAAGAAATAGACACCACAAGGAGAGAAGATCTGAGTGAAGGAGAGTTGCAAGGTGATCGCAAGTTAAAGAGGAAGAGAGTAGCAAATAGAAGGTACGCAGGTCCTGAATGGGCATATGCAACTACAGCTGAATGGCAACAGGATTTCTTGGCATTTTGTTTTGATCGAGAAGTCCCAGGTCAATACTTTGGTACCTGAGTCTGGCTGAGGAGACTGAAATTGGTGTAAGAATATGAGCTGAAAACAGAAATTGAGAAAAGAGACTGAGAATTTACTGGATGAGACTTTGAAAATCCTGAATTGACTTTTGAAAACCGATTTTGACAAGCTGCTAACCTGAATTGACAAGGGATCCTGGGTGTGAAAGTGAAAGCTGTAAATAATTGCTGAAAGAAGATTTGCTTGTTTTGACTTTGCTGCGAAAAAAAAAAAAAGAAGAGAATTCTCAAAAAATCCTCTCTGTTGTTGTTTTAATAACCATTCTTCACTTTCTGATTCCTTACAGATCATGGCTACTAGGCAGGAGAGTAGAGGGAGTAGGCATTGTAAATACGTGGGGGTTGGTGTAGGTATTGCGTGTGTGATATTGATTGTGGTTGTGATTGTGGGTATGACTCTAATGGATAAGAGCGAGACTAACAATGCTTCAGTTCCTGAAACTACTACTGCACTAACAGTGTGGGAGAGGTTTAGCTGGATGAGAGATACTTGCATGAGGGAACTTTTGCAAAAGGGGAACTTTCTACTAATGTTTTCGCTTGCTGAGTGAGTATGTCGAGACAATGGAGGCGAAGGATTGCTTTGTGTGTACACAGATTCCTATTTCGTCCAAGAAGTGGTGACCTATCATAGGTTGCCACTAACCTAAGGGATAAGTTGTAGTCTGTTACTAATGAGATTTTATAACCAGAAGGATATCCAGTATTTCTATTCAAATTATGATTTTGTGTTTTCTTATGTGCCTATACTAGAGGATTTGAGGGATGTAGCTAGATACCATAGTATAAAGTTAGTTAAAGGATTCGTGAGCCGACATTGACAATTAGTACATCTTATGCTCACTGCAATAATTTGACATGAAAAGCTTTTTAGATCACACGGAAGATAGAAGGAAGGCATTAATGGGTAAATTAGAAAAAGGATTGCAGCAGCGACTTTTTGCTAGTAATGTGGGCTATGGTACAATTAGAGAGCAAAGGAAATTAGCTTTAGATGCATTACACGTAGGGAAGCTTTGTATATCTAGGTCGAAATCATATTATGACAATGTGTTTGTGGGAATGAGTGACTGTAAACATGTGTTTTTTGTTTCAGAGTAAATGGACGTTCATGTTAAATGGACAGGATCCGGCGATCCCAGGGATCTACTATATATGTGGGCTTAATGCTTATTACTGTCTTCCAAAGGGATGGTATGGGACATGTTATTTGGGAATAGGTTTCCAAAAGATATACCAACTTGACAACTTGAAGAAGTTTCCGAGATTGTCTGAATTACATCGTACTAGACAGAAGAGAGAGACCGCTGCTGGTATAGTGGGACAATAATTCCTTCAGTGGGAGTTATCTTGAATTCAATTCAATAAAGATTCAAAAGTTTTCTGCTATTGTGGATAACATGCTGACAAATTTTTCAGGAGCGATACTCCTAATGGATACTGAACTTGCTGCGGAGAGGGCTATGACTCTTCAAAACAGGCTTGCTTTAGACATTCTTTTAGCAAAAAATGGCAGAGTTTGTAGGATGCTTGATGAGAATCATTGTTGCGCATATCTACCAGATAATATTAATGAGATTAGAAGTATGCCTACTAACTTGACTAAGGATAGTACAGACTTGAAGGAACTGAAAGAACCTGGTGTTTGGGAAAAGGTTGGAAGGGGTTTTGCATCAGTGGGGAATTGGCTTAGCAACATTTGGCATGGGACATTGTCTAAAATAATACAGAGGATATTGATTGTTATTGCTTGTCTATTTGGATTGTGGGTGGCATGTAAAATTAGCAAAAGAATAAAATTGAATAAGGCTAAAGATAATCAGAGGAGGGAAGAAAAAGAAAGGGAAAAATTGTTTAGGGTTTAGTGAGGGCTTGGGCCTAGCTGCCTGGCCTCATGTTGAATTGCATTTTCTAACGTGTAGTGTGCTGTTTTCCTGAAGGACACAAAGCTGTATTTTTCCAGGAGTTATATGTGTGTAGCCGTAGTAAATTCTTTCTCATGAGAACCGGCTTGCTCAAGGCAATGTTCTTGCTAGATGCAACAGTGTGATTTGTAACAGGTGCAAGGTAAACCGTACTAGGAGAAGACAATGAAGACACTGACTGGAGCGCAAAGTGTAACATTTTCTACCTGGCATTCCAACCGTGGAAGACGCCAATAACATGGACCAATCCGTGACATGGGAACTGGAAACTGTGGAAAAATTCTAGTAAGGTGTTTGCAAATTATTGGACAGAGATACGGATGCACCAAACTTTATCCAATGAGGAATTAGGGAATAGTTAGACAGTTTTGACTTAACCGCATGACCCAAAGAGAAATCAACACATTCTGCATTCAGCATTCTGCATGTTGCATTGCATTGCCCTTTTACATTCTTCAGAGACTTTGCCAGTTGCCATACTTTAGTTTAGTTATCCTGTCGCCTGAAAACCATACTCTACCAATCTTTGCTTGATATTATCTTCTCCACCATCTGAGGGAAGTAATGTTCCTTAGCTATGCGATCTTGAGACTTTGCCCCGTCCTACTTTGCCCGATGCTGATGAACTGATGCCCTGAGGACGAAGACTGACGCTGCTTGCTGATCTGTTGGTTTGATAACTATCCGATGCGAATTGTGATTGTCTGTTTACCTTTTCTTTCTAGGTATCAACTGCTATTTTGATAGATCCCTTAGTTTAGATGTTTTCTAAATTCGTGTTCACTAAAATGTTTTGCATGAAGCCCAACATGCTAATGCTAATTTGAGGTTAGTCAGGTGTTCACTAATATCTGATGCAAATAGTCAAATGGCTGAGTTCTTGCTTTGTTGAATCATGTACTAATGAGAATCTGCTAAGTTGATTCATATTAATGATGTGCCAAATTACTGAATGAGTATAATCAATGCATTGACTAAGTTGTGCTCTGATGTTAATTAGTAGTGTTTTGATGTGTTGTTGCTAATGAGATTAACAGAAATTATATTAGATTGTTACTAACAGGGAGATAAATATCCTAACAATTAAACTGGGGTGGTTATTCATGACTGAAAGGTCATGGTGTGTTCGATTATTGATTCTTATTGATTATTAATTAGTGACCATCATTATTGATTGTCTATTGATTTGTTGATTGATGATTAACAAAGAAAATACTTCGTACTGGGAAGTCTCCAGAAGGAGCTGAACCACAGGTGGATGGAAAGGAGAAAGGGGGAGCTCAGAATTAGGGAGGCCCAGAGCAACTATGTGTACAGAGCCAGGGGCAGTGGCAGCGAGTTCCTCATGGAGAGGAAGCTGGGTAATCACAGAGATCAGCACTAGGCTCTATGTCAGGCTCTGGCTCACCCTGGACCTTGATGTCCTCCTGGACAATCGGGAGCGCAGCCAGCAGGTGTGGGAGGACAAGGAGCAGGAGCTGCAAAGGCTGCTGACCAGCGTGGTTGCACTGTCGGTGGGGGGCAGTGAGGAGTGTCCCAAGGCAGAGGTCCTGGAGGATGGCAGCAACCCGAAGGGCATGCGGATGCCTGAAGACAGTCGGGAGCTTGAATTCTGCGCTGAGGAGGAACAGAAGCTGTGCAAAAGCAGCCCAGAGGGCACAACCAGGACTCGACATGGGACTGAGCTCCATGCACAACCAGGACTCAGACTGCCTGTCAGCCGTGTGTGAGTTGATGGTGCAGGGGAACTGTCCTTGCCCAGAACACAGAGACCCCGTGCCTGCCCTGGTACTGGTCTACTTTAATGGTTTATAGAGGTAGTGTGTGTGTGAGGGGGGAGCTTAAAAAGCCAACAGGTATGAGATGAGGCAGCCTGACATCTGACTGACTCTGCTGCTCAGCAACACAACACCTTTGAGAGACATCTAATCGTCACTAAAAGACATTCTTTAAATGAGATCACCTCAGTAGTGCTCATTTTCTTCTGTTAGCTTTTTATTTAAGCTTGTGTCTCACCTTCTGACTTTGTCCCAGGCACACAGGCTTTTCCTAGGCCACTCTTTAAGTCGCCACAGTACAGTATTTTTCACGTTGATGCTATTTTTTAGTCAACAAGCACAGTAAGATGGAACTTTTAGCTAAGATTTGCTACCTTTCTATTCTCAGAAGCAATAACCAGCAGAGCAACTCTCCCTACATATTTATGTATGCTACCCAGTTCGATTTATTTTATCAGAATTACAAGGATGAAATGTGGAGCTAGGCCATATCTAGCATGCATCCAACTGTGCAAGGCCAGCTCCTCTTTCAAAATAACACATACTCTTAGAGATGTCACAACATGTTATAGTTACGTTTTGATAGACAGCAGATCATTGTCGCTCCTGGCCTAATGGTAAAGCTCTTGGACTGTTACTCAGTAGACTGAAGGTTCAAATCATTGTATCGCATGGCAGTCTGTCTGTTTATTTTTCAGTGTTTTGACTGTTAAACATTCCTAGTGATGTAACATTGAAGTATTTTTCCACTAAAAGTCCTTGGGTTCAATGTCATAGCTAAGTCTGGACCCCACATGCTAGGGAGTCACTTTTGGCCTAGTGATTAAGTCTCAGACTCGTGCACTAGAAGTTGAGGGTTCTAGTCTAGTTGTGACTATGGTCATTTGTATATTACAATTGTTTTTACTTGAAATATTTAAGGTACATACCAAAAGATGATCTCTCCCTACTTATTTGACAAATGCATTTTTTGAATTTGTCTGAAAATATTCCATTCTAAGTATATCATTCATCAAAGCCTGAAAAAGCTCTCACTCTTCCTCTCTCAATTTTTGTCTAAGTAGTTAATGGGGCTTGGCCAGAGAGCCTGGTCACTGGTCAGGCCCTACAGCTAACCTCTGCTGCCCATGGCCAAGTATTTATAGGGGCTTGGCCGCAGACCACAGGTCCTTGCTGGAAGAGCTGATGCTAAGGATGGACGCTATGCATCAGGCCATAGCATCTTTGAGGTTGCAGCCTCCCATCCCGGAGGAGTTTCAAAGAGGGTGTGAGGGCAGAGGTAGATTTGGGGAACTACAGTGGGGTGGGCAGAGTTTGGCCAGGTTATTTCACGGCAGGCTGTCACTAGTGTCGGGGGGGTCATCCTGAAGGTTGAGCCCTTGCCCAGCCCCCTTCCTTGAAGATGGCAGTCCAGGCTCTACCCACAGTGACACCGGCTCCTCCACTGTTGTAGCGCCAATGTCAGGAGGTGCTGACCTGGTAGTTGATCAGGGCACTGCTGCAAGTGTATCAGGTTTATGGCAGCTGGTGGTCGAAGTGGGGCAATGGTTTCTGGAATGGCTGCAGGAACTACCCCCGCTGGGGGCTTTGCGAGCCACAGTTTGGTGGGCCACTTGGCATTCATATTACCATGGCTTTCTGAGGTGGGTATGCTGTCTGCTCCCTTAGTTGGGGCCTCCCTTGCAGGTACAGATAAGGAAGATGTTTTGGAGAGGGCTCAGTGTTTGGTATTCCAGTTAAGAACCACAAAGGGGGTCTAGGGGCCTCAGGGGAGTGAGGTGGTGTGAGGGTTTAGTGGGGGTGTGATGAAGGTTGATCCCCCAACCTCGTTGGACACAGCTAGGAGTCAGGTCGCCACAGTGCTGGTGTTGCCTGCTCAGCCATTGGTCCATGCACCAGCAGCAGCAAGCATCACAGTGAGAGTTGGCGGCTCAGTTGGAGTGGCTGCTACACTTTCATCTTCTACTGCCTAGGGAATAGCAAATTCAGGTACTGAACACTCTTTGCCCCCTGTGGGCCTAGGAGATATTTGCTCTAAGCATGAGCGCCTAGGATTGCATGTGCCAACTGAGGTGAAAGAGAAGATTTGGAAGGGGTCTTACCTGGATATTTTTGATCTCCTTGTTGACAAATCAGACAAGGAAGAGGTTAAACGTTGCAAGGCATGTGCACATTCTAGGGAGTGTGGCCACTGGCCACAGAGGAGGAAGGTGGAGTCGTCATTGGTAAATTGGGTGCGTATCAATGAAATTAGACCTCAGTTGGTCTGTTATCAGACTAGGATTCTGGGTGCGCATGATGAGTATGGTGTCACGGCGTAGAAGGATTATGATAAAGAATTTAGAAGGGTCACAGCCAATAGGCCCACAATGGGGTGGGACAAGATTGATGTAATCACATGGCTGCGATACACGAACCGACCACAGGGGACTGGGAGTCAACCCTTTGCAAGCAGGGGCAAGAACCGCCTTGGGCGTGGCCAGGGGGAATGCAGCAAAAAAAGGAGCCTGCTGGGATTTTAACTGGCGCATATGCTCCTGGTCCCCAAGTTCCTGCCATTTCAAGCACTGCTGTTCCATCTGTGGTCAGGCCTCCCACCCCAAATTCAAATGCTTCAAAAAGCCTTGAGACAAAAGTAGTAAGAAGCATGACTGATTCTGTTTTTAACAAAGCTTCCTCCTCGGCTAACTTGTTGGCTATGATTCCCTGGCTTAAAACTTACACCCACCACGCTGCCGCACAGATATTGTATGAGGGTTTCGGAATGGTTTTAGGATCCCAATTCAGGTTAAGTAGGCTCACCTCATTGCAGGAACCAGCTGTCATTGTGAACTAACCCCGTAGGTTGCTAAGGATAAGATCATCAAGGAGCTGAGTCTGGGTCGCATAGAGGGCCCCTTTGACTTAGCCCCCATGCAGGATTTTGTCTGTTTCCCCCTAGGAGTTGTCCCTAAAGAAGGCCCAGGGTAGTTCAGATTAATCTATAACCTGCCAGCCCCAAAGGGCTAGCCTGTGAATGAAAATATTGACGGGACACTTTGCTCCATCAGGTATGCATCTCTTGATCAGGCAATTCAGATGCTGCAGGAGCTGGGACCTGCGGCTCTGATGGCGAAATTGGATATTGAATCCACCTTTAGATTGCTACATGTCCACCCACAGGATTTCCATTTCCTGGGTTTTTGGTTTGAGAGTGCTCACTACTTTGATAAGTGTATGCCAATGAGCTGCTCAGTGTCTTGCTCCTCTTTCAAAAAATGTAGATCTTTAGATGCAAATCACAAAACCAGTGGGTTCTTCACTACCTAGATGATTTTCTAATTCTTGGCCCCTCTGGCTCTGGGCGGTGTGCAGATGCTTTGGGAGTCTTCCATCATCAGTCATGGCAGTTTTTGAGGCTCTGAAGGAGGAGGGGTGTGCTAGGCACCATGGCACTGTCATTTCTTTCTTTGCACAATTGCAGATGGCGCCAGATGGGACGAAATTCCTTTTTGGTGAGGAGGGCTCTTAGGGGTTGGCAGCAGCTTCAGGGGACCAGGTTCTAGGCACCCCATTGATGCGGTGAGGCTGAGGACTATCTGGTAATCTCTAGCTAGTATAAGTACCTTTCCGGCAGAGACTGTCCTCTTTTGGGCAGTTTTTACCCTGGCATTTTTTGGGGCTCTCAGGGTTAGGTAATTGCTGGCCAAAAACAAAAGAGATGTGCAGGGGTTTACAGCTGGCAGACATTCTTTGGTTGGATGGGGCGAGGGCTTTGGCAATAAACATTCCTCATTCTAAGATGGACCAGGAGGGGAATGGTGACCATGTTCTATTGAAAAGGGCTCCTGGTATTGTCTGCTGCCTGGTTCATATCTTGTAGCTCTTCTTAGCTTGGCACCCCAGGGACTTGGGGGGCCTGTGTTGGTGCATGCAGACGGCGCGCTGCTGACCAGGTACCAATTTTCACAAATACTCAATCGTGATCTATCTGCAGCAGGTTTTGATGCATTAACATTCGGTACTCACTCCTTTTGGAGTGGGGCTGTCAAGTTCAGCGGTTAGGAAGATAGGCAGGTGGTCCTCTGCTTGCTACAAGAGGTGCATGAGGCTGCATATGCTGTGAAGGCTCCGTGCTCATTCTGTCCCTTTTCTGTTCTGTCCTTTATGTGGCTGATGTGGTCTTTTGAAGTCCCAAGGGTTCTGGTGCACACAGGAGCTACAGGTGTCACAGATGTTTGGGCAGTCAGCCACTCCTATTTGGAACGAGCAGCTGATTTCTATCTAAGAATGGCTTTGCGTCACCCACAATACAGGCTGGGCATCACTTGGCTTTCTATGGCAGTGGTGGGCAGCATCTCACGCAGTTGAGGCTGGTGCTGGACTCAGTGCTACCACAGGGGTGCCCACATGCCCACAGCCGGGCATCATTATTTTTCTTCTGGGGGCAATGACTTGGTTCAGCTGGGTCGGTGTCAGCTTTTTGAGGTAGTAATCTCGAAAGATGGTTGGTTAGCTAAGAAATTTCCACATGCAGTGCTCGCCTAGTCAAACATCACCTCCCGATTTCAGATAACGACTTAGCAAAGAAGGTAAACAACAAGGTTCCCTAATTGTTCAGTCCACCTAGTTTGGCTGTCATTCCACAGAGTTGCATTCAGTGAACAGTCACTGAGTGCAAGAAACGCTGGCATGAATGCAAGGGCAGGACCAAGGAAAAAATGGCAAGGAACAGGAAGGCAGCACTGCAGACTGGAGGTGGGAGTCCAGCATCACAGGAGACCCTGGACTAGATGGAGGAGATGGAGGAGATGGTGGTAGCAGCCATCCCAGAGGAGATTGTCACAGGGATTCAAGGACAGGACAGCGCAGACTACCAGGAAACAACACAGATGCAGGGTAAGTTGCATGGGGGACAAAAATGCCTAAATGTTACCTGCAAGCAGGGGGAGGGACATACCTACTACACAATGCATGTCAGCCATGGAAATCAGGCAGTGGAAAGGGCAAAGGGGCACGGCACTGGTGCATGGGCTGTGCAGGGGAAACCAGGGGCACAGCACAACACTACACCAACAACCTTTGCATGGGGGTACTCTGCCGTGTCAAGGCTATTGGAAAGGCCAAGCCAGTCCAGGAGGATAGGGTAGAATGCAAAACTGGCCTGCTGTCACAAGACAGCTGGTATTGTCACAACATGAACTAGGGCTCAATTTCCAGTCTCAGGCCATATCCGCAAGTGGCATGTACCATTGACAACAGTTGCCACTACCATCTGTGCTGTGTGTGCTGGTCATGTAGCAAATGGCAATTAGGTGCCCATGGATTAAACACACCCAAAATAGAGGGTTCAGGATGATGACGTTACCAATCCCCTGTTATTCCTAACAAAGTGTAAATCCTGTCAAATGCTCATGTCTATAGGCACAATAAACATCAGGTATTGTTACTTACATTATCAAGTACCCAATAGTAATGTCATACCCATGCTGCACATTCCACAGTCTACCCCGTGCCTGTGTTATAAATAGCTGCAATGCCACCTTGCAACATCTCAAATGTCAAACTACATGTGACATGCAGGTGGGGCATAGGCTTGTGAGAATGCTACTATTAATGACAGGAACAATGAACAGGAACCAAGATTACAATGTCTCACTAATAGGAAGTCAGTGATGTCACATTACAACTGCCACAACACAGACACCCTAATTGTACAATATCTCATTGCAGAGGACGATGGCTCTCCTGTGGATATGCCTGTCAGGACTTCCCTGATGATATGGATGAAGAGCTGACAGACATTAGCCAGCAGACCCTCCAAGATGTCCTTGGAACCCTCCAGATCCCACCTTCAGTCGAAAGGAAGAGTACAGATGCAGCAGCCATCACAGAGGACCCACCCACCACCCCAATAGTATGACTTGCCAGCTCCAACCCAGTTGAAGACTCTGAGGACACTGGTACCACCTTCGAGAGGACAGTAGTGGGAGTTTAGCGGGAGATAGCCAAGGAGGTGCGGGTGGGGATGCAAAATATGGCAGCCAGCCTTGAGGGGATGCGCATGTGCATGATGTCATCTGCAGAACAGGCAGCAGCCATGAAAGCACTACCATCCCTCCTGCAAGGACTACAACAATGTGTGAGGGAATTCACCACAGCAGTTAGGGAGTTGCCACAACACCTGGCATCCCAAACCTTTCACTGCGTGCACAAATGCAATCATAATCCCCTCAGGGCCAACCTGGCTGCTTACCACAGTGATGTAGCTGCTATACTCAAGAACCAGCAGCTCCTCCTTGCTGCAGTAATGCCCTTAATAGCCCCATAGTTGGCAGCTACCGGGAATTCTGACTCCACGTCTTCAAACACTTAAGTGTGTGTGTTGCCCTTTCAAATCCACCACCACCAAGGGCAGAGGAGATGACACACACATCAGAAGATGAAGACGTGGAACAGATCACCTTCACCCGTAGAATGACCCAGTAGCACAAGTCCATACCACATGGGCAATGATTTCCTAGATCCTGTGCTTGTTAACATGCCAGTCTTGCTACAGTTGGTAACATGCACTGTTCTCCAGCACACTGTTTACCTTACCACTATGAACTGCAATTGTCTCTCACTACGTCATTGGCAATTCATGTTCCTCTGCACTGAATGACACTTCACCACAGCATGTCCAATGACATGTCCCTCACCATTGCACTTGTGTTGCATCACAATAGAAGGCGTCACACTAATGGACTCACAATCAAGGACTATGTACATTTTGTACTACAGCATTTTACAAATAAATAGCACTTACACAACCACTTTGTCTCTGTGTAATGTGACACATCAATTGTGTAGGAGATTTGTGATGTATGTAACATGTCAATGGCTATAGAATGTCAATAACACAGTGTTGAAAGAATGTGGGCTGGCAACTATGCACTGGGGTCTAGATTTTATCATCATCTGTGCTTCCTTAGGCTTATTCCTGAAGTTAAATGAGAACAAACAGTATAATGCTGTGTTGAACTGAAAAAGTCAGCTCCAAAGTATGTATAAGATGAAACTCAATGTGGCCAATATTCCCTTCAAGACAATCTTTATGTATGTGACATCTGACTATAAACTTTAATCACACACACACCATACAGCTGAAATGGATGTGTACGTGTGTATGGACAATTATGTAACCTGGGAGTACAATGTAATAAATGATTGGTGTGAGTTTGTATACAGAACTTCATAACATCACTCAGCTTATCAGGGTTCACATGAACATCAGGCTGCAGGCACAGTGGCCAAGAATCCAATGCAGGACTCAAACGATAACAGATTTTAAATCACACCAACCTTTAAAACACATTGGGAACCATAGTAACCTTGAGTGGTGTGTGCAAAGGATGGCAGATGCATAGAGAAGTAGCTTTCTTGTAGATGCCAATGAGACAGCTCATTTGGAATTGGGAATAACCATGTCAATAATGGGATTCTGACGCAGGATGGGACACAAATGCAAATACTAAATTGACACTGTACACCCATGCAAAGGCCCTGATCCCCAATCATATGGCACATACTGTAAAGGAGTACCTAAAACTTTATTTTTCAGTAATAAAGTAAATTTAAACTAGGGGAAACACCTTAACTAACCTAACCTATCCTAACTATACATTTCCCACAACTGGCCTTAACTACCCTAAGCTAAACTTACTTACCACATTTAACTAAACACTCTAACCATCAACTCCCCACCACCCTTATATGATGGGGCACATGTAGGACAACATATACTAACCTAACCACATACTAACTTATCCTAAACAAACATGTATTTTTTTGTGTTTTTTTTATACACATAAACCCCAACATCATCCCCCACCAACCCACCCACAAAAAACATGTAATAATATAATACCCTCCACCCCCAGCCCACTTATACTAACTAAACTAAAAGCCTACTCTAACCAAACACTAAGCCCCGTAAACCCACTCAAGATAAGAACGAGGAAAGAGGAGGTAGGGGAGGGAATCAACGGTGAGGATCCAAAAGTTACAAATTGGCCCTCCGCAGAATCTTTTTAATACCCCGCAGTCTCCTGGTGTTGCGGTACACCTCCTGCTGCAGCTAGTCCATCCTGCGCAACGTTTGTTGCATGTCATGTTTCAGTGTCTGTAAATCCTGTTTGTACACCACTGCAGCTGGGGTTGTCTAGGTGCCACTTGTAGAAGCTGTTGCTGGTGCTGTGGTTGGAGGGGGAGGTGCAGGAGGTGCTGCTTGTGGGCCCGGAGCAGACGAAGGCGAGGGGCGTGCTACAGTGGCTGTCATCCCTGGGGCCACTGTGGTCTGAGCTGTGGTGGTGGTGGCAGTTGTGGGCAATGCTGGCCCCCCTTGGGCAAATGCCCTCTATACCCCTGTGGCTTTCTCATGGTGATATCTATGTGCCATATTGCAGAACTCAGCCTCCACATCGAATATGTGGCGGTAATGCACTGCCCGCCTCTGGAATTCCCGTATCTACTGGGCATTCATGTTGGCAGGTGTAAAAATAGAGAAAGCCAAACATTAGTGACATCATTGTGTGATACATCTACAGATGATATTCTAACACTTCATCAAAAATAGCACATACATTCCAAATCACAGTACAAATGATAAAATGTCCCTGAGGAATGACATGCCAACGCAGCCTACCCATCAACTATCTAACAGCACAGCAATGCACAACAAGGTGTGTACTTAAATAAATGATCTGTGCATCTTTGTACTGCTATTAGTCACATAACAAATGCTGCAAATACTCCACATGTGCCAGGCCCACTAATAACTATCTTCAGGATCACAATCAAGGCACAGAAGACCTGTGATTTGTATATGGAACCGCCAGGACGGAATGCAGTTGGTAGTCATGAGGGGGCATTGTAGTTTGGAACACATGAATGTTTGAATTACATGTCTGTCATCTACACTAGGATCATCACACCTAGGTACACATATTTTCTAGACCTAACCCCCTGTGCCTCAGAAGGTAATGGGCATGCAACTCATACTTTCAAACATCAAGGACAACCACAAAGCTTTGGACAGCTGTCCATGGGTTTAGTCAGTCCACCACAGGTAAGGAGGGCTGCCAACTAGGACTGAGTCAACCGTTGGACAATCACATCTACATTTATTTTTCTAATTGCGGACAATTGTCAACATCATTAGATCTCACTGACACCTTTCCAAAATCAAGCACATTGATGCAAGCACCCATCTGGCCTTGACCTGCATGCACGCCTATGACATTTCCCTCAAGTGCCACATAAATGGAGTACAACATGTGGAGCTAGGTTCTGCCGTAAAGTCACCCATACAGTCCTACATGTTCATTACTTAACAGGGATGCTCAAGTCTGTGTGTAAAACTTATGCATCACTGGTCTGTGTGAATTAGGGTATGACTTGCTGACTAAATTATGACACTGGCCACCTCCAAATTAATTATTGCATACACGTAGCAATAAATCACCAAGTTCACCTGCCCATGCCTATAGCGCATTACTCGACTCCCAGTATATGACTCTCCGCACCAGAATGTCTAACTCTAACATGGAACAAAATGTCAACCTCCAGGCAAGTCACATGTCCGATCACGTGCTAGCACATCATACCTTGCAACGAGTCCAACACACAGGAGTCAATCACACAACAGCTGCAAACACAACACAGGACTAACATATTAACACTTACTGGATACGTCTGGGTCCACAAATCGAGCCACTTCACCAATTGTATAGGGGGCGGTTCCACCTGTAAAACATGGAAGGGTGATATGTGCTCAATGTCTGCTCACTGTACAAAACTTGGAACAACAAATTACTGTGTGTGTGACATTTGATATGATAGAGCTGCACATGAGGCATGAGGCATGTAGACACACCAACAGACATAGTACTGTAAACATGCAGTTACACTGTCACTCCAGTGAGTGATAGACACACATATGCACACATGCACTGGCCTCACAATCATGTGGTGCCAAACATGAATACTCAATTTTGTGCTTAATTAATTCTAGAGGGTACTCCGTTTCATCATTTGTAATTATGAGAGACATGCAATGCCACATTCCTGGTGCACTGCAATACCAGTGACTCAGGTACTGTTGCTTGTGCATCACGGGAGAATGAGTTACCTTGTGATGCTCATGTGGGTTGATTTGCGTTCAGGAATTATTGTGCTTTCAATAGTCCATTATATGTGTGCCAGTGTTGTATGTAGGTTACATATTCCACATTGGCAGTGTACCCAGAGCCATTTATGCCCACTATGACAACATGATAGCAGGGATAATGTGTGTTACTTGATGACAATGTTACGCTAAACATGGATTGGCCATTTATCTGATTCAAAACAACAAAAAGATGTAGGACAAGAAGGCCACAGCACACAGAATGTAATGTCCAACAGTAAAGCAAGAATAGATATTCCTGATGTCGTTCTGTAGGTTGGAAGAAGTATGAAGTTGAAACGAGTTTCAGATCCTGTTTGCAGATGGTATCTTTAATTATAGTTGTTAGAAATCATTGAGTCATCATGGAGATACAGCCAACACGTGTTTCGTCACACAGGTGACTTCATCAAGGCTGTAATACAGTAATGAAAGCAAACATTGGATATATATGTGTGTTTTAAGATTTGGTGTAGAACCCAGAACCTGGTAACCAGTGGTACGAGCTTGAGTAGGTGAGTAGTTAGTGAACATGGCTAGAAAGGTAAATAGTGGTTGGGACCCAAATTATGGCGTAAGAAGGTACAGCGTAAATCACCGTGATAAAAGTGTTGGAAAGCTTATACCTTAAGTACTATGTAGGTAGAAAAAATGTTATCTAGTAATAAGCATGCAGGTGGGTGACTCGTGCAGGACTAAGACAAACCAGGAAGAGAAAGTGAGTAGAAACTTCAAAGAAAGGGGAGATATGGTTAAGCCCATGATGGGAAAGCAGAGAGGTAACAAGGGCGGGGGGCCCCGGAGGGTACACAGAAGTAACTCATACCTGTGGCAGCTAGCCGATGTGGGTAAGTGGTGATGCTAAGTAGCAAAGTAGTTCAATGATCAGTTGAGTGGGCTGGAAGGAAAGTAAAAGAGATGAAGCAGAGAGAGAAAGAGCAAAGACAGAGGGGAGGGGATAAGTATAGTTGTGAATAGCTACTAATGTTAAAAAAGGGGTGATTCAGAAAATAAACATAGGAAAATACAAAGAAGGTAGTCTGGAGGAGAGATTTATGATAAAAAATTTGACTTGAAAGAAAGAAAGAGAGAAAAGGAAGTGGGTTGAATAAGAACATACCTTAGTATAATGGTGAACCTGTAAGAAGTAATGCTGCGCCAAGCAGCTGCAGGTACGTATGGTAGAGAGCTTGTGTGATAATGCAGATATAAGAGGCCCTGATACGCCTGTGGTCATTGCCTATGATAGTAACAGGGAAAATAATGAGATCACGTTGGATTTTTAGTCTGGATGGGGGGAACAATAGGCAATGTAATATAGATATGTGATATACAGCAAGAATCGAGTCAGGGGTTGTGTAAAAAGATTCAGGGCTAATGTTGAGTCTAGTATTAAAAAAGGCAGTGAGAAAGTCCTGATAAGGTGAGAGATAACCAGTAAGTCTAAAAAACAGGGAGGATTGCAGGCACAGGAAGCCTAACCACGGGGATTAGTGTGGAAAAGCAGGTAGGTTTAAAGTGACATATTAAAGTGAATAAGAATAGTATGAAGAGTATGGACAAAAGGAAGCTAGCGTGGCCATAGTACAAGTGAAAACGGACCGTGCGGTTGGGTGGTGAAGATCTGGTTACGCGGTAAAATGCCGGTAGTAAAAACGAAACAAGTTTGGAAATGCAGAATCGAGGCCCACAGTAAAATCGTGTTTGGCACGTAGCTCAACCTAAAATAAACCGAGGTTGAAACAGTAGAAACAAACCCATATGGTGGTGGGCAGCTAGTGAGGGTTGGAACAGCGTGTATCGAGGTTTAAACAGTGAATAGGAGCGTGGGCAAAGAATCAGCGAGTAGAAATTGCAGGACTTGTCAGGTAATGTGCGCTGTAAGGTAAACGCTATAGAAGGCATTGTAAATGCGAGTTACAATAAGTGGAAAAGGCCAAAACTATAAGGTCATGTTAGCCGGTGAAGTGAACGCTACAGAATGCGTTGTGAAAACGAGTTTGTCACTTACCAAGAAAAAGAGTAGCGGTGAGCTTCCCGTCGTCGCGAGATCGTGTAATGGTCTGCTAGGGATGGTGCTCGCTACTGAAGTAGGGAATGGAAGTGTAATAGAAATAAGTGAGGGACTAGGCTGTAAAGGCTAAAGCGGCGGCAATCTTGGATGTAAATGGAAGAAGGTGTAATGTAAAGGAAATAGGTACGAAAGAACGCTGTCAAGATGTGAATGAGGATGCGGCAATGATAGTAATGATGCTAGGCACCGGATAAGTGCCTGAAGCAAAAGTAAAGGAAGATAAAGTCAACCCGTAGGTGGGAAAAGGGAAGTAAGAGGAAAAATGGGAAGGAGATGAAGAGAAAAATGGTAGCAAAGCACACATAGTGAGACCAATTAAAGTTATTTGATAATGGAGAGTGTGAGTAGAAACTATGTCATAACTGGTTATGGGTTATAGAACGTGACATTAAGAGAATGTAGTAATGCAACGTTGGACAAGGACATCAGTAGACGATAAGTAAAACATATAGGAGCCATTACCATGAAATGCAGTAAAAAGGTGCAACTGTAAAATCGTAGCATATCGGTGTACAGTTGCAACACTACATGAAACATGTAAGAGCAGAGACCAAGAAGTGCAGTAGTTAGGCGCAACAGTTAGAACATAGTATATATGCATAGTTATATTAGTGGGATACACAGTGAACCAAAACATTGTGAGACGTAGAAAATAATATTGTATAAATTGTTGCGACAGTAAATGAAACATGTAAGAGCAGAGACCAAGAAGTGCAATCGTTAGGTGCAACAGTTAGAACATAGTATATATGCATAGTTACATTGGTGGGATACACAGTAAACCACAACATTGTGGGACTAAGAAAATACTACTGTGTACATTGTTGTAGACAGAGGAAAAGAACAATCATGCGAGAAAGAAGTGTAGTTCACGATCCGTGTTAAGGCCTAGTTCCACTGTGCGTAGTTTTATAATCCATTTGGACTGGCATCTACGCAGATCTCTGGTTCTGTCACCCCATCTCGGTGAGTTGGAGATCTGAGTGATGCATGGAACCTGATGTTCAGGAAATCCTGTTCCCTGTGTAAAGTGTTAAAATGCACTGCCAGAGGATAGCTGGTGTTGACATTTCTGATGGCTCTGACATGTTCCTGTATGCGTTCCTTCAATGGGCGTATGGAACTACCAACGTAGATCAGACTACATACACATATCAGGCAGTAGACAGTCAACTTTGTGTTACAATTCATGAAGGTCTTAATATGGTGTGTGGTTGTGGTATTGTAGGAGAAGGAAATGGTTTTGTTAAGGGCTAGTTGGCAGGATATGCAGCAGCCACATTTATAAAAGCCATTCGGTTTTTCTGGAATCCACCCTGTAGGCTGAGTCTGAGGGGAGGGACAGAGAAAACTAGGGCACAGAAAGTTTCTAAGGGTCCGACCTCTACTGTGTACGATGGTCGGTGACCTGCCTATTGAGTCCTTGAGGCACGTGTCCAACATTAACAAATGCCAGTGTTTCCTGAGAATGTGCAGTACAGCCTTACTCGCAGGGCTGTATTGGGTAATGAAGGAGACCGGTCTGCTGTTAGGGGAACCCTTGGCCACTGGTTCTTTGTGGCTCTTGATCAGTAGATCATGTTGGTTCTTGCTCAATATGCGTTTGCTGGCTCCCGAGATGAGTTTGTCGGTGTAACCCCTAGCTTGGAAGCGATGAGTCAGGTTCTTGAGCTCCTGTTTAAACACATCAGTGTCAGTACAGTTACGTCGAATCCTGACCATTTCTCCGTATGGGATGGCCCTGATCTGTGAAAGGGGGTGGGCACTATGTGCATGCAGAACAGAATTGCAGGCAGTAGGTTTCCTGTAAAGTCTCGACATGATCTTGTTGTCGGTGATGTACAAAAGTAAATCCAGGAACTCAATCCTGGTGGTGTCCACTTTATGAGTGAAGACTAAATTAAACTCATTGGTGTTGAGGTGATCAATAAGTATACTGAGGTCTGAGACGTTGCCAGTCCAGATGGCAAGAATATCATCAATATATCTCCCCCAATATAGGATGTGTTCGGTGAGATGTGTCAGACAGTTGGACCATAAGTGTATTTTCTCAAATTGGCCCATGTAGAGATTGGCATATGAAGGGGAGAACTTAGCTCCCATGGCTACACCCTGACACTGTCGAAACCATCTGCCATCGTGTAGAAATACATTGTTCTCCAGTACTAACCGTATGAGGTCAAGAAGCATGCGTGTGTGGTCATATAGTGTGGCATTTCGGGCACTAAGCATGAGTTGGAGCATTTCCAGTCCCTTTTCCAGGGGAATGGACGTGTAGAGAGAGGTAACGTCGAGACAAACAAACATACAATCTTCTGTCCACTCGATGTCTTCCAGTTGACACAACAAATCACGGGTGTCCTGTATGTATGACGGTAGGTTGCGTAACAAGGGTTGGAGAAAGGAGTCAATGTACTCAGATATATGTTCCGTAGGTGAACCAATCCCTGAGATGATGGGTCTGCCTGGGGGAAAACCCCCTGGTTTATGCTAACAGTGTCTAATTTGATAATCTGTTACAGAATGCATGGGCACAGGTGTAGTCTATGCACCTGAAATGTGTTACTCTGGGCCCTGTGTACCTATATCAGGTATTGTAAATCACAATTTGCAACATTCATTAACTTAGAATTGCCAAGTTGGGTGATCTGTGGCAATACAACCGAACTGACACTGTCCGCTAATTAAAACATGGGTTAGCAAATGTCCTGCTTCTGCAGTCTTGATGAGGTAGGTCTCTAGCTGAAAACACCTTGGGAATGTCAGCACTCACAGAAATGCTGGCCTGCTGATCTTAACATACCTCTATGTCTGTGATAGCCTTTATACAGAGAAGTTAATAATTGTACATATGCTGCACTATATCAGCAGGGGTGTACCAAAAATAAAATAATAACCTATTTCATCACTTAAATGGTATAATGGAAGCAGTCAGTGGTTCTTTGCACAACATCATGCAAATAAATAGTTTGTGACCTTGCATTCACAAAGAGCAGGGATCCCATGATGACCCATTCCCTTTGCAAAATTGTTTGGCTATAAAGTGACACAGATGGTAACTGCACCAGCTCTGTACCAGCAATTGTGCCCAAGGCAAAAATGTTGTTGGGCCATGCTACTCAATGATAGGATTTCAACGGCTACTCCGAAAAGCCACGAGATTAACCTGTTTGTGCTACTGCAATCAGGTAGCATCCGAGCACAATTGGGTTTGGCCATGTGAAAGATTATCTGTCCAGACATAAACACACAGAAACAATGAACTTAGGGCCAGATGTGTCTTTTTTTTGTGTTGCATTTGCTTCATTTGTTTACGCTACAGCTATGGAAATTAGCACCCAAAATTTGATTGTAGCAAGTGTGCTATACTTTGGAATCCAGAAATAATGCAAATGCTGCACAAACAAAGTAGAAATATCGACCTAAGATATTAGCAGAGGTTAGAAAGAGCTTTGTATGTATGGCCATGAATACTGTTCAGACATGGTTTTAAAAAACTGGGGACTACATAGGTTCCTTGTATTAGCATGTGAAATACATCCCATTCCTGGTACACTCACAGGCCCTGAATCATGAATTTGTTTGTGCCGCATTACCATCATCTCTTGACACCAAAGCAGCACTAATTTAAAAGATAAAGTTGTCTTTTGTAAGTTTGTGCAGCTTTAGCGTCAACAAATGACGGTAATAAGTTGCAAAATTTGTATAAATCAGGGCCACAGTTTGTTCAACTTGCATTCCACATGTCCACAAACATTGCATGCAGCATGTCACAAAATCTGCTACTGTCACTCCAGAGTATTGTACTGTACACATTAGTCAAATTTGTACTCACCAACAGGGCCACTAATCACCACACCCAGGTGGTCCAGCAGGTCCTGCTCATGGGCCCCCAGGTCAGCCCAGCGATGTTTCTATTGGTGGTCATTGCTCTGGCTGTTGAAGATTCTTCTTAGGTGGAAAGGCACCTTTGCCCACCTGAGCCTCCATGCCTCCGTGTGATACCTCTGTATCACTCGGCCCCCAGCCTCCAACATCAGGGGGCGGAAGTGGCATACCAGCCACACAAAAGCCCTTAGCACCTCCTCACCCATTCGCCACAGACGTGGCCTTCCCAACATCTCAAACAAAATAGGATAGGAAAGGGTAAAGAGGTTAAAACAGGGAAAGGAGGTATGAAAAGTAAACTTAACTAACCCAGAGACAGCCCAACAATACCCCAACTAACAATCCCCACAAACACACTCCCAACAGTACAAAGACAAATCGAATCACAATAAATGTCAAAAGAATTTACACAGATTAAAACAGATACTTACAAAACCACATAATACAAAAGCAATATCAAACAGGAGACACAAGCACAATATCCACAGAGACAACTCAAGACACAGCCACACAGTCTAGAATAATCACAGACTGCAAAGTGAAAATGAATGTACACACACTGTACCATTTCTGTAAACTGGATATCCTATTATATCACTTCCTGTTTCAATTGCAGGACGTTTTTTTTATATTGTGTGTAATTTTATGACATTTACGGGGTTTGCGTCAATATTTTTTCACGTATATGCATGAAAATTCCCCCGCATTCAAGGAGCAATAAATTTTTAATGGATAACCGATTTCCTGGGGTGCGGTGCTGGAATTAACGCAAGGGACCAATAGATGTATTATGGGTGTGAGCCTAATTTTTTAACACATTTGTGTTGTATTTTGATGCATATGCATCTTTTTTAATGCGTTTGCGTGATTTTTCATTTTTTTACATGTATGCAGCCTATAACTATGCAAAGATAGGATGGTATGACCTGCAGTGTGTGTTTTAGTGTTTGGGCACATGTGGCAGACCATGCTACTGCGGACCATAATACTCATGTTGTTGTGCCGGATTAGCTCTCTTAACTGATGCAACCGCAACACAAACTTTTGGAATGAAATTGGTATTTCCTAGTTGTGGTGCCTCTGTGGGAACATCACGAGAAAATGTTGGCGTAATGTGCATGTATGAATGTTATTATTGTGTGTAGCCATCAGATGACATTCATTGAGGTACATCGGTCATGATATGTGTTTATTACATGTGTTGCGTCTTATGCTGTGCGTACTTCCTTGAGTTTGGGGACAAAACATTTCTTATGATGAACTTTACACAGGATAGATAGAGGATGGTTGATAATGTAACCTATCACATTTAATGAAATGTTGACTACCACTTCATGGTCACCTGTGTGGATACTACCCATGAGTCCATCATTTGAACATACTAGGTAGGTATAGCGTTTGTGATACAGAGTCTCAAATCCAATCCTAAATTTTGTATGTACCCCACAGTTTGAGTCATGTAAATGACCTATGTTTCTCCTGTGGCTGTGGAGGACCAGCAGACCATGCTGCATGTGTTCACATATTTCCAGGGGTTCATTGCACAAAGGTGTCCAGTTCAAGTCTGTGGCCATGTGCACCCTGTGTCAGTATTGGCCTCCATGTTGTCACAGTTACGTGCAGGTCTAATCATGAGGCTGTGGAGCCAATCCCTGAATAAACAGAGTATCCTTCAAAGCAGAATTGACCTAAAGCCAAAGATCAACTAACGACACACATAGGGATAGTCCAGCTATGGCACTGCAGAACCTTTATAAGGCTGACGACAGAGCAACCTTGATTTGGTCAAAAACATTATGGATCAGTAATAGGAAACAGGCAGCTTTCATCACAACATTTGTACACAGGATGGGCTCTAAAATTCCCACTGCAACAGGGAACATCAGTGCCTCTGTGTTGATTATTCTCACAGTTAGTCACCACGCAAGCCACATCAAAAGGTGGCGGCAGAAGTGAATCTGTGTCTGGACCGTCAGGGCACAAAAATGTTTTGTCCTTACATACACACTAGCAACCCTTCTTTGTTGTGCTGTAGGCACCGTACCGAATCCATGCATACAGCCATGGCACACTGTCATTGTTTGGCACTAATGAATACATGCAAAACCAGACAAGGGATGGGGGCTGGATTAGGCCATTCAAATACCTGTCCCAGAACAGAATACGATAAGTAAACTGATTAAACTATACTATATATTTGAGGATTCATCGTAGACCTACCAGACACAATACCCCAGGAGGAAACAGAGGGCATGGAAAGCAACTATGAGACAAATGTAGTCACAGGGAACCTCTATGCTTAACGCAGAGACTGGAACCAGTCTGGCTAACCAGATGCAGGCTCTGTCAGGAACAAACATGAACAAGGCAAATACACAGTGAGCAGACTCTGACTCGGACAAGCAGGAACAACACTTTGGGAACTAAAAACTGTTTGTGCTGTGGTCTGCAATGTTACACAATCCCCCAAGGGCTCGGGTACACAAGTGATCTGTACGCCAATGCACAACAAGGAGATTCAGAAAATGGCAGCTTCTAAGCAGTTCCCTGAAGCAGCAAGGGCAGGGCAGGTTCAAATGGCTGGTCTGCATGGACGTTCTCAGAGGTGTGTGCACCTTCAGTCTCTCACAAGTCCTGGAGTTGAGAATCAAGTTCAAAGGGCCAACTGGACCTTTCACATGGGAAGCAATGGACAGCTGATTACAGGTCCTACCGACTACCAGGCAGTGCATTATTGGACCTGAAGTCCATGCAGACTGGTGAACTATGACTATGGCATGCCATACTGAAGAGGGAAGCACACAGGAGTCAGAATGGGAGTCTGGGTGTGTGAAGATGAAGATTCTCAGGGTACAGATAGTCCATTTACAGGGCCCCCTTGAGAAGGGTGGGCAAAGACTTAAAACATGGCAGTGGCAGGACATATTACCTGGGGTGGACTGCGGAGGGCATGTCTTGTGAGCAATGCTTGTCATACTTGGGGCACTCATGCTATCCATTTTCAGGTTTTATGGACTTCTTTTCACACATGCTCCTTGCAGAGATAGCTGATGTCACACTTACTGCTGTCAAGGGTCTGGTCATACATTCCTGTTACCAATGCAATAGCACATCCACTGCTTCATGTATGAAGCACTTGTTTACCTTATGATTGATGGTGTCTTAGTTGTGTGTCATATGCTGCAATAGACCATGTTGGCAACATGGATATGTCTCATAGCTGTGGTCCTCTGATATTGCCCTTCAAATGTGAAATAGACAGGATATATGACATTAACACTGTGGCCCTGATTTATAATTTTTTTGCACCACATTTCCGTCATTTTTCCACGCAAAAGCGGTGCAAAATTACAAAATGCAATTGTATTTTTTAATCTTGCGCCACTTTTGCGTAAATAAATGACGGTAATGGGGCCCAAAAAAAAGTATAAATCAGGGCCTGTGTGTGATGTTTGATGTACATTCATACACATCAAATGTGATGTGGATTTTTCAGTATGCAAATTTGTATTTCTGCAATTCTCCATGAGGCAAAACTCTGATTCTAATTCCTAGAGATAATGTGATGCATAAATAATTACCCAGAGCATGATTGAGTGGTGAAGTGAGGTGTTTAGTTCCATATGATAACAAAGTGGTGATGGTGACAATAGTTAGGAGAAGTTTTGAATGATGTGTTGTCTTTGACGCAGTCCTGCAGCTGCGTTTGGATGATCCCCCTCATTTTCACGGACAGCATCTTTCTCTTCCTCCTCTTCAGGTATTTGTGGATCCGGTTCATAGAGGGGAATGTTCCTCCTCACACAATTGTTGTGGAGGATGGCACAGGTCAAAATGATCTTGCAGACCATTTCAGGGGAATATAGGAGACTGCCTCCGGTGATGTCCAGGTACCTGAATCTGGAATTCAGGGTGGCAAAAGTCCTCTCAACTATGGTGCGTGTCCTCTGATGTGCTCATTATAGTCACGCTCTGCTGCTGTGCTTGGGTTGGCAATTGGGGTCATGAGCCATGGCTGGATCCTGTAACCCTGATCAGCTGAAAGAGAAAATGAGGGTAAGTATTTGGTTGTTGGTTGCACCCTGGTTGTCACTTTGCATGGCAGTTGTTATCTTGTGTCATCTGTGACTCATCTGTGTTTGTGGTATTGTGTGGGATCCTAGGCTTCTGTGATGTTATTTCTACATTGGCTTGTTTAACTATCAAAACTGGTGTTTGGCTTATTGACATGATATCAGTGGTATATTTAGAAACTTGCAGTTCAGTGTGTATCTCCCATGTGTTATGTAATGTGAAAGAGGTGTCCGTGTGCCTTCACTGGAGGTGACATGATACTTCCACACACACAATCGATTCCACTATGGTGGTAACATGGTTGCACTATATGGCCTGAACATCCCATCCAATTCGACATATATAATTGCAGGTGAAATGCAACAGTGAGGGCCTTGATTTGGCTAGGTGACAATGCACAACACATCTCCATAAGTTGGCAGCACTGAAGTGTTCACAATTGACATTGCACAATTATCCCATGTGTGACAAGTTCTATGCAAAACTATTTTTGTACACTCACCGAGTTGGCTCATGTTCATACATGTACCTACACTACTGAACTTGCTCCAGGTAAGCTGGCTAACTTGGTTGTGGGGGTGAAGGTTTTAGTGTCGGAAGGTCCATCTGCCTGTACATCTGTTATGTGTATGGGGAATTGTCTCAATACGTTTGTGTAGCAGTGTGCACTTTACATTAGTGTCACATTCACATGTTTTCATAGTACAGTCCACTTGCTTATTGCTAGCTGTCAATGTCACCTCAGGAGTGATGTGAGATGTTGGTACTGTCTCAATTATTCCATGTCACCTTCATTAGAGTCAGCGTCATCATGCTATGTGTCTCATGGTGTTTTACCTGCAGCAAAACACATTACACACCCCTTACACACTACATATTTCTTGGTAGGGTGTGGGATTGAGTGTTATTGAAGTGACATTGAAAGGTTCATCTTCAAAGTTGTACTGCCAGTTAAAGCCATGTCATTGTCACTGTGTGGTTTTGAATTGGTCCCGTGTGGCTCTCTTGTTATTTGCATCTGTCATTTGTCCATAGGTGTGTATCCCATTGGGTCAGGATATCAAACATGACTACCAGTGTCACACCTCAGTGTCTTCCTGGCCACATGTCAATGTAGTGGTGTATGTGTTGGGTGTCCTACAGGGTTGCTGTGCTGTGTGCAAATAACTAGGTTTCTGTACTTACCAACAAGTAGGCCATTGCCATATCGTCCATCCTGGAAGTGCTGATTGATGGTGCTGTGGCAGAAGATGAATGAATCATGTACACTCCCAGGATACTTTGCCATGATGTTGGTGACCAATCCACAGTGATCCACAATGGCCTGCACATTGATGGAGGGTGTGTGCTTCCTGTTGTGGTATAGGTGCTCAGTTGCAGCAGGTGGCACAATCCTGACATGTGTGCAGTCAATGGCACCAAGCACATGCGGGAAGCCATGAATTTGATAGAACTCCTCTTTGGTCTCCTGCTGCTTCTGCTGTGTGTTGGGGAAGCTGATGTGGCGGGGTGTGAGGGAGATGATGGCATCCAGTACCTTGGGAAGGAAGGCAGAGAATGAGGGCTGTGAGATCCCAGCAACCAGGGCACCAGTGGTTTGAAAAGAGCCACTTGCCAACATGTGCAGGACAGCTACCAGCTTGGTCTCTGGTGGAATGATGTGGGGTGTTTGCAAGCTGGGTGCCAACTGTAGCTCAATGTGCCGCATCATCTGCTGTATGGCTTGCCAGTTTAGTCTGTACCTCTGGATGATGTCATGTTCCCTGAGGCCCTGAAGGGTTGTCCTGGTCCTACATACCCTCTCCTGCCTTCTGCATTGCATTTGGGGTCCATGTTGGTGTGGTGGTAGCTGCTGCTGTTGCTCTTGTGCTCTGCGTCTTCATTTATGCTGCATGAGTATCACCTCCATCTCTTCCTTTTTGAGTTCTGATGTTGCTTCTGTGATTTTTCCTTAGGTAGTGGTGTGTTTGCCCCATTTTAACGCCTGCCCTGACCCAGGCATTACATTTTGGTGCAAATCGGGATTTGCACCATTTTCCGTCTCCGCCTACCAGCAGCGCCATTTTTGCACGGTTGGATAAATATGGCACACAGGTGTTAAAGTCATTTTTTTTAGATGGGCACGCCTACCTTGCATCTTATTGACCCAAGGCGGTTTCACGCATCCAGAAAATGGCGCACACTGGGATATTTTGACATTGGACGGGTCAAGCGTCAAAGTATTAATATGGTGTTAAGTTTGCGCCGAACTACCGTAAAAGAAAATGACGCTAACCCGGCGCAAAGGGAGTATAAATATGGGCCTTAGTTTGATATTAGTTAATGTAGTTTTACTTGCACATGAAATCTAAATTCACCACATACTCTCCGCCGTAATGAAGAGAGAAGTACAATTCCATCAGACATAGCTATGTAATTGTTGAAGTTGTGGTGTGGTTATAAGGCTTGTATATCAAACTATAGCAAAAATGCCACTGTCCAACGCCCACACTACATCCCTGGTGCGGGTCACAGGGGACACAGAAGATCTTCGGCCGCTTCCTGCTCCGGTGGGGAAATCAGCCCCAAACGGCCTTCTCAATGTTCAGGAAGGCCTTGTTTGAAAGGGGAGACTCTCCCTTTTTAAATGAGGCCTTCCCAAACAGATTTCCTGGCCCTGGATCGCAGCACAGCTGCAATCCAGGGCCAGGAATCCACCAATGGACACCAGAGATTTCATTTGGGAGGGTCGTCCCCCTTGGCAAACGGGCCAGCTTCCTCCCCCCGGGGACATCTATTTTTTTACAGTAGGTTTACCCCTGGGGGCACGATCGCGCCTCATCGTGCCCCCCAAGTGGTGCAAAAAATGTAAAAAAATAAAAATACAAAAAAATGAAATGAACAGGGGGTCGTCCGTGAGCAGGGTGACCCCCTGTGGGGGCAATCATTTTTTTTAACAAGGAAACCATACAGCTGTTACAAAATGTAGATATATCTATATATAGATATATCTATCTACATACATATATATATATATATATGTATTTTTTTTCTTCTAGAGATACAGCCATCACTTTTGTCAATGTGTGTGGTTTTCCTGGGAGCTGCGACCAGCCCCCAGGAAAGCCATACCCGAATATAAAAGTGATCTCTCTCTCTATATATATATATATATATATATATATATATACGTACTATATATATATACATAGATATATATATTCGCCACCAGTTCTCTTGCAAGTGCAGCTTGCGTCTTCAAAGCAATACACATTCTTCAACTGACGCGTTTTAACTGTAGCTTCTAGGCAGCAATAAAAAAGTCAAGTAACTCTTGTGAATATGTTTCTGCTAGAAAAGGATCTGACTTTTGTCTAGTGGCAGTTTTGATGCCATAACGTTGTGCAGAATGTTTATATGCCTACTGAAAGGATCAAAACTGTATTATATGTGAATAGCTGAGTGGATTAGTAAAGCCAGCCATTACCTTTGCTATAATACAAATGAAATATATGTGCGAGGACAGCTCTGACATAGGATCAGAGACTCAGACAGCAGATACTGAGACAGCATCTGAGGAATAGGGCAATGGCGCAGACTCTGGGAGTGATTTTTCAGTTGATAACTCCTCTTCCAGTGAAATATGAGGGAGGTGATTAGGACAGTCTTGCTGTCCCTTCGCAAGCGCAGTCTGTGCAGCGGGACAATAGCGGGTTAGCCCAACCCAGAGAGCAGGTGCATGTGGCGGCAAGCACAGAGAGAGTGCTCTCTTGGGAGCTCCCCAATTTAGTTCAGCCCTACATTCCACCGCCCAAATCGTATAAAAACACTAGCCCACTTGAGTGCTTGTACCTGGTGCCTGCGTCAGGAATGGATCACCCCAGGGTCAACAGTTACTCTCATGTAAGGACAAACATCGACCGCTGTGTAATCTATTCCTGTCGCGGGCACTAGGCCTTCCCACAAAAGCGAGGTACTATTTTTATCAGGAGACTTGGGGGAATGCTGGGTGGAAGGAAACTTGTGGCTCCTCTCAGATTCCAGAACTTTCTATCACCGAAATATGAGGAAAATGTGTTTTTTTTGCCAAATATTGATGTTTGCAAAGGAATCTGGGTAACAGAACCGGGTGAGAGTGCCACAAGTTACCCCATTCTGGGTTCCCCTAGGTGTCTGAATTCAGAATTTTGTCTACTTTTCATAAATGTTTAGCTTTCCAGGATCCAGCATTGGTTTCACACCCATTTCTGTCACTAACTGGAAGGAGGCTGAAAGCACTAAAAATAGTAAAAATGGGGTATGTCCCAGTAAAGTGCCAAAATTCTGAAGAACAATGTGGTTTTCTAATTCAAGTATGCCTGTTCCTGCAAGCTGGGAAGATGGTGATTTTAGCTCTACAAACCCTTTGTTGATGCCATTTTCAGGGGAAAAAACCACAAGCCTTCATTTGCAGCCCTTTTCCCCATTTTTATTTAAAAACAAACTTTTTGCTGTATTTTGGCTAATTTCTTTACTTCTCCAGGAGAACCCACAAACTCTGGGCACCTTTAGAATCCCTAGGATGTTGGAAAAAAAGGACACAAATTTGGCATGGATAGTTTATGTGGACAAAATGTTATGAAAGTCTAAGTGCGAACTACTCCAAATAGCCAAAACAGAGCTCAGCACTGGGGGGAGAGGAGGGTGTTAAGCAAATGCATCTAATAACCTAGAGGCCAAATTGGAATACAACAATTTATAACTGTTATAAAAGATATATATGCTTACTCCTAGATGTATCCATTCTTAATATTCCATTGGTTCACTACACTGGACCAATCAATTATAGGCGGTCATTACAACCCTGGCAGTCGGTGTTAAAGCGGCGGTAAGACCACCAACAGGCCGGCAGGACAAAAACTGGAATTACGACCGTGGCGGAAACCGCCAACAAAGACAGCCACTTTAACACTCCGACTGCCACGGTTGTACAAACAAACAGCATGGCGGTCACCGCCAACAGACAGGCAGGAGACAATGTACCGCCCACAGTATCACAACCTACCAATCCACCACCTTTTCCGGGGCGGATTCACTGCGAACAAAAACACAGCGGAAACAGGACTTCGAAGGGAAAACGCTCACCTCTACACACTCCACGAGGAACCAGGACGCCATGGAACCAGAGCTCCACATTTTACCAGCTTTTATGTTCTTGCTCCTCTACCAGGAGCACAAACGCCGGCGGCGAAGACCACGGTGAGTACTGCACCTACGACACAGGGGAGGGAAAAAACAGTGACACACACACGCAACACGCAACACCCCCACTCCCACCCTCACCCATGACAATACACACACTAATACATATTGATACATTACCGTTACACCCGCCAACCCCCCCAGAAGAATGCAAAGACAAAAGGAAATTAGGTGAACGATTGTAATATATTAAAATTCAGTAGTCAAATAATATACATACACTATTTACAAATATATACACCAAGAATTTTAGTCCAAGGGATTTCACCCTTAAAGTCCGTGGACCACTGGGCCCACACTGCATCGGCGAGTCCCACACAAGATACCCGAACATGACGGAGAGAACACTGCAGGGGCATCAGATAGAAATAAAACAGGCACCTCAGGGGAAAGGGAAAGGGTGGGTACCTCAGCCGGTTGAGTGCACGACGCCAAATCCATGAGAGGGCCCCATGCCCACTGTTCAATCCTTGGGAGTGCAAAGCCACAGTCTCACAAGTCTCTACAGTGGGTGGTTTGTCCACTGCTATATCCTGGGGAGTGCAAAGCCACAGTCTCACAAGTCTCTACAGTGGGTGGGTTGCCCACTGCTATATCCTGGGGAGTGCAAAGCCACAGTCTCTCAAGTCTCTACAGTGGGTGGTTTGCCCACTGCTATATCCTGGGGAGTGCAAAGTCACAGTCTCTCAAGTCTCTACAGTGGGTGGGTTGCCCACTGTTCAATCCTGGGGAGTGCAAAGCCACAGTCTCTCAAGTGGATAACATTCTCCACTGGTTCTGGAGGGGGCTTGGTGCCCAGAGTGCTTCATCCTGCCAAGGACAGAGGTAGTGGATGTGATACTCCACTGGTTCTGGAGGGGGCTTTGTGCCCAGAGTGCTTCATCCTGCTCGTGGTGGCCTCAGTAGTGTCAGTGCTTTTGGCGCTCATGGGCCTGCAGTGCTTGTGGCGGCGGTGTCCTCGGCAGCGGTGCTTGTGGCGGCGGTGTCTTTGGCAGCGGTGCTTGTGGCGGCGGTGTCTTTGGCTGCAGTGCATGTGGTGGCGGTGTCCTTGGCAGCGGTGCTTGTGGCAGCAGTGTCTTTGGCAGCGCTTCAGCTGCTGGCGGTCCTGTCTGGGCCAGAGAGGCTGCTGGCGGTCGCCTCCTGGGCAGCTGGGCTGATGCTGGCGGTCCTGTCTGGGCCAGCGGGGCTGCTGCTGGCCGGCTCCTGGGCAGCGGGGCTGATGGCGGTCTTCTCCAATGTGCTGATCTTCCCAGACTTGCCAGGTTTCTTGTGCCCCTTCCCCAACTTGGAAGGTGTTGCAGCTGACTCCACACTCCCACCTGTCCCCCTTGGGAGCGGCTTTGGTGGCTGTTGTCTTCCCCCTCTCCCGCCGGCCACTGGCCAACTTTTGATGCTTGATAGGTGGGGGACTGTCCGTGCTGTGGCTCCTTGCCACACTGGCTGCCCTGCTGCCTGGTGCACTCCAGAATCCGGTGACTACTGGAACCACTGATCCTGAAGATGTTGTGGCTGAGGTGCTAGGTTGGGACCTGGAGAGTCGGGCCATAGGAGACTGACGGGGGGAGGTAAGGGAAAGAGGTCATGGGTGGACAGGAAAAGTTTCTTGGGAACACTGGGACGGGTAGCTGGAGGGGGTTTGGGAGTGGAGGAAGAGGTTGTGGTTGTAGGAGGTGTAAATTTGGTGACTTTGGGTGAAGGTGCATGCGCTGGGGCTGTTGTGAGGTGGATGGCTGTTGGGTGGGTGGGTGTGTGCCTGCGTTTGTGTACCTTGGGAGGTGGCGTCACAGACACACTGGGAGAGGATACAGGGGATGTGTGAATGGTAGTGGGGGTGGTGACTGCACGTGAGCGGGGTGTGGTGGTGTGTTTGCTGGTGATGGAAGTAGTGGCTGTATATGTAGTGCATGCAGGTGTGAGTGTAGACGAGACTGGGAGGGAGGAGGGAGATGAGGAGGAGGGGGACACAGTGGAGGCAGTGAATGTTGCTATGTCTGCATGTGTGTGATGCTTGCATGAGTGACTGTGGGATGTGTGGTGCTTATGTTTGCCTGAGCTTCCTTTGTGTGTTGAGGTGTGTGCATGCTGGTCTGATCGTGTGCTTGGGGTAGGCTGAGGTACAGGGGATTGGGTCTGGGTGGAGGGAGTTGGAGGGGGAGGCTAGAGATAGGGACAATGGCTGTCATCAGTGCTGATGCCAGAGTCTAAAAAGCTCTCTGAAGGGCCGCCTGACCAGTATGCATGCCCTCCAGGAATGCATTGGTTTGTTGCAACTGCCTCTCTACACCCTGGATGGCATTCAAAATGGTAGACTGTCCAACAGTGAGGGACCTGAGGAGGTCAATGGCCTCCTCACTGAGGGCAGCAGGGGTGACTGGGGCAGGGGCAAAGGCTGAGGGGCTGCTGGGAGGGCGGTGCTGGAGGGGGGTGGTGGCTGTACCTGTAGATGTGGGGGCACAGATGGGCCCGCCACCATAAGGGAGCTCCCATCAGAGGACGAGTCCGTATCACTGGTGTCAGCTCCTGTCCCTGCCGTGGAGCTCCCCTCGCCCTCCGTCCCACTGGTGAAATCAGACTCTGTATTGTCGCCCTCCAGGGCCATGTGGGATGCAGCTCCCTCCTGCTCCGGTGCCACTGCTCCTCCGCCTGATGATGCTAATGCACACAAGAACAGGGAAACCACAAAAAGGGGGGGAAGACAGAAGAAAGACATGTTGAGTGCATGCATTACCACTACCGTTGGCGGACACGACAGACACAGAAGCCCCATGCACTACGCTGCGCACTTGGGGTCCACTATTCAATCCCTGGGACATGGACATGTGTGGGTGTTGTGCTGGTGTTTCCAGAGGGGGCAAGCTCTGTAGTGGCCTGTGCCAGTGTGAGGGAAACCGACTGTCCCAAGGTCCCAGATGGGACGGGCTGGTCATTTAGATCCAGTTGGACAGAGCTGCTGTCATCACTGTGGGCCTCTTCTGTTGGTTGTGTGGACATGTGTGGACCCTCCTGTGCGGTGACATTGGGTAGGGGTCCTGCAGGGGTGTAAAAGCATGATTATTGCATCTGTGTGTATCATCGTGTGCAATGTGTGGGTGACCGTGTACCCCAGTGCTTGCATTCCTTTGTAGGACCTTGTGTGATGATGGTTTAGGGGGGTGTATGGGTATGTGCAGTGGCCATGCTTTGGTGATGGGTGTCCATGCTTTGTTGCTACATGCAGGGCTTGGTATTGGGATGTGTGGTTTGTGATATTGGGACATGTGTGAGGAGTAGGAGTGATGGGGGTGAGGGCGAGGGTTGGGGTATGTGATGGCTTGCAGGTAGGGTGGGGGATAAGGTAGTTAAGGTTTGACTTATCAGAGTCCATTCCTCCAGCTACTCCTTCGAGGCCCTCAGGATGCAGAATAGCCAAGACTTGCTCCTCCCATGTTGTTAGTTGTGGGGGAGGAGGTGCGGGTCCACCACCAGTCCTCTGAACCGCAAGGTGGTGTCTGGAGACCACAGAACGCACCTTCCCCCGTAGGTCGGTCCACCTCTTCCTGATGTCATCCCTATTTCTTGGGTGCTGTCCCACTGCATTGACCCTGTCCACTATTCTTCACCATAGCTCCATCTTCCTAGCTATGGAGGTGTGCTGCACCTGTGATCCGAATAGCTGTGGCTCTACCCGGATGAGTTCCTCCACCATGACCCTGAGCTCCTCCTCAGAGAACCTGGGGTGTCTTTTCCGTGCCATGGGGTGGTGTGTGTGATGTGTGGGGTGGTGTGTGTTGTGATATGTGGGGTGATATTTAGTGGCGTGTTGTGTGAGGTGCGTGGATGTTATGTGGGTGATGGTATTGTGTGCCTGTGGATCCTTGGTTGTAGATTGTAGTGTCTCTCTCTGGCCTTCTGTCGCAATTGTTGTCGTAGGGGTTTGTGGGTGATGTGGGTGTGTGTTTTATATTGTATTGGGTGTGTGGGAGTGGTGTGTGTATGTGTATCAGGTGTGTGTATTTGGAATTGTCCAATGTGGTAGTGTTTTGTAAATGCGTGTGTATTTTGAGCGCGGCGGTGTGTACCACCAATGGAATACCGCGGTTGAAAGACCCCCGCGTGGATTCATTGGTCGTGATAGTGTGGGTGTATTCCTGTTGGAGTGACGGTGGAGGTTTTGTTATCGCCAGTTTATCACTGACCTTTGGTGTGGCGGACTTGTGCGGGTGTCTGGATTTTGGCGGATTCCGAGCTGTGGGTCATAATGACCTTGGCGGAATTCCGCGGCCGCAGCAGTGTGTTGGCGGTCATCTGCACGGTGGTAAGCTGCTTTTACCGCCAATGTTGTAATGACCCCCATAATGTCTTAATCTCACATCTGGCCAAGAAAGTTTGCATTTACTAGACTTGAACCCCCCATGTATGCTACAATGATCCTGGGAAAATCTTGGCTCAAACTACTTACTGCAAATTATGATAACATTTCTCATGTCGTCATCACCTACTGATGAAATATTAGTCAATCAGATAAAAAAACAGAAATTAAAGGCCTCAAATATTGGCATAGACTCCAAAGACAAATCTTCAGTCATCTTATTTTATTTTCTGCACCTGAGATGAACAGTTGACACAACTGAATAATTTAAGGTTGTGTTGCCTCTAACCCATGGGGTAAATTAGCTGGCCTCCATGCCTCTAAACATAGGGTTTTTGCTAAGTAGCTCTATGCTGACTGCTGAGGGACGTGAATGTGGAAGCTACTATTCCACAATATCTTAGCTGGTGCGGTTGTGTCTACAAATCTTTGATGTGTTATGAAGTCTATGCAAAATGCTCTGCTTGGCACCGAAATGAGGTCTAAGAGCATGGACTCAGTAGAGAAGAGTATTTTTCAGAATCAAAGTTCAGTAACCATATTGGTCATTCAATATTTGTCCAAATCATTTAGGGCCTGAGTTAGAGTTAGGAAGACGGGTTACTCCGCCACAAACATGTCAGATATCCTGTCTACTCTATTACGATCTCCATAGGTTATTATAGGATCATAATATGTATTTGTGATGGAGTAACCCCCACTGCCAAACTCTACATCAGGTCCTTAGTATTTACTGAGACACTGACATTCTCTAAACTCTTACAACAGTGACACTATCCCTAGTACAATCGATCTATTTATTTATATATTTATTGCATTTTTGTTGCTCATGGGCCAGGCCGGTTAAGGCTTCAGAGTTTTGACCAAATATCAAATAAATTGATATTTTGTTGGGGTTGCTGTGTCTCACAATCCTATTGTTTATTTTCTGTGGTACACACAACTATTCTCACCCAAAAAAGGGAGTTACAAGGTAATGGGAAATCGTCCATTTTCTGCAGGGCTACATATGGAGAAGAATGCTCCAGTACAACTTCCTTCACCAAGTAACTCACATCAGACTCTTAAAAACTAAAAATAAATAATAATAATAACCTCATTCAAATAGTGAAAAGCACACCCATGGGTAGGCATTGGTCTATGACCAGAACACGCACATCCAATGTCTAGAAGCCGCGAGTCTGTGTTCCAGCATCTGATGCCCTGCAATTCCTTCACATTCTGGTGTGAAGGACTCTAGATCTCTGCTGTCTTACCCTAGAGACGAGACTCCATATAGAAAGACTTTGCATTCGTTTGAATGTGACTCGGAAGACCACAGGCAAACAGTTGACGCTAGCGAGTTGTTGTCATAACCTTTGTGCTGTAGAGTATCGTGCGGCACTTCACTCTTTGATACAAAGTACTATTCGTAAATAAAAGAGGCACACAAAGCATCTTGTGCTCGGAACACTCACCTCTAACAATCACTAGTACATGACAAAATGGCTAGAGGAGCGCGTTTACACAAAGGATTCCAGTGAAATTGAATATTCCATAATATATGTCTTTTGAAAGCATGCATTAAATAATACATTGGCCTAAAACCATGCAGAGGGCTCAGAAAGGAGCCTGCAAACAATGATGTATGGTGGATGCAATAAGACCTTTAGTAAATAGACATTTCCCTCTGAAGCAGAATTGAGAGGCATGAATCTTCATATCGTGGGTCGTGACTCGATGTGACTATTTTTTTTCTTTAACTGCAAAGAGGAAATCCGAACACAACAAGGCTTTTCGGGACTTTTGTTGAATAAATTATATGACAACTGTGTAGAATCCTGTAGACGCCATGACACCATCTCCAGATCAAAGGGAATGCGCTATGGAGTTCTGTATGCTTTGTACTGAGCTGAAATTATTACAACATGCTTTTAATAATCATAAATAAACCAAAACAAACTCACTTTAGAATAGAGGCAATTGGAGTAGCTCTGGCTACAGGGGGCCATAAAAATACTCTGAGATCTGAGACAAGGGGCTGTCTCAAAACTTTAGTCAGAGGAAATTCATCGTAAAGCATTGGAGCTTTTTTCACAGCTCCTGATACTGACTATTAGTTCCTATTTTAAAATTTGCTAAATTTTGTTGGAGAAAATGGGATGTGCACAGGACACACCTGTTTTTTCAGACATGATGGATATGTGTCTTTTGGCACAAAGGCCACACATCTTAACATTAGTGCTTTACCTCGGGGTAACCCTTTTTTCGAGCATGTGAAGGTGTTTAGTAGGTGCTGGAAATTACCTCTTTTGTGTGGTTGTGCCCTAGTTGTTTGCCTCTTCTTCTGTTCCCATTTTAGCTAGCCATTGGACTCTGCACACTTTACTCCTGCTAACCCAGTGGTAAAGTGCTTGTGCTCTATTCTCTAAACATGTTAGAATTGGAATACCCCCAATGGCACATTTAAGTTACTTGTAAGCAAGTAGTAACTCGTCTCTGGTGGCCTAGTGACTGCCTTCAGTCTCCCTCTCTGCTGACTTCTATCTTTTCTGCGACCTTTTTTCTGCCTTTTTGCTATGTTGCCTTTCTTTTTGTTATTTTTAAACTCTTTTTACTTTTTTTCCTCCGTTCTCTGATCCCCGTGCCTCCCCTGCCATTGCTGCCCCTGCAGCCCGGCTCCCCTCCCAGTGCTGTGTTTCTTGCCCTCCCACCTCACAGCTGAGCGACCCCTCTCATCTCCCTCCAGTCTTAATGGCGGCTGCTGTGCCAAAGGCAAGCCCATCTGCACCTGTCCGCTTGGACTGCACCCAGCACCACAGACCCTGGTTCCCGCCCCATCCATCGATATGATGCCAGCATCCTGCACGCCTTCAACACTGAAGGCTTAACTGCTTGCCAGCATGACGTCCAGACCCCCACCGCCGAACACCTTCACTTTCAGATCCAGACTAATCCAAACAAAACCCTCCATGGCACGCTCATCTACAGACCCCCATGGACCTTATCCAACCTTCAGCGAAGCACTGGCTGACTTTCTCACTCCCGATGTCCTCACCTCAATGGACTACATACTCCTTGGTGACCTCAACTTTCACCTCAACAACCACAGCAACCCGAACACTTCCACCCTCATGGAGAACCTCACCACACTTGGACTGAGGCAACTGATCAACCTCTGCAACCACTCAGCAGCTCACCATCACGCTCCACCACTCCCCACCACCAGACACCTAGGACGTCAACGCTTTGGCCCACAACTTCCACCAACGGATCACCGACTGCGCCAACACCCTAGCCCCTCTTAGGAAACGTGCTGGCAATCAGCACCTCAGGAGATCCAGCTGGTTTTTCTCCGACCCCAAAAATTTAAGAGCACACACAGACAACTCAAGAGAAAGTGGAGAAGCAGTAAGAGCTCAACAGACAACAAAGCCTTCACAGACACCGTCACATGACGTCACCGGCTCATCATATCTACTAGAAAAATCGCCATTCAGGAATGAATCAACTCCAACACGCACAATGGCAAGGAACTTTACACCACAGTCAAGGAATTCACAAAACCTGACAGAAATTCTGTACATCTACAAGGAATTCACAAGCAAAGACCTGCCCACCATCACCACCATGGACCCTTATCACCAACCGATTGTAGAGCACTGGACCCTCCTCACCCCGGAAGACACCCTCAAGCTCATGAATTTCACCCATTCTGACCCATGCACCCACACCATAGCTTTAATCAAGCTAGCGCCATCTTCCCTCCCGAGCTATGCCATACCATCAACCACTCCATCGAAACTGCCACCTTCCCAGATGCCTGGAAACACGTGGAGATAAACCCCCTCCTGAAAAAACCTTCCCCGGACCCGACAGAGCTGAAAAACTACCGACCAATCGCACTGCTCCCTTTTCTAGCCAAGATAATCGAAAAAGTGATCAAAGTACAGCTCACCGAGTTCATCGAAGCCAACCACATCCTCAACCCCTCCCAATCCGGATTCAGGGGCAACCACAGCACTGAAACCTCACTCCTAGAAGCCATGGATTACATCTGCACCCTACTTGACCACAGGGAGACAGCTGCCCTCATCATCCTCGACCTCTCCGCTGCCTTTAACACCGTCTCCCACACCACCCTGTGCGCCAGACTACATGACAACAGCATCGGCGGCAGAGCCCTGGAATGGATCCGCTCCTTCCTCACCAGGCGAACCCAGACAGTCAGCCACTCACCTTTTACCTCAAAGCTGATGGAAACCAGATGTGAGTTCCCCAGGGCTCCTCCCTGTTCCCCACCCTCTTCAACATCTACATAACCCTGCTCGCTGACATCGTCAGACACCACGGGCTCAGCATCATCTCAAATGCCGACGTCACACAGCTGATTCTCTCCCTCACTGACAAATTATCAACAGCCAAAAAGAACTTCAACAGCAGAATTAAAGCAGTTGCTGACTGGATGAGGGACAGCTGCCTCAAGCTCAACTCAGGCAAGACGGAGATCCTCATCCTGGGCCCACCACTTCTGCCTCGTACGAACTGCCCCACCTCTGACTAACAATCTCAGCATCATTCTTGACTCATCACTGTCCATGGCCTGCCAAGTCAATGCTGTCTCCTCGTGATGTTTCCACACCCTTCGCCTGCTCTGGAAGATGTTCATGTGGACCCCCATTGACGTAAGAAGAGCAGTCACCCAGGCACTCCCTGTCAGCAGTAAACTCGACTACGACAACTCACTCTATGCCGGAATCAACAAAAATATTCCAATCAAGACTCCAGAGAATGCAGAACACTGCAGATAGACTGATTTTGGACATCCCCTGCGACAGCCACATCTTCGCCCACCTGAGAGACCTACACTGGCTCCCCATCAACAAACGCATCACCTTCAAACTCCTGACCCACTCATTCAAGGCCCTGCACAACGTCAGACCTGCCTACCTCAACCACCGCCTATCCTTCTACACTCCCTCCAGGCAACTCTGCTCAGCACAACTGGCTCTCACTAAAATCACCAGGATCCAGAAGAGCATGGCTGGAGGAAGATACTTCTCATACTTTGCTGCGCAGACCTGGAACATGATGCTGCTCCACCTCAGGCAGTTCCCATTGCTGGCTCCGTTCAAGAAGGACCTCAAGTGCAGGCTCTTTAACTGACCGACATCCCCCGCTAGCATTTTGAGACCCCCTGGGTGACAAGCTATGCTTTATGAATGTTGATTGATTGATTGATTAAGTCAATGACATATGGTACCACTTGTAAGCAGGGCCTGTAAGTTAAATGCTACTAGTGGGCTTCAGCGCTCATTGTGCCACATACTAAAGCAGGACATTAAAACAAGTCTCCAGGCTTGCCACTGCAGCCTGGGTGTTCAGTTTTATACTTGTCAAAACACACATTCTTTCAGGGCTAAACTTTCTTTTTTAATACTTAAAGGTCACCCCTAAGGTAGGCTGTAAATGCCTATAGGGCAGGGTGCATGATATTTAAAAAGTATGTTGTGTATATTTCTTATTGTAAACCACCTCCAAAGTCAATTATTTAGCAATGGGAAGGATGGCTCTCCCATAGTAAAACTCTGGGTTACACTGTACCAACTTATAGTGCTTTGATTCAGTTTAGGAGCAGGTAGAAAAAATGTTCAGGGACTCATTTAGTAGTAAATTAAAAACGAACTCAATATTAGTGAAGCCAAATTTTATATTACTCTTTTAGAAATGATTATTTTAGATAGTTGTCATTTTCCTGCCTAAACCAAAAGGCTTTTCTGCCATTGTCCGACTGTTACCTGACCCCTGATGGCTCCCCTGTTGTGAGATGTGTATTACTCCCAGGCAGTGTACAAAGTGGCCTGGGTGTGGGGAGGTGGACTCCTCTCTGGACAGGATGGCCTGGGGGCTGTGCCCAGATTCTTTCTGAGCTTCAAAGGGTGCCAACCTCGTCACTGGCAGATGAAGCTCACACTTAGGCCTGCTTCACTTTAAGTCTCTCTGTCAGGCTGGCACCAAACCCAGTGGGAGAGGAGGAACTCATCAGAACTAGTTTAGGGGTGGACAAAGGCTTGCCCTCCACCCACAGGTTCACACTGGGCATAAAAGCAGACCACACAGACATCTCTTCAGAACACTCCTGGACCTATGAAGAATAAGAAGGAGGACTTCCCTGCTGCCTGAAGAACCTGTAGGGAGACAGGACCTGACTGCTTTGTGACAAGCTACCAAAGGGTTAGGCACAGGTTCATTTAGTGACTTGAGTGATTTACTTTGACAAGGGCTGTGATTATTAGTTAATACTTCAATTTCTTACAGTGAGTAAATAACTATGTTAATGCTATGGAAAAAGTCACACAACATATATCACTAAAGAGCTCTTTAGAGTATCTTTATTAGGTTTGGCATGGATGGATAATAAAAGATAGTGATTTCATATGAGAACATAGATGTTTAAGCTTTTAATATAGTCTGTGCATTAGTAATATACACTGCAACTGAGGCTGCAAGAAAAACACATATAATCTAATACCACAAGAGATGTTTAAGAATCCGGTGGGCATAACATTTATTCTGCCCCAATATCTGGAACCAAGGCAGCAGTGCAAAGTCTTGCATCTAGACTGTTGTCTTACCAGAGTGACAGTTACAGTAAGCAGTAAATCTAAACTCTTGTCCATATAAATTGAACACACATGCCTAAGCTTATTTAGCAGGCCACAGCAACTTCAGAAGGCCAGACACTACTAAATAAGGAGAAATGGACAAAAACATGAAATGTCTCTCTTTTATGACACATGACACTCCCTTTCAACCATAATGTATACGCTGAAACCCCAATGACTAAAATCCCTTCAACCGTATAATTTATTTTAAAGATTAACAGTATTTCACAATCCCTCAGTACGGCCTCCAATTCCTTCATTAGGCACTAGAACTCCTCCATCCGTCAACATTCATAAGTGTCTCATACCTAAAAGGAACAAGTAAAATGGTATCGCTTTAATTGCCATCAGTCATTTTCGAAATACATTTTAAATATTGTCCAATACTTATTTCACAGTAATTACAGTGCATTCTATAGGACTCATATTTGGGGACTTCAGCACAAACACAATCCCCTATCTTTTCAAGTTGGGCACAAATGCCATCAGGAAAGGACTCCTGCTCAGAGACTACATTTCTACTGCAATACCCTGATCAAGAAGTTTATTCTGTTTAAATATTCTTTTTGGGTCTAAACATGTACATCCATAATTTATAACAGTAGCAGGTACGCTATAATTTTCAGATTTATAGTGCAGTTCACAAGAAGCAGGACTGGCCTTTAAATGGGCGAGCTGGGACAAGACCCAGGGTGCCAATATTTTGAGGGGCTCATGGAGCTGTGGGCATCGAGGTTCTGCCAAAAGCAGCGCCCTCTCATCTTGCTTTACCCTTGTCCCTGTTGGTTCGTTTCTGTCTTTTTTGCCAATTTAAAGTGGTTTAAGCCCTTCATTATCATACTCAGGGTGATATTTTTAACACCCCTTTAAACCCCTTCCTTTCCCTCCCTTCACCCACTCAACCCTGCTGACACACATCAACAAAACCCTCATATGCTTGAGGTAGCTAAAAGCCATTTAGGTGAGCTCAGGGAGGTCCAAAGATGTTTGTGTTCAGGGGCCAGTCACTGCTCATACGGGTACTGACCAGTGAACACAAAAGGGACCCTCTGCTGCCTCATTTAATTCAATACCACCAGCAAGGGCACCAGAGTTCTCTCTGCCCACGGCCAGGGGGCTATCTTAGCAAAGGCTAGCTCTGAGTAGATATGTGTCTAGAGTGTCCCAGTGAATGGAGAGATGTAAAAAGCAACATAATCCACAATAGGTGGAGAACCGCTATAAATTAATATGCACATGTCTACATACCATGAAGAAGAGTCTTGATCCTTACTACAGATGTGTCGATCCCCCCTACTCGGGCCCAGTTTCACACGATAGGGTGGACCCATGTATGCATGTAAGCAGCTGTCCGGCTAAGAGTCCCTAGCAGTGGCGTGTGTGCATCGAGCACAACTGAGGAAATGCAATCCTATTCGCATCATTCCTCACTGTGCTTCTCAGGCTCACCTGGCATTGACAATAAAGAAAGTGGGTCCAGGTAGCCTCATAAGCCAGCATTTGATTGTTCAGTTTAGAAATCATCTTTTCAAAGGAAACTTATGTGCCCATTACTTCCTTCTATCCTCCTACAGTAGAGTCATTTCCTCAAAATGCTGAGTTTCGTCATCACAGGAGATGATGCTAGCCACCTCTTCTCTTAGGTGTTTAAATCCTCCAGATCATCAAAGTTATGCAGTATTGCAAGATACACTGAGGGCTGGATATGTGGCATTCCAGGATTGTTCAGAGAGGACCCTATCTCAGTCCAGAAAGCATATATCTAAGGGCAGCAGCATATGTTGTGCAGATTATCTCCTCCTAGTTGATTACATCTCCAGCAGTTGGAGATTGGTGTCAGATGAGCTTTGTACACTTTGTGGGGAAACAAGTGCCAGTCATGTAACAGTTCAACATACCAGAGTTTCAAACGTACATCTCTCAGGTTTCTGCAATATTTGTGACCAGACATCATTTGCAAAGTCCATTTGACAGTCGGTCAACCAGGTTCTAAGCAGTATTTATTTGGTGGGCTTAGAGAAGAGCTAGCCTATAATGAGCGAGTATAATCTAGGAATCATCCATCTATTAGTGCCCCACTTCATTAGATAGTCATGTATCGAGGAGCTAGGGGGTGACAAGACTCCACTTGCCTGGATCTCAGAAGACTGTGGGGATGAAGAGAATCTGCCCAGTCACCCATCAACAAACCCCAGCATGCTAATGGAAAAAGTGCTGGTGATTGATTCCCGAGGTCAGGGTGTTGGGAATGAGGAAAAGAGAGAAAGAGGGAAAGAAGGCGGCAGGACAATCTCAGCCTCTGGATTCTTAGGTCTCAGATCATCTCTGGTGCTGAGATTGCTGAGGGGTTCTACTGTGTCACTGGGTTTTCAGTTCTCTTTAATACTTAATCCTAATTCCCTTACTACATACTACCACACTTGCTCACCTTAAAGCTTTGACTCAAGCTCCTGTAAATCTTCACTCTTAAGTTAGATGCTTGCTCAAGCTTTTTCTCAATTACCACATTGATGGCTCAAAAATTCTACAATTCTGAGTTCTTTGATACTCAAATGCATTTTCAACAAGATATTGGCCCTCATTACGAACATGGCGGTTCAGACCATATTGTGAACAAGGGAGGGCTGCCATAGGTGGCGCTCCGCCACCGCCAGGCTACTGCCGACAGGCAGCCTGACGATAGCGGAATACTTTATCCGTCAGGGCAGCGCTGCTTGTATAAACAACCCTTGTTCCTCCCGCCAGGGAAAGGCTGGCAGAAGGGGTGCTCTGGGGCCCCCCCTGGGGGACCCCTCACTGCCCAGGCACTTGGCATGGGCAGTGCAGGGGCCCCTGTGTAGTGCCCGTTGCGCAGGTCACTGCCCGATTTACGAGCAGTGATCTGCACGACAGGTGCTGCTGCACCCGCTGCACAGCGGCATTGACGACAGCTCCATATGGAGCTGTCGGCAAAGTCCCAGCCCTGCATTCTGCTGGGCCGGCAGGCAGAAACACTGTTTCTGCCCACTGGCCCAGCAGAATGTACATTATTCGGGGTCTCAAGGGGCTGGTGGTCTGTGATAAGACCGCCAGCATGAACATGGCGGTGTTTCCCACCCTGTTCATAATGACCCCCATTGTCTTTAGTTTGAGGAACTTGAATTCTCTTGATAATGGAGTTTTGGGGATGTGGGACAAACAAAGTACAGTACACTGACATGAGCAGTGAGGGATGTAAGGAGTATAAAAAGATAATTTGTTTTATAACTGAGCCTTCTCTTTGATTCTTTGCAGGTGGAGTGAAGGAAGATGGGTGAGAGATGAAGTTGACTGGAAGCCCCTGGTAAGCTTGCTGGAGCTAAAAGAGTGTGGGAGGTGAGGGGGGCCCCCTGGGTAACTTGGGCAAGAAAGACCTCCTGACTAGAGGCTTTGGGGAGGTATCCAAGGGGGTCAAATTACAAGCAAACATGCAGGGCGAAATTGAGCAGGCCTTGGGGGTCATCGGCTAAGGTGAAACATGACTAGAGGCCTTGGGCAAGGAGGGTGATAGCCTAGTGGGTCAGCCTGTAAACCAAGAGCGAACAAGGACAGGCTATGGAAAAGTAACAGGCCTACCCATGTGAAAGAACGAGGGAGACTCCCAGGGGCCAATGGCTTGCTGCCCATGTGCTGTATAAGGCACATTGTACGTGATGGCGAGGCTGAGACCTGACATGGGCGTCTCAGAGTATAGGCCACCAAGCACTTTGCCGTTGCAGCAGAACAGTTGTCTGTACCTCCATGCTGGGTTCTGCAGGAGACCATATTCCACCTAGAGAAAGGGGTAAGTGTTTGGTGCGTTGCTTTGAAAGAGATGACCTATAGTAAGAACGTCTCTGGATGACCATGAGACCCAGGAAATTGTTGCATTTTTGATCTGGGTGGCAGCAGTACACCACAGTGGGGCTGCTGCATGGAGAAATCCATTTTGTTTCATCGCTCTGTGGATCATCTTCCAAGTGCAAAGAGAACATTGCAGGTTGGGGCTGGTGGGATCTTTGGACCATTGGAGCTGCTTATGAATATCCTGTGTGCCTACCTCCTCATACTGAAGGTGGAGTCCTACTAACACCCAATCCAGCATTTCCAGGTCTTTTTGAAAATGGCAGGTCAACTGCGACAGTTGGTGGGCCACATAATAGTATTCACTATTAGGCAGGCAAAGGCCACCTGAGCTGGTGTCTGCATAGAGTTTGGACGTAGCCAGACATAGCATATCTTGGCTCCAGACAAAGGCCCACATTTATACTTTTTTAGTGCCGCATTTGCGTCATTTTCTGACACAAAAGCGGCACATATTTACAAAATCTAATTGTATTTTGTAAGTTTGCGCCACGTTTGCGTCACAAAATGACACAAATGTGGCACTAAAAAAGTATAAATATGGGCCAAAGCGTTTAATAGTTTGGCTGATTTTCCTCAGGGTGTGCTGTGTAATCAAGAGAGGAATCATGCCAAATACATAGTTATAGCTCAGGGTTGGATTCAACTTCACAAAGAAAGATGTAGGCCTTCCCATTTTACAAAGTCCCATTGCATCTGGCCTATCAGAGTTGTATGATTGTCAGAGGCGATGTTTGTTAGATCTGAGCTGATTGGAATACCCAGGGATTACAGGTTATGTTGCACTCACTTAAACAGGAAACCAGACACCCAGCCAGCATTTGAGACAGCTGTCATGGTCATGGATTTACACTTATGATTGTGTGTGAGTGTCAAAAGGATATTGTCAGCATATAGCATGATTTTCAGTTCACCAGCTGGTGAGATCACTCAGATGTATTTGTGATTCCTGATTTTGATAGCCAGTTGCTCAAGTGTCAGCAGGAAGAGAAGTGGGGATTGGGGTAACCCTGTCTTGAACCTCCACTGATTAGCCGGGCTTCTGAGAGGAAGCCATTGCAAACAATCTGCGTTGACGATGCAGAGTACCAGGATCAAGCCATGTTGAGAAAGGTGGGTCCAAACCACATTTTGATCATGACTTGACATAGATCCCCCTCTCCACCTGGTCATAAGCTTTTTCTGCATAAAGGGAGAGGGTCCCTTTCTCATCCTGATAGTTGCAGACACACCATGACAGATAGAGCAACATTCTCAAATGGTTCTGCAATGAGGGCCCTGGGACGAGGCCCACTTGATTACCTATAGATAAGTGTGGGGAGCAACCTGCCCATAGGTATTGTAGCAATGTGACAGATACCTCATTAAGGTCCAGGAAGTTTTGAACCAGAGAGCATAAGGTCTTCTTTAACCTGAGAGCTTTTGTACTGCAATAAATGCATCCTCCAAGTGCTGGAGCGTGGAGCAATATACTGAAGATCCAGCAAAAAGGTCACTGGAACATGGTCAGATAGGCCCACAGGTTTGATGGCGCACATTCTGAAGTTCAGTAAAAAGGAAAAAGGCAATCCATGTTTCTGTGCCATGGTGGCATGAGAAGTAGGTATAGTCTCTCTATGTGGGTTGAAGTAGGTACCAAGCATCAGCAGAGCCATGGTCAGATATCAGATCAAGGGCTAGGCTGTCCCTGTTATTAGATAAATATAGCCTACCTGATCTAGCCAATATTGGGTCAAGGGTATTATTCCAAATGTCCCCAAGTACCAATTGGGATTTAGAGAACAGCATACAGAGCCTGCCAGAAATGTTTTTGCTGGGCACTGGACGCATAAATAGAGCTGAGGGCTACAACGTGTCCCTGCATGGAAATTTTCAGAAAGACATATCTGCCGTCCGTGTCTGCCCAGGTCTATAGGGTTTTACCTTGCAGGGACTTGTGGAGGAGTATGAGTACTCCTTGTTTGCTGTATGATTGCAAAGTGTTTGAGGTTTCTGAAGTTTTGGGGTCATACGTGGAGTAGCAGACATTCCCCATCCAGTATCTCCAGAATTTTATAGATCCTATGTCAGATAAATGTGTTTCCTGGAGGAGGACAATGCCTGGCTTATGAGGTGCCAGATAGGATAGAATTGTCTTTCGCTTACATGAGATGCCATTGACATTAAACGACCATCTCAAGAGCGGTCTAGTTGTAGGCATTTGTGCAGAGGAAAGGGTAGTGCTATAATCCGAGGTTCCTGTGTCTGTGCTGATCTGGTAGGAAAACCAGGATGTGCCCTTCATCACGTTAGTGTGACGGGGGAATAACTCTGATTCAAAAACTTTGCCTCGCTGCAATAATTCAGGAGTATAACAAAGAGAATTTGACGTTGCACTTAAAGTAGAGAAGTTGCAGGTTCTACAATTACTAACAAAGACAGCATATGAAGAGTGAGCAAAGTCTTTACGGCTTAAACAGGAATCTTGATTAATCTCAAGGGTAGGCACCAACCTTTTAATCTCATTTGACCTGCAGCAAGTGTCTGCAGGTAAAAGAAAAATCCATGTCCGTAGTCATCGAGGTTTGTGATATAGGAGTATCTTCTGTAGGTCACAGGAAAGAGGCTTGTCTTTGAGTGTTGGTGTCCACCTGGGTGTCATCAATGTCCATAAGGAATTGTTCAAGTTCACTGGAGTCTGTAAATTCTCAAGATGCTCCACCCACCATGAATATCATAGTAACAGGTTCAAGTAAGGCATATCTTATGTTTAATTTCTGCAGCTGGGGTTGCAAGGCCGAGATCTTATTCTCTAAGGCGTTGATGTCATGGGAGGAAATAGCATTACCTTTTTCTATAGGATGGTGGTCTGCTGTTAAGGAAATAGAGTTACTTTTGCAGTCAAAGGGGCCTCAGCATTTGAAGGCTTGTAGCAAGGTCTGAACATGTTGGTGACAGTATAAACACCAAGAATTGTAAGTGATAGAATCCACTCCTGTGTAAAACAAACTTCACAATTTTGAACAATAATCGAGATTCTGGTGTGCAGACTTGATCCCGGCTCCGTCCAAACCATGGATATAAATATAAAGTCAATTGCTTGTGATCAACAGGTTAGCCAGACCCATGATGCACTCCCCTAAAACACTCAAGCTTCAGGTGTAGATAAAGTCAGTTGCTTTTAATCAAAATGAAACAAGTATGTCTGAAGAGATGTTTAATTAAAAACATAGTAAGGGTAAAAGATTTAAAAGAGCGAGCATGGTTGGTGCATCCCTGGCAAAAAATGCAATTTAGGTGTATGTAGTGGTAAGGGACATAGTGGAATGAACTACACCAGAATAACCTTTCTCCTTGCTTCTATGCAATTCAGTTCTTTGAGTGTTTTTGATAAACAAATTGTATTGAGTTTTACACATTGAATACAATTAGGCACAAAGGTAGCTTATTGGAGAAGATCAAACAGCATTCAAGCACAGCACTGACAATCAAATGATATACTGCAGTAATAAATTGGTAGCAACATCTCTACCCCCAAGCATAACCTTAGGCTAGCTGGCAAAATCATTTTTCCCAGACTCAACCAAGTTTGCGGGGACAGCCTCAGGCCTCATAAACAAGTTTCTTCTGCTGTGTACACCAGTTCACCCCTCGGCACCATTGGGCGAAGGTAGGAGGAGTTGGAGATTTCAAGTGATTGGCCATGTCCCTCTTGGGAACCATAAGGGTTGTGCTAAAAAATGTCCTGTCATTCCTCGTTCCCCCAGAGCCCTTGAGGACTCACACCAAGGGAGAAATTGGGACCTCCCACCCCATCACTGCAGTCAGTTCTCCCATCACTGCGGCCCAAAACTCTGGGATCCTAGGACATAGCTAGACCATGTGATAGGAGTCAGCAGGAGCGTCACCACAACGGGGGCAGGTGGGATCGGGTATTAGGCCCGCTCAGTGCAGTCTGATGTGGAGGGAAGGTAAATGTTGTATAGGTAGTACGTTTGCATCAGGTGTAGTTTAGAAGAGGCAGTGATAGTTCTGGGTGCCATAAGGGCGTACCACCAGTCATTGTCCTCAAGGGGACCTATCCAGTTCTCCCATCGAACTTGAAGGTGGTCTAAAGTGCCTGGGCCATTGATGATCAAAGTCTGATAAATCTGGGCGATTCTGCGTTTTCCCAGTGCACCTATGAGGAGTTTGGCTTCTAGCTGGCTGAATTCGGGGAGTGGGCTGGTGTGGAAGAAATGGGATTGAAGGGCGTGAATTAGTTGGAGACATTTGTAGAATTGTGTGTTAGAGAGGGCTTAATAGGTCTTTAGTTCTTGAAAGGACCGCATGTGCAACCCAACCAGACATCGCCCAATTGTGAAATGCCAATAAGGTCCCACTTCTAAAAGCCTTGCAGTGTTGCTGCCTCCTGCAGCCAGGTGCGATGCCAGAAGTGTGTTTATTGCTTGAGTGTTGTGTTCCAGTGAGTGTGGAATAGGACCGCCCAGTAAGCTAGAAAAAAATGTTTTGGTCGCAGGATGTGTGTCTTCGGGGATCTGGGTGCCATAGAACATAGCTAGTATTTGGGAGAATCATAGATAGGACAACTCCAACGAGGATGCAGAATCCGACCAGCCCCTATTAAACCAATTGAGATCCGTGGAGGTGGGAGGCAAGACAATAGAGATGGAGGTTGACCATACCCAGTCCGCTGGTATATGGAGCATGTTGGCATTAGGTAAGGAAAAGGTGGAGCCTGGATCCATGCCACAGGAAGGAAGTTGCAATCCTATCCAGAGCTTTGAACCAAGACCATGGTATGAGGAGGAGCAAATTTTGGAAAATGTATAAGAACTTTCGGCAGGATCATCATTTTATATAGTGCTATAAGGCCCATAACAAAGGGAGTGACTGCCATTTGGTGAGGTCAGCCTTGGTCTTCCTTATCAGAGGCTCGAGATTGAGGGACCAGGTAACCTCAGGGCATAGGGCTACCCAGATACCCAGGTATTTTAAGCTGAGACGATAGATGGGAATGGTATCTTGCCAATTAAAGCCATAACGGGATGGGGCCAGAGGCACCAACATGGATTTACAGAGGTTCACGTGGAGACTTGAGGCTCCCTGAAGTGCTGAAGAAGGTGGAGACAGAGGGGGTTGCTCACTGCAGGATCTGCAAGATATAGAAAGACTTCGGCTATGCAATCCTTGTGTCCCTCACTCCATCTTCATCCACGCAGCTGAGCATCACTATGGATAAGGCGCGCCAGTGGCTCAATCGCCAGTGCAAAGAGAAGTGGGGACAGGGGGCAGCCCTATCAAGTCCCCCAGGTGATGGAGAAGGTATGGGAGAGATCTTCATTGACCTGTATCGGCGCTGTAGGGTTGAAGTAAAGGGCTTGGACAATTCATCAAAAGCGGGGCCCGACCCAGCATGTATCAATACCAATAACAGGTATCCCCAGTCCACGAAACAAACGCCTAGTTCTTTGAGTTTTTACGTTCCGGGGACCTACACAATGCCGCATGCCTGGCAAGTATATAAAAAAATCACACTGTCAAAAAATCCTCTAATCAAAACGTATCATTGTGTCTTTTAATTGGTTTGTTGTAGTTTGACTCTTAATCTAGGCAAGACTGTTGGTTTAAGGAGGACAGTTCTTATGTTTGTAGGTGACTATGCCAGTCCTACAATAAGCCGCAACTGTTGTCTCAACCCTCCCCGATCACAAGCAGTACCGCATCAAAAACCCAGACAGTAAAAGGAGATTTGTGGCAGCCTTTATGCATGGACTCAAGAGTGCGACATTTCGGGGAGGTCATGGTTAAATGGAGATTACCCCTTTCTCACATGAACAACATGCGTCAATGGCATCTGGTAGGAGAAAAAAATTCATCTACAATTCAGATATCGTTCATGAGAGTGAAACACCAGTGCTTAGCACAGGGACTTCCAAAATCTCTTTTTCTGCTTGCTATAACAGAATGGGGTTTGAACTGCTTGATTCCATCTAGTCAAGCACTCTATTCATAGTCATTTTCTTCTTTCCACATTATCTTGGCCCGATAAAGTTGTCTCTCATAAAATTCAATCTTTTTCATTGATGCGTTAAAATGATTCGCTGTTTATGTGTGTTAGGAAGAAAATGCCCTTGCATGGGACTTGGATATGCACCCCTGCATTATATTACAGTTCTGTGAGTGAATGAAGGATCATGACCTTTTTTTGGCCTAAGCAACCACAACACCCTGCATTTGTGTTCAGACCTAGATCTGAAATGAATCCTGAGACCCAGAGCCTGACTCTGAAGTTAAATGGGGAGCTCCAAATGCATACCACTTTGGTAACACAAGACTACTGTCTGTGTCCCTGGGACATGTATAGTGAGTGGTGGAGGCAGCATACTGTTTTTAATTCATTATCATGGGGACTATTTCCTGCTTCCAGAACAGAGTGTGATGTTTACGGGCCCAGTCATGTAAAGTTCTGCTCAAATGTAACGTGCAGGTCCTGCAATGACATCCTCGTGAGTGTGATATGCATATTGTGTGCATAGTGCCTACTACCTGTACTTTATGTATGCTATAGGTCAGTGGGACCTATTTTGAATTGCCCTTGACTTTGAAATAGCACATGATTGATGTGTTAATAAAGCATCCCCAGACAGTTCCAGTTAATAGTGGGAGAGAAGTTTCAAGGTTGGGCTTCGGCCTTTTGCTTCACCAGAGGGGTCCATCTAGGAAAGTTGATGACAGCCAAGTGAAGAACTTCACACTTAATATGCTCATGATATTGGCATTCCTGCTTGGAGATAGTATCATCACTACCTACTGTGACAGCTATCACGTTGCACAACAAATTGTCTGCACTGCAGAAGAACATGATTTCCTGAAAAAGAACCACTGCAAATCAGTTTCTGAAATGTAGACAATGAATTTGTTTCATGTGCCAGAAAACTGTAGAAAAGAGTGACCCAAATCCTTCCACTTGGCTCTAGTTCAGCTGCTTCACTAACCGAGGATGAGTGTACACCTCAGAGTACTTGAAGAGCTGTTGTGATCCAGGGCTGGTATCACTGATAGCTAGTCTCACACAGGCAAGGGAACATTGTATAAAACTGTGAATCTTGCATAAGAAGCTGTGGGTCTATCTGAGTTAGGTGAGCCTGTTTGCCTGCTTATAGAGGTAAAATGTGATTTTTATTTCGTAGGAACTTCATGTCCTAGGAAAAGGCCAGCTGCCAAGTCTGAATGAAGAGCAGCCCTGAAAAGCTAGTTTACCCAAAGGAGTGTGCCAAAGCTGACCAGTTTGATCCTGAGGATCTCTGACTACCCCAATCAACCAAAGACCAAATTATCATTGAGGGGATTAATCCCAGTAGTGCAATTCCCTCCTTTATGTACTGCATTATGTTTTGGGTCAATTAAGGTGTTCCACTTTTCAAAAAGAAAAATACTTAGCTGGACATTTCCTTGTTGGACATGTAGGGGGTTATTCCAACTTTGGAGGAGGTGGTAATCCGTCCAAAATGTGACGGATTTACCACCAGCCGTATTACGAGTTCCATAGGATATAATGGACTCGTAATACGGCTGGTGGTATATCCGTCACTTTTGGGACGGATTACCACTTCCTCCAAAGTTGGAATAACCCCCGTAGTGTTATAATTGAGTCTGAGTCTCTACTTTCCTGTGAAGCCAGGGGCAGCTAGCCCTGCCACCCTGATGGTCAAGTATGATAAGGGCATACTTGGCCTAGTTTGCAGTGTCATAATAGGATGGGCTTCAGGACATCAGTAGTAAATAACAAAAAACTTTGCCCTAGTTGACCTTTGGCCCGAGCACAGGTTACAACGACAGGGAGATGGTTATATCTGATTTAAATGTGTAGATTCTCCCACCTTTCTCTTGCTTTGCTCACATTAGATATTTATTTGTCTCTTTTTTCTCCATTTCCACCTCACCACCTGACATTCATGGATCCTTTATCCAGTTTCATCTATACTTCTCCCTTCCACTTCTTGATCTGCCTATATCTCCTGTTCATCTATTCCAGTGTCGGTTTACCATTTATGGAAATTGAGAAATCCTGTAGTGCCCATTATTGTTTCTACTGCCTTGTGTTGTTTTTGGGTGCTTACTTTAACATTGCTGCACTCCTGTTCCAATACGGTGGCTCCAGTGATTACCATTTCTGTTCAGCAGCCCTATAATTCTTCTCTGGTCTGTGTATTTCAGGAAAGCGGTATACTGATTAAAACCTTTTTGAATTCTCACACCAGCTCCACACAACTCAATTTTGCCCCCTCTGCCTTTTAATGATTTCCACCATGTACGAATCACACTATTACTGTGCTGTCACACATTTCACAGCATTTGTATGTAATGTAATAATCTGCAGGTTTTTATACAGAACTATCACAATTCTAAAATACTCTTTCTCTTTGTCATTGAATCTTTTTTTTTGCCTATTCAATGGCATGTCCTTGAAGGAATAAATGTTACCAAAAAGTTAATAGCTTGTTATTTTCATAAATATAAATTTGGTGCTGAAATATCAGCTTGTTATTTTCATCAAGTGCTTTCATGCACTGATGCCACACATGGACAGAGCCTGCCTCCTATGCTCAATTATCATATGCCAGAAATGCTCATCATGTGACTGGGATTTTCATCATTAAGGGTGGGATAGCCACAATCATGTTAGGGAAGCCCACAATATGCAAATGATGGGCATCTGTAAGGAAACACCCCTTTTCGCATGTTTACCCCCACACTTTTGGACTGATGTTCTGGGTTCCCAACTCAGAACGCACTGAGGCCTGGTAACCGTACCTCAGTGCCAGTGTTCAAGCCCCTTACAAAGTGTTTGTCGAATTGGCAATCCTGACTTGGCAAGTACTGACATACTTATAAGTCCCTAGTATATTGTTCCCAGTGTACCAAGGGCATGTAAGGCAGAACGTTCACCCAGGACTGCAGCACTGATTGTTCCACCCTGTGTATGACAAAGTACAAAATGGCTACCAGCTTGCCACTGCAGACTGGAAGAGCATTGGTCATACCGCTAGCTCGACTTTGCCATTCAAACTAATGTCAAAGCCACCACTTTCCTTAAACATATATGTAAGTCTCCTCTTAAGAAGGCCTATTGTGCCCTATGTCAGGGAGTTATATATTGTTAAATAAAACTTGCATTTTTATATATATGTCTTAGCAGCAACATCTCCAAATTGTCACTTTTCTGTGGAAGGACTAGAAGCCACATTGGCTAACACAGTGTTACCGGCAGACCCCTTAGTCCGGCTAACTTCTGAATGGGACTCCCTAGCTGGGTACTGTAAGGTATCAAAGTAACCATGACATTAAACCTGGCTTGATGCCCAAGTTGAACTTAATGTCATTATTGAAGAAATTCAACTTTTAGAAAGCTGCCACTCTGTAACCCACTTTGTCCAGTGGTCGTACTCGGTCATTGGCCACCAGACAACATTCTGCCCATCTGGTGAGTAGTGTGAATGCCTCTCAGGCTTAGGAACAATAGGAGCCTGCTGTAGGGAGAGGTGACACCTTCCCCTCGCAGAAAGCCACTTAAGGTGTTAGCCCAAAAGGCGAGGTTTAAAGGGGAAGCTGCCTTTGTTGGGCAAAGGGTGATAACACTCCTGAGGGGCTGCCCTTTGTTCAGGCAGATGGACTGGTGACAGGGACAGAGAGGGGAAACCAGTGCCCAACGGTTTTTTACGTGGGCATGTAGTCCACAGGTAGTTACACCTCTAGGGTGGGCTACCAAACTAACAGCAGAGGAAGGGTGCAGATGTCTTAGGAGTGGGCAGAATAGTGCACTCTGGAATTGTTATGTGCCACACGTGGCTAGAAAGTCATCACCAAGAAGGAGGGGATCTGGTAGCACATTGGTTGGTTATCACATTGTCCTCACAGGGCACTTTGTAAATATGGCACCCCGGCATCCTAAATCTCAGATCACATCAGAACTGGAACAAGGACTGAAGAAGGGCCGCCCTGCTGACCCTTGGGCTGCACAAAGAGAGGCTGCACTGTCTGCTGGACTGAATCTACTGCACCTTGGGCCAGTGAAATTGTGACTGTGCTTGCGGCTCCTGGCTCAGGGAAAAGTTATGCCTCCAGGCAAAGACCAAAGCAGTGATTCTAAGGGTCAGTTGGCTGACCCCATAGAGCTTGCTCCACAAACAAGAGAGCTAATTTAGCCCAAACCTGAAAGTCAGCATCCACTTCAGAAGAATCTCCACTGACTGTCACTGATCCTAAATGGCCAAACGTTGCACTGAGTGAACCAGACCAGGGACTGGTGTCAGAGTCCAGATTGGTCATCCAAGAGGGGTGCTAGCCTCCATTAGAGGATTTTGCTGTGACTGCTGTGTTTGGAAACTGGTAGTACAGCTGCAGCTGGCCTTCTACTGTCTCAAAGAGGACTTTTTGGGATTCTGACCGCTGTGGCCAAAGTCACCCCACATGACTCATGGACTGAATAACAACCACAAATGGACCCCCATTGACCGCACAGCAACCGGATAATATTTGAGCATCATTTTATCCTGTATCCTCAACATCGGGACCACTCCCTTAGAGTCTATGGCTGTTGTGCTGTACAGTTTGCAACTGGACTGAAAAACACTCTTGTGGCCAAGTAGCTGTCCACATCTAACCCATTGGCCCACCAGACCTTCTAACTGTCACATTTGGTTGCCCAAGCTGGTCTGGAGTAGCCAAACTAACTCTTTACAACCTTTTCAAACGTTTGCAAACTTTAAATTGATCAATGCTTTTGGGGTTGAATTAAAAAGTGATAAATCTTTAAAATATATTACTCTGGAACTCTATGGTAGATTTTGCTCATCTTGGACTCTAAAAATACATAAATGTATTTCTATTTTTATAAATTGGTATTGTGTTTCTTTACTGTTGTGTGGCTTTCTTATTCCATTGTCTGGTACTGTTAAATACTTTTACATGAGGTTTCTTTGTGGAAACCAAGAGTGTCTGAAACCCTCAAAGTTTTTTTCATATTCCTGTGTTGTAAACCCGTGCCTCAGGAAATGAGCCTTCTCGTTATATTAGAATAATATACACAATGTATTGTATGTCATTCTTTATAACCACCATTGCCAGATGTGTTCTAGCATGCACACACTTGTGGAACAACACTTTGTCCCGGAGGCACGGGTTTACAACAAAGTAATATAAAAAAATGTTGAGGGTTTCAGACACTCTTGGTTTCCACTTAAAGTTAGATATGTATGGATTTGGTGAGAACGATTTGTATGGGACACATTGGCAATGGATTCTATATATGCTCTGTAAAAATGTATTTTACAGCCCTGAGGAAGTCATTGGGTTACATCCCTGATGAACCACGTGTTGGCTGAAGTGGAAGTGACATTTTCATCGGGGTTGAATTTACAACAGAAAATAAAGAAGTCTATCATACAAAACGAACACAAGAAAGAAGGACTTAAGATGTGTGCTTTATTTCATCTGCAATTGAAGGGCAATCATCGGATTGTTACGTTACAGGGTTGGGGTGGTTCCTTGACTGAGCATTGTCATATTTGTTTGGGACAGGACATCGCTATGTATCAAATTATGGACATATAAGTTTGTGTGCCCACAAAAACTGCCTACTTGTATATTTAGTACTTGAACATCCAGTTCTTAGCCTAACTGCATAGTGCACAGAGTATTGGTGGCAGGTGCCGCTTGCAATTCTGATCAGTTGTGAAAGAGTGTGAAAGAGGAATTACACTGCTGAAATACTGACAAGGCCAAAATGTTTACATGTAAATTGGTGTGTTCTGTTGTGTGTTTCGGGAGTGATAGTGAAGTGAATGGGATACAAGGAAGTGTACGTAGGGGAGAGTGAAAAGAGCGTGCAGAATAAGAAACTGGTGAGTTGTGAAACATTCAAAATTGAATATTTATTTAACTGTAAACATTTTGGCACTGTCAGTATTTCAGTAATATTGTACGTCCTTCAAAGTCTTTCACTTATAATCAGAATTACAAATTGCACATGCCACCTTTGCAGAGAGGCCAAGGATTGGATGATCAGCTAGTCCGAACACCTTAACGACCACCTGTAGCAAGTTGGCTCTATATATACTATCTCAAAATGAGAGATAGTGTGCACAGAGTCCAAGGATTCCCCTTAGAGGTTAAGAGTGGCAATAATAGATAATACTAATGTTCTATTTGTGGTAGTGTGGTTGAGCAGTAGGCTTGTCAGAGGGTAGTGTTAAACATTTGTTGTACACACACAGGCAATAAATGAGAACACACACTCAAATACTTAACTCCAGGCCAATAGGTTTTTATATAGAAAAATATTATTTTCTTAATTTACTTGAGAACCACAAGATTCAGAATTCAAGAAAGTACATAAATTGTAAGGTACGTGGCCTAGGTAAATATAGAACTTTGAAGTAAAACAGTAATGTACACAGTTTGGCATAAAATGGCAATAAGCTATTTTAAAAGTAGACACTGCAAAATTCAACAGTTCCTGGGGGAGTTAAGTAAAGGTTAGTTTGTCAAGGTAAGTAAACCACTTACTAGTTCTTTCCCCGGGACATAGGCTGCCCACCGTTGGGAGTTCAAGTCAACCCCAAACACCCAGCACCAGCAACGCAGGGCCGGTCAGGTGCAGAGATCAAAGAGGAGCCCAAATAACATAGGCCCCTATGGAGACTAGCGGTGCTCTGGTTCCAGTCTGCTAGCAGGTAAGTACCTGTGTCCTCAGGGTGCAGACCAGGGGGGTTTCGTAGAGCACTGGGAGGGTCCCAATCAGGTACACAAAATACACCCTCAGCGACACAGGGGCAGCCGGGTGCACTGTGCAAAGAAGATGTAGGGTTTTGCATTGAAATCAATGGAGGGACCCGGGGGTCACTCTGGCGATGCAGGAAGGGCATAGGGGGGCTTCTCGGGCCAGCCACCAACTGGGCTAGGATGAGAGTCACCTACTGGTCACTCCTGCACTGGTAGTTGGTTCCTCTCAGTCCTGGGGGCTGCGGTTGCAGTGCTTCTTCCAGACGTCAGGTTCTTTGTTACCGGGCAGTCGCGGTCAGGAGGGATCCTCTGGATTCTATCTGCAGGCATTGCCGTGGGGGTGCAGGGAGGTAGTCTTAGAGGGGACACGCTGTAGGAGTTGCCTGGGGGTCCTCGTTGCAGGTTTCGTTTCTCTGGACAAGGGCCGGGGCATCGGGTGCAGAGTGTTGGGGACTCATGCTTCAGGAGTGAGGTAGGAGTCCCTTTAAAGATGGTTTATTCTTGTTGCTTTGGACACAGCCGCTGTCCATGGGAGTTTCTTGGTCCTTTGGGTTTACAGGGCAGTCCTCTGAGTCGGCAGTTGTCGACTCTTTCTTCTCTGCAGGGTTTTCAGGCCAGCAGTCCTTATTCTTCTTAGGTTGTCAGGAATCAGATTTACTAGGTTAAGGGTCGCCCCTAAATACTAGATTTAGGGGTTTGTTTAGGACTGGAGGGCAGTAGCCATTGGCTACTGCCCCTGAGGGTGGATACACCCTCCTTGTGCCTCCTTCCTTTGGGGAGGGGGGCACATCCCTAATCCTATTGGGCTAAATCCTCCAAAGGAAGATGGAGGATTTTCTAAGGAAGGGGTCACCTCAGCTCTGGACACCTCAGGGGCTGTCCTGGCTGGAGTGGGCTCCTCCTTGTTTTTCTCATTATCTCCTCCGGACTTGCTGCCAAATGTGGGGGCTGTGTCCGGGGGGCGGGCATCTCCACTAACTGGAGTGCCCTGGGACATTTTAACACCAGGCCTTTGATGCTCACCGCCAGGTGCTACAGTTCCTGCAGGGGGAGGTGTGAGGCACCTCCACCCAGGACAGGCTTTGTTCCTGGTCACAGAGTGCACAAAGGCACTCAACCCATGTGGCCAGAAACTAGTCTGGAAGTGGTAGGCTGGCAGAGACCGGTCAGCCTAGCACTAGCAGGGGGGCTGGCATGCAGGGGACATCTCTAAGGTGTCCTCTGAGTGCATTTCTCAATAAAGCTCACACTGGCATCAGTGTGGATTTATTGTGCTGAGATGTTTGATACCAAGCTTCCCAGTATTCAGTGTAGCCATTATGGAACTGTGGAGTTCGTGTTTGACAGACTCCCAGACCATATACTCTTTATGGCTACCCTGCACTTACAATGTCTAAGAATTGGCTTAGACACTGTAGGGGGATAGTGCTAATGCAGCTATGCCCTCACCTGTGGTATAGTGCACCCTGCCTTAGGGCTGTAAGGCCTGCTAGAGGGGTGACTTACCTATGCCACAGGCAGTGGGTTGTGGGTATGGCACCCTGAGGGGAGTGCCATGTCAACTTAGTCTTTTCCGCCCCACCAGCACACACAAGCTGTGAGGCAGTGTGAATGTGCTTAGTGAGGGGTCCCTAGGGTGGCATAATACATGCTGCAGCCCTTAGAGACCTACCCTGGCCACAGGGCGCTTGGTACCAGGGGTACCATTTACAAGGGACTTATCTGTGTGCCTGGGCTGTGCCAATTGTGGTGACAAAGGTACAGTTTTAGGGAAAGAACACTGGTGCTGGGGCCTGGTTAGCAGGGTCCCAGCACACTTTCAATCATAACTAGCATCAACAAAAGGCAAAATGTTAGGGGTAACCATGCCAACAGTGGCATTTTCCTACACCACCTGATGGGCACTCTGAGAAACTTTCAAACCAAATGTCTCAATTATGGCTGACTTAAAATGCCCACTCACATTCTGAACTCACAAATACACCTACAAATGAGCCATGCCACAGCACACACAGTACAAGATTAATATGCAGTATCAGAATACTATCCAACCTCAAGACATTGGTATTAAAAATTAGTTCTTGTTCATCATACACAATATGAATCATTTTGAGTACCACAGTGTTTCACCACCAATGCACATTTGGTTACAGCTGAGCTGTACTTTTTTTAGGGAGGCTGCAAATCCATAAGTCAACATATAGGGACACAGCAGTCATAAGATTGTCATATCCTTACATATGATTTGCTAGTGTCCAATATTACACAAAACCAGTGTTGAGGGTTTGAGAGTCCAATGAGAACAGCATGCATTAGGTAATATAATGAAGGTATTTTAGTGTTTACAAAATGCCTTACTAGAACTGTACTGGATCCTATTTAATTATTTTATTGGGAATCAGGAGTTCAGTCTTCTGGCTTGTAGACCTGTGCCCCCATCACTTGCCTTTTGACATACTTAGCCTGCTCTATTTTAGCACATTTATTTAATTATTTCTTCCAAGATGGCTGCTATGTTTATAGTTAGGAAATGTTGTGATTTCATGTTATCAGTGCCACTCTGTAAAGGCGTCACTATCAGTGTCAAAGACAAGTGATATACTTAGGTATTCACGTCACATCCCCTTCCCATTTATGTGACAGGAACGTAATGTACTTTTGGAGGGAATTGTTTATATAACTGTCACCCCAAGCATGCCTCCTTACCTATTGTTTGGGAACATACCAGCATCAGGGGTTCCACAAGATCTGTATAAATACATCTCACGCCGACAAGGGTGACAGAGGGATTCCTACCAGATGCCATCAACACTATCTATGCTACATGTGGCATTGATACAGACCCAGCCTTCGTGTCCCCGCGGAGTCTGACCTAGAGGCCTCATTCCAAGGTGGTAACGAGGGTTGAGGGGCACTTCTCATGGACACAGTACTGGCAGGCTAGATTTATTACACTTAGCTCTCTTTAGGTTAGAGATCAGTTCTTCATGCTAAGTATTAGGGCCTATTTCATATCTCATGTTTATTGCAAGATAGTGGGGTCTTTGAATACATGACTCTTGCTAGCGCAGGTGTTTTAATAAAAATTATTAATGAGTATTCATGTATTCTGAATAATGGATTTGTGTAGAAAATATAATAACATGAAAAAATAATGCACACATTTGAAAATGTGATTATGATGAGTGGACACCAATGTTCACAAAGTGTACATATTAATATTATTAATTCAATGAAATGTTGAGCATTTGTTTGACTAACGTGGTAATATGTCATATTAAAGGTTATGCATTATGTATTAGCTTTATTAGTTGGAGGCCTTAAGTTAGCGAAGGTCTTGGTCTACTTGCCAGGCCATTTCAAGCTGTATTTCATAACGTTTAATAAATGGCTGTCCTAGAGAGCTAAACTGGGATTTTCCATTGTATTGAGTAAATGTGCTCACAGCTGAGAATCTTTTCCCATGAGAACCGACTGCTAGAAGATGCTGTTCTTGCTAAACGTAACATTATGTGTGTAATGTGTGTAAGATTGACTTTCTCAGGAGGAGAACAATGGAGACACTGACTGGAGTAGAAGCTGCAACAATATTGTTACCTGACGAGCCGGATGATGAGGACATTGCAGGGCAACCAATCAACGACATGTGAACGGAGTAAGGATAGAATTCATAGATTTGGAGTTTTAGCTTTATTGGACAAAGTGTGAACATGCAATCCCTTGACCAATAGAGACTTGGGAAATAGTTTTAGTGAATTAAGGGCCATATTTATACTTTTTGACGCAAAACTGCGCTAACGCAGTTTTGCGTCAAAAAATGTAGCGCCGTCTAACGCCATTCTGAAGCGCCATGCGGGCGCCGTATTTATTGAATGGCGTTAGCCGGCGTTAGCCGACCGGCGCTGCCTGGTGTGCGTGAAAAAAAACGACGTACACCAGGCAGCGCCGGCGTAGGGGAAAATGGTGTATGGGCGTCTAAAAATGGGGCAAGTCAGGTCGAGGCAAAAAAATCATCTTAACCCGATTTGCGCCATTTTTTTAGGACGCCCATCCCCCATCAACATGACTCCTGTCTTAGCAAAGACAGGAGTCATGCCCCCTTGCCCAATGGCCATGCCCAGGGGACTTATGTCCCCTGGGCATGGTCATTGGGCATAGTGGCATGTAGGGGGGCACAAATCAGGCCCCCCTATGCCACAAAAAAAAAAAAAAAAAAAAATTCTTACCACAACTTACCTTTTCTTCCCTGGGATGGGTCCCTCCATCCTTGGGTGTCCTCCTGGGGTGGGCAAGGGTGGCAGGGGGTGTCCCTGGGGGCAGGGGAGGGCACCTCTGGGCTCCTTCAGAGCCCACAGGTCCCTTAACGCCTGCCCTGACCCAGACGTTAAAAAGAGGCGCAAATGCGGGGTTTTTTGCCCCGCCCACTCCCGGGCGTCATTTTTGCCCGGGAGTATAAATACCACGCACATGCCTCGGAGTCATTTTTTAAGACGGGAACGCCTCCCTTGCATATCATTAACGCAAGGGAGGTGTTCACGCCAAAAAATGACGCTAACTCCATGAACTTTGGCGCTAGACGCGTCTAACGCGAAAGTATAAATATGGAGTTAGTTTTGCGTCGAATTTGCGTTGAAAAAAACGACGCAAATTCGGCGCAAACGGAGTATAAATATGCCCCTAAACTTAACGAGACTGCACCGACGGAAGGCAGCTCATTGCCCATTTTCTTGCTAGCGGAAAGGTCAATATTTTCTTATGTGTCTTGACAAGAGACGTGCTTAACTTTATTGCTTAAAGACTTTGCGTTTCTGAACTTTGATGCTGAATCCTGATGCCTTGCTGATCGACTGATGTCCTGATGACGAACACTTTCATGGGTTGCCGATCCAATTGAGGAGAGGTATAAATCGTACCTATGTGTCTGTTATGCAACCTCACTGTTTTGCGAGAGCCTTAGTTAGATGTTTTTCCAAATTTGTGTTACTAAATTGTTTTGCATGAAGCCCAACATGCTGATGGTAATCTGATGTTAGTTAAGGATCCACACTAATGAAAATCTGCTAATAGGGAATAATGCTTGATGAGTTTCTTTGATGAATCTACTTTTATGTGATCTTGTTACGAAATTGTTCTTGTTATTAAGTTGCACTGTAACCTTAGACTGTGTAATAGTTCAGGCTTTGATTAGATTACGTTTTTCCATTGCTTTGGACAGCCAGAATTGTTTCTGTATGTGTTTCATTTGATTTTGAGGTTCAAATACATGACCTTCGCATTGTTAATAAAGGGAAATAAGTATTCTAACGTTTACTAAAAGGTGTGGTTATTCACGATTGAAAGGTCATGGGGTGTGACAATTACTGACTCTATTGATTATTAATGTTATTGATTATTGTTGATTATTGATATTGTGTATTGGTTATTGATTATTGATCTACACACACTGGAGTTATGGTGGGATCATCTTAATTGCGAGTCAAAAGGTTGATCAACCTATTTGCATCCCCTTGTAAGTTTACTTATTAAGGTCAGAGGCCCTAACACTCATTTTCACAATTATGCTTCTTGCACTGTGCATTATCCTATTCATTGCAGCTCATGAATTTTACAGTAGATTGCAGTCTTTTTAATAAACCAATTGAAAACCTTCCTGCATCACCTTCATTGCCTGTGTGTGACTGAGACTTGTTGCTCCGTTTAACCACGACTCCCCTGAGAGGTTACAATCTAGAGTCCATGCGCAAAGGCTGCCCAAAATCACCTTTTTCTGTTTGGGTTTTTGAAGAGGTAATGCTTGTGAGCTGGGAGGGTTGGTCCAACAGATGGGGCATGTTGTAAGATTGGCCTAGTCGCCTACAAACAAAAGTGTTGTCATCCTAAAACCAGCAGTTTCACCCTGGAGCGAGAGTCCAAGTACGACAGAACCTGATTCAATAACAAAATACTTTGAATCAGTAGATCTGTCATTTATGGTTTCCCAAAAAACATGACAATGGATTGCTGGTGACCATTTAATTGGAAATACATCCAAGACATCAATGTGATACATCATGCTCAAAACAAAGTGATTTAGTTCAAAAGATTAATAAATATTGCAAATGTGGTGTTGAATATTTATCATTGGTTTCACATGTGCAGGTTCAGAACACGAGCAGGAGTCACAGTGCGTACTTGTTACAAATTGTTGTTAAACAAGTCTGTGAAACCTAAATTGTAAAGAAACCAAGCATAAAGGAAATGCTACTGAATCTACACAATTCATCAAAAATATTAAGCAAGGGCTCCAACAAAGTAGAAAACTAAGTAAGAAGACTTCAACGGGTTCCTACCATGAAAATGCAGTTAAAGCTTCAGGTGAAATTTTCCATGCCCATCGTGAAAGCTGAAAAAGCACAAACTATTTCTGGAGAATTTATATTACCTGTTTCTAAAGATATGGTTCATTTAGTGGATGGAGAAAAAGCAGCAAAAATATTACATTTGGTGCCACTATCTAACAACATGGTAAAAAAGCGAATTGACATAATTTGAGACAACATCCAATAACAGTGAATTGAAGAATATGTAAAAGTTAGCATTGTTATCTAGAAGTAGATTAAAGTACAGACATTGTAAACAAATTTCATTTTGCAGTTTTTTTGTTAGGTGTGTGTTTGTATGGAACATTAATGAAGATGTATTGCTCTGCCATTATTTGATATATAACACTGCTGAAGGTGTGCAGCATTTCAAATGAATTTCTGACATCAAATGGAATGCATAGGAATCAGCACAGATGGGGCACACACCATGATTGAACGACGAACCAGACTCATACGAATAAAATACAAAAAAAAACATAACTTAGATGGCATGATTGCTGTATTCATTGAGAATCATTGGCCACTAAAAAGATGCATTACGATTTGAAAAAGGTCTTGAACTAGCCAGTCAAACCTTTAAATTTCATCAAAAGCTAGGTCACTAAATGTAAGGCTTTTTGGGAAGCTCTATCAGTCTAAGGGTAGTGATCATCAAAAGCTTTTGCTGCATATAGAAGTGCGATGGCTGTCTCACAGTACAGTTTTGTCTCAGCTTTTAAAACTGAGAGATGAAATCAGAAAATTCTTCACTGAATTGCCTATATTCTATATATTTGTCACCGATTTTGACTATAATTGATTAGCCATGCTGCATATAATGTGGCAGACATCTTCACTAATTTAAATGCACTCAACTTGAGGATGCATGGTGAAGGCATCAGAATTTGTTTTGTCAAAGGCAAGAATGATTTAATGGCCAAACTTTTTGCATCCTTGCTCCTATTTTTCCTGACCTGTTTTTGTTAGCTTTGAGACTTTGGGCACTTTACCACGGCTAACCAGTGTTAAAGCGCATATGCTCTCTGTGTAAATTGTACTGTTGATTGGTTTATCCATGATTGGCATATTTGATTTACTAGTAAGTCCCTAGTAAAGTGCACTAGAGGTGCCCAGGGCGTGTAAATCAAATACTACTAGTGGGTCTGCAGCACTAGTTGTGCCACCCACATAAGTAGCCCTGTAATCATGTCCCAGACCTGCCACTGCAGTGTCTGTGTGTGCAGTTTTAAACTGTAAATTCAACTTGGTAAGTGTACCCACTTCCCAGGCCTAACCCTTTTTTTTCCTACATGTAAGACACCCCTAAGGTAGGACCTAGGTAGCCCCATTGGCAGGGTGTAGTGTATGGTTAAGGTAGGACAAATACTAATGTTTTTTATGTCCTAACAGTGTAATACTGCCAAATTCGGTTTCCACTGTTGCAAGGCCTATCTCTCTCATCGGTTAACATGGAGGCTGCCCTTAAGCATGATGAAAGCGTAGATTCCCTTTGGGAGCAGATAGACATGTGGAGTTTGGGATCTCTGAACTCACAATTTAAAAATACATCTTTTAGTAAAGTTGGTTGGATTTAAGATTGTGTGTATGAAAATGCCACTTTTAGAAAGGGCATTTTCTTGCTTAAACCATTCTGTGACTCTGCCTGTTTGTGGATTCCCTGTCTGGGTTAGTTTGACAGTTGGACTGTTTGCACCTCTCTTTAGACAGTGACACAAAGGGTGCTGGGGTGTAGCCTGCATATCCTGATGAGCCATCTGTGCTTGGAGGGAGGGGCGGAATGGTCACACACCTGAAAGGGCTGTGCCTGCCCTCACACAATACAGTCTCCAACCCCCTGGTGAGTGTCTGAGGCCTTGCCTGGGCAAGACAGGATTTCAAAAACAAGTGAGACTTTCCTTTGAAGTAAGTCTACTTCAAAGGCCAAAATGGGTATAAGAAGAGCACCCAAAATCACAGACTTTAGACACTTCTTGGGGTAGACACTCAAACTCACAGGCACTTCTGGACAAGAAACCTGCTGGTGAAAAATCCCAAAACCAGGACTCACCTGGACTGCTTTTCTGAGAGGGACTGCTGCCTTGCTGCACTCTGGCTGTGCTGAGAAGTGCTCTCCAGGGGCTTGGATAGAGCTTGCCTCCTGTTCCCTGAAGTCTCAGGTCCAAAAAGACTTCACTCCTGCAACTGGACTCCTTGTGCTGTGAAAATTTGTCACACAGTCTGCTAAAAAGGAGGCACAGCCTGCATCACGACGAAAAATTCACTGCACGCCGAACCGGAACGACACAGCCCGACTTCGCAACAAGAAGATCAACACAGCACCAGCATAGCACCTGGAACTTTGACACACAGCCCACTGGATCGACCCACAGCTGACCCGGATCGACGCAGCCCGACTTACAGAGAGGAATCAACGTAGCACCTGCCGTGCGGGAGATATTTCCACACAACACCCACCGGATCAAAGCAGCCCCTGTGACTTCACCCCGCAAGCCCAGGATTTCACGCATCATCCCGAGGCATCTGAAAACCCCTCAACCCAAAGAGGATCCAAGTCTGCGTGCCGGAAATTGACGCAAAGTCTTCCCCTGCGTGAAAAATACGATGCAAGTCCTTGTGCGAAGGGGTGAAACCGACGCACACCTCCCCGTTTTTCACGCATCGCCTCCTCTGCGGTCCCTATTTTGAACACAAACCAGGTACTTTGTGCTTGCAAGAGATATTTATTGTTTTTAAGAGATTAAAGACACTTTATATCATTTTTACAGTGATATCTCAACATATCCTTATTGCCTTTTGATCATTTTGATCTGCATCTCATCAAATAAATATTATATATTTTTCTAAACACTGTGTGGTGTATTTTTGTGGTGCTATACTGCGTTATTGCATGATTTATTGCACAAATACTTTACACATTGCCTTCTAAGTGAAGCCTGACTGCTCAGTGCCAAGCTACCAGAGGGTGGGCACAGGATAGTTTGGATTGTGTGTCATTTACCCTGACTAGAGTGATGGTCCTTGCTTAGACAGGGGGTAACCTGACTGCCAACCAAAGACCCCATTTCTAACAAGCTGAAATTGTGGGCTCATAGTTAATCAAACTGAAATTTTGATTCTTTCCAAAACCTGAAGACCTTTCTGGAATCTAGTGATGACACATTATCAAAGTTTGACTTGTAATCTTTTATCCAGCAGCTACTTGATGCTGTTTTCATGAGTACTTTCCACTTCCAAATGAAAATAAAAATTGGATTAAAGATACTTTTAATATAGATATTGCCAAATTAATGGTGCTGACAGCAGCTAAAGAAAATGGCTTGAATTAAAATTCTACAGACAGTTCACTAAAATGTAATTTCAAGGTAAATTCTGTGGCAAATTCTTGGCTCAGACTATCAACAGATTAACCTGAATTATCGTACAAAGCACTGTAGGTTTCACCTCCATTACCCACAGCAAATCTATGTGAAAACGCTTTCTCATACCTTATGCACTAAAAAACTAAATACAGAAATTGCTTGAGAAATCTAGAATCTGACCACAGGACTCAGCCTTCTGAAATAAACCCAAACATTAAAAACTTAGTGAATGAGGTGCTGCACCAATCTTCAGTGTTGTAAAATATACCTTCTCTAAAGGGTCACCCCAAACTTTTTGCCTACTTTCTCACCTCGTTTTTGTTGGCTTTAGGACTCTGGGTACTTTACCACTGCTAACCAGTGCTAAAGTGTATGTGCTGTATCCCTAAAACATGGTAACATTGGTTCATACTCAATTGACATATTTAATTTATTTTAAGTCCCTAGTAAAGTGCACTACATGTGCCCATGGCCTGTAAATCAAATGCTACTAGTGAAGCTGCAGCACTGATAGTACTACTCACATAAGTAATCCCCTAACCATGGCTCAGGCCTACCTCTGCAGGGTCAGTGTGTGCAGCATCACTGCCACTTCAATGTGACATTTAAAACTACTTGCCAAGCGTTAAGCTCCCATTTTAATACACATTAGTCACCCCTAAGGTAGGCCCTAGGTTGCTAATAGGGCAGGGTGCTATGTAAGTAAAATGCAAGACATGTACTTGTAAGTTTTACATGTCCTGGTAGTGAAAAATTCCCAAAGCCGTTTTTCACTATTGTGAAGCCTGTTCCTCTCATAGCATTAGGATTTCACTTATAAACTTTAAAGTGGTAATTTCTGATCTGAAAGGAGTGGCATTGTCATGTTTAGTAGGGTTAGAATGATAGAGTGACATCCTGCTTACTGGTGAAGTTGGATTTAGCATTACTATTTTAGAAATGCCACTTTTAGAAAGTAGGCATTTATCTGCACCTGCTGCTCTCTGTGCCTTACATCTTGCCTCCCACCCAAGTCTGGTCTGTGCTGATTGACAGCTCCCCTTGTGAATTCCACCCAGACAGCCATAAGCACAGGACACTTTGCTGCATCTGCATTCATCAGCATACTGATGGGTCTTCCTGGGCAGGAAGGGGGGAGAGGCTCTTACTAAGACTTCACAGGCAAGTGGCCTGACCCCACACAAAGGACCGATAATCCATCCCCACAGATCTCCTGGGAGAAAGGACTGTGCTGAAAGAGGAACTGGAGCACCTCCAAATCACTCTTTGAAGTTTCCCCCACTTCAAAGGCATATTTGGGTATGTATACTGGGTCCATGAACCCCTCAAATCTGACCTTTCTGGACCTACAACTGGACTTTGTCAGAAGGACTGCTGTGATGCCCAAAGGACTCATCTCGACTGCTTTTCTGGAAGGACTGCTCTCCTGCTTGTTGCCCTACTGCTACCTGACTCTGCTGGAAAGACTCGGCCTTCCACCACAAGTGATGTCCAAGGGCTGGGACTGGGTCTGCCTTCTTTTAATAAGTGTCAGTGCCATCAAAGACTTCACCAGAGAGATAAAATCCACTGCATTAGAAAATTGTTGAAACGCCTGCAAAATTCGACACAGCGCCTGTCCAGTGGCTGAAAAATCACTGCATTGCCTACCGGATCGACGCAGCACCTGTTTGATCCTCCCTGCGCATTTTGGATTTCCCATGCATCATTCCTGAGCATCAAAATATCTTGGCTCTGCAGTATACTTGGAAATCAACACATCACCTAGCTCGCGTGGAAAGAAGAGACGCATCACCTCTGCCGTACCTGTAAAATGGACACATTACTTTATTTTCCAATGCATCACCTCCTATGCACCTCTCTGCATTGTTAATTTTGACACATCCCAGGTATTGTGGTTTAAAAAGATATTTGTAGGTTTAAAAAGATACAACCACTGATTCTTTTGGATTAAGACCCATCTAAACATCTAAAAAGTGATGTCTTGATTTGTGCATATTGGATTTTTGTTGTTTTGGTCTTGTTTTATTCAGATAAATAGTATCTATTTCCTAAACTGGTGTGCAGTACTTTTTGTGATGTTTTCAGTGCGAAGACTGTATGAGTTATTGCACAAATACTTTACACATTGCCTTTTAAGTTAAGCCTACCTCCTCTCTGCCAAGCCCCCAGAGGGTGAGCACAGGATAATTTAGGTTATGTTGTGACTTGCCCTAACTAAGATTGTGGTTCCTACTTGGACAGGGTGCATACCTCTACCAACTAGAGATCCAATTTATATCAGTCAGATTAAAATTAAAATTTCGATTTGCATATATTGTTTCAGTTGTGAATAAATATAGCCCTGTAGACCGCTGCCGAGGGCTATACTGATTGTTAAAGGCCCTTATTCAGAGTTAAAGGCCTGAGCTGCAAGCTAAGGCCTATAAAGAGGGAGAGGGCTTTTAACAACTGATATAGCCCCAGGCACGGATGGTAGAATCTTCTAAATTAAAAAGGGAGAAACTGATAGAAAAAAACTGGAATTCCATTGCCTTCAGCAGAGCTCCCAACATTCCAATGTTTTAATAAAATGTTTTGTAGTTTAAGTATTTGGTATGTGTGTATTTGCTTGTTTACTTTTTGTGCACTGTTGCTTTGAGTTTGAAATGGAACAATTTTCTTGAGGGTCCCTGGCTACCGATAATAACTCAATGGGGGTCCTCAGAAGCCAAAAGGTTAAGATTGTAGGAAAAGGGTCAGGCTGTTGGTCTGATCATGTGAGAGTCCTTGACATGTTTAAGGATGCTGTACAAGTGGCTGATGGATCGGTATGGAATCTTAATCATGTGCCCTTATATAAAGGGACAACCTGCAGCAGTAAGTAATGATAAGGACAGCAGCAATGTGTTTCTGGATGTGCTTCCAATATTTCCAGATATCCCTGTCAGTCTCTGGTTCTGGCTGGTGATGTGCCTCATGGCCAGGAAGTGAGTATTGTCTGTTGCTCTGTCAGTATGACGCAATATGATTCAAGTCTGCTTCAGGCGGACATATATCTGCTGCTCCAGGGTATGTCTGAGCTAAGCGCTCCTAGAGCGAGATAGGTGTGGTGTAGGGAATTGAAATGTGTGCATTTCAGCCTGGCATTGGGAGAGATGATTTTGTACTGTTAAGTTCTGCATCCACTGCTTGTCCGCGAGTGTCATGTTGCGTTCCCATTAAGATCTAAGTGTATGTAAGGGTTGCCCTCTATCCGCACAAAAGGAACTATAAATGGTTGGGGACAGCTGTTTGTGCACCCCATATGTCAGCAGCACCTGAAGCAAAATTGAAGTTTCTGGCTAAGACTGATTTAAATAACGTGTGAGCATGGCTTAAGTTAAGAAGGACCCCAGTGGTATGCCATAGTCATCTACAAGGCTCTCAAATGTACCTAATATCTGGCCTGTAAAGAGGTCACTGCATTCAGTGACATCTGCCTCTGTCCAAGAGTCTGAGTCTGAGCGCAAGTATAGCTCAGAGCAACCTGGCATCACCCAGAGAGATAGTCCTGGAGCATATGGAGGGCAGGAGTGTTTTGTGAGTGTGTAAGTGGACCAGCACTTCTTGGTAACACGCATTAAGCCTTTATTACCAACCATAGATGAGTCTACCTTTATACTGAAGAGCCATCACAATACCTGGACAGGTGTGGTTCCCCCCCCCCAGCCAGTTCCCCGTTTTTTTATTGATTCTGGCCTACCAGTCATCTCATGGGCCACTGGAGCTGAGTGGACACATAGTAATATTCATAGTTTGAGGCACCCATCCCTCCTCTTTTCAGTGGGCCATACAGTTTGGAGAGGGCCACCCGGCATCTACCTTTGCCCCATATAGGTGCTGACAGCAGAAAGCATATATAAGCAAACAGCCCACTGAGGAGCAGGGTGGAGATGCGAAGAAGTAGAGGAGCCTGGGGGTACCAGCATCCTGAGATGGTGATCCTCCCCACTGGGTAGAGGGTGAAAGGGAAGTCCAAAATCAAAGAAATGACTGCACTCCCATAAGGGTCCATCTATCAGATACATCTCTGAGTGATAGATTCTGACACCTAAAGATTTAATGGAGTCATATGCCCATGGAAGTGGGTGAAGTGAGAGTCTACCCAGCTGCTTCTCTGACAAGGCCCTGAGGGGAAATAGGCAAGACTTCTCCGAGTTCACCTTCAGACACGATGCCCCACCATACAATCTCAGGAGATCCATCAACTGTCTCAATGCCATTGCATGATCGCAGAGGTATACCAAGGCATCGTCGGCATACAATGATATTACATGCTAACTGTCCTTAGTTTGTATTCAAAACTCCGGTGCTTGTAGAGCTCACACCAGGGGCTCCATCGCCAGTGCAAATAACAATGGCAACAGAGGGCACCCCTGATGAGTTTCACGTTCGATACTGAACAGGTCAGAGATAATGTGTCTGGTTTTGACTTGTGCCAATGAGGTGGTATAGAGGAGGCTTATCTAGTTGAGAAAGCGGAAACCTATGCCCATTTTCTTAAAGGCTTCCTGTAGGTATCCCCAAACCAGAGTGTCTAACGGCTTTTCTATGCCTACCCAGGGGTGAGCTCCTGTGAATCTCGCCCAACCCATAGGAATTAATAGGCATCTTAGGTTCATGAATGTGTTCCTGCCAGGGATGAACCTATTCCTGTCATGGTGGATTACGCTTTGTACTATGGGAATCAGTCAGTTTGGCAGCACCTAATCCAGGATCTTATAGTCCACATTTAGTAGGGAGAGGGGGTGGTAGGACCCCATTAATTGTGGGTCTCTGTCTCGTTTAGGTAAAACCCCCAGGACCACTTCACGCATAAAGGCAGGCAGTATCCTGCAGAATTAACAACTGTGGGATTTGTTGTGATTAATTGGTGGAATAAAGCTCAATCGGACAGCAGTCCATCCAAGGAGTTTTTCCACCCACCATTTGCTTAATTGCTTCCAACCTGTCAGAGTCTATTAGGGGTGCCTCCAACTTGGACTCTTAGATGCATGTTGGTGTGGCAAGGGGGTAGTGTTTAAAAACACCCCAATGCGTTCCACCTCTGTCTGCTTTGGGGCGGAATATAACGTGGAGTAATAAGAGCAAAAGGCCAAATTGATGGACTCTTGTGTGTTAAGTAGTTAACCCATATCATTGCGAATAATGGTGACTGGGACTCGGGGCTGTCTGATCGTATGACCCACTCTAGGAGTTTACCTGCCTTGTCACCTTCCACATGTTTTTTCATCTGGTATTCTTTGTAGTTTAATTTGCCTAATCGGACTAATGTTTCCCTGCAATCAATTTGTGTCTGTGCCAATGCGGCGGCCACTGCCTGGTCTTCCGGCAGCATCTGTTCATACCATGGTATCTCGGTTTCTAGCATCAGTAGCTCCCAGCACCTCCCTTTTTTAGTGCCATAAACAGTCATGATTGCTCTGCTCCAGAGGACTATTTTGAAAGTGTCCCATTCAATAGCAGTGTTAGAGGCCGTACCCCCATTAATCTCATAGTTTGTAGCGATATGGCCTAGCATGGTATCGTAAAATACCTGGTCAGCCAGGGCACTCCCATGCAGACTGGGAGCCTGTGCATGCTCTCTCCAGCCCGGCAACCCAGTGCCAGGCTGGAAAGAGCCCTGTGCGCATGTGTGTTCGGCTGGCCTGAGACGGTCGGCCAAACATACATGCACACTGAGCGGGAGTGCTGTGCACTCCCCCTCAGTGCTTGTCAGAGCGCGTGGCTCCGCCCCTTTACAAGAAAACGATAATAAACACAGTTTATTATCGTCAGTTTATTATCGTTTTTTTGTAAAGGATTTGCAGCTGTCGCTGCTGGCAGGGAGGCAATGCTCTTCTGCCCTGGTGGACGAGCCGCCGCTGCACTCTAGAGGAGAGACTACATATAGGCAGACTATGCACGAGTTTGACTTGGACCCTGTAGATCGTAACGTGTACATATAACTTCCACTGTAGGTGGAAACAGATATGTGATATACATTTATAAGTTTTGAGCGCTGGAAAACATTAAGCGTCATCTGTACAATTTACAAGAAGGTATGAATTATAAATACAAGCGGCACACAAAAAGTATTTTATGCCATTAACACCAATAACTATGGCCAGTAAACGACAAGAAGAATTGAAAAAAGCGCATATATGACTAGTAAAATTTAATAGTTTATAATATATGTCTTTAGAAAGCTTGCATGAAACTATACCTTGGCCGAAAATCAAGCAGACGGTTCCAGAAAGGTGCCTGGCAGCAATGAGATATGGTGGGCCTTGTAACACTGTCAGGAAATAAACATTTCTCTCTGAAGCAGGATTACTAGGACATGAATCACAATATCGCAGGATTGGATGTGACGATTTTATTTCTGTGACTGTAAAGCGGAAATCTGAATACAAAAAATGTTGTTTGGTACTTTGTTGAATAAATGATTTGACAACTGTGTAGAATCATGCAGGATGGATGTCAAAAATTCCCCAGATCAAAGGAAAATGTCTTCATAGAGTTCAGTATGTTTTGTCCTAAGCAGGAATTATTAAAATATGTGTTGCTCTTGCTACACATTTATATCCTTAACCTCACAACAAGACCAAAGGAGGGTTCTCTAAAACTCTAGCATCACAGTAAAATAATTTCAAATTTAAATAAACAGTTTTCAGACAGGAGTAGATTCGTCGGTTTCAAAAAGGAGTTCGTTTTGCAAATATGAAGATGAGGAGAAAAACGTAGACAATGTTGTCTGCACAAGATCACATAGTTTGGTCAAACATCTCGCTAAAGAAGAACTAAAGACTTTTAGTGCAACTAGTCCACGTTTTCATATTAGTGTGTTATGTTATGAACGATTAGTTCCCAAAATGTCGTCATTTTTCGCTGCTATAAGCTACAAGTCTGCTGAACCTCATGCATCAAAAATGCTCTTTCAAAAAGTGTGCATGAGAGATCCTGCTCCTAAGCTGAAAAGATGGTATAGCCAACACATGTATCAATGCCTTGGCTAAATTCAGACAAAATGCAACTATGAAAACACCACAGATGCAAATCGAGGATCTCCTTAAAATATCTCAATGGCCAGGTATGGAGAAGAATGGCTTTGGCATGGGGCTTTTGGCAACAGGTTTCTGTTTTGTCTCAGCGCAATTTCTATCTCAATCTACGCACGTTAAATTAAAAGGATTTAAATGAGGACATGGGGGTAAAATGCATTCATGTGACCAGTTAGCAATGGCTCTCCTTGGGCACCAGGAGCTAGGTATGGCGTTCTACTTTCTCAGAGGTCAATGACAATTGTTCTGAGAGACCTTGAGACCTTGGGAGATTGCTGAGAAGCTGCGTTGGATGAGATGAGGGTAGCCAGTAGGTGGCCAAGAAGGAATGAATTGTGATAAGAGACGTTCATTAATGAGTGAAGTGCAACTACACTCGCATGCTAGGAAAATCCGTTAGTGAGGTGAGCAACAGTGGGCAAGGCAGAAAAGCATGTTCAACACCTTTGAAAACGTGCGAAGCAGATGAGGCATGCAAGGGACAGGTAAAAGAAAGAGGGAAAGGCAAAGCACTCCCAAAGGGGATATTTTCCACTGACACCGAATGTGGCAAGAAATAACTTTTCTTCATAAAGGGAACTTGAAATGGTATTGACCCACCCTCCTGAAGGGGTTGGTACTACTATATTGTAAGAAGGCTATAGGCTGCAGGTAGAAATAAACCTCAATACTTAAATTGAAACTAACGGAGGAGTGCAGAACTCTAAAAAACACAGTCTTAAGAGTTTTGGAGTCCAAGCTTTGGAAGGACCTTGCTAGGGAGCTCAGCATGGTTTAATCAATTTTTGCCTTTTAAATTGCTCTCCTGAAGCCCACCTGTTTTCATAATTTGCCAGCGTTTATTAATATTTTTTCATAGCACCAAAATACTGTTGCAAATGTCAAGAGAGAGATGCAAAGGCACTCACAAATTGAGACAAAGCAGGCAAATATGCAAGCAATGTTTAAAAGGGACAACCAAAGCAAACGTTGCTCCAGCAGCAGCTCGTAAACCCCAAATGCCCCATTATATTCCATCTACATTCTAATGCACACTCACTCAGTTCAAAGAAAAACTACTTCAAATGACAAAATGTAACACATTTTCCCACTTTGATAGAATTAAATAAAATATTTACATATGATGTATTCAATGCAAAATATAATTGTTGAACCTAACAGATATTGTTGGTCATCCTGCTCAACATAAACTTTACTATGCTGATCGTTATTAAAACATGTTCCTTTTGTTAATGGTCCAGTTTCATTGCATAATTGCTCTTTCACGCTTAAGTGCAAGTACATCCAGAAACACATTGCAAATGACGCAAAGCACGAATAGCGTTAAATTTTAACGCCTGGGTCAGGGCAGGCGTTAAAATGGGGCAAACACACCTGTACTTAAGCAGAACACACAGAACAAACAACAGAGCAGCAGAGCAGCAACAGGGAGCTATGGAGGTGCTTTTTCTTCAACGTGCACGTAGACGCAGAGCCCTGCAGCAACAACAGCAGCTACAACAACAACAGCAGGGACCCCAAAGACAGCGCAGAAGGCAGGACAGGATATTCCGCCCAAGAACAACCCTGCATGGCCTCAGGGAACGGGACATCATCCAGAGGTACCGGTTGAACTGGCAGGCCATTCAGCAGCTGCTGGCAAATATCGAACAACAGTTGGCCCCCACTTTAGTGACACCCCGCACTATCCCAACTGAAACAAAGCTGCTTGCCGTACTACACCTGCTGGCAAGTGGCTCCTTTCAGACAACTGGTGCCCTGGTTGGTGGAATATCCCAACCATCATTCTCTGCATTCCTGCCTAAAGTCCTGGATGCCATCATTCGCCTGACACCCCGCCACATCTGCTTCCCTAACACACTGCAGAAGCAGCAGGAAATTAAACAGGGGTTCTACGCCATCAGTGGCTTCCCGCACGTCCTTGGTGCAATCGACTGCACACACGTACGCCTTGTGCCACCTGCTGATTCAGAACATCTCTACCGCAACAGGAAGCACACACATTCAATCAACGTGCAGGCCATAGTCGATCACCAAGGACTGATCACCAACATCGTGGCCAAATATCCTGGGAGTGTACATGACGCATTCATCTTCCGTCTCTCCACCATCAACCAACACTTCCAGGATGGACGCTATGGCAATGGACTACTTGTTGGTAAGGACAAAAAACAAACCCATACACACACCGCACACAAACCCTCTAGGACAAACAACACATACACCACAATAGCAACACCTAGCCAGGAACATACTGAGGTACTCACATCACTAGCCATGTGTCAGAAGTCAACATTTAACCTGTCACACATTGGAATTTAATCCACAGCCTAATGTGAAGACATCAATGAGTGTGGTTGGCCAAATGTCACTTTACAGATTGGAAGTCTCAAAATAACCTGTACACTAATACAATGCATAAGTCAAAAGGTATGGGATGGCCTGGGCTCATACACATGAAGGTGTCAAATACACTTTCACGTTTTAACTCGGCATGGAACTAACATCACACCCCCAGTGAGGACACACAGACAACTGTATCACTAGTCACAATGCTAGGGAGGGAACACTCTACTGCAACAACAAAAACAGTCCTTCTGACAAACGGTTAGCCAACAAACACTTGCTCAGCCAAGGGAAAATATATCAAAGCAAAGTTTTCAATAACAACCATAGGTTGGAACATTAGTACACAAAAGAGTCACAGACAACACAAGACAACTACAGCCATCAAAGATCCGTACAACACTGCCTCCTACATCTAATTCAATCCATTCTCTTTCTCTTTCAGCTGATCAGGGGTATGGCATCCAGCCTTGGGTGATGACACCATTCGGGAACCCAATCACTGCTGCAGAGCGGGCATACAATGACGCCCACAAGAGGACCCGCAGCATTGTGGAGAGGACCTTTGGGATCCTAAAGTCTAGGTTCCGCTGCCTTGACATCACTGGCGGGAGCCTACTCTATTCCCCAGAGATGGTGTGCAAAATCATCCTCACGTGTGCCATATTGCACAATATATGTGTCCAGAGGAACATTCCCCTCCTTGAACTGGACCCAGGCATGCCTGAGGATGACGAAGAGGAGGATGCTGGGCCGCAACAGGAGGGGGGACAACCCAACACGGCAGCAGGACAGCGTAGGCGCCAGCAGCTTGTAAATAATTTTTTTGCTTAATGTATAATAATCACCTGTATTACACTATTGTAAATAAACACAGATATCAAACACCACATCATGCTTTGGTCCATGCATTACTGAGCACCTTTACTTATAAAATGCTGACGAAGAATGTGGTCTCCTTGACCAACAATGCCATAACAATCATCACAACAAAAAAGAACATTTCAATTGTATGCACAGAGGGTAGGATGTGACATGATACATTGCCATACACAGAGGCCCACATGAGTACAAATGTGGCAAATCCACATGCTACATCAAAACACCTGAGACAGTCTTGCACCCAGACAAAAAAAGTAGATCATGTGAAAGTCACATCACATGTGGTCAGAGACAGGGTGGGACCATCCATGTGTACGTCACCATGTCATCAATGGCTTCTCTCCAGTGGGTGATATGAGCAAAACACAATTGGGACAACATTAGCTGCCACTAACTCAGGAGGAGACCTGGATGTCACAGTGACAACATACACCCAGACAGGTGATAGTGGATCCACATACCAACACACATGTACACATATGTCATACAATCAACCAAATTATTGAAAGTAGACCATCACAGTCGGGTCCCAGTTTGAACCTAGCAGGAAGAATGTGACATGCCACTTAACCAGTTAATGCAGAAAGGGACACAGACACCCACTAAAGAATATTCCCCAGAACATCAGGAACGCTCAGAGTCTTCCAAACATAGTCATTGGGAAATGGTAGGCATGTCAGCTCAAAATCATCATTACTGCAAACTTCTAATGGGCTAATGAGATGAATGAATGCTCAACCGTCATACATACCATATGGCCTTACATTAGCCTGCTGCTGCAGGTTTCCCATAAAATATTAAGCCAAGCCATGGATACTGTAACTAATCAGGATGGTCAAATCCTAGGGTGCTGGGGGCCTAAGTCCACTTCTACGGTCCCACAAACATACACAAATCCTGTACTTGTGAGCCAAACACATGCATAAGGTACATGTGTGGCCTACATGTCAAGAGTAGAACACAAAGCACAAACACAAAATGAGGCTAGGACATGGTTAGCCCCATAATAACTGTAAGTGACCATTGCACTCTCTGTTAGGACTCCAGATAAAAGCATCACCATCATAAGTGTGGACCAAATTTGGAGAAGGAATACATCATGGTATCCCATCCATCATTTCCAAACAGCCATCAGCAATTGCCACAAATATGTTGACAAATATGGAAAAGACATTATGTAACGTATCCACACCATTACTGTGTGAATGCCTGCCATACATACAACAATGGACATGTGGCATATCCAAACACAAATGTGTATCACATTGCCCCGTTTGACCCTGACAAATCACCTTCCCCAAGTTAAAAACATGAAGACGTAACAAAAAGATTTGATCATAATTCTACGCATACAGCATGGGTGTCATATTTTGGTCACGTACATGAGTGCACAGAATGCAGAGTCAAATCTGAATGTATACAAAAATTTCACAGATTTAGACAGCAAAATATAAGTTACATCATATTTCAGATTTGACTCAGCAGCATGTGCATTCCTGTACGTTTCAAAAATATGACGCCCATCATGTATGCGTCGGAAAAAATGACGCAACATGCACATATTTTCGTACATCTCGTACAGTAAATGAAGATTAATATTCATATCATATTTTTTCACTCAGCAGCATTAGCACTCCTGTAGGTGGATAAAATATGACGCCCATCATGTATGCGTCGGAAAAAATGACGCAACATGCACATATTTTCGGACATCTCGTACAGTAAATGAATATTAATATTCATATCATATTTTTTCACTCAGCAGCATTAGCACTCCTGTAGGTGGATAAAATATGACGCCCATCATGTATGCGTCGGAAAAAATGACGCAACATGCACATATTTTTGGACATCTCGTACAGTAAATAAATATTAATCTTCATATCATATTTTTACACTCAGCAGCATGTGCAATATTATGCGTCATAAAAAATGACGCAAAATTATGTATGCGTGAAAATACGACGCAAACCGCGATTAAAAAACGGCGGCCATTTTATGCAGGAAGTGATGTAATAGGATATCCTGTTTGCCAAATCTGTATTGGAAGTTGACTTTCACTTTCACTTTTCAGTCTCAGATTTTTCTAGACTGTGTGGTTCAGTGAAGAGTGTTGTCCTGTGAATTACTGCTTTGTTGTCCTGTGTAGCTTGTCTTTTGTACTTTGTTCAGTCTAATATTGTTGTGTATCATTGTCTCAGTCTGTTAAGTCTAGTTTTGTCCATTCCTGTATTTGTTTGTATTGTCTGTGGGAGTCTGTTGTGGCTAGGGTAGTTATTGGGGTTAGTTGGGCTATTTTCTCCTTTTCTTAACTTCACACCTCTACCTTTCCCCATTTCCTACTTTATTTTTTCTGTTAGTCATCAGTCAGAATGTCAGGGAGGCCTCGCCTGTCCAGGATGGGCGAAGATGAATTGGGGGGATTTATCTGGCTAGTGTGCCATTTCCTCCCGCTGATGCTGGAGGCTGGGGGCCGTGTGATACAGGGGTATCACACGGAGGCCCGGAAAATTCGCTGGGAGAAGGTGCGCCATCACATGGTCCGGGTCCATGGGACCATGCGGAATGTCCATCAGTTGAAACACCGCTGGGCCGATCTGATCACGAGGGAACAGGACCTGCTGGACCACCTGGGAGTCAGGATTGGTGGCCCTGTTGGTGAGTAGCAATCAATTACATGGACATGATAGTAATCTGTGTGTGAACATGTGATGAATGTTACCCAATCTGCTAGATAAGGAGCTGCCTATGTGTAATGCTAGGGAAACCTAGGCCCTTGTCAATATATATTGATATCCCCAAATTGGCTACACTTTTTCTCCCTCAAACAGCAGAAACTTAATACATATATCTGTATTTGGCAGGTGTGGCCCATCTCTGCGTGATGCAATGATGCAAATGCTGCCTTACTAATGTTTACATATGTGCCCTAATGTGTACGTGTTGCAGAATGTGTATGAAGACCTATGCTAGCAGTCAGATGGCTCAGTTGTTCTACACATACCAGATGGCTGTAGCTGTATGTAATGTAGTGTAGCATTTGTGTCAGACAAGCAACACGTTAATGGCTCTATTTGTACTCTACATGTCATAATGGGCAATGAGTAAGTCATGTCGAAACAACATACCTACATATGGAGACCCCATCGCTCGAAATCTGATTTGAATCCCATGATGATGATATACATGTGTGTTTTATACACGTCACATGAAGTCAGATATGTTTTCCACAGATATGTCACATGTGTGTGTGGTTGCTGTGTGTTGAACATGTCCACATAGGCTGTTTGACTGTGAGTGGTCATGCAGTCCTCATGGAACAAGTGTCTGGATGTCTCTCTGGAATGCACATGCTGAGATGTTTGGATAACAATATTGTCGGGGCATAATTATTGTGAGTAAACTTGGACGACACCTGACTGTCCTGGCCACTGCATGTGTGTAGTAGGGTGTGTAACTGTAGCAGGAGAATCATCCAATGTTAATGTTGAATACAAACTCATCCATGCAGTATGAGCATGTGTGAAAGTGTATCATTACCATGTCATATTCTCACAGTGTCATTGTAACAGAATTATTTTGTCAGTCCACCCAGTCTGAGTACATTCTTCCTGTCATGCTTTACAGGTGGACCAGAGCCTTACACCGTGGGAGAGGTGGCACACTTCGACGACCCCGATACCTACAGTGAGTGTTGCCTGAGTGCTATTTGATATATTTATTTGCCAATGACGCAAAATGGACTACTGTGTGTTCAAGAGAAATCATGATGTGATGCGCTGGCCGTTCATTGCCATTGTCGTGTTAGTGTGATATCAAATTGGACTTATCTTTCTGTTAAGCAACACCTAGCCATCTCTGAGATTGAGGGGCTGTAGGACATTACAGTTGGGCCGCAATGGGGAATGGGATGAGTTACTTAGAATACACTGGTCAAAGTAAGACTTGGTCGGGGACTTGACATGAACTGAGTCTGCATATCAGACTGACATTCTCCCATATAGCTTAGGCACATGGCTGTGATGAAAAGTGCATCTTCCTAGTTGAGGATGGACTGTGCACACTGTAGGTTGGATCTTCCGGGGGCATGTACTTACACAAGCTGAACTAGGAGTGTGTGTGACTTGAGTGCAATGGCCTATGTGTTCTGTTGAATCATGAGAATGGGTGTTCCACCTCCTCTGTGTGTGTAGTAAAACATGCCTCACTGATAGTATGTCATGTTTGCAAAAGTCATATCATTGTGACATGTGTGGTCCATGGATGTCACAATGTTTGCCTAAGTCCAACGTGTTGCTAGCCATTCATAGGTCTTGTGTGTGAAGGCACATACTTGGTGAACGTTCAATACACTCCTGGGTGTGCATTTCACATGGGATTGGTGGTTGTTCTTCCCACACCACCCTCAACGACTGGGATGTTAATGTGAAACAGGCTACCTTGGACTGTAGCAACCAGTATCTCACACTTACTTGACACCTTTTGTGTCGTGAGTCAGAACCTAGGGCCAGATGTGCCAAACTGTGTACAAGTTGATAAACTCATAATTATTGTGTGTGAGTTGCAAACATCAGTTTACTAATCCGAAATGTATTAGGTGATCATGAAAATATATGGGAGATTTTATTCCTAATCCTAAATATGAAGGCTTTTTCCAGTCCTATTTGCAACTGACAGTGGTATGCAAGTCCATTTGCAATGGAGTTTGTGGTTGCTAAGTGAGTCGCAGTTATCATCCACTTTAAGTGGATGGTAACCCACTTGCTAGCTGTAAGGGGTCCCCATTGTAACCCATCACCTTTCCGAGTGTACCAAAATAATCCTGTACAAAACAGGCAGTGGTCCTTGGGACCACTGCGGCCCGTATTTATAATTTTTTTGCACCACATTTGCGCAGCTTTTTGACGCCAAAACGGCGCAAACTTACAAATTACAATTGGAATTTGCAAATTTGCGCTGCTTTTGCGTCAACAAGTGACGCAAATGCGGCGCAACAACAAATATAAATACGGGCCTAAGTGCCTTAAATTATTCAATATTGAAATTGTCGTAATTTATTTCTAAGTGCTGCTCATTTCCCGTTGAGGTAAACGGCCTACACTTGGGGAACATGTTCTGCGTTATTTCCAAGCGGTCACGGACATGGAGGTCTGCTGTTCCCAGCAGGCCTCCATCCCCGTGAGTGCCCATAGTTGCAAAGGTGGAGCAACTTGCAACCCACATCATTGATGTAAATGAGGTGGCTCTTAGCAACCCCATAGCAACTCACAGATGGTGTCAGATACCCCATTCTGCATTGCAGATTGTTCGTCCCATTTCCCATCTTCCTACATCTGGTCCCTAGTGTAGACATTGGGTTATAGCCCATTGGTTCAGTCTTAGCACACAACCAATTCCAGATGGCTTAGAGTGAGGAGTGTGATAGTTATCACATATAGTGACATATGTAGTGAAGTAAGTATGCGGAAGAGGTGCAGCCATGATGTACAAAACCGTAGGGATGATTAGGATGAGTAGTGTAGGGTGATGTCATCCATCATGTAGAGACCTGGATATTCTAGGTGTGATATGCCCTTATGTATGCATGCTTCACATGTACTTCCTCTGAGCCCTTCTGTGAACTATGTTGTGACAATTGCTGCAACCTATACATTTCTAGTAATGTACAAATAACCCATTGTGCTATCCCACCCAATGCAAAGCCAAAGGTAAATATCTGCCTTTTCTCTTCACAGCTGCTAACATGAGGGCGGCCGATCGCATCCATTTTGAGCGGCGTGCCATCCGTTACAGGCACATCCTGCAGGTGCAGTCTGGGTATCGGCGGATGGGCCGCAGGTATCACTCCGAAAGGGCCTCCGGGGCGTGGTGGGCCACACCACAGCCTCCAACAAGTGTGCCACCTACAGCCACCAACGACACAGCCACCAGGTCTGGCCCAGTGGTCCCATCTACTTCGGCTGCCATGGACCCGCCGCATGCAGCACGACCTGGACCCAGCCGTGTGCTGGCAGCAGGACAGTCACATGTCCCACCAACAGCTGCCACTAGCTCGACCTCTGCTGGCACACAAACCCTCCCCACAGACCCTCCCGTGGACCCTGCAGCCTTCCAGGCATTGTCCCAGAAAGTGGACAAACTTTTGAGGAAGGTGGACAACCTGACTGATGACATGAACTATGTAAAGACCCGGGTCCGCGACATCAGGCGCACACTAAGGAGTGCAAACGTCTAGTTCGTTTGCCCTCTTAAACTTTTATCCCTCCCCTCTCACCTCTTTCCTTTTTTTCTCCTGTTAGTTGGGCTTTGGGGATTAGTATTAGGATTAGGATAGGTATGTAGCTTAGTTAGTGTTAGGGAAGAGGGTGGGGGGTCCTTGTTATTTTTCTCAAATATTTGTGTGTGGGTGGGTGGGTGGGGGGCAATGTTGGGATTCATGTTTAATAAAACAAAAAAAAAACAAAAAATGTTAAAAAAAAAATATATATATATATATCTGCTTGTTTAGGATAGTGTAGTATGTGTGTAGGTTAGTATGTTTTGTCCTGCATGTGTCCTGTCTCATAATGGTGGGTGGGGGGTTGATGTTTAGATCGTTTCGTTACATGTGTAGAGTAAGTTTAGCTTAGGTTAGATAGGGACAGTTGTGGGTTATTAGTAGTCAGGTTAGATTAGTGTAGGTGTACCTTTCCCTTAGTTGCCTCTTGTAGTACTAGATATAAATAAATATTTTGTTAACCCTTTACTTGATGCGTTAGGTGCTACTTTATCATGGCCTTGACATCCATGTTGCAGAATGATTTAGTGTGACATTTGTGTCCTATGCTCAGCATCCCCTGGGAATGGATGTTTAACATCCCATCTACCCGTGTGCTCACTTGTTAAGTATCCTCAAATTGGGAGACTCCCCATTGGTAGTGTGCATTGTACACCAAGCTTTTGTTATGATATGTGTCCAACTTCACAAAGAGTGCTTCATTACATGTCAATGTGGGTTAATTGTTAGGTCGGACAGCAGTGTGAAGCTCAGGGAGATCTTTGTAGATGAGGAGTTGTTCACACTCATGTATTGCTGCTTTCATTGCTGAGCTACATCATGTGTGTACTGAAGCAGCATGAATTTCCTTCATGGAAGCCTACTCTGTAAGGGAAGTTAATGCAGTGTGATTTGTACCCGATTCATTACATTAAGCGGCATCCATTCTTATTTAAGTCTTGCATGGAGCCTACATTTCCCAGCCACCATTTGCTCTCTGGAATAGCGATAGATGGTGCATCATTCTGACCAACACAGCATGATTGTGTGTGCTTAGTTCCTTCCTCAGTTATTTCCCTCAGTATGGTAGGGCTATGATGCAATCCTGGCCAATGCACAGATGGATCTGAATATATGACATCAGGACAGTAGTATAGAGATTCAACAGGGTTGCCACACAGCCACTTTGGAGTTAGGTACTGCACAGTTGAAGTGTGAAATGACACAGAGACACAATAGGTGAGCAAGTGCGATTTATTTACAGGTGTTGTAGTGCAAATTGTCCATTCAACATTTTGGCTGAGTCCGTTCTGGGGCATCATTTCTTGGTGAGCCTATAGAAGGTGTCAGTGCAGAGGGACAGGATTACCAAATTGTAGGAGAGAGACATTCACTGGCAATGTGGACAAGTCAAACAGTGGATTGCCAAACAGTCATTGAGTGTAGGTGTTCAGAAACTGGGCTTTGACTAAACGCAGGACCTTGGTCAGAGTAGGCCATGGTGCAGGGACTAGGGCTTCCGGGTACTCCTCCGTGTGAAGGTTATCTGTTCCACGTCTTCTTCTTCTGATGTGTGTGTTGCCTCCTCTGTCCTTGTTGTTGTTGGTTGTGAAGGGGCAACACACACCTCAGTGTTAGAAGACATGGAGGCAGACATCCCGGGGGCTAGTCCCTGTGGACTTAGGAAGGGCAATACTGCAGCAAGGAGGGCCTGCTGGTTTCTCAGAATGGCAGCCACATCCCGATGGTAGGCAGCCAGGTCAGCCCTGAGGGGTTCCATGTTGCATTCGTGCACCCGTTGACTGGCTTGCATTCTTAGTTGTTCCGTCAACTGGATGACAGCTGTGGCGATTTGCTTTTGTGTTTCTACAAGTTCCTGCATGTGCGATGTTAGTGCTTGCATCACAGCTGTCTGATCAGCAGGAGGGATCATGCACGAACGCACCCTCTCAAGGCTGGCTGCCATAGTTTGCATCCCCACCCGCACCTCCTTGGCCAGCTCCCGCTGGACCCCAACGACAGTTCTTTCAAAGCTGGTTCCAGTGTCGTCGGAGTCCTCAGCTGTGTTGGAGCTGGCAGGTATTACATTTGGGGTGGCAGGTGGGTCTACTGGGGTGGCTGCTTCTTCTGGGCTCCTCCTTGGGACTGAAGGTGGGGTTTGGAGGCTTCCTAAGACCATGTTGAGGGTTTGTGGGGAGAGGTTGATGGGGTCGTCATCGATGTCATCAGGGAAATCAGGGTCAGGCATATCGGCAGGAGATCCATGTTCCTCTGCAATGAAACAGGGTACAATTAGTGTGTCTGTGTTGTAACAAGTTTGCAAACAGTTACAGGCGTTTGGATGCCTTATCTTTGGTGTCTGTTTTTTTCTGGGTATCTGCTGTCCTTCATATGGGCATTGTTGTAGGCCTATGGCCCACCTGTGTGTCACATGTGTGATGTGGAGCTACCAGACTTGTCTGCCTAATTGCCGCTAGGTGTTGCTTTGTAACATTTTGTGAATAGGCATCTTTGTGTCCTACTAGTCCCTCCGTGATTAACTATTCTTATGTAGAGACATTTTCGAGGGTGTGTTCTCATTATCCGACCTGAGCTGACTTGCTTACGAGGCAGCAGGATAGCTAATGGTGTGATGGACTGAGTCTGACCCACTTTTAATTGACTCTGTCACCCTGATTCTTTCATTTTGCTCTAGCTAACTAGCATTGGCTCATGTCTCCCACAGCAAAGGAATGATTATACATCCGAGCGCATGACATCTTTGGAACTTTTCAGGGAAGTTGTGGTCACTCAGATCCCAACATCTTCACTCTTTTCCAGTATGAACTCATACACAAAAGTCAAAGACAGTATTTGTTTCATATGATGATCTCTTTGAACAACTGACTTGTCTATATTTAGGTGTGAGCCACAATAACCCAAATACTTCAACATGGTAGACTTGAAATAGTCAGCAGGAGAGTAAGACATTGGTCGAAAGCTATTATGGTGCCTAACAGTTTGTACTCTCCCTCTGCTTGTTCTATTTATAGCACAGCATGTTAAGCTTCTAGCCTGCCTGTCTGAATCACTGGGGAGACTTCATCCGTCATATCTGAGCAATGGCCTGTGATCTGTTTTTGCATCTGCAGCAAGGCAGGCAGCGTCTGGTGTTTCTCTGTTTGGAGACTCCCTCTTGTGTGTCTTGGGACAAGGAAGTGATTTTATAAGTCATAAGTCATGGTGATGAGATAGTTTCCCTACGCAGGAATGCCAAATCAGAACCCCTACCCCATCTATCCGCAAAGTACCAGACTGTATCCTTGACTGGGGCACAGAGTGTATCTGTTCTGGCACACTCCAGTGCAGATGTAGGCAAAACAGTGTGATTGGACTTATTAACAACACCCTAGGACTGGCTATTTGGTATATTTCCTGATAGGAAGGCCAATGAGAAGCATGTAGTGCAAAGTGCTCAGAGGCTCTTAGATGTGAGCATATGCGTAAGAGTACATTCAGGGTAAGGTGCAGAAAGGCCTACAGCCTGAGGCTAATGCGCAAAGTATACATTACACTTGCCAGAATACACATTGACTGACTGTGGGTGTTGTGAGTGCCCTGCCAACACACTTGCCTCTCAGGACCTGCCCCATTCACTTTTGATTCACATTGCATGCAGTGTACATGTTCCGTGCCATTTCCTATGCATGTTCATGTTTGGATGTGGTGTGGATGTAAACATTGTTGATGTTTGAAGATGAAGGTGGGTCATGTGTGTTTGATTGTATAAGCCTGTTTATCGTATGAAGGTCCGATTTGTTTGTCAGACTTTGCAGGTGTGTTTGAGTGACCAGTTGCCTATGTCTCCTCCTCAGGTGTTGTCTGAGCAGTATGACATTAGTGATGTAGCCTTGTTATCCAGGCATGTGAGGGACCCTGACGTATGCAGCATGTGTGTGTGGTTGGTGCTGTGTGGGTCCTATTGCTGTTTACTTTGGCTTATGTATGTGTCAGGTATGGACATTGGGCATTTGAGTGTACTGGTGCGTTTGTATTTTTACACTGACTTGTTGCGGATGTCAATGTCACCCCCTAATTTGTGTATATATATTCCATGGGGAGGTTGCTGCCATTTGGTACTGTAGCTGCACAGAGATGAGAGGCGTTATTGTAAGGTGTTGTGGCAGTTACATTGCAGTTGTTGCTTTGCCTACTGGGTTACTGATAGGGACCTAGTTGCTGTAGGATAGATTTTACAAAACAAGTGCCTGGATGTGAGTTTGCTGTAGTGGCCTTCCTACCTGTCGCTGCTTTCCCTTGGCTCTATTGTTGTACTTACAGGATGTCCCCATGGGGCTGTACTTGTTGCTGTGTTTGGTGGTGCCCCAGCTTCAGTGTGTGCTAGGCATGCCCCCCTACTGTGCTCCTTTACCCATGCCACTCTATGTATATGCTGACTTACATGCATTGTGTAGTAGGTATTCCCCCCCTGGTTGCAGTTAACATTAGTGCATTATAATTCCCCATGCGACTTACCCTGCATGTGCATTGTGTCTTGGTAGTCTGCACTGTCCTGCCCTTGAATCCCTGTGACGATCTCCTCGGGGATGGCGGCTGCAACCATCTCCTCCATGTGGTCCAGGGCCTCCTGTTGTGCTGGACTCCCACCTCCAGTCTGCATTGCTGCCTTCCTGTTCCTGGCCATTTTCTCTTTGGTCCTGCGTTTACAGTCATGCCAGCGTTTCTTACACTCAGTGACTGTGCGGCGTTCTTCAGCCACACTGTTGATCTTGTCCACTATTTGCTTCCATATGGCCTCTCTCCTACTGAGTGGCAATTTGGATGTAATGAAAAGTTGGATGCTGGTGTTCCGTCACCTCTCTCACCAGGATTTCCTGCTCCTGTTCACTGAAGCGACACTTTCTTTTCTTTTTTTGGTTATCCTGGTTTGTTTGTGGGACCTCTTGGCTGGTTCCTGGTCTGCTGTCATCATCCTGGGCTCTGTTGTGTCCACTGGGATCCATGTTGGCTCTCTGGTAACACTGCAGTTTTCGCGCTAGAATTTGACGCAATTGCGTGAGAAAAACCAGCGCTTTCACGATTGCGCTGTCGTAAATCGGGCCACGGTGATGTGCGTCGCCTTTACGTGGTTTTTCCTTACGACTTGACGCCGCTGTGTGCGTCACAATATCCTGACGCCCACCTGTTGGTTGCGCCGCCGTACGTCAAAGTATAAATTTGACGCCCGCACGGCGCATCCAAATGGCGTTAGACGGCGCAAAATTTTTTGACGCAAAACTGCGTTAGCGCAGTTTTGCGTCAAAAAGTATAAATATGGGCCTTTATATTTTCCCTTATATTATGAAACTTAGGACCATATTTATACTTTTTTAGCGCCAAACTCACATCTTTTTTTGACGCAAAAACGGCTCAATCTTACAAAATATAATTGAGTTTTGTACGTTTGAGCCACTTTTGCATCAAAAAATTACGCAAATGCGGCGCTTAAAAAGTATAAATCAGGCTCTTAGTTTTAAAACCGTTCCCTTTCTTATCTTTCAGTCACCAGGGTACTAGCTTAATACTTGTCTTAGACCCTTAGCAACTTAAAGTGACTCAGTAAAACCACTGAATTAGGAGTAGTTATTTAACCAAGCAAGATAGACTGTAATGCTTTCCTCGTCTTTATTGCCAACTGAATGGCATCTTTTACTATTGTGTTAAATCTTTCAAAATGGTCATTGGATTCATGATGGAAAACAGAAATCCTTTTATAAGTGATACCAAATTTCTCAAAATAATTATGAGTGTACTCAGTAACAAACTGTGGACCATTGCCAGGTGCAATTTCTTGTGGAATCCCCTCTCTACAAAATAATTCAACTTTAAATTCCACAACTATTTATGAAGTTCTCTTTTCCTGCACTTGCAAGAAGACACATGGATATTTTTGAAATTTCACATGGTCAATGTATGTGAACTAGAGAATATTTTTTGACAATTGGATTCAAGTTCTTTGCCTGATGCTGGGCAAAGGGAATATGAATGAAGGCAAATTTGGATTGCATTCTGTGCCGTGAAGCATGTGTTGACTTACATTTTGTGCTATATATACTGGAATTAGTTAAAGTTTTTTTTTTAGATATTATGATTTTGATTTCCCCATGGGTTATGTTAGCTGTATTATATTGACTTTGAATAAAGTTAATGGTGGGTGAATTGATGGTGCAATATCTATTGATAATCCTATAAACTGACAATAAATTCATCTTCTATGATTCAAAGAACCTGCATTCTAAAATGTATTTTTTCTTGGGATGCCTCCGTTTCAATTGTTTGTTTGTACTTATTTCTAAAGTGACTATCTTAATCATTTTAACCTCAGGCCACTTTGAAAAATTATCCACCACAGCAATACCATATGGTTCCTGTCTGGGCAAAACTGCAAAAGGACCAATTATGTGCACTCTTAATTTCCTACATGGTCCATCGGAAAATTCAACAGGACATGATTTAATAATTAAAGGCTTTGCTGATTTGTCACTAGTAGTACAGCTGTAACAAGCTCTGACTTGTTGATCGACCATAGTGTTCTCCCCGGGCCAACAAAAATCCTCTTTTACTTGCCTCCTGGCACTTGAAATTTCCATGTGATCTCCATAGGCATAATCAACATGTATTTTCCTCAGAACAAAAGGATGTACAAACTTGTCTATCCCCATTTTCAATATCAATCTCTTCACACACCTTAAAGAAACTCATAAATTCCCCACAATTACTCAGCCCCTCAGGCCAACCATTTTTTGGTAGAATTTGCAAAAGCACTCAAATTTAAATCCAATTTCACCTCTTCATAAATTTGTTGGTTCATCAATCTCTGCATGTCCAACACTGATAAAATCGATATCAGTGTATGGGAATGCTACTCAACACTCAGATTCCTCTTTGGCATGACTTTCATCCATCAAGGGGGATCCTGACATACGATACGCATGAACATTTTTCTTTCCCACAACAAATTCAATGCTATACTGGAAAACCTATAACCTGGATGCCAATGTAGCTAACCTGGTTGACATAATATGACCTTCACCTGGTGACAACATATGCACTAATGGCTTGTGATCCATTTTTACCACAGATCTTGTTACCAAAAAAACATCTAAAAAATGTGCAGATCCCCAAACACATGCAAGCAGTTCTATTTCCATTACAGAGTAAGTTAACGCTCCTGGATGTATATAAATCAATCCTTCCCATTCTCCTTTTGCATCAGTACCACTCCCAGACCACAATGGCTCACACCTATTTCTACCATGCATCCTTTACCAACAACAAAAGGTTTAAAACAGGGAGCATTGACTAGAAGTCTCTTCCTGTCATTAAATGTTTTGAGTCATAGATTCCTTCCATGTAAATTTGGAATTTTCCTTTAGCAAACCACTGAATGGTTCAACTTTATCAGCAGAATTTTGAATACATTTGGAATAGTTAGTTAATCCAAGCAATGCTACCGATTGTTCTTGTGAACTGGGAATCGGAGCTCCCAAAATGTCTTCTGCATGCTGCATTCAGGTTTAATGTCAGACCCACTTATTAAATGACACAAATGTTCCAATTCATGTCTGCAAAATTGACATTTCCATATTTGTAATGTCAAACACTTGTTGGATAATGCCTTAAAGACAGTATCAAGATTCCTGTCACGTTCTTTAATGTCACATTCAAAAACTAAAATGACATCTTAAAAGTCTATTACACCAGGTAAATCGTCAAGTGTCTCCTTCATTAGGCTCTGAAACACTGAAGCAATGCCGGACAATCCAAAAAGCATCGTATGGTAGCAAAACCATCATTCTGATGCAATAAATGTTGTCAACATTTTAGAGTCCACATGCAACATGAATTGATTATAAGCATTTGCTAAATCCAATGTAGGGGATGGAATCAACTTAAATTGCCTTATTTTCACTACTTATATCAATACATAATACTAACTCTCCAGATGCTTTCACTGAGATAACCACCAGAGACACTCAGATAGCAGCCAAAGAATGTTTATGCATGCTATAAAAAAAATCCTGTGTGACCCTTGCCAGGATGTTCTATAGTGGCAAACCAAAGAATTTCTTGATATAACCTTTTTTTCACCCCACTACTTTAACCTGTATTTAATGAGGGAAGTAATGCGGTTGCAAGGGTTATCACTTCTAAAACCATTAGTGTAAGAAATTAGTGATGTGAGGTCCTAACCAAAATTAAAAATATATAAATATTGATAAAAGAAAGACATCCACAGAAACAAATCATGTGCATGGCAAGGGCCCCATCTGTACTTGTGTACCAGGCTGTTCTAACCTTTTGGAAGGCCACGTGTCACACGACCTTTGCTCATCAGTACTCTGGCTCCCACTGCTCTTGACCTACATAGCTAAATGTTCTTCAGGCTTTTTGACACTTTGAAGGACCTTAAGCTAGAAAGCACCAACAGCTGGCAGGGTAATTCACCCTTCCTAGTGGCAGGGAAGGAGGATGGCTTAGTCCCCTGTGCCTTTTTCACAACTATTTTCAGCCTGTTTTATAATATGTGTTAGTCTATGTGTTCTACTGTAATGTGGATTCTCATCCATATAATTAGAGGTCTTTCCCGTTTCACTGATAGTATCACCTTTTTTTTATGTTACATTTTTAAGCATTGTTCCCTTCAGTTACTGAAAAGACTGATGTGCTCAGATCCTGCTGCATTAGTGCAAGTGTTGCCTTTGTAGGAAATTTCTATAGATGTTTCATGCAAGCTAGACAGAATCTTTGCATTCTGTTCCAAAGAGGGTCACAGAAGCAGCACAATGCATCAAAAGTGTAGTGACATACTTGCCACATCGTAATGCCTAGCACCTCCCATTGAACTGTTTTCCATAGATGTGTACTAGATGTGTACTACACTTCAGAAATACCAACAGAGATCTCAAATATGGGCTACCAATCATTAGGGTAAGTATAGTTGGCATAGTTCACCCAGAACAACCTCCCATCTACGGGTGTGCACATTTTTTAAAGGTTTTCCTAAGCAACTGTATGATTTTTTTAAAACATTCCAGCCCTAATGAATTTCACAAATTTAGTGAAGTTTCATAAACAAGTTTCAGGAGAAGGCATTTACTAGTGGTACGTTAGTGAGGAAAACACTCCACAAAAAAGAATAGTATGAGAGTTTGAATGCAAAATATTTTCCTTTTTACAGGAAAAAACTCACACGTGAAACTAAACGCTTTAGCTGGAGGCCCGTCTCTATGAATCTGGTTTGGCAGGGCCATGGGGAAGAATGGGATGGCCAAGAAGACACATATGGTGCGGGCAAAAACAATATATTTTTGGAAGGTCCAGCTGCTACAGTCTGCTCCTGGACCAATCCTATAATTTTGACACTCTTTCATGCATAATGTATTTAATTGACAGGTCCACGATCGGCATCCGCCATCTTGAGTGGTAAATCAAAAGATTAAAAATATCTTCCATGTCATGATGAACAAATTCATACCTGCTATTTCTCTACAATGGTTTTTCCTGATGCTATTTTAGCAAGCAAGAATTGTGTTTTTCCTTTAGCCGATGCGTAACTGTATTGACAAATAAAACAGGCAAATCCAAAAGGTCGGGTATAGACACTGAAAAGTGCGACCTACTGACTTTGCCAATGCTTGTTTATGTGGTACAGTCTACATCTATTGTTATAGTAATTTCCAATTAAAGTTTTATTTTTGTTATTAAAGAAATAGATGTGAACTTGTTTTTTAGGAAGCACTTGACACATTTCTCAATTTTGTAGTGTTGAAAATATCAACCTTTCCTATCCAATGTGATGATGTAAGAGACACTGTGGAGAAGGTAATTACCTAGGGTCACACGATGTATTCAAGTGGAAGTCAGGATCGATGCAAGGTTTCATAGATTAATGTTGTGCTGTTCGGCCTAGTATGGTTGCCTGTTTTTTCAAAACTTTATGTTTAATTCTTTGAGGATCTAAACCATCCGCGGAGTGCATGTTTCACTAGGATGGGTGGTGATAGCGCTGGGATGGTGACGTTTTAATGCAGAAGCTAAAATGAAAAGCAGATCACCCACCCTTAGTCAAATCATTGAGACCATTTTGTCTAGGTAACTAAACTTCTTTATTCATTGTCGCTGTTTCATGAATTAATTCATCCCCCACTTCTCGCTCGTCCAATTATGTATTCATTCATTGAGCCTTGCCGTCATGTCTCCAGTCTTCATCCAAATGATTATGAAAAATGTCTTCTAAAATGCACACTATTTCAAATTTTTCAAATTATTTCAAATTCACTATTTCCTGCTGGGAAAACTCCCCAACCCACATTGAAGTGATCAAGTTTGCGCGGTATGAGGGCTGGTCTGTTCAAATTTGCCAGGGCTGTTTTTAGTTTCCAGTCTGGCCCAGAGTGCTGCAAGTGAGCAAATGGCTCACAGTAGGAGGAAAATAAAACAATATACTGCTAAAATATAATTTTTTTAATCGTCTAGATAAAATAGTCACTTTCTTTGGGAAGTCAACATTCTTTGGTTTGTGTTTGTGATTTTACTCTTAATTAATCTCAAATGGGAATTTACATTCTCTATTCTGTAATAGGCATGTACAACAAAACACTGCTTTTCTTTTGTGACGGGAGAGGGAACATCAGCATCCATCCCCATCTCCCCCCACATATCCCTCGCCCCCCCAACCGGTCCGGTCCTGGTTGAATTTCTCAGAAAACTTTGCGTATTGGGCAAATCACATGGTTTGCCAACTTCATAGGTGAAGTTTAGGCCTTCGTCCATGCCTGCTGTCGACAGTGGGGGGGGGGCTTGGCTCCTCCATTAGAGTAGAAGAGTGTTGTCCCACCAACTAAAATGCCCCTAAAGCCCCAGAGATGAAAAATAAAAGGAAATTAAGTTAATTTATTACCATGTTATTTTTCATCAACCCGTCCTGAACTGAGTGTCAGGACCAAGGGAGGCCTGCTGAATAGAAGCAGCAGGGAGGAGGATGGGCAGCCTATGTACTTCAGTTTAAGGTGCGCATGTCCCTTTGCTAAGCTGTCTTGCGGTGGCCAGCCACACATGCACACTTTAAATCCCTTTACCCCAGCTGTCTTAAGACAGCTGGGTTAAGAGCAAGCAAAGGCCTCCAGTGCCCTCAGGAGCTGTGAGACAGGCCGCTCCCTCTAATCCTGCTGCTTCTCTCATGCTGGTTAACAGCATGACTGCAGCAGCAGGGTTAGTTAAGGGAGGTGGTTGGGGACCGAGCTGAACACCAGACTGCAGCGAGGAGGAGGACGTAAGTGGATTCTTATTTTATTTCCAGTGCCTGCGTGATAGTGTATGCAACCACTCACCATCCATTTACCCGCCCCACCACTCTCTGTAGATGGGCTTGGGACAGCCAATAGGTGACTGACACAGGTCATAGGCACAAGGTGGCAGGTCTGCATACAGCTGTAGATGCCCCATCTCAGGAGATTGAAGGCTTCTGACGAGAGGCTTCCAGCTACAGCTGAAACTTCTAGCCTGCAACGAGCTGTCCACAATCTATGTTTCCCCTTGCCTACATCATGTGACTAATTTAATTTAAACCTTATTGAAATTCTAAACTCTATGTCCCGTTAGGAAAGACCTGAAGTATTTTTAAAGGATTTTTATCAACAAAGAATTCTTTGTGGCATGCTTCTTAATTGAGTCCTCGCTCGGAATGTAACTGCCAAGTGGGCTGAACCTCTATCATAGTGTGAGCTCTTTGGATCTCAATCCTATTATTGGGGTCTGCAGAAATAAAATTACCTAAAGAGGATCCTCATATTTGGAAGTGTATTGTGAGGGCCCTTTGGCAATCCTAAAAATAAATGGCCAATGCTATTGGAGTATATTATAGTTTACATTATTCAGCTGGCTACCTCTCTGCCCATTGGGTCACCCGGCTTTCCTGAGGACCAAGGATATATATGATTAAGTAAACAAAGCATTTTGTGTCATTTTATTTACCCATTCATAGGGATGTAGTCATTCATTCAGGAATTTCAAGCAATGGCATGCATGCACAAATGAAATTGGTTTGTTCGACAGTGACAGACAGTGATAAGATCCTATTGGCTATGTGAGCCTTTCCCATCTCATGATCTAAGTTTGAACCTGCCCATTACATTTTTTTGTGTATTAAGTCTCACTACGGAAAAAAAAAAAATCAGAAGTGAACATTATTCACTCTACAAACTGGACTGTAAAGTGCGCCATCCAATGTTTTGCGTGTCTCTCTCTCACATCAACCTACGAGTATTCAGCCATTATCTATCATTCCATATTTGTCTGATGGCCAATGGACATAAAAGTTATTTAATTCATTACTTACTAGCAATTCACTATACTCTGAATACCCTGTTTCTTGTCCCAATACTTACTTCAATTAAGTGTTTCACCTGTACCCATGCCCAAGTGTCCTAGCCAGATCCAATCAAAAAGTTTCTCTTAACCCCTTCCTCTCCCTCCCTTCCCCTCTTCTATTCTCCAAGTACCCTTTACCAATATAAGGGCAAGCTACTCAAAACACGACCTGAACTTCCCATAGCCCAAGTCATTTGAGGAGGAGTCAGGTTGCTCAACGGGAAGTAATGGGGGGGGGAGGTATGTAGAACGTTGCATCGGGACAAAAAACAGGGTATTTAGAGTAATGAGAATTACCAGTAAATATTTAATTCAATACCTCCTCAAGCCTATTTCGCGTCCCAAAACTTACTTCAGTAAGGATATTCCAAAGCAAAAACAGAACAACCTGACTCCAACAAGAAACAGCCACAAACCACTGAATAATGCAACATTTCTTTAATGCAAAACAGAGGGTCATGACAGTAGGAGACCAGATTATTCATGGAACCACTGCAGCCAACACCTAGGAGCCAAAGGCCACTGGATCAAGGACATCCATCCTATATTGGGACACAAATTAGAGGGAGTGACCCATGTGGCTGCCTGCCAAATGTCCAGAATGGAAACGCCCTGAGCTTCCTCTGAGGAAGCCGCCATGCCTCTTGAAAAACCTCCCCGAATACCACCCAAAAGAGGGATCCATTGAGAAGCATAAGCCAGGAAATTGAAAGAGAGAATCCAACAACTCAAAGTAGTAGTAGAGGCTTTCAGGCCATGATTTAAGACACCAAAATTTGCAAAAAGGTTCTCACATTGGCAAACATTCTGAGTGCTAGAGAGATAAACATACATGGGTCGAACCACTTCCAAAGTGTTGAGGGATTCTTCATCAGGAGTAGCAGGTTATGGAAAAGGCAAAATGATATCCTGGCACTATTGAAATAAGGAGACCATCTTCGGAATAAAAGCAGGACCCAAATGCAAAACCAACCTATCAGAAAACAATTGCAAAAAGGAGTGTCGGATAGATAAAGAAGCCAGTTGACCCAAGCAACGCGCTGAGGTGATGGTGACCAGGAAAAACACTTTCAAGGAAAGATACTTCAAATCCACAACATCCTGAGGTTCAAAAGGAGCAGATTGAAGGGCCTGAAGAACTAAAGGCAGATCCCATGCAGGAACCACAGAGCGAACATGAGGTTTCAACAAAGAAAACCCCTTCAAAAGACGGTAACCAAGAGACAGCTTTTCCGGCATATTGAACGGAGAACAAAGGGCCTTCATACCAGCCCACTGAATTTGTTTTTTTTTTAATTGTTTATGCATAGAAAGGAACACATATAACTATGCAATACATCATAGCACATTACATTTAAGGAAAAATACAGTCAGTCGACCAACCAATGGCAGTACCCATTCAAGGCCCCTATCCGGGTTCACACATTGTGCTCTGACCTAGTAGGCATAGAGAAATAAACATTCATAGTACTAGACTAGGTCGAACCAACCACCACAAACGTATTGGGTACATTGATTAGTGGAGCCAACCACTACATATTCAGTGCAGTGCATTTCAATACATCAACTATCAAACAGACAGAACACTGTGATTATAGTCAGCACTGACAGAACAGAAAATAGTGCAGCAATGCCCATACTACATCGAAGGTATCACATGCACGCGGCCAAGGGGGGGTGGATGCCCAGGGGGGCACCTGTAAAACAGCCCATATACAAATCAGGGACAAAGATGTGGAGGAGTTCTATGCATGACGACCCCTACATCAATAGCCAACCCTGGAGTCACACCCACCATGATATCTCAAAACTCACAGCCATGCCTCTATGACCACCAACCTCATGCCATGAGTGGACTAACTATGTCCAAAGCTCAGCAGATGGAAGCGTCTGTTAAGGTGTCCTCCCCCTCACTCTCTCGTACACCAGATAACTCATTAATCATGTCATGCCAGAGCTCCAAGTCACGGTCAGCATGTTCATCCACTCGAACCCTTCGCAGGCGACACTCCTCTGCCAAGTCACTCAGCCAATCAGCACGCAGCGGGGAGTGCGGGCTAGCCCATTGAATCGCAATACGCCTCTTCGCCAAGATAAGCTCCAGCTGTGCAAATCTATACGCCATCTTACGACCCTTCTTAGGGACAGGGTGCAGGCCCAGCCGTGTCCTCCCTGAGTGCCTCCACTACCTGACGCCAAAAGGGCTGGACAGAGCTACAGACCCATGCCATATGATCAAATGAAGCAGATGCCGCCCCACAACGGCCACAGCTGTCAGGTCTTGAGGGGGATATTCTATGCAAGCGTTGAGGTGTCAGGTATGTTCTATGCAAGTAATAGAAGTGCGTTAACTTAAATCGAGCATTGCTAGTCGCATCTTGCACCAGTGAACAGGCTCTATTCCATTCCCCGTCCGTGAGCGCTACACCCAGGTTAGCTTCCCAGCAGCCCCTGCTTCTCTGCATCCCAGTTAGGCTATCACCCTTGAGAGCTTTATAAGTTCGGGACAGGAGACCGCAGTCACCTTCAGGGTCAAGAAGGGTCATCAGGAGGTGGGATTCAGCTGGCTCCTCCGGAAATGTCGCCCAAATCTCTCTGGCCGTCCGCGAGATGTTTGCATACTATAGGAACTGCCCCCGGCCCACTCCAAACAGGGACTCCTCTTCTTCCTTTGTAATAAACATGCCATTGTGGTAAAAGTCAACCGCATTATCACAACCCCCTGTGCACCACTTCGCAAAATCCATCACCTCAGCGGCCTTGACAAAGGGCCGGACACACCATAGCGGAAGCAGTCGCGCATACGGGGCCTTGCGTAGAACCCGCACAACCGCACTCTCCCAGGCTCTCAACACCTGTTCTGCCAAATAGGGGACACCCTGTGGAACCCAAGAGCCCTTCAATAGTATACGCGGGAGACGCTCCACACAGACAGAGCCAGTCAACAAATCCTTTTCCCAATTAGGAGTGCCCTCACACCACCAGACTGCGTACTGTAGTAACCCCGCTAGATAATATAGATAGAGGTCTGGCAGTCCCAGACCCCCACTAGCCAGGTCCAATTTCAGGAGTTCCATGCAGACTCTGCATCGTTTGCCCGCCCAGACTAAGGATAATAATAATCTATCCAGCTGCCAGAATAATGAGAGAGGAAGCTCACAGAGTGAATTCTGCATTACATACAGGCATCGGGGAGAACGATAATTTTTCTAAGTACGATTCTACCCATAACCGACAATGGGAGAGAGGTCCAGAATCGAACAGAGGCGCAGAGGCCCTCCAGTACTCTTCCCATGTTTAGAGTAAATTGCAGTTGTGGGGAGTGCGTCACTCGAACGCCTAAATATGTGAAGGACTCAGGGGGTCATTCCGACCCTGGCGGTCCATGACCGCCAGGGCCGGGGACCACGGAAGCACCACCAACAGGCTGGTGGTGCTTCCAGGGCTATTCTGACCGCGGCGGTAAAGCAGCGGTCAGAAAAGGGGAACCGGCGGATTCCCGCCGGTTTTCCCCTGGCCCAGGGAATCCGCCATGGGGATTCCGACCCCCTTCCCGCCACCCTGTTTCTGGCGGTTCTTACTGCCAGGAACAGGATGGCGGGAACGGGTGTCGTGGGGCCCCTGGGGGCCCCTGCACTGCCCATGCCACAGGCATGGGCAGTGCAGGGGCCCACTAACAGGGCCCCATGAAGATTTTCACTGTCTGCTTTGCAGACAGTGAAAATCGCGACAGGTGCAACTGCACCCGTCGCACCCCTGCAACTCCGCCGGCTCCATTCGGAGCCGGCTTCCTCGTTGCAGGGCCTTTCCCGCTGGGCGCCCTTTTGGCGGTCGCCCGCCGGCCCAGCGGGAAAGCCAGAATGGCATCCGTGGTCTCCTGACCGCGGAGCGGCCATTTGGCGGTCTCCCAAGACAGCCCCAAAGAGGGTAGCTCTAGCGCCAACAATGTCGACAGACGTGCCATCAGGAATAATACCGTTTTGTGCCAATTTATTCGGAGCCCGATACCTGCCCAAAAATGTCCATCATACCCAACAAGAGGGGGACCGCTCGCTCCGGGTCTGTGACTGTAGTTGTATGGCCGGAGGCTTCATAGGCAACATGAACAGCAGTGGCGACAAGGGGCACCCCTGCTGTGTGCCTCGTTCGATAGTAAAGGACTCCAACACTATCGCTGCCGTGACCAGCCCACTGAATTTTAAAGGAGCTACCACCAGACCCTTTTGAAAGCCTTCCTGCAGAAATTGAAAAACTCGAGCAGCAGGACAAGAGACTGGATCCAAAGAGTGAGCATCATACCACTGAATAAAAGTAGACCAATGATGAGCATAGGCCTTCCTAGTAGACCCTTTACGAGACCGCTGAATGGAAGCCATCACAGGAGAAGAGAGGTTGTGCAACTTCAAACCCCTTCTTTAGAAAGCCAAACCGCCAACATCTGTTGACAAGTGGCAGGTGGAAGAATCAGTGTCTGGAGAGAACACAGATGGCATGGTAGAACCAATTCTGGTGCTGTTGACATTAACCGCAAAACAGAGGAAGCCACCACATCCGAGACCAAAACGGGGACACAAAATGAGGGACACTTTCTCTCTCTAAAGGCTGGCCAAGAGTTTGGGCAAAAGAGGGAACAGATGGAAAGCATACAGGAGAACAGGAGGCCAGAGAAGGTATATAGTATCCATGCCTCACACCCTGGTTATGGGGAGCTGGAGAAAAAGGTTGTAAGGAGAGAATTCTCTGCGGAAGTGAAGAGGACAGCCAGAGGAGTGCCGAACCCGTGACACAGTTGAGTGAAAACACCTGGATCCAGACAGAATTCAAGGGAAGAAGGAAAGATCCTGCTGATTTTGTCGGATAGAACATAGTCTTTCCCACAAATATACGAGGCAAACAGGGAGAGAAGGTGAGACTCTGTCCAACTCCCCACCTGGAAAGCCAGAGAGGCAAGGGAGTGGGAGCCTGTGCATGACTGTTTGTTGATGTCCGATTTGCCCAAAGTGTTGTCCATCTGGACTTGAGAAGCCTCAAAAATCGAGGCTTCTTGAGGAACTGATTCAGTAGTTGGAGACTGAAAATGAGTCAAACCTTTCCCCCCAGCTTGGGAACCAAAAAGACCGGGGAGTGAAACTCCTTCCCTTCTTGCCCTTCCGGCCCCCTCTCCCAGGGTGTTTACCAAGGTTATGGCCCCCCTGGTGGTACATTTTCATGGACTGGGGGTGATGATTCATTCCTATCTGGACAATTGTCTTACCCACCATCCTCGTCTGACTGTGTTCTGGTCTCAGATTGTTCTGGTGTGGCATGCCCTGGAGCGTTTTGGCCTCCTGTTGAATTGGGAGAAATCTCCTCTGACCCCGAAACAGGATCTTCAGTTCATTGGGGCTTGTTTCCAGATGGCTGTGGGCAGAGTCAGCCTTCCTTGGGACCGTGCGCTGGGGTTGTGCAATCTGCTTTGGTCTATGGGTCTGAAGAGCACTGCAACGTCTTAGGAATGGCTGCAAGTTGCAGGTCACATTGCATGTTGTCTTTGAATTTTGCTTTGTTTTTAATTTTTGTTCACGTCAGTGGTTGGTTGTCCTGATTCCTGTTGTTGTTTCTTTTCTTCAAGCTTCCTGTGTCTTTGTCACCCCCTGGGCTTATCTACACATTGGTCCTCTGGTCCAGCATCTGCTGTCTCATTGGACCCCACATTGGCAGTCATTGGACTCTCTGGTTCCACTGTCCCCCTGCATTTGGTACTTGGCCCAGTCGTGGCTCAGTCCCTGCAACTTGACATGGGGTGTTTCCCTGGCACTTCCTGCTCAGATGGTGATAGCAGGAACAGGCAGTAGCAACCACTATGGCACATCAAAAGTGAAAAACACACTGCGCACCTGACGGAAAAAGAAAGAAAGAAAGACCAGGGAGATAGGAGAAGCCAGTGCATACCACCCAACCTCGCCGACTGCCTAACACACTAGGGCACGCAAGCAACTCATCCCAGTACGCCAAGGGAGACCCATACTAGTCATCAAGGTAATGAACTGCGATCACTGAACCTCGCAGTGTCAGAAATGCCAGAAGCGAAGCAACGTGAAGTAAAACAGGGCACCGGTAACACAAACACTATTCCGACATGGACCTCGAAGCCGAAGTCTGTAGCAGAGAAACCCACACCTAAAGCCTGCAGTGGAGCACAGAGAGGGCACACAAGAATTCACCATGCCACTGGAATGTGGAGAGAGAGAACCTACAGCCAATGCAAAACACAGCACACAAGCCCAGCAAGTGCACGGAGCGAACCACATTCTAGATCATGGCCGGCAGCGGCAGCAGGACCAAGGGCATACAGGTAAGCACAGCAGATCACAAGCACCTCCAGGTCTTCTCCTCAAAAACCCTAGCAAAGCGCCCAGTATAGTGAATCCTAGTTTGTTTTAATGGGATACAGGAGTTAGCTTAGCCTTTGGCGTGCAGACTCGTGCCCCGTCAACTAGTGACTTTTTCCCCAGTTATCTTGCTCTGTTTTAGCACATTTATTTACTTAAATCTTTAAAGATGGCTGCCTTGTTTTAGGCAAGGCCTATGTTTTAGTTTCCTGTTATCAGTCCTACTGCGCTATTCGTCAATATCAAGCGACAAAGATAAACAAACTGTAGGTACTTTCCCACGCTTTCGAGGGAATTGTTTAGATCAATTACTGTCCCAAGCATGTCTTGTTATCTATTGTTTGGGAACAGACCTAGGTCAGGGGTCCAAGCAGATCCGTATAAATACTCCTCACTTAAACAGATAGTCAGATGGATTCTGACCAGATGCCCTCGCTGCTATCGATGCTGCACGTCGCCTTGACGCTGACCCAGTCTTCGTGTCCCTACAGAGTCTGAGCTAGAGACCTCATTCCAAGGTAACGAGGGTTGGGGGCTCTTCTCAAGGACATGGCTTTGACAGATTACGTTTAACATACCTAGCTCTCCCTTTAGGTTAGAGTATAGGCCTATCATGGTAGGCTATCAGGACATGTTTCACATCTCATGTCTTTTCATGTTATTGCAAGATGGTGGGGGTCTTTGTATTAATGACTCTTGTCTTTATCATTCTGTTTTCTGCACTGTTCATTATCCTAATCATCGCAGCCTATGCAACTTATCGCAGAATGCAGTTTTGCTAAATAAAAACTAATGAAATCTTACTGCATCTTCATTGCCTGTGTTTGAATGAGACATGTTGTTAATGTGAGAAAAGGGTAATCTCCGTTTATACACAACACTCCCTGAAATGTCATACTTTTGAGTCCATGTATAAAGGATGCCACAAATAATCTTTTACTGTTCGGGTTTCTGGTGAGGTGCCGCTTGTGAGCAGGGAGGGTTGGGTAAACAGTTGTGACTTGTTGTAGGACTGGCATATTCGCCTACAAACATAAGTACTGTCATTCTTAAACCAGCAGCCTTCCCTAGAGCAAGAGTCCAACTACAACACCAGCACCATGCAAAACATGGGAAAACACACTCATGGGAATGAAACAACAACCCCAAGAGGCCAAGCTTCTCAGGGCTTACATGACAGGAACAGGACCTGAGCAGACAGAAAAAAAATAGGTCGTTTTATGGGCTCCTTGCCCTTATATTGGTAAAGGGTACTTGGAGGATAGAAGGGGGGAAGGGAGGGGAGGGGTTAAGAGGAACTTTTTGATTGGATCTGGCTAGGACACGTGGGCCTGGGTAGAGGTGAAACACCTAATTGAAGCATGTTTTGGGACAAGAAATAGGGTTGAGGAAGTAATAATGTATTATGTCATAGGAAGTAATTTACATGCGCAGAGTTTAAATGACCCGCAATACTTCCCTCGGCTTAGGAATTGGAAAACTTATGGGATGTAGTTTGTACTCTTGATCCAAGGTTCAGACAAAACTCTGATTTGCCTCTTGTGAAAGAAAACATTTAAAAAGAAGTTGCAATGTGTTAATGGACCCAGTGGAAAAAATTGCATCAGCAGGGCTATTAAAGAAGGGTAAACTGCATTTCGCAGGTACTCACGGCTTTAAAGTTATAACATTTTATTAACACTTTCTCAAGTATAAACTGCCTCAAGGTGATGACCTTCAACAAATGTTAATGGATGTACCTTTTTATGTATGCGTCAGATGTACACTGTAGTGTTCAGTGACTAGAAGAGCACATAGGCGGTCATTAAAACATTGGTGGTAAAAAACGCTTACCGCCGTGCAGAAGACCGCCAACACACCGCCGCGGCCGCGGAATTCCGCCACAGCTATTATGACCCACAGCACGGAATCCGCCAAAATTCAGACACCCACACAAGTCCGCCACACCAAAGGTCAGTGGTAAACTGGCAAAAACAAAACCTCCACCGTCACGCCAACAGAAATATGTGGGCATATCACGACACACAAATCCATGCGGAGGTCTTTCAAAAGCGGTATTCCAATGGCGGTACACACCGCCGCGCTCAAAATACACACACTCTTACAAAACACTACCACATTGGACAATTGAAAATACACACACCTGATACACACACACACACCACTCCCACACACTCAATACAATATAAAACACACACCCACATCGCCCACAAACCCCTATGACCACAATTGAGAAAGAAGCACAGAGAGAGACACCACCATCAACAATACTAACATCCACAGGCACACCAGACCATCACCCACATAACTTCCACGCACCTCACACAACACCCCACTACATATCAGCACACTTATCACCACACACATGACCCTACACATCACCCACACCACCCCATGGCACGGCAAAGACACCCCAGGTTCTCGGAAGATGAGCTCAGGGTAATGGTGGAGGAAATCGTCCGGGTAGAGCCAAAGCTATTCGGATCACAGGTGCAGCACACCTCCATTGCAAGGAAGATGGAGCTATGGCGGACAGGGTCAACGCAGTGGGACAGCACCGAAGGAATCGGGATGACATTAGGAAGAGGTGAAACACCTACGGGGGAATGTGTGTTCCGTGTTCTCAAGACACCACCTTGCGGTTCAGCGGACTGGCGGCAGACCCCCACCTCCTCCCCCACAACTAACAACATGGGAGGAGCAGGTCTTGGTGATTCTGCATCCTGAGGGCCTCGCAGGAGTAGATGGCGGAATGGACTCTGGTAAGTCAAATCTTAACTATTACATCCCCCACCCTACCTGCATGCCATCACATACCCCCACCCTCACCCCATCACTCCAACTCTTCACAAATGTCCCGACATCACAAACCACACATCCCAACACCAAGCCCTGCATGCAACACCAAAGCATGGACACCCATCACCAAAGCATGCCCACTGCACAAACCCATACACCCACCTAAACCATCATCACACAAGGTCCCACACAGGACTGCAAGCACTGGGGTACACGGTTACCCACCCATTGCACACCATGGCACACAGAGATGTAATAAACATCCTTTTATACCCCTGCAGGACCCCTACCCAACGTCACCGGACAGGCGGGTCCACTCATGTCCACACCACCAACAGAAGAGGCCCACAGTGATGACAGCAGCTCTGTCCAACTGGATCTAGATGACCAGCCCGGCCCATCGGGGACCTCGGGACAGTCGTTTCCCATCACACAGTCACAGGCCACTACACACCTTCCCCTCTCTGGAAACACCAGCACAGCACCCACCCAGCGGGCCCATACCTCTGTCCCCAGGACACGTCAAGCAGCAGTGTGTCCACCACTACAAGGAACCCAGGCTAACCCACCACACCAACAACAACAGGGACCTGGGGACAGTGGTAGTGGGCACACGGTCCAGGGGACAGAGGCCCAGGAACACAGGGGAACTGGGAGGGCTGCTGTGCGACGGGGGAGGACAGGCCAAGGGAACCCACTCTCCACGAGGCCCTCTCCAACATCATGGGAGCCTACCACCACTCCCAGGAGACAATGGCAACGGTACTGGTCAAGTTTCAGGAGACCCAGCGCCTGCAGGAGGAACAGTATTTGGGATTCAGGGAGGAACTCAGAGCCATCAATTCCACCCTGGGCACCATCGTAGGGGTGCTGAAGGAAGTACTCAACACCAGGAGGGACACTGTGGCACAACAAGGGGCCCCTGACACTAGCCTGGATGAGGAACTGCCCACCACCTCCGCTGGCGCTAGTGGACAGGAGGCACCGCCACAGGACCACCACACCAGCACCCCACCCCCTGCAGAGGGAGAACCACCCCGCAAACGGTCCCTGAGATCCAGGACAAAGACAGAGAATGATGCCAAGACCCCTGCCAAGAAATGAGACCACCCTGAATGTCACCCTGTCCATCCTTAAACTGCCCCAGCTCTACTTCCTATGCCCCTTTGGGCAATGCTCCTGTGAGACTAATAGACTGGACTCTGCCATGGACATACCTCCACCATCACCCCTAACCATTTTGCAACCCCCTCCAATATTGAGCACTTAAATAAACACCCTTGAAGTACAAAACAATCTGGAGTCAGTCTGTGATTTCGAAATAGTGTATGAGCAATTACTGTGTCAAAAGCTCATTCAATTGTAATGTCAACATTCCTATGTCACACAGCTCTAGTCCATGAAGAATCAAAGCAGATGTTACACAGTGGGACCCACATCTGTGAAATCGTAAGGGAAAGTGACAACTCAGTGACCATAAACTGGGTGAAAACGACAGACAGTAGAGAGGTAGTAGTGTTAAAGTACATGTAGTAGGCAGGTTTGTATTCTTACATGTGTCTCACTGGAAATATTGCAGGATCACCGAGTCCCTGTTGTCGATGTCCTCTTCTTCTGCTTCCTCGTCTTCACTGTCCACAGCCTCCACAGCTGCAACAACACCGCCATCTGGACCATCCTCCTGCAGAAAAGGCACCTGTTGTCACAAAGCTAAGTTGTGAAGCATACAGCAGGCCACGATGATCTGGAACATCTTCTTTGGTGAGTAGAGTAGGGATCCACCTGTCATATGGAGGCACCGGAACCTGGCCTTCAGGAGGCCGAAGGCCCGCTCGATTATCCACTGTGTTCGCCCAGGGGCCTCATTGTAGCATTCCTCTGCCCTTGTCCTGGGATTCCTCACTGTGGTCAGTAGCCATCACAGGTTGGGGTAACCAGGGTCACCTGCAAATGGCGAGGGACAACTGTTAGACACACACTAACCTGTAGGGATAACCCCAGACCCAGACAAACATTCCCACTGTCTTGCTTCCAGGTGCTCACCTAATAGCCACACACAGTGCCTCTGGAGTTGACCTATCACATAAGGGATGCTGCTATTCCGCAGGATGAAGGCGTCATGCAGTGAGCCAGGGAACTTGGCATTAACATGGGAGATGTACTGGTCAGCCAAACAGACCACCTGGACATTCATGGAATGATAACTTTTTCTGTTCCTGTACACCTGTTCACTCGTGCTGGGGGGGACCAAAGCAACATGTGTCCCATCAATTGCACCAATGATGTTGGGAATATGTCCAAGGGCATAGAAATCACCCTTACTGTAGCCAAATCGCCCAGCTCAGGGAAAACAATGTAGCTCCGCATGTATTTCAGCAGGGCAGACAACACTCTGGACAACACCTTGGAAAACATAGGCTGAGACATCCCTGATGAAATGGCCACTGTTGTTTGAAATGACCCACTTGCCAAAAAATGTAGTACTGACAGAACCTGCACTAGAGGGGGGATCCCTGTGGGTTGGCGGATGGGTGACATCAGGTCTGGCTCCAGCTGGGCACACAGTTCCTGTATAGTGGCTCGGTCAAGCCTGTATGTCAGTATGACATGTCTTTCTTCCATTGTCGACAGGTCCACCAGCGGTCTGTACACGGGAAGATTCCTCCATCCCCTCGCAAGTCCCAGCGGACGGTGCCTAGAAAGGACAACATGGAGCACAGAGTCAATCAACCCACAGGTACGTTCCCACAGCTTGCACAGTACACGATTCTCATTGCATTGAATGGCTTGTATGAGTGTTGATGCAAGGCCTAGGCATGTGTGACGCACTAGAAATTAAGATATGGGGGCCCTTGAAATGGCGGCTGCCTGACCTGTGAAGTGCGACAGTGGATGTGAGGTCAATGCGCTGGCGTGGCACACCGTGGCGGTAGGCGGTCGAAGACTGCGGCGCAAAGCCGCATTGGTTAACATTGAACCCTATGGGTTTCAGGAGCCAATGACGATGTGCGCCTGCAGTCGTGGTACGCCCCGCCGCGGTACGCACCGCCGCGGGCGTGACCGCCATTTTCTATCTGCTTAATCACTCGATACCTGATCATTCACAGGAGAGGACCTATACTGCAAGTGCTGCTGTGACCTCGGTCTGTAAGAGACAACGGCTGCTGCGACTGGGGAAAGGGCCCCTGCCTTCACTTCTGAAGAATTGGAGAAACTTGTGGATGGGGTCCTCCCCCAGTATGCGCTACTCTACGGTCCTCCAGACCAACAGGTAAGTACACTGGGACCATGCTTTGTGGCCAATGCCTGGGTTGAGTGGGGTGAATGAAAGATGGTGGGGAGGGGAGCGAATGAGGCATGCATCAAACGACAGATGAGAGCATGTGCCACATGGCAAGGGTGGAGATGGGGGGCCACTCACATCGAGCATGCAGAAGGTGATGATCTTTTATTTTCTCCCCCTGTACATATCACATAGGTCAGCGCCCATCAGAAAATCGACATTTGGCGTGCCATCGCCAAGGATGTCCGGACCCTGGGGGTCCACAACAGACAGGGCACCCACTGCCGGAAGAGGTGGGAGGACATCCGCCGCAGGAGCAGGAAGACCGCGGAGGCTCTGCTGGGGATGGCCTCCCAACGTAGGAGGGGTGCCAGTCATACCTTGACCCCCCTGATGTCCCGGATCCTGGCGGTGGCCTACCCCGATTTGGATGGGCGCGTGAGGACATCACAGCAGACACAAGGGGTGAGTACAAGCACATTCTGCTGATTTTGCGCACATTGGAGGTGTCTGGGTGGGGGAGGAGGGCTATGGGTATCCCTAGGCCAGGGTGATTTCTGTAGGCTAGGCCCCTCCGTTAGGCATGGCCCTGTGCCACCGCCCCCCACCTCTGTAGGTTGCCTAGTACAGCTATTCATGGCCCTGTGTCACCTATGTGTGGAGTTGTCGTCCATAGGCTTGTAGGCCATGTCCCACGGATTGAGTAGTGTACCCCAAGTGCGCGGCGTAGTGCAGGGGGCTTCTGTGTCTGTCCTCTCCGTCAACTGTGTCGCCAATGCATGCACTCAACATGTCTTTGTTTCTCCACCCCCCCCCCTTTTTTGGTGGTCTTCTTGTTCATGTGTGCATTAGCATCATCAGGCGGAGGAGAAGTGGCATCGGAGCACGAGGGAGCTGCATCTCACATGGCCATGGAGGGCCATGCAACTGACTCGGATTTCACCAGAGAGACGGAGGGCGAGGGGAGCTCCACAGCGGGGACACGTGGTGACACCAGCGACACAGACACGTCCTCGGAAGGGAGCTCCCTTGTGGTGGCGGCAACATCCGTTCCCCCCGCAACAACAGGTACAGCCGCCACCCAGCGCACCAGCTCCGCCCTCCCAGCAGCCCCTCAGCCTTCGCCCCGTGCCCGCTCACCCAGGAAGGTGGGCATCTCCTTCGCCCCAGGCACCTCAGGCCCTGCCCCAGTTACCCCTGCTGCCCTCAGTGAGGAAGTCATTGACCTCCTGAGGACGCTCATTGTTGGGCAGTCTACCCTTTTGAATGCCATCCAGGGTGTAGAAAGGGAGGTGCACCGGAGTAATGCATACCTGGAGGGCATTCATTCTGGTCAGGCTGCCCATCAGCGATCGTTCAACGCTCTGGCCTCAGCACTGACGGCAGCCATTGTCCCTGTCTCCTGCCTCCCTCCTCCAACTTCCTCAACCCAGTCCCACTCCCCTGTACCTCTGCCTATCCCAGACACACCTACAGACCAGCCTGCACACACCTCAACACCCAAGGGAAGCTCATCCAGACATAAGCACCACACATCACACAAGCATTCACCCAAGCAACATCCACATGCAGACATGCTAACAACCACTGCCTCCTCTGCATCCCCCTCCTCCTCATCTCCCTCCTCCCTCCCTGTGACGTCTCCACTCACACTTGCATGCACAACATCTTCAGCCACTACGTCCATCACCAGCACACCCACCAGAACACTCCGCACACGTGCAGTCACCACCCCCACTACCATTTACACATCCCCTGTGTCCTCTCCCAGTGTGTCTGTCACCCCCTCTTCCAAACCACACAAACGCAGGCAGCCACCCACCCAACAGCCATCCACCTCACGACAGCCTCCAGCACAAGCACCTGCACCCAAAGACACCAGACTTCACTCTCCTACAACCACATCCTCTTCCTCCACTCCCATACCCACTACAACTACCCGTCCCTGTCTTTCTAAATTGATTTTCCTTTCCAACCTTGACCTCTTTCCAACAACTGACCCACCCCCTCCATCTCATAAGACTCCAATCAGCACCTCAGCCACCACAAAACCTGGACCTACAAAGACAATAGTCCAAGGATTTTGGAGTCCACCACCTTCAAGGCCAGCTACTTTGGCTAGGAGTAAAGAGGCGGCCAGCCAACACCCTGAAAAAAAAGCCAAGAAAGCCAGTTCCTGGCGCGACAGGCCAAAGACAGCAGGCTCCAAAAGCACTACCCTGGCACCGTCAGGGAGTGGGGTGCCACAGACGAGCAGGGAAGGGTAGGAAGGGCAGCACGCCCGACAAGTCCGGCAGCAGGCGAGCTGCCCAGGAGGGCCCCACCAGCCCCATTCCCGGTGTGCAGGAGGACACCCACGGGCCCGGGACGGCAGCACAGGAGGGCCCCGCAAGCGAGAAGACAGATGTGCATGAAGGGCCCGGCAGCCACATGTCAGGTGGCGAGTGAAATCCATGTAATGGCCGGATCTGGTGACCTGGACACACATGTCAAGCACCGCTGAACAGGGCCTTTCAAGTCAAGAACCACTGAACAGGGCACCGCCGTCTCAAGAACCGCTGAACAGGGCCCTTCAAGTCAAGCACCGCTGAACAGGGCCCTTCAAGTCAAGAACCGCTGAACAGGGCACCGCCGTCTCAAGAACCGCTGAACAGGGCCCTTCATCTCAGGCACCACTCCGCTGGGCCCTTCAACTCAAGCACCGCTCCGCTGGGCACCGCCATCTCTGCACCGCTCCGCTGGGCACCGCCGTCTCTGCACCGCTCCGCTGGGCCCTTCATCTCAAGCACCGCTCCGCTGGGCACCACCGTCTCTGCACCGCTCCGCTGGGCCCTTCAACTCAAGCACTGCTCTGCTGGGCACCGCCGTCTCTGCACCGCTCCGCTGGGCCCTTCAACTCAAGCACCGCTCCGCTGGGCACCGCCGTCTCTGCACCGCTCCGCTGGGCCCTTCATCTCGAGCACCGCTGCGCTGGGCACCGCCGTCTCTGCACCGCTCCGCTGGGCCCTTCAACTCAAGCACCGCTCCGCTGGGCACCGCCGTCTCTGCACCGCTCCGCTGGGCCCTTCATCTCAAGCACCGCTCCTCTGGGCCCTTCAACTCAAGCACCGCTCCGCTGGGCACCGCCGTCTCTGCACCGCTCCGCCCTTCAACTCAAGCACTGCTCCGCTGGGCACCGCTGTCTCTGCACCGCTCCGCTGGGCCCTTCATCTCAAGCACCGCTCCGCTGGGCACCGCCGTCTCTGCACCGATCCGCTGGGCCCTTCATCTCAAGCACCGCTCCGCTGGGCACCGCCATCTCTGCACCGCTCCGCTGGGCCCTTCAACTCAAGCACCGCTCCGCTGGGCACCACCGTCTCTGCACCGCTCCGCTGGGCCCTTCATCTCAAGCACTGCTCCGCTGGGCACCGCCGTCTCAAGCACGGCTGGCCCATTGGCAGAAGGTGCAGGCCCGCATCTGTGTCGGGCAGGGCTGCACGAAGCACTCTGGGCACCATGCCTCCTCCAGAACCAGTGGAGTCTGTAATCCACTTGTGAGACTGTGGCTTTGCACTCCCCAGGATGGCACAGTGGGCAATCCACCCACTGTAGAGACTTGCGAGACTGTGGCTTTGCACTCCCCAGGATAGCACAGTGGGCAATCCACCCACTGTAGAGACTTGTGAGACTGTGGCTTTGCACTCCCCAGGATGGCACAGTGGGCAATCCACCCACTGTAGAGACTTGTGAGACTGTGGCTTTGCACTCCCCAGGATGGCACAGTGGGCAATCCACCCACTGTATAGACTTGAGAGACTGTGGCTTTGCACTCCCCAGGATGGCACAGTGGGCAATCCACCCACTGTAGAGACTTGTGAGACTGTGGCTTTGCACTCCCCAGGATTGAACAGTGGCCATGGAGGCCCCTCGTGGATCTGGCGTCGTGGACTCATCTGGCTGAGGTGCCCCCCCTTCCATTCCCCCTGAGGTGCCTGTAGTTTTGCTATCTGATGCCCCTGCAGTGTTCTCTCCATTGGAGTCGGGTATCCTGTGTGGGCTTTGCCCATGTGTTTAGGCCCATTGGCCCACGAACAATGGCTGATACCCAATTTGGACTGGACAATTTACATATGTATATATAGTTATAGATGTTTGATATATTTTTTTACTTAGCCGTACAATATACTTCAAATTTCATGGTCATTTTTTTTTGTCTTTGCTTTCTTCCGTGGGGTTTGGGGGTGTCACTCTGAGTTGTTGCTCTGCATTGATGTGTATGTAGTTGTGGGTGAGGGTGAGGGTGGGTGTGTCGCGTATGTGTGTCCCCGTAATTTTTTGCCTCCACCCTCCCCTGTGTCGTAGGTGCAGAACTCACCGTTGTCTTCTGCGCCGGCGTTCGTGCTCCTGGTAGAGGAGCAGGAAGACAATAGCTGGTAGGATGTGTAGTTCGGGTTCCATGCTGTCCAGATTCCTCGTGGAGTGTGTAGAGGTGAGCGTTTTCCGTTCGTAATGGCTGTTTCCGCCGTGTTTTTATCGGCGGGGCTACCGCCCCGGAAAGGGTGGCGGATTGGTGGGTTGTGATAGGCTGGGCGGTACATTGTCTCCCGCCTGTCTGTTGGCGGTGACCGCCGTGCTGTTTGTTTGTCCCGCCGTGGCGGTCGGAGTGTTAAAGTGGCGGTCTCTGTTGGCGGTTTCCGCCAGGGTCAGAATTTCATTTTTTTTACCGCATGCCTGTTGGCGGGTTGTCCGCCGCTTTAACACCGACCGCCTGGGTTGGAATGACCCCCATAGTGGTATAGTTCTGATGGAGACTGAAAAATATAAATCTAAAATACAGACGATGTTGGATGAACCCGAGCACTATCAAAAGGCTAAGAACAGCTGGCAGATACGGGTCAGACAAGAAATATTAAAACTGAGCAATGATGCACTAAGTAAAGGTTTAATCTGCCAACAAGAATTTCAATATCTGAACCCACAGACGATTAGGACCCCTGTCTTCTACGGAGTACCTAAAATACATAAAAATAAATAAGATCCTCCGCTTCGGCCGATTGTCTCTACAATAGGGTCACTGACAGAACCTTTGTCGAAATATGTAGAGAAATATCTGAACCCTAGAGTGGCTAACATTCCTGCGTATATAAGAGATACAGGACACATCATCTCTAAGTTGGAAGGTACTCCCTTCAATCATTCCATTCAGATCCTAATAACTATGGATATTGAAGCCTTATATACGAACATTCCACAGAGAGAAGCATGGCAAGCAGGGGCCTGTCTTTTCGAAAGAGAAGGTGTGACAGATCATCTCCTATTTGTCCTACAGTGTCTAAATATCGTCTTACAAGAGAATTATTTTGAATTAAACTGAAATTTATATCAACAAAAGAAAGGAGTTAGCATGGGGGCAGCCTGCGCCCCCAGCGTAGCTAATATCTATGTGGGCTCCTTTGAAGAAACTCATATTTAAAATGAAATAGCACCCTTTTATGAAAACATACAGTTTTGGTCTTGATACATAGACAACATCTTTTTCATTTTTACGTGACATGAAGAACTCTTCAAAGAATTCAGTGAATGGATTAATGTATGTGATCCAAATTTAAGGTTTATCATCCACACAAGTCGAGAAAAGGTAGAGTTTCTTGATATCTGGATTGGACATAATAACTTCCAACTAGAGATGTCCCTGTATACTAAACCCACTGCCAAAAATACCATACTCCATTTCGATAGCTTCCATCCCACTAGCCAAAAACAGGGAATCCCTTTTAGTCAGTTCCTACTTATTCGTAGGAACTGTACCAGTCTATGTGATCTTGAATATCATGGCGATATCCCACAGCAGAAATTCCTTCTGTGAGGATACCCTAAAAGACTAATTAAGGATTCCTATAAAGGAGCAAAATACTATAACAGGGCTCGTATGTTTGATAGACAGAACAGAAGTCCAAAATCACAGATGGTGTGCGTTGTGCAACATTCCAATCTAAATGAAAAAATCAGAAGAATAATTTTGTCCAGTTGGAGTATCCTTAATAGTGATCCCAATCAGCCATCATTGGAACGTCCTCTTCTTGCTTTTCGAAAAAATCAAAACATCTCCAACAAACTAATTAGAGCATATTTGCCCAAAAGTGAAAGTTTCTGCCAGAAATCCATCTGTGGAGAACAACCAATTAAAGGCAACCACAGGTGTTGTACCTGTAAGGTCTGCCCTGGAGCCATTGTGGGAGACTCCCTTCAATGGAAGCAAAAAAACTATCAGCTTACCGAAATGACAAACTGTAGAACAGCTAATTGTGTCTACCTGATTTGCTGCCCGTGCACATTGGTGTATGTCGGTGAGACAGGGAGAGAAGTCTGGGTAAGAATACTTGAATACATGTCCAACATATGTAATGGCAAGGAGGGGGCTCTCCTAGTTCAACACTAGAAACATCTTTGCCATAAGGTAGAAGATCTAACATGGACCATACTGGAAAAGATTAAGAAGTCAGGGTCTATTGAGGAGAGCAAGATTAGGAGGAAACAGGAGGTCTTTTGGATTTTTGCCCTAGACACCTGTGATAGAGGCTTGAATGAATATATCCCATGGGAAAATGCCATTGGCTAACTGTATCTGTACTTTATACCTAAAACTAATTTGCAAAGATGCCCATTTTTTTTAAACAGCCTCTTTCCCTGCTCCACTTAGGATAGAATAGTCCTATTCTATAGAACCCTTTTCATTCTTTCTTCTGTCCTCTGGGAAGTTCTCTTCATTTGGAGTTAGTCCCTTATAAGAAGGCGGCCACTCTCTCAGCGCATAACTGCTCAGCAGGACTAATGAGAGAACTTTGTGAGGTTCCCTTGATAGGCCGTAAGAAAATTTCTTAAAATTTCTTAACATTTGGTACTTGGCGGTAGTGAACTTTAATTTTATGTACCGGCCCATGCGTGGAACGTAAAATTAATCGATCGAACGGAAATGGAACGATCTGAACTAAGATCGCTCCACTGTAATCTACAGCTGAGTCTCTCAACACTAGGTCTCTCAATATGGTGTCCACTAATGTAGTGCACGACCACATCTTCGTGCACAGTCTAGTGACTCCTGCAACTCCCCTTATGTGATCACATGGATAAAATAGAGCGCAAAGGTCGGGCAGCCGCGATAGGAAATAAACGCTGCCCTATTGAACATCCAGGTAAGGAGAACAGCTTTTTCTCCCGTACCCAGTCTGTAACCCTAGAATTCCCCTCAATAACTATAGCTCGTGTAATGTCATCCACTCATAAAGCTAATAACTAATCAGCTTCTCCATCTCTTTGTGTGTTTTTGTCTTCGTGTTAAGACCATTTCGGACTACATATGCGGCCAATCAGACGATAATGAAATAGAACACCATCTCCAGCAATTACCATACTAGATTCAGGTGATCAAAATGCTTCCATCTATACAAAATTCTTTTTATTTTAGCTTGTTGAAAGGATTGCAACTATTTGAAATTTAGTGCAGCCTTATTGGTATTCTGGCTTTAGATTTCTTTCTATTGATTGTAGTATTATCTTCTATTAGAATTATAATTTCCTAACAACAACAAAGGACACCTCTTTCTGTATCTCCGAAAGTGGAAGATTCTCATCTGAGAAACTATATTTGACTCTTGCAACAGGTATTATAAAAGACAATATATTATTACTATTAATTCCACAGAGCACATGGGTGTATGTTTCATAATTTTTGAAGAAGACGAGTGACCAGTTTGGGGTTCTGTTTTTATATAGTAACAACTTACTTTATTTATCATCCCTAAACTGGCCCACGTCTAGGTCTTAAATCTTCACATTTGCTCACCCCTTGAATGTCAGCAAATCTTTCCTCAGAAACACTTTCTCTAGACTGGTCTCATTCACTCACTGTTTGTTTGTTGTTTTTTATTGGCGCATCTCACTATATCAAGTGTATGTGGCCAATAAGCAGACACTGGATGTGGGTCTCTATGTATGAGTGTATAGGTAAAAAGTTGGTGGTGATACAACTAGGGACTCCTATACTTTAAGCTTCGTCTGTATGTGTTTGTTTGTACTAGATATCTCCCATATCCGTGGCATATATCCAGAACTTGGCACAGGAAGTTGTCAGAATGTTCGGTTGTTGGGCCTGCATCAGTAATGGACTATAACACTGGGAACTGCCCTGATGAAGGTGGCCTCAATAATGGAGGATTACAGAAACGCGCGTAGGCTATAGGTTCCTACTGTGTCTCATTTGAGATTGTTGTAACATTATCACTTTACTTGGTCATAGGTCCCTACTGTATTTGAGTTTAAGATTGTTGTACCATCTTCACTGGATCTCTATCAACCAAAAACCCTTAGTGATAAATGTTAGAATGTACATTTCTTGTATTTATTCTTGCAGTCATAGGAATTATATGTTATTATGATCATCCAGTTTCATGTTTTGTATTTTATGGATGTTTTAGTATGTTGTGACTGTGGGATGATTGAGTTAGGTGAATGTAATTTTTGTATTACGTTTTAAGCCTTTAGTATATTGTAAATGAATTAGATAAACCATGTATTGTTGACATAATTCTTATCCTGAAATAGTATATTCTGATAGATATTTGGCCCAAACCGTACATTTAAGAGTTCAACATTTATGCGACATACATAATTATGTTTATTGACATAAATTGTGATATTGTTTTTGAGGAATATCCATCCAGATGTATTCTTTGTAGCTCATAATTTTGATTCACTTTACAGTGCTGGCAGACATGGCCAACATCATGAGGGAGGCAACAGCACACCAGTGGGCTCCTGCCACTAGCCAGTCACCTGAACAGCCCTCCCCTTCCGCTAGTGGCCAGGAGGCCCCACCACAGGACCAACAGGCCACCAGCACCCCTCCCCCTGCAGAAGGTGAACCACCCTGCAAATGTTCCCTGCAAACCATCCAGAAGCCAGAGACACTTGCCAAGACAACTGCCAGGAAATTAGACTCTCCTGGTTGTCCCCCTTTTGTCCCACTCAGTCACCTTGTCCATCTTGAACTGCCATTGCTCCCCTTCCTATGTCCCCATGGACAATGCACCTGTGCTACAAACAGACTGGAACAATACCCTGGACTTTCCTCCATCATCATCCCATTCCATTGCACTTTCCCCTCTATATTGAAGTACAACAATAAACACCCTTGGATAAAACTCGAGTACTAGTATTTCATGTATTGCAAATTTATATTGATTGAAACAGCTACAACCATTGCAAAAGAACTGTCAATATTATGAGCATAGAATTAATGACCTGTTGCTGGCTGTTGTGATCACATCAGGAGAATGTTGTAATATCACCAACATCTGTAAAATGAATATCCATATGTAACAATAAGTACGGGAAAGAAATGGGTAATGCCAGCATGCCAATGCCACACAGAATACACCAATAGTCATAGAAATTTGAAGTAGCTCTGTCTCACCTGTGTGTCATTGAAAGTACTGACGTATCACTAATGTTCTGTTGTCCACATCCTCATCCTCCACTGCCTCATCCTCACTGTCCCCAGGGTGCACTGCTGCCACAGGGGCATCTCCAGTCTCCTCCTCCTGCAGAAAAGGTACATGGCGTCTGAGGACCAGGTTGTGCAACATGCAGCATGCCACTACTATCCTGGCAGACCTTCTTGGGTGAGTAGCACAGTGATCTACCTGTCAGATTGAGGCACCTGAACCTAGCCTTCAGGAGGCCAAAGGTCCTTTCAATGATCCTTCTGGTTTGCCCATGTACCTCATTATAATGTTCTGCTCTTGTCTTGCCATTCCTCACAGGGGTCAGCAGCCATGATAGGTTTGGGTAACCAGAGTCACCTGCAAATATTGAGGGACAACATTTAGCCACACACTATCCTATATGGCCAACAGCATAGGCATACACCAACATATACTGGGTGGGAACCAGGGCTCACCTATTTGCCATACCCTGTGCCTCTCTAGTTGGGACATCACATTTGGGATGCTGCTATTCCTTAGGACAAAGGCATCATGCACCGACCGAGGATACTTAAGATTGACGTGGGGAATGTCCTGGTCCGCCAAGCACACCATCTGCACATTCATGGAGTGGAAACTCTTACGATTCCTGATCACCCTTTAATTTTGCCGGGGAGGGACAAATGCAATATGTGTTCCGTCAATCACCCCAATTATATTGGGGATATGTCCCATTGCATAGAACATGTCCTTCACAGTGGCCAAATCCTCCACATGGGGGAAACCAATGTAGCTGCACATGTGTTTTATCAGAGACAAGACTCTTGCCAGCACAATTGAGAACATTGGCTGTGACATTCCTGCTACCAAGCTTACTGTCACTTGGAAAGAACCAGTTGCCAGGAAATGGAGCACTGATAGAACTTGCACAAGAGGAGGGATCCCAGTGGGATGACGGATAGCTAAGATCAGGTCAGGTTCCAACTGAGCACACAGCTAAGTGATTGTGGCCCAGTCCAGTCTATAGGTGAGTATAATATGCCTGTACTCCAGTGTAGCCAAGTTCACCCGGGGTCTGTACACAGGATATGTCTCCATCTCCTATTCATCTGCAGCGATAGGTGTGTGTAGGCTGTCACACTTTGAACAACTATGCCACAAAAGCAGTCCACATCATGCAATCATGTTTTTGGACAGTGGAATTTGAAAGTATGTGCCTAGTTAACCTGTGACACAGCAATTATCAATAGGCCTGTTCACCCCCCCTGAAATGGCGACCGCCTGTCCTGTGTGCAGGGACAGGTGGAAGTGAAGTAATGCCACCAGTGTTGTGCGCCGTGGCAGTAGGCGATCGTAAACTGCCATCAAATTCCTCACTTGTTCATATTGGGCCCTGTGGGGTACAGTGGCCAATGGGGATCTATGCTGGTGGTGACGGTATGCACCACCGCAGACGTGACCGCCATTTTATTTCACATTCCTCACTTGTTTCCTGACCTTCCATAGAAGAGAGGACCTAAACTGCATGTGCTGCTGTGACTGTAACCTACCATGGTCCGTGTGATCAGGGAAAGGGCCGTAGCCTTTACTTCTGAGGAGTTGGAGCGACTGGTGGATGGGGTTCTACCCCAGTACGGACTGCTGTATGGGCCCCCAGACCAACAGGAGAGTACACTGTGGGCACGATTCATGTGGCATGAATGCATGGAGTTGTGTGTGAAGGCATCGTGTAAGGAGGGGTGGGTGGATGTCCTTTGGCGGTGTACATGTTGTGCGCTGGGCTATGTGTGTGTCAATAGTGATGCAACCTGTTATGGTGGGCCATTTGTGTGACAGGCTGGACTGTTCGTCTAATGGTGTTCAACTGTCTGTGTTGCCTTTGCAGGTCAGTGCCCATCAAAAGAAGGGAATATGGTGTGCCATCGCCAAAGAGGTGCACACCCTGGGGGCCTATGGCAGGCGGAGCACCCACTGTTGTGGGAGGAACTGAGACAGTGGGCACAAAAGACCGCAGAGGATCAGCTGGGGATGGCCTCCCAATGAGGAAGGGGTGAGCTGGATGGGTGCTTAAGGGCATCACAGCAGCCACAAGGGGGTGAGTACAGTGGGCCTTACTACAATAATTGGTAGGTGGCATGGGATCCGGGTGGTGGTTGTGAGTTAGTGGGTGCCCCTTAATGCCAGGCCAGACATTGCAGCGTGATCCAGCTCAAGGGTAATGGGTGTAGGGCAAATGCAGGTAACCTAGCTCGTTTGCATTCCATGTCAGTCAGGGCTTTGTGGGTCCCAGAAGGTGTGCAGTTGGCGGTGTTTTGCCCTCATCTTGCTATGGCATCTAGCCAATTCAATGCCAGTGCAATACATAGTGCTCAATCCTGATCCCTGTGTGTGACGGTGCTGTGTATGCTAACTGTGGCGTTGGTGCTGTGATTGACACAGTGCTCCCTTTCTCTCCCCCTTTCTCCTTCTGTCATCCTGTCCATGTGTGCATTAACATCATCTGGCAGAGGAGCAGGGGCACCGGTGACAGAGGGAACTGCATCTCACAGGGCAGAGGAGGCAGAGTCCACCGATGCCGAGGGAACCAGTGGGACGGAGGCCGAGGGGAGCACCGCAGCGGAGACAGGAGGTGAGAACACTGACTCAGATTCCTCCTCCGATGGAAGCTCCCTGGTGGTGGCGGACACATCTGTGACCACCCCAGCTACAGGTACAGCTTCAACCCCTGTTCCAGCACTGCCCTCCCAGTAGCCCCTCAGCGAGTTGTCCGTGTCACTCACCCAGGAGGGTGGTCATCTCCTTCACTCCAGGCACCTCATCCCCTGAGCTCTGCTGCCCTGAGTGAGGAGGCTATTGACCTCCTGAGATTCATCTCTGTAGGGCAGTCAACCATTGTGAATGCCATCCAGGGGCTGGCATCCCAGATGCAGCAATGCAATGCATTGCTGGAGGGCATTCACAGTGGATTGGCGGTGCAACAGAGATGGATTCAGGATCTTGCCTCCTCTCTGATGGCACCCAGTGTCCCTGTTCCTACTGTCCTCCCCTCCAACTACCACTTTCCAATCTCAGTCTCCTCAACCCCAACTCATCCCATGCACACATGCAGACGAGCATAAACACAAGACATCACACAAGAGTGACATAGTCAAACACAGGCACTCACACAAACAACAGACAGTAGCACACACATACACATCCACTGCCTCCACTGTCTCCCCCTCCTCCTCCACCTCCCTCACAGTCACATCCACACTCACACCTGCATGCACTGCTTCAACAGCCACCACCAGCATCACCACAAAAAATCAGCACACACACCTCACTAGAAGACACCTGCACAACATCCATCCACGCGTTCCCTGTGTCCTCTCCCACCCTGTCTGCCCCGCTTCCTAAAGGACACAAACGCAGGCACTCAGACACCCAACAACCATCCACCTCACATCAGCACACTGCCCATGCACCTGCACCTGCACCCAAGTCCGGCAGACGTGCTCCTCCAACAACAACTCCCTCAACCTCCACTCCCATCCATCCTCCCTCATCCGACCCCACCGTCCCTAAGAAGCTTTTCCTTGCCCAACTTGACCTATTCCTTCCCCCTACCCCTACCCCCATGTCCTGCCCGTAAGAGCAGGATCCTAACGACCCAGCCCAGCACCTCAGCCAAACAGTCCACGGGGACAGTGGAGACACCTTCTGGTCATGGAGGCAAGACAGTGAAGGTTTCCACTCCACCAGCTGGGAAAGGGAAGGATCCCTCTCCACCAACCAGGAAAAGGAAGGATCCCACTCCACCAGCCAGGAAAGGGAAGGATCCCACTCAACCACCAGTGTCAGAAAAGGTTTCCACTCAACCACCAATGTCAGAAGAGGTTCCCACTCAACCACCAATGACAGAAGAGGTCCCCACTCAACCACCAATGTCAGAAAAGGTTCCCACTCAACCACCAATGACAGAAGAGATTCCCACACAACCACCAATGACAGGCAAGAAGCCCTCACCTCCAGCTGGGACACAGCAGCCGTCACCTACAGCAGAGGCTGCCCAGAAGACACCTCCCATATCAGAGACAATGCAGCCCTCATCTCCAGCATAGACTGCCCAGGAGACACCTCTCCCAGCAGGGACAATGCAGCCCTTACCTCCAGCAGAGGCTGCCCAGGAGACAACTCACCCGGCAGAGTCAATGTAGCCCTCACCTCCAACAGAGGGCATATACACCACCATCCAGGGACTGTAGTACATGGAGCCCCCTCCAGAAGCAGTGGGCAAGTTTCCCACCTCAGAGACTGAGGTGATTAGCAGTGAAACCAATGCATCCTTTCTGCTGAGCAACACATCTCCAAGCAGAATCAATGCATCAGCTCTCGGCTGAGTGGTGCATCCTCGAGCAGAACCGATGTATCACTGATACTGCGTGCATTGGACTCATCATAAAAGACTTGCATTGTAGATTCACTACTCATTGGAACTGATGCATTGCCTTGACTGCACAATACATCCTTCACGGCAGCCATCACAATGCAAGCCCCTTCAACAGGATCCTCGATGGAACTGGACCTCGCACCTTGCCTTGCTGCATCTTGGAACCAACGCATCCCCTCAGCTGCGTGACACATCTTTGATGCAGATCTATGCAGCCCTCTGCAACCCATGGTTAAAGGTACTTTGGTTCAGCGAGTATAACTGGGTCCCTGTAGCCAGCCCACAGTCCATCGCGGTCAGCCTGAACTTTTGAATTTGTCTGGTCTGGTTCGACCAGATTTACCAAATAGTGCTTTGTACTTCTTGGTGCTATTTTTACTTAAAACTTTGAGATTCAATATCTCTGGACCTACTAATTGGATTTTTGTCTTTTTTGGTCTTGTTTTATTTATTAAATTCAGATCTTGTTTCCTAATCTGGTGTTGAATCTTCTTGAGTAGTGAGTTCACTGTTTTACTGTTTGAAATGTTGTACAGTGCTCTGTGTCAAGCTAACAGAAGTTGAGCAAAGGTTAACCTAGGGTTTGCCTGTACCTTACCCTGACTAGGACTGTGGTTGCTGCTTGACCAGGGCTCATACCCCAGTCCACCAACAACCCAACTTTTAACAAGTAGGATTTTTCATATACAATTTTATAGGTACCAAACATGAACTGGCTACCTGGTCCTCATCTAAAGCTAGCCTTCATTAAATCTAACAAGGCAGTCAGGTGTTATCCTAAGGGACAGGCAGGCCTCATAGTAGTGAAAACTGAATTTAGGAGTTTTTCACTACCAGTATATGTAAAACTTTAACGTACATGTAATTATAATGCACCCTGCCCTATGAGTTACCTCAAGCCTACCTTAGGGGTGACTTCTTTGTAATGAAAGGAGTGTTTAAGCCTTGGCAAGGGGTTGTAGTAAAGCAATTTTTAGCTGTGTTTTAGGGGACAGTATTTTAGCAAATAGGCCTGCTGTCAGGGCCCTTTAGCCTAGTTACATTTCATTTTTTTTCTTTTACAAACAATCACATTTGTGGTGATATTTTATTTTCCTTTATCGTGCTGTACTTTCACCTAGGAATACATTTAAATTTCTTAGCACAACATTCTTTCACTCTGTGCTTTGTTTAAAGTTGAGCCAAGAGAGGGTTGCTGGCACAAAGTGGTACATTGTGCCTCTAACATTTCACAGAAACATACGTATTTTTACATGGGGACACTTTTTCAGAACAAGAGCTGTTTTATTATAAAACATCTTTGTGCCCCCTATATGTTAGGGGGAGGTTCCAGCCATATGACGCCCACAGCGTGTTGTTTGAATTCACTACCGCTGCTTGCTGAGACTGCCAGTTTCCTGGTCTACATGGGGAGGGTGTCTCAATAGACAACAGGCTTCTTCACTACCGCCATACTCAGGTTTGGGGGAAGATGTCTTCCTGGGGGGTCCTGAAGGGTGGATTGGGGCTTATCCTGCTGTGCTATAACATAGAACATTAGTGGCATAGGTAAGAATCATACAACTTGCATAGTAACAGTATGGTGGGACTTTTCTTGTGTTTCACTTTTCTTGTCACCAGTCTGTTTTAGTAGTTTTAGCATCCTAATTATTGCAGTCCATGTTTTTTTATCTAGAATACAGTTGATTCAATGAAACGTATTGAACCATTTTCTGCTTCTGTTTGTCTTTGCATGTGTGCGACAAATGTAACTGGGAGAACGGGATAAGATCTTATCCACCATGATTTCCCTGAGAGGCCACAATGCCATGCGCCCTGCTGCCCCAAATCACCCCTGTTCTTGGGCATAGGTGAGGCACTGCTAGATGGTTGGATATGGATTGGGCCAACAGTTGTCAGATGGTGTGGGATTGAACTCAGTTCCCCACAATCTAGGTGATGCTGCCGGCCAAATCCAGCAGCCTCATTGGGACTATGGGAGCCAATGCGATATGGCGCCACCAATGTTTGGCCAGACACTGATTTTTGGATCTTCCTGAGTATCTGTAACTCACTATGTGCTAAAGGCACCTCAATACTTTATACAGAGAAGTCTGTGGTGTTGAGGATCTCCTCCACAGCAAGATAGGTAGCACCTATTTGATACTGTAGGTTGTTCAAGCTTGAACCTTAAAAGGATCATTCCCCATTTGGTGTCCTTATCTCTGAACAAAATACCCTCACTATGGCCAACCCGAACCGTGTGGGAATTGTAGTAAACCTGAGCCCCACCCTTACTAATCATGGCCTCATGGCTCAGAGGGGTGACGTTACTTTTTCAGTTGAGACTCCTCCAGCTTATAGAACAGAATTGTTTTATTCTTGGGTCAATTTTCCAGCAGTAGACAGGAACAACAACACATTTCATAATTACATTATAGCTAATGTACCTGCACAATATAGAGCATACGCGTATTTGGAGATATCTCTATCTTTTCAAAACCACCATAACTGGCTTGATGGCTCCTTACCCCATACACCAATACACATTAGGCTTGGTCCTTTAAGCAATGAAGGCCTTACCTGGCCAAAGTTAGCCACATAGACACCACATTCTGATACAGGCACCTTGACAGTAGCCGAGTTTCTCCACATATAATGAGCTAGTTAGAATATATAGACTATTAAATACCAACCCAACATGCACTGCACCAGCATAACCACACGCAGTCACACCAGGCATTTACCCTGCATCTTTCCATTCACTTATGGGTAAAGTACCAGCCAAACGGGAAGAAATTCAGTTTCGGTTACCTCAAAAAATAAATAGATAAACATAGAATTCTCATCATGCGCTTGCTATTCAGGATGGTTCCCTCTGTGGATAATTCTAACACCTGGGGCCCGGTATTTGCCATGCTCTAAACCACTGCACATGGTACTTCAACACTTGCCAATATTCCGGAAGTGTTAAAACAAATACAAGATGAATATAGAGCTTCCCCTGCCCTGGATTTGGGGATGCAATTAATGGGCAAAGTTGACACTGTGTCTTCAATAATATCAAGTAATCTTAAAGGGGAAGCAGTAGCTTTGGTTGTATGCCAGCAGCTCCAGGATGTTCTTCAACAAGATGAAGAAAGTGATCTGCCAAGACCTACTCTAATATCGGTCGGGATAGTCTGGGAACCAGACCTAGTAAACCACAATTACAGGTAAATCCAATAAGGATTCTACCAAGAAAGCACCTGAGGGTTCTAGAAAACATTGGGAGAACCAAAAACAAACACCTAAAAAAGAAAAGGGAGAATCTCCTCGTTTGGAGACTCAGCAAAACTGCTATAACCTTAGAAATAGAGATAATATAAAAGCTCCTGATAGACATTAATATACTGATCCACATCAATCTTGTTCCTTTCAGGACTCACCAGATTAACGCAGTGAGAGAGGTGGGCGGTCAGAGCAGTGACCTGAGTACATGAAACCGAGAAAGGAGTCACAACACTCATCAGAAGTTTCTGTTAAAAAAGAAGAGAAACTTCCACAACAAAAACCTCAATTTAAAAAGAAGACAGTGGCAGCAATCTCTGAATTAAATGCCATTCAGGGTGAGAGCTTTACCGAAGAACAGGAAGTGGGCACTGGTTCTGCTAGACAGCGTGGCAGAGGTAACAATAGTTCACCAGAATATTCAAGAGCATCTGGGGGTAAAAACAACTAACGACTTTTTAGAAGTCGAGACTGCAGATGTCTCCCCACCAGACCGGGTGTATACACTAACAATACAATTAGGAAACAATGAGCGCACAATTGATGCTATCTCTTGGGATCATGTAACCATCATCTATGATAGCTTTTTGGCTGAAAAAGATTGGCAACCAGAATCTGTCCCTAATCTTCCATGTGAGGAAGAGGTAATTGAAATGTCTTTCCTGCCCTTAGTTCCAGTAAAGCTCGTAGATTGGGACTGGGACAGGCAACTGCACTATATCGCAGCCATGTCGGGTGGGATAAAGATTCTTCCTACCATATAATACAAATTAGGTCCCAACCACAACCTCAAACACAATATCAAATTAAACATGAAGTAAAGCACCCGTGAGAGAAATCTTCATGCAGTTAAAGTACCAGGCGTAAACTAACCCTGTGTCGCACCAATGAACAACTTGTTGTTCCCTGTAGCTAAACCAGACCATTCATATAGAATAGACTGAGATTACAGACATTTGAATAGTCATACACACATTTGCCATTCAAAATGCACACAGTATAGCACTCATACCATTTAGTGTGTAAAAATACAAAACAACCTGTGGTGGGTTCTTTCACTGTGACCAGAAATGATGCTCCAGTCGATAGGGATATAGTGAGGTTTATTACGTTTATTTTGTTGCAATTCAACAATAGTTTTTTAAAAATGTTTTATGTCTGCTATTCTCAAGTCCTTTCTTCGTCCCTTTGTTGACTGTTCTTTCCTTTCTCTTTCTTTTCCTATTGCTCAGGTATGGAGGGGTTCATGGAGAAGAGCGGCGTCGGTGTCGTCCCCCGGAGCGGAAAGAAAAAATATATATAATAAAGGTAAGGGTCTTTCCTTTCAGACCTCTTATATTGGGGGGGGTACGGGGTGTGGGACATTTCACCGAGAAGCCATGAGAGAGTGAGTCTACTGAAATAGTTGCCCAAAATAAATTATATAGGCTTTGGGAAAACTCAGAAAAACGAGCTTCTTTGAATGAAGGCACAATAGGATCCTCAGGGTTTATAAGACTTGGCCATGTACCTAGGCTAGTATTCTTTTCAACCCGACAGCCACAGGTGAGGGAGAACAAAAAAAGAAGAAAGAAAAAAAGGAAACAATTAGAAAGGGAAAAAGAGAGAAGAAGAAAATACCCAGTGCCCAAAAGAGAAAGAAAACAAAATAAAAGGGAACGTGAGAGATGAAAGGACTTATGGAGTCCCTTTCACCAGTAATATCCTGAGGGGTTTAGTATGCAGGCACGTACCTGCGAAAACCACATCCCTCCAGGGATGTAGCTGGCACTCTGGCATTGTAAATCGTTCTGCGGTGATTCTTCTTGATGAGCTGTCACCCGTGTCTGCATTTCTGCTCCTCTTCTTTTCCGTCAGTGGTCTTCCTTCTCGTCCGGCGTCTCCGTTGGGCTTCTCTTCCCTGGTGGTCATGCTGAGTCTCCTATTTCCGATTGTTTTATCCGGATAGCCAGGTCGTTGTCCTGTGACGGGTCTTCTGGAAGGTGCCCCCAGGGCAGTCGTGTCGACTCTGCTACACAACTTTGGGTATTTCCAATGTTTATTTTCCCGCCAAGACAAAGGGGGTCATTCCAACCCTGGCGGTCGGTGTTAAAGCGGCGGCAAAACCGCCAACAGGCTGGCGGTAAAAAAAATGCAATTCCGACCCGGGCGGAAACCGCCAACAGAGACCGCCACTTTAACACACCGCCCGCCACGGCGGGACAAACAAACAGTGCGGCGGTCACCGCCAACAGACAGGTGGGAGACAATGTACCACCTACCCTATCACAACCCACCAATCCGCCACCTTTTCTGGGGCGGTAGCCCCGCCGATAAAAACACGGCAGAAACAGCCATTTCAAACGGAAAACGCTCACCTCCATACACCCCATGAGGAATCTGGACAGCATGGAACCCGAACTCCACATCCTACCAGCCATTGTCTTCCTGCTCCTCTACCAGGAGCACGAACGCCGGCGCAGAAGACAGCAGTGAGTACTGCACCTACGACACAGGGGAGGGGGAGGAGAAAATATTACGGGTACACACATACGCGACACACCCACCCTCACCCACTACAATACACACATCAATGCATAGCAAGACATCACAGTTACCCCCCCCAAACCCCCCGGAAGAATGCAAAGACAAAAGGAAATGATTATAAATTTAGAATTATATTGTAAGACTGAGTATAAAATATATCACACATCAATAGCTTTATATACATAAATTGTCCAGTCCGATATGTGTATCAGCCATTGTTCGTGGGCCACTGGGCCAAAACACATGGGCAAAGCCCACACAGGATACCTGCCTCCAATGGAGAGAACACTGCAGGGGCATCAGATAGGAAAACTACAGGCACCTCAGGGGGAAGGGAAGGGGGGGCACCTCAGCCAGATGAGTCCACGACGCCAGATCCACGAGGGGCCTCCATGGCCACTGTGCCATCCTGGGGAGTGCAAAGCCACAGTCTCTCAAGTCTCTACAGTGGGTGGCTTGCCCACTGTGCCATCCTGGGGAGTGCAAAGCCACAGTCTCTCAAGTCTCTACAGTGGGTGGCTTGCCCACTGTGCCATCCTGGGGAGTGCAAAGCCACAGTCTCTCAAGTCTCTACAGTGCGTGGCTTGCCCACTGTGCCATCCTGGGATGTGCAAAGCCACAGTCTCTCAAGTCAATATCAGTCTCCACTGGTACTGGAGGGGGAATAGTGCCCAGAGTGCTTCGTGCAGCCCTGCCCGACACAGATGCGGGCCTGCCCCTTCCGCCAATGGGCCAGCGGTGCTTGAGATGAATTCCCAGTTCAGCGGTGCTTGAGACAGCAGTGCCCAGCGGAGCAGTGCTTGAGATGAAGGGCCCAGTTCAGCGGTTCTTGAGACGGCGGTGCCCAGCAGAGCATTGCTTGAGATGAAGGGCCCAGAGCAGCGGTTCTTGAGACGGCGGTGCCCTGTTCAGCGGTTCTTGAGACGGCGGTGCCCTGTTCAGCGGTTCTTGAGACAGCGGTGCCCTGTTCAGCGGTTCTTGAGACGGCGGTGCCATGTTCAGCGGTGCTTGAGACGGCCGTGACCTGTTCAGCGGTGCATGAGATGAAGGGCCCAGTTCAGCGGTTCTTGAGGCGGCGGTGCCCTGTTCAGCGGTTCTTGAGACGGCGGTGCCATGTTCAGCGGTTCTTGAGACGGCGGTGCCCTGTTCAGCGGTTCTTGAGACGGCGGTGCCATGTTCAGCGGTTCTTGAGATGGCGGTGCCCTGTTCAGCGGTTCTTGAGACGGCGGTGCCATGTTCAGCGGTGCTTGAGACGGCGTGCCCTGTTCAGCGGTGCATGAGATGAAGGGCCCAGTTCAGCAGTTCTTGAGACGGCGGTGCCCTGTTCAGCGGTTCTTGAGACGGCGGTGCCATGTTCAGCGGTTCTTGAGACAGCGGTGCCCTGTTCAGCGGTTCTTGAGACGGCGGTGCCATGTTCAGCGGTTCTTGAGACGGCGGTGCCATGTTCAGCGGTGCTTGAGACGGCGGTGCCCTGTTCAGCGGTGCATGAGATGAAGGGCCCAGTTCAGAGGTTCTTGAGACGGCGGTGCCCTGTTCAGCGGTTCTTGAGACGGCGGTGCCCAGCGGAGCGGTGCTTGAGATGAGTGTCCTGGTCAGCGGATCCGGCCATGGCATGGATGTCACTCGCCATCTGACATGTGGCTGGCGGGGCCTTCCTGCCCATCTGTCTGGTGGCTTGCGGGCCCTCCTGGGCTGCAGTACCGGGCCTGTGGGTGTCCTTCTGCCCACCTGGGACGTGGCTTGCAGGGCCCTCCTGGGCTGCAGTACCGGGCCTGTGGGTGTCCTCCTGCACACCTGGGATGGGGCTGGTGGGGCCCTCCTGGCCAGCTGGCCTGCTGCCGGACTTGTCGGGCGTGCTGCCCTTCCAACCCTTCCCTGTTCGCCTGTGGCTCTTTTCCACCTTTGGTGGTGTGCCAGGTGGCACCCGACTTCCTGCCGGAGCCAATGTAGGGATTTTTGTCCCTGGTGTCTTTGGTCTCTCGCGCCGGGCACTGGCAATCTTCGGATGCTTTTCCGAGGGTGGGCTGGCCGTGCCTTGGCTCCTAGCTGAACTGGCTTCCCTTGAGGGTGGGGGACTCCACAGTCCATGGCAAACAGTCTTTACAGGTCCCGGTTTTGTGGTGGCTGAGGTGCTGATTGGAGTCTTATGAGATAGACGGGGTGGGGGAGTTGTTGGAAAAAGGTCAAGTTTGGAAAAGAAAGGCAATTGGGAAAGAGAGGGACGGGTAGGTGTAGTGGGTATGGGAGTGGAGGAAGAGGATGTGGTTGTAGGAGTGTGAAGTCTGGTGTCTTTGGGTGCAGGTGCTTGGGCTGGAGGCTGTCGTGAGGTGGATGGCTGTTGGGTGGGTGGCTGCCTGCGTTTGTGTAGTTTGGAAGAGGGGGTGACAGACACACTGGGAGAGGACACAGGGGATGTTTAAATGGTAGTGGGGGTGGTGACTGCACCTGTGCGGAGTGTTCTGGTGGGTGTGCTGGTGATGGACGTAGTGGCTGAAGATGTTGTGCATGCAAGTGTGAGTAGAGACGTCACAGGGAGGGAGGAGGGAGACGAGGAGGAGGGGGACACAGTGGAGGCAGTGGGTGTTGGTATGTCTGCATGTGGATGTTGCTTGTGTGAATGCTTGTGTGATGTGTGGCTCTTATGTCTGGATGAGCTTCCCTTGGGTGTTGAGGTGTGTGCAGGCTGGTCTGATGGTGTGTCTGGGATAGGCAGAGGTACAGGGGATTGGGTCTGGGTGGAGGAAGTTGGAGGGGGGAGGCTAGAGACAGGGACAATGGCTGCCATCAGTGCTGAGGCCAGAGCATTGAACGATCGCTGATGGGCAGGCTGACCCGAATGAATGCCCTCCAGGTATGCCTTACTCTGGTGCACCTCCCTTTCTACACCCTGGATGGCATTCAAAAGGGTAGACTGCCCAACAATGATGGTCCTCAGAAGGTCAATGACCTCCTCACTGAGGGCAGCAGGGGTGACAGGGGCAGGGCCTGAGGTGCCTGGGGCGAAGGAGATGCCCACCTTCCTGGGTGAGCGGGCACGGGGCAAACGCTGAGGGGCTGCTGGGAGGGCGGTGCTGGTGCGCTGGGTGGCGGCTGTACCTGTTGTTGCGGGGGGCACGGATGTTGCCGCCACCACAAGGGAGCTCCCTTCAGAGGAAGAGTCGCTGTCACTGACATCAGCACGAGTCCCCGCTGTGGAGCTCCCCTCGCCCTCCGTCCCACTGGTGTATTCGGACTCCGTTGCATTGCCCTCCAGGGCCATGTGGGATGCAGCTCCCTCGTGCTCCGATGCCACTTCTCCTCCGCATGATGATGCTAATGCACACATGAACAGGAAGACCACAAAAAAGGGGGGGGAGAAATAAAGACATGTTGAGTGCATGCATTGGCGACACCGTTGGCGGAGAGGACAGACACAGAAGCCCCCTGCACTACGCGGCGCACTTGGGGTCCACTATGCAATCCGTGGGACATGACCTACAAGCCTATGGACGACAACTGCACAAATAGATGACACAGGGCCATGGATACCTGTACTTGGCACCCTACAGAGGTGGGGGGCGGGGGCACAGGCCATGCCTTACGGAGGGGCCAAGCCTACAGAAATCGCCCTGGCCTAGGGATACCCACAGCCCTCCTCCCCCACCCAGACACCTCCACTGCGCGCAAAGTCAGCAGAATGTATTTGTACTCACCCCCTTGTGTCTGCTGTGATGTCCTCACGCGCCCATCCAAATCGGGGTAGGCCACTGCCAGGATCCGGGACATCAGGGGGGTCAAATGTCGACTGGCACCCCTCCTACGTTGGGAGGCCATCCCCAGCTGAGCCTCCGCCGTCTTCCTGCTCCAGCGTCGGATGTCCTCCCACCTCTTCCGGCAGTGGGTGCCCCGTCTGTTGTGGACCCCCAGGGTCCGGACGTCCTTGGCGATGGCACGCCAAATAGCGACTTTCTGGTGGGCGCTGACCTATGTGACATGTACAGGGAGAGAAAAATAGTCATCACCTTCTGCATGCTGGATGTGAGTGGCCCCCCATCCCCACCCTTGCCATGTGGCACATTGTAGGAAGTTGGCTCTGTATGTGCTATTTCAAAGTAAGGAATAGCATGCACAGAGTCCAAGGGTTCCCCTTAGAGGTAAAATAGTGGTAAAAATAGATAATACTAATGCTCTATTTTGTGGTAGTGTGGTCGAGCAGTGGGCTTATCCAAGGAGTAGTGTTAAGCATTTGTTGTACATACACATAGACAATAAATGAGGTACACACACTCAGAGACAAATCCAGCCAATAGGTTTTTGTATAGAAAAATATCTTTTCTTAGTTTATTTTAAGAACCACAGGTTCAAATTCTACATGTAATATCTCATTCGAAAGGTATTGCAGGTAAGTACTTTAGGAACTTCAAATCATCAAAATTGCATGTATACTTTTCAAGTTATTCACAAATAGCTGTTTTAAAAGTGGACACAGTGCAATTTTCACAGTTCCTAGGGGAGGTAAGTATTTGTTAGGTTAACCAGGTAAGTAAGACACTTACAGGGCTTAGTTCTTGGTCCAAGGTAGCCCACCGTTGGGGGGTTCAGAGCAACCCCAAAGTCACCACACCAGCAGCTCAGGGCCGGTCAGGTGCAGAGTCCAAAACACATAGGCTAGAATGGAGAGAAGGGGGTGCCCCGGTTCCGGTCTGCTTGCAGGTAAGTACCCGCGTCTTCGGAGGGCAGACCAGGGGGGTTTTGTAGGGCACCGGGGGGGACACAGGTCCACACAGAAATTTCACCCTCAGCGGCGCGGGGGCGGCCGGGTGCAGTGTAGAAACAAGCGTCGGGTTCGCAATGTTAGTCTATGAGAGATCTCGGGATCTCTTCAGCGCTGCAGGCAGGCAAGGGGGGGATTCCTCGGGGAAACCTCCACTTGGGCAAGGGAGAGGGACTCCTGGGGGTCACTTCTCCAGTGAAAGTCCGGTCCTTCAGGTCCTGGGGGCTGCGGGTGCAGGGTCTCTCCCAGGCGTCGGGACTTTAGGTTCAAAGAGTCGCGGTCAGGGGAAGCCTCGGGATTCCCTCTGCAGGCGGCGCTGTGGGGGCTCAGGGGGGACAGGTTTTGGTACTCACAGTATCAGAGTAGTCCTGGGGTCCCTCCTGAGGTGTTGGATCGCCACCAGCCGAGTCGGGGTCGCCGGGTGCAGTGTTGCAAGTCTCACGCTTCTTGCGGGGAGCTTGCAGGGTTCTTTAAAGCTGCTGGAAACAGAGTCGCAGCCTTTCTTGGAGCAGGTCCGCTGTCCTCGGGAGTTTCTTGTCTTTTCGAAGCAGGGGCAGTCCTCAGAGGATGTCGAGGTCGCTGGTCCCTTTGGAAGGCGTCGCTGGAGCAGGATCTTTGGAAGGCAGGAGACAGGCCGGTGAGTTTCTGGAGCCAAGGCAGTTGTCGTCTTCTGGTCTTCCGCTGCAGGGGTTTTCAGCTGGGCAGTCCTTCTTCTTGTAGTTGCAGGAATCTAATTTTCTAGGGTTCAGGGTAGCCCTTAAATACTAAATTTAAGGGCGTGTTTAGGTCTGGGGGGTTAGTAGCCAATGGCTACTAGCCCTGAGGGTGGGTACACCCTCTTTGTGCCTCCTCCCAAGGGGAGGGGGTCACAATCCTAACCCTATTGGGGGAATCCTCCATCTGCAAGATGGAGGATTTCTAAAAGTTAGAGTCACTTCAGCTCAGGACACCTTAGGGGCTGTCCTGACTGGCCAGTGACTCCTCCTTGTTTTTCTCATTATTTTCTCCGGCCTTGCCGCCAAAAGTGGGGCCTGGCCGGAGGGGGCGGGCAACTCCACTAGCTGGAGTGTCCTGCTGGGTTGGCACAAAGGAGGTGAGCCTTTGAGGCTCACCGCCAGGTGTGACAATTCCTGCCTGGGGGAGGTGTTAGCATCTCCACCCAGTGCAGGCTTTGTTACTGGCCTCAGAGTGACAAAGGCACTCTCCCCATGGGGCCAGCAACATGTCTCGGTTTGTGGCAGGCTGCTAAAACTAGTCAGCCTACACAGATAGTCGGTTAAGTTTCAGGGGGCACCTCTAAGGTGCCCTCTGGGGTGTATTTTACAATAAAATGTACACTGGCATCAGTGTGCATTTATTGTGCTGAGAAGTTTGATACCAAACTTCCCAGTTTTCAGTGTAGCCATTATGGTGCTGTGGAGTTCGTGTTTGACAAACTCCCAGACCATATACTCTTATGGCTACCCTGCACTTACAATGTCTAAGGTTTTGTTTAGACACTGTAGGGGTACCATGCTCATGCACTGGTACCCTCACCTATGGTATAGTGCACCCTGCCTTAGGGCTGTAAGGCCTGCTAGAGGGGTGTCTTACCTATACTGCATAGGCAGTGAGAGGCTGGCATGGCACCCTGAGGGGAGTGCCATGTCGACTTACTCGTTTTGTCCTCACTAGCACACACAAGCTGGCAAGCAGTGTGTCTGTGCTGAGTGAGAGGTCTCCAGGGTGGCATAAGACATGCTGCAGCCCTTAGAGACCTTCCTTGGCATCAGGGCCCTTGGTACTAGAAGTACCAGTTACAAGGGACTTATCTGGATGCCAGGGTCTGCCAATTGTGGATACAAAAGTACAGGTTAGGGAAAGAACACTGGTGCTGGGGCCTGGTTAGCAGGCCTCAGCACACTTTCAATTGTAAACATAGCATCAGCAAAGGCAAAAAGTCAGGGGGCAACCATGCCAAGGAGGCATTTCCTTACACACATGCTCTCATCTGTCGTTTGATGCATGCCTCAATCGCTCCCCTCCCCACCATCTTTCATCCACCCCACTCAACCCAGGCATTGCCCACTAAGCATGGTCCCTGTGTACTTACCTGTTGGTCTGGAGGACCGTAGAGTAGCGTATACTGGGGGAGGACCCCATCCACAAGTTTCTCCAACTCCTCCGCAGTGAAGGCTGGGGCCCTTTCCCCAGTCGCATGAGCCATTGTCTCTTCCAGACCGAGGTCACAGCAGCACTTGCAGTGTAGGTCCTCTCCTGTGGAAGATCAGGTATCGAGTGATTAAGCTGATAGAAAATGGCGGTCACGCCCGCGGCGGTGCGTACCGCGACCGCTGGCGCACATCGTCATTGGCTCCTGAAACCCATAGTGTTCAATGTTAACCAATGCGGCTTTGCGCCGCGGTCTTCGACCGCCACGGTGTGCCACGCCAGCGCATTGACCTCACATCCCACTGTTGCACTTCACAGGTCAGGCAGCCGCCATTTCAAGGGCCCACATGGCTTAATTTCTACTGCGTCACACATACCTAGGCCTTGCATCAACACTCATACAAACCTTTCAATGCATTGGGAATCGTGTTATGTGCAAGCTGTGGTTACGTACCTGTGGGTTGATTGACTCTGTGCTCGCTGTTGTCCTTCATAGGCACCGTCCGCTGGGACATGCGAGGAGATGGAGGAATCTTCCCGTGTACAGACCGCTGGTGGACCTGTCGACAATGGAGGAACGACGTGTCATACTGACATACAGGCTTGACCGAGCCACTATACAGGAACTGTATGCCCAGCTGGAGCCAGACCTGATGTCACCCATCCGCCAACCCACAGGGATCCCCCCTCTAGTGCAGGTGCTGTCAGTACTCCATTTCTTAGCAAGTGGGTCATTTCAAACAACTGTGGCCATATCATCAGGGATGTCCCAGCCCATGTTTTCCAAGGTGTTGTCCAGAGTGTTGTCTTTCCTGCTCAAACACATGAGGAGCTACATCATTTTCCCTGAGGTGGGGGATTTGGTTACAGTGAAAGGAGACTTCTATGCCCTTGGACATATTCCCAACATCATTGGTGCCATTGATGGGACACATGTTGCTTTGGTCCCCCCCAACAGGAGTGAACAGGTGTACAGGAACAGGAAGAGTTATAATTCCATGAATGTCCAGATGGTGTGTTTGGCTGACCAGTACATCTCCCATGTTAATGCCAAGTTCCCTGGGTCAGTGCATGATGCCTACATCCTGCGGAATAGCAGCATCCCGTATGTGATGGGTCAACTCCAGAGGCACCGGGTGTGGCTATTAGGGGACTCTGGTTACCCCAACCTGTCATGACTATTGACCCCAGTGAGGAATCCCAGGACAAGGGCAGAGAAACGGGACAATGAGGCCCATGGGCGGACTAGGAGGGTGATCGAGCGAACCTTCGGCCTCCTGAAGGCCAGGTTCAGGTGCCTGCATATGACTGGTGGATCCCTAATGTACTCACCAAAGAAGGTGTGCCAGATCATCGTGGCCTGCTGTATGCTTCACAACCTGGCTTTGCAACGCCAGGTGCCTTTTCTGCAGGAGGATGGTCCAGATGGTGGTGTTGTAGCAGCTGTGGAGCCTGTGGAGAGTGAAGAGGAGGAAGCCGAAGAGGACGACATAGAGAACAGGAACACAGTAATACAGCAGTATTTTCAATGACACACAGGTAAGAATACACACCGGCATATTACATATACTTAAACACTACTACATCTCTACTGTCTGTCCTTTTCCCCCAGTGTATGGTAACTGAGTTGTGACTTTCCCTTCCGTTTTCAGAGATGTGGGCCCCACTGCGTGACATCTGCTTTGTTTCCCCATGGATTACAGCTGTGTGACAGCGGTTTGTTGGCATCACAATGTGAATGCACATTATGGCACGGTCATGTCTAATACATTTGTTCTAAATCACAGCCAGACTCCAGATTGTTTTGTGCAATAAGTGTGTTTATTCAAGTGCTCTAAATTGGATGGGTGGTTGCAAATCGGTGAGGGGTGATGGTGGAGGATTGTCCATGGCAGAGTCCAGACTATCAGTATCACAGGTGCATTGTCCAAATGCCTGTGGGAAGTGGAGCAGGGGCAGTTTAAGGTTGGACAGGGTGACAATGTGGGACAGTGGGATGACAATCAGGGCGGTATCCTTTGCTGGCGGGGGTCTTGACATCTTACTCTGTCTTCTTCCTGGATCTCAGGGCCCGCTTGCGGGGTGGTTCCCCTTCTGCAGGGGGTGGGGTTCTGGTGGCCTGTTGGTCTTGTGTCAGGGCCTCCTGTCCACTAGCGCCGGCGGAGGTGGTAGGCAGTTCTTGGTGCATGCTAGTGTCAGGGGCCCTTTGAGGTGCCACAGTGTCCCGCAATGTGGTGACTACCTCATTCAGGGCCACTACGATGGTACCCATGGCGGAACTGATGTTTCTTAGTTCCTCCCTGAACCCCATATACTGTTGCTCCTGCAGAAGCTGGATCTCCTGAAACCTGGCCAGGACCGTCGCCATCGTCTCCTGGGAGTGGTGGTATGCTCCCATGATGGAGGAGAGGGCCTCGTGGAGAGTGGGTTCCCTGGGCCTGTCCCCCCCCTGTCGCACAGCAGCCCTCCCAGTTCCCCTGTTTCCATGGGCCTCTGTCCCCTGGACTGTGTGCCTACTTCCACTGCCCCCAGGTCCCTGTTGTTGTTGGGGTGTTGGGTTAGCCTGGGTTCCCTGTAGTGGTGGAAACACCGCTGATTGACGTGTCCTTTGGACAGAGGTATGGGCCAGCTGGGTGGGTGCTGTGCTGGTGTTTCCAGAGGGGGGAAGGTCTGCTGTGGCCTGTGGCTGTGTGAGGGGAACCGACTGTCCCGAGGTCCCCGATGGACCGGGCTGGTCATCTAGATCCAGGGAGACAGAGCTGCTGTCATCACTGTGGGCCTCTTCTGGGGGTGGAGTGGACATTTGTGGACCCTCCTGCGCGGTGACCTGGTGTTCGGGTCCTGCAGGGGTATAAAAGTATGGTTATTGCTTCTGTGTGTGCCATAGCGTGCAATGGGTGGGTGCCCGTGTACTCCAGTGCTGGCATTCCTTTGTGGGGGCTGTTGTGACGGTGGTTGAGGGGGGGGTTGTATGTGTATGTGCAGTGGGCATGCTTAGGTGATGGGTGTCCATGCTTTGTGGACGCATGCAGGGCTAGGTGTTGGGATGGGTGGGTTGTGATGGTGAGACATTTGCAAGGAGTAGGTGTGATGGGGTGGGGGTGAGGGTGGGGGTATGAGTTGGCATGCAGGTGGGGTGGGGGGGATGAAGTAGTGAAGATGAGACTTACCAGAGTCCATACCTCCAGCTCCTCCAGCGAGGCCCTCAGGATGCAGGATGTTCAAGACCTGCTCCTCCCATGTTGTAAATTCTGGGGGAGGAGGTGGGGGTCCGCCGCCAGTCCGCTGCACCGCGATGTTGTGCCTGGATACCATGGAACGCACCTTCCCCCGTAGGTCGTTCCACCTCTTCCTGATGTCGTCCCGATTTCTTGGGTGCTGCCCCACTGCGTTGACCCTGTCCACTATTCTGCTCCATAGCTCCATCTTCCTGGCAATGGTGGTGTGCTGCACCTGTGCCCCGAACAGCTGTGGCTCTACTCGTACAATTTTCTCCACCATGACCCTGAGTTCATCATCAGAGAACCTGGGGTGTCTTTGCGGTGCCATGGGGTGGTGTGGGTGATGTGTAGGGTGGATTGTGTGGTGCTAAGTGTGGTGATGTGTATTGTTGTGTTGTGTGAAGTGCGTGCAAATATTGCTGGGTGACAGTGAATTGGGCGTCTGGGTGCTCGGATGTCTTTTCTCTGTGCATGTTCACGAATCTCTAGGAGTGGAGGTTTGTGGGTGATGTGGGTGTGTATTTTATATTGTGTTGGGTGTGTGGGAGTGGTGTGTGTATGTGTATCAGGTGTGTGTATTTTGAATTGTCCAATGTGGTTGTATTTTGTCAGTGTGTGTGTATTTTGAGCGCGGCGGTGTGTACCGCCAATGGAATACCGCGGTTGAAAGACCGCCGCGTGGATTCATGTGTCGTGATAGTGTGGGCGTATTTCTGTTGGCGTGACAGTGGAGGTTTGGTCATCGCCAGTTTCTCGCTGCCCTTTGGTGTGGCGGACTTTTGTGGATGTCTGTATTTTGGCGGTTTGACTGTTGTGGGTCAGAATGACCGTGGCGGTTTACCGCGGCCGCGGCGGTGTTATGGCGGTCTTCTGAACCATAGTGCCTGAATGTAGGGATTTAACAAGCTTTAGACTCCCACAAGGGTACAGAAATAGTCCAGGAATATTTTGAGCTCGCGTTACATCAGTAACATTGACTCTGAGGCAGTGTCCTGTGTAGATGATATCTACCTTACAGATGATGATCTCGTTCAACACTTAAGACAGGTAAACTGCATTGTTGTGGGATTTGCTGCACTAGGCTACAAATTTAATTTCCAAATAACAAAAGTAGCCTTTCTTAGCATCCTAGATTTGGTAAATATATTATCAGATGAAGGCAAGAGCCTAACTCACCACTTTATAGAAAAGTGCACACAATTGCAACCACCAAACACTATCAAAAAGCTCCAGTGATTGTTCGGCTTTTTAAACTTTGGCAGAACTTACATTGAAGGTTATGCAAAACACATTAAACCATTATATGATCTAGTACGTCCTGACTTTTCAGTAAATATTGGACAGTCAATTGCACACACATTCTTAGAGCATCACAAGACATGCTTGCAGCAAAACACTTACACATAAGGGACAACAAAACACATTTGGTCATCAGAGTAATTGCTGGTGTCATTGGTTTAACCTATTTAACATTCAATGAGGGTGATACCATCCCTATAGCATACAAATCACATCTGTATTTCACAGCTGAAAAATGCTTTGCTCCTACAGAAATACATTCTGACTGCTGTTCAGATGGCTCGGATCACTGGCCCAGGGGAAATGCATTATTGCTGTATTTCCAGCCCTCAAGGCATGGCTGTTACAAAACCCAGTGTTCCTAATGCGAAGGCACTACATCCATGTTGGAATCAATGGCCGAACTCAAGCATTCCTTCAATATGAACTAGAATACCCAGTTCCAGCCAATACATTGCCTATTAAACAATATCACAGAATTATGTACACTGATTTTTCAGCCCAACCAGCAACAGACACTAAACATCAATATTACGCTGCTTGTGTGGCTGTGAGTTTTTACATGAAGGATGGTGAATTTCATCCACAACATATTTAGACTCAGACCTTAGGGGATTGCACTGCACAACTAGCAGAGCTTAAGACTCTGTTGATGGCACTGGAATACAGGGATCCAGGACAATTAACATTAATCGTCTATGATTTATACTATTGTGTCCAGTACTTCAATGAATACCTGCATTACTGGCACCAGAATGGGTTCAGAGATTACAAAGGGAACACCATCAAACACAGATTATTGTGGGGGAAAGTAGAAGATCTGAATAATGCTACCATATGTCCATGTAATTCATACATTGGGACATCAATGTGTTGGAATACATGTTACAGGTAATATCTTGGCTGATGGAGAGGCTAAGTCAGCAGTAGCTACAGCTTCTGTTGCTGCAATAACTCGTTCATGGACAAGGTTGGATGATAATACATTGGCTGCTGTGAAAGCTTTGGTTGAAAGCAAGTGCATGCCAAAGGCATATCCTGCCAAATATTCCTACTGCATATCTAGCCTAAATACTGTCTCCAACCATGACCAAAGACCTGAGTTGATGAAAGCAATGAATGAGGGAGTTACTTTTGCCCATGCTGATGTGGTGACTACTATTTCTCTACTACAAGCGCGCTACTCTTGACCAGATCTATACAAACAGACCAAACAGTATGTTCTTTGTTATGACTTCTGTCAGCAAATAAAAGGGTCCACCGTCAAATGCACACTGCAGATCCCACTCCTAATTCCTAGCAAACCACTACAATGTGTGGACCTGGACCACTGTGATCCATTGACACCTGATGGTGCATACAAATATATCTTATTCAATGTTGACTCATGCTCCAGATTTCTAAGGGTATGGCCACAATGCTCAGCTGGCCCTGGACTGTTATTAAAGATTTGCAAGTCTTTATCAGCACATATGCAGTTACGGCTTTCCATTCAGACCAGCTCCCTGCTTTCAACTCAGGGGCATTCAGGGACACCATGGCTTCATTAGGGGTCACACTGTACTACTGGTCTCTGTATCATCCTGAGGGAACTAGTGTTGTGGAGTGAAGAAACTGAGACTGAAAGCAATCCTTAACAACAAGAGTATTAGGCACGGTGCATAGTTGGCTTAGTCACCTTTATGGAGCCCAGAGAGCACTTATTAATCAGCCTAGAAGGTCCCTGGGATCCCATGTGAAGTCCTGTTTGGAACACAAATGTATGTATAGGTAAGGCACAGCTAGCTGACCAGAAACAGATTGGGCTGACAGTTGTAACATGATGTTGAATCAAACTCAATTCCCCCACAATCTAGGTGATGCTGCCACCCAAATCCAGCAGCCTCATTGGTACAATGAGGCCAATACGACAGGGATTATATTGCCAAGTCAAATTTGTAGTTTAAAACTACATTCAGGCTACATTGGCAGGCCTGTGGCACGTTTTAAGGTGCTATTTAAGTGGGTGGTCAATAATTGCTGCAGGCCAACTAGTAGCATTATTATATTAACAGGCACTGGGTATTTGGTATACCACTTTGCAAGGGACTTATAAGTAAATTAAATATGCTAAAGAGGTGTAAGCCAACTAAGCCATGTTTAGGGCAGTGAGCATGTGCACTTTAGCACTGGTTAGCATTAGTAAAGTGCACAGAGTCCTAAGTCCAACAAAAACTACTTTAAGCACAAACATGGAGGCAGGTAGGCAAAATGGGGGAAGAATGCACTAAGATTGACAGGTCTAACAGCACTCAAAACTCTGAGGTGAAAAACATTCCTATAATTCACTTTTTACCCATCTATAATTTTATGCTATATGTGGCCACCACAATCATCTGCCCCTGCTATCAACCACTTTGTAGGACAGAGGAGTAATGTGGTAACCATACCTAACATGGCCTCTCCTCACAGTCCCAAACTAAAAAACGTGGTATACTGCCACCCACTCCACCACACTCCATGCCTTCCTTTCCCTCTCCTTCATAAGCTATATTCTGTATTCTCCAGGGCTTGTCTCTGAAAGGCTCCCCCACAGCACAGCCAGAGCAGCCTCAAATTATTGGCAACAGTGGGTAACACATTATCCACTGTTGCTGAGTCAAAGCAGTGAGTAACTGGATTTAGAATCCAGTCATTCGTGCTAATGACGTTCTATGAGTGCCATACATAAAAAACACAATTTTTTTGTGAATAAATAACTACTTGCCAAATCGTCCCCAAGGAAAGTAATAAAATAATTATTTGCAGAGTTGCATTGGTGATATAGTACATTGATCACAAACACCTTTTAATGAAGGTTTTATATTAGATGAAATACTCTCAGACTTCAGTATTGTTTGCATACCCTATCCCACATCACACTGTCTCTCTTCATGGCTATTCATTGTAAAAATGTTCCTTGTAGACTGTTGTGAGAGGGTAAATGTATGTGTACTGTGCTAGGCCACAAGGCGTAGTGTAAATGTCAGGAGGATTTATTATGTTAGCCCAATAATTGAATATACTGTCTAGCATTCCCAAGTCTTGGGTCATTGTAAGGTATTCCTTACCAAATGGTGAAGTGATTAAGAAGATATCTAGAGATGTCGGATTGTAAGTTGGCAGGCGAGTGGGAGGGCTACTGCTCCCATTAGACAGTAAAGCCCCCAGGAGGTGGGTCCTGCATCACCCTCTGCAGCTGGCGCTATAAAGCTTAAGGATTACTCCTGCAGTGCAAGACGCTTTGAGCAGCGAGAGAGAGGACTACTGCTTCAATTATACACCAGGCCCCCAGGAGGCGGGTCCTGCATCACACTCTGCAGTTGGCACTATAAAGCACAAGGACTACTCCTGCAGCACAGGACGTGTGTGGGCTGCACCGAGGCCAGGCCTGGGCCAAGGGTGGGCTCATCCGTACTCGTCAGAGACAGGAAGAGGCGGGGCGGTGCCATCTCCCTTGTTTTTTTTTCCAGAGGCGAAACTATTACTTTTTGGGCAATTAGGTATTCAGGTCGGAACATTTTGGGACCTTTTTGGAGCAGTTTTGTCCTTCTTTCTTTCTTCTTTTGGAGCATCATCCTTGGGGTGCAGGGGTGGTTGCTTTCCCTCTCATGGAAACGTAGAACTTGGAACTTCCTCGTGTTTGCGCCAAAGTCGGGACCTTGCAGTTTATGTATAGGAGGCCATCAGTATTTGCATTAAACATTTATTGATTTTATAGATTTTTTATGTTATATATGGTAAATGCACTCTGCCTACCTTTGCTACTTTTGAGGCCAAATCCAGTGGAATTGGCAAAAGGGAGACCCCCCCTGCATTAGGAGGATCATTTTGCTCCAAATTGGGTATACTCATGGGGAAGAGGAAAGCAACAGGGGGAAAGCCTCCCCCACCAACAACCAATCTAATGGATCAACTTTAGATTAATTTCTAACGTGGGCTGTAAGCACAGTGTCCAAAGAGATTGGGTTGGCTGAGTGGCGAATCTCACGGGATTTTGGTGCTCCTGCTAGTGGCTCATCACTACCTTCAGCCAACCTCCTCTCACCCCCTGCAACTTTGATTCCATTGGGTGTACAGGATGAGCCAGTTACTGCAGTTGAGGGTTCATCTGATGGTCAGTCACCAACCACTCTTTACTATGATTCTGATGAGTCGCTTCCCGTGATTCCGGCCCTTGCAAAAAGCATAAAAGAAAGGCTAATTCTGGTGGCAATGCTTGGGTTGGCTGCTGGAGTAGGTGAGGCACTGAAATGAATAAGTCAGCACCTTTATCTGTGCAGTAGACTAATGGTTCACATTCTATAGACTGGGGTACTGTTTTAGAGCGGTTCACTCTTTGGAATCTCTTATTAGGCAGGTGGCAATTTCCGGAAATCCTCCTAGTCTTCTGAATTCTAGTGCAGAAGGCCGCCTACCTACTGAACATGTGAGATCTGCCCATGGGGCAGCCTCCTTAGGCCATAGTAGGGGTGGTGGTCCGAGTTTGCCTACTGGGATTTCAGACACCCACCCAGCAGGGGTGGTTCCTCTGGGGCTAGTGAGAAGGTTGACAGTCAAACCACTTTGGGGAAGTCCGATCATAGTCAAAGAGCTAATCATGATAGTGGAGGTCATAGAGCCCAGGTGTTACCTCGACTGGATCTCCCTCCAGCCTGCTTCCCGTACGTAACCATTTTTATGGGAGTCCCGCCTTTCTAGACCCCCTTCCAGGAGAACCCTTCTGCTCTTAAAAATCACAATTGTCATTGGCTGACATACAATAATAATTTCTGCATTTCAGAATATGAGGAAGCTTTGCTGGTTTGGAGAGGGGGCTGGCTTGGTCATAGTCCTGAATCTATAAATGGGGATTTCATTATTATTAATTAATTATCGGAGTCCGGGCTTGGTCCAGCGGATATTTAGGAATCGTAGAGGGAACAGCTTTAGGAGCACCGGGTTATCTTTGGTTACTTTGGGGTCTTTTTACAAGTCCCCTCATTTGAAGTTGTGGGCCCCTCCGTGTATGTAGCCTCCTAATGCCACTAGTTTGTGTAGACCACCAATATTATCCACTAATAGGTTTTGTGTTTTATCTGATTTGGATGGTCAGGATTGATGTTATGTACCAGATGTTGGTTCTTGTGCATTGTTAGATGTCCATTTGGCTGGGGAAGAGATGGTGGGCAATTTGTGCTCCAACCCTGGCAAGGCCCTTAAATAAATGGTGTTCCCCAATTTTGGTTAGGGTCAGCTCCTTCTGTTGTTCCTTCATCCAACCCTGATTCTTCCCAATTTGACGTAGTGTTTGACTCTGGTAACTCTTCCCTAGCTAATTCCTCCCGGCTGTTTGAAATCCACTACTCTATTATCCGGAAAGCTAGCTGGTTTGATATCACAACTTTTTTGCCATTTCTAGGGTGCGTTTATTGATGGTTTTGGTATATGTGCCTTTCAGGAAACCTGGGCTGTGGCACCTCAGTTTCATACAGGGTTTGTTAGCTTTACAGTGGTTGATGCCTCTTCTGGAAAAGGGAAGCCATCCGGGGCTCTCTATCGTGGTTAAGACTTCTCTTCGTTGCAGGCTGACGTTATGCAGCCCAGACGTCCAATGTGTAGTCTTTACATTTCCTTCAGGCGAGGTTTTTCATCTTTCAAATTTGTATTGTAGGCCTGGTGCAGTGGAGCTGCAGTGTATCAAGTTGTTTGATGGACATTTTGCTGATGTGCCTCCTAACACTTTTTAAAATAGTTGCCTGTGATCTCAACTGCAAATTTGAACCATTGGCAGCTTCCTGGGAGGATTCTAGTAATGATGAAGACATCGTCTGGGGTGGGTCACAGGCATATCAATTATCAAAAAATTGATTCGTCCGATGTTGCAATTGAATGGCTTCACTTTCAACACCGGGCTTCAGGAATGCAATGGGCGTTCGAAATCTGACAAGGGGGAGCCATATGTATAATCGCCTGCATTGCTCCAGCCTGATAGACTACATTTTGTTGGACATTAGGCTGTAGCCCCTATTGATTGAGAAGGTGGTAACCGAAGGTAGGACAGCGACTATAATGCTCTGTGCCTTACCTTGTCACGGCTAGGAGCTCCTCCTTGTAGTGCCCCTATTGCGATCCTTGATAGGAGGCTGGTCCCTGTGAACAGTAAGCGAAGGTTGGAACGGAATGTGGTTGTGGAGTCTGAAGAACCCATTACAAGGATTTTAGACACTATGGGGGTCATTATGACCCCAGTGGACAGCGGTAAAGTGGATAAAAGTACTACCAACAGGCTGGTGGTACTTTTCCCCTTAATATGACATTGGCGGCTTGGCCCAAGCCAAACCGCCAATGTACCACTCCGTCTGCCACGGCAGGAAGAGCCGCTGGGCTGGAGACTTCAGTCTCCAGCTAGGCAACCATCACAAGGCCGCCTGCGGGATTATGACCCTGCCTACTGCCATGCTTTTCGTGGCCTCCTTACCACCACGAAATCCATGGCGGTAGGCACTATCAGTGACAGGGAATCCCTTCCCTGTCACTGACAGGAGTCTTTCCTACCCTCCTCCCCCTCCCCAGGTTTCCCCCCAGCCTCCCTCCCACTCCAGACCCACCCCCTGAACATACACGCACCTTCACGCACCATCGTACACACTCATAGACACACTCATACCCACATTCACCCACGCACTCATACATCCATTCACACACACATCCACACTCACTGAAATACATACAAGCACACACGCATTCACACAACACAACATACACGCACTCACACATCCATACATGCACACACATACAACATGCAAAACACACACGCATTCATGCACACTGCCAGCAGCACCGTCCGCCAGCAGAAAACCGCAAGGCCGTATCATGTGTCATGATACGCTCTGTGGCGGTCTACTGGTGTGGTGCTGCTGCTGGCAGCAGTGCCACCTTACCGCCATCCTTCGCCATGGCCTTCCATCCTTCTGGTGGAATTCCGGCTACGGTCATAATTTGGTGGATGGCTGGTACCCACGGTCTCTTGGCGGCCGTCGCCATGGCGGTAGGTGGTTTTTACTGCCAATGTTATAATGAGGGCCTATGATTGTAGGCTTGGCTAAGGAGGGAGCAGCAATTGAGCCGATTGGCTGCCCAGGCCCTGTACCATCATTTATTAGTGATACTCATAGTGCATTGTTTGTCTCTCTAAGGTCGCATCTCAGAAAGGAATCTGTGAGGGCTGTGCTCAGGGAAAAGGAGGCATCTTAGTACACAAAGACTTGCAGGGATGCCAGGTCCACACTATTAAGGGCAATCAAAGTTGGGGAGTGTCAGAGTACCTTGATTCGATTTCCTCAGGAGCAGAAGATTCCCTCAATTCCCAACCCAAGTTGCTTGCAACAATTTGAACTCTCGTTTTGAGCACCATGGAAGGGGAAAGGAAAAAGGGGAATGGGATAAGAGAGTGACTGCCCCAAATGTCCACTTCTTCTTTTGTCAGTCTCTTAAACTCTTCTATATTTATCTTGAAGCAACACCTAAAAAATTACAATCACAATTACTAGGGACACCTTGTTTTTTCTTTAACACCTATAAACATTACAACAATTAATTAAGCCTTTTCTTCTATAAATAGTCATACTCTTTACCTGTACGTTCTGAGGAATTTGCCTATCTCTTCTCTCAACTTGTATATATATATATATTAGTATTTATAATAAATAGATTACATGAAGATCTATTTGATATTCTTTTGAGAGATACACAATTCAATGTCTCTGTAGGCAAATATTTATAGTTTGTTGTTGTCTTATTTCCTTTTGTAATTTGTGTAGCTATATATATTAATACAATATATGGAATAATGTTGTCATATAACTTGTGAGCACTGGAATTCTTATTGACTGTCTTGTTACATTCCTTGTAGGTATAATGATTTTTTTTTAGATTTCTCTTTCATTACATTATCACCATAATCTATGAATGTCTCTGGACCATATTGACATTAAACAGTTGACAAAATCTTCTACTGTGTCTTCAAAATATTTTTTATACTGTTGCTCCATGAGTCTAGCCAATAACTCTCTCACTAAATTCCAGCCAACCACTTTGCGGTCTGGACTGTCAAAATACTATTTTGTATTGGCTCTCTATCGTATCTTTCAGTATTGCTCACATCAAGTAGTTACATAAATTCCAAGCAATACTCTTAGAATGCTGCAAGGAGCCTTAAAAGCCTTCGCTGATTTTATGTTGTCAAATTTGTGTGATACTCACTTGAATTGTTCATTTATTCTATAAATGACGATGCCTTCGTCGATACTTTTTACCTCTGGATTCCTTTGTACTCAGGTGCCTTCGTCAGTGATCGTCACCTCAAGATTCTGAAGTACTTTAGCACTTTTGCAGAACTTTTACATTTATGATATGCGCTCTGATATTTTGCCTCCAAACTCCAGTCAGAGCTCAGTTGAAGTGTGCGGTGTTCGAGCTGCGGGCGCTTATTCACAACATCATTGTGGCAAAGAAACACTAGAATGGTAACCTATTCCAGCACAAACTGACGGTCATCTTGGGTGCCTCTTTTGATGCAATACTTGTAATATCACTCAACACAATATACTCCAAAAATGACGCCGTCTCTGCCATTGTGGATATCTTCTGAATTGCAAATCCTTCCTGGACAAGGTTAACCACCTTTCGCCAGGACGTTGTAAGATTTGAGATTCTACACCTTTGCTCCCTCACTGCTGTATGGGGGCACTCTTCTTTTGTTCAAACAACTACTACCCCTTTTTGCCCAGATAAGGTGGAGGTTGCTGAGCAATGTTTTATCATTTTATCAAGCATACTAGGACTGTAGAAAGAAGTGGATATTTCCACTGTGCCTCTATCTAGGGCTCAGGAACTATAAAGTTGCTTTTAGAATTTTCAGAAGTAATACCGGGAGGTGCATTGTATTTGCAGTTTCTATGTTTTTATTGTGTATGTGGAGGATGGTAACTGGATGATTTGAATTCTTCTAATGTATTTATTCTTTTTAATTTTCTTTTATTGATTGCTTTTTTTATGAAAGGTTCAATATTTATGTTTTTTATGCCTTTTTATGGCTGTATGCTGAAAGAAAGATTTTCTGACTGACTGACTGAGTGGGCATAAGTGTTTGTTCAGGTAGATATGATTGCATCACTAACGTTTGCGTGGAGAAGTCAATTCTAGCTTGGAATCTACAGAGAAAGGCTGAAAGCTTGGTGCCATGCTTAATTTGAGCAAGTGATGTCCGGTGCTCGTCACCGGCACTTAATTGACAGCACCTACACTTATGACAACAGCTGCTTTGGCCGTTTTGGTGTTGTGGAGGAACTCCATGACGCTTGCCTGCAGGGTTGGCCGGGCATGCCGCAGATCTGTGCTGTGGCCCGCAGTACATAAATTGAATGCAACAGCTCCAGTTGTAGCCACGGTTCCTATGTTATGTGCTTAGTGCTCAGTCACCTTATCTCCTGAGGTCATGTTTTGCTGTTTTGGCTCCCTTTCTTTTCCTTCTTGTTCCCAAAATGCTTAGGGAGCAGTATTTATTTGCACCATTCTAACATGGTGGTTTCCTTCTTCGCCTTATTACTCATTCCCTATCCAAGATTGACGCCGCTTACTTCCTGTTACCTCACTTCCTTTCTATGGGTATATAAGGAGAAGATTTTTTTCATTTTCTGTGCGTTGCAACACTCTTCACTTCCTGCTGAGGTTTCCTCGCCCTGCAGGTGCATCTTGCTACTGCCTTGTGTATTTTCATATCCTACTGGCTTGTCCTGCTTCTTTAGATTCTCCTTTGGGTCCTCTCTTATTATCTGTTTCCTGTGCTGGCCTTTCTTGTTGGCACCTTCTGGTTTCTCCTCTACCTTCCAGTTGTGGTCATCCTGTCCTTCTCAGGAGTTCCAGCCTGCTGCAGAGGTTTTTCCCTTTGGGGTTTTTGACTTAGGGGACTCCTTCTGGAGGGCGCCATCTGCTTTGACGTTTTGACGTTCCTTCTTCAGCAGCACCGTGGCTACTGGAAAGGGTAGCCCCATACTTTGGACAGACTTGAACCTTCAAGAACTGATGTTGGGGAACCTTCATGACATTTTGAAGCTGGAATAAAAGGCATTGAACGTGACAGCAGACGAGTTAAAAAAAAACGGGGCAAGAACACTATCTGCTGGAAAAGTCTACAGATACCCATCTAGTCTAGGTAAAGATAACCCTTCTCCTTGAGTAAAGAGGCTTGGCAGGTATAATTTCTGACGCAATTTATCTCGAAAGATACATAATCTCTCTGACACCCTAGCAATTAAGATGTGCAAAGAAAATGTACACACATAGTCATAAATTATCAGTTTACTTCTCTGCTGTGCTACACTGGTGCAATGGTTATTTTTGTATACTTATAATGTATCCACAATATTAACCATCCTCAGCAACATCATCAATTATAATAAAGGTTCACTAACCATGAAAGCTTTGAAGGCCATCTGATCCCTGTAGATTAGCACTGAGGCAGGGACTTTTTTTTTCAGAACAAAGACTAACGCCATCAGTGGCAGATTTTTCCTCAGAGTAGCACATTACAAATATGGTAATGGTAATAATATTCAAGAAACACTGTTGAACACAAATATAAACTTTTGATTTTAAGATGCATTTGGCATATTTTTTTACTGCTAACTATAGAACTGAACACGTTTAAGATTCATTGCAAGGCTGCTGATCTAAGAGCGGGTTTGGTGCAACACAAAACAGATTATGCACATCTCACAAAGTATGTGGACATAAATGTGGGCACCTTTAGTAAAAGGGCAGGTGACCAGGTGAGGACAGATCTTTTACATCCCGGCACATTTGCCATGGGGGCTGGAGGCTTGGGAGGCTAGCTTTGAAAATCCTGGCCCCCTCCTCGTGCTTGTGCCTCTGCCCTTCCCCAGCTTCTTGAAGTTAATTGTAGCAGGAATGGAGAGGCTTTCAGATATAGGGAATGAGAAGGAGGGAGAGGGAAGGTAGAGAGAAAACAACCAGAGTGTGAGAAGAGAGAGAGAGTGCAGAGAGAATGGACGAATGGAAAGAGTCATTCTGTGAGGAGATGAAGGGAGTTGAGATGGTTTGTGCATTTTTGTCAGGTATACTTTTGGTTCCCCAGTCCAGTCCTACAGGTCACTAGTGGTTTATTTGGAGGCACAGAAGTGATTTTAGGGCTTGATAATGATCATACCAAATCTAAAGATTGGAACATTTGACAGTGGCAGTTAAGAGCAAGAGTTGGTAATGCTGACAATGGGAAGTGATCCAAATACAGTATTATATTTGAGTCGAGTACATCATGTGGTGGGTAGTGGGACGGTATTTTGTCATTAGTCTTTGACTGAGAGAAAGAGATAGAAAGACCTAAAAGTGAGAAAGAGGGGGGGAGTAGAAGATGGGAAAACAGTCATAAGGAGAGGAAGAATGGATAAAAAGAACTTTCAAGAGAAGGGCAATGACACATGAAGTGTACAGTGGTGGTGTCACAATGTGTACTTTTATTTCCCTCTGTCCATCAAAAACCACACCAGTCTTCCATCTTGGTTTCTTAGGATCGCCTTTATTCACGGCCAGGAACCCTGCTGACGTATCCCATGCAAAGGCACATTTGGCATGTCTTAAAGCAAATTTGACTATGCATACCTTACGTACATTTCCTCTGCCATTTGAAATATAACTGTTTACATGGTTTGCTCCCGTTGCTCACCACCAGCACATCTGCTGACCATCAAAGTCACACCATCCTGTTTGTACTGGAAGTGTCTGTTATTCATATCTGGGCTAACCACAAACTTCCCTCAAGGCTATATATGCTCAGCTAAGTACGAAGGTCAGTAGGTTATTTCTTGGACCTGTTTGTGTTCTTTTACCAAAGGTCACAGCCCCCACTCTGTGTCTGGCACATGTACTAAAACTAGGGTTTCAGCACATATTTTACTGGTGTGTCTATTTCTTTCTCACGTTTTTTGTACAAGAATGAATCTGTTCGCAGGATGGAGATACTGTAGACATTTCTATTTCCATGGTGTAAGAAGGCAGCAATGGTATTTGGTAAATGTGGCATTCAGCAGCAAAGGAGGCAGGTCCCTAAGAAATACCTTGACCCCAAGCAACATTATAGCTAAAGGGGCTTTGGGTCAGCTCCTTTTTCATGATTGGGTGGCTTTACGATCTACCTCAATTCCTTGTACCTCATTCAATAGCTTCCCCCTATTCTTTTGTTTATGCAGAAGGAACTTTTTTCTCTCTTTCACTATGTCTCATCTTGTTCTCCATATCTCCCATCATTTTCTGCTTCAACTCTCTTCCTTTTAATATTAGTCCCCTGCACCTCCTTCTGGGCATCTACCCACCTTGATTTGTTGTCTCCCTGCCACTGTTTTAGCAGGTGCAAGTATCTGCATGCTTTTCAAACCATTCCAAGATAGCAGCCCATATGTCCACAGGGGTAACATGCACTGATGCACTGCATCCATCTTGCAGTGCTTTAACTTGTGAAAAAATGCATTTCAAGATGTCTGGTGTGTGCATTCTAATGCATTCACCGTGCATGAGCAAACATGGGTGTGAAAACTTTGCTGTGCTCTTTGCATGTTTTTATTAAATCAAAACAATGTATTCCAAAATCAATCATCAGCATGTTAGTTTATGTTAATATGATGTATAAAGTGCATGGCTTCCCTAATGATGGGGCTTCCCAGTGCTAACTGCATTAGACAGCCATTGGCCTAGATAGCAAACAGTAAAATTTTATTTTTTCTTTCTGAAACAGAGATAACTCTGAGTATTCCTTAGATGAGGGGGTAGGCTATTCCAGAGGGCAGGAGCCAGTTCCCAGAAGAAGTGACCTTCCAACTTCTTCTTTTGAAACGAGAGATCACTTCCAGATTAAGTTCTGCAGAGTGAAGTGCTCTGATAGGGAAATAGGGCAGCATGAGTTCTGAAAGAATGGGGGTACCTGCAGCATAAATGATCTTTTGATCAGTGCTAAGACCTTTAAATTGAATGCGCTTCTCAATGGGCAGTCAGTAAAACTTCCTAAGGAGCCCAGAGGAGGAGCACAATTTAGGAAAATAGAACAGTAATCTGGATGCAATGCATTGGACCGATTGCAATCTCTGTAAAATTGATTTCCTGCAACCCAATCATCTTGCCAGATTTCTAGGTTTTTTATAGATGATTTGGGTGACGTAAAAAGCCCTGAATCCTCTGGTCACCAGTGATCGCCTCAAGTCTGGGTGTGTTTACCAAACAGTAGGATCTCAGTTTTATTAGTGTTAAGTTTAAGAAAATTGCCATCCATCCAGCTGGCCACTGCCCAGTTACGTTTGTGAAACTTAATGATGTCTTAGGAGACATCAGCAGAGGAGACCCTAAGTTGAGTATCACCTGGTATGATACTATGAAGACCCCAAAAGATTTCACAATCTCCACTATGGGCCTAACATAAATGTTGAAAAGAGTAGGGCTCAACGAGGAGCCCTGGGGAACCCCATGCTCCAAAGGATGAGGCAAAATTGAAAAAGGCAGAGAAATTACCTGAAAGGAGTGGTTGCTGAGGAAGGAGGCAACCCAAGATAGAGCCTTGCCTCCAACACCTATATCATGGAGGTGCTGGAGAAGCACCTTATATGTAATACAGTGTCATGCTGCACTTAGGTCCTGAAGGAAAGTGCCTAAGAGCCTCCTTCATCTGCTGTTCTTTAAAGTGACTGTCATGGTCAAAGCATGCAATGCAGGGTGCTAATGGGGGCAAAAAAACATTGCCAAAATCAATAGGCCAGTTCCTCCATGTCAGAGAAAGTCACATTGGCTTTGCCAGTGCTTGACACAAATTATGTAGGTCCTAAACATAAAGCCAATAGAAAGAGGTGAAGACTATGTAGAATCTACTTCATTACGAAAGGGTTGGAAATAGGCTTGAAAGATAGGGCTTGTGGTCCTTAATGTCGCTAATGATACAACACCTATGGGTCTGCGTACTGGTGTGTGTAGCTGTCAATCTGCTTATATAGCTATGGGAACAGGGTGAGTAGATGGTGCCAGTGGTCCCTGTCAGTACCACTTTATCTTTTTGTCTATACATGTGTCTGTGCTGTCTCTTTATCTCACCATCCATCAGTCTGTCACTTCATCTGTATAGAGATTAGATGGGTTAGGTGTTCCCTTCGGCCATCAGAAACAGTTTGTCAATGTACCTGTTTGTTAATGAATTATTATTTTGTCAATTAATCCAAGCATTCATACAGGACAATGGAAAGCTGACAAGGAGGACCTGTCAATCTTTAGCAGCCAGTCTATCCCTGTATTTATTATGTCTATATGGGCAGCCAGGTAAACAAAGGTTTACAAGATTGCAGTGGTGTTTGCCCAACAGTATGCCACAAGTCTGCAGTTTATATCTATGCTTTGGGGGAATAAAATGCAATTTTACCTCCTTGAAAGTCTTACTCGCGCCATCTCTCGTGGTCGACACGTGACTAACCTACTCCATCCTTCCTAATTTTTATAAGCACCGAACTGCACTCGAGGCTGCATTGCAAGTGGTTAGAAGGCTAGCGGGTGGACTAGGGCACAGTTCACGCCTTGGTAGTGATAGAGCGGTCCGTACTAATAATTTACCTGTATTCGGACGCTCTTTAGGCCGATGAATCTTTTGGCTAAGTGGAACTCTCCGTACTCTTATATCGATCAATTGCATCAAATCAATAATCAATAACGAACATAAGCAATACCCTGATCAACATAACACTTGACAATTAATCCAGAAAACATTTCGCCGAACCCTGACCTTTCAGTCAGGAATAACCACACCAGTTTATTCAAAGTTAGTGAATTTATTTCCCTATATTAACAAAGCTAGCACAATATAAATGTGTCTCAACACCAAATGATAAACATAAATGAACATTAATAGCTGTCCATAACGGCGAAACAGGTGCAATCTATGCAGCATTTGAATCACCAGACATTCGATAATAGCAATGCAAATCACTAATACGATAATCTGTAATGAGCTAATTGCATACATTTAGCCAGCATAACAAGGTCTCAAATTGCATCGTGCAACAGAAGGAATCCTCATCTAACCTCAAATTAGCATCGGCATGTGGGACTTCATGCGAAAACAATTTAGCAACATTAATTTAGAAAAACTCCTAACTAGGGATCTTATCAAAATCAGCAGTTGGTTACCTAAAAGAAACACAATGCAATTGTACAATTTCCTTTCATATTTACCAATTACGATCAGCATACAAGGAAGTCTTCGTCTCACAGGTACCGTTTCTCGATCAGCATGGGACGGGGCAAAGGGCAGGGGTGGAAGGGGCAGTTGCCTCACGGCGGCAAAATAAAACTACTACTTCATGCAAAGGGATCAAAGTTAAAGTCTCTAGGGCAAGAATCATTTAAAGTCTCTTTCTCTCGAATAGAGAAAGCATCAAAGTCTCATTCAAAATGGCGTCGCAGCAAGGTGGGCCATAATAGCTACGAAGTCTACAAAATGGCGAGTATCGAGCTGGTAATGGCTACTTTCTTCTCGTGCACCTGGTTTTTATAGACAACAGTTCAAATCCAGTAGGGTCTTCCACTGGAGGGTTCATAGGTTAGCTTCAAATTGTCCAATCAAAAACAACAGTTCTCAAGCTTTTACTTAAGCATACATTATCCTTGGAGATGGGTACGCAAGTTGCAACATTTTATACCAATTAGCTCACTTTCAGAGCCTCCATTGTCCGCACCTGCAGATCGACCTTGGAGTAAAGAGAAAAATGCCAAGCTGGCACGAAACTTTAAGATAAGCATGTGAACGATCTCAGCGGAAAAGTACAGCTTCAAGCAAAATACACGTTTATTAGCACATTGGAAAAATACGAGCATCTAAACCGTGAGACCAGGCAACTAGGCCAAAGCCTGCACTAAAGTAATGCTAAGCTAAAACATTTCAAACAAGCAAATCGTAGCACACGTTTATGATTATGTCGGATTAGTGCAATTCTAGTACACCATGTTATATAAAGCACGCTTATAAATGTTGGCAAACTACTCGAAGGGCACATTTTGTCCCCGTACAATCTTTATTAGTTCGGTTAAAGTCACACATGATTATTGCAGTACTACGTTTAAGCGCTAATAAATGTAAAACCTTCATTTCTGCTTCATCAATCCCTCCTCTGATGACTACTTGTCATCACACAAACTATTCCCACAAATTTTATTCCATTAAAATTCTGTCAGTTCTCTTTTCATTTTAGTTCCCCTAGTTTTCGCTTTGTATTCTTCTGCCATTCTTTTCATTATTTTCTCTTCCTTCCTTCTTTTAATTCTTTCCATAATCATTATTATTCCCCTTTTTATTCCCCAAATTCCAAATATGTAAATCCGTACAATTAATATTCCCTGTATTATTTTTAGTAATATTCCATTCCAAATTCCCCCAATCCAATTTCCCACTGAAGCAAGTCCTTTTCCAACCTTCTCCCACACTCCTGGTTCTTTCAATTCCTTCAAATCTGCACTCTCTTTTGTTAGATTAGCAAGCATAGTTTTAATCTTCACACTATTGTCGGGAATATACGTACAACAGTGTCGTGCACCAAGCATTTTGCAAACGCCGCCATCTTTTGCTAAAAGAATGTCTAAAGCAAGCCTATTTTGAAGAGTCATAGCTCTTTCCGCTGCAAGTTCAGCATCTATCAGGATTATAGCACCTGAAAACTTTGTCAACATGTTATCCACTATAGTAGACAACTTTCTTATTTTGATGGAATTCAACACAACTCCCAATGAAGGAATCATGGCTCCAAATATATTTCCTACCACAGCAGCTGCGGTCTCTCTTTTCTGGATACGATGGGATCCAGATGTCTTTTGAATCATCGATAGGTCATCCAGTTGATAAACCTTTGGGAACACTATACCCAAATAACATCTCCCCCACCATCCCTTTGGAAGACGATAATAGGCATTATACCCACAAATGTAATATACACCTGGAATGACAGGGTCAAGTCCGTTCATCATGAATGTCCATTTGGCCTTAAAGATAAACGTATGTTTACACTCACTCGCTCCTACAAAAATGTTATCATAATAAGATTCACCTCGATATATACAAAATTTCCCTACATGCCAAGCATCTAAAGCTATTCTCCCTTGTGTCTTTATTGCGGCAAAATCATAATTATCTACTGAAGTCCTCTTATGTAGCTCTTTTTCTAATTTCGCATTCATTTGTGCCCTTCTATCATCTGTACGATCTAAAAAGCTTATTTCTACTGCAGAGAGCGAGCAGGTAAGGTTTTCCCTATGAGCGTGAGCCGTTTCGAAAGGTAGCATTGGCTCGAAAAATTCCCTCATTATTTTAGCATCCCAATCTTTAGCAATCTGGCTTAGCTGCGCTATTATAGGAACATATGCAAAGGTAACATCATAATTCGAGTAAAAATACTGTATGTTAGTTTGACCATAAAATCTAGACATTACTATACTACATGTAATCCCGTATGTAAGAGGCATGTGGTGATATGTCACCCCTTCCTTTACTGATGTCGGTATCTGTGTACACACATAACAATCTTTCGCATCCATAGTCTCAACATATTCTGTTAGCAAGCGATAGAAAACATTATATGAAAGCTCTTTCTTATCATGCAACAGTCTCTCATCTATTTCTAATCTTTTCAATGCGGTTAGTTCAGTGACAGTAACAGGAGCAAAAGTAGAAGCGTCAATTTTCTCATTCTCACCCTTTCCATGCATTGCAAGCACTATTGCCATTATTATTAGTACGCATGCAATTATCAAGCCTATACACACGTATTTACAATATTTCTTTCTACTGTTTTGCGTCATGATCTGTATAGAATCAGAGAGCTAGAAGCACCTATAAAGAAACCATTTAGCAATTCAGTTACAAAGCTGAACGAGCGCAATGTTCACACAGTCTTCTTCAAGAGGCCAGTCACTTATCGGTTAGCAGCATTTGTCTCAATTCGGCAATAACCCAGTCTTTATCGGTTTAGCAAATGTCTCATCCGGTTTAGCAATGTCTCAGCTGGTTTTATCACTTTAGATTGTAGCAAGCAATGTCATTTATCACTCTTTCAACCTACACTGTCCATAAAACTTTTCTTTTCTATTGGTATCTCTTCTTCTTCGTTCTCGATGCTTAGAGATACAAATTCGTCAGTCCAATCGTCATTGACTGCATATGCCCATTCTGGACCGGAATATCTCCTATTCGGTATCCTTTTCCTTTTCAATTTTGCTTCTCTTTTCGATTCTGCCTCGCTGGTACTTTCCTCTTTTGTCAAGTCCTTTTCTTCACTCGGGGATGGTACCACGACAGACACTTCCTTTCTTTTCTCTTTCACTTTTGGCCTTCCTCCGTCGTTCAAACTTTCTTCAGTCCTTTGTTTTACTGGTGATATACTTAGTCTCCTCTTTGCACCATGTCCATTTGTTGGACCTGCGACCTTTTCTGTAGAAGTTTGAACTGTTTCGTTCTGTTCTGCCTTGTCCCCTCCTTCTGGGGAATCAATCACGTTCTCTTTTTCTTATTCTGTATCGTCTGCTTCTGGGAAAGCCCTCCTCGGATCAGGATCTCCTGCTTTTTCACCTTTTTCGAGCCCTTCGTCACCTTTACTTTCGTCAGGCTCTGTATCACTTTCAGCTGCTTCAGGTTCTTTGTCACCCTCAGCTGCTTCAGGCTCTTTGCTACCCTCAGCTGCTTCAGGCTCTTTGTCACCTTCAGCTGCTTCGTCGCTGTCTGAACTTTCTCCTTGGTCTCCCCCAAGTGAGTTGGTCTCTTCGTCCTCAGAGAATATCTCTCTCTCTTCCGTTCCTGCCTGTTCGCTTTCAGTTCGGTTTTGCTCTGTCTCAGCACTCAGCACTGTTTTATCAGGCACTGGCAGTTTTAGCGCTTCAACTTCCTCATCTGTGGGACACAACACTTTCTTTGTGTGACTGGCGTGAATCCAGTTGGGAACCCCCGCACACTTCACAGCGGTAGTTGTTGTCAGGATCACTTGGAAAGGGCCTTTCCAACGGGGTTCCAGACACGACTTCCTCACGTGCTTCTTTACCACGACCCAGTCACCTGCTTTCAGTGCGTGTCCTGGACCTTGGATCGGTGGCAAGGTGGTTGCTTCCACCTGGTGAGAGAAAGAGCGAACCACGTCAGCTAGACCCTTGCAGTAGTCTAACACCATATCATCTGTAATATTCAAAAGCGCGTTTGCGGGAACTGCAGGAAGTCTCATAGCCCTGCCCATGAGAATTTCGTGCGGAGACAATCCAGTCTTTCTATCAGGGGTGTTTCTCATTGACATTAGCGCCAAGGGCAATGCGTCAGGCCATTTCAAATTTGTCGATGCACATATTTTCGCCATTCTTGATTTCAGTGTACCATTCATCTGCTCCACCAATCCTGATGCTTCAGGGCGATAGCTACAATGCAGTTTTTGCTCAATGTTCAGCGCTTCGCAAAGTAACTTTATCACCTCGTTATTGAAGTGACTTCCCCTATCTGATTCTAAAGAGATCGGGAATCCGAAACGTGGTATCAACTCTCTCAACAATAGCTTTGCAACTGTAAGGCTGTCATTTCTACGTGTAGGGTATGCCTCAATCCAGTGACTAAAAATGCACACAATCACCAACACATACTTTAGACCTCCATGCACAGGCATCTCAATGAAATCTATCTGCATACGACTAAACGGGCCACTTGCTCTACCAATGTGGCTCGCGTTCACAACCGTTCCCTTTCCTGGGTTCATCTGCTGGCAAGTGACACATCGATGGCAAACTGCTTCTGCAGCTTGACGAAATCTGGGGTTAAACCAATCAGTTTTGAACAATCTTATCATGGCATCTCTCCCTAGGTGAGCTTGCCCATGATAGAACCGCGCAAGCTGTGATAAGAGACTGTTTGGCAAAACAAATTTTCCCTCATTTGAAACCCATAACTCGTCTGGTCTCTTTATACACTGTGATTTAATCCAGGAATCTCTCTCATCCTCCCTGACGTTATTCTGCAATTCTTTTAGTTCATCTATTGTATCTACAACCTTTAAGGCAAATGCTTCAGCTTGTTCGAGTTCTGGCTCACTTATCGAATTCCATTCATCCCTGAGCAATATACAATTCAAGGCGCAAAATCTTGCGACTTGATCCGCATATGCATTTCCCAGAGAAACATAGTCCTGTCCTTTTGTATGAGCACTACACTTTACCACTGCAACTTCGGCTGGCATTTGAATGGGGTGTAACAATTCCCTTATTCTCTCCCCGTTTTTCACTGGGGATCCTGAAGAAGTCAGGAAACCTCTCTGTGACCACAGTTGTCCAAAGTCATGCACAATTCCGAACCCGTACTGACTATCAGTGTAAATGGTGACTTTCATCAATACAGACAGTTGACATGCTCTTGTAAGGGCTACAAGTTCTGCTACTTGTGCAGAATAGACTCCTTGAAGCCAGCCCGCTTCCAAGACACCTGTTACAGTACATACAGCATATCCTGCTTTCAATATTCCCATCCCATCTCTTAGACATGAACCATCAACAAAAACAATTTGGTCATTTTCATCAAGCTTAGTATCCTTAATGTCAGGTCGAGGTTTTGTGCAAAATTCAGTCACCTGAAGGCAGTCATGCTTGACGTCTTCAGCGTTCTCAATTTCAGCATTTTCACCAGGAAGCAAGGTTGCTGGATTCAACGTAGTGCACCTTTTCAGCTGCACGTTCGGTGAACCCAGAATTATCGTTTCATACCTTGTGAGTCTTGCTCCGGTCATGTGTTGCGTTCGGGAGCGGGTCAAAAGTATCTCAACTGAGTGAGGGACCATGACTGTTACTGGGCGTCCCATCACTATTCCTTCACTCTGAGTGAGGCTGATACCAACTGCTGCTATGGCGCGCAAACACCCTGGAAGTGCTGCTGCGACCGGATCCAAAGTAGCTGAAAAATACGCTACTGGTCTGTTTACGCCACCATGGGCTTGAGTCAAGACAGACAGAGAACATGCATCACGTTCATGACAAAACAATGTGAAAGGCTTTGTGTAGTCAGGCATACCTAAAGCTGGAGCCCTGCACATGCATTCTTTCAATTCAACAACAGCATCCATCTCCTCTCCTTTCAGTTCAATTTCATCCAAGGCATCCTTCTGGGTCAGTTTCAGTAAAGGCTTTGCTAGAGTTGAGAAGTTGGGAATCCACTGGCGACAATAGCCCACCATTCCCAAAAACTTCCTCACCTCCCTCCTTGTCTTTGGTGGACTCATTTGAAGTACACTCGTTATTCTTTCCTTCATTATTTTCCTTGACCCTTTCTCTATCTGGTGACCCAAGTATTTCACTTTCTTCTGACAGAACTGCAATTTGGAAGGAGACACCTTGTGTCCATTCCTTCCCAAATGGTTCAACAGAGCAATGGTGTCGGCTGTGCAGCCACTTTCTGTCTTTGATGCAACCAGTAAGTCGTCAATGTACTGTACTAGGGTTGACTCGAATGGCAATTCTAATGCCTCCAAGTCTTTCTTTAGAATCTGATTGAATATTGACGGTGACTCAGAGAACCCTTGAGGAATTCGACACCAACTGTACACTCTGTCTAGGAATTTAAAACAAAAGAGGAATTGGCTGTCCTCATGAAGAGGCACAGAAAAGAATGCTTGTGACAAGTCGATGACTGAGAACCATTCGGCATCGCAAGGGACTTGAAACATTATCACAGCTGGATTTGGTACGACAGGGCAACACTTGACTATGATGTCATTTATTTTCCTCAAGTCCTGCACAAGTCGGACCTTTCCACTTGGCTTTATTAGTCCCATTATTGGTGAATTACACGGGCTGCTTAACACTTCTTTCAGTACCCCCTGTTTTACAAATTCGTCAATAAGTTGGGCAACTTTCATGAGGGTGTCTTGTGCCATGTGGTATTGTGGGGTCTGGGGAAAGATTGCATTGGGCTTTACAGTCACTTTCACTGGTTCCACTCCTTTCATCAATCCCACCTCTTTCCCTGTCATATCCCACACTTCCTTTCCGACTGTTTCCCGTAATTCGGCTGGAATATCTTCTTCAGTTATCATCGGGAAAAGACAAATCAGAGGATATTCTTCATCGACAGTTTCCATCTCATCCCCCTCTACACTGTCCTCTTCTTCCCCATCACTGCTCGTCTGGATTGTTATTCCTTCGTTCGAGCACATAATCGAACAACCCAATTTGCACAACAAGTCTCTCCCTAACAGTGCTATCGGGCTTGAGTCACATACCACAAACTGATGTACCCCTTGATAGTTACCGATGCTGACTGGTACCGGATCTGTTATTGGGTTCGTCAGGTGCCTGTTTGCTACTCCCACCACTTGAACTGTCCTCCCTGAGAGTGGCAAATTTGGTACTTCACTGCTCTTAACAGTTGAACGTGTGGCTCCTGTGTCCACCAAGAATGAAACACGATGACCCATTACTCTTCCCTCTACGTACGGACCCTTTTGATCAACTTCCAAGGATGCTGCAAGCACACAATCTCCTTCTTCTTCTGAACTTTCACTCTCCCATATATTGTTTATTCCACTCTCACTGTGTAGTGGGAACTGTTGTACGGTGCCATTTGTACTCATTACCTGACCCGAGACCTGTGGAGGAACCATCACTTGCTGCTGACTCATTGGTGCCAAAGGTATTTGCATTTGCTGATTAGGTACCATGGGTAACTGCTGTTGCATTGGCTGCATTTGCGTCATCTGCCTACGAGGCATCTGCATCTGCTGCGGCTGCATAGGTTGTAATCCCTGCAATTGATTTACGGTCTGAAAATTTGGGTTTGGACCTCTCATTTTCGGTCCCTTCATTGTCTGAAATGCATTGACATCATTGTTTTGCTGACCAACACCTGCACCTGCACCTTCCTGCACCACCATCGGGCACTCGCGTTTCCAATGACCGACAATTCCGCACACGTGACACGGCATCACCTTCTTCATTGCCTGCACACCAGTCACAACAGTGTTCAAATCCGGACCATTATTCGCAAAACCTCCTCTGCCTCTGCCTCTGGCCTGTGGCTGAAACATCATATTTCCCTGCAACTGCGGCTGCGATTGAGGTGCCTGCGGTTGGAACCCTTGCATCCCTTGCAAACCTTGCAGACCTGTCTGAGCTGCTTTAAGTTGCATCATCATCACCTTCTCTTTCAACCTTTTCTGTTTCACTTCAATTTCGTCTCTACAGTATTTCGCATAATTCAACACCTCATCAATAGGTTTCGACTGCCAGCAAATCAAATGCAACTTTATCATCTGACTTATCTCTGGTCTCAGCCCTTCCACAAATCTGAACACAAAATGAAGCATATCCTTCGCCTCTATTGTTTCCGTGCCGCTGTAGTTCTTAAACGCCTTCAACAACCTCTCATAGTAACTATGAATCGACTCTTTAGCCTCTTGTGCCGTTCGATCGATCTTCTGCCAATCCACATTTTTTGCGGCAACTTTTGTCTTCAAATGCTCAATTACCTTATAGTACAAGCTCATCACCATAGGTGATGGTGCACCCGTCTCCCTGTCTCTCTCTGGTTCACTTGTCGGCCAACCTACAGCTCTTTTGCAATCCTCCCACAAATCTGCTGGAACCACAATCTCAAAGAGAGTGTTCAGGTCTTCCTAAAGACATTTTGCAAGCTTCACAAACCTATCAGTCTGTTGATACCATTCAATCGGCTTCTCTCTCAGTTTGGGAAAATCATCCGTAAAAGACTGACTGTCGCTTCTGTGCCATGGTACATGTATTAACTTTCCCCCTGCTGTCTCCCTCATTGGTAACATGGTTACTGCCTCGCTACTCTGTGGTCTTTTCTCATTGAGTTCCGTAGCACCGTCCCTCCTCTTTTCCTTTCTCTTTACCCACCTGCTTTCCCACTTGTCTAAGCACCTCCACACTTGTGCACTCTGCAGCAATTCTCTAAGGTGCGCCTTCATACCTGCTGACCTCATGTGTTCAAAATCTGTGGTCCCGAAATCCAACCTATAGCTCCTGCTCAAGTGTTTCGTCTTGTCTATATCAACCCCGTTTTTGTCAGCTATTTCCTGCAAGCTTTTATGTACCTTATTCACTTCCTTGGTAATCCTGGGACATACATACCTCAGCTCTTCTTCCGAGTAGGACTCCAACCTATTCACACCCATAGTCCCTTCCACCAACTCTTGTGCTTCCATGTTCAACCTGACCCTATTCATATAATCTTCTCCCTTCCCACTGGCTGAACTTTGTGTGGAATTTAGACTGTTGAACCATTGTGTCAGCTGTTGCGCATTCAACCCCATAAGTGTAGCATTCACATCGACTGCCATTGATGGTTGCGGCAACTTTTCAGTATTCGATGACAGCGGTATCACCAGTGGGGGACTCGACCTCACCAGTGTTGACTGAGCACATATGGGACTAAACTCCATCAAGGATCCGGGTCAATTTGGCTGAGCCGCTATAGGGGTTATCCCTGGAGTGTTTTCTATGCACCTCCTTTCTGTCCCATTCTGCAGCATTGATCCCTGACCGCTCATACCTAAGTTAGGCTGACTGTACAGAGGTACCGGTGGACCTACAGTAATGGGTAGCGATATCGCATCTGGGTTTTGTCCATTTCCCATGTTCTGAGGCATGTTCATTCCCACTCTACGGGTCATCATTGCCGGCATGCCCATCTGACTCCCCGTCATCTGAGCATGTGCATTTCCCCCCTGCATCTGCTTTTGAGGCATCAGAAACTGAGTTGATTCAACTTGTGCCAATGTCGGGTTGTGACCATTCTGTACTCCCCTTACGGTTGGATCTAAAATCATTCCTGCACTGTTGTCACTGCTGTAGTACCCTGGGATCTGCGGCTGATAATTTTCTGCTTGTTTCAGCATAGGCACATCTGGATATATTCTCCTAACCTGCGGTATCTGCGGGGTGAACAGTAGACTCGGGTCCTTAGATCCCGATGAAGCCCCTGAACTCTGAGTTTCATTGTTCTGTACCGATGCCGGTGGGGCAGAACTGGTACTTGGACCTTGTCCACTCTATGCATAAGGTGGTGGACGGTTGTTCAGCAATTGCATGATTAACTCCTCATCCTCTAACTCCTCTTCTCTTCTCAACTTTTCCTCGTCCTCTCTATCCTTGGAACACCTTCTGTTTGTCTTACAGGTAGCTTTCTTACCTGTCTCCTCTTCTTCCTTAGTAATTGCGGGAAACAATTTTATCCCCTGCAGTACATCTGACCTCCACACCTTCTGTGCATTATCCCACCTAGCGTCCGCTAGTGTCTTTTCTACCTTCCTTATCCTGGTCTCGAACTTATTTTGCTATTGCTGTCTAGCCATCAGTTCCCAAATTGCTAGAGCCTCAAACTGTGCTGGCCTTGGAGGTACCTTCATGTCGTACATCGTGAATCTCAAATTCTCTAGGATCCTTATATTGAATTTCCCATGAATCGGGAACGCTACGCTCCCATGTTTCTCTGTCAGCTTGTGCCATTGCTTTAGCCAAAGGCACGGAGCTACCCCTTTTTCCTCCATTACAATGTAAGCTGGTGTACCTTCGGGCGGCGTCTCCTCTCCTACGCTCGCTTTAATGTAAGACTCCCCCTTCATCGCACTCCTTAATGCTTTAAAAAATTTCATTTTCTCGTCTTTTATTTCACAAAATTTGTAATCAATAGGTGACTTTAATTCCCGGAATACTCTTCGCTTGCCTTTCCCCTTCCAATCAAGCCCCACGGACTGCGTCCAATCCGTGCGCGACCCTTCTCTCCAACCAACCTATCCCAGCGCGGCTCCTAGTGACGTCACACTCACACACACTGCGGCTGACAAGGCCTCGCGGCTAGTCCTCCTTCACTCAGCTCCTCTCGTAACAACTTCTTGCATGTATCGCGAGCTACCAAAATAAAACAGATCTGTCGGTTTACTACAGGAAGGGTAACACAATCGCTTCAGGACCTTAGGGATTTTTCACTAGCCTCGGCAGTTATTCCATCTTTCTCGGTCCCCACGTTCGCAAGCAAATCTGACCCGCAGACTGCTCTCAACTTGTCAATGATCTATTCTAGTGCACTTAGAATTTTGTCAAAGCCCGAAGTCGAAGTTCCTTTCACTCCCTTAACACACGTACCGACTTGTTGACCACGCCCGATCAACCTACTAAACCGCCCAGACCACAACATAAAACAACATACTCCGGAGTCTCTTGACCTCGCAGGGCCCGTCTCAACAACAACAACCACGTGGACCTTTTTATGCACAAAGCGCCACACGCACATGAAGTTCGACGACTTCCCTACTCTCACACTCGGAGTCGCACCTCCGCTATTTCTATGAAGTTCGACGACTTCCCTATTTCTACACTCGGAGTCGCACCTCCGCTATCCTCTAAAAAAAGAAAAAAATTCCTCGCAACCTTTTCACCCAATCTGCGGCAATAAGCTATGCAAGCGCAAAACCCTAACTTCACTCATACCATCACTAGTACCGCCAACGCCGATTCCACACCTCCATTCTGTTCATTCGCAAGCTCCGAGATCCCGGGAAAGTCGCGGTGGACCTAGCCCATCATCATTCTGTCAATCAGTTTTATCCAAAAAAATCTAATTCAACTTCTCGAGTGGGGTCTCAAAGGGCGTAACCGTTAATTCAACACCATGTACTTTAAGAGTACGGGGTCCCAAAAGACGTAACCATCCACTGCTACCATCTACTGATAGAGCGGTCCGTACTAATAATTTACCTGTATTCGGACGCTCTTTAGGCCGATGAATCTTTTGGCTAAGTGGAACTCTCCGTACTCTTATATCGATCAATTGCATCAAATCAATAATCAATAACGAACATAAGCAATACCCTGATCAACATAACACTTGACAATTAATCCAGAATACATTTCGGCGAACCCTGACCTTTCAGTCAGGAATAACCACACCAGTTTATTCAAAGTTAGTGAATTTATTTCCCTATATTAACAAAGCTAGCACAATATAAATGTGTCTCAACACCAAATGATAAACATAAATGAACATTAATAGCTGTCCATAACGGCGAAACAGGTGCAATCTATGTAGCATTTGAATCACCAGACATTCGATAATAGCAATGCAAATCACTAATACGATAATCTGTAATGAGCTAATTGCATACATTTAGCCAGCATAACAATTGCATCGTGCAACAGAAGGAATCCTCATCTAACCTCAAATTAGCATCGGCATGTGGGACTTCATGCGAAAACAATTTAGCAACATTAATTTAGAAAAACTCCTAACTAGGGATCTTATCAAAATCAGCAGTTGGTTACCTAAAAGAAACACAATGCAATTGTACAATTTCCTTTCATATTTACCAATTACGATCAGCATACAAGGAAGTCTTCGTCTCACAGGTACCGTTTCTCGATCAGCATGGGACGGGGCAAAGGGCAGGGGTGGAAGGGGCAGTTGCCTCACGGCGGCAAAATAAAACTACTACTTCATGCAAAGGGATCAAAGTTAAAGTCTCTAGGGCAAGAATCATTTAAAGTCTCTTTCTCTCGATTAGAGAAAGCATCAAAGTCTCATTCAAAATGGCGTCGCAGCAAGGTGGGCCATAATAGCTACGAAGTCTACAAAATGGCGAGTATCGAGCTGGTAATGGCTACTTTCTTCTCGTGCACCTGGTTTTTATAGACAACAGTTCAAATCCAGTAGGGTCTTCCATTGGAGGGTTCATAGGTTAGCTTCAAATTGTCCAATCAAAAACAACAGTTCTCAAGCTTTTACTTAAGCATACATTATCCTTGGAGATGGGTACGCAAGTTGCAACATTTTATACCAATTAGCTCACTTTCAGAGCCTCCACCTGCAGATCGACCTTGGAGTAAAGAGAAAAATGCCAAGCTGGCACGAAACTTTAAGATAAGCATGTGAACGATCTCAGTGGAAAAGTACAGCTTCAAGCAAAATACACGTTTATTAGCACATTGGAAAAATACGAGCATCTAAACCGTGAGACCAGGCAACTAGGCCAAAGCCTGCACTAAAGTAATGCTAAGCTAAAACTTTTCAAACAAGCAAATCGTAGCACACGTTTATGATTATGTCGGATTAGTGCAATTCTAGTACACCACGTTATATAAAGCACGCTTATAAATGTTGGCAAACTACTCTAAGGGCACATTTTGTCCCCGTACAATCTTTATTAGTTCGGTTAAAGTCACACATGATTATTGCAGTACTACGTTTAAGCGCTAATAAATGTAAAACCTTCATTTCTGCTTCATCAGTAGCGCTAAGAAATATTTTTCACTGGATGAGTAGTTAATAAAATGAGCAGCTTGTCACCGGAGATAGCGATAGGAGGGGGGCGTAGGTGGTGCAAGAAATTATTAAGTCAAAATCTATGTAGAGGAAAACACGGACCCCTGGGTTTGCCACATGAACACAAGTAGGGCATGGTGAGAGAGCTCTTTTCTCCTGTCGCCGACCACATTGTGCCTCATTCCCAGTACACACATAAAATGTGCGCGAGAGAGTGAGAGCTCCAATATACGGATTTATGCGCTTCTGGTCGCCGCCCGGAATATATGCAGCAATAATATTTATGTGCTGTGGATATGTTAAATCACTGATAGCTGTTGACAAGCCGGCACAAGGTTGTCACTGTGAAGTGAATCATTTGGTGCTGAAATGCCGACATGTCCCTGAGTGAGGTGACATTATTTTTGTGCTGATTATTAACAGCTCAACAACACACACCGCCTACACAACAGCGCCGAATGGTTAGAACTTGGGAGAGAGCTTCTCTTGCCAGTCGGATTTATTATAATTAAAGCGTGAGGCGCACAAATGGCTCCATCTGATAAATGTGAGAAATGTTAGCTCATCTCTGGCTCTTGACAGTTGTCTAGCGGGGATCTGATAATACCTTAAAGGGAAAGGCGCAATGGGCCGTCTCTTCCCCTTCCTGCCCTTGAGTGGATTTCATTCTTAACATGGGATCATTCTTTCTATTGAGACTTCTGATTATTTTTTTTTTATTCAAAGCAGGAGCCATTTGAGAAGCAGCTGAAAGCGGAAAACTTGCCATTTTGATACTGTGCCTACCTTTGAAATACACGTTTATTGACATTTCAACCCTTTCCGCAAGTAAGCGTCCGTCTAGAAAACCATAGCACGTGCGAGGCTGCGAATGCATGTGAAATGAAAACCACGTCCGGTTAGTGTCTGATTCGCCACCTCTGCACTACCAAGTTCTGGTTTAGGGACAAGAAATGAGATGTGTATGGGAGGTGGCTACTGAAAAAGCGGCGTCCCTCCCCCACCATAAAACACACAAAAAACGATTCGTTTGTGGGCATACACAACCGTTTTACTGATTGGGTTAGGGGGACCACCTGTCATTGAGGCAAATTCTGGACAGGACTGTAAAAAATTCAGGACAAAGGGTCAAAATTCAGGACAAAAATTCAGGACAAAGGGTCAAAATTCAGGACAAAAATTCAAGGACAAACGTCAGTTTTACAGACACATGCAAGAGAGGCCATGCCTCACTATGTTGTCAGTGCATTTATGTACTCTTTTTCAACATAGCACTATTTATTCACTGTGGACCTTTTGTGATTGCCTCCTGGTGTGCTACATTCAGGTGTCACATTACGTCCTTGTTCAGTAGTAAATTAATGCCCTTCACAGCAAGGCCATCACCCCTACCCAAATCTACCCGATCTTTCCTGAAGAGAAAGTAACAGCAAAATGTTGATTATGTTTCTGAACATTTCAAAACCCCTGGCAAACAGTTTGGGAAACATTAAGGTAATTAACCTTATGCTAGTTTAAACAAATTGAACAAAAACATCTGGCTTACCCCAACCGCCCATGGACTTTCAACCTAATTTTTTTTGAAGAGGCAGGGCAGATGGTGTGGGTGACAATCTCACACCTAATGACAGGATGTGATGTACCCATAACTTGTCTGTAGTCTTACTGCACTAGAGTGTATGTTTGGGACTCTACATTTATCTCAGAAATGGGAGCCCGGACTACCAATCAAAGATAATAAAAGAGTAGGATGAAATCGAGATCAAATGGGAGATCCACGGCAAGTAATTCAAAGGGTTGTTGCTAACAACTGGATAAATAAAGAAGAGAAGAACAAGGTGGGACAATTCCTAAAATCAGACAAGATGGGTCCACCAAGACTATTTGAAGGTATTGGGTACCTGGGGAGTTGTCTGCACACAGGAACGAAACAGAAGGGGCACTATCAAGTGGTTGAACAAGCAATACCCATCTACCTTGGCAAACTCTTCTGGTGCAATGGTCCGCTGTTAGTGCTTGTGAAGGGTGAGCAGGGGCCAGACCCCTTGCAAGGTTGTGCAAGGCAATTGCCCGCTTAGTCCATGTCTTTATATGGTTTTGAAATTGATCAAAAGCCAAACTAGAGATCTGGGTTATCCCTAAGTGTCAAGTACACATAGAATCTTCAAAATATTTGGGATGTAAATTGCACAAACTAAATTTACAAATTTTTAAATTTAATTAGTGTTTCATTAATATATGGCACTGTTTTCGCCTTCATACACAATTAGATCTCAGATTGAACTGGGAACCAGTTACCTTTTGATACCTAGTGATTAATATCTACCATTCTTACACTGATTTCCAGGATGAAAATCTCGGCAGAGCGAATGGTGCCTCCAAGCCCAGTTTGCCTTTTCGTCTTCTCTTCTGCTTTCTGTAGAGGCCACGTGGCACTAGTGAAGATGGTGTGCTACCCCAATGATAGTATTATTTTGCAAACCTTCCCCTGCTCGTCCTTCATTCCTTCTTCAGACAGGCCACACATCTGATTTGGTCGCTGCGGCGCCATCGGGAGCTCTTTCCACTCTAAAGCTAACTGTGACTGCGGGTGGATTAGATCTTCTGGACTTAGAATGCTTTTATTCAGCTGCAGAGGTCCAATGGGTGGCTCACTGGCTTTCTGCTCACCTCCCTGCATGAGATGGGGTTTACCAGTAAAGACTTTTAAGGAAGGCTTAATGCACTGCTCATCGTTTCCTACTGACCATTCTATGGATCACCATCCGGGGTTATCATGCATGGCTTTCTCTTGCCTTGCCAGAACCTGTAAACTCACTGACACAAAGAAACCCTATGCTCCTGCACTACCTTTGCTGAGCCTTCCCACTCGCACAGGATGGCTGTGCTCAGAGCAACTCCATCAGTGGCATGTTGCAGGTGTCTTAAAATTGGGGACTTTTGTTCTGAACAGTGAGCTACAAAATTTCTAAACCCTTTTGGCAGACTACCATCTTCACCCCGGTCAACTCCTTACTTACAACCATCTTAAATAATCATTAAATTCCCTATTTCATGTCTGCTACCTAGCACTAACCCTACAAGAGGTGTGCCAGAAGCTCTGAACCATAGGAAATGGTGGCAAACTGATAGAATGGGTGTACAGACCTATCCTGCAACATGGAAACCACTCCAGGTCTTCTTGTCATATTACCTGGGTGATTGATGTAGCCAAACCTCTGCTAGATATGGACTAAAATACTGGACTTTCCACACAAAGTATCCCACAGCTGTCACTTTAAGTAAATTCATAGTGCTTCCTTGTGAATGCATTCTGTCCGTTGCTTGCCATTGGCTTTGTGGTTTGTAACTCACAATTTGTTGCTTTCAATTTGCTGGCTTTATGTGTTTTAGGCCATGCAGCTTGAATTCCTCCCTTCCCTTGCCAAAACCTTCTTTACAGTATCCTGCCGAGTGCTCCCTTTCTGTAAACAGGCCTGTAAATCTTGTTCTTATCTCATCATATTTGCTGTGCATTCAAAGAACAAAGTCAAATGTCAGGCTCTGTCTTCGGTGGGAACTTAGTGTTTACTTTCCTTTCTCTGACTTCAAAGTGAGAGGATTTATGCAACAATCTTGCTGGATACTGGGGTTAGGAAAGAGTTTTTTTCTATCACATGACAACATTTAAATAGACTTCAGAACATATCAAAATTGCACCCTACTCTGTATCACTCCACTTTACGCCACTCCATGCCACTGTTCTCTTCTCCATTCGGAACCACTCGACATTATGCCACTGCTCTATATGCTACTTCACACTATGCCTCTGTACTCTACTCTGTACTACTCTACTCGAAGCCACCGCACTTTGCGCCTCTCTACACCACTGCGCTCTGCTCGTCTGCACGCCATACCACTCCAGTCTAGGCAACACCAATCTAATCTGCACAACTCCACTCTCTGCCACTCTGCAACGCTGCACTGTACGCCACTGCACTCTAAGCTAATACACTTTACTCTGTAACACTCAACTCTATGCCCCTGCACTCTACATCAATACACTGTACATCATTCTAATCTACTCTGCACCTCTGCACTCTATGCCACGGCACTCTACACTACTTTACTCTATTCCATCACACTCTATTCCACTTTATGCAACTCCACTTCTCCACTCTAAGCCACCTCACTCTACTCTGAAATAATCTACTTTATGCCACTGCACTCTGTGCCACTGCATTCTATGCCACTGCACTCTACCCTGCACCTCTCCACTCTATGCAACTGCACTCTACTCTGAAACAATCTATTCTACGCCACTGTACTCTATACCACTCTGACCAGTGCACGCTAGTTCAATGCACTCTACACCACTGCAAGCTGACACTCTGCAACACTGCTCTGGCCACCACTATACTCTACACCACTCTGCCCTGTACTACTGCATTTTGCACCAATATATTCTATTCCACTGCATTCTATGCCACTCCACTCTGCCCAATGCCACTCTATGCAACTGCACTCTACACCATTGCACTCTAAACAACTTCACTGCCCCTTACTATGCACCACTGTACTCTATGCCACTGTTCTCTGTACCACTCTACACCACTGCATTGACACTCTACTCTGCAACTCTGCACTCTACACCACTCTACTCTATGCCACTGTACTCTAGGCACTATACTCTGTACCACTCTACTCTGCACCACTCTACACCACTACACTCTATGCCACATGAGTCTACTCTGCACTCTATGACACTGCACCACTCTGCATTACTGCACTCTCTGCTACTCTATTGTATGCCACTCTACTCCACTGCACTCTATGTAACTCTACCCCATGCCACTCTATGCCACTGCACTCTGCGCCAATGCACTCTAAACAACTGCACTGTACGCCACTGCCCTCTACTCTGTACCGCTATACTCTACGCCACTGCTCTGTGCCACTCTACTCCACTCTACATCACTGCACTGACACTCTACTCTGCAGTGTTGCACTCTCCACCACCATACTATACACCAATGTACTATGCACTACTGCATTCTATGCCACTGCACTCTAAGCCATTCTACTCTGCATCACTCCACTCTACAGCACTTTGCCCTACTCTGCACCACTCTACACTACACCACTGCACTCCCTGCAATGTGAGTCTACTCTGCAATCTATGCCACTGCACCACTCTACACTACTGCTCTCTCTGCTACTCTATTGTATGCCACTCTACTCCACTGCACTCTATGCCACTCTACTCTGTCCATTGCCACTCCATGCCACTGCACTCTAAACCACTGCACTCTACGCTAACGCACTCTAAACAACTGCACTGTACCCCACTGCACTGTACTTTGCACCACTGGGCTCTACGCCACTGCTCCTATGCTAGTCTACTCCACTCCACACCACTATGCCACTAGCTTTAAGCCATGCTGAACAGCAGCTACTCTGGTGTATAACATGGCTAATGGCTAAAACACATTAGCAAAGCCATTAACTCGTTCGTAGATGAGACCTATTGGCTTTGCCAATGTTTGTTAGTACTATGAGGTACCGAGGTACCTGAAAGAACTGTGAAAAATACAATTACATCATAATAAAAGCTGCTACAAAATGCGCGAATACATTTCGGTCAAATAAAAAAAAAGTGCTTCTCAAATACAGATTTGAATAATATACAGTTTATACCTAGTGATAAAAAAATTATAACACTCCATTAAAACCACACACTCCACAGCTCACCTTGGAACACCATTACAATACCTCTCTGAAAGAAATATCTTTGCCACCAGAAAACTTCAAGTGACTCCTTTTAGTAAAGTCAATGCAGGTTTTCAAGCCCCTTTGTATTTGCAGATTTACCAGTTGCCCACATTTGCATGTCTTTAGGGAAGGAGACACCCTGGGAGAAGGCCTATGCTTATCTGTCTGCCCCTCCCTCCCTCAGAGCACAGGAGACCCCCTGCCTTCCAACCCAGCTGGGGAAACTCCTCTGCCGGTAATTTCGCCTTGCCTCTGTTGCCCTTTAGGTGAAAGCTAAAATTACGGACAAATGCCGTCCGTTAAAGCTTTCATCACGGACAATGGACAGCAGGGCGAAATTACGGACAGTCCGTGAAATTTACGGACGGGTGGTCACCCTAGATTGAGTCTATCCTGCAAATACTCTGGAAAATATTGTCTTTTGAAGTGGAAGAACGAAAGGGAGCAGCCATATATTTCAGGAGGTGTAGACCAAAAACCGTGTATTCTCAGGGAAAAAATAGATGGCCTTCAGAAAAAATTATTGTCTAGTGAACTCATATGCTTAATCCTGCAAAGTGAAATTAGCAGGAGTAAGTTTAGTGAAGGAGGTGCACACATGGAGGTTTATGATGTGTACAGAGGTCTATACATACGCCTACGATTTTTGTGTTAATCCCTAAAAAGTTTGAAACCTATGCAAACCTTAGGTGTGTAGACTTCCTATTTTTTAAAAATCTTTGTGAGCTGACTGCCCTGGTGTTTTTGGTAGCCAAACACTATGACGTAGTCACAACACACCATTTTTCGGTTTCCTGAGCCTCTGGAGGCCGGACCACATAGCCCATGGTCAGCAGCATTTATTCAGCAAGTGGACTATGCAACACTGCAGGACAATATATCTGTAGTCGCCGGATGCCTCTCACTGATGTAGGTCACTCCCTTCGGGCAACATGGCTGCTGCAATGGGAATTAAAGGATAGGCTGCTCGGCTAGTCCAATCATGTCTTAACACTTGACCTAGAGAGAAGCAGTGCATGGGAGAGACAGCTGTGCCAGCAGTTGCAAGAGCTGTACCTGGATCTACAGACCCCCGGCCATAGTAACAAGCATGTGCAATGAAATGGGTCTCGCGTTTCCTCGAGTTAGAGCTATCAGCGCTGTAAATTCCTAGCTAGATTTTCCTTGCCATATAAATTGAAAATTAAAAGTAAAACAGTTGACGGAAGCAAGTCAATTCAAAGTGCCACGGCCGACATGAGCGTGAGCGCGAGAGTTATTGGCTCCCTGCGTGAATGTCTAGAAAGGATTGCGCCTGGGATGAAAGGCAAACTGAAATAGGAGGAGAGGCCATCACACGCTGTAACAGGAGGAAGCATGTCTTGTGTGATGGCCAACAAAAATGTTTACTTAGTGAAATTGCCTGGGAAGGAACTCAGCATACAAAGGAGGGGCATTTCACAAAATGCACCAATACAAATGAAGCATTTATGACTAAAACATCAGTGTACGAAGTGTAACAGCAAAACATATAGGGCCAGATTTACTAAAAAGTGGTGCAGCGAGGTTCATGGCCTTTTGCTTTTTCCATGTGTGCTGCAAAATCCAGCACTCATGGAAAAAGCAAAAACGAGAAGAAATAAAAGTATTCCCCCTCATGGGCCATGCTAATGCCACAGCGTTAGATTTTGGTGATGCCACAGATTTACGCCTTCTTGTAAATCTGGGCCAGAATGTTATGTTTATGGTTTGTGGGAGTAATAAAAAAATGACCTGTTTACCCAAATCAAAACCTATTACTGGTGACTTGTTACTGATTCGGTTGAGTTTGAGGTTACACTGCACATAATTATCCTCTGTGCCAGTTGTCACCCCCACTGTACTTATACTCACACCCGCTCACACCACAACTACCACCAGATTCCCCTGTGCCGCCCCACGTGCAGTTCTCGGGACTTAAATCACCATGAAGCTTTCTAATCTGATTTTTTTATTTAGAAAGCTCAACGGGCGAGGAAGGAAAAGGAGATCCAAAAAAGTAATGCAATAAGTCTTCATTTAAATACGTTATCTTTGCTTGCTCTGGTTGATTTATGGCTTTCCAAAATTGTCTCAATCAGCCTTCTGAGCCCAGTCAACTTAAGGCCCAGTTTATCAGCCCACAACTGGACTTTTTTGCAAAGTGGTAATTTGAAACCTCGAGCTAGTTTGAATCAGAGGAGCTGCTTCTCTCCCAGACTGCTTCATGGGACCATTCTTTCGTGGTTCAAAAAGGGAACATTCAGGCAGGCACAGAGGAAAGAATATGGTCTGGAAGAGCTGAAAAGCCAAGGGAGGGGGAGGCGGCATGGTGGAAGAAGGGGAAAGGGGAAAGTGGGGAAGGGGAGGGACGCGCAGAGAAGAGAGGGTGAGAAGAGATGCATGAAATAAATGGAGAAAGGGGCAAGAGAGGGGATCCAGGGAGGCACGCAGAGGGACTTGATGGGGCGAGAGAGACAGGGAGGACTGTGGAAAAAAGAAAGACCATTTCTGGAGAGACGGAGAAACTGGAAAACTGAGAAGAGAGGTCAACTGAGTAGAAGAGGAGGCGGGGTTCAGAGGAAAAGAGGAGAGAATGGACCAGAAAAGATAGAAAATGGGGGGCGAAAAAGGAGAAGGGGATCGGAGGGAGCCGAGCGAGGAGGGGTTAATGGGGCGGAAAATGAAGAGCAGAGGGAGGGGCAGTCAGCAACTGAGGAGAAGTGACGGGTGGGAGCTGAACGGAAGAGAGAGAGACGGGAGAGCAAAAGTGAGGAAGAGATGAAGAGGAGCTAGAGATGAGGGCAAGGGACAGAGGAATTGAAGAAACGAGGGCAAAGATACAGAGGGGAACTGAGGAGATGAGAGGAGGTGGAAAGTTAAGCGGGGTGAGAGACACAGGTAGGGTAGAGACATGGGAGTAGGAAGTGTGGGGGACGCGGGGGATATGTCCCCCCCAGATTTTGGAGTGGAGGGGACACGGGGGACAAGGGTGGGGGGGACGAGGGGACAGAAGAATTTTCCCTTCTGTTCTGTAATTCGCAGGGCCATTAGCGCCGCGTGAAAGCGCTACCTATGCTGGCCCTGCACTTGACCTGTGACCTGCCTCCAGGACACTTGCCCTCTGCCCTTTTGTTGTGCTACAGCACACAAGGGATTCCTTCTCACCTTGCCGCCACAGCTGCCTGCAGTCTGCACTTCTAAGAACAAAGGGAGAAGAGAGGCCCTTTGTTGATTGCTGTCTGCATCCCGTCCCTCCTGAGCCCTACCCTTCCCTTGAAAATCGAACCCTGAAGACAGCAGCAAGATTTGAGAAGGTAAAGAGGTTTGGGTAATTAAATAAAGTATTGCCAAGTAACTCCCTTTCTTTTTAAATCCAGTGCTGTGTTGCAGAGTATCTCCCTTTCTAAAAACAGTGTTGTTGAGTTACTGTGAGATATAAGCCGGGCACGCTTTAGCGCGCTGGTGGCACCCTGTGCAGCAATGTTTGTTAGGGCACCCGTTTCTGTCACCTCTCTCTCACTCTCTTCTCTCCTCTGTCTCCAGCTTGCCAGCCCCAGAGCTAATTATTGTCCCCTAAGTTGACATCCTGCCTCCCCAACATTTCGGTCCCCTGTCTCTCCCTCAGCCTTCCTGGTATTTGTGAAAGCCCGCTCTAAAGGCCAAGGGCTGTCTGTAAATCTCATTTCCTGCCAATGGCCTGTGGATGGAAGCCAGCACTGGGGCAGCTCACAGGCTTTGCAGGACTTCACAGGCTGTGGTGGTACAGAGCCTGGCACTGCTGGATAGACGGCAGAGAGACTAGCACACAGCCCGGGTCCCAGGAAGAACCAGATGGCCTTAGAGATGGACAGGGCTAGGTAAGGCAGCAGGGCCGGCTCTAGGGCGATGCAACCGGTGCCGCTGCACCGGGTGCTGACTTAGGATGGGGGTGCTGTGATTGCAACTATATTCTGACTTTAAAAGCACCTGTTGGGTGTTCCTTGCCATCAACAGTTTTCAGGTAACAATAAAAATCTCAAGATAATTCCGGTGATTAATGGTCTTCCTGAAGAGAGATTGAAGTTTTGTCTAGTCGGAGTTTTGACTCATCATAACATACAGGGTTGCTATGCCTGCTACAAAGAACGTCTACATGCAGATCACAAAGTCTATATAATGTGAATAGCTCAGTGGGTTACTGCTTTTGTCAGATGCAGGAAAGTACCCTCTTTTTGGCATGGTTACCCCACTTTTGACTGTGTTCACTGGGATCCTGCTAACCAGGACCCCAGTGCTCTCTCCCATTAAATTTGGTTGTTTGGACCACACACACCCCACATTTGGCGTACTGGTGCCCCTTATAAGTCCCTAGGGTATTGGGGGATCAGGGGTTCCCCATGGGCTGCAGCTAGTATTATGCCACCCATAGGAGCCCATGTAAACCATGTCTGGAGGTCTGCCATTGCAGCCTGCGTGAAAAGGTGCATGCACCCTTTCACTTCAGGTCACTGCACCAGGTCACTCTAAGTCACCTCTATGGCAGGCCCTCCTAGCCAGAGGGCAGGGTGCAAGTACCTGTGTGTGAGGGCACCTCTGGAGGAGCAGAGGTGCCCCCACGAACTCCAGCTACATTTTCCTGGACCTCGTGAGTGCGGGGACGCCATTTTACGAGTGTACTGGACATAGGTCACTCCCTCTGTCCAGCTACATAATGGCAACTCAGAACCTGGGCATGTTTGGTAACAAGCATGTCAGAATCATACCCCAATCCTATTGTCAGTATTGTTTGTATGATTCCATGCACTTTGGGGGCTCCTTAGAGGATCCCCAGCATTGCTCCTATCAGCTTTCTAGGGTTTTCCGGGCAGCCCATGCTGCTGCCACCCCTCAGACAGATTTCTGCCCTCCTTCTGCTGCTTGAGCAGCTCATGCCCAGGAAGGCAGAACAAAGGATTTCCTTTGGAAGAGGGAGGCAACACCCTCTCCATTTGGAAATAGGTGTTACAAGGGTTGGGAGGGGTACCCTCGCCAAGCTAATGGTATGCTCTGAAGGGCCTCCTTGCATAAACCAGTCTGTACCAGTTCAGGGACCTCAGCCCCTACTCTGGTGCGAAACTGGACAATGGAAATGGGTGTAACCACTCTCCTGTCCATCACCACCCCAGGGGTGGTGCCTGGAGCTCCTCCAGGTGGCCACTTGATTCTGCCATCTTGAATCCAAGGTGGGCAGAGGCCTCTGTGAGCATCTGAGTGGCCAGGTCAGGCAGGTGACGTCACAGCCCCCTCCTAGGTGGTCACCCTGCTAGGTGACCAATCCCCCTTTCTGGGCTATCTATTTAGGGTTTGCCTCTTGGGTGGGTCCTCAGATTCAATGTGCAAGATTCCAGCAGGACTCCTCTGCAACGTTTACTTTGACTTCTGGCCACTGGAACCGCAACTGGACTTCACAGGAACCTACAATCTGCAGCTCCAGCAGCGACTTCACCCTGCAGCATTGTTTCTCTGGCTCCTTCCAGCAACTGCAACATTAGCCCGGCTGTGCTTCCTCTGAGGGCAGCAAGTCTTCAGTCTGCATGAGAAGAAAGAAGGAAAATTCCTTGGAGTGAAGGAGTCACTTACCTGCATCTGCAGGCACCAACTGCAACAACGACCGGCTGCGTGGATCTCCTCTGCTCCTGAGCTGCGTGGATCCTGCATCAGGGGGTGATAGTCTGGAGTGGTCTCCTTGGTCCTCTCTACCAGCTGTCCAACTTTGGAGTAGGTAGGTCCTTGCCTTCCCATGCAGGACAGTACCCCCATGCACTGCGTCTCTTGCAGCTACCAAGGCCTGTTGTTATCTCCTCCAAGGGATCTTCAGGCTCCATGTAGCCCCAGTCCCCAGCACTCTTCTCTGTGAAGCACAGCCCTCAACGTGCTTCGCCTGCGACATGGGACCTCTCTTCATGTGTGCTGCGTGGGCCTCTCTGCAGCTCCTGGGCTCCTTGCCTGTAGGTCTTATGTGGGGGCTGCCTCTCCTTCTCCAGACTCTCTGCCTTGCTGAGGGTCACCTGGGACTCCCCTCCATGGGTTAAGTCCCCTTGGACCTTGCTGGTCCCCAGCAGCTCCACTTTTGTCCTACTGCGACATTTGCCTTTGCCAAGGCTTGCTGGTTGGTTTTCCACACCACAGACTGACAGCAATTCTTCATCCCGCATGGGACGTCGACTGCATCACCTAGGAACGCTTCATCTGCTCCAGTGCTGCACTGCTGACCGTCTTCATCTCCCGGCCGAGCAACTCCTGCATCCACAGATGGGTGGGTAGTGGCTCCTGCCACGACCGGACACTCCTACGTAAACTGGACTTGGTCCCCTTCTTTTCCAAGTCTTCCTCTTCCAGGATCCACCTCTAGCTTCTTGCAGTCTTGCCTGCGTTTTGCAATATCCTTCTCTGAAGTCCTTTTGGTGGGTTGGGGAAAAACCAGTAACTTACCTCTTTTCTTCTGGTCACTGGAGGGCACTCTGGTACTTACCTTTGGGGTTTCCTAGTTCCTGCAGCTCCTCTCTACAGATTCCACTTCCTTGCGTGGGGACCCAGCTTTCGCATTCCACTTTTTTAGTATATGGTCTGGTCCCCCCTAGGCCTTCAGTATTGCCTATTGCTTTTCACTATTTTCTATTGCTTTTTCTGCCAACTTCTGATTGCTGCTGTACATATGATAGTGTGCTACTTACATCCTATTGGGAGTATTGCCTATCTAGTGTTTTCGTGTTTGTGTTACTGTAATAAGGAACCTTTATTTTCATAACACATGTTTCTTTCATGTGTGTAAGTGCTGTGTGACTACAGTGGTATTGCATGAGCTTTGCATGTCTCCTAGGTAAGTCTTGGCTGCTCATCCGCAGCTACCTCTAGAGAGCCCTGGCATCTAGACACTGCCTACACCTCACTAATAAGGGGATACCTGGACCTGGTATAAGGTGATAATACCATAGGTACTCACCACATACCAGGCCAGCTTCCTACATCAGAGAGCTCCTTTTTTGTCCCCTGCAATTTATAAATTAAAACTGAATATAGAACAGTGAGCAATGAACTTATCAAAGAGCTGCATGCAAACATCAAGGTATAGATTAGAGCGTTATGATTTCCCCCCACTTTTTCATTAACTTAATGTTGCAAAACAAGTTAATTTGAGCGCAAATCAATTCTTATTATTAAAGAAAGCCCCCAACCATGGTGTTATGTTTTAAATTCTGAGTTTGCGCTTCTCCAGATAAACCACTCTTAAACTATACCTGCTACCAGTATGGATGACCTATGACTCCTACACCTTGTCGTCCTCTGTCTTATGTAACATTTCATATACACTGATTTACACATATATGATGATTGTCTCTGCGTAATATCTGTGTGATGTAAAGTGCTTTGACACCCTAGACTGGTGTGAGGGCTGAATGATGGAACAACACATACGTATATCATGCATGCCTTAACATCGCGGTCTCAACAACGACCGTGTCTTTACTACTCATGCCTTTACAACAAATTTCGCTGTAAAAGAATGTTTGGTAAAGAAACATGCGTGGTAAATTCTCCCCGCCCTGCCCCCTTACACCTGATACCATACTCCACCCTGCCCAATCAGTTAAAACTGCCCCTGCCCTGAGCCCTAACCCCCCCTCCCTGAGCCCTAAAAGTAACCCTGCCTGTCCTAAAAACTACCCGCCCCCACTCTGAACCCTAAAACCTACCCTGAACTGCGCTAAAAACTACCTTGATGCCCCTGCCCCCCAGAATCCTAAAACCTACCCCACCATGTCCTAAAAACTACCCCGACCCTACCCCGTCCTAAAAATGAACCCGACCTCCCACCCTAAACCCGGCCACAGCCCTACTTACCTCTCTCTCCTCTGCTTCTTCCTGTTCCACCCGGACAGCTAGACCGCTCTCTATGCTGTAACCACGCATATGCTTGGTAAAGACATGTGTGGTAAAGGCATCCATGCTAGCCCCATATTTGTGGTAATAGCAGCATGGTCAATGCATTGCATTGATTGCGTTGGAAGGGATATTTCCCAGTATGAGTGGTGGTATAAAACTAATGAAATGCATCTGAGAGAGAGAGTGGTGATGGATAGTAGTGAGGGAATCCGTGGCAGAGGTGGTCACTGGGGGGCACCAACAAACAATGTCGCACAGGGCGCCACCAGCGCTAAGGCCGGCCCTGTCAGACAGCACAGCAGTTCACAGGAAGGGGACAGCACAGAGACTGCCACTTGACAGTCAGACAAGGACCTAGCAGCAATCATAGGCCTTACTTGCCTTCACAGGCAGGCGGGGGGGGGCCAGAGACTGACACAGCCTGACTAGAAAGAAAGCTCCCAACAGGCAGCACAGTGCATGGCAGGCAGCACAGGAATCGGGAGGAAGCACTGCGCCCAGCAGGCAGTACAGGCCTCTTAGGACTTTACACAGGCGAACTGCAGCACAGAGCTTGTCGCTGCCTAATAGGCAGCAAAGGGCCCAGCAGACAGGGAATTGCCGGTCTCACAGGACTCGACTGGAAGCAACCGCCTCCCCCCCCCCATAACCCCCCACACGGCAACCCTTCTGGGTGCAAGCTTTGTGCAGGAGGCCCACCTCAAGGTTGTCCCTGTCCCCCCCAGAAATTTTGTGTCTCCTACACCCCTGGGTAGATAGGCTCGAGGGTGCACAAAGGGGTAAGAAATGTGCCTGGCCTGTAGCCAGGGGGGAGCTAGGTCACCCTAAATGAGCCTCCAGGCCAGCTCCCTTGCAATCCATGGGACCAGATACCCCGTTTCTCGGGATAAACGAGGCCCCTCGGGCTCCCTGGCTCCCCTCTGGCATTGCTGGGCCTAAGTCAGCGCCAGGGTGCACAGGGGGCGCTTGGGTGGGGTCAAATATACCACATATAGCAGTTCAACACCAAGTACACAAAGGCTGTCAAGGCAGGACATTTATCCAGAAATAAAAACTTTTTATATGAGGAAAATGGCCACACGGTAAAAAAAATGGTTGGCATGGTAAAATCTGGTAATTTCCACAAATCATTCTAATGGTGTGGCATTGAATACGAGATATTTTGATTGGTATCTAACAACTGGGATCAATGCCATCTAATATATGAATGCTATAGTCACTTTATTCACTGGTAGCATCCGGCAGTGTGCCCCTAATCCTCGGACCCTTGGAGGGAGCTGAAGGGGCAGGAGTGCAGCACGCACACGCCACGAGTACCAAATCACTACAGTTCACAGGAGGCATATTAGACAATGACTAGTGCTTGTCCATAAACAGTGACCTCAAGGCGCTGAAGCAGGGCAGGCGTCAGGCACATGAAACGGCGGAGCTTTCAGAAGCTCTAAGAGGGCTAGCTCGACGGCAACTGGATCTCCCCACAGGGCCACTGGAGCTATGGGGCAAGAGATAACTAAATTGTGAATCAGAATTGACTAAATTATCCAGCAAAATAAGGAAAGTTATGCGACGTAATGCCACACATTTCATAAGAGTATTACTTCATTAATTTTGTTATTTTCAAACAGGCTAACGCTGCGTGGGTAAATGTTTCACGTCATTAGAACAAGTTTAATCATTCGAACAGGGTAACGGAAAGGCCAGTTAGTCTTTGGATTGGGCTTTCCACTATGCAGCAACATGTGTAGAGACTGTTGACGATATTTCAGTAAATTTTCACCTGTTTGAGCTACAAACATTTTCGTACAAAAATCTCTAGATTATGTACCAGAGAATGGATTATGTGGCAAATCAATAAATATGCGGAAAATATAGCGGAATGGCAAATTGCAGTGGTCCTGCCCTGCAGCAAGGATGCCCTGGTTACCCTGCCTCAGGTTCCCGGCAAGCAGACAGCTGATTGGGCCAGAGGGGCTCTTGAGAGGTAAATTGCACAGACTGCGAGTAGGGCAGGCCCAGCAGGAAGGGATTCCCGCACCTGCACTCTGCCAACTGAGAGTTTTGCCCTGCTAAGTAGTGCCAGTTCATTCCTGGGACATTGGAAATGGGTATAAAATGCTGCTTCAGTCCTAACCAATGCATTGCTGCTGCTGTGTGGATTGGACTTAGTACAGAACCCCTGTTGTGTGGATCAATGCCGGCGCATCGGTCTCATTGCAACGGCGCATCAGTCACAATGCAGGGATCAAATTCAATGCATCATTGTTCAACCTCAGCTCATCACCTTCAGAATCGGCACATCTCAGACCTGACGCATCAATGCTGTTTCATTGAAAAAATTGCTGCATCTTCGCTACTGCATAAAAATGATCAATGTATCACTGCCACTGCCGGGATCATTACAGACACAGCTTCAATTTGGCCCCTGCATTCTCAATGTCGATACAACCAGGATTCAGGTATTTTTGTTTAGCAGACCTCACTAGGTCCCTATAGCTGGTTCATGCTCCATCGTGGTGGGCCCGAGCTTTTGACCTTGCCCCGCTCCAGTGCAACCAAATGTCTGTCAAAACCAAACTATTATAAGAAAACCTTTTTCCCTTTGAATAGAATTAACAAAGGAAAGAGTGTCAGAAATGTTTGAGCCTCAAAATGCAACAAGTAAAATTGGCAACTGGGTGAGATGGCTAAGGGGCTGTTGGAAGGCCACTGCTAAAGCTTTTTTTCTCGTACAAAAGTAGTGAACGAAGGAGCCTGACAAAAATCTTACCCAGGTGGAGTGGCAAGAAGTATCTTCTTTAATTTGGCAAGAATGGAGGAAGGGGGCAATTTTAATTGTATGCAAATGTAGAACCAGTGGTTATGTTACTATGGCTCTCATTACAACACTGGCGGTAAAAGGCGCTTACCGCCGTGCAGAAGACCGCCAACACACCGCCGCTGCCGTGGAATTCTGCCACAGCTATTATGACCCACAGTTCGGAATCCGCCAAAATCTAGACACCCACACAAGTCCGCCACACCAAAGGTCAGTGATAAACTGGCGAAAACAAAACCTCCACCGTCACGCCAACAGAAATACACCCACACTATCACGACCCACGAATCCACGCGGCGGTCTTACAACCGTGGTATTCCATTGGCGGTACACACCGCCGTGCTCAAAATACACACACATTTACAAAACACAGCCACATTGGACAAATATAAAACACACACCCACATCACCCACAAACCCTTACAAAAACAAATCACGAACGAAAGCCAGAAAGAGACAGCACCAGCAAGAACAACAGCATCCACAGGCACACAACACCATCACCCACAGAACTTCCACGCACCTCACACAACACCCCACTACATATCAGCACACTTATCACCCCACATTCCACCCCACACATCACCTACACCATCCCATGGCACGGCAAAGACACCCCAGGTTCTCGGAGGAGGAGCTCAGGGTCATGTTGGAGGAAATCGTCCGGGTAGAGCCACAGCTATTCGGATCACAGGTGCAGCACACCTCAATTGCAAGGAAGATGGAGCCATAGCGAAGAATAGTGGACAGGGTCAACGCAGTGGGACATCACCCAAGAAATCGAGAGGACATCAGGAAGAGGTGGAACGACCTACGGGGGAATGTGCGTTCCGTGGTCTCAAGACACCACCTGGCGGTTCAGCGGACTGGCGGCAGCCCCCACCTCCTCACCCACAACTAACAACATGGGAGGAGCAGGTCTTGGCGATTCTGCATCCTGACAGCCTCGCAGGAGTAGGTGGAGGAATGGACTCTGGTAAGACAAATCTTAACTATTACATCCCCCACCCTACCTGCATGCCAGCACATACCCCACCCTCACCCCCAGCACTCCAATTCCACACATATGTCCCAACATCACAAACCACCCATCCCAACAGGCCCATACCATCCCACACCCATCCCATCCCAAGCCCTGCATGCAACAACAAAGCATGGACACCCATCACTAAAACATGCCCACTGCACATACCCATTCAACCCCCTAAACCATCATCACACAAGGTCCCACACAGGAATGCAAGCACTGTGGTACACGGTCACCCACCCATTGCACATCATGCCACACACAGATGTAATAAACATCCTTTTATACCCCTGCAGGACCCCTACCCAATGTCACCGGACAGGAGGGTCCGCACATGTCCACACCACCAACAGAAGAGGCCCACAGTGATGACAGCAGCTCTGTCCAACTGGATCTAGTTGACCAGCCCGGCCCATCGGGGACCTCAGGACAATTGGTTCCCATCACACAGTCACAGGCCACTACAGAGCTTCCCCCCTATGGAAACACCAGCACAGCACCCACCCAGCGGGCCCATACCTCCGTCCCCAGGACACGTCAATCAGCTGTGTGTCCACCACTACAGGGAACCCAGGCTAACCCACCACCCAAACAACAACAGGGACCTGGGGGCAGTGGCAGTGGGCACACGGTCCAGGGGACGGAGGCCCAGGAACACAGGGGAACTGGGAGGGCTGCTGTGCGACAGGGGGCAGACAGACCAAGGGAACCCACTCTCCACGAGGCCCTCTCCTCCATCATGGGAGCCTACCACCACTCCCAGGAGACGATGGCAACGGTACTTCCCAAGTTTCAGGAGACGCAGCGCCTCCAGGAGGAACAGTATATGGGCTTCAGGGAGGAACTCAGAACCATCAGCTCCACCCTGGGCACCGTCGTAGGGGTGCTGAAGGAAGTACTCAACACCAGGAGGGACACTGTGGCACTCCAAGGGGCCCCTGACACTAGCATGGATGATGAACTGCCCACCACCTCCGCCGGCGCTAGTGGACAGGACGCTCTGCCACAGGACCACCACACCAGCACACCACCCCCTGCAGAGGGAGAACCATCCCGCAAATGGTCCCTGAGATCCAGGAACAAGACAGAGCATGATGCCAAGACCCCCGCCAAGAAATGAGACCACCCTGATTGTCATCCTACTGTCCCACTTTGTCACCCTGTCCATCCTTAAACTGCCCCAGCTCCACTTCCTATGCCCATATGGGCAATGCACCTGTGAGACTAATAGACTTGACTCTGTCATGGACATTCCTCCGCCATCACCCCTCACTATTTTACTACCCCCCCCCAATATTGAGCACTTCAATAAACACACTTAAAGCACAAAACAATCTGGAGTCTGTCTGTGATTTTGAAATAGTGTATTAGCAATTACAGTGAGAAAATGCTCTTTCAATTGTAATGTCAACATACCTATGTCACACAGCTCTAGTCCATGAGGAATCTAAGCAGATGACACACAGTGGGACCCACATCTGTGAAATCGTAAGGGAAAGGGACAACTCAGTGACCATACACTGGGTGAAAACGACAGACAGTAGAGAGGTAGTAGTGTTAAAGTACATGTAGTAGGCAGGTCTGTACTCTTACCTGTGTCTCACTGGAAATATTGCTGGATCACTGAGTCCATGTTGTTCATGTCTTCTTCCTCTGCTTCGTCGTCTTCACAGTCCACAGGCTCCACAGCTGCCACAACACCGCCATCTGGACCATCCTCCTGCAGAAAAGGCACCTGTCGTCGCTAAGCCAAGTTGTGAAGCATACAGCAGGCCACGATGATCTTGCACACCTTCTTTGGTGAATAGAATAGGGATCCACCTGTCATGTGGAGGCACCGGAACCTGGCCTTCAGGAGGCCGAAGGTCCGCTCAATCACCCTCCTAGTTCGCTCATGGACCTCATTGTAGCGTTGCTCTGCCCTTGTCCTGGGATTCCTCACTGGGGTCAGTAGCCATGACATGTTGGGGTAACCAGAGTCACCTGCAAATGGCGAGGGACAACTGTTAGACACACACTAACCTGTAGGGATATACCCAGACAATCATCCTCACTGTCTTGCTTCCAGGTGCTCACCTAATAGCCACACACGGTGCCTCTGGAGTTGACCCATCACATAAGGGATGCTGCTATTCCGCAGGATGTGGGCGTCATGCACTGAGCCAGGGAACATGGCATTCACATGGGAGATGTACTGGTCTGCCAAACATACCATCTGTACATTCATTGAATGATAACTCTTCCAGTCTCTGTACACCTGTTCACTCCTGTGGGAGGGTACCAAAGCTACATGGGTCCCATCAATGGCACCTATGATGTTGGGGATATGTCCCAGGGCATATAAATCACCTTTCACTGTAGGCAAATCCTCCACCTGAGGGAAAACGATGTAGCTCTGCATGTGTTTCAGAAGGGCAGACAACACTCTGGAAAACATAGGCTGGGACATCCCTGATGCTATGGCCACTGTTGTTTGAAATAATCACTTGCAAGGAAATGGAGCACTGACAGCACCTGCACTTGAGGGGGGATTCCTGTGGGATGGCGGATTGCTGACATCAGGTCAGGCTCCAACTGGGTACACAGTTCCTGGATTGTGGCACGGTCAAGCCTGTATGTGATAATCACATGTCTTTCCTCCATTGTCGACAGGTCCACCAACGGTCGTTACACCGGAGGATGCCGCCATCTCCTCACATGTCACAGCGGACGGTGCCTATGAAGGACAACAGCGAGCACAGTCAAACAACTCAGAGGTACGTACAAGCAGCTTACACAGAACACCATTCATACACTAAAGGTGGCCTGTATGTGTGTTGAATCTAGGCCTAGGTATGTGTGACGCAGTTGAAAATGAAGCAATGTGGGCCCCTGAAATGGCGGCTGCCTGACCTCTAAAGTGGGACAATGGGATGTGAGGTAACTGCACTGGTGTTGTACACCGTCACAGTAGGTGGTATAAGATCGCAGCGCAATGCTGCATTGGTTAACATTGGACCCTATGAGTCCAAGGAGCCAATGACGATGTACACCGGCGGTGACGGTACTCACCGCCGCGGACGTGACCGCCATTTTCTATCTGTTGAATCACCTGATATCTGATCTTCGACAGGAGAGGACCTACACTGCAAGTGCTGCTGTGACCTCGGTCTGGAAGAGACAATGGCTCGAGTGTCTGGGGAAAGGGCCCCTGCCTTCACATCGGAGGAGTTGGAGAAACTCGTGGATGGGGTCCTCCCCCAGTACACGCTACTCTACGGTCCTCCAGACAAACACACATGGAGCATGTTGTATGGGCTATGCCTGTGTGGAGAGGGCTGGATGTAAGAAGGAAGGGGGGAGAGTGCAGCGTGCATGAAACAACGGTGAATGCATGTGCCTAATGGCAAGGGTAGGGATAGGGGCCAATCACTTTGACGGTGCAGATGGTGATAACTTACTCTTCCCCTGTACATTTCATGTACGTCAGCGCCCACCAGAAAAAACATATTTGGTGTGCCATCGCCAAGGATGTACGGACCCTGGGGGTCTACCACAGACGGAGCACCCACTGCCGGAAAAGATGGGAGGACATTCGCTGCTGGAGCAAGAAGACGGCAGAGGCTCAGCTGGGGATGGCCTCCCAACGTGGGAGGGGTGCCCGTCGCACCATGACCCCCCTGATGTTCAGGATCCTGGCGGTGGCCTACCCGGAGTTGGATGGGCGCTTAAGGGCATCACAGCAGCAACAAGGGGGTGAGTACAATCTCATTCTGCTGACTTTGCGCACCAGAGGGGTCAGGGTGGTGGAGGTGGGCTGTGGGTTTCCCCAGGCCAGGGTGAGTTCCGTAGGCAAGGTCCCTCCGTAAGGCAGGCCATGTGGCACCCCATCTCTGTAGAGTGCCAAGTACACCTAGTCATGCCCCTGTGTCATCTATGTGTGCAGATGTTGTCCATAGCCTTGTAGGCCATTTCTCAGGAATTGAACAGTGGCGCTCAAGAGCGCGGCGTAGTGCAGGGGGCTTGTGTGTCTGTCGTGTCCGCCAGCGGTAGTGGTAATGCATGCCCTCAACATGTCTTTCTTCTGTCGTCCCCCCTTTTTGTGGTCTCCCTGTTCTTGTGTGCATTAGCATCATCAGGCGGAGGAGCAGTGGCACCGGAGCAGCAGGGGGCTGCATCCCACATGGCCATGGAGGGCCACACTACGGACTCAGACTTCACCAGTGGGACGGAGGGCGAGGGGAGCTCCACGGCGGGGACAGGAGCTGAGACCAGTGACACAGACTCGTCCTCTGATGGGAGCTCCCTTGTGGTGGCGGCAACATCTGTGCCACCCCCATCTACAGGTACAGCCGCCACCCCCCTTCCAGCACCGCCCTCCCAGCAGCGCCTCAGCCTTTGCCCAGTGCCCGCTCACCCGGGAGGGTGGGCATTACCTTCGCCCCAGGCACCTCAGGCCCTGCCCCAGTCACCCCTGCTGCCCTCAGTGAGGAGGCCATTGACCTCCTCAGGTCCCTCACTGTTGGGCAGTCTACCATTTTGAATGCCATCCAGGGTGTAGAAAGGCAGTTGAAACAAACAAATGCATTCCTGGAGGGCATTCATTCTGGTCAGGCGGCCCTTCAGCAAGCTTTTCAGACTCTGGCCTCAGCACTGATGACAGCCATTGTCCCTGTGTCTAGCCTCCCCCCTCCAACTTCCTCCACCCCGACCCAATCCCCTGTACCTCAGCCTATCCCAAGCACACCTACAGACCAGCATGCACACACGTCAACACACAAGAGAAGCTCAGGCAAACATAAGCACCACACATCCCACAAGCACTCACACAAGCATCACACACATGCAAACACACCAACATCCACTGCCTCCACTGTGTCCCCCTCCTCCTCATCTCCCTCCTCCCTCCCAGTCTCATCTACACTCACACCTGCATGCACTACCTCTACAGCCACTGCGTCCCTCTCCAGCACACCCACCACCACAACTCACTCACGTGCAGTCACCACCCCCACTACCATTCACACGTCCCCTGTGTCCTCTCCCAGTGTGTCTGTGACGCCATCTCCCAAGATACACAAACGCAGGCACACACCCACCCAACAGCCATCCACCTCACGACAGCCTCCAGCGCATGCACCTTCACCCAAAGTCAGCAAACGAACACCTCCTACAGCCACCACCTCTTCCTCCACTCCCAAACCCCCTCCAGCTACCCGTCCCAGTGTGTCAAAAACACTTTTCCTGTCCAACCTTGACCTCTTTCCCACACCTCCCCCACCCCGTCCATCTCCTAGGTCCTGAACTAGCACCTCAGCCACAACATCTCCGGGACCAGTGGTGCCTGTAGTCACCGGAATCTGGAGTGCACCAACCACCAGGGCAGCCAGTGTGGCACGGAGCCACAGCACAGACAGTCCCCCACCTGTGAAGCATCAGAAGTTGGCCAGTGCCCGGCGGGAGAGGGGGAAGACTCCAGCCACCAAAGCTGCTCCCAGGGGTCCCATTGGGAGTGTGGAGTCAGCTGTGACACCTTCCAAGGTGGGGAAGGGCCACAAGAAACCCGGCAAGTCTGGGAAGAGCAGCACGGCGGGGAAGACCGCCATCATCCCCGCTGCCCAGGAGGCCACCTCCAGCACCAGCCCAGCTGCCCAGGAGGGTCCCGCCAGCACCAGCCCACCTGCCCAGGACAGGACCACCAGCACCAGCCCACCTGCCCAGGAGGCCACCGCCAGCACAAGCCCACCTGCCCAGGAGGGGCCCGCCAGCACCAGCCCACCTGCCCAGGACAGGCCCGCCAGCACCAGCCCACCTGCCCAGGACAGGACCGCCAGCACCAGCCCACCTGCCCACCTGCCCAGGACAGGCCCGCCAGCACCAGCCCACCTGCCCAGGACAGGGCCGCCAGCACCAGCCCACTTGCCCAGGAGGCCACTGCCAGCACAAGCCCACCTGCCCAGGATGAGCCCCCCAGCACCAGCCCACATGCCCAGGACAGGCCCGCCAGCACCAGCCAACCTGCCCAGGACAGGACCACCAGCACCAGCCCACCTGCCCAGGACAAGACAGCCAGCACCAGCCCACCTGCCCAGGAGGCCACCACCAGCACCAGCCCACCTGCCCAGGACAGGCCAGCTAGCACCAGCCCACTTGCCCAGGACAGGATGGCCAGCACCAGCCCACCTGCCCAGGAGGGGCCTGCCAGCACCAGCTCACCTGCCCAGGACAGGACCGCCAGCACCAGCCCACCTGCCCAGGAGGGGCATGCCAGCACCAGCCCACCTGCCCAGGAAGCCACCGCCAGCACAAGCCCCGCTGGGCCATGAAGGACCGCCAGCAAAAGTCCCGCTGGGCCATGAAGGACAGCCAGCAAAAGCCCCGCTAGGCCATGAAGGACTGCCAGCAAAAGCCCTGCTGGGTCATGAAGGACCGCCAGCAAAAGCCCCGCTGGGCCATGAAGGACCGCCAGCAGAAGCCCCGCTGGGCCATGAAGGACTGCCAGCAGCTGAATCCCTGCAATGGAGACCGCCACCTCAAGCACCGCTGCACAGGGCACCGCAGTCTCAAGCACCGCTGCACAGGTCACCGCCGTCTCAAGCACCGCTGCAAAGGGCACCGCCGTCTCAAGCACCGCTGAACAGGGCACCGCCGTCTCTAGCACCGCTGCACAGGGCACCGCCGTCTCAAGCACCGCTGAACAGGGCACCGCTGTCTCAAGCACTGCTGGCCCATGAGCGGCAAGGGCACTGATGCAACTGAGTCCCTCATGGGGTGAATGATGCACTCTGGGCACAGAGCCCCCTCCAGAACCAGTGGGGACTGTCATCCACTACCTCTATCCTTAGCAGGATGAAGCACTCTGGGCACAAAGCCCCCTCCAGAACCAGTGGAGACTGTCATCCACTTGAGAGACTGTGGCTTTGCACTCCCCAGGATTGAACAGTGGGCAAACCACCCAGTGTAGAGACTTGTGAGACTGTGGCTTTGCACTCCCCAGGATTGAACAGTGGGCAAACCACCCACTGTAGAGACTTGAGAGACTGTGGCTTTGCACTCCCCAGGATTGAACAGTGGGCAACCCACCCACTGTAAAGACTTGAGAGACTGTGGCTTTGCACTCCCCAGGATGGAACAGTAGGCATGTGGCCCCCTCATGGATTTGTCGTTGTGCACTCCAGCGGCTGAGGTGCCCCCCTTTCCCTCCTCCTGAGCTGCCTGTTTAGTTGCGCTCTGATGCCCCTGCAGTGTTCTCTCCATCATGGTCGGGGATCTTGTGTGGGCCTCGCCCATACTGTGTGGTCCCAGTGTTCCACAGACTTAATAAGAGCACTACCTGGACTACTGTGCTTGGTATATATTTTGTACATGGTGTATATATATATATTTCTGCCTACTTGCTTTTAATATATTACAATGGTTACACTCATTTTCTATTGTCTTTGCATTCTTCCGGGGGTTTTGGGGGGTGTAACTGTGATGTATTGATATGCATTAGTGTGTGTGTTGTAGTGGGTGAGGGTGGGGGTGTTGGGTGTGTATGTCCCTGTTTTTTCCCTCTCCTATGTCGTAGGTGCAGTACTCACCGTGGTCTTCGCCGCCGGAGTTTGTGCTCCTGGTAGAGGAGCAGGAAGACTATTGCAGGTAGAATTTGGAGTTCCGAATCCATGGCATCCTCATTCCTCGTGGGGTGTGTAGAGGTGAGCGTTTTTCCTTCGGTATTCCTGTTTCCGCCGTGTTTTTATCCGCGGTGAATCCGCCCCGGAAAAGGTGGCGGATTGGCCTGTTGTGATACTGTGGGCGGTACATTGTCCTCCGCCTGTCTTTTGGCGGTGACCGCAGGGCTGATTGTTTGCACCACTGTGGCGGTCGGAGTGTTAAAGTGGCTGTCTTTGTTGGCGGTTTCCGCCACGGTCGTAATAGCAATTTTTTTCCCGCCGGCCTGTTGGCAGTCTTACTGCTGCTTTATCTCCGTCCGCCAGGGTTGTAATGACCACCTATATGCCCCAAAAACTGCATGGTTGGAATGTGAACATTTCTGGCAGCTGCCCCAGGTGTAGCATGGTGGGCATATGGAAACTCATGGTCTGGGGTTGCACAAAGCTATGGGGATTTTGGGAGAAGGTTTGATGTTTATCCAAGACACTTTTGAAATTCCAGTATCACCGGATTCCATGAACCAGCAGACTTTCAAATGTGATTGAACTAAGTATTAGTAGCTTATAAGATAGAACACCTACATGCTAAAAGATTGGGGTGGAGCTACATTTCTCAAAACCAATTACTTCCAGCCTCCCCCAGCACAACCCTCAAATGTCCATTTAGAATTGGTCCTAATTCAGATCTTGAACTAGATTACCAAAATTGCCGAAGGAGATCAAACTGCCTATGTGACAGTTTTTGGTCTCCTGGTACCATTTTGCATTTCAGAATAGTCCACGGATGTTTAAGAATCTACTTATGTGATATGCCTTGAACAAGTGCAAAGTTATCACTGCCACAATAACAATTGGATGTTTCCTAATTTGTCTGGATTTCTGTCAGGTCTGCAAACCCGCATACGCCTCAGTAAAAAACGTCTGAGTTGATCATTTGCCTTTGCAGGGACCAATGCTTGTTTACAGAGACCAATGCTTGTTTGCAGAGACCAACGCTTGTTAGAACTAATGCTTGCTAGAGAACAATGCTTGTTTGGGAAAACGTGTTCCACAAGCCTCCAGCATCCCCATGACTCAGAGTGGGTGTTGCTCCCTATGACTCAGATTGGGTGTGGCTGGATGTAGCAGGTATTTAAACCACACCAGACTGAGTGAATTGCTTGCTGTAAAGGTCATCGGGCTTAAGAGAAGGAATCTCTGCTCCTCTGCTTTTGATCTTCACAGTCTGTTCTGTCCAGCATCATGGAGGCTGCTTCTGGAAAAAGAGGAAACAGAGGGAATTAACCATTAAAAAGGTGGTAATGTGCTGTGTGCGATTTAAGAACATTTATAGCTTAAACTTGATACTTGGTGACTTGAAACTTGATAAGAAAATGTTCCAGGATGGGATGCACCTAAAAGAGCACATCTTTGGGTTTTAAGGTCAGTGGGATGTTCGCCACATGTTATGCTATAACGCTTATTTTAGTAGCTTGTATTATACCACTGAAAGGAGTTTCTGTTGAACAGTTATTATGAAAATGATATACTGTGAATACATTTATTATACGTGAGTTTACTGTGGCATTACTGTTGTTGTTAGCGATACGATGTACTGTGAATATGGGCATTATCGCTGAGTTCAAAGTGACATTTGCATTATTTAAAATTGTTGCTGGTGATGCAGAACATTTTGTGTTTGGCACTTAAATGAAGTTGAAGCTTATCTTTGCCATGCTCAAAATTACGCTGTGATGTAACAGTGATAAGCCGGTTGTTGATAAAGATGAACGCTATTGATTAACCCTATGTTTAAATAGCAATACAACATGAACTGTAATCCTTGATATTAGCCCTCTGTTTTCACTGTGATTTAAACAGTGACTAGCGTTCCTCGCAAAACTAGCACAGTACAATGATTAACCCATGAATATCTGGAGAATCTAATTCCCTGACAGCTTGTTCTTATTGTTGCCAATATAAATGTCTATGAGTCGATTGAGTCAGCATCTTGGGAAATATCATCAAGGTGAAACACACAATATATCTACTGAATGTCAAGGAACATCTAGGTAGGCTTACTTGAGGTGACAAAGGACTAATCTGGGATCACATTGGGAGCAGTTATAGACAGTATAGGAGGTTCAAGGCTCTTACAGGTAGTGCACATCATTTCTGAATTTCCTAGAGAGAGAGGGAGAGTCATCAGAAGCGGGAAAGGGGACCCCAAGAGGTACATGTAGCTTGCACAGCATACTCTTAAAGTAAAGTATACATGGGTTTTGAGATATTAGTTATTTGACAGATGTGTAATTTATTATAGGAAAGACCGGCTCTTCAGGAGCCATCACTAGGCATTCGCATCCAGCTCTGTGACTCCAGGGTCTCTCTCCTTCTCCCATCCACGTCCTTTTCCCCGGGACATTGCAGTGACGATCATGTGTATTTAAGTTGGAGACAAACAACGTTTAGGTGGATTTGGGAACAAGCATCTTGGTCAACATTATGTCTCTGTGGGACAAACAAGTTAGTGCTTGACAGTGCAGCAAGCCCACGTTGAACTTCCCATCCAGACACAAGCTGATGTTTCCCTAGCTGATTTGGCACACTTGCCAGGGAGTTTGCAATGCAAAACCCAGGTATTGTCACAGCGGTTAGAGGCTCTTCAGCTCACTTTTGCAGCCGAGCCACCTCCTTTAAGTAAACCTGCATTCTTTGGAGCAAGGCCTCAAGCATTTCAAGTGGCGGCTGTTTGAGAACAATCACTGAATAAGGCCTCAGTTATTCAGGTCATTAGACCATTTCCGGTGCCATTAGCCTCCCCCAGAGCATTATACAGGGGATCCTGTTAAGTTCGCTATATTTTTAAATCAATGCCACCTTCATTTTTTATGTCGACCAACCTCTTTTCCCGGTGAGCAGTCTAAAGTGGCATTTGTTGTCTCGTATTTGGATGGCACTGCTGCCTCATGGTCCATTCTGTTAGTGGAATGGAATGACCTGCTGTTGTATGACTATCAGGCCTTTAAAACAGATATGAAAAAAATTATTCGATAAGCATACATTTATCCAAGCAGTTGACTCAGAACTGCTCAATCTAAAGCATGATAATAGGGATTTGTTGACATACATAACTGCATTTATTAGACTGGTTGCTGAGGCTGATGGACAGAGAAGAGGGGGGTCCTTGTTTTATAGAGGTTTAAAAGGTGAACTTAAGGATCTTTTAAATCAAGTAGTTAATTCACCCAAGTGTTGCAAAGAGCTAATTGATTTAGTGGTTAAATTGGATCACCGGTTGTCTGAGAGATGGAGTGACAAGGGTCGCACTGACCACAGGTTGTTGGTGATTAGAGACAAGAAACAAGACTACAACAAAGGCACTAATGATGGTGAACCAATGCAAATCGGTACAGTTAGGGGCCCACTTACTAAAGAAGAACAACAGCAAAGACACAACGAAAAGTTGTGTCTGTATTGCCGAAAAAAGGGTCACCATTTGAAGGATTGTACTGGTAAGCCTATGAAACAGTCTTTAGGGGTCAAAAGCTCTGAAAGCAAAATCTTTGAGGGAAACTAGAACACGCGACTACTGTGGAGTCTAGTTGTTCCGGTGTGAGAAGAACATGTCTCCCATTTTTGGCTCAAATTAGCTCCCAGAAAGAATTCCATCACTTATAGATATCTGAACAGACAGAATGGCTATCTTCAGACTGCCCAGTTCTACTCAACCTCCTGGTGTATTCAGGGGCCACCGGGAATTTCATGGATATTCCCTTGCAAAAAAACTTGGGATATCTCTTCTGCTTAAAACTAGTCCTTAGGTAGTTAAAACTATTGATGGTAGCCCTTTGTCCTCAGGCCCCTTTACCAAAACTACTTGTGAGTTAACAATGTGCTTACACTCCAATAATCATGAAATCATACAACTCGATTTGATATGTGCCCCTTAATTCAAAGTAATATTAGGAATTCCATGGCTACAAAAAGATAATCCCACTATAAACTAGGTTACACAAAGTGTTACCTTATAGTCTCAGTTCTGTAAATACCATTGTTGGGCAGAGGGCCTACCAGATAAAGGTATTGCTTTAAGCATAGGTAATGCAGAAAAAGGAGACCATGAGTTACCTTTGGTATACCAAGATTTTGCAGATGTCTTTGATAAAGGGAAGGCCACTACATTGCTAATGCATTGTCCCTTTGGCTCTTAGATGCATTTACAGCCAAGTTCACAAATTCCTTGTAGTAGAATTTACGCTCTAAGAGAAAGGGAAAATTGACAGTTGCGCAAATACTTAGATGAGATGCTGGCCATAGGATTTACTAGACCCTCTAGGTCCCCAACTTCATCATCACTATTTTTCGTTCCTCAGAGGGGAGGGGATCTTAGGCCTTGTATTGATTATAGTACCCTAAACAAGATTACGATCAAAAACAGATATCCGTTACCTTTGATTTCAAGCCTTATAGATCAAGTAAAAAATGTACACATATACACAAAATTGGATTTGCAAGGGGCATACCATCTTGTGAGAATCTGGGAGGGTGACGAGTGGAAAACAGCTTTCCGGACCAAATTTGGTTTATATGAGTACCATGTCATGCTTTTCGGACTCTGCAATGCCCCTGCTGCCTTCCAATATTTCATCAGTGAGGCACTATGGCAGTCATTACAACATTGGCGGTAAAAGCCGCTTACTGCCGTGCAGAAGACCGCCAACACACCGCCCCAGCCGTGGAATTCCGCCACAGTTATTATGACCGACATTTTGGAATCCGCCAAAATTCAGACACTCACACAAGTCCGCCACACCAAAGGTCAGTGATAAACTGGCGAAAACAAAACCGACACCGTCACGCCAACAGAAATACACCCACATTATCACGACACACAAATCCACACTGCGGTCATTCAACCGCGGTATTCCATTGGTGGTACACACCGCCGCGCTCAAAATACACACACTCTTACAAAACACAGCCACATTGGACAATTCAAAATTTACACACCTGATACACATACACACACCACTCCCACACACCAATTACAATATAAAACACACACCCACATCACCCACAAACCCCCACAACCAAAAATTCTGAAAGATGGCCAGAGAGAGATAGCACCAGCAAGAACAACAGCATCCACAGGCACACAACACCATCACCCACAGAACTTCCACGCACCTCACACAACACACCACTACATTTTAGCACACTTAACACCACACACTCCACCCCACACATCACCTACACCACCCCATGGCACGGCAAAGACACCCCAGATTCTCGGAGGAGCAGCTCAGGGTCATGGTGGAGGAAATCGTTTGGGTAGAGCCACAGCTATTCGGAGCACAGGTGCAGCACACCTCAATTGCAAGGAAGATGGAGCTATGGTGAAGAATAGTGGACAGGGTCAACGCAGTGGGACAGCACCCAAGAAATAGAGAGGACATTAGGAAGAGGTGGAACGACCTACGGGGGAAGGTGCGTTCCGTGGTCTCAAGACACTACCTGGCGGTTCAGTGGACTGGCGGCGGACCCCCACCTCCTCCCCCACAACTAACAACATGGGAGGAGCAGGTTTTGCCGTTTCTGCGTCCTGAGGGCCTCGCAGGAGTAGGTGGAGGAATGGACTCTGGTAAGACAAATCTTAATTATTACATCCCCCACCCTACCTGCATGCCATCACATACCCCCACCCTCACCCCCAGCACCCCAACTCCTCACATATGTCCCAACATCACAAACCACCCATCCCAACACCAAGCTCTGCATGCAACAACAAAGCATGGACACCCATCACTAAAGCATGGGCACTGCACATACCCATACAACCCCCTAAACCATCCTCACACAAGGTCCCACACAGGAATGCAAGCACTGGGGTACACGGTCACCCACCCATTGCACACCATGACACACACAGATGTAATAACCATCCTTTTATACCCCTGCAGGACCCCAACCCAACATCACCGGACAGGAGGGTCCACACATGTCCACACCACCAACAGAAGAGGCCCACAGTGATGACAGCAGCTCTGTCCAACTGGATCTAGATGACCAGCCCGGCCCATCGTGGACCTCGGGACAGTCGGTTCCCCTCACCCAGTCACAGGCCACCACAGACCTGCCCCCCCCCTGGAAACACCAGCACAGCACCCACCCAGCGGACCCAATACCTCCGTCCCCAGGACACGTCAATCAGCAGTGTGTCCACCACTACAGGAAACCCAGGATAACCCACCACCCCAACAACAACAGGGACCTGGGGGCAGTGGTAGTGGGCACACGGTCCAGGGGACGGAGGCCCAGGAACACAGGGGAACTGGGAGGGCTGCTGTGCGACAGGGGGTGGACAGGCCAAGGGAACCCACTCTCCACAAGGCCCTCTCCTCCATCATGGGAGCATACCACCACTCCCAGGAGACGATGGCAACGGTACTGGCCAAGTTTCAGGAGACCCAGCACCTGCAGGAGGAACAGTATATGGGTTTCAGGGAGGAACTCAGAACCATCAGCTCCACCCTGGGCACCATCGTAGTGGTGCTGAAGGAAGTACTCAACACCAGGAGGGACACTGTGGCACTACAAGGGGCCCCTGACACTAGCATGGACGATGAACTGCCCACCACCTCCGCCGGCGCTAGTGGACAGGATGCCCTGCCACAGGACCACCACACCAGCACCCTCCCCCCTGCAGAGGGAGAACCACCCCACAAACGGTCCCTGAGATCCAGGACAAAGACAGAGCACGATGCCAAGACCCCACCAAGAAATGAGACCACCCTGATTGTCATCCTACTGTCCCAATTTGTCACCCTGTCCATCCTCAAACTGCCCCAGCTCCACTTCCTATGCCCATTTGGGCAATGCACCTGTGAGACTAATAGACTGGACTCTGCCATTGACATTCCTCCGCCATCACCCCTCACCATTTCACGACCCCCTCCAATATTGAGCACTTAAATAAACACCCTTAAAGCACAAAACAATCTGGAGTCTGTCTGTGATTTCGAAATAGTGTATTAGCAATTACAGTGACAAAATGCTCTTTCAATTGTAATGTCAACATACCTATGTCACACAGCTCTAGTCCATGAGGAATCTAAGCAGATGTCACAGAGTGGGACCCATATCTGTGAAATCGTAAGGGAAAGTGACAACTCAGTGACCGTACACTGGGTGAAAACGACACATATTAGAGAGGTAGTAGTGTTAAAGTACATGTAGTAAGCAGGTCTGTACTCTTACCTGTGTCTCACTGGAAATATTGCTGGATCACTGAGTCCCTGTTGTTCATGTCTTCTTCCTCTGCTTCCTCATCTTCACTGTCCACAGGCTCCACAGCTGCAACAACACTGCCATCTGGACCATCCTCCTGCAGAAAAGACACCTGTCGTCGCAAAGCCAAGTTATGAAGCATACAGCAGGCCACGATGATCTGGCACACCTTCTTTGGTGAGTAGAATAGGGATCCACCTGTCATATGGAGGCACCGGAACCGAAGGTCCGCTCGATCACCCTCCTAGTTCGCCCATGGGCCTCATTGTAGCGTTCCCCTGCCCTTGTCCTGGGATTCCTCACTGGGGTCAGTAGCCATGACAGGTTGGGGTAACCAGAGTCACCGGCAAATGGTGAGGGACAACTGTTAGACACACACCAACCTGGAGGGATATCCCCAGACCCAGGCAACCATTCCCACTGACTTGCCTCCAGGTGCTCACCTAATAGCCACACATGGTGCCTCTGGAGTTGACCCATCACATAAGGGATGCTGCTATTCCGCAGAATGTAGGCATCATGCACTGAGCCAGGGAACTTGGCATTCACATGGGAGATGTACTGGTCTTCCAAACATACCATCTGTACATTCATAGAATGATAACTCTTCCGGTTTCCGTACACCTGTTCACTCCTGTGGGGGGGGACCAAAGCTACATGGGTCCCATCAATGGCACCTATGATGTTGGGGATGTGTCCCAGGGCATAGAAATCCCCTTTTATTGTAGGCAAATCCTCCACCTGAGGGAAAACGATGTAGCTCTGCATGTCTTTCAGAAGGGCAGACAACACTCTGGACAATACGTTGGAAAACATAGGCTGGGACATCCCTGATGCTATGGCCACTGTTGTTTGAAAAGACCCACTTGCAAGGAAATGGAGCACTGACAGCACCTGCACTTGAGGGGGGATTCCTGTGGGATGGCGGATTGCTGACATCAGGTCTGGCTCCAACTGGGTACACAGTTCCTGGGTTGTGGCACAGTCAAGCCTGTATGTGATAATCAAATGTCGCTCCTCCATTGTCGACAGGTCCACGAACGGTCGGTACACCGGAGAATGCCGCCATCTCCTCACATGTCCCAGCGGACAGTGCCTATGAAGGGCAACAGCGAGCACAGAGTCAAACAACTCAGAGGTACGTACCCACAGTTTACCCAGAACACCAATCATACACAAAAGGTATGTGTGACGCAGTTGGAAATGAAGTGGGGCCCTGAAATGGCGGCTGCCTGAGTTGTAAAGTGGGACAATGGGATGTGAGGTAACTGCGCTGACGTTGTACACCGTCGCGGTAGGCGGTCGAAGACCACAGCGCAATGCTGCATTGGTTAACATTGGACCCTATGGGTCCCAAGACCCAATGATGATGTACGCTGGTGTTGACAGTACGCACCACCACGGACGTGACCGCCATTTTCTATCTGTTCAATCACTCGATACCTGATCTTCGACAGGAGAGGACCTACACTGCAAGTGCTACTGTGACCTTGGTCTGGAAGAGACAATGGCTCGAGTGTCTGGGAAAAGGGCCCCTGCCTTCACATCGGAAGAGTTGGAGAAGCTAGTGGATGGGGTCCTCCCCCAGTACATGCTACTCTGCGGTCCTCCAGACAAACAGGTAAGTACACTGGGAGCATGGTGTATGGGCTATGCCTGTGTGGAGAGGGCTGGATGTAAGAAGGAAGGGGGGAGAGTGCTGCGTGCATGAAAACCAGTGAATGCATGTGCCACATGGCAAGGGTAGGGATGGGGGCCAATCAGTTTGACGGTGCAGTTGGTAATAACTTCTCTTTTTCCCCTGTATATTTCAGGTAGGTCAGCTCCCACCAGGAAAAAGATATTTGGCGTGCCATCGCCAAGGACGTCCGGACCCTGGGGGTCTACCACAGACGGAGCACCCACTGCCGGAAAAGATGGGAGGACATTCCCCCCTGGAGCAAGAAGACGGCGGAGGCTCAGCTGGGGATGGCCTCCCAATGTGGGAGGGGTGCCCGTCGCACCAAGACCCCCCTGATGTTCAAGATCCTGGCAGAGGCCTACCCGGAGTTGGATGGGCGCTTGAGGGCATCACAGCAGCCACAAGGGGGTGAGTACACTCTTATTCTGCTGACTTTGCGTGCAGTGGATGGGTCTGGGTGGGGGATGTGGGCTGTGGGTTTCCCTAGGCCATGGTGAGTTTCGTAGGCAAGGCCCCTCCGTAAGGCAGGCCATGTGGCACTCCAGCCCACCTCTGTAGAGTGCCAAGTACACCTAGTAATGCCCCTGTGTCATCTATGTGTGCAGATGTCGTCCATAGCCTTGTAGGCCATTTCCCAGGAACTGAACAGTGGAGCCCAAGAGCGCAGCGTAGTGCAGGGGGCTTCTGTGTCTTTCGTGTCCGCCAACGGTAGTGGTAATGCATGGACTGAACATGTCTTTCTTCTGTCTTCCCCCCCTTTTTGTGGTCTCCCTGTTCTTGTGTGCATTAGTGTTAGAAATGGGGTTTTTGGTTGGCAGTCAGGTTACCCTCTGTCCAAGCAAAAGCCCTCACTCTAGTCAGGGTAAGTCACACACTATCCAAGATTATCCTGTGCCCACCCTCTGGTAGCTTGGCACGAGCAGTCAGGCTTAACTTAGAAGGCAATGTGTAAAGTATTTGTGCAATAAATCATACAATACCACCATATAGCACCACAAAAATACACCACACAGTGTTTAGAAAAATATATAATATTTATCAGGATAATTGTAGGTCAAAAAGAATAAAGTTGCAATGGAAAATTGTAGAAATATCACAGGGAAGTGATATAAAGTGTCTTAAGTCTTTAAAAAGCAATAAAGTGTCTTTCAAGCACAGAGTACCTGGTTTCTGGTGGGAAATCTCCTCAGAGGGCCACAGGAGAAGAGATGCGCGGAAAAAGGGGTATGTGCGTCGATTTCTCCTCAGCACACACAGACTTGCGTCGTTCTTTTCCACGCGGGGAAGTCGGGCGTCGTTTTCCGGCGCGCAGACAGTCTCTTTTGGTGGGTCGCGGGGATTACCAGATGTCCCGGGTCTGTGCGTGGATTCTCCTTCTTGTTTTCCGGCTGCGCGTCGTTCTGCGGGGCTGCGCGTCGAAGTTTCGATCTCACGGTAGGCGTCGCGTCGATTTCTCCTTGGAAGTCGGGCGGCGTTGTCCTTGCGAGGCCGTGCGTCGAAATTTTGGTCTCACGGCAGGCGTTGCGTCGATTTCTCCTTGGAAGTCGGGCGGCGTTGTCCTTGCGAGGCCGTGCGTCAAAGTTTCGCGCTCACGGTAGGCGTCGCGTCGATTTCTCCTGGAAAGTCGGGCGGCTTTGTCCTTGCGAGGTTGTGCGTCGAAGTCTCGATCGTCCCGAGGGCGCCGCGTCGATCAGCGTCGGTGTGCGGCGTTTTTCTCGCCGCGAAACAAGCTGTGCGTCTAAATTTTCGGCGCACGGAGCGTCCAAGTGAAAGGAAGAAGTCTTTTTGGTCCTGAGACTTCAAGGAACAGGAGGCAAGCTCTATCCAAGCCCTTGGAGAGCACTTTCACAGCCAGACAAGAGTTCAGCAAGACAGCAGGGCAACAGCAAGGCAGCAGTCCTTTGTAGAAAGCAGACAGGTGAGTCCTTTGAGCAGCCAGGCAGTTCTTCTTGGCAGGATGTAGTTTCTGGTTCAGGTTTCTTCTCCAGCAAGTGTCTGATGAGGTAGGGCAGAGGCCCTGTTTTATACCCAAATGTGCCTTTGAAGTGGGGGAGACTTCAAAGAGTGGCTAAGAAGTGCACCAGGTCCCCTTTCAGTTTACTCCTGTCTGCCAGGGTCCCAGTAGGGGGTGTGGCAGTCCTTTGTGTGAGAGCAGACCCTCCACCCTCCCAGCCCAGGAAGACCCATTCAAAATGCAGATGTATGCAAGTGAGGCTGAGTACCCTGTGTTTGGGGTGTGTCTGCGTGAAGGCACAAGGAGCTGTCAACCAAGCCCAGCCAGACGTGGATTGTAAGGCACAGAAGGATTTAAGTGCAAAGAAATGCTCACTTTCTAAAAGTGGCATTTCTAGAATAGTAATATTAAATCCGACTTCACCAGTCAGTAGGACTTTGTATTACCATTCTGGCCATACTAAATATGACCTCCCTGCTCCTTTCAGATCAGCAGCTGCCACTTCAACAGTGTATGAGGGCAGCCCTAATGTTAGCCTATGAAGGGAGCAGGCCTCTCAGTAGTGTGAAAACGAATTTAGGAGTTTTACACTACCAGGACATATAACTACACAGGTACATGTCCTGCCTTTTATCTACACAGCACCCTGCCCTAGGGGTTACCTAGGGCACACCTTAAGGGTGACTTATATGTAGAGAAAGGGGAGTTCTAGGCTTGGCAAGTACTTTTAAATGCCAAGTCGAGGTGGCAGTGAAACTGCACACACAGGCCTTGCAATGGCAGGCCTGAGACAAGGAAAAAGGGGCTACTTAAGTGGGTGGCACAACCAGTGCTGCAGGCCCACTAGTAGCATTTAATTTACCAGCCCTATGCACATAAAGTGCACCTTACTAGGGACTTATAAGTAAATTAATAGTCCAATCAGGTATGATTCCAGGTTACCATGTTTTAAGGGAGAGAGCATATGCACTTTAGCACTGGTTAGCAGTGGTAAAGTGCGCAGAGTCTATAAACCAGCAAAAACAGTGTCAAAAAAAATGGAGGGAGGCAGGCAAAAAGTTAGGGGTGACTACCCTAAGGCTGTCAGGTCTAACATGTGTCCCCCCCAGCTGAAAGTGGGGAGAGCTACCCGACCTCCTGGGAGCTCTCATCGCTAAGGCGGAAGTACCTGGAGAGACCATCAGCATTGGCGTGGTCAACCCCTGGGCGATGTTCCACCGTAAAGTCCATCCCCTGTAGGGAAATGGACCACCTCAAGAGTTTTGGATTCTCACCCCTCATCTGCATGAGCCATCTGAGGGGCCTGTGGTCTGTCTGAACCCGGAAGTGAGTCCCAAACAGGTAGGGTCTTAGCTTCTTTAGTGCCCAGACCACAGCAAAAGCTTCTCGTTCAATAGCACTCCACCTCTGTTCCCGTGGTAATAGCCTTCTGCTAATAAAGACTACCGGTTGATCTCTGCCCTCCTCATTCAGCTGTGCTAGGACTGCCCCTATGCCATGCTCTGAAGCGTCTGTCTGCACAATAAATTCCTGGGAGTAGTCAGGGGCCATGAGTACGGGGGCCGTGCACATGGCTTCCTTCAGGGCGTCAAAGGCTTTCTGACAAGCCTCTGTCCAATTCACTAACCTAGGTTGCTTCTTGGAAGTGAGTTCTGTCAAGGGTGTTACAATGGTACCATAGCCCTTGACAAATCGGCGGTAGTATCCCGTGAGGCCTAGAAAGGCTCTCACCTCCGTCTGTGTTCGGGGTGGTTGCCAGGCCTTGATAGTTTCAATCTTGGCCTGGAGTGGCTGCACCTTGCCACCACCCACTAGGTGTCCTAAGTACACCACGGAACCCTGCCCAATCTGGCACTTACTGGCCTTGATGGTCAGGCCTGCCTGTTGCAGGGCCTGAAGCACCTCCTTGAGGTGAAGCAGGTGTTCCTCCCAGCTGGAACTGTAGACAGCTATGTCATCCAGGTAGGCTGCACAGAAGGCATCCTTGCCAGCTAGGACCCTGATAACCAACCGTTGGAAGGTAGCGGGGGCATTTTTCAACCCAAACGGCATCACCCGGAACTGGTAATGGCCATCCGGGGTTGAAAATGCGGATCTTTCCTTGGCCCCCTCAGTTAGGCCGATCTGCCAGTACCCTGAAGTAAGATCAAACGTACTCAGGAACTTGGCAGCGCCTAGCCTGTCCACGAGCTCATCAGCTCGGGGGATGGGGTGAGCATCAGTCCGGGTGACTGAGTTGAGACCCCGGTAGTCCACACAGAACCGGAGTTCTGGCTTCGCACCTGGGGCAGTAGCCTTAGGGACCAATACCACTGGGCTGGCCCAGGGACTACTGGATTTCTCAATGACCCCTAGAGTCAACATCTTGGAGACCTCCTCCTTGATGCTGGCCTTCACCTTATCCGACAACCTGTAAATTTTGTTTTTCACAGGGAGACTGTCACCTGTGTCAATATCATGAACACAGAGGTGGGTCAGCCCGGGAGTAAGGGAGAACAGGGGGGAGAACTGCTCCAACAGCTCATAACAGTCTCCTTTCTGATTTAGAGTCAGGGAGTCAGACAGAATGACCCCGCTTACTGACCCATCACCTTCTTGGGCAGAGAGGAGGTCAGGGAGAGGTTCACTCTCCTCTTCCGTTCCCTCATCTGTGACCAGAAGCATGTTGATCTCCGACCTCTCAAAATGAGCTTTTAGTCGGTTCACATGGAGCACCCTTAGGGGATTCCTAGGGGTTTTGAGGTCCACTAGGTAAGTGGCCTCCCCTTTCCGCTCCTTTATTTCAAATGGGCCAGACCAGCGGTCCTGGAGAGCTCTGGGCTCTACTGGCTCCATTACCCACACTTTGTCTCCAGGTTGAAACTCTACCAGGGTGGCCTTCTGGTCATACCATTGTTTCATCACCTCTTGACTGGCCTCAAGGTTATCTTGGGCTTCTTTCCAGAAGCGGGTCATCTGGTTGCGGAGGGCCAACATATAGCTGACCACATCCTGAGGGGGTGTCTTTGGAGCTTTCTCCAATCCCTCCTGGACAATGCTTAAGGGTCCCCTGACAGGGTACCCATAGAGAAGTTCAAAGGGACTGAATCCTACCCCTCTCTGGGGGACCTCTCTATAAGCAAAGAGAAGGCATGGTAAGAGGACGTCCCACTTACGCCTCATGGCCTCAGGGAGGCCACCAATCATGCCTTTCAGGGTCTTGTTGAATCTCTCCACAAGACCATTCGTCTGGGGGTGATAGGGTGTGGTGAACTTGTAAGTTACACCACACGCATCCCACAGAGACTTCATGTATGCAGACATGAAGTTAGTGCCTCTGTCAGACACTATTTCCTTGGGGAATCCCACACGGGTAAATATCCCCATCAGGGTTCTGGCCACCACCGGTGCAGTTACTGTCCTTAGAGGGATTGCCTCTGGGTAACGGGTGGCATGGTCCACCAAAACCAGGATGAACCTGTTGCCTAAGGCGGTTTTGGGGTCCAAGGGACCAACAATGTCGATGCCCACCCTTTCAAAGGGGGTGCCAACGACAGGAAGTGGAATCAGGGGGGTTTTAACCCTTTTTCCTGCTTTACCACTGGCCTGGCAGGTAGGACAGGATCTGCAGAACTTGTCTGAGTGTGTCCTCATTTTGGGCCAATAAAAGTGGGTGACAAGCCTGTTAAAGGTCTTGCCCTGCCCCAAATGTCCTGCCAGGGGAATGTCGTGAGCCAGACCCAATAGGAAGGTTCGGTAACATTGGGGGACCACCAGCACACGTGCTGCCCCAAAGCCCGGAACCTTAGGCTCACTGTAGAGGAGATCATTCTCCCAATATAGGTGGTGATCGCCAGAGGCGTCGCCGGCTGCCTGGTTTGAGGCTTGTTTCCTCAAACCTTCTAGAGTGGGACATTCTTTCTGCGCCTTGCAGAATTCCTCCCTGGTGGGTCCACCCTCAACTTGCCAGCCAGCAAGCTCAGGTAAGTCACCTAGGGCGGCAATGTCTTCCCCAGTTGGCTCGGAAGCCTCCTCCTCAGGAGCCCCGTCAGCCACTGTGGGAACAGCTGGGGCCGGTTTCCCGCACCCCTGGTCCCTCCTCCTGGCAGCTCTCTGGGCCATCGTTCCAGGCTCCAGATGCCCTTGACTTCCCTCTCGGTCAGCCATGGACCGTGTGGTCATGCAGACCCACTCAGGTAACCCTAACATCTCCAGGTGAGACCTGAGCTCCACTTCTTTCCAAGCAGGGTGCTCAAGGTCATTGCCTAACAGACAATCTACAGGCATGGCAGGACTCACAGCTACTTTCAGAGTACCAGAGACCCCCCCCCACTCAAAGGGAACCAGAGCCACCGGTAGGTGACTCTCGCGATTGTCAGCTACTCTGACCTGGTGGAATGTATTAGGTATTATCTGCTCTGCTGACACCAGCTGACTCTTGATAGTAGTCATACTGGCTCCTGTGTCACGCAGAGCCTCCACCCTCTGCCCATCAATGGTGACCCACTGCCGGTACTTGGAAGTATTTCTGGGCATGTGGGCCTTGGGCACCATTTCTCCTTCTCCCAGGGACACTAGGGAAATCTCTACCTGCTCCCCAAAGCTAGTTGGGTCCATCTCCCCCCCGAGTGCTACACTAGTCAACCCAGGTGCCTGTCCGGTAGTGGACGGTGCCCTCTTGGGGCACTGTGGATCGCATTTGTAGTGACCATATTGGTAACACTCCATGCATTTGGGGCTAGATTTTCCTGACTTGTCAAATGTCCCTGGCTTTTTCCCAAATCTGGAAAAGGAAGGGTTGCCACCCCCTCCCTGGGAATTCTTTTGGGGGCCTTTAGAGAGTTCCTTATCTGTAAGTTTATCTCCCCCCTCTTTCTTCTGTTGGGAACCCTGACCACCTTTGTGGGAGTCCCCCCCAGGTACCTTTTTGGACACTCTGGTGCTAACCCAGAGGTCCGCCTCCTCAGCAAGCTTCCTGGGATCAGTCAGCTTACTATCCACTAGGTGCTGGCGCAAATCTGTATAAGTAACATTAAGCATATGCTCTCTTAGGATCAAGTCATATAAACCTTTATAATCTGCTACTTTGTTGCCCCGCACCCATCCATTCAGTGACTTACTAGAGAAATCAAAGAAATCTACCCATGTTTGTGTGGTTTGTTTGGTGCTGTCCCTGAACCTCTGACGGTATCCCTCAGGGGTCAGCCCAAACTTGGCAAGTAAAGTGGCTTTCTGGAGTGGGTAGGTGTTTTGATCCGGTGGATCCAATGTGAGAAGTGTGTCCCTCCCCAATGGCGGCACATAACCCCACATAGCTACCCCCCATTGCCCTTCAGGAACCTCATGAGCCCTTAGTGCAACTTCATAAGCAGCTAACCATTTATCTATGTCATCTCCCACCACAAAACTGGGCACCACATTTTTGGGTATACGAACCTTCTTTTCTCCAGCAGGTCCTGTCTGTATGCTGCCACCATTATTGCTGGATTCAGACTGTCTTGCCTTGATCTCCAGCTCCTTGAGACTCAGTTCATGAGCCAACAATAGTTTCTTTTCAGCCAAAGCTCTTTCAGCTTCCACTTGTTTGGCTGCTCTTTCAGCTTCTGCTTGTTTGGCTGCCCTTTCAGCTTCTGCTTGAATCTGTTTGGCTGTCCTTTCAGCTTCAATCTGTTTGGCTGCGCTTTCAGCCTCAGCTTGTTTGGCTTCTCTTTCTGCCCTCCTTTCCTCCTGTTGCGCCTCAATTTTCAGTTTTGCCATTTGCAATTGGAACTCCCTTTCCTCTCTCCTTTCCTCTGCGGTCAGGCTTTGCATGGAGACACTGCTCCCTGGTCTGGAAGGGTGCACAATTGCAGTGGTAACACCGTCCATAGATAGTGAAAATCCTTCTGAGGGGCCATTTTCTGGCTCCTCTTCCTCATCATCCTCTAAATGGGCTTCTGCCCAGGCCCTCAGCGCCACTTGAAAGTCCTCCTTTCTGGAGGCCCCTTGGGTGGGTACCCTTAATGCCCTGCAGAATCCTCTTAGTTGTTTGACCGTGTATGTATCCAACTGGACTAGGTCAAAGTCCCCTGTCTGAGACCCAGTCAGAGACATGTTGAGTGAGGATTTAGTTTTTGAAAATTGTCAGGAAAAAAAAACGGATTTTCAAAAAGAGAAAAAACCAAGTTGACCTTCAACTGTGGGTAGGTAGTGAAATACTTAGCTACTGTATGTCACTGCACAAATACAAGTCCTATCCTCACCGCTGATCACCAATGTTAGAAATGGGGTTTTTGGTTGGCAGTCAGGTTACCCTCTGTCCAAGCAAAAGCCCTCACTCTAGTCAGGGTAAGTCACACACTATCCAAGATTATCCTGTGCCCACCCTCTGGTAGCTTGGCACGAGCAGTCAGGCTTAACTTAGAAGGCAATGTGTAAAGTATTTGTGCAATAAATCATACAATACCACCATATAGCACCACAAAAATACACCACACAGTGTTTAGAAAAATATATATTATTTATCAGGATAATTGTAAGTCAAAAAGAATAAAGTTGCAATGGAAAATTGTAGAAATATCACAGGGAAGTGATATAAAGTGTCTTAAGTCTTTAAAAAGCAATAAAGTGTCTTTCAAGCACAGAGTACCTGGTTTCTGGTGGGAAATCTCCTCAGAGGGCCACAGGAGAAGAGATGCGCGGAAAAAGGGGTGTGTGCGTCGATTTCTCCTCAGCACACACAGACTTGCGTCGTTCTTTTCCACGCAGGGAAGTCGGGCGTCGTTTTCCGGCGCGCAGACAGTCTCTTTTTGTGGGTCGCGAGGATTACCAGATGTCCAGGGTCTGTGCGTAGATTCTCCTGCTTGTTTTCCGGCTGCGCGTCGTTCTGCGGGGCTGCGCGTCGAAGTTTCGATCTCACGGTAGGCGTCGCGTCGATTTCTCCTTGGAAGTCGGGCGGCGTTGTCCTTGCGAGGCCGTGCGTCGAAATTTTGGTCTCACAGCAGGCGTCGCGTCGATTTCTCCTTGGAAGTCGGGCGGCGTTGTCCTTGCGAGGCCGTGCGTCAAAGTTTCGCGCTCACGGTAGGCGTCGCGTCGATTTCTCCTGGAAAGTCGGGCGGCTTTGTCCTTGCGAGGTTGTGCGTCGAAGTCTCGATCGTCCCGAGGGCGTCGCGTCGATGAGCGTCGGTGTGCGGCGTTTTTCTCGCCGCGAAACAAGCTGTGCGTCGAAATTTTCGGCGCACGGAGCGTCCAAGTGAAAGGAAGAAGTCTTTTTGGTCCTGAGACTTCAAGGAACAGGAGGCAAGCTCTATCCAAGCCCTTGGAGAGCACTTTCACAGCCAGACAAGAGTTCAGCAAGACAGCAGGGCAACAGCAAGGCAGCAGTCCTTTGTAGAAAGCAGACAGGTGAGTCCTTTGAGCAGCCAGGCAGTTCTTCTTGGCAGGATGTAGTTTCTGGTTCAGGTTTCTTCTCCAGCAAGTGTCTGATGAGGTAGGGCAGAGGCCCTGTTTTATACCCAAATGTGCCTTTGAAGTGGGGGAGACTTCAAAGAGTGGCTAAGAAGTGCACCAGGTCCCCTTTCAGTTTACTCCTGTCTGCCAGGGTCCCAGTAGGGGGTGTGGCAGTCCTTTGTGTGAGAGCAGACCCTCCACCCTCCCAGCCCAGGAAGACCCATTCAAAATGCAGATGTATGCATGTGAGGCTGAGTACCCTGTGTTTGGGGTGTGTCTGAGTGAAGGCACAAGGAGCTGTCAACCAAGCCCAGCCAGACGTGGATTGTAAGGCACAGAAGGATTTAAGTGCAAAGAAATGCTCACTTTCTAAAAGTGGCATTTCTAGAATAGTAATATTAAATCCGACTTCACCAGTCAGTAGGACTTTGTATTACCATTCTGGCCATACTAAATATGACCTCCCTGCTCCTTTCAGATCAGCAGCTGCCACTTTAACAGTGTATGAGGGCAGCCCTAATGTTAGCCTATGAAGGGAGCAGGCCTCTCAGTAGTGTGAAAACGAATTTAGGAGTTTTACACTACCAGGACATATAACTACACAGGTACATGTCCTGCCTTTTATCTACACAGCACCCTGCCCTAGGGGTTACCTAGGGCACACCTTAAGGGTGACTTATATGTAGAGAAAGGGGAGTTCTAGGCTTGGCAAGTACTTTTAAATGCCAAGTCGAGGTGGCAGTGAAACTGCACACACAGGCCTTGCAATGGCAGGCCTGAGACAAGGAAAAAGGGGCTACTTAAGTGGGTGGCACAACCAGTGCTGCAGGCCCACTAGTAGCATTTAATTTACCAGCCCTATGCACATAAAGTGCACCTTACTAGGGACTTATAAGTAAATTAATAGTCCAATCGGGTATGATTCCAGGTTACCATGTTTTAAGGGAGAGAGCATATGCACTTTAGCACTGGTTAGCAGTGGTAAAGTGCGCAGAGTCTATAAACCAGCAAAAACAGTGTCCAAAAAAATGGAGGGAGGCAGGCAAAAAGTTAGGGGTGACTACCCTAAGGCTGTCAGGTCTAACAATTAGCATCATCAGGCGGAGGAGCAGTGGCACCGGAGCACGAGGGAGCTGCATCACACATGGCCCTGGAGGGCGACACTACAGAGTCTGAATTCACCAGTGGGACGGAGGGTGAGGGGAGCTCCACGGCGGGGACAGGAGCTGAGACCAGCGACACGGACTCGTCCTCTGATGGGAGCTCCCTTGTGGTGCAGGAACATCTGTGCCCCCGCATCTACTGGTACAGCCGCCTTAACCCCTACCAGCACCGCCCTCCCAGCAGCCCCTCAGCCTTTGCCCCGTGCCCGCTCACCCAGGGGGGTGGCGATCACCTTCGCCCCAGGCACCTTAGGCCCTGCCCCAGTCACCCCTGCTGCCCTCAATGAGGAGACCATTGACCTCCTCAGGTCCCTCACTGTTGGGCAGTCTACCATTTTGAATGCCATCCAGGGTGTGGAGAGGTAGTTGCAACAAACCAATGCATTCCTGGAGGGCATTCATTCTGGTCAGGCAGCCCTTCAGCAAGCTTTTCAGACTCTGGCCTCAGCACTGATGGCAGCCATTGTCCCCGTCTCTAGCCTTACCCCTCCAACTTCCTCCACCCCAACCCAATCCCCTGTACCTCAGCCTGTCCCAAGCACACCTACAGACCAACATGCACACACCTCAACACCCAAGGGAAGCTCAGGCAAACATAAGCACCACACATCCCACAAGCACTCACGCAAGCATCACACACATGCAGACACACCAACATCCACTGCCTCCACTGTGTCCACCTCCTCCTCATCTCCCTCCTCCCTCCCAGTCTCGTCTGCACTCACACCTGCATGCACTACCTCTACAGCCACTACGTCCCTCTCCAGCACACCCACCACCACACCCCGCTCACGTGCAGTTACCACCCCCACTACCATTCGCACGTCTCCTGTGTCCTCTCCCAGTGTGTCTGTGACGCCCCCTCCCAATATACACAAATGCAGGCACACACCCACCCAACAGTCATCCACCTCACGACAGCCTCCAGCGCATGCACCTTCACCCAAAGTCACCAAACGTACACCTCCTACAACCACCACCTCTTCCTCCACTCCCAAACCCCCCCAGCTACCCGTCCCAGTGTGTCCAAAAAACTTTTCCTGTCCAACCTTGACCTCTTTCCCACACCTCCCCCACCCCGTCCGTCTCATAGGTCCCCAACTAGCACCTCAGCCACAACATATCCGGGACCAGTGGTGCCTGTAGTCACCGGAATCTGGAGTGCACCGGCCACCAGGGCAGCCAGTGTGGCACGGAGCCACAGGACAGACAGTCCCCCACCTGTGAAGCATCAGAAGTTGGCCAGTGCCCGGCGGGAGAGGGGGAAGACTCTAGCCACCAAAGCCGCTCCCAGGTGTCCCGGTGGGAGTGTGGAGTCAGCTGTGACACCTTCCAAGGTGGGGAAGGGCCACAAGAAACCCGGCAAGTCTGGGAAGAGCAGCACGGCGGAGAAGACCGCCATCATCCCTGATGCCCAGGAGGCCACCTCCAGCACCAGCCCAGCTGCCCAGGAGGGTCCTGCCAGCACCAGCCAACCTGCCCAGGAGGCCACCGCCAGCATCAGCCCAGCTGCCCAGGAGGCCACTCCCAGCACCAGCCCAGCTGCCCAGGAGGCCACCGCCAGCACCAGCCCAGCTGCCCAGGAGGCCACCGCCCCCAGCTGCCCAGGAGGCCACCGCCAGCACCAGCGCAGCTGCCCAGGAGGCCACTGCCAGCACCAGCCCACCTAGCCAGGAGGCCACCGCCAGCACCAGCCCAGCTGCCCAGGAGGCCACCGCCAGAAGCAGCCCACCAGGCCAGGAGGCCACCGCCAGCACCAGCCCAGCTCGGCCCTGAAGGACCGCCAGCACTAGCCCCGCTAGTCCATGAAGGACCGCCAGCAAAAGCCCCGCTGGGCCATGAAGGACCGCCAGCACTATCCCCGCTGGGCCATGAAGGACCACCAGCAAAAGCCCCGCTGGGCCATGAAGGACCGCCAGCAAAAGCCCCGCTGGGCCATGAAGGACCGCCAGCAAAAGCCCCGCTGGGCCATGAAGGACCGCCAGCAAAAGCCCCGCTGTGCCAAGAAGGACTGCCAGCAAAAGCCTTGCTGGGCCATGAAGGACCACCAGCAAAAGCCCCGCTGGGCCATGAAGGATTGACAGCAGCTGAGACCATGCAATGGAGACCACCATTTCAAGCACTTGTGAACAGGGCACTGCCGCCTCAAGCACCGCTGAACAGGGCACCGCCTTCTCAAGCACTGCTGAACAGGGAACTGACGCCTCAAGCAGCGCTGAATAGAACACCGCCGTCTCAAGCACCGCTGAACAGGGCACCGCCGTCTCAAGCACCGCTGCACAGGGCACCGCCGTCTCAAGCACCGCTGAACAGGGCACCGCCATCTCAAGTACCGCTGAACAGGGCACCGCCGTCTCAAGCACCTGTAGCCCATGATCGGCAGGTGCACTGACGCAACTGAGTCCGTCACGGGGTGAATGATGCACTCTGGGCACCATGCCCCCTCCAGAACCAGTGGAGACTGTCATCCATTACCTCTATCCTTAGCAGGATGAAGCACTCTGGGCACCATACCCCCTCCAGAACCAGTGGTGAGATCCATCCACTACCACTGTCCTTAGCAGGATGAAGCACTCTGGGCACCATGCCCCCTCCAGAACCAGTGGAGACTGTCATCCACTTGTGAGTCTGTGGCTTTGCACTCCCCAGGATTGAACAGTGGGCAAACCACCCATTGTAGAGACTTGAGAGACTGTGGCTTTGCACTCCCCAGGATTGGACAGTGGGCAACCCACCCACTGTAGAGACTTGAGAGACTGTGGCTTTGCACTCCCCAGGATTGGACAGTGGGCAACCCACCCACTGTAGAGACTTGAGAGACTGTGGCTTTGCACTCCCCAGGATTGAACAGTGGACAAGCCTCCCACTGTAGAGACTTGAGAGACTGTGGCTTTGCACTCCCCAGGATTGGACAGTGGGCAAGCCACCCACTGTAGATACTTGAGAGACTGTGGCTCTGCACTCCCCAGGATTGAACAGTGGGCATGTGGCCCCCTCGTGGATTTGGCGTTGTGCACTCAAGCGGCTGAGGTGCCCCCCCTTTCCCTCCCCCTGAGGTGCCTGTTTAGTTGCTCTCTGATGCCCCTGCAGTGTTCTCTCCGTCATGGTCAGGGATCTTGTGTGGGCCTCGCCCATACCGTGTGGTCCCAGTGTTCCACGGACTTTCTTAGAGCACTACCTGGACTACTATGCTTGGTATATATTTTGTACATGGTGTATATATATATTTCTGCCTACACCCAGCCTGAGAGAATTGCTTGCTGTAAAGGTCACCAGCTGCAAAGAAGGAAGCTTTGCTCCTCTGCTTTTGATCGTCATGTTTTGTTATGTTCTGTCATGTTCATGTTCTGTTATGTCCAGCATCTTAGAGGCCGCTTCTGGAAGAAGATGAGACCGAGTTAATTAACCCTTAAAAAGGCGATAACATGCTGCATGCGATGTAGGAACATTTATTGCTAAAACTTGATACTTGCTGACTTGAAACTTGATAAGTGAATGTTTCGGAATGGGATGTGCCTAAAAGGGCACATCTTTGGATTTTAAGGTCATTGGGATGTTCACCGCTTGTCATACTATACCGCTTATTGTAGTAGCTTGCATTATACCACAAAAAAGAGTTTCTATTGAACAATTATTATGAAAACTATATACTGTGAATACGTTTATTGTCGCTGAGTTTAATGTGGCATTACTATTGTTGTTAGCGATACAATGTACTGTGAATATGGTTATTATCGTTGTGTTCAAAGTGGCATTTCCATTATTTCAAATTGTTGCTGGTGATGAGGAACATTCTGTGTTTGGTGTTTAAACTAAGTTGAAGCTTATCTTTGCCATTCTCAAAATTACGCTGTGATGTAACAGTGATAAGTGGGTTGTTCATGAAGTTGAATGCTATTGATTAACCCTATGTTTTCATAGTAATACCATGTGAACAGTAAACCTTGATATTAGCCCTATGTTTTCAGTATGATATAAACGCTGAATTGTGTTCCTCGCAAAACTAGCACAGTACAATGATTAAACCATCAATATCTGAAGAATATAATTCCCTGAGAGTTTGTTCTTATTATTGTTTCCAATATAAATGTCTATGAGTAGAGTGAGTCAGCATCTTGGGTAATCTCATCAAGATGAGACACACAAGATATCCTCTGAATGTCAAGGAACGTCTAGGTAGGCTTAATTGAGGTGATGAGGGACTAATCTTGGGATCACAAGTGCGAGTAGTTATAGACAGTATAGGAGGTTCAAGTCTCTTATTTATTTACAGGTAATCCACATCAATTCTGAAAATTCCTAGAGAGAGGGAGAGCTATCAAAAGTGGGAAAATGGACTCCAACAGGTACATCTAGCTTGCACATCATAGTTTAACAATAGAGGATACATGGGTTTTGAGATATTAGTTATTTGACTGATGTGTAATTTATCATAGGAAAGACTGGCTCTTTAAGAACAATCACTTGGCGGCTGGATCCAGCCCTGCAACTCCAATGTCTCTGCCCTTCTCTCATCCATCCCTTTTCCCCAGGCACGTTGCAGTGCCGATCATGTGTATGTAAGTGGGAGGCAAGCAACGTTTTGGTGGAATTGGGAACAAGCAGCTTGGTCACATTATGTCTCTGTGGGATGAACAGGCTAGTGCTTGACAATTTCGTTTCATGAAATAAGGGAATCCTTTAGCTTGGGAATTTGTGCCACATTATTAAAGAAAACATCTGGGAAAAAAGCTCTTGGGCATGTTCCTTGGGACTATGGGAGGGAAACAAAGTGTTAAAGACTCGTCAAGGACCAGTTGGTACTCCAAATTCCAAAGACTAGAGGGACCCCAGTACAGACACAATATATTAGGGACTATTATCTCTTTAAATGACATAACAGAGCATGTCTATTTGCAAAGCACATGTTCATCCCTTGGCTCATCCTGGTTCTGAATAACAGATATTATTGTTACCCAGCTCATATCACTCATTGTATCTCATCCTCCAAAGGGTGAAAGGCTGAGTGGATGTGCCAGGATGTGAACCTTTGATTATAAGGTCAAACATAGATCACTAGAGTGGGTGCATTAATCCACTGAGGTAAGTGAAGATGGACACATTCACCCTGTACCTTGATTCTTAAGGAAGAGTCTCAAGCCCCACCCAACAGTCAAAAGTGGGGACCTTGACAGAAGCATTATAACAACTGAATTATTTATCTCCTTCTGCAGGTTACACGTGAAAGAGGATTTACACACATGTTTTGTGTTACGGTCTTGCAGTCTGCTTTTCTATAACTTTCTAAACTGTGTTGTACATTAAGGCTCATTTGTGTTATTTCATCCTGCTTGTATGTTATAGTCGTTCCAGGCACCAATAGTAATTCAGACAGCTAGAATAATCTAACAAAGAGAAAACAATGGGACGAAGAAGAAAAAGGAGGAGGTAATGTTTCATGACTTTGTTTATTAATTTCAATCCGTCGCTTCCTTTTCCCAATAGTTATCACCATCTTTATTTTCCTCTCTCTCGCCCCGTCCTTGTGGAGACCCAACTTTCTGGAATATGACAGTGCGAACAATATGGGCAATTGTGATCAAGATCTCTTATGAGCCCGATAGCTATGAGCCCTTAGAAAATATAAAGTGTGTCTCACACCTCACAAATGTAAAGCAGAGAGATGCAAACGAGTAAGACTAAAAGGTATACAACTAACTTCTTTGTGGGTCATAATAACAAATGCTGTAAGTGTTCACCTAAAAATTTTATTTTGAAATTATAAGTATGATAAGTATTGGAAATTATGGTCGTGAAATTACAAAGGAATTCTGAATGAGAACAATGGTAAACAGCCATAGTCAATGGCTAGTTTTCGGGCAAGTATTTAACAATTTGCCATGGGATCAAGAGATCAAAAGGTAGAGGGTGAACGCTGGCACGTAGTATCCGACTTCTCAATGTAATTATTCTGCTAAAATTCTGCGCTTTGGGTTTTGGGGTTGGGGTAGAGGAGTTGTTTCATGCAAAAGCTACTGTTTCAGGATTTTTTTCATATAATGTTACAAACGAGTTAACAAATTATGGAAATTCTACCTTTTGATAGATAACATGGTCTGGGGTTTTCAGTACAATCATTGTATTTCTTCCAGGATCATAACTAGTAATGGTGTAAAACTAAGTCAAGAACACAGGTGGGCAGTAGACTTGTGTAAATGAAAAGGTAGTTTTAAAATCCCTTTTCGGACATGGCTTAATGCAAAGATTTGCACCATTTTTAATGGCGCCCCATGTTTCAGAGGACAGTCAACAGGGTCACAAGCTGTTAGACCTGACATCCTTGGTGTGGTTTCCCCTGACCTGTTTGAAGGCTTTCGGAACCCTCTTGGCTAAAAGAACAGATGATGTACGGAGTACTTAACAATGCAAGCATTCACCCCAGTCACAAAGATCTGGGATTAATCCAATTTGTTTGCCCACCACACCACACCAGTTTGGACCCAGCCATATGCAAATCAGTCTAGACCCTGCTCTTCATGGGAACAGTCCAGCCCAAACTGCCAGGCCAGGTCTTCCCTCGACTGGAAACATTAGGGTATCACCCCTCATCAGCCAGGATAGCTTTAAAATCCAGTGGCACAGTGAGCATGAGACCCATGTCTGAGCATACCCTTCCAACTTAGGACGACAAAGTCAAAAAGAACAGATGATGGGCGGAATACTGAACAATGCAAACATCCACCCCAGTCACAAATATCTGGGTTTAATCCATTTTTTTAGCCCACAACAACAACCCCGGTTGGACTTAGCCCAATGCGAACCAGTCTTGGCCCTGCTCCCGATGGGAACAATGCAGCGCAAACTGCCAGGCCAGGTGCTTCCAGGACCAGAAATAAGCATGATAGGATTGGTTTTGGGGTATCACCCCTTATCACTTAGGCTAGCTTAAATCCAGTGGCTCCATGAGCATGGGACCCACATCTGGCCACTATTGGCACTTTGCCACTGCTGACCAGTGCTAACATGCATGTGCTCTTTTCCTAAAACATGTTACCATTGGATTATCCAGAGTTGGCTTATTTAATTTACTTATAAGTCCCTAGTAAAGTGCACTACATGTTCCCAGGGCCTATACATTAAATGCCACTAGTGGCCCTGCAGCACTGATTGTGCCACCCCCTTAAGTAACCGTTTAAACATGACTCAGGCCTGTCCTTGCACAGCCTGTGTGTGCAGTTTTAAACTGTCATGTTGATCTAGCAAGTAAACCCTCTTGCCAGGCCCAAACCCTCTTTTTTAATACATATGTTACCCCTAAGGTAGACCCTGGACTGTCCCAAGGGCATTGTATTAAAAAGAATTGGACACATACCTCTAAGTATTAGATGTCCAGGTAGTGAAAAACTCTTAAATTTATTTTCACTACTGACAGTCCCATCTCTCATTGGAACATACCTTATTATGTATTTTAGGTGTAATTTCCAGTTGGGAAGAGAGGAAACCCTCAAGTTTGGCATCTCTAGAATCACATTTTAAAATCACAATGTATGATGAAGTCTGATTTGAAATTATAATTCTGAAAATATCACTTTTTAGAAAGTTGACATTTTTGTACATTAAACCATCTAGGGCTAGATGCATCAAAGCATTATGCAAAAATGTCTTTCAGAATGTATGAAAGGCATTCGCAGTGTAATTTCAAGGAATCGCTAAAATAGCGATCCCCTGAAATTGCGTCTGAATAGGTCATCGCAAATAGAGAGTACCTATTTGTGATTACTAGTGCACATGTATCATGCATTTCCTAAATGCGAATTTGGCATTTAGGAAATGCCGTTACCACGAATTGAAGTTTGGTGGTAAGCATGTGCAATTTTTTAAAATACATTAAAAATGCATGTTCAAAAATGACATGTAGTGCACACATGCCTCTAGGGCATGTGTGCGCTTTACATGTCCACAAATATTTTTGGGGGTGCATCAAAGGTGGCATTAGGCCCCCAGCACCCTGGGATTTGCATTACCCAATTTGCAAATTCCTAACAGGAATTCGCAAATTCGGAAATGCAAAACCATTTGCACCAATGAGCCTACAGGCCTGTAGAGATAAATGGAGTCCCATTCCCTAATTGCGATTCGCTTGTAGCAATTCCGATTTCTAAGAAATTGCAATTACCGAATCGCAATTTTCATACATCCCATTTTGCATTTCTTAAATAGCGATTTCTGATTTTTTTTTATTTCAGAAATGCAAACCAGGAGCTTGATACATCTAGCCCCAGTGCCTTCTGCCTTTCTCTGAATACACATCTGGATGGGTGACAGCTGGGCTTTTTTGAATTTCCTCCAGATAGCCACACACAAAGGGAACTGAGCTGTGAATGAGTGGGCATCTCTTTGTTAATGGCTCATCCCAGGCAGGATGGGAGGGAGGAGCTGACACACCTGAATGGACTGGGTCCTGAGCCATCACAAATGGCTGCATAACCCCCTGTAGTGCATCTGGACCCAGGCCAGATGGGTAGGGGCTTTATGGACTTCAAAGGCCTCTCTTTGAAGTCTCCCCCACTTCAAAGGCATCAAGGGGTATATGAACTGAACTTCTGACCCTACCAAATAAGTACACTACTGGACCTGAGAACATTCTAGCAGGAAGAAGGACTGCTGTGCTGCTGAAGGGACAGTCCCTTTGTTGGAGTCCTATTTTGCTGTGCCTATCCTGCTGCCCTCCTTGCCTGGGAGTGAGAAAGACTGGACCTGCATCTCTACATCCCTAGAACTAAAGTGACTCAAAGGGCATGCTGGCTTGCTTCCTGTTCTGAAGTCTCTGGAACATTAAAGACTTCCCTCCACTCTGCTACAGCTTCTGTACCCTGGCAATGGTGAGTCCTACCCTACCACGTCGTGCCTATCTAGTCCTGGGCCCCTAGAAGTGGGGTAGGCAGCTATTTTCTACAGAAATCCATACATTATTGTCACTGTGCTGATCGAAACCGGCGCATCTTTCCTCAGTGCTAACTCATCACTGCTGCCGCTGAGGGCTAAGACATCGCAGCACCAACTGTGCGGCACAGAAGCGGCACATCGTCCTCGGCCCCGACACAACGGCAAATATGCGGCTCGGTGATGACGCATCGCCTTCATTGCAAAGGGTATAGCACTGCACCGCTGCTCCAGGACATTGCATCAACAACTGTGTGGCTCTACAACAACGCATTCCTGACCATGCAGATTAGAACTGATGCATCGCCTTCGCGTGTCCCCTTTGCTTCTCACATCAGATATTCGACGTTGACACAATCCTCCACACTAGATACTTTGTTTTAGCTGGACCATTTTGGTCCCTGTTGCTGACCTGCACTCCATCATGGTCGGCGTGAACTTTTGGATTTACCCCGGTTTAGCACAATCACATAGCCCTGGTTGGCACTTTAAGTTTCTGAGCACTATTTTTGCAGAGGTTCTTTAAAAATTCATATCCCATGTTCTACCTATTGAATTTTTTTTGTTTTGGTTTGTTCATTAAATTGAGCTCCATTTTTTCCTAACCTGGTGTGGATTCTTTGTGTGTGAATTTTTCACCATTTTACTGTTTTAAGTGTTGCATAAATAGTTTACACATTGTCTCTAACGTTAAGCCTGTTCTGTGCCAAGCTATCAGAGGGTGAGCACAGGTTAATTTATGGAATGGATCTGACTTTCCCTGACTAGAATTGTGGCTCCTGCTTGGAACAGGGTGCATATCTCTGCCAACAAGAAACCTCATTTCTAACATGCCAATAATCTCATCTGCTAAGACTCAAACAATTTGATGAAGAGAATAGAACCCAAATCTCCGAATGATGCAGCTAATAATTAAGTGCTTGTTTCACAAAACTATCTTCAATAATTAACACACTCCTAGAAATTCAGGAATAAGTCAAACGTAAAAGTATAGTAAATCATACCTACACCAAGTAAAATTTCTATGCAATAGGCAGCTCTAGATACCAAAGCATCTTTTTGGGGGATCTAACTCAGGGATTGGATGCTACAGGATGAGAACTGATTTAAACATCAATGTAAGATGCATGATCCGCAGATGAGAAGCTGTTTTTGTAATGGAATAGGAAACAGACCTGCAAGAACAATAAAGAAAAGAATCAAACTTCATCAGTCAAAAAACAGGGTGTCTGTTCAGGCGGACGAAAATTCAGCCTTCAGCACCTCAGAAAGTGCTCCCCCTTAAAAAGGAAGTGCGGCTGCTGGGTGGCACAACGTTCGTAAAAGAAGGATGGTCATAGAAATGCCTAGGAGAAAAGTTATGACTGAAAGAAAGTCAAATCTTATGAAGCAACAGAAAGAAAAGGAAGCAAGAAAAAACATAATAAACCAAATTAATTTCTGTTTTTGAAGGTTATAATGAAATCAATGTAAAGGCTGATGTTTCATGCATTAGAACACATCGATACATCCGGGAATGTTGAGAGTGACGGAGGGCATTTTAGGTAATCTTGCACTGGTGTGAAGAAAAGAGAACAAATCATATTTCTGCTGCTTGTGTAACCGACAATGAAGCATACAACATTTGCACAAAAGCAAATATAGCTGAAACTCATTTCACTTTTGGCTGCATTAACATAATAACATATAGATGACAAATTAATTTGAAAAATGTACGGTGGGTTTATGGTTGAGGCACAGTTCATTTTTGGATTTGTCTGTTACATACGTAGTGAATGAACGCCAAATCAGTGTACTCATTTTGAAGTCTCCCTTAAGACATCACATTTGATGTCTTTTGCAAGATATTTTGACAGCTTACAGTGGATCTAGCCCCAACCGACTGTTTACCATTCATTGTTTGTCCCTCCTGTGGCGCATGGGCACATTACTTGTGTTCTCTCATTGCTTGTTTTTTATGTACTACTTTTTTAGTTTTGTTTAAGTAAAAGCGTTTGTGCTTTCCAGCTTCCTGTCTCATATACTCCCCCCCATGTTCATCTTTCCCACCTTTCCTTAGTTGCCATTCTTGCTTTCTCCCTACCCACTGTCCTTTGCAGTTCTTGCTTCCCTGTAACCTAGTCCATCTGCTACCCTAGAATCCACATGTCCACCCTTCATTGTCTGGTGTGCTTCCCCTGCCCCTTCCGCACACCCTCTGTTCATTTGTTTCCCCTTCAGCCATAGTTAGCTTGTTCCTCCAGCCCCACCAAGCTATCCTCCTTTGTCAGCTGACTGCCCAGGCCCCTTCCATTGGCTGTTAATAGCTTGTTGCCTTGTTCCCTCCCACCAGCTCTCTGACATCAGCTTCTTTCTCCATCACCTTGCATCCACCCTCCCTTGTCATCTTCCTTTCCCAGCAACTCCGAAGTCCCCTCAGTTGTTAGCGAGCTGTCACAACCAAGTCCCTCCCACCATCCATTGCCAGCTGGCTTCCCCAACCCATTCTGCCCACCCTGTTTTGTCAGCCTAGTATCCCAGACCATTCTGCCCATTCTCTGTTGTCAAGCCCTTCAGCCTGCCATTGATAGTTTGTTGCCCCAGTCCCTCCTCCCTGCTCTTCTTTGACAGTTCCTCCTGCCCACCTGTCAATGGCAGCACCTCCGTTTTCAGATTACTGACCCAGCCCTGGCCATAGTCAGCTTGCTTCACAAGCCGCCCTAGGCACCCTTCCGTAGTTCCTTCCGTCTGCCCTCCATTGTTAGCTTGCTGCCTCATCCCATGCTGACTGCCTTTTGATATCAGCCCCTCCCTCCTGCCTACCACTGTCAGCTTGTTAATCCAGCCCCTCCTGCCTGGCCACGTTGTCAGCTCCTCCCACCCACCCACCTACCATTGTCAGCCCCTCCCACCTACCAGTCATTGTCAGCTTGCTGCCCCCAGCCCCTCCCACAGTTGTCAGCTAATTGCCACAACACCTCCTGTTCGACTCCCGTTGTCAGCTTGACGCACTAGCCCCTACCGCCTGCCCTCCATTGCCAGCTTGCTGCTGTTCCCACAGACCTCCATTGTCAGCTTTCTGCCTCAGTTTCTCCCAACACTCTCCATTCAGCTTGCTTCCCCAGCCCCTTCCGGCAGACCACCTTTGCTAGTTTGCTTTTTCAGTCCCCTCCCACGCACTCTTCCTTGTCAGCCCCTCCTGCCCTCCCTCCATTTTCCATGTGCTTCTCCATTGTCTCTCATATGTCCTCTCATGACCCTCTCCTCCCGCCCACGTCCTTCTCTACCCACCCTCCTCCAGTGTTGCTTCATTCCCCAATCGATTGCTTAGTTTATTTTTTAATTGAAAAAAAAAGCATTATCACTGACCACATCGTAGTGCTTTTTCTTTAGTTATGCTTAACCATGCTGCACAGGAGCCATGCTGGTGTACAGCATGGCTAAATATTATTGCCAAAGTCATTACATCTCATTGTTCTGAGAACAGGATCCTCTCATACTATGGTTTATTTGTAAAAATATCCATGGTATGCATAGATTAATGTATAAGAAAAGAAATGCTTTTTTATCATGGTTCCACAATCTAGTTTCCTACTTTTGCCCTCATGCAAGAGCCCTTCAGTCACATGTGATGAGTCAACATGTCTTGGCAAAATTGAGGGGCATGTTTATACTCCATTTGCGTCGTTTTTTTCGACGCAAAACTAACTCCATATTTATACTTTGGCGTTAGACGCGTCTAGCGGCAAAGTTCATGGAGTTAGCGTCATTTTTTTGCGTGAACACCTTCCTTGCGTTAATGATATGCAAGGTAGGCGTTCCCGTCTTAAAAAATGACTGCGATGCATATGCGTCGTATTTATACTCCCGGGCAAAAATGACGCCCGGGAGTGGGCGGGACTAAAAAACCCGCATTTGCGCCGGATTTTAGCACCTGGGTCAGGGCAGGCGTTAAGGGACCTGTGGGCTCAGAATGAGCCCAGAGGTGCCCTCCCAAGCCCCCAGGGACACCCCCTGCCACCCTTGCCCACCCCAGGAGGACACCCAAGGATGGAGGGACCCATCCCAGGGAAGAAAAGGTAAGTAGTGGTAAGTATTTTTGTAAAAAAATTTTGTGGCATAGGGGCATGGCCATTGGGCAAGGGGGCATGACTCCTGTCTTTGCTAAGACAGGAGTCATGTTAATGGCGTCTGGGCGCCCAAAAAAATGGCGCAAATCGGGTTAAGACGATTTTTTTGCCTCAGCCTGACTTGCCCCATTTTTGGACGCCCATACGCCATTTTTCCCTACGCCGGCGCTGCCTGGTGTACATGTTTTTTTTTCACGCACACCAGGCAGCGCCGGTCGGCTAACGCCATTCAATAAATACGGCGCCCGCATGGCGCTTCAGAATGGCGTTAGCCGGCGCTAATTTTTTTGGCGCAAAACTGCGTTAGCGCAGTTTTGCGTCAAAAAGTATAAATATGGCCCTGAATGTGTCAGAAATAGCAACATGGTGAGAATGGTTTTGCCTTGGTATTTCTATTAGTATAAGATTTCTACAATATGGTCCCAGATCACTACATTTATATACCAGGGGCAGCTCCTTCTCAATGGTGAAGGAACATTGCCCCCCTGGCTTAGTCAGGAGCTGAAAGATAAAACGATATTTCAATATTGTTTTATCTTTCAGCTTCTGGCTCAGCCAGCAGCCTGTAAAAGAAGGGGGCGAGGCTGTGCCACAGGAGGTGGGAGGAGGAGAGGGTGCACCTAAGTGCGCATGTGTGTTTGGCCGGCCATCCCATGTTGAACAGCCGGGCTGGAGAAATAGTACAGACCCCAAGGTTGTGTCTGAGTGGCAGTCCAAGCCGCTCAGACCAATGCTGATGCTGCTTTCATGCTAGGTTTAGCATGAAAGCAGTGCCAGGATTGCTGGGGAGCCTGGGTTGGTGTCCCATTGAATGGTGGGACACTACATTGAGTGAAAACGAGCAATGTGGCAGGAGGTGGTGGCGATGGGAAAAGGTATGTTTTTTTTATTCCCCCCATCCCTCTCTATACCCACCCTCCCCTTGGGATTTGCAGCGGCCACCGCTGTTATATACACAAATCTAAAATTAAGGAAAGTAGAGATATTCTAATTTAAACTCATAAACGAAACATTTCCTGTTAACACTGTGTGCTAATACACCCTATGGGGCTACATTATAAATACAGTGGCGCCTTCACGTTTCATGATTTAGGAACACAAGCTAATCAACAGCGTTACTCTTAGTTTGAGACGGTTCACGACGTGACACAATGTAAGCATAAACCAAAAAACTTGGAAATGGCAAGTAATCATTGAGTCATAATTAAAATTGGGTATGATGGTTGATGAACTACATGTGAGCTGAAAAGAAAACATCAGCAAAGGTTTCGAATATAAAATGATTATGTTTCAACTCTTACAAGGCGCACTTTCTTGCCTCTTGTTTAGCACAGACATATTGGATCTGCAAAATCATTTTTGCATCGACAATACCCTGTATGTAATAGTCCTATGTGCACTCTATATTTACTTCTGTCACTTACTGCATACATTGCACACTAATAATCACAAGAAATCTGAGCAACTCTTTCTATCGGCATGCAAGTATGTATGCTACTTGGTCTATTTTATATTAAATAATTGCGCAATACATATTGTTAAACCAGTAAATAGTCTACCCAATATTACATGAATACTTTAAATATTCCGCTTATCATCTTTACCGCAAGTGACGTTTTATTGGTTATTTAATGATCTCATCTATATCTTTTTATTATTCAAAACCACGAATGAGAAGCAAATATTCTGTTTCTATAAAATTATATCTATGTGCTCTCCAACTGAGGATTTCTTTCTAAAGACCTCAGTATGTCGCATCTTCAGGAAGGTATTTTGCAATAGTTCCGTCTCCTGCTGCAAAAAGGAATATTGCAAAGCAGCACATCTTTGAAAATGCCTTATATGGCGCTAAATGCCACCTCTGAGCTAAACGGTAGCATCCATGCAGTATATGACTCATCAGTGCGTCATAAGAGGATTCAGTTCATGCATATAACAATCGAGAACGCTCTATAATGCTGAAAGGAAAGAGGTTACATTTTTGCCTGAAGAAAGGGTCTATCCACAATGAGAGTTACACTATTAAGTATGCTTGATAGGCAAGCAGTCTATCTAAAATGGCTTCAAATTGTCTTGAGTCATGTCAAGGATGTTGATGTGCACAGGCCTGAGAAGTTGTGTTGAACAACATCTTTTTTACTCCCCCACACCATAGATTGTCTTGTAATAGATGGGTATCATTTTTTCCTCTTATAAAGAGATTCCCATTCTAATGTGATTCATCAGCACCCCTTTCTAATGGAATTTATCAGCACTATGACATCAGTCTCCTCTCTGAGTTTCACTACCAGAAATCTCCCTATATAATTTATATAATGCAATGTAGTTGTGTAGAATTTGGTGAGACAAACAGCTTTGAACGTGGGTCATTATCTCAACTCAAGTCTACAGGTTCCCTTTTTTCGTTCCACAAGTTACTCTGAACAATATTAATTGTAGAATCAGGCCTCCTAATGGCCTGGGTATAGCCTGTCCACTTCATACAAATCTGAAAAACTGCTGAACCAACCATACACGTGCTTATCTCCTTAAAACTCATCTAGCTGACTTTCTACCATTGAATTACACAACCATGAGAAATCAAACTCCAGTTGGATTTGGCATCGAAGGCCGGCTTCAGTCTTTACCTGCTCCCAGTCCGCAACGTAGGGGGTCATTCCAAGCTTGGCGGGCGGCAGGAGCCGCCCGCCAAGCTGGAACCGCCAGAAGACCGTACCGCGGTCAAAAGACCGCGGCGGTCATTCTGGGTTTCCCACTGGGCTGGCGGGCGACCCTTCCACGGGGAAGCCGGCTCCGAATGGAGCCGGCAGGGTGGAAGGGGTGCGACGGGTGCAGTAGCACCCGTCGCGAATTTCAGTGTCTGCTAAGCAGACACTGAAATTCTAAGTGGGGCCCTCTTACGGGGGCCCCTGCAGTGCCCATGCCATTGGCATGGGCACTGCAGGGGCCCCCAGGGGCCCCACGACACCCCATACCGCCATCCTGTTCCTGGCGGCCGAAACCGCCAGGAACAGGATGGCGGTATGGGGGTCGGAATCCCCATGGCGGCGCAGCAAGCTGCGCCGCCATGGAGGATTCCCCTGGGCAGCTGAAAGCCGGCGGTACACCGCCGACTTTTCGTTTCTGGCCGCGGCTGTACCGCCGCGGTCAGAATGCCCAAAGGAGCACCGCCAGCCTGTTGGCGGTGCTCCCGCGGACCACGGCCCTGGCGGTTTTTACCGCCAGGGTCAGAATGACCGCCGTAGTCTCACACTCCATGTTCATGAAATGATCTGTGGCACCTGTACTGGTGAATGTATGTAGTTGTGTGTTAATTCTCCAATTAGTCAATCAGTACTGTGTCCCTTTTCATCCTTCACTCTCTCTCATCTTCAGTCCGGTCTCCTCTCATATTGTTCAGTGGATATGTTTATCATTCTCATACCTGCTACTTGAATCCTGCCCCCTCTAGTTCTAGCAGCGAAGCACCCGTCATACCTCTACTTTCGTATTTTCACTTATGAATACATCACTGCAGTTTGTGATTTTAATTCTATACTTTATATGTTAGAATATCGATATTAAAATATCTTCTTACATAAATAGTCTGGTCTGAATATCATTTGCAAAAATATTGATCCATTTTCTATTAATGAAACCAATGGGTTGATATTTCTGCAAACAATAATGACTGTGTGTTTTTGCCAGACAATATTTAGGCCATGACATTCTTACAAAGGTATTCCCCATGCCTTGGCTGATGTATGAACATTGCATCATATTGTGCTTCTACAATCTAATTTGTATTGTACTCTTTTTTTAATTTCCCAAAAAGTTATTGGTTTTTAGGTGGATCGTGCAAGTGCTCTGACGTGTTGTAATCTCTGTGGGCTTTTAACCACACCCCATGCACACCATCGCTATCACTCATTCAAGAGCTTGCTTTCAAAAATCCTTTGTTATCATTGATAAATGCTTTACATTTGTCCCTCCTTGAGGCAGTTTTGTTACCGCCTTAGCCACTGACCCTGTTACAAGGATAGCTGCACGTTTGCCGATACGTTTGACTGCAAGCAAACTTATTTTTCCTTTTCTGTCTCCCCTTCATGATCGTGCTCATGGCGGCTGTGGTGCTTTGAATCGTCTTGCTTGTGTCAACTGTTCTACTTTTCATTTTCAATTTATGTGGCAAGAAAAGTCCAGTTAGGAATCTTCAATGCTAATAGCTCCAACTCGAGCACATGCGAGACCCATTGCATTGCAAATGCTTTTTCGAAAGCACAAATACAGTGAACCACAGACATTTACTTTTGACAATATTGTTCAATTTCAATCTTTGTTCCATTGTGCAAGAGTCAGGGCTTCAATTTATCGCTGTGCATTTGCACTTACAAAATATGGCTATGAAAATCTTTTTGAATACCTTATCACACAATCATGGAGCGCACTTTATGATTGGAATGTGATCCTACACCTTGTTATTGCGTGTTAACCGATTATTAACATCAGTGACATTACATACCAACTCGGCGTCAAGTGAATCAATTGAGCACGTATTCTGCAGTAGAAAAAAGCAGAGATATTGTCAGGCTTTAATTAACCTGAGCCTTGAGAATGATTAGTCTGTTAGGCTGAAAAGTAGCAACTAGAAAGTAATACATCATTACATAAGTTAATGAGTCAAATGATATGTGTTCATAGAAGTCATACAGTGAAAGAACACAAAAAGGATGGAAATAAAGAGAGTGCAGCTATACTTGCAGGGTTGGAAGGGAAGAGAAAATAGGACCGGGAACCACAAATAATTGCCCCATTAGCAAATAAGATATCTAAAAAAGTGTCCCATATTTGCACATTAGGGCAGTTTTGATCATGTAAAGCTAGTATGCATGTGTTTTGCAAGGTATGAGAGACTGCATGTATTTGTGCTTGGTGCTGGCAATGTTTGTGGTAATATCAGAGAAATCGACAATGAACAACTACTCACCATTATAAAACAGGCGGATATACAGCCAAAATAAGCCCTGGCAAAGCCAATAGGTCTCCCTGATGAGATATGTATTGGCTTTGTTAGAGTGGAATGAAATGGCATTGTGTGGCATGGAGTGGAGGGGTGTTGTGACGCGTGGTTTGGAGTAGAGCGATAATGTGTGGAGTGGAGTAGCATTGTGTGGAGAGTCATTGTGTAGAGTGGAGTGGCACTGTATGGAGCGGAGTGGCATTGTATAGAGTGGCAATGTGTGGCATGGAGTCATGTGACATTGAATGGAGTAGCATCAATTGGAGTGGCACTGACTGGAGCGGCATGCTGTAAAGTCCTTTAGCACCTCATCAGGTGTAGTAAGTGCTATATAAATAAAATTTCAATTGAGTGGAGTGGCATTTTGTAGAGCGGGGTAACTCTGTGGTGGGGAGTGGCACTGAGTGGAGTGAAAAGGCATTGTGGGCATGGAATGGCACTGTAAGGAGTGGCATTGTGTTGCAATGAGTGGAGTGGCATTGGGTGGCAACGAGTGGAGTGGCATTGTGTGTTGTGGCATTGTGCATTACGCAGAGTGGCACTGTGTGGCATGGAGTAAAGTGGCATTGAGTGGAGTGGAGCGCCACTGTGTGGCATGGAGGAAAGTGGTCTTGTGTGAAGTGGAGTGGCAATTGTGTGGAATGTAGCAGAATGACATTGTGTGGTATGGTGTGGAGTGGCATTGTGTGGAAAGGGATTGTGTAGAGTGGAGTGGCACTGAGAGGAGTGGCAATGTGTGACATGGAGTTGAGTGGCATTGAATGGAGTGAAGTAGCATTGATCTGAGTGGCACTGAGTGGAGTAGCATGATGCAAAGCGCTTCAACACCTCATCAGGTGTAGTACGCCTTATATAAATAAACTTACAATTGAGCAGAGTGAAGATGTATTAAGTGGAGTGGTATTGTATTGGATGGAGTGGCATGATGGAGTGGCATTGTGTAAAGTGGAACAGCATTGTGGTGCATGTAGTGGAATGGTATAGTGTGGCATGGAGTGGCACTCCATGGCAAAGAGTGTAGTGGCATTGAGTGTACTAAAGTGGCATTGTGTAGAGTGGGATAGAACTATGTGGTATGGAGTGGCATTGGGTGGGGTGGCATTGAGTGGAGTGGAATGCATTGTGTGGCATGAAGTAGCAATGTGTTGAGTGGCACTGTGTGGTGATGAGTGGAGTGGCCTTATGTGGTGATGAATGAGTGGCACTGTGTGGCAGTGAATGTAGTGGCATTGTGTGGAGTGTGGAAGAGTGACACTGAGTAGAGTGCGGTGTCACTGTGTTGCATGGAGTGAAATGGCATTGTATGGTGTGAAGTGGCATTGTGTGGAGTGCAGTGGTATTGTGTGGAGTGGAGTAACATTGTGTGGAGTAGGACTGTGTGGAATGGAGTGACTAAGTGAAGTGGAGTGGCACTGAATGAAGAAGAGTGGCATTGAATGAAGTGGAGTGGCACTGTGTGGCATGCAGTGATGTGGAATAGTGTTGCATGGAGTGGCATTGTGTGGCACGGAGTGGCATAGCATGGAGTGGCCCTGAGTCGAGTGGCAATGAGTCAAGTGGCATTGAAGGGAGTAGAGTGGAGTGCCACTGAGTGGAGTGGTATTGAGTAGAGTGGGGTGGCACTGAGTGAAGTAGAATTATGTGGTGTGTAGTGGCATTGTATGTAGTGGCATTGTGTGGAGTTGAGTAGCTTTGTGTGAGTGAAGTGGCATTATCTGGCATGCAGTGGGGTCTCATTAGAGTCGAATTGTCTGGTGTTGATTGAAGTGGCATTGTGTGACATGGAGTGGCATTGTGTGGCATGGTATGGAGTGGCATGTTTATGGATTTGGTCAAAGCAAGCAGACATTCCGGTTGCCCTTCTGACCCTTGCCCACCACACATCTTCAAGAACATTCTTTTATCTACTTCTGCTGCCACACCTATAAGAAGAATCATCAACAACTCTTTAACAGCAGAACCTTTTCCTGTAGACCTGAAAAAGGCATACAGACGACCGTTACTGAAGAAAACAAACCTAGACCCGCAAGACCCCAATAACTACAGACCAATCACAAATGGACATTTCCTGGGCAAACTGATAGAAAGAGCAGCATTCACCCAGATGTCACAATTCATTGAAGACAATTCTATACTTTCAGACTTCCATACTGGATTCCGCCCAGGAAGAGGCACTGAATCGGCACTCATAGCAATCTGGGATGATCTTAAAAACACAGTCGACTGCAAAGGAGTTGCTGCACTACTTCTCTTGGACCTCTCAGCTGCCTTTGAAACAGTAGACCATGACACCCTAATTCAAAGACTCCACAAAGCTGGCATAGGAAGGACTGCTCTACACTGGATTACATCCTATCTTCAAAAAAGAACTAATTTCATCCATTCTCCCCCTTCTCGTCCAACCCCACCTCAGAAAAGCAGGGGTCCCTAAGGATCAATCATCTCACCTTTGCTTTCCAGCATCTATATGATATCATTACCACAACTGATCAGTGATTTTCATCTCACATGCTACAACTATGCAGATGACACACAAATACTACTTAAATTAGAAGGCCCCAAAAACATTGAAAACTCACTAATCTTCAGTTGCCTCAGAGCCGTTGATCAGTGGATGACTTGGGGCCATCTCAAACTAAATGCCTCCAAAACAGAAATACTCATATGTGTTGACTGGAAAAATGATAACCCACTGTGCCTGATGATCGTGGACCACCTCCTTAATTAACCAAGGAAGTTAAAAACCTTGGAATCACGATGGACTCCAAGTTAACAATGAATGCCAAAGTGGAAAAATTAGCACGAACAAGCTTCATCACCTTGAAGACTCTACAACACATCTTCCCCCTACTCGGATTTCCACACAAGGTGCAAGCTACTATCTCGCTTGTACGATCCAAACTGGATTATGCCAATGGCCTCTACCATGGATCATCTCTAATTATTATGGAAAAACTACAACGTATTCAGAACTCCGAAGTCAGGCTACTATTACATGTAAAGCCACAAGCCCATAGCTCCCCTGCCTTGAGAGCACTACACTGGTTACCCATTGCCAGAAGATGCACCTTCAAGCTGCTTTGCATCACCCACAGAGCTACACATGGAACAGGACAGCTTTTTATCAGAAACAAAATAACCAAATACATTCAACAAAGAAACCTCTGCTCAAGATTGGCACCCCACCTTAGAACACCACCATACAAGAAAAAGACTATAGGTGGTAGATCCTGCTCCGTTCAAGCAGCCAAACTATGGAATTCATTATCCCCAGCTATAAGAGCCACAGATAACTATCTTGTCTTCAGAAAACTTCTCAAGAGTTGGCTCTTTCCTTCATAACCACCATATTCAAACAGCTATGGACTGCATATGCCTATATTGATACATATTTTTATCTGATTATGTGTATATTTTAGTTATATATAGTTCTTTAGAAAATATGTATTGCTACTATGTCATAACAATAAACTACACACATACTCTTTAAACCTGTTTAACTAATGTATATTTAATCATGGTTTAAATATGTCTATGTATGTACATATATGTGTCCATATATGTGTGTATTCATGTGTGTATGTATGTATGTGTGTGTATATATAATTATATGTGTATGCTATTCTATGATTAACATGTTCATAGGTCATTGCATAGCTCCTAGATAAGTTGTTATATTAGATACTTCTCTCATTTTATATCACACTTTGTGTACGCATCACCATATATCTTGTCTCTATCATGTCTCTATCAATCTATCCTCCATTCCCACTCTGACTCATCCCAAATCCATTCTACTACTTTCATCTCCTAAATAACCCTGCCTAGGCTCATCCCTTTTCTTCCACATCTAACTCACCCAAACCTCACTTTACTACCATGATCTCCCAAACTACCCTACTAAATTCTCCCTCATTTATCTCACCTTTAACTTATCAAAACCCCCCTGCTACTATGATCTCCCTAACCCTTTCCACAGACTCTATCCTCCTCCATCCCCCCTTTACTCACTCCAAGCCTAAATCCTATTACCATAAACTCTCAATTAACACTTCCGAATTCTTCCGTCCTCCACCTCTCAATTACCCCAGTCAATCCAACTAATACTCACATATCCGCGGCTCAAATTAACTCATAATAATACTAAAACTGTACTAATATTTCCCTATACTAATCCACCACTAATTCCTTTTGGGTTCTGGAGTAGCGTGCTACTCACCGAAAAGCACTTCAACGCCTCGTCAGGGGTAGTAAGCTCTACATAAATACTATTATGATACAATACAATACAATGTGTGGAGTGGCACTGGGTGGCATGGAGTGGCACTATGTGGAGTGAAGTCACATTGTATGACATGGAGTCATGTGGTGTTATGCGATTTGGTGTGACATTGTGCGGTGCAGAGAGTGGCACTGTATGGATTAGAATGAAGTGGCATTGTGTGAAGTGAAGTAGCATTATGTGGAGTGGAGTAGCATTGAGTGGAGTGGCATTGTGGGAGTGGCATTGTGGCATAGAATGGCGCTATGTGACATGAGATGGTATTGTGTGGCGTGGAGAAGCATTGTGTGTCGGAGAGTGGCATTGTGTGGTGTGGTATGGAGTGAAGTGGAATTGTGTGGTATGGAAAGCTGCTTGTGTTGCCGCTGAATTGCACTATAGTGCTTCAAAGCCTTGTGGTATATAAATGCAATTATAATACAATATGTTACCAATTATTTTGACCTACAATCTGTGTAAACATCTGATGCCTTTGATCCTTTGCAGGAGCTTGTTCATATGTACAACATGTCTGCAAGAAGTGGCTTGTTTGGAAATAAAGGTGTTTTAGACCAGGAGGAGCTAGTGGACGAGGAAGTAACATCATACCAGTTGGGGATAAAGGAGATTGAGCCAGGTGGTGGCAGTGTTGTGGCGCTTCAACTGTTAAGAGACTGTTCCAAGAAGGAGTAGCACACATTCTCAGTACAAAATCATGATAGAGAATGATAATGAGTAACAATTGGGGGTGTGAAATCAGCAGAGTTCCATTCCATGGAATTATATTAAAATTCCATGGAATTATGCAAAGGGGCACAGTGTACAAGAGTCCACTGACATCAATTACATAACCATGTGCTCGGAAGACGCACATGGCCATCACTCACACTGTGAGGTCCTCCTTTCTCTTGCACTTCTTGATACATTCAGAACAAGTTATTACAGTTCACACATCTTCTCTCATGTTTTTGTTCTGCCCTTCGATTCCTACATTGTCCTCTGACTCCTTCCTGTTGGGCATTACATTTTGCATGTGCTTTACTAATGCATCAGACAAAAGATGCTGTTGTTTTCATGGCCCTCACCTGTATGGGCTTCATCTGCCTCTCTCACTGACGTGATCATTCCTGGTTTCTGTGGTCTCAGGTTCTCCACCTTGTGAGGGTGTATGTATTAAGTAGTACTCCTGTGTGTCTCTTGCAATCTCCCCTGTATGTCTCTTGCATTCTTGTATCCCACTCACTTTTCTCTTGGGGATGGGAGGTGGAGAAGGGGCATCGTCTCCTGTGCCCCTCAAAGAAACCACAGAACCTACAAGTCAACTGGTCTCCGCAGCTTGGAGTGGTTGCTGCGGTGATGTGCTTGCTTTGAGCCCACCAAGGCTACACATCAAGGCCAACTTCCAGCATTAACGCAACCTCTTGGAAGGTGAGGGAGACCAGTGCTATAGGACAGGAGTGATAGAAGCAGTGTGCAAGCATGAAGAAGCAACACTGAGAAGGGGTGGGTGGGCAGGGAAAAAGCGAGACCAAGAAGGAGTGGGTAGGTGGGGAAGAAGCAACACCGAGAAGGGGTGGATGGGCAGGGAAGAAGCAACACCGAGCAGGGGTGGATAGGGGGGAGATGCAACATTGAGAAGGGGTGGGTGGGCAGGAAAGAAGCAACAATAAGTAGGGGTGGGTGGGCGGTGAAGAAGCAACGAGAACGGGTGTATCGGAGGGGAAGAAGCAACACCGCGAAGGGGTGGGTGGGCTGGAAAGAAGAAATGTTACCTCAATCACAGTGCGAGCAGCAGACAGACTCCAATTACAATGAATCGATCTGTGCTTGGTCCATGCTGCACAGAAATAAAAGGAAATGATGCCTGGTATGTACTGGGCAACTACTAGGCATCAAAGAACAGTGACAATGATGCCGATGAATGATAAGGAATGAGTGGTCTCTAAGCCCCTTATAATAAACAATACCTTTCCCAGCTCATGCGCTTTCAGCAGATGAGACCTAAAAACTGCCCACACACTTGTAGTGGATCCTATTTTGTTTTAATGGGAGTCAGGATTTAGTGGGTATCATACCTACTGGTTCTGGAGGGGGCAACATGCCCTATGCCTGATCCTGGGGAGTGATGGGCCACAGTCTCTCAGGTGGGTGTCATACCCAATGATTCTGGAGGGGGCAACATGCCCTGTGCTTGAACCTGGGGAGTACAACGCCACAGTCTCTCAGGTGGGTATCTTGCCCACTGGTTTTGGAGAGGGCAGGCTGCACAGCAGCCCATGGATGCAGGATTACAGACCGTCTGCCGGCGGTGATGTCTGCACAGTGGTGGTGGTGCTGTTGGGTGGGGGGAGGCTCCTGCCCATCCCCTGCAACCTCAGACAGCTGCACAGTGGTGGTGCTGTTGGTGGGGGGAGGCTCTTGCCCACCCCCTGCAATCTCAGATGGCTGCACAGTGGTGGTGCTGCTGGTTGGGGGGGGCTCCTGCCCATCCCCTGCAACCTCAGACAGCTGCACAGTGGTGGTGCTGCTGGTGGGGGGAGGCTCCTGCCCATCCCCTGCAACCTCGGACGGCTGCATAACCATGGTTGGTGGCGGGGGCTCTGTCACAGTTCCTGGTCCAGGCCCCTTGCTTTTCCTGCCTGCTGGTGCAGGCGCCTTGGCCTTCCAGCCTGCTGGTGCAGGCTCCTTGCTCTTCCTGCCTGCTGGGGCAGGCTCCTTGGCCTTTCGGGTGCAGGTGCAGGCTCCTTTCCCTTCTTGCCTGCTAAGGCAGTCTCCTTCCCTTTTAAGCTGGCTGGTGCAGGTTCCTTCCCCTTCAGGACATGTGGCCTGGATCCCTTTCCACCACGAGTGGGTGCGGTGAGGACTGGGCCCGTGGACTGTGTGACTGAGGTGCTTGGCTAGGTTCTTCCTACCTTGGCCATACATGCACGGCGGGGGGGTAGGAGTAGGAAGAGGTCAATGGTGGATAGGAACAGTTTTTTAGGGACATTGGAGCGGGAAGAGGGAGAAGGAATGGGAGTGGAGAATGAGGGATTGGAGGCCAGAGCCTGAATCGATCTCTGATGGGCCGCCAATCCAGTGCGAATGCCCTCCAGGAATGCAGTAGATTGTTGCATCTGGGCTGCCAGCCCATGGATGGCATTCACAGTGGTTGATTGCCCTACAGAGATGGATCTAAGGAGGTCAATAGCCTCCTCACTCAGGGCAGCAGGACTCACTGGGGTAGGGCCTGAGGTGCCTGGGTTGAAGGAGATGCCCACCCTCCTGGGTGAACAAGCACGGGCAAGTCGATGAGGGGCTGCTGGGAGGGCAGTGCTGGTATGGGGTGGTGGCTGTACCTGTTGCTGGGGTGGTCACAGAAGTGTCTGCCACCACCAGGGAGTTTCCATCAGAGGAGGTATCTGTGTCAGAACTGTCTCCTTCAGTCTCCGCTGTGGTGCTCCCCTCACCCTCCGTCCCACTGGTGCCCTCACCGTCGGTGGACTCTGCCTCCTGGGTCCTGTGGGCCTCTGCTCCTCTGCTAGATGATGCTAATGCACATGAGGACAGGGTGACAAAACAAAAATGGGGGGAAAGAGACAAAGGATACACTTGGTCAGTGGTTGTACCAGCACCACCGTTGGCGTACACAGCACAATCACACACAGGGAACAGCCCTACACAATATGCATTGCACTACCAGAGAAATAGTTAGTGGCCAAGGCATGGGGAGGGGCACACACTGCCAAATACAGCACACCTGGGACCCACGCAGTCCTGACCAGTAGTGGATGCCTACGAGCTAGGTAGCAAGATTTTCCCTGCTGCAATGTCAGGCCTGGCCTAGGGGCACCCACTGACACACATCCCCCACCCTGATACTACCCTACCATGCATAAGTTGTAATGATGGGCATAGTACTTACCACCTTTTGGCTCATGTGATGCCCTCAAGTGCCCTACCAGCTCAGGATAGGCCACTGCCAGTATTCTGGCCATCAGGGGGGTCAGGGTTCGACAGGCACCCCTCCCTCATTGGGAGGCCATCCCCAGCTGGGCCACCGCCATCTTATATGCCCAGAGTTTCAGGTCCTCTCACCGTTTGCGACAGTGGGTGCTGCGTCTGCCATAGACCCCCAGGGTCGGCATGCCCTTGGCGATGGCATGCCATATACCCTTCTTTTGATGGGCGCTGACCTGCAGAGGCAATAGACACAGGAAAATAGATTTAGACAAACAGGCCTGCCTGTTACACAAATGGCCCACCATACCCGTTTCCATCACCATTTACACACACATGGCACAGCACACAACCTGTACGCCCCCCAGAGGACATCCACTCACCCCCCTTACACAACACCTTGACACACACAACTACATGCACTCATGCCACATGCATCATGCTCACAGTGTACTCACCTGCTGATCTGGAGGCCCATAAAGCAGTCCGTGCTGGGGTAGGACCCCATCCATCGGTCTCTTCAACTCCTCCAAAGTGAAGGCTTGAGCCCTTTCCCCAGTCACACGGGCCATGCTATGTTCCAGGCACAGGTCACAGCAGCACAGGCAGTGTAGGTCCTCTTCTACGGAAGGTCAGGTAGCAAATGAGGAATATGATAGAAAATGGAAGTCACGTCCGCGGCGGTGCATACCGTCACCCCCGCATAGATCACCATTGGCCACTGTACCCCATAGGGCCCAATGTTAACCTATGAGGAGTTGCATGGCGGTTCCTGACCGCCTCCCGCAACGGCGCACAGCGTAAGCACAATTACGTCACTTCCACCTGTCCCTCCACACAGGCAGGCAGGCAGGCGCCATTTTAGGGGGGGCAGGCCCTGGAATAATGCTGCATCACATTATATATTAAGACATACTGGACAAATCACAATGGCCCATTACATGTTTACATGATGCAAAGTTCTGTTGTAGCTCCATTGTTCAGTTTGTGACCGGATCCTCACTCTTGTGTCCCTTAGATTGCTACCGCTGCGGATGAATAGGAGATGGAGACATACCCCTGTGTGCAGACCCCTGGTGGACTTGGCAACAATGGAGAACAGGCACATTATCCTCACCTATAGACTTGACAGGGACACAATCACCGAGCTGTGTGCCCAATTGGAGCCTGACCAGATATCTGCTATCCTTCATCCCACTGGGATCCACCCTCTTGTGCAAGTGCTATCTGTACTCCATTTCTTGGCAACTGGTTCTTTCCAAGTGACAGTGGGATTGTCAGCAGGAATGTCACAGCCAATGTTCTCAATAGTGCTGACAAGAGTGTTGTCTGCACTTGACAAGAGTGTTGTCTGCACTGATAAAACACATGTGCTGCTACATTGTTTTCCCCCAGGTTGAAGATTTGGCCACAGTGAAGGCTGAGTTCTATGCAATGGGACATATCCCCAACATAATTGGGGTGAATGATGGAACACATATTGCATTTGTCCTCCCCCCGCCAGAATGAACAGGTGTTCAGGAATCGGCGGAGTTTCCACTCTATGAATGTAAAGATGGTGTGCCTTGCGGACCAGTACATCTCCCACATCAGTGGTAAGTATCATGGGTCGGTGAATGATGCCTTTGTCCTGAGGAATAGCAGCATCCCAAATGTGATGTCCCAACTACAGAGGTACAGGGTGTGGCTAATAGGTTAGCCCTGGAGATGCCCATGTGCCAGCAGTGGACCCTGTGGAAAGTGAGGATGAGGATGAAGACAACAGACCATCTGTGATCCTGCAATGCTTCCAATGACACACAGGTAGGACAGTGTTGCTTCACATTTCAATGACATTTGTTTGAATTTGTGTGGCAATGGCATGCTGATATTTCCCACTTCTATGCCCACTTGCTGTTCCCTCTGGCAATTCATTTTGCAGATGTTGGTGACCTGACATATATCCTGGTGTGATCACTACAGCCAGCTACAGGTCATTAATCTATGCTCATTCACTGTACAGTTGACTTGCAATGTTTGTACCCGTTACAATGAACACATATTTGATATACATAACATACTCCAAAATGTTTTTTTCCCAAGGGTGTTTATTGAAGTGTTAATATATGGAGGGGCAGTGCAATGGGATGGGGTAATGATGGAGGAAAATCCAGGACATTGTTCCAGTCTGTTTGTAGCACAGGTGCATTGTCCAAGGGTACATAGGAAGGGGAGCAGTGGCAGTTCAAGGGGGACAGGGTGACTGAGTGGGACACAAGGAGGACAATCAGGGCAGTCTCATTTCCTGGCAGGGGTCTTGGCAAGTGTCTCTGGCTTCTGTCTGGATCGCAGGGAACTGTGGGGTGGTTCACCTTCTGCAGGGGGTGGGGTGCTGGTGGCCTGTGAGTTTGGTGGCGGTTCCTCCTGGCCACTAGCGGCAGCAGAGATGGAAGGCTGTTCAGATGTCTGGCTAGTGGCAGGGGCCCGCTGGTGTGAGACTGCCTCCCTCATAATATTGGCCATGTCTGCCAGCACCCCTGCTATGGAGGTCATGGTGTTGTTGATGGCCTTCAAGTCCTCCCTGATCCCCTGGTACTGTCCCTCCTGCAGCCGCCTGTTCTCCTGCACATTGTCCAGGATCTAACCCATCATGTCTTGGGAATGTTGATAAGCTCCCAGGATTTCTGCAAGTGCCTCCTGGAGAGTCGGTTCCCTGGGCCTGTCCTCCTGCTGGCGCACAGCAGTCCTCTCAGTTTCCCTTATGGCCTGTGCCTCTGTCCCTGAACCATGTGCCCACTGCCACTGATCCCAGATCCCTGATTGTCTTGGGTATGAGGTGTGGCCTGGGGTCCCTGTAGAGGTGGACACACTGCTGATTGACGTGTCCTGGGGACAGAGGTGTGGGTTTGCTGGGTGGGTGCTGTGGTGGTGTTTACTGATGGGGGAGGCTCTTTGGTGATGTGTGAGTGGGCCTGGGTAACCAGCTGTCCAGTGGTCCCTGATGGGCCGGGTAGATCATCCAGATCCTGAAGACCAGAGTTGCTGTCATCACTGTGGGCCTATTCAGTTGGGGGACTGGATAGTGCTGGCACCTCCTCTCCGCTGACATTGGCTGGGGTAACTTTGGGGATGTAAATCATGTGTTATGGTTTCTGTGTCTGACATGTTGTGCATCCGTTGGTTGGATTTGCCCTGGCAGCTTTCACTTGTGTATGTTGGTGTATAGTGGGATAGTCAGTACTCTATAGTGTGCATGCTTTAGTGATGTGTGACCATGCAGGGCTGTGAGTGGTATCCATGCATTGTAGAGCATTCAGGGCTTGGCATTGGGATGAGTGAGATGTGATGGTGGGGTGTGTGGGAAGTGGTGAAGTGATGGGAGTGAGGGTGAGGGTGGGGGTATGTGATGGCATACAGGTGGGGGGTAGTAGTAGTAGAGAGTTGACTTACCAGAGTCCAGTCCTCCTCCTACTCCGGCCAGGCCCTCAGGATGCAGTTATGGGGGAGGAGGTGGGAGTCCACCGCCAGTCCTCTGTATAGCTAGCTGGTGTCTTGCTGCAATGAAACGTACCTTCCCCCGTATGTCATTCCACCTCTTCCTGATGTCATCCGTAGTTCTTCGGTGCTGTCCCACGGCGTTGACCCTGTCCACGATTCTCTGCAATAGCTCCATCTTCCTAGCTATAGCTATCTGCTGCACCTGTGCTCCAAATAACTGTGGCTCTACCCTGATAATTTTCTCCACCATGATCCTTAGCTCCTTCTCTGTGAAAGGGGGTGTCTTTGTGGTGCCATGTGTGTTGTGTGAGGTGTGTTGGTGAGGGTGTGTTGGGGTGTGTGATGTGGGGTGCGTGAGTGGTGTATAGGCGTGAATAGTGTTTGGCTCTAGTTGTGTCATTGGTCTTGGTGTCTCTCTGCTGGCAATGGTTTGTAATGGTAAAGGGCTGTGGGTAATGTGGGTGTGTGCTTTATAGTGGTGTGGGTGTGGTATGTGTATGGATGTCAGGTGTGTGTTGTTTGAATTGTCCAATGCGGTGTTGTTTTTGTTTGTGTGTGTCCATTTTGAACGCGACGGTATATACCGCCAATGGTTTACCACCATTGAATGTCTGCCATTGTGATTCATGGGTCATAATGTGGTGGGCGTAGTTCTGTTGGCGTGACAGTATGGGTTTTGATACCGCCAGTTTAACACTGACCTTTGGACAGGCGGATTTGTGTATGTGGCTGTATGCTGACGAATTGGTGTGTGTGTGTCATAATATGGTGAAAGGATATCCGGTGGCCGCGGTAAGTTGATGGCCGTCAGCGTGGTGGTGTGTGGGATTTACCGCCAACGTCATAATGAGGGCCTATATAGACGACTTGTTCAGTTCAAAATGTGAACTGTAAACACAACACCAGCGTGCCCAGCACAACCAGCACCAGTTGGATACCAATTGGCTACTACTGGGATCAATCCACAAACAGTACATTCTATCATGGGCAAAGTGCCCACAGAATAAGAGAAAATCCAGTTCTGGATAGCACAGAAAACTAATCAGCTGGAAGCCCTGTTTCTCCATTCGGGACCACTGGATAAAATTATCATAATGTGCTTGCCCTTCAGGATGGCTGACGACCTCACATGGGGTACAGTCTTCACTGCGATCTATACTACCACACATGGTACCCTGACACTTGCTAATTTACCAGAAGTGTTCAAACAGATTCAGAATGAGCACGAGGCTGCACCAGCCCTAGATTTGGGGATGAAACTGATGCGTAACTTCTCCTCAATCATATTCAGTAACATTAAAGAGGAAGCGGTAGCGTTGGCTATACGCCAGAGGCTCCGAGAGATTCCACACCTGGAACAGGAGAAACAGCTACTGAAAATAATTTCCGATACCTATACCAGTATAGGACAGGATAGTTTGGGAACCAAGCCAAAAAAGCCTGAGAGACAGAGTACTATCCCAAAGGAAGGTACTAAACAAGCACAGGAGGGTTCTAAAAAGCAATGGGATAAACAAAAGCAATTTAAAGACAAACAAAGTCAGAGAGCAGATTTTCTACACACAGTGAAATCCAAAAGGAGATATTATCTCAGAAATAGAGAAAATATAAAAGCTCCTGACAGATATACTAATTCACGTCCCTCTCGTTCCTTTCAGGACGCACTGGATAGACACTGCGAGAGAGTGGGCAGGTCAAAGTGACGTCCTGACTACGTGAAACAGAAGAAAGACTCACCAAAGTCTTGAGACACAAAAGAATTTAAGTCCCCACAACAAAAGCAACAGTTTGAAAAGAAAAAGGTGGCAGCACTGTTAATTAAAAATGCCAGTACACTTGAGAACATTGTTGAAGAACAAGACGTGGGCAGTGACACTGCTAGACAGCAAGGCAGAAGTCACGATATGTCACCAGAGTCTGAAAGATCATCTGGATGCAACAGCAACTAGCAACTTAATTGCAGTCGAGAGTGTGGATGGGCGTGTTCTCCCACCTGACAGGGTTTATGATTTAAATATCCAGATTGAGGGAGACATAGAGCGCACCATTAGTGTGATCTTCTGGGATGAGCTTTGTTGTGATAGCCTGCTGGCCGAGAGGGACTGGTCACCTGAGCACGTCTGTAAGCTCCCATGTGGGAAAGATGTCATTTTGCCTTTTTGCTCTGATCTTGATCCAGAAGCGATAAAACAAGCCTACGCTGTCAACTGGGCTTTAGCACAGTCATCTGCATTATACCACAATCATGTAGGTTGGGATAGGTATTCCCCCTACCATGTAATACTGATTAGGTTTACACCCCAGCCTCAACCACAATATCCTGTTAAACACAAAGCGAAAGACACTTAAACAGTCCTACACACACTTAGGCAATACAAAATTCACACAGCACTAATCAAGTACATAGTGCAGATATCTCCAATGTTTTTTTCTGCCAGAACTTAGCACACGAAAGTCAGGACCTCAGTGCATTCTCATTTGGCTCAAAAAAACATTTCTTTTGTTTGCCCCAGGGCTACAAGAACAGCCTAGGGCTGTTTGCAGCCCGTGTAACATCAATATTGCATAATATTGATCCCGAAGAGATGTCTTATGTGGATGACATCTATCTCACAGATGAGGACTTCAACATTTATCTTGCCAGGGTTGATCAAATTCAATTTTAGAAAAACTAAAATAGCCTTTCTCAGTGTATTGTACCTGGGATACAAGCCATCAAACGAGGGCAAGAGCCTAGCCACGCACTTTTTAGAGAACTGTGCTCAACTCCAGCCACAAAATACAATCAAGAAATTACAGTATTTACTTGGTTTCTTTAGCTTTGGCAGAATTTACATTCCTGACTATGCACAACGTATCAAGCCACTCTATGACTTAATACGCCCTGATTTTTCTAGTAGACACTGGACAGTAGAACACACACACATCCTTAGAGGACTACAACAGGACATGCTAGAAGCAAAACACCTACACACCCGTGATAACAAAATTTATTTGGTCATCAGAATAATTGCTGGTGCCATTGGGTTTACTTATGTCACCTTTAATGAAGGAGACACAATACCCAAATCTTATAAATCACATTTATATTCCAATGCAGAACAAAGCTTTGCATCCACAGAAAAAATTCTAACTGCAGTTCAGATGGCTGTCATTAAGGAGAGGCCACTTGCTCAACGGAAATGCACCAGCCTTAGAGGCTGTCACTAAAGCTAGCGTCCCTAGCGCTAAAGCATTACATCCACGCTGGATTCAGTGGGCAACCTCCTTGACTGTCACGGATGTTGATTACACCTTTGATCCAAAATTTAAGACCCAAGAATTTCTCCAATATAGACAGGAATACCCTGCACCTCTAGACATCATGTCACTTGACAGGTACCATACTGTCATTTACACTGATGGTTCAGCACAACCAGCTGCAGGTACTAAACATTAATACTCAGCCGCTTGCGCAGCTGTGAGCGGAGTGATGAGGGATGGTATATTCCACCCTCACAATACCTAAAAGCAGACCCTGGGGGACTGCACAGCTCAGCTGGCTGAACTCAAAGCCCTTATCCTAGCACTAGAACCTACAGATCCAAGACAATCCACTCTGGTTGTCTGTGATTCATACTACTGTGTCCAGTCCTACAATGCTTATCTTAATCATTGATGATTGAATGGGTTCATAGACTCCAAAGGGAACACCATAAAACATCACAGAACTCTGTGGGGGAGGGTGCCTGATCTTAAGGATAAGCTACTGAGTGCTCATGTAGTCCATGCATTAGGCAACCAACTTGTAGATGTACACGTTATTAGCAACACTTTGGCTAATGAAGCAGCCAAATCCGCAGTAGCTACAGCTTCTGTTGCTGCAGTGACTCATTCCCAGATGAAGTTGGAGATTGGCTGCTGTCAAAGCTTAGGCTGAAGGCAAGCCTCTCCCAAAAGCATACCCTACAAAATATTCATACTACATCAGTGCACAGAATGTTGCCTCTGCAACACTTCCTGGGGTGGGAGATCGAGTGATCCCCAACCAAGAGCAGAGATTAGATCTAATAAAAGCAGCGCATGAGGGTGTCACCTCTGCCCATGCTGATGTTGCAGCCACAATAACACTCTTACCGAAAGGCTTCTAGTGGCGAGTCTATACAAGCAGACCAAGCAATATGTTCTTTGTTGTGACATTTACCAGCAGATAAAGGGCTCAGACATCAAACGTCCACTGCAGACATCCCTCATAGTGTCCAACAGTCCACTACAATGTGTGTACCTGGACCATTGTGGTCTCCTACAACCTGTTGGTGCATACAAATACATCTTAGTCACTGTAGATTCTTGTTCTAGATTTCTGTCGGCATGGCCTTAGCGGTCAGCTGATGCTCGAACTGCTATAAAAGACTTGCTGATCTTCATCTGTACTGTTTGAAATGGGGTCTTTGGTTGGTAGTCAGGTTACCCCATGTCCAATAAGGACCCTCATGCTAGTCATGGTAAAACACAAAAACATCTGGTTAACCCCCACGCACCCCCTTGATAGCTTGGCACGAGCAGAAAGGCTTAACCCAGAAGCAATGTGTAAAGTATTTGTTTCAACACACACAGTAATACAATGTAAACACTACAAAATGGACACCACACCAGTTTAGAAATATAGGCAATATTTATCTAAATCAAGCAAGACCAAAATGACAAAAATCCAACATACACAAGTCAAGATATGAATTTTCAGAAGAATTAGAGTCTTACGCCATACAAAACAATGTAAATGTTGATTTTACACAAGGTACCTGGTTTGCGTCAAAAATAAAGCTGCACAGAGGAGCGTGCATCAGAAAAGTCAGTGAAGCGCTGATTCCTTGCTCGCAAGTGAGGCCGTGCATAATTTTCTTCTCCAGGTGGGTTGATGATGCGTTGTTTTTCTCCCTCAAAAGAGGGCGATACGTCAATTTCTGGATGGGGCACCTTGGATCTGCGCAGGTTCACGATGACTTTGATGCCCAGCGACGACGCGTGTGAAATCCAGTTGCAAGGTGTCGGAAAACTGCAGAGCGGGGGCTTGTGTCGTTATCAGCAGCCGCAAGCGGTGTTGCGTTGATCTTTCAGCCGCAATGCACATGGAGAGTTGATTTTAGCCGCGAAGCGGGTGGCATGTAATTTTTCTGTTGCGTTGCAGGTGGTGTGTCAAAAGTTTCCCTGCACAGCGTACTGTGCATGGATGTCAGTCCTTGTTCTGCCAATTCGCCTCTCAAGGGCCCAGGAATGGTCTAGGCATCACTTGACAGGGCAGGAATGTCAGCATAGAGTCCAGGTGCCGGCAGAAGAAGTCTGATGGCCATGAGACTTCAAAGCAGGAGGCAAGCTCAGTTCAAGCCCTTGGAGATTCTTATCAAGCAGGAATGCACAACAAAGTCCATTCTTTGTTCTCTTTCAGGCAGAAGCAGCAACTGCAGGCCAACACAGCAAATCACAGCCACAGGCAAAGGGGTAGTACTCCTCCTCCAGTTCTTCAGGTCTTCTCCTTGGCAGAGGTCCCTCTTGATTCCAGAAGTAATTTTGAAGAAATCTAAAGTCTAGGGTTTTGGGCCCACTACTTATACCCCTTTCTGCCTTTGAAGTAGACAAACTTCAAAGGAAAGTCTCCGTTGTTTACAGGATCCTGTCTTGCTCAGGCCAGGCCCAAGACATACACCAAGGGGTTGGAGACTGCATTGTATGAGGGCAAGCACAGCGCATTCAGGTGTAATTTACCACTCCTCCCTCTACTCTAGCCCAGGTGGCCCATCAGGATATGCAGGCTACACCTCAGCTTCCTTTGTATCACTGTCTAGAGGAGATTCACAAACAGCCCAACTGTCGGTTTGACCCAGACAGGGAATCCACAATCAGGCAGAGTCACAGAATGGTCTAAGCAAGAAAATGTTCACTTTCTAAAAGTTGTATTTTCAAACTGACAATTAAAAAAACAACTTCACCAAAAGATGTATTTTTAAATTATGAGCTCAGAGACACCAAACTCCACATTTCCATCTGCTCTCAAAGGGAAACTACACTTAAAAGATATTTAAAGGCAGCCCCCATGTTAACCTATGAGGGAGATAGACCTTGCACAGTGAAAACCGAATTTGGCAGTATTTCACTGTCAGGACATATAAAACACAATAGTATACTGCACTCTGCCCATGGGGCAACCTAGGGCCTACCTTAGGGGTGCCTTACATGTAAAAAAAGGGAAGGTTGGGACTGGCAAGTTGGTACACCTGCCAGGTCAAATTGGCAGTGCAAGACTACACACACAGACACTGCAGTGGAAGGCCTGAGACATGTTTACAGTGCTACTCATGCGGGTGGCACAACCAGTGCTGCAGGCCCAGAGTAGCATTTGAGTTAGAGGCCCTGGGCACTGCTAGTACACTTTCCTAGGGACGTACTAGTAAATATGCCAATTATGAATATACCAATAACCAATACAATTTACCCAGAGAGTATATGAACATTAGCACTGGTTAGCAGTGGTAAGTGCCCAGAGTCCTAAAGCCAACAAAAACTGGTCAGAAATAATAGGGGGAAGGAGGCAAAAAGTTTGGGGATGACCCTGCAGAAAAAGCCAGGTCCAACAAATATATATGCAGTTGCAGCATTCCATTCGGACCAGGGCCCTGCCTTTGCCTCCAAGGCATTCAAAAGACACCACAGGCCAATGGGTGTTGAACTCCATTACTTCTCACCCTACCATCCTGAGGGAAATGTGGTTGTGGATAGGAGGAATCGAGATCTAAAGCAGTCCTTAACAGCTAGAGTATTAAGTTCTAGCCGCAGCTAGCTTCATCACCTACACGGGGTCCAGAGAGCACTGAATAATTTGTCAAGAAGGTCCTTGGTGGGATGTACTCCTTATGAGATTCTCTTTGGGCTACCTATGTATGTCCCAGATCTAGATAGCCCTGGTCTTGTAGCAGCAGATACACCCTTTGACATAAATGAACGTCTTACAGGAGCTTCAGCACATTTGTGATGATAAATCATCTACCTTTGCTGCCACCTTAGGGATGAGGGATTTGCCACCAACTTCTACAGGCTGGATTCTTAAGGAAGGGGATCTAGTTCATGAGAAGATCACTGTGAAAAAGGAATTTGGCCCATCCTACAGAGCACCAGCCCAAGTCCTGGAAATACAAGGTACCAGAACTGTCATCCTACCACTGCTACCTGGTTCCAAAGTAAAACAGATTCTTCTCCATTGACAACATCAAACCCCATCATGTGGCCGATACTGCACAGTAGACCCAGAAGTCCCTTGAGTAATTCCGGGTTCCCTCTCACTACCCAACAGGACATACCTCTTCAAAGAAGAAACAATAACACTTCTGACAACAACAGCATGTACAACAATGCTACACATGCCTCCTTGACCATGGGGTGGCAGAAAATGAGCTTTTGCTGATTCCTGTCACCACCTCAATGACAACAACTGTCCAAGATGTGGATGTCTTCTACTCCAACACAACACAAACTGACAACATTGTCTACCGTGAGCCTCCACGCAAAGTGGATCCATCCACCACTAATGCACCAGCTCCTGTAGACTGCTTCTGGTTATTTCATTGACCTTGATGACTTCTCCTCAACTTAATCCGCACCTGCTCCTGAAACTGTTTCAAAGACACATAAGCTGTGTATATGGTTTAAAAATAACTTTTTAGTTTATCCATGGAATTATCTATGGATATTTCTGACACTGCTTGCCTTTCTGTTATGAATTGGTTTTGTGACTGTTTTCTTCTTGCTTATAAATGGTCATTATCTTCCTGAATGCTGCTCTGTTGAGCCTATGCATGAAGTTCTCACTGTATATCTTTCCTCACATAAGGTCTGATTAGACTTGTGAATATTTCAGTAGTACCAATTCGTGATGGGATTGTGTGGGATAAATTTCCATTTGATATAGACGGGCCTACTGAGGTCATTCAAATTCCATATGTCTTTAAAATTTCAGTCACTGATGTAATTACACCTGGTGTTGTTTCCAATGACTGGGATATTCAAACAGTTGATTCCATGTTAGCTGAAGGACTACACTGTATGTGAAGGTGATGATGTGTACACTAACACAAAGAATAATGGGGAAATGTTCTGTTATAATAACTGGGGAGGAACATTACTACCTGCACCATGCAACCAGACACATATCAGTATTCAATTACACACAGTGGGAACACTGTTCAACTTCGCCTGTGGGGAGCCCAAAACATTATTCGGATAAATTCACATATTTCTCTGGGCATGACATCGAAAATGCAGATTCATACTATTTCAAGTTACCACCTTCTAAAATTAAGAACATTTTGGTAACAAAAACAAAATTGAATTATTCAGATTCCTTTGTTTCCTGGCTTGCGGTTGAGGCTACGAATACACTATTGACATAAAAATTGTATGGGGAACACAAGATTGGCAAATTCAGGGTAGGGAAGCTTTATTTAGAGCATGCCTTATTCCTGTGCAAATGATCTTTTTAAATGACACAATTCAACAGACAGCCTGTCTAGGGTTAGCAAAAATAAAAGAAATTAATGCGCGTAGTATCCCCACACTGGCAAATTTCACCAATTGGCAGTGCTTCCTCAATGTCACTGAGGAAGAATCAGATGGAAAGGTTGAGGCTGGTACCTAACATTCTTCCGTTTCCAGTACCGGGAAGTGATTATTGTGGCCAATAGACACGAATGGGTGTCAGGTACGTTTGGTGAATTCCGCAGGGGGTTTCAAGATTAGCTGGCTGGACCTTCGCTTTGTCTCAGGTCAACACTCGGGTACAGTTACTACATACAGTGTGGGTAAACTGTGCCAACAATGGTTACAAACAAACATGTTAGGAGCAGTTAAAGAACATTTTAATACTCTTTCTGAAGACATACCCTTGCAGGACTTTTTATTTGGTTCAAGAAAGCCTTGCTCTAAAAGATTCCTCTATGACATATACAAGGAGATTTTGAAGCTTTCTCAAATCAAGGCAGCTGCATGTTTGAGGCAGATTGATTAAGAAAATTTGGAAAAGGCTTTAGCTGTTGTCGATAATGGCATGAACACTCCGCCCAACAGGGTATACTCTCTTAATAACATAGTGTCATCTGTGATAGACATCATTCAGAATGACATGTCCTTTTTACCCCATGGACAAAGTCAGCTGTGTTCTATAATGCAGTTAGGTTGGACACTACAGATTTTTTTTTAAACAGCTGCGTTCTATAGAAGTACGTTAACAGTAGTGACTTGTTTGCTGCTTTTAATTTATCCAGAGAACAACATACATTGGCTAAAAGGGAAGCAAGTTTTACCGTGCTTCACATAGAAAAGATAGAGAAGTTGCCTTTCACAGTTGCAGAAAGTCCATCGACAATATGGCTCGTAAATGGCATTATAAATCTGCCCATTTACACTTTTCCTTTTTTGAAATGCTTAAAACATCTTGCCGTGGGCAGATATGAGTGTCTAGCCGATAGCTATATTAAAGAAGAGTGGGAGTTTCCCTTTGAATATAAATGTTTGAACAGTGAAACATAGGTCTTTCTGAGCGGAAGCGAATGTGAGACTACTGTTAGTCATTCAATGATTTGCAAACTTGGCCTGTTTTCTGAAGGGTACGCCTGACCCTTTGATTCATCCAGCATTTCATGTACTTTCGAATGGAAGTTATGTGGTCCTGAACGAACAAAGCTGTTGCGGTATGAGACCAGGAATTGCCTACTCAATGTCAGTCTCTAAGATTGTAACATGTTGCGGACATGTTTTATTAACCCCACACAAGAGATAAGAGAAGCAGCAATGTGGCCTCACATTGATACTGCTAATGTAAATTATGACAAGCTGAGCAGACTAAAGGCACTACTGTTCCAGAGACAAGTTGCATTGACATTGGCTAAAGAGACTTTTGTTCTCCAGATAGCAAGATCATCAGCCGAGATACAATCTCTATTACATACCAACTTCCCCCAGCACTTGGGAGAGCTGGTGTCCAGAATTGTCAATGCTTTGAGCACTACAGGGATTGTGCCCTTCTTTAAGGCTCTCAGGTCTTGATTTGTGTCCATCTTCCAGACTGTCTTCAGAGTCATTCCTTCAGCTATCCATTCACTCTTCTCCGGTGTGTTTGGTGGCTTTCCTGTGACTTTGGCATTGATCAGATACGCAGTGGTTGTGCCTTTCCAGCTAAGCGGAGTGATGGAGCTACTACCACCAGCCCAACTGTGTTGTGATTTCATGGTACAGTTCTTTGGTGCTCTGTTGCTGGAAGAATTGGAGCATGATTGGTCACTGTCATTCCGAACAGTCCGATGGTGTGTGTAACCAGTCTTTCATTGAACCTGGTGCCTCTTCGAACATCTACCTTCGGTGTGCCTTGCTGCTTGGCCATGCCTCCTATGGAAAAGGAACTGCTGATGTTCCCGTTGAGGGTTCATTCACAGTCATGCCCCATGAGACTGAGGCTGATTCATGAGGCCACTTACGAGCCGCCCTTGGTGGACTGTCTGGCTCCTTTGGTCACTTTGGATGGTGCTGCCCTCGCGGGAGATCCTGCATCTGAGGCTGCTGCGCACTACTGCTCCATAGGTCTGTCTGCCAATCTTGTCATAGATCTCACATCTATTGATGTGGCTTCTTTCCTGAATGCCCTACGTTTTGATGGCTTCGAAGACATTCTTCAAGATCAAGGCTACTGTTTAGTAAATTTGACCATTGTCTTATTCTAAAATTTCAAAAGTTTTGCCAAACATTGCCTTTAACTTTGGCCTGCTCTGCTTGTCATGGTCGACATTGTGTCTCTTTGTATGTTTTAACTATTTTACCAAGTTTTCAATTAGATTTTAGTTATGTCTTAATATGATTTTAGCTTGTTTTATTCCAGAGCTTTTTTTTAGCTTTGGTTCATTCACTTTCTCTGGCGTTATCATTCTGGCGTCATACTTGTTCCGGCTGTGGGGAGGGTGTAGTGGATCCTAATCTGTTTTAAAGGGAATCAGGAGTTTAACTTAGCCTTCTGGCTTGCATGCCTGTGCCTCCATCACCTAGTTACTTTTAACCTACTTAGCTTGCCCTGTTTTAGCACATGTATTTATTTATTTCTTCCAAGATGGCTGCTATGTTTACAGCATAGATGTTTTAGTTTCACGTTATCAGTGCCACTCTGTAAAGGCGTCACTGTCAGCATCAAAGATAAATGAAATGCATAGGTATTCACATCATGTACTATCTCACTTTCTTGTGACAGTAACATAATTTACCTTTTTAGGGCATTGTTTATATAATTGCCACCCCAAGCATGCCTTCTTATCTATTGTTTGGTAACATACCTGCAGCAGGGGTCCTACAAAATCTGTACAAATACATCTCACACAGACAAGATTAGCAGAAGGATTCCTACCAGATGCCATTGACGCTATCTATGCTACACATCTCCTTGATGCAGACCCAGCCTTCATGTCACCTCATTCCAAGGTAACGTGAAGGTGAATATATGGTCCGGCAATAGTAATGAAACGTACGCGTACTCGCAACACAGTGTTTCTCACTACTAAACGCCGTTTCTGAAACCGCTCGTTAAAACCAGATCTGCATTGGGTTTCTGTGCCACAACACACGGATGAATTTTATGGGAATCTCAAATTTTCATTACTATTGCCGGACCATATATTCAAGCCCTGAAGAAGTCGTTTGGGATGTAAGAAAACAATTTCCCTTGACGAAACACGTGTTGGCTTGAATTGTAATACCATGGACGGGCTACAGGCTTGAATTGTAGTATCATGGACGGGCGACAATAAATGCTTGAATTGGATTGGACAAATTTAAATTATACCAAGATTGGTTTGAACTCTATTACCATTGATGGGCTACAATAAATGTTTGAACTGGATCGGACAAATTGAAGTTATACCAAAATTGACTGTCCTATATATCTGTATGTGTATCTGTACTAATATTATTTGAGGGGTACCACACATTGTTGTTAATAGAACCTATTGAAAACTTTACTGCATCTTCTTCATTACCTGTGTGTGACTGAAACATGTTGCTCATGTGAGAAAAGGATACTCTCCGTTTAGCCACAACTCCCCTCAGATGTCGCACTCTTGAAATCCATGCGTAAAGTCTGCCACAAATCACCTTTTACTGTTTGGGTTTTTAGTAGGATACTGCTTGTGAGTTGGGAGGGTTGGGCCAACAGCTGCAACTTGTTGTAGTCTTGGCCTAGTCACCTACAAACAAAAGTGCTGTCATCCCTAAACTGGCAGTCTTGCCTAGACCAAGAGTCCAACTACGACCTTTCAGACTAGCCCTTTGGTCACTAACTGATTGACCTAAAAGTCAGTTCAAGAACACTTGTCAGATGATGAAGGAGAAGGGAGCAGAGTTGTGCGATTGGACTGGTATACTCGATAATCGGAACAGGTAAGTGCATGGAGAAAGATACACTCTCCTTCCCTGGGTATGGCAGTTTTGTTTGATCGGATACTTTATAACAATTATGTTAATTGTAGGAGTCATGGATGTTTAAACTTTTGCAAATATGCATCAAATGTGTCCCACAGTACGATATCATTGATATTCCTCTGTTTTATTAGTTTGGCTTGACAGTGCTGTCACTACACCTTTAAGTGAGCGGCACTAGAGAGGGGTTTTGGCATCACCCACATGTTGGGAGCCAGGAGTACATTTTAAGAGGACAGAATTTGTATGCTTCCACAAAAAAAAAAAATATCCATCTGCAAAAGCTTGATGTTTGAAGTGCACACTTATGACATTGTAATGCTATTAAAGCATCCTAGATAATTCAGGTTGTTTTTCTCTGGTAGCAGCAGAGCTGGGAGGGGAGCAGTACTTATGCTACATGACTTTTAGGTCTGGCTGGACAGTGCAAATATCACCTAACCTTTTAAACTACACCAATATTATTCTACAGTTCATTGCTTCCACCCAAATACATATCTATTCCCATGCTATCTACTTGTAATGTTTCATATTACCATACAACATTCCTTTACAGCGAGACCTATTGCCATTACCAATGCTTATTTCTGTGCTTGGATCAGATCTGTGCCAAAAAACCTAGGAAATAAATAAATAGTGCGTGCTTGAGCAGATATTAGGTGTTACAGCTTTGTGGCCACTACCAAACATGCTACGGCAACAGGGGAGAGCGAAGCAATGTTTCAAAGGAAAAAAGCTGCCATTACACACTTACGGGCATCACCGACTGAATGGCAAAGACTGCAGTGGGGACTTAGGAGTGTGGGGGCAGAGAGCCGGAACACCAGTGCTCCCTGAGTAAAATACGACTTCATGAGCTTTGCGCCAACACCCACCCTCCCAGAAAACATAAAGTAAATCCTCATTTCAATAAAGGTATGGATACATTTGCATCATGGCTAACGAGCCTACCCACAAAACTCTCTGCATTGTGTTTTACGGGAAGAAACGAGAAAAGGCAAAACATTAAGAGGTGTTTGCCTTTTATTTTTATCAATTAAGAAAGTGGAATGAAATGAAAGAAGAACAATACATGAAAATAACAACTATAATTATAATAGTGATGAGAAATATTGACCTCTTGTTTCGCACCCTCATGACGACCAGACTAAACAAAAGCCAAATCGCACGCTTGTAAATTTTCTGGCTTTTCCAGGCAGGGTCGCGGTATCTTGAACTAAGGCTGAAGTTCCAAAGTTAACAGCAAAGAAAAAAATATTATGTCTGTCAAGAAAGCAGTATTATCTAGGGGCTTGTTAGGAAAAACATATATGTGAATATCTTAAGAGCAGATCGGGGCATACTCTGTCAAGGATGGTAGGCTGAATTTGAATTAGGTGTCAATTACCCGTTACATGTAGCACATTGTACGTCTCAGAACAAGCCCCTGTCTCTGAATTCCTGGCTCCTGCCAGAAAGCTGGGTAAATATATCGCAACAGTATGTGCGCAGATTTATAAATTGTGCAGAAACGAGCGCGCGCCAGCTCCCAGGTGCTTTGTTAGAGTGTAAAGGTGTTGCAGATCCGGGATCTCAATCACACCTGGCACTGTGCGCATGAACCGCGGCGCCGGATCAATAACCTGCATCGCTTGAGGTTCACCGGCCGCAAGGTAATGGTTTACTCCATCAAAGCCTGCAGCAGATTAAAGGACAGTGATGTAAAGCTGTTAATCCAAGCTAAACTGCCGCCTATAAACCACCCCGTATTAGCCAATAAATGTGTCGGGGCGCAAGAAGCGAAAAGCAGAAGCCATCATCTAGCCAGCAGCAGTGAATGTTTTGTTCGGGTCAGGCATTACCGCCTCCAACTTTTAGTTGAACACCATGACGCCATATCTGCATTGCTATCGTGCCGTGACCCACTTACCAAGGAGAGTCACTGAATGCCCTCGGAGTGAGGAAGTCCGAACCTCTCAAACAGAAGCCTCTATAGCAGCATTAACTGTGCGGTATATAACAATATGGGGGTCTTGTAAAACTCCTCGGTAACGCACATGATATGAGAGGAAAATAACCTTCTTGTCACTGGGAAGCATTACAGCCCTTCCTAGTGATTTCGCAGTTAGCAGCAGTGATATGGGAAGTGCCCTCGGAACAGTGCCATTCTCACAGAAATAATCAGCCACGTCTTCAGCAGTCTTTTCTTGGAGTAGGAGACTTCTGATAATGAACGTTGTAAACTTGTCTGTCGGGAGAGTCCCAAAATCCTAGGGCATGTTCTGGATGGATAACGGTGAAGTTGCCACTTTTGCAATATCTTACAAAGTTATTTTACACCCCTGCCTATTAGATAAAGTGTGCACGAGGGAGGAAAATGGACACAATTAGCTATTCTTCTCGCCCCTTCTACCATATCGGACATATGTCACCTCAAGACTTCACCTTCTCTCTTTATGCTTCTTTTCTTCAAATGCTGCCCCTTATTAGAGTACCGCCATCTCTCTTCCACCGTGCTCTCGCGCCACATCTATGTTCTTTTCAACTCCAGTTGAACTTACACATCTCTCTATACTTTACACTTTAACCTTCTTAAGCATGCCTTTCAACAGCCGCCAACCATATCCTGCCATAGACTTTCCTGTCCTCGAACACCCCATCTTGTCTACACTCCTCCTTTCACATATTTCCTTCTATCCTTTGCACCGTTTGACCTCCTTAAAATGCATTTAGTCTCTGTACCCCCAAGAGAGTATATCTCGAGACTTCTAGAACCTTAATTAGTAATTTCACTTTAAAATTGGCAGTTGAAAAGGAACACCGGTCCCTCTTCTGTGGTTAGAAAGAGAATTGTCAAATGTTTTGCCTCCTTTCCCGTAGACGCCTGCATTCTTGGTACTGGTCTTCAGCAAGGGCATGACTAGAAGCATTATAAACTAATCACAAGCACCTTGCTATCGACTCCCATGCCAATGGAGACATATAGCCCTCTCTAAATACTGGCCATAGTAAAGGGTCATTACAGTTATCCCATTCACTCCGATTTATGTCATATATGATTATAATAAACTATAAATGTGAAACATATTCTCTTCTTCATCCAGCAAACGCTTTAGCAACCTCATCTTGAGAGTATACTGCTATTGTATCACCATGTTGTATCAGAAATATATTACAATCTCAGCTACACTAACTACTATTGTATATCTGATAAGTACATACATCTGGTGGTAAAATAATTTAAAACGGAAACTCTTGATTCAACCATATTTTTCATCTCCTTGTTAATACCCATCATCACAGTAGGACGTTATGAACCACAGGAAAGCAAACCACAGATAATGTTTATGAATATATGAGGTTCAAGTCAACAATCCCCACACATCCTACAGCACACACCACACGATATCACATGCTTGCATTCCTAATAGGATACAACATCTATTTACATGTAAATCATCCCCAAATTATCTCGAAAGTTATCAGTATATCCACATCACAATTACATAACATACGAATGATATGCCAATCAGCTAAATCTCCCAATAAGTTTTGATACTCATGATCCATATTAATTAGCTTCCCAAATGCACTTAACTTAATAATCCAATTTGACTCACATCTCCGAATCTTAAATTCTCTGTCAGCCCCTCAAAGGTCTTTCCACATACATTGTATTCCATAAAATTTAATAGTAATGTTCATTCCTTTCTGACATCTCACATAATACATGAATAGTGGGTATCTCCTTGCCTTATAGATCTTATATGTTCCATTATTCTTTCTCTCAGGGATCTGATGGTACTGCCCACATATATTTTCTCATATTTATAGATGATCATTTATACCACTTAGGTCATCATACGTGCATGTAATATGAAGGGTAAAGTACCCATGCCAAGCATTATAAGGCTATTGCAAGTCACAGAGGAGTTCCATAACCATATAGAGGAACAATGACGAAGGTTGAGTTCCTTAATAAGGTTATGGAACTCAGAGGTGGCTTGTAATATCCTTATCAAGTATGCTGTAGTGCTGTCTATGGATCTCTAATACAATATGAGTATTTACAATTTCTTTGAGGTTTAGTTTGGATAATATTTAAAGTTTCGCCATGCAAAGTGTGCTAATTGGTAAAGATTATAGGCCTGATTATGACCTTGGCGGAGGGGATTACTGTGTCACAAATGTGACAGATATCCCGCCCGCTGCATAAGTTCCATTATATCCTATGGAACTTGTACTATGACGGACCGGATACCTGTCACGTTTGTGACTGAGTAATCCCCTAAGCCAAGGCCATAATCAGGCCCTATATGTTTTTACGGATTATGATACAAATATGATTTCTGATAAGTGTTATCACTTCTTAATGATGCGATGGTCACACTCATTTATGCACATAAGTTTTACTGAGGGACACTTTTGTGATTATAAAAAAGTCTCTTTCAAGCCAAGACAACATTTTAATGGTTAGACTCCTGGAGTATAAAATTATAGGCTGACTGTGTTTGTCAAAATACAAGTCTTTTTGATACTCATGTTACTGTAATTTTTGGGAGGCAAAGTATAGATTCAGTGTGGTTGTTGAAGGCTACACTTTACTTACATAGATTTGACCTATCTACTTGGATGGAGTAGTTCAGTTTTTGATCAACTCAAGTCTTTTGAACTAAGAATGGCTTGTTGAAATTTTGCTCAATCATGTCACTTTTTCATAATCATTGGCACCTTTGCTTAGTACAAACAGATGAAATCTCTCACAAGAATGGATATGGTAATCATTGTGATGTTTTGAAATACAGGATGCAAAGTTTCACTGTGCCGTTTGCTCATATGGTGTTAGGTTCATAAAAAAAAAAAAAAAAAAAATGCAAGGGATTACATGAGGTATAACCATCTTTTGGATATGATACCTATAAACAGCCCTACTGTAATGATTTCAGCTAACTGGATGAGCATGAAAAAATTATGTTTTTTAATAATGATGCATGTTGGACTTCCTGCAGGGCCATAACCAGACTGTTTGCCTTCCTCCTCCTCCTTTTTTTGCTGAATTTGCTTTTGATGGTCTTAAGACTTTTACTGCAGCAGTGCCAAAGTGCTTGTGCTCTCCCACCTAAATGTGGTAAAATTGGCTTATACCCAATTGGAATATTAAATTTACTTGTAACTCCCTTGTAAAATGCACTACCTGTGCCCAGAGCCTAAATTAAATGCTACTAGTGGGCTTGCAGCATGTGCCACACACATATGTAGCACATTAAATATGTTGCGGGCCTGCCACTGCAGCATGTTTGCGCAGTTTTAAACTGCCATTTCGACATGGCAAAATAAATCTTTTGCCAGGCCTAAACCTTCCACTTCATTACATGTAAGTCACCTCTAGAGAGTTTGCCATAATTTATGAATCTCAGATTGATTTATGGCGCACATAAAGAAGTTGGTGCAGTGTGACATGGTTACTGGATTACACCAGGTAGCAGTATCTTGTTGATTGCTTGTCTGACACACTTTATGAATCCTTAATTGAATTAGGAAACACATATAGAAGATGATGAGGGCTGCACATGATGTGTGCCATTGACTGCTGATTAACATTTCTTGCATATACGCTTGCATTAAGTGACACAAGGTGATACACATGTTCATTTATTACAGAAAGGGAAACTGATGTTACTGAATGAGACCTCCATAAAGGCAAGAAACACACTGTTGATTGGTACTCATTTCACTCAGAGAGATGTATGTTTGCTAGGAATGGGGTCCGTAGTTGGCAGAGGTATTCACCTTTGTCCAAACAGGGACCACAATCCCTAGTCAGGGTAAGTCACACACAATCCAATTATCCTGTGCCCACCCTATGGTATCTTGGCACTGAGCAGTCAGGCTTACCTTAGAAGGCAATGTGTAAAGTATTTGTGAAATAAATCATACAGTAACTCAGTGAAAGAACCACAAAAATACACAACACAGGTTTAGGAAAATATAAGATATTTATCTGGTTATAATAAGGTCAAAACAATAAAGATTCAATAAGCCCAAGCTGAGATATCACTTTTGCAAGATTAAAAAGCGTCTTAAATCTCAGAAATCAACAGTTGACTCTTGTTTGCACAAAGTACCTGGTTTGTACACGTGAGGAGACCACAGAGGAGGAGATGTGTGGAAAAATAGGGTGTGCGTTGGGATTGCCGGCGTGGCACAGACGATACGCTGTTTCTTTCCATGCTGTAAAGGGCTTTGCATAGATTTGCAGCACGCAGTCTAGGTTCCTCACTGCGATGCAGGACTCTTTTTGACACCCAGGGATGATGCATGGAAATCCTGGGAATGTGTGACGAAGTCACAGGCATTGCGTCGATCCGGTAGCCGATGCATTGAATTTTCTATCGCACGGCAGGTGCTGCGTCGATTCTTTACTCGGGAAGTTGGGCTGTGTCGCTCCGGTTCGGCTGTGCATCTATCCAGTAGGGCTGTGTGTCAAATTTCCAGCCTCAAGGCAGGCACCGCGTTGATTCTTCACTGGGAAGTCGGGCTGCTTCATTCCGGTTCAGCTGTGCGGCGATTTGTCGTCACAAGGAAGGCTGTGCGTTAGTTCCAGCAGGCTGTATGTCGATTTTTGGTGCCCAAGGAGTTCCTTGAAGAGATGAGAGGCCAGATGTATCAAAGGATTTTGCATTCGCAAACGGTGCGAATAGCAGAATTTGGCTGCTTGCGAATGAAAAAACGTGGCCTGCGACGGATGAAAGGCATTCGCAGGCCAAAAACAAGGAATCGCAAAATTTGTGTTTTTTTGTGAGGCGACATGGTTTTGCGTGGGGCATTTTGTGTCTCGCAATTTGCAACATGAAATACCGAATCGCTGTTAGAATTTCGCAAAGTGCGAGTCGGAATAGCAATTCCCAAATACAGATTCGGTATTTCAAGTCAGAAATTGCGAGACGCAAAATGCGACACACAAAACCATGTCGCAATTCGATGCATCAAAATTCGCTAATTGCAAATTTTCGCAGAATGGCCTTTTGCACATGCAATTTACCACGGAGTGAAAGCAGGTGGTAACCAGGCGCAACCTATATAAAGAGGCCCAGAATGCCTCAGTCTTTTTTCCTCAATGGCTGCACTCTATGTCATGGCGAGGAGAATGAGAATCCTGTCAGGTTTGAGGAGAGGGAGTAGGAGACAGGAGCACATTTTCAGAGTGCGCATTACCCTTTTTGACCAGACTGAGGAGGAAATATATGAGAAGTACAGGTTGAACTCAGCCATGATACTTGACCTGATAGCTGAGCTACAACCCATACTGCAGCGCACAACACATAGGACTAATAGCATTCCCACCCATGTGCAGGTATTATGCTCCCTGCACCTACTTGCCTCAGGGAGCTATCAAGGGGTCATAGCAGCAGCTGGAGGAGTATCACAGAGTGCCCTCTCTAGATTTTTCAATGCATTTCTTAACACCATGCTGAGTAGGATACACCAGTACATCAGATTCCCCCACACCCCACAGGAAATACAGCAGACAAAAATAGATTTCTACCAGATAGCACAGTTTCTCCACGTCCTAGGTGCCATAGATGGGACACATGTAGCAATCTGTCCACCATTGGCAACAGAATATGTGTACCACAACCGTAAATACCAACATTCAATTAATATGCAGGTGATATGCAATGCCTCCTACATCATAACTGATCTCGTGGCCAGGTACCCAGGGAGCACACATGATTCATACATCTTTCGCCACAGCGGTATTCACACAAGACTGCTAGCTGGGGAATTTGGTGAAGGATATCTACTAAGTATTGTCCCTCTGTACACTGGTGCATTGATGGCAGTGTGACGTCAGATGGCTCAGCTACTCATTATACCCTCTGTTCCTTCCAGGTGACATTGCCTACGCAGTGCGCACCTACATGATGACGCCCTGCCTAAATCCTACAACACCAGCAGAACAGAGATACAATTCAGCACACAGGGCAACCCACAATGTGGTGGAGCGCGCCTTTGGCCTACTGAAGAGTCGCTTCCAAGGCCTCCACAAAAATGGAGGGGTACTACAGTACAGCCCGGACACGACCTGTAGAATAGTGGCCACATGTGCGATACTGCACAATATAGCTACCACCAGGGGCATACCTGTGGAAATATCAGATCCAGGCTCAGACTCAGATGAGGATCCCATACCCCTACAGCCAGCGGACAGGACCAGTGCAGCAGAGGGCAGGCAGAGGCGTGCTGACATCACGCACAACCATTTCAGATGTAAGTAATAACAACACAACCTCACTGACATGTGTTCTGGTAATTAGTACCTTTATTACCTTAACTTCAGGTAACATAAGTGTCACATGGAAAAAAAATAAACACGTGTTATAAAATAACCATTTACAGTGTCTCACTATTGTCTTCATAGTTCACTGTTAAACAACATTTGCAGTCAGACCCCTGTGGCCATCAAAGTCACTTTTTAAGGCCACGCATTCCACTCGAGTGCGCAGTGGCCTCGCCGGCACCTCTTGTATCTGCCCCAGTGGCAGTGCTGTGCCTGGCACTGCGACGCCTAGGATCTGTCGTAGGCACTGCAAGGCTGCTGAGGCTAGATGACTCCTCAGTATCCCCTAGTCCAAGTTCACTGGGTGTAGCACTGCGGTTAGCCAGCAAAGTATCCAGAACGTTTGTAATCTGGACCAGTCCCTGGGCTACATCCCGACTCCTGTGTGCTGCCTCCACCTGTGCGGCCACAGCACGATGTGATATGAGGGCAGTAGATGTCGCAAGGCGATTGACAGATCTATAAAATCCACTAAACATCCCCATGAACCGCCTTTCATGCCTGCGGTGGCTGACTCATGCCTGATCTCTGTACAGAGTTCCTTCACATTGGTCAGTTCCCTGGTGTTCTCCACAGCTGTAATCTGTCCCTCATGCTGCTTGCAAATGTTTGTATTAAGGCACTCCAACTGCTTATGCAGACCCCCCATGTTGGCATTGTGTGCCTGCATCTGCCTGTGCATTGCCCCCATGTTCTTATTTTGCAGGCGCTGCACTTTAAGCATAGATGATTCCAGGCCACCGAAGAATGATGGGCCCTCACCTACTTCCACGTGCTGTGTGCCTGCATCCTGAGGCCTGCGGGGTGTTGGGTGACGCTGGGGCTGGGACTGCTGCCTTACGGTGGATCTGGCTTCTGGGGATGGCGTGTGGCCTTCATCCCGCATGTCATCCGAGTCCTGGCTCAAATCTGGGAGAGGTACAATCCTTGCCCTGTGTGAGATTGGCGCAATACTCACTGACTCGCTGGTGTTGGAGTCTGATGGAGGCTGTGTTTCAGCATCCCCCACATTGGCACATGCTGATGCTGCTGGGCCTGGGCCATCTGCAATGACAATGTGCAGCATGTCATTTATGTACGTATCACCAAATGTTGCACAATGGTAATAAATGTACAGTTACATCATATCACTATGTAGTGGGTGTTGTGTTCTTCTGGGTGTCGCTCTACTTATTTACTTTTTATGTGCTACTTTCAGCTCTGGGTTGTGGACTACCACTCCCATAAGGCATTGTTGTACCGCTTCTAAGATGTGGAATGGACTACTTATCACAATGCTTTGCACTAATTGCTAATTCCTAATGGGCATTTGTACATACCCATATGGGGTTACATTTCATTATTGCACTTACCTTTACTGGTGCTTGGTGTGCCGGACGTGTCTATGTCAGTGACCCCACTGACAGCTTCTGGGAGCAGTGTCGACTCCACCAGTTCTTCCATGGGGGTGGAGGGTGTCTGGGTGGATGGTCCGCCTCCTGTGCTCCTTGCCTCCTGCAGTCTGCTGGCCACCCTCTCCTTAGCACGGGCACGCAGGTCGTACCACCTCTTTCTAATCTCTTCCACTGAGCGCTGCGCAACCCCCACTGCGCAGATTTTGGTCTGTATATCCGCCAAGAGTTTGCTCTTCTCACTCTCTGGGACCTGGAGTGTGCTCTTCCCAAAAAGCCGGTCATGGCTCCTGACCACCTCCTCAGTGAGCACCTCCAGTTCCTGCTCACTGAACTTCCGTTTTCTCTTCCTCTCTCCCTTCTCCTTCCCATTAGCAGCATTGGACATGGTGATATAAAGTCCTGGCTTGCTCACAGACTTTCTCCCTGGGGCTGGGTTGTGTCTTTCTCACTGCTACTTTGGGTGTGGCACCTAGAAACAGCCTGGGCTGACTCACTTCCTGCTTGTGATGTCATCAGGCTGTGCCAGGTGTGCATTTCCACAATTTGCGATTTTCAAATACCGAATCGGTATTTGGGCCTCGCAAATTGCATTAGCGATTTTTAAGAAATCGCTATTTCCGAATCGCAATTTTGTTAAATTGCATTTTCCGACTCAGAAATAGCGATTTCTTAATACTTAATAATTGCTATTTGCGATTCGCAAAGGTTTTTTTTCATACATCTGGCCCAAAGTCTTTTTGGCCCTGAGACTTCAGAAAACAGGAGGCATCTCAGTCCTTGGAGAGCACTCCTCAGCAAAGTAAGAGAGCAGCAGGGCAGCAGTCCTTCACAATAAAACAGTCCAGATGAGTCCCTTGGGCAGCCAGGCAGTTCCTCTTGACAGGTTGCAGGTTCAGGTCCAGAAGTGTCTGATTTGGTGGGGTCAGGGACCCAGTTTTTATACCCAAAAATGCCTTTGAAGTAGGGGAGACTTCAAATAGTGGTTTTGAAGTGCAAAAGGTCCCCTTTCAGTACAGGTCTGTCTGTCAGGAGGAGGTTTGACAGTCCACAGTGTGAGGGCAGGTCACTAGCCTTTGAAATGTAAGTGTCAGGCCCTCCACCCTCCCAGCCCAGGAAGACCCATTCAGTATGCAGATGAGTGCAGGTGTGACTGAGTATCCTGTGTTTGTTGTTGTCTCAGTGAAATGCACACGGGAGCTGTCAACCAGCCCAGCCTAGACGTGGATTAGAGACAGGGTGTAAGTCAGAGATGGATTTTAAGTGCAGAGAAATGCTCACTTTCTAAAAGTGGCATTTCTAAAGTAGTTATATAAAAACTAACCTCTTCAATAAGCAGGATTTTGTATTACCATTCTAGCCATACTAAATATGACCTGGTTACCCCTTTCTGATCAGAATCTACCACTCAAACAATATATGAGGGTAGCCCTAATGCTATCCTATGAAAGGAGCAGGCCTCACAGTAGTGAACAACCAATGTAGCAGTTTTCCACTACCAGTACATATAAACCATGCATGTACGTGTCCTGCCTTTTTACTATATAGCACCCTACTCTATTGGTTACCTAGGGCCTACCTTAGGGGTGACTTATATGTAAGAAAAGGGGAGTTTAGGGCTTGGCAAGAACTATTAAATGGCAAATTGAAGTGGCAGTGAAACTGCACACACAGGCCTCGCAGTACCAGGCCTGAGGCATGCTTAAGAAACTACTTATGTGCGGGGCACAACCAGTGCTGCAGGCTCACTAGTAGCATTCAATCTACAGGCCCAGGGCACATGTAGTGCACTTTAGTAGGGACTTGCAAGTAAATCAACTATGCCAATTGGGTATGAACCAAGGTTACCATGTTTAAGGGAGAGAGCATATGCACTTTGGCACTGATTAGCAGTGGTAAAGTGCGCAGAGTCCTAAAACCAGCAAAAACAGTGTCAGAAAAGTGGAGGAAGGCAGGCAAAAAGTTGGGGGATGATCACCCTAAGGCTGTCAGATCTAACAGTGTTGCACATAAGAAATAGGCCGTTAAGGTTAATAGATGTTTTTGAAAATTCTTTCTCTTGAGTGCCTGGTCAGATGGAGTTCTGGTCCTGAGGAGGCCCACCATAATTAACTTGTGGGTCGAAACGTCAACACTAATATTAGGAATCATTTGCAACTACTTGGTATTCTGGAACAGTTTTTATGCTGGATTGATGAGTTTGAATCATGGGTTCCCATACTGTATTAATGTATTATATGTTAACGGTTGCACTACTGCACTTATGGGCACTGCACCATCTGCACTTTATTGATACCTTTTCTGGCACCTTTGATGAGGAACAATAAAATTGTGATTTTGTAGATGATCAAACATTGACAAGTACTTTTACCTCATGGGGCAACTTGAGTATGTCCCACAGAACCATTTGTTCTTTGTTTTAGAAAGTTGGTATTTTCTTGCCTTGTCCATTTAGTGCCTGCAGCCTGTCTGTGGGTCACATGACTGGGTGTAGCTGACTGCTGGGCTTTGCGTATTCCTTCTAGACAGCCACACACAATAGAGAGCTTAGGTGTGTCTGGGTGAGCCAACACTGGCAGGATGGTAGGGCAGAGCTGAACACAGCCCTACTTACAATTAAAAAGGCTGTGTCCTGCCTTCACACAAATGGTTGCATATCATTTGTAGTTAGCCTTGAGCCAGGGCGGGGGGGAGGAAACCTGTGCACTTCAAAGGGAAACCTCTAGAAGCTTCTCCCACTTCAAAGGAGGCACCAGGCATAAATATTGTCCCTCAAACACCAACTGTTCAGTATGCTCATAGACCTATGGAGACTCTGCCAGCAAGGACTTCTGTGTTGCTGAAAGGACTGCCACTGTGTTGGACTGCTGCACTGCTGGAATTACCTTGCAGGACTGCTGCTTTGCTAGGTTGCCACCCTGCCGCCTACTGCCCTCCTACCTGAGTCAGAGGGATTTGGACCTTCCCAGGGACCAAGTACTCCCAGAATGACCCCAAGGACTAGTCTGCTGGCCTCCTGCTCAGTGCCACATGGATATCAGTCTCACAACCACCTGATCCAGCACCCAAATCCATCTGGAGCAAGCACCTGACCCCCAAGCAGTGCCCCTCATGCCCTGAACCTTGGTGTGGCCACAGAGAGGCTGCATTGACATTTTTGGGCACTTCACAACTGCAAACAGGCACAATGGCACCCAAAAGTTTGCTGCTCGCACAGCCTGCCAACACGAAATTCTGTCAACCCAACTCTTTGCACTACAGATTCAACAGCTCACAGGAAGCACCACCGGAAACCTCTGGTCTGCCCATGACAACATAATTTTCACACTACAGCGACAACCATCTGTGATGCCAGGCTTGCTCTTTCCAATAAATCAACAGTTGTTTGCGTTGCTTCCCTGCTCCTTGTGGCCCCCTCCACCACAAATGGAACTCTTTGAGCTGGACTGAGTTGATAACTTTTCAGCTGGACTAACCTGGTCCCTGTACCCAACCCATGCTCCATCGTGGTGGGCCTGAAGTTGTGACTTTCTGCCTGTCTCGCGTGACCATATATGTCTGGCTTTTTAGGATTTTTGGTGCTATTTTTGCTTAAACCTTTACAATTGCATATCTCCAAATCTACTGATAAGATTTTTGTCATTTTGGTCTTGTTTTATTTACTAAAATATATTCTTTAGTTCTAATTTGGTGTGGGTCCTTTTTGTGTAGTCTTTTCACTTTTTTATGTGGTGTTTAACTTTATTAATGTTTGAAGAGTTGCACAAATACTTTACACATTTCCTCTAAATCAAACCTGACTTATCTTTGCCTAGTCACCTGAGGGTTGAGCACAGGTTAATTTAGGGTTTGCTTGTGACTTCACCATGGCAAGGATTGTGGTTGCTGCTTGAGTAGGGCTTCACCCCCTTCAACCAGTAACCCAATATCTTACAAAGTGGTTAACTCATTTTATATTGCATACAGAAGTGGCTAGAATATTTTTTTTTAATACATATATTTGTACTTTATTACTTTATCCTTAATAAGATGAAAGTATATATTTCTCCTAGCCCAGAAAAAGTCTGGGGAGATTGTTCCATTTGTCAAAACACGTGTTGGTTGGGGAAGGCTGAAAAAATGCAAGATTGTGAAAAAACATGCATTTTAAAATGTGAATGTATGCAATATTTTTATGGATTGGGCTTTGTACAATTAATATGGTAACTTACTACTCTCTCATTCAATACAGTGCTTGCCTTAATCATTCATTCAAAGCACATTAGAAAAGGTCAGATATCTCAGTGACTTGTGTACTCTGCAGAGGTGTATAATTTTCAGATCGCAAGGCCAAATTGCAGATACTTATATGCTCCACATGACTTTTCCTTTGCATGGCCTGCTATGGAGAGACACACCAAAAATGAAAGTGCGAGTAATCTGCAGCTATACTTCAAATACTAGAGCATCTCTTTATATTAGGGGAATTATGAAAAGAAAACCTCCACACATTTATATCTTTAAGGAGCTGCAACCTACCTCTGTCTTGTCTTTTGGTAGTGGGTGAAATGCTATTGCTACTTCTTGTTTCATGGCCATGAAGACAGAAGTATGGCCAGATAGTATGAAGGGCTTTAAACCTTGTTTACTGTCGGCAGGTTTCACAACTTGCCCCAGTCCCTCAAAAGCAAATAGGAGCATGGTGGAGCTGGGAGGAGGGTAGGATCAAATATTTAAAGCCATCGATGTCCACGGAGTAGATGCTGTCACTCCCACTACCTCTGCTGCTTTGCGGAATCAACATCCATGCCACCCTAGGAAATAATAAAAACACTGTGAAACCCTCTTACGCTTATCAGCCATGATTACAGGGGAAAATATTATTTCTAGGACAGGGCGCTTTAAGGCAGTGATGCTCAAGTCCAGTGGGGCCGCATGCAGTCCTACTAACCTTTACGCTGGGCTCCTGATCAACACCAGCACTGGGCTGCTGTTTACTTGAATGAGCACAAACATTATTAAAAAGATGTTAAATAAATGGGCAAACATGTATTTAAGGGATAATTGCAGTAGAAGAAATGAAGACAGCACTTAACTTTAGGAACATCTTTTTTAAAGACATCTTGTAACTAAGTGAACAAAAATGTAAAAACGTATTTTTAAAATTCAAAACATTTATTTCATTTGCATGCAGAAAAGTTTCACCTTAGTAAATCATACAATGTCAGTGCATTGAGAAGTATTTGTTTAATTAATAGTTTTCAAACATGAATGTTAAAACATTCATGCTACCCCTCCCCCTAAGCACAATTGCCATTAGTGAACTAAGAAGCAAGTCAGTTATGAGCATCCTTTCGGAGGCTGAAATTGGTATTATACTGGAACATCACTATAGGTTATTAAATCAAACAAAGCAGAAGGTTTTGATAAGCGCACAATCTAAAGTCAAACTCCTTTTATATCTGATAATGAAGACAAAGGAGGGAAAAGGAAGACAAACAATTGCCTATGAATACACAGTTTGGTCAAGTGGGGAATCCTCGATTGTTTGCAAGTTTCCTCAGTCCATTTGTGCAATTCACTTCAGTCACTAGATGTGCATGCTTCTGTTTCCCTACGCTCAGGGCCGGCTTTAGGACTGGTGGCGCCCTGTGTGACAGCTTATTGTAGCACCCCCTCACCCCATGACCGCCTCCTCGGTTTCACTCACTACCACTGGCAAATGTGCCCCTCATCTCTCCATCGTTGCCCTTTTACACACATTCATGTGTTTTAAAGCACTTGTAAAGACTGGCTTTACTAATCCACTCAGCTACCTAAAATAAAATATAGGGGCATATTTAAGAGAGCCTAGCCCATTTCTAATGCCACATTAGCGTCATTTTTTTACGCTAATGTGGCGTTATAAATCCAAAAGCGCTGTGCCATATTTACAAAGTGGTGGAATGCATGCATTGTGCCACTTTTTTTCCCTTTGCGCTACATTATGCCTGTGCCAGGCATAATGTATGCAAAGGTGGCATTCCCCCATTAGTGCGAGGGGGGGGGGGCAAGAAAAGGTGCAAAGAAATCTGACAGATTTCTTAACGTTATTTTTTTCTGGCACTTTTAACGCCTGCTCAGAGCAGGCGTTAAAAGGAGGCGTCTGTTTGGTACAATGGGCTTCTGGGTGCTTTGCAGGAATAGCATCACATTTTTTTACATAATCCTTCAGAGCTCCGGATTAGCATAAAAAATTCGGACACTAGTCCCCTAACTACCGCCATGATGCTCCGTATTTTAAATACAGCGCACACATGGTGGCATTAGGGGAGCGCTAATGGGTGCAAGAAAAAGGGTGCAGCACTGTGCGCAGTGCCACTTTTTTCAAATATGCCCCACAGGGGCATATTTGAGAGCCCTTAGTGCCATTCTAACACCACATTAGCGTAATTTTCTTTAAGCTAATGTGGCGTTAGAAGGCCACAAATGCTGCACCATATTTACAAAGTGCATTGTGCCACTTTGTAACCCTTTGTGCTACATTATGTCTGCGCCAGGCATAATGTATGCAAACGTGGATACCCCCATTAGGAGGACCAAAAAAATGGCTCAAAGAAAACTGACAGATTTCTTTGCATCATTTTTTTCTGGCACTTTTAACGCCTGATCAGAGCAGGCATTTAAAGGAAGCTTCCATTGGTTGCAATGGGCCTCTGGGTGCTTTGCAAGATTAGCATCAACATTTTTTATGCTAATCCTGCAAAGCGCCGGACTAGCATATAAAATTCTGAAGCTAGTCCTCTAACTACCACTATGGTGCGCTGTATTTTAAATATGACGCATACCTGGTGGTGTTAGGGGGGCGCTAAGTGGTGCAAGAAAAGTGGCGGAGCACTGTGTGCAGCAACACTTTTTTCAAATATCCCCCTTAGGGCAGTGCTTAATCTGTAAATAAAAAGGTGCCAGTACCCAAAGCCCTCCTCGTAAACACACGGCTTCTGCAATTAAATGTGTGAACATGTAATACAGAGGCATTGTAATCCTGAAGACATCTCGGGCCGCTTCAATCCATTTGCAGGCACTCCCTGCCCCTTCATCTCACTCTTGCGGATTTCTGCTTTTTCCCCATTGTGACACTTTTTTGTTTTTCTCTTCCTCTGTCTTTCCTATATGTGTCTTTTTCTCGCAGTAAATGCTTGAAGCAGAAAAATAAGTGCAGGCCCTCAAAAATAAGTGCTGGTTCTCCGCACCGGAAACAACAAGCACAAATTAAGCACTGCCATAGGGGCATATTTTAGAACCCCGAGTGCCATTCTAACGCCACATTTGTGTCATTTTTTTACACTAATGTGGCATTAAAAGTCCAAAAACGCTGTGCCATCTTTACAGAGAGGCGCAATGAATGCATTGCGCCACTTTGTAACCCTTTACGCTATAATATGCCTGCACCAGGCATAATGTATGTAAAGGGGGCATACCCCCGTTAGGGGGGCCCAAAAAATGACGCAAAGAAATCTGTCATATTTCTTTGAGTAATTTTTTTCTGGCACTTTTAACGCCTGCTTAGAGCAGGCATTAAAAGGAGGCTTCCGTTGGTTACAATAGGCCTCTGGGTGCTTTGCATGATTAGCGTCAACAATTTTGACGGTAATCCTGCAAAGCGCCGGACTAGCGTAAAAAATTCTGACGCTAGTTCCCTAACTACCGCCAAGGTGTGCCATATTTTAAATACGACACACACATGGAGGCGTTAGGGGGCGCTAAGGGGGTGCAAGAAAAGTGGCGCTGCACTGTGTGCAGCACCACTTTTCTTAAATATTCACCATATTTATGTTTTTTGCAGCAGCCATATTAACCCTCCATGCTACTTTATGTTGAATCAAAGCTGCCACTAGGCAAAACTCCGATCTCTCTCTTTAGCAGGAACATGAATCACAAGAGGTATCTTTACATTTTAATTGTCTCTTGAAGGCTAAACGTACAAGAAACTTTTCAGCAGGTGCTTTTAAATCGTAAGTTTCGTAAGTAATTGCTATACACAGCGCCCCCCTGAGGTCAGCGCCCGGTGCGGTCTCACCGCTTGCACCGCCCAAAAGCCGGCTCTGCCTACACTCGCAGTAACCGGCTCTGGCATCCGTGCGGCCCTCCGCCACAATACAGATAAAACTTTTCTGCCCCTCGGAAAATCTTTACCAGTACCCATGCCTTAACGCCTGAAGTTCTGCCTTCATTTCTACCTTACATCCTAAGATATGACAATGTGACAGCAATAGTGCAATAATTCAAAAATGGTCAAAATCCAGAGACATGTAGGAAACAATGTCCCACTTTCAACCATGCTTTCTGCATAGAAAATCGCAGCTCATTCGCGCTCGCTCCATTTTGAGGCAATTAGCTTCCGCACGTGAGATGCGAGTCCTGCCAAGGCGGGCCTTTGAATGGAAAATGAAATGTCTCTGCCAGACTCGCGGCACTTTGCATAATTAGGCTCCAACAGAACGTGAACTTGTTTTGCAGTTTTCTGTGCTGAAAATGCCATGAATGACATAAAGTGAACAACATAATAATATCACAGAGCCACAGTGAGTCAGATGTACAGCTCTCTATGATGTGCCTGTCACAATTCTAGTTCCCAGATCTCGAGAGGCAGCAGGAAGGCTTCCTTTACAGTGGGCACCGGATCCAGCTTTGAACATCTGTCTAGCAGAGTAGCACAGTGCGGCTCCACCAGCCTCGCTGTTGTAAGTGCTTTGCCAGACAGGACACATTGTCTCGAGGTCAGAGGGAAAAAAGCGTTCCGCACATTTGTAGATAATTGAATTGCTTGTGAATTGTCGGTAGCTTCCAAAATGCTTTAACTGTAATCCGTCTAAGTATGTGCGCACTCACCCCCAAATCCTTTCTCTGATCTACATAAGCATTTATTGTACAAATAATAGAAATCTGCCTGGGCGAGAAGGTTCTGGCAGAGTCTGGCAGCCAGAGAAAGACTGTGACAGAGTTCACAGAGGGAATATGTCTCGGAGGAGTTTGGTGTTTGGAAACTCTTGAGAAGGACTCTTTTGGAAAAGCCCTCCCTTGGTGAACACTGCACCCCTGAGAAAGCCTGTGAGTGTGACTTGTGGGTCAAGGCCCTTCCTGAGACAGTGGGCGAAGTCCCCTTGGGGAAGCCTGATGCCCCCAACATCACTGGTAAGGATGGAATAGCCATATACTGATTTACAACAATTTGCTTTAGGTTCTGGGATTAAGAAGTAAGGGGTAATGGACATTCAGTATTTAAAGCCCTCCAGCCATGTGGGTAGATTTGGGCATTGATTTACAACAAATTGCTTTAGGTTCTGGGATTAAGATGTAAGGGGTAATAGACATTCAGTATTTAAGGCCTTCCAGTCATGTGGGTAGATATGGGCATTGGAAAGATCCCTTCAAGTCCTGCAACCCAGCCTGACTGGCTTGCTGTATCCTAGGCACTTAACAGCCAAGAAGAGGTGTATTTCTATTTGGTGAAGGAATAGGAGGGTTATCCACCAATATATAGCCACAAGATCTTCATTGGTTGAAGGAAGAGAATGCCCTTTATTTCTCCGATGTTAAGGAGATGCACCCGATTACGGAAGCCAGAATGACTATATATAAGGTACCATGCAGGGACCCACACGAGTAACAACCCAGGTGCTATCTGCGCCCTCTAGCCTGAATGCAGTTAATGTCGCAGAGAGCCACCCAGTTTCCTCCCGACAATGTTGCAGTTTGAGTTCAGAAGGCCGGCCCTCGGCCAGAGATGTTAAATAAATGGGTGCACTCACGCAGAGGGACACTGGCTATGAGGACAGAGTGTCCTGCGGCATCCCTACCCTGTTTAATGGCAGGAATACCCACCCACTCCGGTCTGGTGACCCAGGCAGCTTAGCGGTGACTCTGCGCCAGAACTGGATGCGCTAACTATCCTGGAGGACCTTCCCCCAGGCGTAACAGGTACATCCACTACACCATTGTGAATACTATGCACCTCCCCATCCTCATCGTCCTCCTCTGTGTGCCCCCCAGCCTCCTGGGCTGTCACCCAGGCCCTCAGTGCCTTTTGCAGCTTCTCCTTCCTGGTGGAACTCTTTATGAGACAGGCAAGAATCTTACAGAACTGTTTTAGTTGAGTAACTGTGTAACTTTCCAGTTTCCCTAACTCAAAAACACCTCCAGCTGGTGCATCTCCAGATTGAGACATGATGGGCAAATTAAAAGTTCAAAGTTCCAAGGCAGAAAAAAGAGTTTCCAATGAAAAGTTCAAGAATCATTAAAACGATCACCAAAAATATGGAAGCAGGAAAAAAGTCCAAAAAGAGAAAAATCAAAAACAAGTAGTATGTGGTCACGTAATGGTCTGCACTGAAAACAGTAGTGTACACTTAATCATTATGACCTCGGCGGTCGGCGTTAATATGGAGGAAAGTACTGCCAACAGGCTGGTCGTACTTTTCTCCATATTATGGCATTGGCGGCTTGGCTGAAGCCAAACAGCCAATGTACCACACTGACCGCCACAGTGGTAACGACCACCGGCTGGAGGCTTCACTCTCACTTGCCCACCTGTGGGATCACGACCCCGCCATCTGCCATGGTTTTCGTGGGATCCTTACCGCCACAGAAACCATGGTGGTTGGCACTATCAGTGACAGGGGTCTTCCCCGCCCCCTCCCCAGGTTTTCCCCCAAGGCCCCTTTCCTATCCAGACCCCCCTTCATACACGCCACTCCCTACACACACACCTCCATGGACACATACACCCATTCCAACATTCATCCATGCACTCACACACACTGACATACATACACGCAGATACACATTCAGACAACTCGACATACACCCACTCACACCACCAAACATGCACACACATACAATATGCAACACACACCTGCATACATGCATGCACAGACATACACAAACACCCCCACACACACACAACACCCCCTCCCCTGTATGAGCACCCGACTTACCTGTAGTCAGGGGGTCATCCGGTAGGAGACGGACGGGCCCTGCTGCCAGCAGCAGCGTCCACCAGCAGAACACTGCCAGGCAGTATTATTCTCATAATACAGCTGGCGGCGGTCTACTGATGTGGCACTGCTGCTGGCAGTAGCGCTACCTTACCGTCATCTGCCGGCATGACCACAGATGGATTTCCGCCATCCTTCTGGCTCCTCCACAGGTCCAGGATGTTCCAAGGAGGGTGTTGGGGATGCCATATTTATGCCTGGCAGAAGCTTGTGGGTAGGGGAGACTCCTGACAACTCAACCAAAACCAAGATGCAGAAACCCTCCTCCCCTTGTGCAGAGCCTATGTGCCTACCCAGAGGTGTAGTTGAGTTGTGTTTCTAGCTGGCTCCTGGCCTGAGATAGCAAAATTTATATTTCATATTGGTTCCCAGTGCATCACTGTAAGCCAGCCCACCTTCCAACAGTGAAAACAGCACTCAGACGCTAGTCACTGTAAGGATAAAACACTGCCGTCCTGGGACTTTACCAAAAAGACCGAGCATGACATTCAGAAAGATAGGAGTAGTGAGCACCCAGCCAACTGCAGCGCATAGAAATACCTATATTTTTAAAAGGCTCTTATCAGCCCAGGTTCACAGATAGTCTGAAAGAACCACTTACATAAAAGATTGTAGCAAAGTTTGATGTGATTTGATCGCCATGCAATGCAATTCACTGAGGCTAATTATGAATTTATATTCTGGAAATCTCACAATGTGTATGTTACTTTGGCATTCGGCCTACTGATTGTAGTGTCCTCACATGTTTATTTCCCTCTTTGTCATCTTATCTTTTGAGTGACCTTGTTCTTAACTTTTCTTTTTCTTTTCAGATTGGTTTATAGTTCGCACTGTGTATGAACTAATTGAAATACTTGCAACATTTGCGGATCAAGTATATGTTTATCATAAGCAAATTAGGTCTAATGCGTCTGGTTTATGATGTTAAGTAAATATAAAATCAAGTTAAAAAAATCTTGGTTTAGGATGCAGCTTTCCCTAGTGATTAGCCAGGTCAAGTCTAGCATCACACAGATCTTGTCATTTTAGATGGAGAAGATGGTCAACAATCTCTCATGTGTACTGATAGGAAAGGTCAAAATACTATTGCATGACGCCTTTAAGTTTCTTTGGTATTACAGCATGTGCCAGAGAATCATGACAGTTACAGGTTCAATTACTGCTTCTGTACACAATTCTTCGAACAAATGAGAATATCTTAGTATTTACACGTCAATGTGGCTGAAATCTAATTATACTCAATTCAATCCTGAGAACATACCCATTTAGGCGACCAGGAGTATGTCAGGAAATAATCAGTTTTCTATTTTACTCTATCCTTCTGCCTCAAAACTCATATAACTTAAGACTCCTGTTTGTGATTTTAACTTGATAAAACGATCCTTCCAACGTGGCATCCGTGTCTTCTACTGACATCTCACCTTTCCTATTACTGCACCATTCAGCTTAATGCTTTCCAAATAATCCATTGGATAAAAATGGTATTCTTCAATAGCAACCTTGCTGGATATCTGGTCTTCTTAATGTTTCTTACAGTTGTACTGCTTGTAATAATTCACAATAAATACGTTGGGCAGCTTTATTCCAAATCAGGAAAGATTCTAATATGTTTACCGTATGTGCTCAAGCTGCAATGTAGTCTTTCTAACTGACCTTTCACCTTCTGTCAGTATCACTTTTATCATTTGCTCATTTAATACCAGCCCCACCTGCGTCTCCAACTAACCATAAATCCAGCTGCATTTGGTCTTTTCAACATCTTTTTCTGCATGCCCTGCTCAACTCTTCAGTTGCAGAAAATACTGAAATATTGGAACCAGCAAGATAAGAGACACTGTCACATCCGAAGAGTAACCACACAGTATACAGAGCCTACCTTCCCCAGGGCGGTGAGAACATTTTCCACACTCTCCCCTGTAATGTGGGCCATTATGTCAGGAAATGCTCTTCTCTATGACAGTAGTTGACTGTTGATTGAAATGGATATCCAGTTTCTCCAAACACACCTTAAACTTAGACAACCTCCTACTCCTTACTACACTCCTTAACTCTAAAACAGGGCAGTTATTTTTCATAATTGAAGTTCACTTCACAAGGTGCATTTATATAGATGTTTTTCTCATTTGGTTCACTTCAGGGCAGTCTCCTCTGGTGACATGAAATAAACAGGAGGTTGAGGTACTTTCTATTATGCTTTATGCATCAAGAAGATAACATATCCTGAGGAAAAAGCACTATGAACTCTTAATAGAGGTGTGTGCAGAATAAAATGCTATAAAACGCAGTAATGTACATTAGTGACAATATGCACAGTGGGAATGCACAAAAGGTAGGCAGCGATAGTCAGAGCTGCCATTAACCAACTGGTACTCGAGCATTTACGCATAACTCCCCCAAAATGTTTTTTTCTGGTACCCAAAAGAACTTACTATTCATCTTATGAAAAAAACTCAGCTCCCAGCTCTACTGTAGATCAACAGGCCTATGTAAGAACAGCAACAGAAAGAACATGAAAAATAGTTTCATGTAAGCCAACATGAAAGCCTTAAGGCTGCATGCATTCACCGATGATATTAAAAGAGGGCAAACGTGAAGAGTTTGCAGCTGTTCAAAGAGTAGACAATTTTTACGACAAGCATTCTGCTGAAGCTTAGTTACCAACAAACTGAGTAGTGCATTTGGTTATCTCTTTGTTAACTGAAGTTTAGAGTATCCTTTTTGTTACTGAAGATGGTTCATGCCTGGAATTGTACAGGTTGTCTGTCAGTAGTGGCACAAACCAGTGAGAATTTCAATTAAAAGCGTAAGTAAACTCTGAAAAAAACATAGCATTTACCAGTGACAGATCCACACTCATCACTGCAGACGTGAGCTACAGTCTAACAGGACAAATTATTGCGTTCTCACACTCCGCACTGTAATTTGACACTGTCGGTGGACATAGATGAGGCCCCAGGGATGAAGTTTAAGATGCTTTGCTGGAAACCTATACCAAATGTTTTTTAAGGACGGCTAGCCATAAGGCCCACCGACAAACACTCAACAGATATATACATTACACACAGTTACCTTTCTCACTTGGCACCTTTGACACTAAAACACTCCACTCATCCACACTCCACACATCCACTCATTGGTTTGAAAATGTAAACCAATGAGTGGATGATGCCCTAACCCGCTGGGTGCATCTCTTTAACCGTTCTGGACGGAACAGGGCGTTTCTGAACGAGTCAGAAAACAGCTGAGTGGGACACATTTCGGAGGAAGCTACAGTCTTCGAAGGGTAAACAGGAAACATTTGGTTGGATTCATCTCCTGAATTATATTTTGATGACAGTCGGTTTGAAGTGACATGTTATTGGCTGGTGAGGTATTTTTATTTGGTGTTTTAACATTCTTTTTGCAAGACTTTTTTAGATTTAGTATATTTGTTGAAATACTTCTTTGGATAACTGAGCATGAGTGGCTCTCAAAAAAAGACAATTGTGGGTTTCATCTAGTTGGGTACTGCTAAAGCTAATATTTCTTCTTATTGAAACTCCACTTCTCCCACCTTATTCATTAATGTTTCTACCAGTCACGCTTGTTGTTTTATATGTAGACTAGAGGGTTCGTCTTTTCCTCAGAAGAACAGGGAAATTGGGGACAAAATAGGAATATCAATCCATTAAGGATCAGATGAGAGCTGTGCTCAATCAGCAGTATACCAACCTGCATGAATTGCATGAACTTCATTGCTAATTGAAAGAACGGTCTTACACAAGTGCAGGATAGCATGGTGTTTTGTAAGGATTCATGTACAAAGCCTCATACTAATGCAACAGAGTGCCTGATTTAGATATTAGTGGATGAGTTACTCTGTCATAATGGTGACGGATATCCCGTTCGCCAAAATCCAAATTCCATTATATCCTATGGGTTTTAGATTTTGCTGGACACGGATATCCGTCACCAAAGTGACGGAGTAACTCATCTTTCAATATTTATTCAAGCCCAGAGTCTTGAGAACTGTACTCTGGATTGGAAGGCTGCTTACCTTTCAAATTGCCTTCTTTAGCACAGCTTCAATCAGACTGCTTTGTCCAGGAAGGGGGCTCAAACTCGCCTGCAAGCAGTCAAGCCTCGCAGAATAAATGGTAATACATTATAAAAAATATTTTTTTAAAAACCACTTACCTTGCTCCTCAACGTGCCGCTCCGCTCCTCCGTCTCACTGCAGGCACAGGCTCCCAGTCTGCGGCCTATCCTGACGCTGCTCAGAGCAACGTCAGGATTGGCTGGGAGCACCCAGCCAGGCACTCGCAGGCAGACTGGGAGCCTGTGCAGACTCTCTACAGCCAGGCAACTGTGGTGATGGGCTAGAGAGACCCTTCTAGATACATATATATCTTAATGGCAATAGCATGTAGGCAGTTAAAGTTAAGACCTTTTTCCACAGGAAAAATATTTTTTTTGCCTATAATTTTAGGACTGTATGACGAATCTTCAAGAAATTTTCAAAACTTGTTTGCCACTCGCTTTTGCTGTTTTTTGGAAACTTTGAGGGTGATTCGCCAAGTGGCGGCCGAGAAAAAGGGGGGGGGTCCCAAAACATGTTTTCCCCATGCAGTTTCCCAAAGGGATTTTAGATGCAACTACAGCCTGAATTGCTGGACGGAATTACACCAAATTTCACAGGGAGCTAGATCTTGGTCAAGAAAACGTCCTTTGCGTAAGTTGGTGTAAATCTGTTCAGTAGTTTCTGAGTTATTAAAGGAAAAAAATATAGGGCCACATGTACAAAACTATTTAAGGGTTGCAAATGGTCTGATTTGCAGAATCGGACTGTTTGAGACAGCTACAAACTGTTTTGGTATGTACCAATGTGAAATTGTGATTTGTATTTTGACTTTGCAATTCGTTATGAGGAAAGGCCGTGTTTAGAGTGTTCCTTCATAATACTGAAATTCAGAGGTATGTATGAGTTTTTTGCGACCAAAATATGGTTGCAAAGCATTCTCCAGTTACCACCAATTTCATATTAGTGGTAACCCACTCTCACATGGAAAGGGGTCCTCAAGGTACCCCTTCATCTCTGTGAATGCTTGTAAAAGCATATTTTAGGAGCAGGTAGTGGGCCCAGGGACCACACACCTCATTTATCTCTCTTCCTTAGATTAAATTAGCTCATCTGTCTTTACATCAGTTCTCTATTTCTCACAACCCACCCCTTCATTATTTGTTTACTTCTTTTTCCTTTTCCTCACTACTGTCGATACCTTACTACCTTACTCCTTTTTCACTACCTCTTTGGCCCTTATTTCTTTCTGAACCACTTTCTTAATTTCATTTTGCACACTCTGTCTCACAGTTGTCTCTGTAGCGGACCCTTTCTCTTTCTCTATCTCTGTATCAATCTCTCCTACCAGTGCTTCACCATTGTCACTCAACTTTGTCTTGTTTCTTCCTACATCTCATTTCACTTTCTACCCTTCATCCTGCTCTACCTGTCTGTCTTTCTGCTCTTTTTACTGGCCCAGTCTTTCTATACCTCTACTTACCTCATTATTTTCTCTCTACTTTGCATCCCTCTATATTTTTGTCAGTACCTTGTCTGTTTAACTCTGACATTCTCTGCCTTTATCTCTCTCTCTAACTTACCTCTCTTTGTATTTTACCTCTCGCCTCAACCTCACTACTCCATGATGTACCATGCATACTCCTTCTCTTCCAATTTCCTTCTACCTATTGCTAGACCTCTCTACCCCTCTCTATCACCTTAACGATCTCAGTAACTCTCTTCCCCCCACCTCTTTCTAATTCTATGTATTTTTCTTTATGGCTACCACCCCTTTCTCTTCTTATCTTATTGCAGTGTTTTTTACAATGAAGAATAATTTATCTGATGAGAAACAGGTACTCTTTTGCCAAGTAACTTACAGAGTTGAGCCAACGGATTAAGGATCAAGCCTCAACCGACTCTCCCAGAATCTAGTCATCTTTTCATTCCAAACTCCAAACAGCAATATGCAAACCTACAGACACTAAAGATTTCATGATGTAAACAACATGTCATAACATTGTGCCCTTTTTATTAAAAAAAAACAAAGAACAACATCGCCAAAACTACCCATCTAATAAACTAAACTCCAAAGTACTAAATAAAAGCAGAGTACACATTGAACCCTTACTCTACTAAAGCCTATGCACTACTTCCTAGGCTTTGTTCAATTACTTTCCTATCTCTTTTGACATAATCGTTTGAAGATATCTCTCAGCATTCTTTATCAATAATGACTAGATCACCAAAACAAACCACTTTTTCCACAAAACCAGGTTTGCAAATGTGAATCAGATGCTCCTATTAACAACTCAATCTGAGTAACTCTCTTTCATCAAAAGTGACTCTTTGTATAACCTGCACCTGTTGATCCCTTTCTATAACAGTCATCAAAACATCCAAGGATACATTCTCCATGCAGTACAGGCTTTGGATGAAGGTCTCTTTACTCTTAGTAGTTTAAACAGCGAAACTTTTGTCACAGGTTAAGGAGATGTACACTAGCATCTGAGCATAAACCTCACAGCTTCCTCAGTGGAACATTGATTATTCTTGGCCCACCAACCACATTCAGATAAGACCCTGTTCATCCGTTGTACCAACCCTTTAGTTTGGGGATGACATAATTAACTTTTCAAATATTTCATCACAAAACACTCAAGAAAGTTTCCATATCTGTGTCTATAAATTGCACTCCATTTTCTGAAATAATAACTTTAGGATACCCAGCTCTAGACAACACATTCCTCAACAATGTTTCTGGAACTAGGTTCGGACACAAATCTAACCAGAGGCATTTTGCTTTAATAGTCCATCGGAGATGAGAGTGGAAGAGGCTTATCATACCTATACCAAACTTATTCTAAGGCCTAGACTGAAATTCTACCGGAAGAAGAGGAGGTGTTCTGACATTGAAATGCTTCTCTGAACTACTACATACTACATATTCCGTAACCACATCTGCTATATTCTTATCTATAGCTGGCCACAAAAATATCACCTAAACTCTTTTATAGTAATAGTGGTGATGCCATCTTATATGATAATCTAAAGATAAAGTGCTCACACAGGATTGGAGTGATGGTTTCCTCAAGAATGTAAGAGGAAATATGCCTGTTCAATAGATTGCTTGGAGATCAAATGGCATAATCAATGGAATAGGACTTTTTGAGACAGGTTACAAGTTATAACCTATTAAGGTTTATTAAACGTTTTTGGTTCATAACTAAAGGAAAAATATTGTTGAACTCATATCAGTGAAAAAAAAAGTATAGTGGATTAGCCTAAATTCAGGTAAATTCAGTAGTCAGATTAAGAATTTAAGATAATAAATTCAGCAACAGAGTTGACATAAGATCTTACCCAATAGAGTGCAATAAATCAATATGAGTCTGGTCTCTAAAATTCAGGACAACTGGCTCACCTGAAAAATGATCCCTCTTTTATAGGAAAATGGACATCAAAAATCACACAGTCAGCATGGCCTGAGGAAAATGGCACAGAAAATCATATGCAGGATAAAATGCAACAATAGTCTACCTCATCCCCTGAATGAATCATAATTAGTCCTACTTTGACCTAATGTAATCAGATGTAACAGTAAAAATCTACTTACACATAATACAATGACAGAATTATGAAATGAGTGGGCTCTCTGAGATGCAAGGAAGCAAGGACGAAAGAACCCTGAACAATAACATTTTAAAAGAAAGCTTCTTCTAGAGCTTATTAGGTAGAATCACAAAACATATTGGCCCTCATTACGACCCTGGCAGTTGGTGATAAAGTGGCAGTACTACCACCAACATGCTGGCAGTAACTACCACCAAATTATGGCCATGGCGGAAAGATCTCCGAAAGACAGGCAATGTACTACACCGACCGCCAGGGTTCAAACAACAGGCACCAATGCAGTAGCCGCCTGCAGCCATGCGGAAGTCAAAGTTCCGCTTACCATATCATGACTACACAATCCGCCACCCTTTCCGGGGTGGTACCAACAACATAAAAAGCCTGGCGGAAACACTCTACAGAAGTGAAAGGACTCACCATTGGAGACACAGGGAAGATCCACGCTGCCATGGAAGCAGAACTGCAAGTGTTCCCGTTGATATTCGACGTTCTGCTCCACCACCAAAGCCGGCGAAGACGACGACTGTGAGTACATCCGCCTAGCACACAAGGGAGGGGGAAAGGAAAATGAGAGTGACACACACACACACCATACACACCCCAGACACACACACTATACAAACAACCAGCTGCCCAAGAAAACAAGTTAATCCCCGTAAATTGGCTGAATAATGCAAGGACAACAGGAACTTATTAAAGTGATTGTAATAAGATCAACACAGTATAAATAATAATTTTGCCAATGCTACAGATATGTACAAATGTACAAAAAAAGGGACACTGCCCAGGCCTCAATTCGCGTGGGCCACTTGGTACATGGATCAATACGGAGAGAACACTGCAGAGGCATCAGTTGGCAAATAGGCAGGCACCTCAGAGGGAGGGGGGGGGTTCCTCAGCTGGAGGCAGAAACAAGACCCCTGGTTCTGGAGGGGGAAACATGCCCTATGCTTTGTCCTGGGGAGTGACAGGCCACAGTCTCTCGAGTGGGTGTCTTCCTGTCAGCGAGACCAAATCCTCAGGGTACACGCATTGTTGCCAATAGGCCCTCCTCCTGGCAGCTCCAACTCTACAAGCCTTAACAACGCAGAGTCTTAGAGTGGCCAAGTGTGGGGTATGGAGTTAAGGAAGGGTACAGCGGGGAAAGAGAACTGCGGATACAAGAATCACAGATACTACAGAGAAATACCAATCACAGAGCTCTTCGGAATCTGTCAACAAAAAATCCAGCAGTCACTTGGAACAATAGTAAATCATAGCCCCTTTCATAAGTTTCAAGAAATGAAAGGTTAACACAGTATTCACTCAATGAAATGTTACTTCACATTTCAAAAACTTTCCAAGATACGCAATTTCAGTTTGTGTCCGTACTTTGCATTAACCATAATCAAATATTCCCTTGAGTTCAAATCATTGCATTAGCATTTATTCATAACCATTTAAACCTCTTCTGGGTAACCGCGCTTACACAATGTATCTCTGTCGCAACCGAGCGACTCCACAAGTAAGCAGCTGAAGTTGAAAAGTGACCGCGAGAAAGCGGTAACCCTGCAACAGCAAAACTTTCACTTAGTTTGTTATTAGTCTAAATATTTACAACTGACTGCCAAGGATTACTACTTTCTTTAAATAAAGAATATCAACCTTTAAACAGTTTCATCAAATAAGAAAACGGATGATGGAAGCTAGAAACCACGATCCGTCTTGCCGCCCTGAGTGTCAGCTACTCGCTGATTCAGATGCCTCAACACGGGGAAATCCTGCAGGAACATGGAAACACCCGACTTCAAAACAGGAAGCTCCGGTCCTCACGAGATCCTCAGAATAGTGAGCAGTGAGAACTGGGCGGGGTCACTTAAATAGACTTGTGCCCCGCCCCATGTGCCACACCCAAAGTGCCACGCCCAAAGTGACCAGCCCAAGATGGCTGTTATAAAGATACTTGTCACCAATGCCATGAATAAAAGATAATGCACATATAACGCACTGCAGCAGCTACTGGATTCTGCAAATGGCAGTTTCTGGACTAAGACTGTGTGGTAGAAACAGTAATGCACAGATTCTGGCATCAGGCAGGCCTTAGAGCGCGCGCGCAGCCATGGTGTTGACATTTCCCCACTGGTTCTGGAGGGTCAGCATGCCCTGTGCTTTGTCCTGGGGAGTGATAGGCCACAGTCTCTCGAGTGGGTGTCTTCCCCACTGGTTGTGGAGGGGGCAAGATGCCCTGTGCTTGGTCCTGGGGAGTGATAGGCCACAGTCTCTCAAGTGGGTGTCTTCCCCACTGCTCTGGAGGGGACAGGCCGCACAGCACCCCATGGAGGCAGGATCACATTGCATGACTGCTGCACTGTGGTGGTGGTGGTAGTGGGAGGCTCCTGCACAGCCCCTGCACCCTCCAATGGCTGTACTGAGTAGGTGGTGGTGGTGGTAGTGTGAGGCTCCTGCACAGCCCCTGCACCCTCTGAAGGCTGCACTCTGCTGGTGGTGGTAGTGGGAGGCTCCTGCACAGCCCCTGCACCCTCCGATGTCTGCACACATGGTGGGGGCTCTGTGACAGCTGCTGGTGTAGGCTCCTTCCCCTTCTTGCCTGCTGGTGCAGGCTCCTTCCCCTTTCGGATGGCAGGGGCAGGCTCTTTCCCCTTCTTGCCTGCTGGAGCAGGCTCCTTCCCCTTTCAGATGGCAGGTGCAGGCTCCTTCCCCTTCTTGCCTGCTGGTGCAGGCTCCTTCCCCTTTCGAATGGCAGGTGCAGGCTTCTTCTCCTTCAGTATCTGTGGCCTGGAATCCTTTCCACCAAGAGTAGGTGCGGATGGAACTGGGCCAGTGGACTGTGTGGCTGGGGTGGTTGGCTAGTTTCTTGATACCCTGGTCATATGTGTAGGACGGGGAGAGGGGTAGGGAAGAGGGCAATGGTGGAACGGAGCACTTTTTCAGGGACATTGGGGCGGGAAGAGGGAGAAGTAATGGGAGTGGAGGATGGGGAGTGGTTGTTGGAGGTTTCTGCTGGATTTGGGTGCAGGTGCATGGGCTGGATGCTGTTGTGAGGTGGAAGGCTGTTGGATGTCTGAGTGCTTGTGTTTGTGTACTTTAGGAGGGGGGGTGAGACAGACACTGTGGGAGAGGACACAGGGGACGTGTGCATGGATGTTGTGGAGGTGTCTGCCAGTGAGGTGTGTGTTCTGCTTGGTGTGGTGATGGTGCAGATAGTGGATGATGATGTAGTGCATGCAGGTGTGAGTGTGAACCTAACTAGGTGGAAAGAGGAGGAAGAAGAGGGGGAGACAGTGGAAATAGTGGATGTTTTTGTGTCTGCAACTGGATGGTGTTTGTGTGAGGGCCTGTGGGATGAAGTGTGTTGCTTGTGTTTGCCTGTGACACTCTTGGGTATTGTCCTGTGTGCATGCTCGTCTGGCTGCATGCTTTGGCTGGGTTGGGGTTGAGGAGAATGTGACTGAAGTTGGAGGGGGGACCTTAGAAACAGGGACAATGGCTGCCATCAGAGAGGAGGCCACAGCCTGGATCGATCCCTGTTGGGCTGCCAATCCACTGTGAATGCCCTCCAAAAATGCATTAAACTGTTGCATCTGGGCTGCCAGCCCCTGGATGGCATTCACAATGTTTGACTGCCCTACAGAGATGGATCTCAGGAGGTCAATAGCCTCCTCACTGAGGGCAGCAGGGCTAACTGGGGCAGAGCCTGAGGTGCCTGCGGCGAAGGAGATGCCCACCTTCCTGGGTGAGCGGTGTATTGCTACATACACTACGTGCATGCGGCAGCACTACGTGCAAGGTAAACAGTGGTGCAGAGTGTGGACCATTGGCCTCTGCTTTCATTGGCCTTCGCTTCCATTTTGGTTCACGACTCCATTTTGTCGAGTCTGGTTCGGTGCGTAAGGCACTGTTCTGTGTTTTTCCACAAGCTTCGGCAAGCTGAAGGGTGGGGTGTTTTTCTGCTCAACTTCGCTCCATCTGCCTGGTACGAAGGGCGCTATTTACATTCCACGAGCTATCAGTTAGAACAACAGGGGGATGCGCCTGTACACAAGGAGGAATGCAGGCTTCACCTTGGAGTCCTCTCCTGGGAACTTGGCCCGTTCTGAGGAGACGTCTCGAAGGGTGAACAAGGTACCGCCGATTGCACAATTTGTAAAGGAGGGGGTCTTTTTCTAGAAAAGACTCCTGGGCGTTAGTAAATACTATAAAAGTTGGGGGCCTGGATGGGCTGGTTTAGGAACTCTCTTCTGGGTTGGACGCAACGCCAGGAGGACTGATTGTCCCGAACAGAGGCTCCCTGTGTCAGCTGATTTGGGTTCCCCAGCTTTGTGTACGGCGGAGGGATGCAGACGCTCTTTTCGGTGAAGCTTTTCAATGTATTAAGTGTATTGTGTGTGCGCGCGTAATATGCACTTATTCTTGCAGTCATTTTCATGCTATTGAGCATTGAAGTATATTGTGTGTGCGCGCGTAATATGCACTTATTCTTGCAGTCATTTTCATGCTATTGAGCATTGAGGTATATTGTGTGTGCTTGTATTATATGCACTTACTCTTGCAATTATTCACAGAGTGCTTATATCTTTATCATTATTCTCATGTTATTCTCCTGATGTATATATATATATATATTAGTGTGGTTTAGTTTTGCTAGCTGAGAACTTGCCCCTTAAATAAACTTGATTATTCTACTTACGAAGGTGTTTGAGAGTGATTGCTTTACATTGTGCCTTAAAATATCCTGAAGTGCATAGTTTTGATATTCTGAAGGGTAAAGCAGCACAAATTGGCGTAGTCGTTTGCAGGATTCAAAAAAAAAAAAAGGGAAAATGCTTAATAAGATCAAAGCGAGCTCAAAAGCAGGTTCTCATGTAGCAAATCCAGACATAGAAATACTGGGGTGGGAAACCACTCCATATAAACTTTTAGCTCAGGAATGGTCACGTTGTGCTGGTTTGTGTGAAAATTGGAATGCGTGTATGTTAAATGTGGAACCTGAAGACCTTCTCATATGTCTACGGAAAGTTTCAATTGACAAGGGAAGGGAGGTTTGTGCGTTGGGGAGGCGAGGCTGGATCTTGCTTTCTGCGTACTGAAAGTTGTATGAAAAATGTTTACAGTTACAAAAAGACCACGAGCAGCTGGAGAAGGAGTTAGTGGAAGCCCGAAATTCCTCTACCATGCTAGCTTGTCAAAATAAATTATTAAGTGATAAGTTGGAAATGTACCAACTGGTTGCAGAGAGAACGGCTGTTAGCGTAGCTAAATATAAACACAAGAAACGAAGAGGGAAAGTTAATAAAAAGAAGGTGCATTTAGCTATCTCTCAGGCAGGATTAGCCTTTGACCCTGAATTTTGGGATGGAAACATCTGGGATACATCTGATTTTTCAGATGGGTCCGGGGGCGATGACTGCCAAGATGTTAGACAGGAGAAGACAGAGCGCAGGAATGTTGTCCGTGCGCAGCCCATATATCGGCGAAAGTTACAGCATAGCCCAGCTAATCCTGGAGGGGTGATGTTGGATGCCCTGGAGGATTATACACAGCAAGAACTAAGTGATGTGATAGACAGATTTTGACAGAGGTCTGGGGAAACATTGCTTACGTGGTTGGTGCGGGTGCACGATATGGGGGGCCAGGGGGTCCAATTGGATCACGGCGACGCCCCGAGGCTTTGTATGTTAAGTACAGACCCGGTTATTCAAAATGAGTTTAGAACCTATCCAGGGAATGGTCCCATGACCAATTTGTTAGAGCTAGCGGCGCAAGGGTGTGCTCAGAAGTATCCGACAGAGTCAGACTGGCCGCCTAATGATAAACCTTGGTATACTTTGAGAGATGCAGTACAGAGATTGAAGGAAGAAGGGATGAAAACAGCTATCTTTATGGGTAATGCCCATGATTTGATGAATGGAATTTTAAGTGTGTCTGTGCGAAACCGGCTGATTAGGGCCGCTCCTCCTGCATATAAGCATGTCATCATGACTTTGTTAATTAATCAGACAGGTAACCCATTGTCTCAGGTGGTAGAAGCGGTGCGTGAGTTAAGTGATTTAGGAGAATGGGCTAAGCCAGAGAGGAATTCACGGTCTGAGAATCGTACTGATAACAACAGGGTGACAAGGCGAGACATGTTTCAGGCCTTGATGCGAGATGGGGTGACCAGGAATGAAATTGATGGGATAAGCACCAAGGACATGTGGGAAATGTACCGCAAACGCGGTTTGGATAAAAAGGAGGGGAGTAGGAAAGGGAACAAGAAGGATAACAAAGTGGTGAACCAGAGAAAGGCAGGAGGGGAGGAGCGTGAGAGTGAAAAGGGGGAGAGAGGGAGAAAACCCCACAGTAGAGAGAGATCCCCAGAGGACGGAAATTGGGAGGAGGAGCACCGAAGCGCAGAGGGAACCCGGAGCAGAGAGAGAGACCGGGAACTGACAGGGTCTGGGAAAACTCGAGGAAGAGAGTGGGAGAGGGAGCTGGTAAGCTCAGAGAGGTTGCGAAGCAGAGACAGGGAGGAGGAGTTCCCTGAGAATTACCGCAAACTGTATCCAGATTTAACTTGGGCAGACTCTGATGTGCGCAGAGTGAAAATAGATTAGGAAACAGGCCAAACTCCGGTGCAGGGATGGGCTCGCAAAGATAACAGACCTCATGTCAAAGTAGAAATTTATTGGAAACGTGGAAATGTTCAAAAAGTTCGAGCCCTCGTTGACACCGGAGCGGAGGCCACTTTGATTCATGGCAATCCAAGAAAATTCAGGGGACAGTACTTCACCATTACGGGATTGGGCGGAAAAGAAACCCCGGCAGTGCAGATAGTGGTTCCCATGAAAATAGGGGCACTTCCAAAGAGAGAATACACTGTCCTGATTGTGCCCATTCCCGAATACATTATTGGAATTGACATTTTGAAAGGGATGACCCTACATTTGGAAGATGGATGTTATCAATTTGGTTCCAAAAGATTTATATCAATAGCCGCCGCAAGGGTGGGGCTGTTGAAGATTCCTCCGGTAACACTTCCCCAAGCTACTAAAGTGATTCAAATGAAACAGTACAGAATACCGGGAGGACATGAGGAGATTAGCCAGACTATACATGATTTACTAGAGGCCGGGGTAATAGTTCCCATCACCACTGCGTGGAATAATGCCCTCTGGCCTGTTCGTAAAAGTGATAACAGTTGGAGGATTTGCATTGATTATCGCCAATTGAATAAACATACACCTCCTCTGACTGCAGCGGTCCCAGACACCATTACCTTGATTGAGAACATACAGAAACACAGTGGGACTTGGTATGCAACCATTGACATTGCCAATGCCTTCTTTACGATACCAATAGCTACTGAGAGCCAGCCTCAGCTGGCATTCCAATGGGCGGGGCGTCAGTACACCTTCTGTAGATTACCCATGGGGTATTTACATAGCCCCACTATCTGCCACCGGCTGGTGGCAGAGCATCTGGATGAAGTACCAGTGGTTCCTGGAGTGCAAATTTCCCACTATATAGATGACGTGATGATGCAGGGAGAGACGCAAGAACAGGTGCAAATTCAGCTAGACAGGGTGGTGGAACATTTGCAGAATCAAGGGTGGGAGATTAACCCCGAGAAAGTGCAGGGACCGTCTCAGAGCGTGACATTTTTGGGCATTCAGTGGAATCAGGGACACAGAGAAGTGTTGCCAAAAGTGAAACAAAAGATTAAGGAATTCGCAGTACCGCGAAATCGGAAGGAAGCCCAGAGTTTTATTGGACTATTCGGGTATTGGAGACAACATATACCCCATTTGTCTCAGATTTTGGCCCCATTGTACAAAGTTACACGAAAGAAAAATGCGTTTGAATGGGGAGAGCAGGAGCAGCGCGCGTTTGAATTGGCGAAAGACGCCATTCAGCATGCTTTGGATTTGTGGCCGATTCGAGAGGGAGACATTGAGTTGAATGTGACAGTCCAGGGGCAGTATGCCAATTGGAGTTTATGGCAAAAACAAGGAAGAAAGAGGGTGCCCCTGGGATTTTGGACAAAGAAGTTACCTGAGGCAGGAGAGCGGTATACTCCCTTTGAGAAGCAGCTGCTGGCCTGCTATTGGGCCCTGGTTGATACTGAGCAAATTACACTGGGACACAATGTGATATTAAGGCCTGAAATTCCCATCATGCAGTGGGTGATGAGTTCCCCAAAAACTCATAGAATTGGACATGCGCAAGAAGCCAGCATTATAAAATGGAAATGGTATGTCCAGGACAGGGCACGAGCGGGTCCAAAAGGGACCGCCGTTTTGCATGAGCAGGTAGCGCAGGCTCCAGTGGAGAATTCCGAAATGTTGCATGATGTACCTTCAGTGTGTGAATCCCCAGTAGGGTGGGGCCAGCCGTTCGCAGACTTGTCTGCAGATGACAAAAAACATGTGTGGTTCACAGATGGTTCAGCAAAATATGTTGGAGCGAAAAGGCACTGGAAGGCAGTGTCCTATAATCCTGTTACCAAGAAGCTTTTGACAACTACAGGACAGGGAAAAAGTAGCCAGTATGCAGAGCTTTATGCCGTGTATCAGGCTTTAAAACAGGAGCTACCCGGAAAATGTCACATTTATACAGATTCCTGGTCTACCGCCAATGGGTTAGCTACTTGGCTTCCCACGTGGCATGCACATCAGTACAAAATCCATAACAAAGAGGTATGGGGGAAGGAGTTATGGCAGGAGATCTGGGAAATGTTACCTCAAAGCACCGTGACTGTCTATCATGTGGACGCTCACTGTCCAACTGATTCATTAGACCGATGGTTCAATTGTCTTGCAGACGATCGAGCCAAGATTCAAGAGGCTGAAGTGGAGGCGCAGAGTTCTGATTTGGTGGGAATGGCTAAATGGGCACACCAGAAATGCGGACATCTTGGAAAAAAGGCTACTCACAGGTGGGCTGAGATTAGAGGGATGCATCTTCCCCTAGATTTGATTAAAACAGCGATCATTGAATGTCCCATTTGTCAGCATGCACAGCACAGACCAGTCCCACAGGTGGTGAGAGGCCAGCTAGGTAGAGGTAAATTGCCAGGACAGATTTGGCAGATTGATTACATTGGACCAATGCCAGTGAGCAGAGGGTGTCAGTATGCCTGCACTGTGGTAGACACTTACTCTGGTTATCTCATAGCCTTTCCCTGCAAGCGCGCAACTCAGCAGAGCACCCTGAAAACACTAGATCTGTTGATTCTGTACTATGGAGTGCCACTCCAGATTCAAAGTGATAACGCCAGCCACTTCAAGGGCAGACTAGTGCAGGACTATTGTGCACAACGTAATATTGAGTGGATTTTTCACATACCTTACTACCCACAAGCAGCGGGACTGATTGAGAGAATGAATGGGTTGCTGAAAGAACAATTGCGTAAACTGAATGATGGGACACTGAAGGGGTGGAGGGATAATTTGTATGATGCTTTGCAAATTTTGAACAACCGACCCCTTACAAATGCTGAGACACCTCTCATGAGAATGCTCACACCTGCTTTACAGATTAATCCGTTTACAACGAGCAATACCATTGTGTATTGGGAAACAGCTCCAGGAGCTTTGGCCCCATATCGAGCTACACCAGAATCTGCAGGACTTGACTTACATGCTTTACACATGCATCGATTGAAACCTAGAGACATCACTCTGATTGAAACTGGGGTGGGAATTCAGATTCCCCCTGAGCATTACGGTCTGATCACCCCTCGATCTGGGCTTGCCTTGAGGGGCATCCAAGTTTTAGGAGGCGTGATAGATGCAGACTACCAAGGCGAGTTGAAAGTCATTCTCTTGAACAGTGGTGACACAGACCTAGTGGTGCAACTGGTGATCGCGTTGCCCAAATTGTCATCATGCCGGTTTATGGAGGTGTTGTTAAGAAGGGGAGCGCCCTAGCTCTTCTCACTGTGAGAGGCAAAGGAGGGTTCGGATCTACTGACAAGAACCCAGGGGCCAAAGTGTGGATTGAATCCCCAAATAACCCTCCTCAACCCGCTGATGTCATCGCCACTGGACCAGACAATGTCCTGGTAGTAATGCGACCTGGTCAAGACAAATGGGAACATGTTCCCGCTGACAAATGCTATCTGCGAGAATGATAATACGTGTTTTGTCCTTTATTCTTTTCAGATCATCCTGTGGAGTGCCTGTGCCATGAGTGTGGTGTATGGAGCCCGTTCGGGAGACTCCACCGGGGAGCGGGAGGGGCTCATAGCCCAAAAATTCAACTGTCAGCCGCAGATGCCAACGCTGCTGCATCAACCGAACAATGTTTGGATTCATCTAGCGCAGGAAGTGCTGAATATATCTCACTTCTGTATGAGTAACATGCAAAGCGTTCAAGATTTGATTACCACTTGTCTAGTGGCAGTGCCCACTCCTGCTGCTGTATTATTACACATCTTTAACAATACAAACCAGGATGGAATGGTGGATGTGAGTGACGTTCGCTCCCATCTGTCACTCTATGAGTACTGCCGTCATTGCCCGGAGGTGGGCAGGCGGTTGTGGAGGAACATGACATCTATACTCACGTTTAACATCTCAAATGGGGATGTGTGCTATTCATTGACCTGTGATCCTATGAAAATAGGTAAATGTGCTCAGCTCAAATTGGAGAAAAGAGACAAAAACTTAACTGCTGCACAACGGACGTTGTGCCACTCACGGACTGACCTAACCTGTTTGAATGTAAATAATTCAATGTTTTGCCAACATGTGGTACCTGCTGCCAGCCACATTCAAAATGTTAAGTTGCCTAAAGGTTGGCTCTTTTCTTGTGGTAATCTTTCTTTTACTTATATTCCAGCCAATCTAACCGGAGGGCCTTGTGCCTGGTCACGCTTAGGCTTTCTCATGTTTCCTATGGATACTGCTCTACACCCTCGCTATACCAGAGACACTATTCAATTACCTACGGACTGTGATTCTGAAATTTCATTGCTGTCCAAAACAGAATATGTTAGTTTAGCTAGTTCTATCGTAGGGGTGCCAGGACTTGCAGTATATAATACCAGAGTTATTAATAAACTTGCATGTTTAGTAGTCAAGAATATTAACTATACATCAGCTGCCTTAGCTGAGCTGTTATTAGATGTACAGGGAATTAGAAGAGCTGCTTTGCAGAATCGCGCTGCTATTGATTATTTACTGCTTAAACACAACCATGGCTGCAGTGATTTTGAAGGATTATGTTGCTTCAATTTATCCGACCACTCCATATCAATCAACTCCCACATAGAGGCCCTGCATAAGTTGGTGAAGGGGGTGCAGCAGGATGTTGACAAGGGGTGGTGGGATTGGGCTTTTGGATGGCTGCCTAATTTAGGCCAACTGCGTTATATCTTTGGTGTAATCATTATCATAACAGTTATTTTAATTTCATTATGTTGTTGTATTCAGTGTGTGCCTAACCTTCTATCTCAGTTTCGCCCAAGAGCATTGCCATTTCAGCTTATAGGATATACTTAGTTGTAAGTTGGCCAAATGGTCCAAGGGTGGAAATGTATTGCTACATACACTACGTGCATGCGGCAGCACTACGTGCAAGGTAAACAGTGGTGCAGAGTGTGGACCATTGGCCTCTGCTTTCATTGGCCTTCGCTTCCATTTTGGTTCACGACTCCATTTTGTCGAGTCTGGTTCGGTGCGTAAGGCACTGTTCTGTGTTTTTCCACAAGCTTCGGCAAGCTGAAGGGTGGGGTGTTTTTCTGCTCAACTTCGCTCCATCTGCCTGGTACGAAGGGCGCTATTTACATTCCACGAGCTATCAGTTAGAACAACAGGGGGATGCGCCTGTACACAAGGAGGAATGCAGGCTTCACCTTGGAGTCCTCTCCTGGGAACTTGGCCCGTTCTGAGGAGACGTCTCGAAGGGTGAACAAGGTACCGCCGATTGCACAATTTGTAAAGGAGGGGGTCTTTTTCTAGAAAAGACTCCTGGGCGTTAGTAAATACTATAAAAGTTGGGGGCCTGGATGGGCTGGTTTAGGAACTCTCTTCTGGGTTGGACGCAACGCCAGGAGGACTGATTGTCCCGAACAGAGGCTCCCTGTGTCAGCTGATTTGGGTTCCCCAGCTTTGTGTACGGCGGAGGGATGCAGACGCTCTTTTCGGTGAAGCTTTTCAATTTATTAAGTGTATTGTGTGTGCGCGCGTAATATGCACTTATTCTTGCAGTCATTTTCATGCTATTGAGCATTGAAGTATATTGTGTGTGCGCGCGTAATATGCACTTATTCTTGCAGTCATTTTCATGCTATTGAGCATTGAGGTATATTGTGTGTGCTTGTATTATATGCACTTACTCTTGCAATTATTCACAGAGTGCTTATATCTTTATCATTATTCTCATGTTATTCTCCTGATGTATATATATATATATATTAGTGTGGTTTAGTTTTGCTAGCTGAGAACTTGCCCCTTAAATAAACTTGATTATTCTACTTACGAAGGTGTTTGAGAGTGATTGCTTTACATTGTGCCTTAAAATATCCTGAAGTGCATAGTTTTGATATTCTGAAGGGTAAAGCAGCACAAGCGGGCACGGGCAACTCGCTGAGGGGCAGCTGGGAGGGTGGTGCTGCTATGGGATGGTGGCTGTACCTGTAGCTCGAGTGGTCACAGAAGTGTCTGCCACCAACAGGGAGCTTCCATCGGAGAAGGTATCTGAGTCTGTATTGTCCCCTCCAGTCTCCGTCGTGGTGCTCCCCTCACCCTCTGTTCAACTGGTGCCCTTACAGTCGGTGGACTCTGCCTCCATGGTCCTGTGGGATGCAGCTCCCTCTGTCGCCGGTGCCTCTGCTCCTCCACCAGATGATGTTTATGCACATAAGTACAGGATGACAAAATGAGAAAGGGGGGAGAGAGACAAAGGATACACTGGGTCAATGACTGCACCAACACCACCGTTGGCGTACACAGCACCCTCACACACAGGGAACAGGCCTATGCACTATGCTAGCCCCCAAGGCATGAGGAGGGGCACACACCACCAACTGCAGCACACCTGGGACCCATGCAGCCCTGGCCAGATGTGGATGCTAACAAGCTAGGTAGGCAGTATTATCCCATCAGAACCCTAGCCACCAGAGGACCTATGCTGCTATGTCTGGCCTGGTCTATGGGCACACAAGGACACACAACCACCACCCGGATACCACCCCACCAAGCGTAAGTTGGAATGATAGCCACTGTACTCACCCTCTTGTGGCTGCTGTGATGCTCTCAAGCGCCCATTCAGCTCTGGATAGGCCACCGCCAGTATGCAGACCATCAGGGGGGTCAGGGTTCAACAGGCACCCCTTCCTCGATGGGAGGCCATCCCCAGCTGGGCCTCTGATGTCTTCCATGCCCAGTGTCTCTGGTCCTCCCACTGTTTGCGACAGTGGGTGCTCTGCCTGCCAAAGACCCCCAGGGTCCACACATCCTTGGCAATGGCGCACCATATACCCTTCTTTTGATGGGCACTAACTGCAGAGGCAATACACACAGGAAAACACCATTAGACAAACAGTCCAGCCAGTTACACATATGGCCCACCATACCCATTTATAGCACTATTGGAACGCACATAGCCCAGCACTCAATGTGTACCCAGCCAGGAGGACATCCCTCCCCCCTTACACGGAGCCATCACACACACCTCCATACATGCATGCCACACGCATCATGTCTACAGTGTACTCACCTTTTGGTTTGGAGGCCCATACAGCAGTCTTTTCTAGGGTAGGACCCCATCCACCAGTCTCTCCAACCCCTCCGAAGTGAAGGCTGGGGCCTTTTCCCTGGTCACACGGGCCATGGTAGGTTCCAGACACAGGTCACAGCAGCCCATGCAGTGTACGTCCTCTCCTATGAAAGGTCAGGTAACAAGTGAGGAATCAGAGAGATATGGCGGTCACGTCTGCGGCGGTGCATACCGTCACCGCGGGTGTAGATCACCATTGGCCACTGTACCCCATCGGGCCCAATTTAAACCAATGAGGAATTGCACGGAGGTTCCCCACCACCTCCTGCCACGGCGCACAACGTCAGTGGAATTACCTCACTTCCACCTGTCCCCCCACAAAGGACAGGCAGACACCATTTCAAGGGGGGACAGCCCTATGGAATAATGCTGCATCACAGGAGAAATAGGCACATACTGGACAAATCACACTGACCCATTACATGTTTACAGAATGCATCCTACTGTTGTGGCTCCATGGTTCAGTTTGTGACAGCCTCCTCACTCTTTTGTCCCATAGATTCCTACGGCTGCAGATGAATAGGAGATGGAGACATACCCCCGTGTACAGACCCCTGGTGGACTTGGCTACATTGGAGGACAGGCACATAATACTCACCTATAGACTGGACAGGGCCGCAATCACAGAGCTGTGTGCTCAATTGGAACCTGACCTGATATCTGCTATCCCACTGGGATCCCCCCTCTTGTGCAAGTGCTATCTGTACTCCATTTCTTGGCAACTGGTTCTTTCCAAGTGACAGTGGGCTTGGCAGCAGGAATGTCACAGTCAATGTTCTCAATAGTGCTGACAAGAGTTTTGGCTGCCCTGATAAAACACGTGCAGCTACATTGCTTTCCCCTAGGTTGAGGATTTGGCCACAGTGAAGGCCGAGTTTTATGTAATCGGACAGATCCCTAATATAATTGGGGAAATTGATGGAACACATATTGCGTTTATCCCACCCCCTGCCAGAATGAACAGGTGTTCAGGAATCGTAAGAGTTTCCACTACATGAATGTGCAGATGGTGTGCTTGGCGGACCAGTACATATCCCACGTCAATGCTAAGTATCCTGGGTCGGTGCATGATGCCTTAGTCCTAAGGAATGGCAGCATCCCAAATGTGATAGTCCAACTACAGAGGCACAGGGTGTGGCTAATAGGTGAGCCCTGATTACCACCCAGTATATGTTGGTATATGCCTATGCTGTTGCCCATATGGGATAGTGTGTGGCTAAACATTGTCCCTAAATATTTGAAGGTGACTCTGATTACCCAAACCTATCATGGCAGCTGACCCCTGTAAGGAATGCCAGGACAAGGGCAGAAGAACGTTATAATGAGGCACATGGGTGAACCAGAAGGATAATTAAGAGCACATTTGGCCTCCTAAATACCAGGTTCCGGGGCCTCCATCTAACAGGTGGATCCCTGTGCTACTTACCCAAGAAGGTCTGCCAGATAGTAGTGGCATGCTGCATGTTGCACAACCTGGCCCTCAGACGATATGTACCTTTTCTGCAAGAGGAGGAGAATGGAGATGCCCCTGTGCCAGCAGCAGTCCCTGTGGACAGCGAGGATGAGGAGGCAGGGGATGAGGATGAGGACAACAGGACATCTGTGATCCGTCAATACTTCCAATGACACATAGGTAAGACAGTGTAACTTTACATTTCAGTGACTTTGGTTGTAATCTGTGTGGCAATGGCATGCTGATATTTCCCACTTCTATACCCACTTACTCTGGCAATTCATTTGCAGATGTTGGTGATTTAACAAATACTCCTGATGTGATCACTACAGCCAGCTACAGGTCATTAATCTATGCTCATTCTATGTACAGTTCATTTGCAATGTGTGTACCTGTTTCAAAAAATATATATTTTATATACATGACATACTCCAAATAGATTTTTGTTCAAAGGGTGTTTACTGAAGTGCTGACATATAGAGGGAAAGTGCAATGGGATGGGGTGATGATGGAGGAAAGTCCAGGGTATTGTTCCAGTCTGTTGTAGCACTGGTGCATTGTCAAAGGGGACATAGGAAGGGGAGCAATGACAGTTCAAGGTGGACAGGGTGCCTGAGTGGGGCACAAGGTGGACAATCAGGAGAGTCTAATTTCCTGGCGAGGGTCTTGGCATGTGCCTGTGGCTTCTGTCTGGATCGCAGGGAACGTTTGCGGGGTGGTTCAACTTCTGCAGGGGGAGGAGTGCTGGTGGCCTGTGAGTCCTGTGGCAGGGCAGCCTGGCCACTAGCGGCAGCAGAAGTGGAAGGCTGTTCAGATGTCTTGCTAGTGGCAGGGGCCTGCTGGTGTCAGAGAGCCTCCCTCATAATGTTGGCCATTTATGCCAGCACCCCAGCTATGGAGATCAGGGTGTTGTTGATGGCCTGCAAGTCCTCCCTGATCCCCTGGTAGTGTCGCTCCTGCAGCCGTCTGTTCTCCTGCACGTTGTCCAGGATCTGTGGGGATGTAAATTATGTGTTATGGGTTATGTGAATGACATATTGTTCATCCGAGGCATCCCCTCTATGGTTGGTTTTTCCCTGCCAGCTTTCCCTTTTGTACATTAGCGTACGGAGGGATTGTTAGTTCTCTATGCTGTACATGCTTTAGTGATGTGGGTCCATGCAGGGTTGTGAGGGGTGTCCATGCAGGTAGGGGGGTGATAATAGTTAAGAGTTGACTTACCAGTGTCCAGTCCACCTCCTACTCCGGCCAGGCCCTCAGGATGCAGTATTGCCAAGACTTGCTCCTCCCATGCTGTGAGTTGTGGGGGAGGAGGTGGGGTCCACCGTCATTCCTCTGGATAGCGAGCTGGTCGTCTAGCTGCTTTGGAACATACATTCCCCCCTAGGTCGTTCCATCTCTTCCTGATGTCATCCGTAGTTCTTCAGTGCTGTCCCATGGCGTTGACCCTGCCCACGATTCTCTGCCATAGCTCCATCTTCCTTGCAATGGATATTTGCAGCACCTGTGCTCCATAGATCCGTGGCTCTACCCTGACAATTTCCTCCACCATGACCTTAGCTCCTCCTATGTGAAACAGGGGTGTCTTTGTGGTGCCATGGGTGTTATGTGAGGTGTGTTGGTAAAGGTTTGTTGGGTAATGTGTTGGGGTGTGTGATGTGGAGTGCATGAGTGGTATATGGGTGTGAGTAGTGTGTGGCTCTAGTTGTCTCAGTGGTCTTGGTGTCTCTCTGGTTGCCATGATTTCTAATCGTAAAGGGTTGTTGGTAAAGTGCATGTGTTTTAGAGTGGTGTGGGTGTGGTGTGTGTATGTGTGTCAGGTATGTTTTGTTTGAATTGGCCAATGTGGAGTTGTTTTGTCTGTGGGTGTCCATTGTGAACGCGGTGGTATGTACTGCCAATGATTTACCGCCATTGAATGTCCGCCGTGGTGATTCATGGGTCATAATGTGGTGGGCGTTGTTTTGTTGGCGTAACAATGTGGGTTTTGATCCCACCATTTTAGCACAGACCTTTGGACTGGCAGATTTGTGTATGTTGCTTAATTTTGTCAGATTGGTGTGTGTGTGTCATAATATGGTGAACAGATATCCGCCGCCGCAGCAGTAAATTGGCAGCCATCAGCGTGGCGGTAAGCGAGATTGACCGCCAATGTCATAATGAGGGCCATTGTATTTAATAATGTGTCAATGTGCAGCACGTTTGTTACATGTGGAATTCATTCATGTAATTAAACAGTCATTATGTATTAATTAGAACTTTGCTATAACAATGATAGCACCTAAAAGTCCCTCATGAGTACTCTGGATTGACCCGTCTCGTACTTCAACAAGTGGTACTTACCTGTCACATCTCATTAAGAATCCATCTTTTAACAGTGTGATCCTCAGCATTTTTAAATGAAGGCTCTCTTTCGGTCACCCAATTTGCACAAACTTGACTACTTTTTAATTAATTTCATCTTGGATAGCTGCATCCTAACATTCTTTTTGAGGACAGACACTAATAGTCAATTTAGTACTACCTCAAATGTTTGAAAACAACTAATGGGTGATGAAGCCTATTCTAGCTCCAGAATCTACATGCAGAGTTTACCATTTGCCTCCCACAAATCCTTCAATGTGCGGATTGGTATATTCTAAAGGATAACTGTGAGAAAGTGGATTAGTTGTTGGAGTAGATGTGAGTCTATCACAAGTAATAAAGGCATCTTGTTAGGTTCAGTAAAGTTTTCAGTAATGTAAACCTGAGCTGAACCCCTAAAACCTATGACACATAGCAGACAGGTGTGACCTAAGAAAATATGTTAAGCATTTAGAAGTACCAAAACAGTTAAAAACGTTAAAAACACAACACTTTAAAATCCCATTCCACTATACATAGAGACAGAATAATTAAATGATCAAAATGACACCAAAATGACAACATATTTATAAATGGAGAGAGAGACATGACTTTATATAGTTTTTAATGACAATAGCACCACAAAGTGTTAATCGGCAACTCCGGTCATTTGTTTGTGCTTGGCCGGTACCTAGTCGTAATTTAACGCTGACCACGATGGAGGCAGAGGTCAGATAGAGACACTAGGACCCATATTTATACTTTTTTCGCACCGAATTTACGCCATATTTTTACGCAAAAGCGGCGCAAACATACAAAATACTATTGTATTTTGTATGTTTGCGCCGCATTTGTGTCAAACAATGACGCAAATGCGTCGCTAAAAACGTATACATATGGGCCTAGGTTCGATCCCGTCAAAAGTTTTACCATCTAACTTAGTCTCTGAAATGGAAGTCAACAATCTTCAGCTGGGCTTGGCAGCAGACTAGGGCCAAGAAGGGATCCAAGAGGATGGATAGCCATCAGATGAGGTGCATTGAGTTTTCGCAGGAAAGTTTAGAGCAGGAAAAAATCAAGATTCATCCCAAAAAATGCCCCTTTGGCAGCATACTCCTCCAGTGGGATGAGGCTGAAATATGTAGCTGAACAGGGCTCCACAAGGCAGGGTATCCTCTCTGTGATGCCTTTGTGAAACAGATTTGGTGCTGCAGAAAAGTTCAGTGAGGGAGCAAAGTGAATCTTTGACCCAGCAGCAACATAGCTTTGTCAAATTGACTTAGCAAATGTATCCCTGCCCTATGGAGGTCTTTGGAGTCAAAAAGCTTCTAAACTCAAGTTTCTCAGGGTGTTAAGAGAAGTACGTTTTGGCACAGCCAAAGGTCCCAGTACCACAGGAACAGAACTTGGGACTCAAGAGTTACTCCATCAGAAGCCCCCATCAATCTCTAGAACAGGCCTAGTCGGAACTGGCTAGCTAAGCCCTTCAGTAAAAGGGTTTTTAGCAGCTTGTAGTGCCCCTAACAAGAGGTCCTCCAACTGACCCTTGGAGTCCTCTTCATTGTCTTGAGTACAAGTGGGAGTAAGTAGAGCCTTTCAGGTCACATCAAAAGTCTAAACAGCAGGTGCTGTCCTTCTTCTGGCTCCCACAAATCCAGTAGTGTTCCATTCTGAAAATGGTACCAAAGGATACTACAATGATTTCTTGCACTAGCCTGTGGATTGGGGTGACTCATGGCCTCTCCCTAAGTGATAGGGAAAAGGTTCTGTGGGATAAACATACCAACATTTGCAGTGGTTTTCAATGTGCCCTACTGCAAACCAGCTCTGGAGTCAGCTTCTCTCCAGTGGTGGCTACCAGTGGGGTGGAGGGGCGGACTGTCATTAAAAATAATTAAAAAATCTTACCTTTCTGACACTTCTGCTGTTGGCAGCCTCCGTGATGCTCCTCTCTTCCCAGCACTGGAGCACAAGCACAGGATTCCAATCCAGACGCTGCTCTCATGCTACAGAAAACAACTTGAGAGCAGCACTGGGATTGGCCTAAGCGGGCTGGTTTGATGCTCGCTCAGGCACAGGGAGCCTGTGCCATTTCTCCAACCTGGCTATGTAACACAGCTGGGTTAGAGAAATGTAAATTTGATCTCAGTCTGGTTATCCGAAGATGGCCGGCCAGACTGACATGTGCACCTATAAGTGCCTGCCCCTCCTCCTCCCTGCCATGGCCCTGCCTCACCCTAGACTCTCATGGGACAGTAAGACAGTGACAAATAATTTGTCACTGCCTGACTGAGCAGGAGGGGGGGCAACACTCCTTTGCTATTACAGAGGATCCTCCTCTGCTCCTCTCTCACAGGTATTTGTGCCTGCTTGCTTGGAAGAACAAAGGAGGGCCCTGCCCAGGTGTAGGCTAACATTTGGCTGTGACATGGTAGGTGTTTGACCTGAGAACTTTACGGCAGCCTTTCCCCAATCTTTTCGCATTCCTCCTCCACTTTTTGCTGCTCTCATGTTTACTGGCCTTTGGAATCTGCACGTTACCACTGCTAACCAGTGCTAAAGTGCTGGTGCTCATGCCTTAAAACATGGTAACATTGCCTCATACCCAAATGATATATTTGATTTGTTTGTAAGACTCTATTAAAGTGGCACTACATGTGCCCAAGATCTTTAAATTAAAAGTTACTAGTGGGACTGCAGCACTGATCGTGTCACCCACTTAAGTAGCCCTTTCAACGTGTCTCAAACCTGCCATTGCAGCCTGTGTGTGCAGTTTTAAACTGCCATTTAGCCCTAGTAAAATATATTTTTTGCCAGGCCCAAACCTTCCTTTTTAGTCACCCCTAGGGAAGGCCCTGGACAGTCGACGGGGTGGGGTGCAATGTATTAAAAAAGTGACACATATAATTTTAAGTTGTACGTGTTCTGGTAGTGAAAAGTTCCTACATTTGTTTTTCACTAATGCAAGGTCTACCTCTCCCATAGACTAACAATGCAGTTCCCTTATTACACTTAATAAGCTCTAATTTCCAAATGGAAGCAGGTAACTAGTTCATGTTTGGTGTCTTTGGAATTGTAATGAAAAATCTTAATATATGGTGAAGTCGAATTTTAACTTACAATTTTGGAAATGCCACTTTTTGAAAGTTGGCATTTTCGTGCCTTAGCCATTACCTGTAGCCATTATCTGGGTCACATGACTGTTGACAGTTGAGCTTTGTGTATTCCTCCTAGACATATAATAGAGCTCTTAGGTGTGCTTTGATGGGCCATCATTATCAGGGTGGGAGGGCGGAGCTGGGCACAGCCCTATTTACAATTGAATAGGCTCAGGGGAGGAAAGGAAGGACGGGAATTTCAAGAAGTTTCACCCAATTTTCATAGGAACAGTTCTAGGTACAAACATTTGACCTTAGAGACCAACTTTTCAGTACACTTCTGCACCTGTGGATATCCTGCCAGGAAGAAGGACTGTTGTGCTGCTGAAACAACTACCACTCTGCTGGACTGCTGCTTTACTACCTTGGTGAGAAGGACTGGACCTACATCTGTTGAAACCAGGACTCTGAAGAGACTATCGACTAGTTGGCTGTGCTCCTGTCTTGACCCTCAGGGACAGAAGGCTCTACAACCTTGAAAACAGTACCAAAGCTCTGCCATCTATGAGTCTACCCTGCCAAGTGATTCCACCCTCATCCTGGAGCCTTGGAAGTGGGCCCATGGTGCTCTTGTCAACTCTGTCGATCCAGCAGAATCAAAACATCTACTCTGCTGCACTGTGTAACCCCAGGCAGAACTGATGCATCGCCGCTGCAACATGGAATAGAATAGTTGCAAAGACCTACATCACTTTGCAGCCCCTTTGCTGCATCAGAACCACCGCTGTATGAAGCATCCTCAGCGCACCCCCTTGCATCCCTTGTCGACGGCAGCCTTGACGACGATGCAGGACTCCGCATTACAACCTCACAGCTTCTCAGAACCAACGCATTGCCTCGACTGTGCAAGACATCCTCAATGCTGGACTTTACATTGTAAGCTCTTGTTGACTGGCTCCTTGATCACAATGCAGGACCTCGCACCACAGCCTCACCTCATCTTGGGACAGATGCATTGCCCCAGCTGCATGACACATTTTCGACACAGACCCATGCAACGCTCCACAAACCAGGATTTAAGATACTTTGTTTAGCAGGCCTAGATATCTGAATATCTTTGGTTTTACTGATTGGATTTTTGCTGTTTTGGTGTTGTTGTACTTATTAAAAAATACTCTATTTTCCTAAAACTGTCATAGGATCCTTTTGTGTATTTTCACTTTGTTACTGTTTGACGTGTTGCACAAATACTTCACACATTGGCTCTTAGTTAAGCCTGACTTCTCTGTGCCAAGCTACATGAGGGTTGAGCACTGGTTAATTTAGGGTTTTCTTGTGACTTCACCAAGAAGAATTGTGGTGGCTGCTTGAGAAGTGTTTCACTCCTCTAACCAGTAACAACATTTTTTTGCAGTAGGTCTCTTTGAAGTTAATCAAGTTTCTGGATTCAGCCTAGATGGTCATCCTGCCAGAGGAACAGAACAGCTCTCCACACCTTTCATTGTTGTCTCAGCTCTGGGAGCAAATTCAGACCTCCTCAACGGGGAAGTTAAGCTCCTGGGTGATAGATAGAGCTCAAGTAAATGGGACTTCAGAGGCTTTAGACAGCAGGGCCTAGTAAGGAGGTGACATTAATATTTAAAAGGAAGATTTAGGAAGGGGTGTAATTTGACCGGTAAAATTTACAGTTTTAGAAATGCACAGCCAGGTACAATAATAGGCCTGTAGTCGTAAATTCAGTGTCACTGTAGATGGTGGCATAAGGAGTGCTGTAGTCCACTGAGGTTCAACATACAGGCCCTGGAATCACTTGGTGCCCTAAACCAGGGACAAATTGGTAAGTCAAAAATGACAATTTGAAGTATGCCAGTTTCAACAGGTTTTCACGGGTCTAGGCACATGCACTGCGGCCTTGTTGGCAGAGTTCTAGTGCACAGAGTCAAAAAACAAGCAGCATGGGGATGATCATGCAAAAAAAGAGGCCTTTTCCAGCTATCACCTTTAGTGATCTCATTTTTAGTGACTACTAATGCCATATCTTGTATATCATGTTGCGTTTCTTGTGTGATATTATCAAAGGTGTGCCCTGAAAATACAAGCTACTTTTATGGAAATCATTTCATAGCTTTGACACACGTTTGCGCAGTGTCCTATTTTGCTACACAGTTACATATAATGGGCCACAAGCACAAAAGGATTTAGCAGTCACAAACTTCAATTTGGGCCATTGAAGACAGCTAAATAGCCTTTTCACATATACTAACCCTATTTTACAATTAGTAACCTATAACAAAATAGGGTTTGGTAGTAGGAAGGGGCATGTTTAGGGCATCACTTCCTAATAGCGACTGGAATGCAGGCTCTCAAAAGGATTCAAATTTCACCAACTCTGTGAAGGAGTTGGTTACCCATTCTTCCTGAGGGACCCCTTCCCCTCTGTGAATGTGGGTGAAAACATTTTTAAGAGCAGGCAGTGGTCCCACTGACCACTGCCTACTCTTTAAAAATGAAAAGTAAACTTTTCATTTTTCATTTTGAAATGCATCCTGTTTTGTTTTAAGGAAAATTGGCTGCATTTAAAAAAAAAACTTGATTTAAAAGGCAATCACAGATATGGTGGTCTGCTGACCCCAGCAGGCCTCCATCCCTGTTATTACTGGCCATTCCCAACTGATGCAAATTGCAACCTGCCTCATGAATATTGATGAGGCAGGTCCATTTGCAAACCATTGGGAATCACAAACAGTGTCTGAGACAATGTTGTACATTGTAGTTTGTGACTTCCTAATTGCGAGTAGCAAAAAAGTATCAATTAGTAAGTCTCAAAATTCATCGCTAATACTTGTGCCCAATGTGTTTTACTGGACACTGTTCGCCACCCCTAATATGACAAGCATTACCACATCTAAAGCAAATCTTTTGTTGTTTGAAAAAAACTAATATTTGATTTTCATTAATCCTTGTATCCTGTATTTACATTTTGTTGGACCACTGCTTCTTTCTTGCCATGAGGGCAATTCAGTTCTTTGACTAAAGCTTGCAACATTTCAACCCTTTAAGCCATTTTGTTAACTTCACCCAGTGAAGGATTTCCCATTGTGAGAATTTTCTGGGGGCTGTTCCTACCACAGCAGTGGCCAATAAATAAGGTTTATAACTTAGCTGACTGGTACAATTTTCAAACTGAAATCCAGATATAAGTCTACATTGCACTGTTACTAAAAGGTCAACAGTTTCCCCTTGTTTGAATGTTCTTTTCACTGTGTGTTGTAATTCCACCAAGCTGCACTGAATATCAAATCTGTCTTCTAGTGTTTTTTTACTACTTATTCATATTCATCCAGTTCTTGACCATTTTGTGAAAAAAAAAGTTATGGAAGGTTTTTAAAAACAATTCTGTCACTTCACAACCCAGTTAGTGAAGTAATGAATACTTTTCTTTTCTAGTCTAATGGATGGGACTTCAAATGCCCCAAAGATATATTTGAAAAGCATCATACCACTGTCACCACGCAATGGGTGGTTGCCAAGGTATTTCTAAAACTGACGAAGAAGGATTAACTGACTTAACACTCAGAAAAAATCCTATTCAGACTAGAAATAGTGAGTAGTTGTCAAAAGAAAGAGGATTTGCAATACGTATTTGGTCTTTATTGAGGCTAAACATTTTACTACTAATGATTCCATGTGGTTGACATTGGTCATTGAGAAAAATAGTATGGTACAGAGAAGGAGAAGCGAGGTATTCACATGACACAGACTATGAGACATGGAGTTATTTGAGGGCGTCAGTCCATACTACCCTCTAAATTAAGGTCCTAGTCTATAGACCAGTCAGATGTGGCAATACTGTGTTATGCTCTGTTTGACTCACCACCCCTTTACTGCACCTTGGGGTGAGTCTTCTCTGCATGCTATGACTACCTTGGGAAAGTCAAGTGTAAAAAGTATGCAACTTGATTTTTGAACAAGAATGAAAAACAAAAAACACGGCAGCAATCCTGGCCTCCCCATTTGACCAAATTATGGTGATCCAAGACACTTGTTTTATTTCACTTTGCCTTCTCATTCTTTATTGTCACATATAATAGCAAGTTGGAATACAATAATTCAGGATGTGTGCTGCACATAAACTTCTCTTGTGTTTGACTTAATAAATTGTATTGTTGTCCATGTATAACAACTAAGCAGGCCACCCAGAGGGGTGGGTCCACATGATAACTGACTTGCCTCTCAGTTCACTATTGGCATTGTTATCAGGATGGGAGGAGACATTAATGTTTCTATGTTCATTTTTTAAAACTATCACTTTAAAAAAATATTTATCAATGCAGTGATATAATCTGAAGTACTAAAGGTGAAACACTTTTGACTGTTAATGAAATACTATTTTGAATTTGGAAGAGACTTTATCATATTTGTACACGTTTGTTGCAAGATGTTTTTAAAAATGACTAATGCTGAAAATTTTAATTGGTGCAGGACATCTTATTTGCTTTTCCTTTTGTTTTACTTCAGTTAGCATTGCTGTTTATTTAACATCCTTCTGGTTGTTAGTGCTCCCCCAAGTAAACAACACCCCAGTGTTACTGTTCGTCAGGAGGCTGCATCTGAAGGTCAGCAGGGACACAAGTAGCTTCTGGGTCCTACTTTGAGTATCACTGGTTTAATATGTTGTAGATGACTGTGTCACCATCGACTGAATATTAAGTGTGCCTGAAAAGACATACAGCATGAAGTCACAGAACGAAGGGAACACTGTATAATACTATGTGGATGTTTGTCACTGGAGAGTAAAGATAATTTTTTCCAGAAAAAAAACATAAATTAAATACAGTAATGCATCATAAAGGAGGTCCAGGACTTAATAAAAAACAGGTGGCTGACATTGTCTTTAATAGAGTATGATTACCTGTAAAAGGTTTTTAGAGGCTTTACTCACACCTGTGTTTTGAGACGGGATGAAATACTGCAATGTGGGTGGAACTATGTATCACAGTGAGATGTGACACACATACACTAAAATGAAACAACAGAGTAGGTATGATGATGCATATCTGACCAGTGTGATATGTTGTTTCCCATACACCCTATGGAGTACATTAAGCCTGAAGAAGTAATCCACATTCGAGCATAGCTGAATAAGGTCCCTGGCTGGATTAGGCTTGATCAATGCTTGTATATACTCAGGGTGTTGACAGGAAAAGTGCCCCACCTCTCTAAAGATCTGTCTGTGACCCTGGATGAGAATCTGCTTGAAAACAAAGCTGCACAGGAATCTTCCTCTTATAGTGGTTTCAGGACCCACCTCACCTTCAACTTTTTGCTATTCGATGTTGTGGCATTCATAATGAAGAAGACTTTTTCTGATGAGAAACAGGTAAGTTTATAGCTAATTAACTTTACAAAGATGAGTCAACAGCTCACAGATCAAGCCTTAACTGACTCCCCTAGAATCCAGCTACCCTTACATACCAATCCCCAAACAGTATTATGAGAACCTACACACAGTAAAGGTTCCATAATGTGAACAACTAGCCATCACACTTAAGTTGTTCCCTACTGCATCTGTCTGCCTATTCCTTATCTAGGTCTACCTCCTTTCTCCCTTGATGGCACCTCTTCTGCTACATAGTATATAGACCTGCCAACTCACATGGTGCCACAGTGTGACACACAATATTGGCTACCCTCATACGGTCTCCCGATAAGGAGCCAACACCACGCAGTGGCAGGGAAAACAAGCTGAAAAGCACTGTAAACAGTGGATTTCAGCTTGTTTTTTTAGGCTTTTAACTGCTGATGCCCATTAATGGGTGTGAAAACACCCCAAGACATTGGCAACATCCTCAGCAAGTTTGTTTTTTCTTTTTTGAGGAGGGGTTTTGGGGCTTGGTGGGGGCACAAGTGCCTCTTAGGTGCTTCTCGGCATGAGGCCACGCCACATCCAAGATCCCCCCAGAACCCTACCCCCCCCCTACACACACACTGTGAGGTTTTTGGTGAAGTTGGCAGGTCCGAGTATTACCCTTCTGCCCTTGCCAGTCTTCCACCACCTCCTAATTCTCGTACCCTGGAGAGCCAGAGAAGTGTACACACAGAAGCGGAGAGAAGGGCTAATGCAGAGGTAGTGAACTAAGGATTATTAGAATTCATCTAATGAAATCATGAATATCATCACAGCAGTACTTTGATTTTTACAGTTGCAGTGAATATGCTAGTTACTTTTGTTTACAAATACATACAAAGTAAAGATACACCATTTAGCTATGGCACCATTTAGCTATGCACCCAAAACTTTGGAGTTGCTCCTACTCCAATGCACAAAATGAAAACCCGGGCAGTAGTGATGGATTAGGATATCTCTTTGAAAAAAACAAATTAATCCAAATTTGCAGCCTGTGTTCATATACCTAGGGCCCAATTTAGTGATTCGCAGATCAGTTACTCTGTCACAAATGTGACACATGTCCCTTCTTCCCTATTAAATGTTCCAAAGGTTCAAATGTTCAAATAAACCAGACAAAATATCGATCTTACTTGTGACTGAGTACCTCATCAGCCAGGCTCTAAACCAGGTGCTGAGTCTTCAAAAAGAACTTAGACTTTTTTGGCTCCTCATCTGCATACCTGAGGTATCTGCACAGCAGTCTTTCTGGGATCAAATACTGCAACCTTCTTTACTTGGACTTGCCTGTACCTTTACTAGACAAGATACAGGACAGGCCAAGTTAAAGTTTTTTAGCAGATGAGAAACCAAGACTTCTCTATCCTCCAAAGACCCCTAAAGTTCTCTAAGTGCTAGTATAACTGCCAAAGCAGCAATCAACAGATCTAGCAAACCCAAAGGATAGCAGGAAAGCCACATTCCAAAAAGTACATTGCATGGGGGGGGGGGGTCATACTATCTCTAAGAAGCCCCCACATTGGCAAGAGTAATATTTTGAAGATGGAACATCTATGTGACTTCGGTATGGCTTTACCTATATAGGAGTGTAGAACTTTGTTTTATCATCCTCCCCTTTAAACTTCATACATAAATGGATAACTTCTCTGAAAGAGAAAACTCATTGGGTCAGAGAGGATCAGGAATCAACAGAAGCTGCCTAGTATGACAGAGGGACAGGAATTTCAGTAGTGGTGACCAAAACTTTTACAGCCATGCATTACTTATTTTCCATCTTCACAAATCCTCATCAGTAATTTGGTAATTAGAGGAAAATAGAGGGTTAGGGTACTAGAGATTCTAAGGCTACTCTGTCACATCAACCCTCTAAGAGTTCTCCACCAGGTGTCTCGATCAGAAGAAATGAATCTGGGCATTATCTTAAGATAAAATGAGTTTGGGAATTATTGTCTAATATCCCTTGCAAATTTCCTAAGACCGAGTGAGATATTTGGATGATGGAATTGAACAGTTTAATTGATGCACTAGGATATCTCTGATTCTACTGATTGGAGTTTTGTTGTTTTGGTCTCAAACACTTAATAAAATGTTACTCTATTTTCTAAATTGGTGTGGAGTTTTTCTTGTATTCTGTTTTCACTTTAATATTGTTTAATGTGCTGCATAGATACTTTATACATTGCCTCTAATTTAAGCCTGACTGCTTTTGTGCCAAACACCCAGAATGTTAAGCAAAGACAAATTTGGGGTTTGCTTGTGTTTCTCCTTGACAGAGATTGTGGTTGCTGCTGGAGTAGGGCTTCGCCGTCCTCAACCAGTAACCCAGTCTCCAACCCATGTTAAATATAAGATTAATTTTAAAACGTTTATTACTAAATACACTTAGCAATGAATTAGCAATTAAAATACAGCAAATACTTGTAAACAATTAAATAATTTACATTATTACAAATTACATTCTAAATGAACCTAACAATTAATTACAAATTAATCTATTATATTTAAATAACTTTCCACCCTATTCCGCTACAATCCAACAAAAGAACATTAAATTGCACATTTAAAATTATTAATATAACAATCAAATGTACACATGCCCTTATCAATTAAATATTTAACACAAACAAATTTAAATGCATAATGTTTAATGTAAATATCTTTCCACTCTACTTCCCTACAAACCCAACTATGCACTATTCAATTATAAGTTATAAATTAAATGTAAAAAAAAATAATTACACATTAAACCTTACAAACTAGATTAGAAAATACAACCAAAGATTACTAACACCTGAAAATAATGTAATAACTAATATATATTAAAATAATCTAAACAAATTAATACAATTATATTAAAATAAATGGATGGTGAGTACTTGGTCTCCTTTTTATATCTAGAACAGCTAGATTGAAAAGGTTGGCTTTGCTTGTTCTTTAGTTGCTGCCAGCTTGGTGACATCAGGGCCGGGTTTCTGTAAAGCCCAAAGGTCAACTCTTTCCTCAGCATCTTGACCACCACTTCCTCCATGGCTATCTTGCCAGACCCCATTGTGAAGAACATAGAAGGAGACCGTGACTTATGCTATCCAGGCATCAATAAAATACTTTGAAGCCCCTCTGTAACAGCTGTCAAAAGGGATATAACCATACCTATTCGCTGGGCATTCCTCAAAATAATGCCTTTGGCATTCTATGGCCCTTGGCAATGGCTTCGGGGCTTTCGCGGAAAAAAACAAAAAACCTTTTAATGAAAATGTGGAAACTGGCTAGAATACACAGGACTCGCCTCAATAATTTGCCTTTCTTTAATCCATGTTGTTAGGTCACCAGATGAATGAACTGATTCCAAACGTCAGAAGCAGTAACATAAATCATTCAGGCTTTTTGATGGTTGGGAACAGTGCTTACTGAAAATCCTGGTCCCAGCTGCAACAGGAACGACCGTCCCCAAGACATGAATATGTCATCCGGTGTGTGGGGTGGTGAATGGTCAGATCTAGCAGTCTTATACAAACTATCTGGCAATTATTAATATGCCTGAGTTCTAGTAATTGCCAGAGATAGAGATTACTTAGATGTGTAGGTTTCTACAGTCTACCCTCACTTGAGCCTGACTCCTCCGACCAGGTTGTGGATTCACTGTCAAGCTTCGTCAGGCCTTTCTGAGAGTTCTGTAGTTTTTGAAGACCAGGGGCGCCGTCATTCCTTTTCCAAATTTTGAGAAAGGCCTGGGTGTCTACTGCATCTTACAGATGCTTCTAAAGCCAGAGAGGGATTTCTGTTGAGTCTTGGATCAAAAGACTATTGACTGTTTTGTCAGACTTTGAGGTGTTCACCCTTCATTCTGTGATTCCTTTAATCTCTCTGGGATGGAATTAAAGTGATTTGTGACCATTCACCAAGATATTGGCCCCTGTGGCGGCTTCTCTCTTGCTAGAGAAATTTCAGGTGTGCTCATATGTAGGCAGCTAACTTTTACTCCTTTTTTCAAGTTGAAGTCCAACACCAAAAAGGTCTACTACTGGCTGCAACAACTAGGATTCCTGATAAGTGTAGAAAAATCCTGGCTGGTCCTGGCTCAAGGGACAAATAATTTGAGCTCTGTTCAGGAGAGGCCAGGTATCTGTTTTTCTGCTGGAATAGTAGAGGATTGTTTCCAGAACAATATGACCTTAGTGTATTTGTATATATATCTATATCTATATATACACATAGATATATATGTATATAGATATATATAGACATATATATCTATATACATATGTGTATACACACACATGTACATATTACACAAGGATCATAAAGGAAGCAGGGGACTCTGGGTAGTTCCCACACTTAGATGGAGAAGAGCTCCTTTGTATGGAGCACCCTGTAAAACCACCAAGACTGAGGTGCTCATTACGACTTTGGCGGTCTTTTCAAAAGACCGCCAAAGATACAGATGCCAAAAGACTGCCATATTATGATGTTGTGCTGACTTCTGCAAGATTTTTGGCAGAAATCTGACACTGTCGGCCTGGCCGAAGTCGTAATAGAGGCTGTTTCCACCGCTGGCACTGCCACGCCAACAGGACGCCGCCTGACGTATTACGATCCTGCCACTCCGCCAAAGCAGGTAAGTTGATCATCCGAAAGGGGGGTGTTGTGTGAATGTGTGTGGTGTCTACATGTGCATATGAATGCGGGAGGGTGGGTGTGTCTGTTTGTGCATTTGTGAGTTTGTGTATGCAGAGGGGGGATGTGGGTGTTTTATGTGTGTGTGAGTGCAGGTATTTTTGTGTGAATGCGGAGTGGGAAGAGGTGTCAGTTTGAGTGCATGCATGCAAGTGTATGTGTCTGTCTGAGTGCATGTGTGCGAGTGAATGGGTGTATCTGAGTACGTGTTTGGGTGCGAGTGTGTGGGGGGAATGTAAGCAAATGCGTGGATGAGTGGGGGGGTGTGAATGTGTGTGTGTGATCATGTGGGGGGGTGTCTGCCGGTGACAGGAGTGGAGATTCCTGTCACCGGGTGCATGACCACCAGCATTTTCGTGGCAGTACGACCACCATGAGAATGCTGGCAGTCTGCTGAGTCGTAATACAGATAGAGGTATTACGCCTATAGCCAGGTCGGAAGTGCTCACCTCAGTCACTTATAATATGGTTGTCTTTACTGCAGGCCCGGCGGCAGTAAGACAGCCACGCGAGTCTGGCGGTCCAAGGACCGCCAGACTCATAATGAGGGCCTGAATCTACTCACCTCAAATATGAACCATGTAGTGTGTTCTGTATAAATGATCTAACAAAAAAGGTAGGGTCACAGCAGCATATTCAGAGCAAAGACCTGCTCTCTTCACAATGCCACCCCACATGGCAGACAGGGGGTGACAGCTGGCACAAACAAGGTGATGGCCCTCGTTAGGCCACATCACTGTATTGGTCATCAGCTCTTTGTCCCTCAGAGTGCCGCTCCATGGACAGTAATCCTTATTATTCATTGCGGCCTCCTCCTGGCAAGGGGGTCGCGGACTTCAGCACACGGGCTGGCAACCCAATTGGTGTGGAGGTCTCGATGGACCATAATATCACACTTCATGCAATATGATGCCCACTGGATTTCACTCTCTTCAAGAGATCTCTTTCACCTCACATGGCCCACTGGTCTTGGCACATGCAAAAGCTTTTGCTACAGTACCTGATCTTCCTGCTTGGAGGCCCCTCACCCAGCATAGGTGACTGGCAGACCCACCGTCCAAAAGGATTAGGGTCTCTGTATTTGCAGTTAGTGTTCTGGGAGGTGCTCACTTTGAAGTGCCTACACCTTTGTTGGGCACTTCCTCCTGAGGACGGTGTCCAATCTTGATAGCCCCAAACTCAAGCCAAGGAAGTGAATACAGATTCACACCTGGATGTCTGTCTCAGTGATAGGTGGCTCAAAAGGTTACCAAAGGGCCCATGCCCTATTTTTATGATTCTCTTATCATCCCCATCTCCTTCCTCAATGTGCCCAGGCCACTTTGACCAGTGACCTTCCTTTGAGAATCAAAGAGCTTCTAATGAAGTGCACAGAAGAGCCTGGCACTTCCATCCTCCAAAGTGTGTCTCTCCTAGCTCCCAGAAAAGCAACAATCCCCAATCTGCCTGGGGGAACCTTTATTTCTCCCTGCTCCTCCATCCAACCTGGGTCTCCCAAAATGGAACCTAGCGGCTTTAGTGTTTTGTGCTCTTCATAAGTGCATGTATCCACCTGTGCACACATGCACTGAAAGGCACACAGTCTCCAACCCACTGCACCTCTTCCTGGGCACATGAACATTCTAGTGCGGACAGGCAGCTGCTTACGATATTTCTGTTGCAATTAATCATCTCTCAGATACACTTATATCCTTGGATACAACACAACTGGTCACATTATGTTTCCGGCACTCTACCATCTCTCAGGCACATGTCTATTCTTGCTCTGCACATAATCCAATGCAGACCAAGAGTAGATTGATGAAGGTTAAGCACTCATCAATCAGACCTTACTGAAATGGGCCAGGGGTCACACCATTAGTAACACAAGTGAAACAGACTTTTTCACTTTACTGATCATTAAAAACACTGTATGACACCACCACCACACTGGTGCTTTTAAACTTTACCTCCAGGTGACAGCGGTAGCCTTACACCACCTGAGGTAACCCCTCCTCGTCTAAACAGATCACAGTCAATGACACAGCCCTAAGTCATAGTGCACATGCATGATCCATGTTCACTCATAATGAAGAAACGTTATTAATGCAAGGGACGTTTCCATCCCTACAATTACAATGGGGGTAGCACACACACTGAAAATAAAGCTTGGCAACCATTTAAAAAAGTCAAACAAGAAACTGGTTTGTACTTAAACCATAAAAGAAAGAAGCAAATCGAGTACTGTTACCTTCACACTCTATAAAACAGATTGGTGGTGTAGGAAAGTGTAGTAATATGTAGTGAAGCTGGGTAAGACTCATTATACAATACTCCGCAATGCCCTAACTGGGTCCTTTGTATTCACACTAATAAATCTCTATATCAGTCCTGGAAGTGTGGCAAAGAACAGTCTGGCTTCTCTAGAGGAACATATGTTAAGCATTTCAGAGTACCACCATGGGCGTAAGTATATGACACAACTTGAAAGAAATCTGACACTAATTTAAAAAAAAAACATTTTTATATTAATTTAGACACTGAAATAATGTTAATCACATACATAAAAATGGAGTAGATTTTAGGATGAACTATAAATCAGTACTTGCTGTCAAACTTTACTTTTGCTTTCAATAGAGAAATCAACTATTGACAATCGGTCACTTGGAGGCTGAGCTCAGGGGAACCCACTGAAAGTTAAGGTGATGCGGGTCCCAGGACTAAGCTTTAAAAGTCAGACCAGTTTTACTGGGCTTGGGAGGCTCGGGTGAGGAAGAGTCCAGCCTGTAATTAGCGCTGAACACAGAAGTTGCAGATGCTGAAAAAACACTCCAGTGACACTTAGTTACTTGCAGGTTGAGGTCGGGAGAGCCGACTGGGGGTTAAGCTGATGTGGGCCCCTGAACCAGGATTCACCAGGCAGAATAACTCTACCTATATTGGGCAGCTTGGGTGCAGAGGTGAAAGGGAGCTGCTAGTGCTGGTTTTACCACTGAGACAATGTTGGTGAGAAAACTGATGTGAAAGCTTAACAATTGAGCCATTGAGCTGGGTGGCTGAAGATGCAGTGATGTTCCCTCAAGGTGCATCATTGAACAAAGGGGTCAGTTGCTGGACTGGCCACCAAAAAACATTGGCAGTGGCAAACACAGAGCATGGATGACATGAAAAAGAAAACATGCCACAGCACTCTGAGTAAGTCCTCAATACTTAAAAATATTCCCAATGAGAGTTCGTAGAAGAGCAAGTCAAGTTCAGTTTTTTATTGGCATCTGAATGTATCCATTTTTCCATATTCAAATGTGAAAAGAGTCAACACATGTTTCGTCACTCTCGTGACTTTTTCGAAGCTGCAAAGTACACAGAAATGCAATAAGTACAAAACTGTATGCCACAAACGGACAAAAACAGGAATAAAACTGTATTGGCCACAATCCAAAACAGTGTCCCAAGCAATATTTCCATATATAACAAAAGATGTACGTAATCCTGAAAAGTAAATCATAGGCCACACCTGTGTTGACATGCACACGTAGTGTAGGAAAGGAGATGAGAAAACAAAGGAAAATAACACAGAAAATTGTGCTTGAAATAGTATTTTCACAAAGAGTATAATCACCATATAGTTCGAATATATGCACTAGTAGACAAATAGTAAAAAGAAGGCCAAAGCAATGTATATTACCAACGTAATGTGGGCGAAGTATTTTCTGTAAAAGTAGCATTGTCACAAGGAATTTCAATAAAGTCAAATTAAAAAATAATAAAGTCAATTAAAACACAAACAATATCCAGTAAGTCAACTAAAATTGTAACAACGAAAGAGACCTATGTTAGAATAGGAGTATACCTGTAATGATCAAACGTAGTCTGTAATGTCACTACTTTAAGAAAATGTCTAAACATCCTTCACAAGGAATCATCTCAAGTTGATAGGCAGGATACGCAGGAACCACGGCCAAACTTCAGAAGAGGCTGCAATGCATCCAGAACGCCTCTGCACGTCTCATCCTGGACATTCCCCACCACTGCCACATCACAGCCCACCTGAGAAACCTGCACTGGCTCCCAGTCAACACGAAAATCACTTCAAACTCCTTACCCACGCACACAAAGCACTACACAACACCAGACCAGAATACCTCAACAGACGGCAATCAGTCCACACCCTTACCTGGCATCTCCACTCCACAGACCTCGCAAACGTCTGACGCGTCCACAGAACTACAATCAGCGGTAGATCATTCTCGCATTTCGCCGCCAAAATGAGGAACACACTTCCCATCCACCTGCACCAGACAAAGACCTCCTTACCTTCAGGAAACTTCTCAAGACCTGGCTTTCGAGCAGTAGCAGCACCTCCCCACCCTTTCTCCCCCCCTGTCCCCAGTGCCTTGAGACCCTCATGGGTGAGTAGTGCGTTTTACAAATTCCTGATTGATTGATTGATTGATAGATATCCCAGGTAATCATGGTAACTCATAGTAAAAAGAAGACATCCTACTGGAAACTATTGATCCTACTGGAAATTATTGATGATATTAATGATGGATAAACCAAGCAACACTATCAGGTAAGATATCCAATGAAGTCAGTCTCTGAGGATATGGGTGAGGTGCTGAAACACCAAGTAACTAAAAATGACAAATGGTATAATATAACTTGGTGAGATTATGACCTAATTCTAGTGTGGATATTACACTAAGGAGATCGATGAGAAATATGTCATCAATGGCCTATACCTACCAAAAGATGGCACAACTAGCTAGACAACAATATTAAGACTACTGAAAGTTTCTTATGAGAATCCACACTAGTCAAAAGATAATGGAATAGGGTTCAAGAAGTATTATAAGACCATATGGCGAGAGTCATTGATAAGTCCTGCTCATGTGTATAAACAGAATAATATAATACAATACAGTGTAAAAATAGTCCGGAAGGTTCAAAGTGTAACTAAACCCTGCACAGAGGAAAAAGAGTGGTGCCTCCCACATGTTATTACCCTAGGTGAATCTAGGGCATTAAAAGGTAACCAGTAGTGTAAAGAAACTTGAGCCCCCCCCTGCACAGTACATGGAGGGGCACCCCCTGGACTGACTCAGGAGCTCTCCATCCAGAGTAATGTGCTGAGGGGGTCCACAGGACTTCGGCCCATGCACTGTGGGGGCCTTTGTTACGCCACTAAAGGTAAGATGGGAGGAAGAACCAACAATCCCTAAACAGTGGACAACATGTGCATAGCGTAAAAGCATAGCACATTGTAATCTATCTTCTGCACATCATATGGTTACAGTATGCACATGCTAAAGTGTATTCAGATTAGTAAAGTGTGAAAGGATGAGGTAAGATCAAAGTTGTAGCAGTATGAAACACACACATACCGTAACCAAGCTGCACATTGTTGTGACCTTGCAACCCATCCCATGGTAAAAAAAATCTTAGTGCTCATATTAAAAATATACTAAGTGGGGAAAAAACTAGTTCACAGAATGTTTAAGTGAAAATTCATTAGTATTGGTAGGGCGAAAGGCCCGGTTTCTAACGGTGACATTGCAAAATCAAGTGACTGTGACCGAGGTGGGCACTGTTGTGACGTTGCAACTTGTCCCATGACAAAAAACGTAATGCCCATATTGAAAGTATGCAAAATGGGAGAAAAAAACTAGTCCACATCATGGTAAAGTGAAGATTCATTAGTATTGACTGAGGAAAGAGCTGGTTTCTAACAGTGACATGGCATAGTCGAGTGACTAGTATTGTAAGACACAACCGTTAGCATAACCAGAACAAAATCAATGGCATGCACTTCCTCATAAATTACTATAAAGCACTAGATTCACTGAAACTTTTAGTCTCCCATGGAAAATCTGAAGGCTAAAACTACAACATACCTTAATAAATAGCAGCTTAGTAATGCGGCGTCCAAAGAACAAGGAACCACCATTGTCTACTTTCTGGTATAAATAGGCAGTAGACTTCAGGAAAGGAATACAAAAATGATACAAGAATAGATTAGGACGGCACGGCCATATTGATCTACCAGTGAAAGCACCAAATCGAGATTCAGATGAGTCAGTTGTCTACTGCCCCAAAGTATAATAAAGAAAAAAAAAATGATTTCAAGTGAAGTCCTAAAACAACGCTGTCAAATTTGGTGAAACCCAAATAAAATACAATTGTCACTGGTCTCCTGGTTAGAGTGACAGGTAGCTAAAGATAATGAAATTTAGTCATGCAGATAACTAATGTGAATCAGAAAGAAATGACCAAATAGTCAGAGCTTGGATGATTCAACCTCATGAAGACCGAGGGAAAGTAGAAGCTGTCTGAAATGTGCTGGAGGTCAGGACTACATTTCATGGAATGCACTAGATCATTTACTTTTGGGTAATCCCTTTGCAGGCATGATGGCCAGTAACTGCTTGATTTCAGGAGTGTTGTTTCTTTCTGCAGGCTGCTGGGGACTAGTACCTCTAGCCCAAAGAAGTTCTGATTATCCCTTTCGAATACAGAGGAGTTCTATGTTCTTTTGGAACTGGTCTTTGGTCCAGAATAAGTTGTGGTTGTGCTGGTGCAGCGTAACTGGCACAGGTGCAGAGTTTCACACCCTTTTCCTTGTGCAGTTCTGGAGTCACAGACACAGGCCTCTTCTTTGTCCTTGGTTGCAGTACGGAGTAGATGTGAGGTTCTGGTGTCACAATCAATGCTTCAGGTTCTGCTGGCCCCTTTAGCACCCATACCCTGGGTACCACTGGTACTATTTAGTAGGGACTTATAAGTGGTTTAAGCCCTTGTCAATTGGGGAACCCAATTTACAAATAGCAGAATTAGGGAGAAGGCACTGGGGCCTGGTTAGCAGGCTCCAGTGCACTTTCAGAGGCATAAACAAGAGCATTGGTGAAAAACGTGTGGGGGGACCATGCAAAAAAGGCAATTTCCTACAGTTGGACATTGCCACCTCCATCACAAGAGTGGGTCCTACTCACATACTCTCAAATGTATTGACTTCAACAAGGATTGTACCTACCAAAAGATTTTCATGGGATCCAAAGAGATTTACATTATTCCTTAATTGGTGTCAATTGCATTTTGTGTGCAAACCAAGGACATCTCCATATGGTCAACATACAGTAACCTTTGTTTTGTCATGATTAAGTGGATATTCTGCAATTTGCAATGTTCCATTAGTTGAGAAAAATGACATGCTATTTTATAATTTTTCTACCTTTTCTTAGCAAAGGTGAAGGTAGTTAGGAAGTTGCATGGCTTTTCTTTGGATTATGAGTTGATACATTTAAAACAGGTCCATCAATATTTTTTTGATTGTAGTATTGCATTTAATAGTTTCTTTGCAGGGACTGGGTGGCCTGAAGAGAAAAGAGTATTGTTATTTTATTAACATTATTTCATTAAGGGCTACAAAGTAATTCAGTAAATTCTCCTACTAAGCACGTATGGCTAATCAACTTAGTGAAGCATTTAGATTATCATTTAAAAGAACGTTTAAGGAAAACAATGTTAGAGACTATAGTGTCAGTAGTATGTCTGAATTAGTGAGAAAGTAAAACTTTGCATACATCGGAACCTATGCAATTAGGCTGTATGAAAGCGCAAGAGTGAAAAGACGAAAGAGAAAGGAGGCACACAGTATCCACCTCTGTACTACAGGAGATCAGGTAAATATGTTAATGACTGTAAAAGTCAACCCCTAATATGTAAGCATCAAACAATAGTAACATCAAATACAGATACAACAGTTGCAGCAGTTTGCACAAAACTACATTCCTCAACAATGGAAGGAGCTGCTTTGCTGAGTAAATAATTTCACTCATTTCTGAAATGGTTAGTGAACACAATGTGCATTAAATAGCCCATATGACTGTATGAATGAAAACATACTTTGATGGATGGTCAAGGAAAGATAGTTTCTGAACTTTTATATTCTAAACTATTATATGAACATCTAATTTGCTCAGTCCTTACAAATACCTATGATCAAGAAAGAGATTCTGGATACTGTCAAGACAGTTGACGGTTCCATCTAGTCTTCAGGTCCATTATGTTTTCATACAAATATGATTGCTTTGTTTTGTTTTGGGAACCATCATACAAAATGTGTTCATCTAATAGATACACCTCAGTTTAAAGTGATCCTGGGCTTCATGTGGTTGAATTGAATCATTCAAACATAAATTGAGTTGCTAGAACAGCTCAATTGAATTCTAGTTACCGTTAGAACAGTTGCTTGTTATGATGTGAACCACCACAGCATTGTCCTTCTTAGATCTAATGTGTTATATTTGTTGTGTGATTTCTCTACCACATTATGAACGTTTTAGTGATGTGTTTGGCAAGAAAGAAGCAGTACTTTATGCTAGAGCTGGGGATTTAAAACTGATCTGAAACCTGGAGCAGCAATGCCTTGTCTTGGAATATATGCACTCACAGAATTGGAAATAGAACACCATGGACGATATGTAGATGAAAATTTGGCTCATGGTCTTATTAGTCCATCACAGTCACCACCAACTGCTCCATTTGTTTTTTTCCAAACAAAGGAGAGGTACTAAGAACACATATTGACCGTAGGGCAATCAAGAAAATCACTAAGTCCCTAATACCTGTCCTGATAGATCAGATTATTCATGCAAACATTTTCACTGAACTAGATCTCAGAGCAGAATAACTTTCAGAAAGAGTCCAAGGGGCTGGTGAATGGAAGACTGCTTCCAGCAGTAAATCTGATTTTTTTTAGTTGTGAGTGAAACAACTTTGCAATACTTCTACAGCTTTTCAGTACACCACGGGACATTAGAATAAAGTGTCAGTGATTATTCAGTGGCCAACATCAACCTAAAAAAAGTTAGACACCGTTTGTGGCTATTCTATTAGTTCTGGAAGGTTCATACATTATTATTTCAGGTTATGAGAGGTGTTTCAAACTATAAATCCTGAGACTTGGCAGGTCAGTCCAGGATCTTATTTTTCCCAATTTTCTCAGCAGCAGAACTAAGCTACACCATTTTTGACATAGAGATTTGTGTTTTTAAAAGGTAATTCAAGGCGTGGTGGTATTTTTCTTTCACACCAAAACATTCAGTTGAGGTACATACTGATGATAGAATTTGAACTTGTTGAATTCAGCCATAACATCGAGTTCCAACAGCTTAAACAGACCTGATTCATTTTTTGGTTATGTGATTGGTTGTAAACTAGCTCCAAATAATGGTAAGGCTAAGGCTTTGCCACTCTGGATTCAACCAAAAACGAGAAAACCTTAATACATGACTACTCATGATTTTGTCATCTAAACTTTTAACCATTCTGTAGCTTTAATACATGTCTATATTTTCGTACCATAATACAGTCTGAAGATGAAGAAGTTTAGATGAAAGAACATGGAATACAGAAAAGAGAAAGATGGGCTACAGAACCTTGGTAAGCAAACTTACAAGGAGACAAGCCTAGGCCGATGTGCCTTTTGACCACGTTTGGAGACTTCCCAGTACGAGATATTTTCTGGCATCACAAATAAATATCTCGATAACCCAATCAATATTCTTAGTAACTAATCAACAAGCTAATCAATAACATTTAGTAAGAATCAATAAATGAAGACACCATGACCTTTCAGCCACGAATAACCACACAAATCTAGTTAAGTGTTAGGATATGTATTCCCCATTGGTTACAATCTAATAATCATCTCCATTAAACTCATTAGCAATCAGTCTCATTAGTAACTCTTCAGCTTTATTATTAAAACACAATTAATAAATACATGGAGAATGTTCATTAAGCATTAACACATCATTAATAAGAACAGCTTGGCAAAGTCTCAGTGGTGCAAGATTCAACAAAGCAAGAACTCAGCCACTTGTATATGTGCATCCGGTATTTGTGAACACCTTAACTAACCTCAGATTAGCATCAGCATGTTGGGCTTCATGCAAAACAATGTAGCAAACACAAATTTGGAAAACATCTAACTATGGCCTCTATCAAAAGAACAGTTGGAACCTAGAAAGAAAAGACAAACAGACAATTCAATTTTCATCAGATAGTTACCCCTCCAACGAATCAGCAAACAGCATCAGTCTTTGTCCTCAGGACATCAGTTGATTCACCATCAGCAAAGATAGGACTGGGCAAAGTCTCATTATGGCATAGCTATAGAATAAGACTCTTCCCTCATATGGAGGAGAAGCAAGCTTCAGTAAGAATTTGAATAGAGGATGATTAAAGTATCAGGAAGAATAAACGGCAAAGTCTCAAAATGGTATGGCTTAAGGCAGAATGTCAGAATAATGGCAAATAATGTCCCATTTCTTCTCGGGTCATGCGGTTATATCAAAACTGTCGAACTAGCCCTTAATTCCCCATTGGATAATATTTGGTGCATCATTATCTCTGTCCAATGATTCTCCACGCGCTTCACTAGAATTCTCCACAGAACACAGTTCTCATGTCGTTGATTGGCTCACGTTATTGACGTCTTCATCCGGGTGGAATGTCAGGTAAGAAAAGTTACACTTCACTCTCCAGTCAGTAGCTCTATTGTTTTCTCCTACTCCAGGCAGCCTTGCGCCTGTTACGAGTTACACTGTTGCATTCAGCAAGAATGTCTCCTTGAGCAATTCGGGTCCCATGAGAAAGAATTTACTACGGCTACACACATATCTAGCTTCTGTAAAAGTACAGCGTTGTGTCCTTCAGGAACACAGCACATTGCACGTTTGGAAAAACACAGTTTAATATGAGACCAGACAGCTAGGCCCAGACCCTCGCTAACTAAGGCCTAGTAATTTAGTTAACAAACCCCTAACATATGACTCTAATTATGATATGGTAATACAAACTCAAAACATTAGTACATTATTAATTCATCATTCAGTAGTTTCATTAGTCTTCGTATACAATGATGGCCACTCCCCGTGGGCACATTTCAAACACACGCATTATTTTTCTATGTTAACACATTTTCTATGCCCCTTCATTAAACAATATATTGCAAGCTTTTCATGTTAATATTAATTTTAAAAGGCACACTCCAACAATCCCTCCTCTGATGACTCTTGTCATCACACAAACCTCACCCCAGAAATGTTACATTCTAAAATTCCTTCATTTCAATCTCTTCTCTTAATCTTTCCCCCTGTGATTTTGCCCTAAACAGTTTTTCCCTTTGTTTTTCTTCCCTCCTCTTATTATTTTTCGCCATTTTAAATTTTATTCTTTTACTTATTTTACATGCCACCCATAATCCAAATAAGAATGCTTTAACAATCAATATTCCCTGTATTATTTTCGCCAATATCCCATGCCAAATATTGCTAAACCAATTTTCCACTGAAGCAAGTCCTTTCCCAACCTTTTCCCAAACACCTGGTTCTTTCAGTTCCTTCAAATCTGTACTATCCCTAGTTAAGTTAGTAAGCATACTTCTGATCACCTTACTATTGTCTGGTATGTAAGCACAGCAGTGACACTCATTAAGCATCTTACAGACTCCGCCATTTTTCGCTAAAAGAATGTCTAAAGCAAGCCTGTTTTGAAGAGTCATAGCCCTCTCCGCAGCAAATTCAGTATCCATCAGGAGTATAGCCCCTGTAAAATTTGTCAGCATGTTATCCACAATAGTAGACAACTTTCAAATCTTTATGGAGTTTAAGATAACTCCCACTGAAGGAATGATCGCCCCAAATATGTCTCCTACTACACCAGCAGCAGCCTCTCTCTTTTGTCTATTACAATGTAATTCAGACAATTTCGGAAACCTTTTCAAATCCTCAAGTTGATATATCTTTGGGAAACCTATCCCCAAATAGCATGTCCCATACCATCCCTTTGTAAGACGGTAATAAGCATTAAGTCCACATATATAATAGATCCCAGGGATCGCTGGATCCTGTCCATTTAACATGAACATCCTCTTGCTCTGAAACAAAAACACATGCTTACATTCACTCATTCCCACAAACACATTGTCATAATATAATTTCGGCCTAGATATGCAAAGCTTCCCTACGTGTAGTGCATCTAAAGCGAATTTCCCCTGTTCCCTAATTGCACTTCAACCCTCACTACTAGCAAAAGCTTGCTGCTGCCATCCTTTCTCCAATTTACCCTTCAATGCCCTTATTCTATCTTCCGTGTGATCTAAAATGTTTTTCTCTACAGGTGTAAGCAAGCATTTTTAATTATTGCGGTGTGCATAAGATGTACTAATTGTTACTGTCACTTCAAAGAACCCTCTGACTAACTTTATGCCATAGTACTTAGCTATGCTATTCAAATCCTCTATGATAGGCACAGAAGAAAACACAAGATCATGGTTCGAATAAAAATAATGAATCTCTTCCTGGTTATAGAATCTTGTTAGTAACAGGCTACAACTTATCCCATATGTTAAAGGCAGACTATGATAGGTAACCCCCTCTTGTACCGAAGCAGGAATCTGTGTGCACACAAAGCAATCCTTCGCATCCATTGTGTCAAAAACTCACTCAGCAAGCAATAGAAAACATTAGTGGATAGTTCCCCCTTTGCGTTAGTTCCCTCATGCAAATATTTTGTATCCTGCTCAAACCTCTCCCAAGCTGTTAGTGCAGTGGTAGTCTCATAAAGTGTAGCATTGTTAGTCCCACTCTTATCCGTTAGTTGCATACCCACAACTACAACTATGATGAATATCACACACATGACACACAAACCAACACCCAAATATTTGCAACCCCTACTCCCTTTATCATCCCCTCTAGTGTTAGCCATGATCTGTAAAGAATCAGAAAGTGAAGGAAGGTTAATTCAAACAACAACAGAGGACAGTTAGAAAATGTTCTTCTTCTTCTCTTTTTTTTCTCTCTCGCAGCAGGTCAAAACAAGCAAGTATTTACAGCTGTCAGTTTCACTCCCAGGATCCTTGTCAAATCAGGTAAGCAGCTTGTCAAATCCAGTTTCAAGTGTCAATTCAGGTTATCAAAGTCTCATCTGGTAAGTTATCAGTCTCTCTTTCTCAAAAGTTTCTTTAATTCAGTTCTTATGCCAACTCAGTCTCTTCGGCCAGACTCAGGTACCAAAGTACTGACCGGGAATCTCTCTATCAAATCAAAACGCCAAGAACTCTTGTTGCCATTCCGCTGATGTTGCACACGCCCATTCAGGACCCGCGTACCTTCTGTTCGCCACTCTCTTTCTTTTCAATTTGTAATCACCGTGCAACTCTCCTTCACTTAGATCTTCTCTCCTTGTTGTATCAACCTCTTCCTCTATTGCATCTTCGACAACCACCTTTCCCTTTTTCACTTGCAACTCTGGCCACTTATCTCCTTTCAGTGTCTCTTTGGTCCTTGATCTTTCCTGTGGCAACCCTTCGCCCTCCTCTGACTCTATGGCGTTTTCTCTTGATGGACCTGCAATTTGCTCAGGAGGAGTCTGTACACTCTGACTCTCTTCCGCCTAAACTCCTTCTCCTTCTGGGTCTGTCAGGGGCTCTAGCTCATTTCCATATTCGTTTGCTTCTGGGAGAACCTCCCTTTGATTCGGCTCTCCTGGGGCCTCAGTTGAGAGATGCTCACTGTCACCCCTCTGGGTCTCTTCTCCTTCGTCTCTTATGGGAGTGACCAAGCCGTCCTCAACGGGCTCTCCTTCTGTCTCAGTTCCCCTTCGATCACTCTCTGGCCCTGAGACTTCCTTCTCTGTTGTTGGTACTTTCAACAACTCAACTTCCTCATCAGTTGGACATGTCACCTTTTCCGTGTGACTGGCATGGATCCAGTTTGGAACTCGTGCACACTTCACAGCAGTAGTAGTCATCAGTATTACTTGATATGGCCCCTTCCAACGTGGCTCCAAACACAATTTCCTTACGTGTTTCTTGATGACAACCCAGCCACCAGCTTTCAGATTGTGCCCTGGATCATTTATCTGTGGCAGGGTGGTAGCTTCCATCTGGTGAGAAAAAGAGCGAACAACGTCAGACAGACCCTTGCAGTAGTCCAACACCTTATCATCTGTGATATTCACGACAGCATTCGCAGGAACTGCGGGCAGTCACATAGCTCACCCCATGAGAATTTCATGAGGAGACAGTCCTGTTTTCTTGTTGGGTATATTTCTCATTGACATTAACATCAAAGGCAACGCATCGGGCCATTTCAAATTTGTGGCTGCACACATCTTTTCCATTCTCGACTTCAGGGTACCATTCATCTGCTCCACTAGTACTGATGCTTCAGGGCGGTAACTACAATGCAACTTCTGCTCAATGTTCAATGCTGCACACAATAGCTTAACCACCTCGTTGTTGAAGTGACTTCCTCTATCTGTTTCTAAAGAGATCGGAAACCCGAAACGTGGTATCAATTCCCTAAGCAGCAGCTTCGCTACAGTGAGACTGTCATTCCTACATGTAGGGTATGCTTCGATCCAGTGACTAAAGATACACACAATCACCAACATATATCTCAATCCTCCACACACGGGCATCTCAATAAAATCCAATTGCATTCTGCTAAATGGACATCCTGCTCTCCCAAACGTGGCTCAAATTCACCACTGTTCCTTTCCCCGCATTCATCTGTTGACAGATGATACACCTATGACAGATCACATCTGCAGCTTGTGTGAATTTCAGATTAAACCAGTCAATTTTGAACAACCTGATCATGCCATTTCTCCCAATATGTGCTTGACCATGGTAAAACCTTGCAAACTGTGACAGGCGATCGCAAGACCATTTTCCCTTCATCTGAAACCCACAAATCATCTGGTCTTTGTACACATTGCATTCTAAACCAAGAACTCTTCTCATCTTTGCTAGCACGACCCTGCAACAATCTCAATTCTTCTAACGTATCAATCACCCTTAATGCGTAATCTGTGCATGTCCCATTTTCTGTTTTAGGTAACAATTCCCACTGATCCTTAAATGATATACAGTTCAATGCGCAAAACCTTGCGACTTGATCCGCATATCCATTTCCCATAGACACAAAGGGGGTCATTACAACCCTGGCGGACGGTGTTAAAGCGGTGGTAAGACCGCCAACAGGCCGGCGGTAAAAATGTTGGAATTACGACCGTGGCGGAAACCGCCAGCAAAGACAGCCACTTTAACACTCGGACCGCCACGGCGGTGCAAACAAACAGCACAGCGGTCACCGCCAACAGACAGGCGGAGGACAAAGTACCGCCCACACGATTATGACAGGCCAATCCGCCACCTTTTCTGGGGCAGATTCACCGCGGATAAAAACACGGCGGAAACAGGAATTTCAAAGGAAAAACGCTCACCTCTACACACTCCACGAGGAAGGAGGACACCATGGAGCCGGAACTCCATATTCTTCCTGAGATAGTCTTCCTGCTCCTGTACCAGGAGCACCAACGCCAGCGTCGAAGTCCATGGTGAGTACTGCACCTACAACACAGGGGAGGCAAAAAACAGGGACACACACACGCAACACCCACACCCACTACAACACACACACCAATGCATATCTAAACATTACAGTTACACCCCCAACCCCCCTGGAAGAATGCAAAGACAAAAGGAAATGAGTGTAACCATTGTAATATATCAAAATTCAGTAAGCAAATATATACATATATACACTATGAACAAAATATAAACCAAGATTAGTAGTCCACGTATTGCACCTTTCATAGTCCGTGGACCACTGGGCCCAAAATGCATGGGCGAGGCCCACACATGTTACCAGATCAAAACATAGAGAACACTGCAGGGACATCAGATAGAAATACAACAGGCACCTCTGGGGGAAGGGAAGGGGGGACACCTCAGCCGGATGAGTGCACGACGTCAGATCCACGAGGGGGCTCCATGCCCATTGATGTATCCTGGGGAGTGCAAAGCCACATTCTCTCAAGTCTCTACAGTGGGTGGTTTGCCCACTGTTCAATCCTGGGGAGTGCAAAGCCACAGTCTCTCAAATCTCTACAGTGGGTGGTTTGCCCACTGCTGCATCCTGGGGAGTGCAAAGCCACAGTCTCTCAAGTCTCTACAGTAGTTGGTTGCCCACTACTGCATCCTGGGGAGTGCAAAGCCACAGTCTCTCAAGTGGATAAATGTCTCCACTGGTTCTGGAGGGGGACTGGTGCCCAGAGTGCTTCATCCTGCCAAGGACAGACGGAGTGGATGCATGTCTCCACTGGTTCTGGAGGGGGACTGGTGCCCAGAGTGATTCATCCTGTGAAGGACAGACGGAGTGGATGCATGTCTCCACTGGTTCTGGAGGGGGACTGGTTTGCCCACTGCTGCATCCTGGGGAGTGCAAAGCCACAGTCTCTCAAGTGGATAACAGTCTCCACTGGTTCTGGAGGGGGACTGGTGCCCAGAGTGCTTCATCCTGCCAAGGACAGATGGGGTGGATGCATGTCTCTACTGGTTCTGGAGGGGGACTGGTGCCCAGAGTGATTCATCCTGTGAAGGACAGACGGAGTGGATGCATGTCTCCACTGCTTCTGGAGGGGGACTGGTGCCCAGAGTGCATCACTCACCCCGTGACGGTCCCTATTGCGTCAGTGCCCCTGCCGCTCATGGGCTAGCGGTGCTTGAGTAGGCGGTGCTTGCCCTGTTCAGCGGTCCTTGCCCTGTTCAGCGGTGTTTGCCTTGTTCAGTGGTGCTTGACTTGGCGGTCCTTGCCCTGTTCAGCAGTGCTTGCCCTGTTCAGCGGTGCTTGACTTGGCAATCCTTGCCCTGTTCAGCGGTGCTTGACTTGGCGGTCCTTGCCCTGTTCAGCGGTGCTTGACTTGGCGGTCCTTGCCCTGTTCAGCGGTGCTTGCCCTGTTCAGCTGTGCTTGACTTGGCGGTCCTTGCCCTGTTCAGCGGTGCTTGCCCTGTTCAGCTGTGCTTGACTTGGCGATGCTTGTCCTGTTCAGCGGTGCTTGACTTGGCGGTCCTTGCCCTGTTCAGCGGTCCTTGCCCTGTTCAGCGGTGCTTGCCCTGTTCAGCTGGGCTTGACTTGGCGGTCCTTGCCCTGTTCAGCGGTCCTTGCCCTGTTCAGTGGTGCTTGACTTGGCGGTCCTTGCCCTGTTCAGCAGTGCTTGCCCTGTTCAGCGGTGCTTGACTTGGCGGTCCTTGCCCTGTTCAGCGGTGCTTGACTTGGCGGTCCTTGCCCTGTTCAGCGGTGCTTGACTTGGCGGTCCTTGCCCTGTTCAGCGGTGCTTGCCCTGTTCAGCTGTGCTTGACTTGGCGGTCCTTGCCCTGTTCAGCGGTGCTTGCCCTGTTCAGCTGTGCTTGACTTGGCGGTGCTTGTCCTGTTCAGCGGTGCTTGACTTGGCGGTCCTTGCCCTGTTCAGCGGTCCTTGCCCTGTTCAGCGGTGCTTGCCCTGTTCAGCGGGGCTTGACTTGGCGGTCCTTGCCCTGTTCAGCGGTCCTTGCCCTGTTCAGTGGTGCTTGACTTGCCGGTCCTTGCCCTGTTCAGCGGTGCTTCACTTGGCGGTCCTTCATTGCCCAGCTGGGCTTGGGCTGGCGGTCCTTTATTGGGCAGGTGGGCTGTTGCTGGCGGGGCCCTCCTGGGCAGCTGGGCTGTGGCTGGCGAGGCCCTCCTGGGCAGCGATGATGGGGCTGGCGGTGGCCTCCTGGGCAGCGACGATGGGGCTGGTGGGGCCCTCCTGGCCAGCGGGGATGATGGCAGCCTTCTCCTCCGTGCTGCTCCTCCCAGACTTGCCGGCTTTCTTCTGGCCCTTCCCCACCTTGGGATGAGTCACAGCTGAGTCCACACTGCCCCCCCGGACCCTGGGGTGTGGCTTGGGTGGCTGGAGTCTTCCCCCTCTCCCGCCGGGCACTGGCCAACTTCTGGTGCTTCACAGGGGGGGGACTGGCTGTGCTGTGGCTCCGTGCCACACTGGCTGTCCTGGTGGCCGGTGCACTCCACATACCTGTGACAACAGGCACCACTGGTCCTGTAGATTTAGTGGCTGAGGTGCTAGTTCGGGACCTATGAGTTGGCCGGGTGGGGGTGTGGTGGGAAATAGGTTAAGGGTGGACAGGAAAAGTTGTTTGGAGACACTGGGACGGGCAGCTGGAGGGGGTTTGGGAGTGGAGGAAGAGGTGGTGGTTGTAGGAGGTGTAAGTTTTGTGGTTTTGGGTGCAGGTGCATGTGCTGGAGGCTGTTGTGAGGTGGATGTATGTTGGGTGGGTGTGTGCCTGTGTTTGTGTATCTTTGTAGGGGGCGTCACAGACACACTGGGAGAGGACACAGGGGACGTGTGAATGGTAGTGGGGGTGGTGGCTGCACATGAGCGGGGTGTGCTAGCGGGTGTGCTGGTGCGGGACATAGTGGCTGTAGAGGTAGTGCATGCAGGTGTGAGTGTAGACGAGACTGGGAGGGAGGAGGGAGACGACGACGAGGGGGACACAGTGGAGGCAGTGGATGTTGGTGTGTCTGTATGTGTGTGATGCTTGCGTGAGTACCTGTGGGATGTGTGGTGCTTATGTTTGCCTGAGCTTCCCTTGTGTGGTGAGGTGTGTGCAGGCTGGTCTGATGGTGTGCTTGGGATAGGCAGAGGTACAGGGGATTGGGTCAGGGTGGAGGAAGTTGGAGGGGGGAGGCTAGACACAGGGACAATGGCTGCCATCAGTGCTGAGGCCAGAGTTTGAAAGGTTCTGTGAAGGGCAGCCTGGCCAGAATGAATGCCCTCCAGGAATGCATTGGTTTGTTGCAACTCCCTTTCTACACCCTGGATGGCATTCAAAATGGGAGACTGCCCAACAGTGAGGGACCTGAGGAGGTCAATGGCCTCCTCACTGAGGGCAGCAGAGGTGACAGGGGCAGGGGCTGAGGTGCCTGGGGCGAAGGTGATGCCCATCCTCCTGGGTGAGTGGGCACGGGCGAAGGCTGAGGGGCTTCTGGGAGGGTGGTGTTGGTAGGGGGGGTGGCGGCTGTACCTGTAGAAGTGGGGGGCACAGATGTTGCCGCCACCACAAGGGAGCTCCCATCGGAGGACGAGTCCGTGTCGCTGGTTTCAGCTCCTGTCACCGCTGTGGTGCTCCCTTCGCCCTCCGTCCCACTGGTGTATTCAGAGTCTGTAGTGTGGCCCTCCATGGCCATGTGGGATGCAGCTCCCTCGTGCTCCAGTGCCACTGCTCCTCTGCCTGATAACGCTAATGCACACAAAAACAGGGAGACCGCAAAAAATGGGGGGGGGAACAGAAGAAAGACATGTTGAGTGCATGGTTTACCGCTACCGTTGGCGGACAAGACAGACACAGAAGCTCCCTGCACTACGTCCCGCAGTTGGGCTCTAAAGGGCAATTCCGGGGAAATGGACTACAAGCTATGGACGACATCTGCACACATAGATGACACAGGTACATGAATAGCTGTAGTTGGCACTCTACTGAGGTGGGGGGCCACAGGGCCATGCCTTACGAAGGGGCCTAGCCTACGGAACTCGCCCTGGCCTAGGGAAACCCACAGCCCTCCTCCCCCACCCAGACCCCTCCACTGCACGCAAAGTCAGCTGAATGAGAGTGTACTCACCCCCTTGTGTCTGCTGTGATGCTCTCAAGCGCCCATCCAACTCCGGGTAGGCCACCGCCAGGATCCGGAACATCAGGGGGGTCATGGTTCAACGGGCACCCCTCTCACGTTGGAAGGCCATCCCCAGCTGAGCCTCCGTCGTCTTCTTGCTCCAGCGGCGAATGTCCACCCATCTTTTCCGGCAGTGGGTGCTCCATCTGTGGTGGATCCCCAGTGTCCGGACGTCCTTGGCGATGGCACGCCAAATATCCTTCTTCTGGTGGGTGCTGACCTACATGAAATGTACAGGGGAAGAAGAGAAGCCATTACCAACTGCGCCATCAAAGTGAGTGGCCCCCATCCCTACCCTTGCCATGTGGCACATGCACCCACCGTCTTTCATTCACTGAGAACTCTGCCTCCTTCCTTCTTACAACCAGCCTTCTCCATACAGGCATAGCCCATACAACATGCTCCCTGTGTACTTACCTGTTGGTCTGGAGGACCGTAGAGTAGCGTGTACTGGGGGAGGACCCCATCAACGAGCTTCTCCAACTCCTCCGATGTGAAGGCAGGGGCCCTTTCCCCAGACGCACGAGCCATTGTCTCTTCCAGACCGAGGTCACAGCAGCACTTGCAGTATAGGTCCTCTCCTGTCGAAGATCAGGTATCGAGTGATTCAACAAATAGAAAATGGCAGTCACGTCCGTTGCGGTCACGTCCGCGGCGGTGAGTACCATCACCGCCAGCGTACATCGTCATTGGCTCCAGGGACCCATAGGGTCCAATGTTAACCAATGCAGCATTGCGCTGCGGTCTTCGACCGCCTACCGCGACAGTGTACAACGCCAGCACAGTTACCTCACATCCCATTGTCCCAGTTTAGAGGTCAGGCAGCCGCCATTTCAGGGGCCCACATAGCCTAATTACCAACTGTGTCACACATACCTAGGCCTACTCTCAACACACATACAGGCCACATTTTGTGATTGAATGGTGTTCTGTGTAGACTATGGGTACATACCTCTGAGTTGTTTGACTCTGTGGTCGCTGTTGTCCTTCATAGGCACCGTCCGCTGGGACATGTGAGGAGATGGCGGAATCCTCCGGTGCACTGACCGCTGGTGGACCTGTCGACAATGGAGGAAAGAAATTTGATCATCGCCTACAGGTTTGACCATGCCACAATCCAAGAACTGTATACACAGTTGGAGCCTGACCTGATGTCAGCAATCCGCCATCCCACAGGAATCCCCCCTCAAGTGCAGGTGCTGTCAGTGCTCCATTTCCTTGCTAGTGGGTCTTTTCAAACAACTGTGGCCATGGCATCAGGGATGTCCTAGCCTATATTTTCAAACGTATTGTCCAGAGTGTTGTCTGCCCTGCTGAAACACATGCGGAGCTACATCGTTTTCCCTCAGGTGGAGGATTTGCCTACAGTGAAAGGTGACTTCTATGCCCTTGGACATATCCCCAACATCATAGGTGCCTTTGATGGGACACATGTGGCTTTGGTCCCCCCCCACAGGAGTGAACAGGTGTACAGGAACCTGAAGAGTTATCATTCGATGAATGTACAGATGGTATGTTTGGCAGACCAGTACATCTACCAGGTGAATGCCATGTTCCCTGGCTCAGTGCATGACGCCTACATCCTGCGGAATAGCAGCATCCCTTATGTGATGGGTCAACTCCAGAGGCACCGTGTGTGGCTATTAGGTGAATCTGGGTACCCAAACCTGTCATGGCTACTGACCCCGGTGAGAAATCCCAGGACAAGGGCAGAGGAATGCTACAATGATGCCCATGGGCGAACTAGGAGTATGATCAAACGGACCGTCGGCCTCCTGAAGGCCAGGTTAAGGTGCTTCCATATGACAGGTGGATCCCTATTCTACTCACCAAAGGTGTGCCAGATCATCGTGGCCTGCTGTATGCTTCATAACTTGCCTTTGTGACGACAGGTGCCTTTTCTGCAGGAGGATGGTCCAGATGGCGGTGTTGTGGCAGCTGTGGAGCCTGTGGACAGTGATGAGGAGGAAGCAGAGGAAGAAGACATGCAGAACTCAGTCATCCAGCATTATTTCCAGTGAAAAACAGGTGAGAATACATTCCTGCCTACTACATGTACTTTTACACTTCTACCTCTATCCTGTCTGTCGATTTCACCCAGTGTATGGTCACTGAGTTGTCACTTTCCCTTACGGTTTCACAGGTGTGGATCCCAACGTGTGTCATCTGCTTAGATTCCTCAGGGACTAGAGCTGTGTGACATAGGTATGTTGACATTACTATTTCCTGAACATTTTGTCACTGTAATTGCAAATACACTATTTCGAAATCACAGACAGACTCCTGATCATTTGGTGCTTTAGGTGTGTTTATTTAAATACAAAATATTGGAGGGGGAAGTTAAATGGTGAGGGGTGATGGTGGAGGAATGTTCATGGCAGAGTCCAGTCTATTAGTCTCACAGGTGCATTGCCCATATGGGCATAGGAAGTGGAGCTGGGGCAGTTTCAACATGGACAGGGTGACAAAGTGGAACAGTGGGATAACAATCAGGGTGGTCTAATTTCTTGTCAGGGGTCTTGGCATCGTGCTCTGTCCTGTTCCTGGATCTCAGGGATCGTTTGAGGTGGTTCTCAGTCTGCAGGGGGTGGGGTTCTGGTGTGGTGGTCCTGTGGCGGGGCGTCCTGTCCACTAGCGCCGGCGGAGATGGTGGGCAGTTCATCGTCCATGCTAGTGTCAGGGGCCCCTTGTAGAGCCACAGTGTCCCTCCTGGTGTTGAGTAGTTCCTTCAGCACCCCTACGATGGTGCCCAGGGCGGAGCTGATGGTTCTGAGTTCCTCCCTGAACCCCAAATATTGTTCCTCCTGCATGCACTGGGTCTCCTGAAACTTGGCCAGTACCATTGCCATCGTCTCCTGGGAGTGGTGTTATGCTCCCATGATGGAGGAGAGGGCCGCGTGGAGAGTGGGTTCCCTTGGCCTGTCTGCCTTCTGTCGCACAGCATCCCTCCCAGTTCTCCTGTGTTCCTGGGCCTCCGTCCCCTGGACCGTGTGCCCACTGCCACTACCCCCAGGTCCCTGTTGTTGGGGTGGTGGGTTATCCTGGGTTCCCTGTAGTGGTGGACACACAGCTGATTGACGTGTCCTGGAGATGGAGGTATGGGCCCGCTGGGTGGGTGCTGTGCTGGTGTTTCCATAGGGGGGAAGGTCTGTGGTGGCCTGTGCCTGTGTGAGGGGAACCCACTGTCCTGAGGCCCACGATGGTCCGGGCTGGTCATCTAGATCCAGGTGGACAGAGGTGCTGTCATCACTGTGGGCCTCTTCTGTGGGTGGAGTGGAGATGCCTGGACCCTCCTGTCTGGTGACGTTGGGTAGTGGTCCTGCAGGGGTGGAAAGGCATGATTATTGCATCTGTGTGTGGCATGGTGTGCAATGGGTGGGTGGGCGTGTATCCCAGTGCTGGCATTCCTGTGTGGGGGATTGTGTGATGATGGTTTAGGGGGGTGTATGGGTATGTGCAGTGGGCATGCTTTAGTGATGGGTGTCCATGCGTTGGTGTTGCATGCAGGGCTTGGTGTTGGGATGGGTGGTTTGTCATATTGGTACATTTGTGAGGAGTTGGTGTGATAGGGGTGGGGTCGAGGGTGGGGGTATGTGATAGCATGCAGGTAGGGTGGGGGATGTAATAGTTAAGAGTTGACTTACCAGAGTCCATTCCTCCACCGACTCCTGCGAGGCCCTCAGGATGCAGAATCGCCAAGACCTGCTCCTCCCATGTTGTTAGTTGTGGGTGAGGAGGTGGGGGTCCGCCGCCAGTCCGCTGAACCGCCTGGTGGTGTCTTGAGACCACGGAACGCACCTTCCCCCGTAGGTCGTTCCTCCTCTTCCTGATGTCCTCCCGATTTCTTGGGTGTTGTCCCTCTGCGTTGACCCTGTCGACTATTCGTCGCCATAGCTCCATCTTCCTTGCAATTGAGGTGTGCTGCACCTGGGATCCAAATAGCTGTGGCTCTACCCGGACGATTTCCTCCACCTTGACCCTGAGCTCCTCCTCCGAGAACCTGGGGTGTCTTTGCCGTGCCATGGGGTGGTGTAGGTGATGTGTTGGGTGGTGTGTGTGGTGATAAGTGTGGTGATATGTAGTGGTGTGTGGTGTTTTGTGCGTGGAAGTTCTGTGGGTGATGGTGTTGTGTGCCTGTGGATGCTAGTTTGTGGATGGTGGTGTCTCTCTCTGGCCTTCTCTCTGTAATAGTGATCGTAGGGGTTTGGTGGTGATGTGGGTGTGTGTTTTATAGTGTATCGGGTGTTTGGGAGCGGTGTGTGTGTATTTTGAATTGTCCAATGTGGGGATGTTTTGTAAGAGTGTGTATATTATGAGCGCGGCGGTGTGTACCGCCAATGGAATACCGCGGTTGAAAGACGGCCACGTGGATTCGCGTGTCGTGATAGTGTGGGCGTATTTCTGTTGGCGTGACAGTGGAGGTTTTGTTTTCGCCAGTTTATCACTGACCTTTGGTGTGGCGGACTTGTGTGGGTGTCTGAATTTTGTCGGATTCCGAGATGTGGGTCATAATAGCTGTGGCGGAATTCCGCAGCGGTGTGTTGGCGGTCTTCTGCACGGCGGTAAGCAGCTTTTACCGCCAATGTTGTAATGACCGCAAAGTCTTGTGATTTCAAATGAGCACTGCATTTCACCATAGCAATTTCATGAGGTAACTAAATCGCGTCCAACAACTCCTTAATTCTCTCACCATTTTTCACTGGAGAACCAGAAGAAGTCAGGAAACCCCTCTGTGACCATATTTGGCCAAAATCATGGACAATTACAAATCTATATCGGCTGTCAGTATAGATAGTCAGTCTCAGCTGGGCAGCGGCATGGCAAGTTCTAGTAAGAGCAACCAATTCAGCCACTTGGGCAGAATATACTCTTTCAAGCCGAGACGCTTCAAGGATACCAGAGATCGTACATACAGCGTATCCGTCTCTCAGCACTCCTACTGAGTCTCTCAGACATGAGCCATCAACAAAGATAATTTGGTCATTTTCCTCCAATTGGGTATTTTTAATATCAGGCCTCGGTTTGGTGCACATTTCTGTTACCTCAAGACAATCATGTTCTACATCTTCAACATCTTCAACTTTTGTGTTTTCATTTGGAAGCAAAGTTGCCGGGTTCAACACTGTACATCTTTTCAACGTTACATTTGGTGACCCCAATATAATTGTTCCATATTTTGTCAATCTTGCATTTGTCATGTGTCGCTTTTTGGTACGGGTCAACAGGATCTCAACTGAGTGAGGGACCATGACTGTTAAAAGATGTCCCATCACTATGCCTTCACACTGTGTGAGGCTTTGACCAACTGCTGCTACTGCACGCAGACAACCCGGTAAGGCTGCTGCAACTGGGTCCAAAGTAGCTGAAAAATATGCTACTGGTCGGTTTACACCTCCATGGACCTGTGTCAGAACAGACATGTGCATCACGTTCATGACAAAACAGAACAAAAGGCTTCGCGTATTCGGGCATATCTAAAACTGGAGCCCTGCACATGCTCTCCCTTAATTCAGTAAACGCCTTAATTTCTTCCTCAGTCAGCACTATGACATCTGGCCTTTCCTTAACCGTCAGTCTCACCAATGGCTTGGAGATGACTGAGAAATTCAGAATCCACTGACAGCAGTAACCTACCATTCCCAGAAACATCCTAACATTTCTCCGTGTAGTTGGGGGATTCATCTGTAACAATGCAGTCACTCTTTCCCTGGATAACTTCCTCGACCCTTTCTCAATTTGATGACCCAAATACTTCACCTCTTTAAGGCAGTATTGCAATTTCTTGGGGGACACCTTGTGCCCATTCTTCCCCAAGTGGTTCAGTAAGGCAACCGAATCATACTTGCACTCATCCCTCGTTTTGGATGCGATCAACAGCTCATCAATGTACTGCACTAGAGTCGATTGGAAAGGCAATTCCAATGACTCCAAATCCTTCTTCAGTATCTGATTGAATATGGAAGGTGATTCTGAAAACTCTTGAGGAATTTGACAACAATTTTAAACCTTATCCAGGAATTTGAAACTGAAAAGAAATTGTCTGTCCTCATGAAGAGGTACAGAAAAGAACGCTTGGGACAAATCAATTACTGTGAACCACTCTGCATCACATGGAACCTGGAACATAATCACAGCTGGATTTGGCACCACTGGGCAGCATTTCACCACTATGTCACTGATTATTCTCAAATCTTGGACAATTCGAACCTTCCCACATGGCTTTCTCAATCCCATTATTGGTGAATTACATGGACTACTCATCACTCCTTTCAAAACTCCCTTGTGACAAAGTCTGCAATCAATTGCACCACTTTTATAAGGACATCTTGCTCCATATGGTACTGCTGTACCTGGGGAAACACATTATTTGGCTTCACACTGACTTTAACTGGTTCTACTCCTTTTATCAGTCCTACTTCTTTCCCTGTCGAATCCCACACTTTCTCTTGGACAGTTCCCTGCAAGTCTGCCGGGAGATCAGCCACTGTGAACATTGGGAAGAAGTTAATCAGAGGATACTCCTCATCTGTGGTATCTGTTTCAGGCTCTGAAATCTTCTCTTCATCTCCTTCATCATCACTGTTTGTCTAAACCTCAATCCCCTCATTGCAACAGGTGATCGAACACCTTGTCTTGCACAGTAAGTCTCTTCCCAGTAGGGACATGGGGCTCAAATCGCAAACCACAAACCTGTGCAATTCCTGAAAAGTGCCAAGCTCAACCTGTACCGGGTCTGTGATTGGATTTGTCAGGAGCTGGTTTGCCACTCCTACCACCTTGACTGTACGTCCCGAGAGAGGCAGCTTCGGAACCTCTGCACTTCTGACTGTAGAGCGTGTAGCACCGGTGTCAACCAAAAATGAAACCTTGTGACCCACTACCTTCCCCTGAACATAGGGCCCTTTCTGATCTACCTCTAAGGATGCTGCAAGCCTACACTCCTCACTATCTGAACTCTCATCCAACCATTCATCGTTTATTCAATTTTTACTACGCAATGGGAACTGTTGCACTGTGTTGTTTTGACTCATTCTTTGACTCGTGGCCTGTTGAGGAAGTATCACCTGTTGCTGTTCCATTGGCGCTAAGGGCACTTGCATTTGCTGTCTAGATACCATAGGAACCTGTTGATGCATTTGTTGCATCTGCATCGGCTGTATACGTGGCATATGCACCTGCTGCATGGGTTGAAAACCCTGCGTCTGATTCATGTTATTTTGGAAGTTCGGATTAGGACCTCTCAGCCTCGGTCCTTTCACATTTTGAAATGCACTGACATCATTGCTTTGTTGAACAACACCCTCCTGCACAATCATCGGGCACTCCCGCTTCCAATGTCCAACGACCCCGCAAACATGACAAGGTAACATCTTCTTCATTCCCTGTACATCATTTTGAACTGCTATAGTGTTCAAGTCTGTGCTCCTGTTCACAAAACCTCCTCGACCTCTGGCTCTCACTTGTGCCTGAAACATCCCGTTTCCTTGCGGCTTTTGCACCATCTGTAGTAGACAACCTCCCTGCATCCCTGATTTTGCTGCCTTAATTTGCATCACCATCGCTTTCTCCTTCAAGTTTCTCTGCTTCAACTCAATAATGTCACTACAGTACTTCGCATACTACAACACCTCGTCAATCGGCTTTGCTTGCCAACAAATCAAGTGATTCTTAATCATCTGACTAATCTCAGGTCTCAACCCTTAAACAAATCTGAACAAAAGGTGATTCATGTCTTTCACCTCAACAACCTCTGTACCGATGTGGTGCTTGAACGCCTTCAACAACCTCTCATAATAGGCATGTATCGACTCTTTGGCTTCCTGAGCTGTCCGATCAATCTTTTGCCAATCAATATTCTTCAGCGAAACTCTCTGTTTCAAGAATTCAATCACCTTATAGTAGTACTTCATCACCTCATGAGATGGTGCTCCTGTGACTCTATCCCATGCCGGTTCTGCGGTTGGCCAAATTACACTTCTCTTGCACTCAAGCCACAAATCAGCCGGAACTATGATCTCAAAGAGAGTATTAAGGTCTTCCCAGAGACATTTCTCAAGCTTCACAAACCTGTCCGTCTGCTGATACCACTCTATTGGCTTCTCCCTCAGCCTGGGAAAGTCATTCGTAAACGACAGAATATCACCTCTAGTCCACGGCACATGGACAAGAACTCCTCCGGCTGTTTCTCTCATTGATAACATCATTACGGCACCAGCATCCTGTGAGGTTTTTGCTGGCTGCTCTATGCAGTCGCTCTTCTTCTTGTCTTTTTTCTTCGCCCATCTGCCTTCCCACTTCTCCAATGCTCCCCAAACTTGTGCACTCTGCAGTATTTCTTTAAGGTGTGCCTTCATCCCAGTAGACCTCATGTGCTCAAAGTCCTTAGGCTCAAAGTCTAACCTGTAACTCCTCTTCAAATGATTGGCATTTTCTAACTCTATTCCATATTTGTCTGCCAAGTTCGCCAACCTCTGGTGCACCCTGCTCACTTCTTTGGTTATCGTTGGACACAAGTATCTCAATTCTGCTTCCGTGTATGACTCTAACCTGTTCACTCCCATGCTCCCTTCAACACGTTTATTTGCCTCCATGCCCAACCTCACAAATTATAGGTACTCTTCTCCTGCTGACCTCCCTGCTGCTGCAGGAGTAGACTGTGGTGAATTTAACTTATCTAACCAGTCATTCAGCTGTTGGGCTGTCAAACCTTGTAATGAGATATTCCCAGCCTGCGCTATGGGTGTCTGCGGTATGTTTGTACCCAAGATCTGCAATGTCAGTAATCCAATTGGGCTAAAGTCTAACAGGGACCTAGATCTCTTGAATGTCGGCTCCACTGAAGTCATCCCTTGAGAGCTCCCTACGTACCCTCTTCTTGTAATCTCTTGAGTCATTATCCCTTGATCGCATACACTAGGCTTCACCTGCGCATCCAATGATACTGGAGGACCGACTGTAATGGGCATGGATATGGCGGCTGGCATCTGCCTGTTTCCCAGAACCTGTGGAGTATTAACTCCCATATTCTCGTTCATTACTGGTGCCATAGCTGACTGCGGTCCTGTGACCGAAGTGTAATTCGAAATCATTTGTTGCTGTGCCTGGGGCAATAAAGGTGGAGTTGGATCAGTCTGAATCAGCTTTGGTCTCATATATACCGGCTCTGATGGCACCATCTAATTCGTTGTGGTCTCTAAGATTGGGACATCAGGGTAAAGCCTCTGAACCTGTGGTGGCTGTAGCTGAGACTGCATCTCTGGAGCAGTGGACACTCTAATACTACTCTGCACTGGAACTGGCGTGGAAACAGGAGTAACCTGTACCGGATTCATTGTCCCCTTGTCTTGAGTCGAACTTACAGGACATGTACTAGCACTCGGTCTGTTGTCATCTATTGCATATGGTGTAGGTTGGTCATTCAGTAACTGATTGAGGAACTCATCATCGTCTGAGTCATCAATCTCTGACCAGGGCTTTTTAGCCTTTTTGTCTTTAGAAGGACTTTTGTCGGTCTTACAAGCGGCTTTCCCCCCTTTGTTTTCACCTTCTTGAGCCATCGCTGGAAACATCCTAATTCCATCTATTGTTTCTCTCCTCCAAACTCTCTGCGCACTATCCCACCTAGCCTCCGCTAGTGTCTTTTCTGCCTTCCTCATTCTCCTTTCAAATTTCTGTTGCTGTTGTCGTATTGCCATCAGTTCCCAAATTGCTAACGCCTCAAACTGTGCTGGCCTAGGAGGTGGCTTTAAGTCATTTAGCACCCTCCGCAAATTTTCCAAAACCCTTATATTGAACATTCCGTGCTCCGGAAACACCAAACACCCTTCTTTCTCCGTCGCTTTGCACCATTGCTTTAGCCAAAGACATGACGAGACACCCCTTTCCTCCATTACGGCATAAGTCGGTGTATCTTCTGGCGGTGTAACCTCTCCTACACTCGCAGTAATATATGCATCTCCCCTCAAAGCGCTCTTTAAAGCCTTGAAAAATGTCATTTTTGCATCTTTTATTTTGTTTACAATCGAATCAGGAAGTGACTTTAATTCCCAGAACTCCCTTAGCCTACCTTCTCAACCAATTGCCTCTCACGGACGGCTGCCAATCCGTGCGTGACCCTTCTCACTAACCGACCTATCCCAGTGCGGCTCCAATGACGTCACACTCACACACACTGCGGCTGACAAAGTCTTGCGGCTTGTCTTCCTCACTCTCGATTCACACAAAACGAATGCAATATATTGTGAGCACCAACAAAAACTCAAATTTGCCAGTTTATTACAGGAAAGGGTAACACAATTGCTTCAGAACTTTACAGAGATTTTACTTAGCCTCAGCCGCTACTGTCTCCTTCTCAGATCCCGCACTTACAAGCACAATTTGACCCGCAAATTTTACTCTCGACTTGTCAATGGGTTGTTCTAGTTCACTTTAGAACTCACCAAATCTCCATCGAAGTTTTCATTCACTGACATTGACTCAAACTCGACTCGCTGATTTCACCATCGACCTATTAAACCGCGCAAATTACAACATAAACCAAGTGTCTCATACACTTATCAATATACTCTGGAGTCTTAGACCACGCAGGGTCCGTACATCACCAACAACCATGTGGACAATTTTTGAGCACAAAGCGCCACAGTCACATGAAGTTCGCCGACTTCCCTACTCTCATACTGCAGAGTATGCACACTCCTACTAAAACATCATCATTTGGCCTAAAATCCTCACAGACTTCACACATCACCTGCGATATGCATAAGCTGCGTAAGCGCCAACCCTACTTCATTCACCCTATCACTAGAATGCCGAGAACATACTCAAACTCCCTTCGGCAGGCTCTGAGATTCCGGGAAAGTCATTTGGGATTTAGGGGCACATCATCTCTCCAATTTGCATCATTTAGAAGAACAATTTTCCCAATACCCAATTTTCCGATACATCTTGCTTACTTCCAAACTACGCTCATGAATTTCTACCAGACCCTCAGACCTTTCGAGCCAACAATCTTATCAAACAGTAGTCCCTCGTCCTGGGGCCCCAAAGGGCCAAACCATTACTTCTGCTACCAAAAACTGATAGTGCGTCAGAACCTTGATAAGTAAACTTACAAAGAGACACGCCTAGGCCGATGGACCTTTTGACCACGTTCGGGGACTTCCCAGTACAAGATATCTTTCTGGCATCACAAATCAATATCTCAATAACCCAATCAATATCCTTAGTAGCTAATCAACAAGCTAATCAATAACATTTAGTAAGAATCAATAAATGAAGACACCATGACCCTTCAGCCATGAATAACCACACAAATCTAGTTAAGTGTTAGGATATTTATTCCTTATTGGTTACAATCTAATAATCATCTCCATTAAACTCATTAGCAATCAGTTTCATTAGTAACTCTTCAGATTTATTATTTAAATACAATTAATAAATGCATAGAGAATATTCAATAAGCATTAACACATCATTAATAAGAACAGCTTGGCAAAGTCTCAGTAGTGCAAGATTCAACAAAGCAAGAACTCAGCCATTTGTCTATTTGCGTTTGGTATTTGTGAACACCTTAACTAACCTCGAATTAGCATCAGCATGTTGGGCTTCATGCAAAACAATTTAGCACACACAAATTTGGAAAACATCTAACTATGGCCTCTATCAAAAGAGCAGTTGGTACCTAGAATGAAAAGGCAAACAGACAATTGCAATTTTCATCAGAGAGCTACCCCTCCAACGGATCAGCAAACAGGTCAGTCTTCGTCCTCAGGACATTAGTCGATTCACCATCAGCAAAGATAGGACAGTGCAAAGTCTCAGTATGGCATAGCTATAGAATAAGACTCTTCCCTCATATGGAGGAGAAGCAAGCATCAGTAAGAATTTGAATAGAGGATGGTTAAAGTATCAGGAAGAATAAACAGCAAAGTCTCAAAATGGCAAAGTATGGCTTAAGGCTGAATGTCAGAATAATGGCAAATAATATCCCATTCCTCCTCGGGTCATGCGGTTATATAAAAACAGTCGAATTAGCCCTTGATTCCCTATTGGATAATATTTGGTGCATCATTATCTCTGTCTAATAATTCTCCTTCCGCTTCACTAGAATTTTCCACAGAACACAGTTGTCATGTCGTTGATTGGCTCACGTTATTGATGTCTTCATCGGGTGGAATGTCAGGTAAGAAAAGCTACACTTCACTCTCCAGTCAGTAGCTCTATTGTTTTCCCCTACTCCAGGCAGCCAGCACATTGCACGTTAGGAAAAACACAGTTTAATATGAGACCAGGCAGCTAGGCCCAGACCCTCGTTAACTAAGGCCTAGTAATTTAGTTAACAAACCCCTAACATATGACTCTAATTATGATATGGTAATACAAACTCAAAACATTAGTACATTATTAATTCATCATTCATTAGTTTCATTAGTCTTCGTATACAATGGTGGCCACTCCCCGTGGGCACATTTCAAACGCACGCATTATTTTTCTACGTTAAACATCTTTTCTATACCGCTTCATTACACAATATATTGCAAGCTTTTCATGTTAATATTAATTTTAAAAGACACACTCCAACACTACCATACCAAGAGAAAACGTTATAGCTATACTTGACATCAGTTCAGTTTTGAAAACAAGCTATGGGTTGGTTATATGACTCAATGACCACTGGGCATCCTGGAACAGCTAAAACATTAGATACTTTTAAGAAATGTTTACGGGTGGGCAGGTTTATTCAGAGAAGTGAAACAATATGTTCACGTGTTCCATTTGTGCATGGTTAATAAGGTTGTTTATGAAAGCTGCTGGCATTTTGAGATGGTTGCCTACTATACACAGGCCTTGACGAACACAATATAAGGATTTTGTAATGGAATTACCCAAAAGTCAAGGTTACATTGTGATTTGGGTGGAGTTGTTCATTTGAAAATTACAGACCATTTTATTTAATTACGCGGAATGTCCGCTTCCTAGGACTTAGCATAAAACTCTGAACTGATTTTATTTGACGAAATACTGTTCTTCAAGATTTATTTACTGACAGATGATCTCAGTTCGTGTTAAAGTCTTGGTCTGCTTTATATAAGCAATTGGATATAAAAATCCATCTGTCTGAAAGTTATTACCCAAAGCCAGGTGGCCAGACTGAAATATCGAACCAATGTGCTGAACAATATTTAAGACGTCAAGCCTTGCAACAAGAAGACGATTGAAGTAAAACGTTGTGGTTAGCAAAATTAATATACAACAATACTGAGCATTCTGCTATTGGGATGCCTCTTTTTACGTTATGTTTGGACGGCATCCAAGAACATTGCTATCAAATGTATACTTGTCTACATCAGCTATGTCAATGCAAGAACCTTTAATTACAATAAAGAAAATTCAGAAATCAGCACAAGAAACTTTAGATATGGCCAAACCAAGATATACATTACGCACTGACCACAAAAGAACCCATGTTGGTCCATTTTCTTTTAAACAAATTGTTAATCCGTTTAATGTGCAGCTAAAAGTGCTCCAGTGTATAAATATTAATCCCGTGTTCACCTTATTGAAAAACTCTACTGCCCATACACATCTTGCTTCAGATCACGTCAGTTCGAGCAAATGCTAAAAAATCCCAGAATTAAGAACTGTTAGAAGACAATTGCAGTATCCGATAAATTGAAATGGGCTCAGCCTACAGAAGTGATCTTGAGAAGTGGCCTCAAATCTTTATACTTCACAGTTCTTATAGAAATTATATGCCAATAATCTAGGCACATCAGGAACTCCACTGTGGTGCACTGGCCTTTATTTGGAGGCACGCTCTTGATCTGTGTCAGGGGTGCATGCTTGCATTACTATGTTTGACAGATAAATGAGCTTAGTACTTTGAACTTGCAGGTGTGACATTTATTCTGGGGACGGAAAGGTTGGCGGCACACTCAAAACTTTGGCACTACTGTGCAAATAGCTTCACATATCTTGAGAATACACTATGTTAACGCAAACTCTACAACTAATTTCCAATGAGGCCACAGAACTCTCCCTGCATTTTAGAAATATAAATAGCCATCACACTGAGTATAAGTTCTATGTGGCCCCGAGCATCCTTGCTAGGAATCAAGCTTATTTAATGCTACAGCCAGAACCTGTTACTAGATGCTTGTTAAAAAAAACTTTGCATCTCGGTTTCTGGTTAGTGCTTTCTGTCAATGTCTCTCTCTATCCTAGGGACTCAATGGGCGGCCATTCATACATTCTGTTTCTCATAACGGTCAGGGGATGATGCTGTTCTCTTGGCACCCATGCTAGTTACGATTTCCCATATTCAGAGACGTGTTGTTTATGTCCCTCTCTTTTCCTGTAACTTTTTTAATGTCTTGCAGAGTCTGGAACTACTTAATGTACTGTAGAGTGTGTAAGAGACTTCCTTTGCGTTCTTAACTTTGGGCCTTCTTCCTACGCTTATGGCTACATGGCCTTGACATAACCCCCCAGCTTGAGGCGGAAAGTTCTCATAGCCTTATAGCCTTCTATAGCTGGGCTGTACCTGCCATTAAAGTCCCACTCCCTAGTTAAAGGCCCTTACCTTTGGCTCTTGGTGAGGGTCCCTTGCTAAAGGACCTTGCTTTTGGCTAAGGCCTTTAACGTTGGAGTGGGCCTTTATTGGCCACGGTATAGCATGTTATGGCGTGCCATAAGGCTATATTATTAATACAGAGGGAAAACTTACAGTACATAAAAAGAAATAGGAAAAGGATGTTGGTTTGATAGATGATGGTGACTGAAAGGAGGCATGAATGCACCAATGAAAAGTTCTAATAAGGTCAGAATTCAGACTGGTCCCAATAAAAATTCGGCATCATACATACACCACATGAGATAAGTTAGGACGATTATGGGGTAGAGAGTGGCTGACTCCTGGGTTGTGATCGAATCATTATCTTTCTGCACACGCTGAGGGAATGCTCCTTAATTCAGACATTCTCGAGTGGGGTAGGGGATCAGATTACTAGGACAAATGGGATGGAGATTTAAATGCCTGCACAATTAGCCATACTGGTTGATTGGAGTGACTGATCCATAATGAGATATGCATGCATCTTTGCAATTTAGCCATGATGGTAGCCAGACGAGACATTGCACATAGATTGGTAGATACAACTGCCCAGAGTGTTGGAATAAGGAGCAAACATGGACTGGTGTGTGATGGCTGAAAAAGTAATCTATGAAGCATGAGAATGTTCCAAAAAAGCTGAGAAGGTGTGATGCCCAAGGAGAGGGCAGAGGACGGATGGGATGAAAGAGGAGGGTAGGTTAGACTGAAGGACAATCACATTATACACCTACTGCTGGGCCTACCTAGGGTTTATAAGTAGTAGGAAAAACAACAGTTTAAATCCTTTTTCGTTTAAGAAGAGGTTTCGATTCTGATGTTTGACAGAGGAACTCCCTCTGCACATGTCAATAAAAAGTGTTTGAAAAAACGGGGCGTGAAGTGTGGAATATTTTCGCATTGCTTAATTTTTTACACAGTGAACCATACACAATTTATGGCTGCACTGCAGAATAAGATTAATTGAAAAGCAAAAAGCATGTTCAAAAACATAGACTATGCACTATAAAACCACATTAGAACATTGGAATGTTGAGTACTTCATTGAAAACAATGTAGTAGCTCCAGTCTTCTACTGACTAGTGAAAACCCAGAGCTCCAACATTCCAATGTTTGTCTTTCACAGCTGTTGCTGTGAACAGAGGCCTTATGGAGACCAAGAGGATTTCAACTTCCTCAGGCTCTGTGAGCTCTTTGTTTTACTGCCCTCTAGAGGTGAAATATTATAATAGTCTTAGAGCCTGCCGTAGCTCGGCTGTACTGGGCATTAAAGGTCTGCTCCCTTGTTAAAGGTCCTTGTCTTTGGCTCAGGCCTTTAACGGTGGAGCGGACCTTGAATAGCAGATATAGCCCGCTACAGCAGACCATAACACAATAATAAAACATTCCAATATGTTGAAAATATGGAAATCAGTTAGTATGAGCAATAAGAACTCTCATCTGAGCACTATTAAAAAAAACATGTCTATGAATTATCATGATGTGTGCCCCATCAATCCAGAAGGGGCCGGTAACTTCTGTTACCAGCTCCAACCAGACTTCAAGAAGTGTGGAGCCACTGCAATTTTCCTTACCCAACAAAGATTTCTGGTGGAAATCCAACTGAAAGTGACGGAGATCACTCATTCCTACACATTATTTCCCATTAGCCTGTAATCTGAAGTATTAATCTCTTCCTCCTCCCAAGATTTACCATGCCTCTATTATCAGTAACAGAGGTGATTGCAATACCTGTCTAATGCCCCTCTTATTCACTTGCAGATGGCCAGACTTTTGGTGCTTTTCCATTGCCAAAGCATTCTGCTTACAGAGAATGCACAAATATGATGACTTTTTTTAACTTTTCGAATTAAATACATCATTAATACCCAGACTCCTGTATGTAGGTCCACCTAAAGATTCCAGATTCTCAGCTGGACCGATGCTAATATAGAATAAAATCATCCTATTGATGTGAAGTTCCCCCCTCAACCTGAATCTTAGCAAATAAATTAAGCCTGAAATAGCAATTTCAAAAAGTACCACCTGCTAGTGGTATTAGATTAGGATAAAAGGCCAGAAAATTCCCAGTGTTAATGGTTATGAAAATCACTACAGCTCTGAACATTCTGTTTTATTAGGAGTGCAGAAAATACTAACATAATTTCTGAATGAAGCCTAATTAAGATATTACATTATTTCTCTCACGGCACCAGATTACACTCAGGAAGATCCTAACACTTGCTCCAGTGCCTGGATACCCCTCGAGTGATTACTCGTGCTTCACAATCATATAACAATCATTTGCAATGCAATAGGTCTCACATTTTATTGATTTAGAGCTACCGGCATTTTAAATTCAAGACTGGATGTTTCATGCCATATAAAATGGTAATCTCTGTCTCATAATTTTGTCTTTTCCTGCCATGTTTTGGTAGTCATTAGAGGCAAGTGACATCAGAAATCACAAGCCCTTGAGAAGAGATGATAAGATGATTGCACTACCTCGCATTGTGTAAATGTCTGATCAGAAATTAGAAAATATGTCTGGAAAAGTGTTTTCTTTTCATTTTAACAGAATGAAAAGTCCTGCAAGCATTCATGCCTCCCATTTCAACAAGCAGAGCAGCCTGAGAAGGTTTATGGCCCCAATAAAGGAGATAAGCAATGCCCTGTGTGCAATGTCGTGAGTGCTGGCAGGGAGAGGCCCTGCAGAGAGAGACTCGAGATGTGATGTAAGTTTCACATCATTGATTCTAGGTTTAGCTATATTCTATCAGAAACAGTAAATTGTGGCTTTTGTGAGCAGTGATCTAAATGACCAGGCTTTTCTTTTGTAAAATAGGCTTATTTTAGGAGCCAGAGGTAAATGAGGGCAGCACTGGAATCAGAAGAACGGAATGCTGCAATAAAATATAGGAATCTACAAGCCTAAAACACCCACAGTGAAAGGGGAGCACCAAAGAAATAGCAAAATAGTTTGTCACAGCGACAGATAAAGGGACCAAAGCGGAATAATACAGTAGTTGGTCACTGCTCTGAAACAGAAAAAGAAAGGAGAAAAGGGCAGACCTCACCACTAGCGAGCAAGAATTTTTAAAGGACACTGCAACCAACGAATGAAATCGCTTTAAGCCATAAGAAGTATACTAAAAGTATACACAAGGTTGAAAGCTTATGCTCAACCTAAAAACGGGTATTGAGGTAGGTTTGGTATCATGAATATTAATCAAAAATCGTCATTTCAGGAACTTCTGATTGTTTGATATAGTTTGACAGGCCACAGGTCTCTGGGTCATGCTTTCACAAGACTTTTAAACAAGTAAACAATGCAATAAGCTACAGAGTGGCATAGTCAGAAATCACTGAATATCAAATATTAGTGGCTGGTGCTAACATGTTTTTTCTAGGCAGGAATGTATCCGATCATCAGGTTTATATATTAGTTGTTGTTTAATCGATTGGCATGTTTAAGTGAAGAATGTCAGCAATTGCTGTCAAAGGTGAACATGAATGCAACAATTAACTGTGGACAAACACAAATAAAACATTTCTAACTAATGCAGTAGCCGTTTATTGTACGATTAGTTAAAACCTTTACAAAGGTGTATCTCGTTGAAACAAGTACAAAATGAACAGTTTAAAAACATGACGTAAAATTGCTTTGTAGACATGTTAAAATGGGCCTCCAGACTCTCATGGGAACTTGTTGGAACCTTGAAGGGTGAAGGGCATCTTCGGTAGCTAAAGCAGTATTTTATAAGCCATTTTAATTCTCTGACTTAGAAATTGCTCATAGAGCAGAGAGCATGTACCTGGACATATGGCATGAAGGACATCTTACTTCAGCCAACCACATTTTGCATGCTTAAAATTGTAGACTAAAGGTAGAATGCAAGTCCCAAAATCAAAAGAACAAATAGGGCAGAAATGTCAGGTTATATTTCACCCACTTAGGGTGAGAGTTCATTGGTCATGGCTTTTAAAAACACTTGTACTACCATAACACAGAAAAAAATCAATCTGCAGCTCGCTGATGTTGAAACAACAATGACGATGCATAAACCCCAGCTGACTCCCTATACAGTTCACAACCTCTCAAGTTTTCAACCATGGTTACATTACCTTTCTATCTCACATGCCATCAAGCTATTTCAGCAGTGCATTCTTTCCCTGAATTCCTACTGTTTTTGACACTCCAATCTCAGCCTCTTATCCACCTCCAGCTACTGTGTGAGTACTAGTACAACATTTGTTTTGTTTATTTGTGCAGTAGCCCCACAATAACACTCCTGGCACCCGATAGTCCCCAGCAATACGCCAAGAACGCAAGCCCATATTAACCTTCAGTACCCTACGTGTCAGAAAAACACTTGAAGGCATCTCGATCTCTGCCTTGCTGATCAGATAGACTCCAAGCTCTGATAGGTCCTATTATGCACCCTTTGTGACTGTGAGTCCACACCACAACATACCCAGTGGGTCAAATAGCTCTTGTCCTCTTTAGAGCCATTGTATATGCTTCCATCATATGAAGCCATTGACCCAATGCTGCAATCATTTTTAGGTCATGGGATACGTCAGATTCAAGGTGCTAAAAACCGGAACCATGAACTAGGATACATAGCAGAGGTTCATGTTCACATGATTTTCAACCACAAACTCCCACTCAATTTTACCATGCTCTATCCTTATTTTCTTTCCTCACAGTTTGCATTGTTTCTACTGCGTTGTAATTTTCCTACAGACTGCATCCTCTGCTTCTTTTCATTCCCCCTCCAGTCTATTATAAAATGAGTACTGTTTTACATAACTCTTTCTATCTGTAAGTTATCATTACAAACCTGCTGCTACATTGTAATTGTGCAATTGTGTGGCCTTGTAAGTTTCATGCACAATCCTTCCTCAGTCACCTTATAAGAACTGTTTATACACAAAAGATGCGTTGTTCCAAAAAAATAAGTTCAATTCTAGTCTAGTCTTGTGCCACATTACAGGTTAGACTAAGGGGGGAAGCATCCCCTCTCAGATACCCAGGAGCTCATCCATCAAGTTGGCATGCTTCATCATCAACCATGCTCCTCGCTGAGCGAGCACTGCAATGCCCAGTGGGCCTCCAAGGGGCTCTTTTCCTGAAATTGCTTTATTTAAAAAACAATCACAGGCACAGTGGTCTGCTGACCCCAGCAGGCCACCATCCCTGTGATTACAGACTATTCCCCCGGGTCACAATTAGCGACCTGTCACATTAATATTGATAAGGCAGGTCTATTTGCGACCCATTGAGGATCGCAAAGAGTGTCTGAGATGTTGTATGTCGCAGTTTGCAATATCCTAATAGTGAATCGTTAAAATTCGCTACTGGGTATTCGGAAACGCACGATTTTGTACATCTGGCACTTTGCCTTTTTACATTAAGCATATCTGCACCAAATGTGATCTCTTAAATGACAGGAACTAATATGGCAATGTAGAGTGTTTTTGAGACAAAAAAACACTTTTCCTTTTAAGCTATGTTTTTTTTTTTAAGATTGATGGGGGCATGGTGGCTTCCCCAAGAAAAATGTTTTGCAAAACCATGACAAAACAACAAAAGCATTGAAAAAGTCAAAAGGATTGAGGCCAATGCCAGACCTATTGCCTTTGCCAAAGCTTGTTTTAATACTATATATTATGTGCTAAGGGCAATCAGACCTTTTTGCCAAGGACGGCTGTTAATCTGCAAAAGTGATGAGACTTAATACTTGCCCTGAATTTAAAGCAATGGAGCAACACCAACGTGAAAACAGTGTGTTAAATAGTGCACTTTCATCCATAGAGAAGCAATGGTAGCCAGGCCTGTCACACAAGCCGAAGTGTATTTTACATATAAAGTAATGAGGAGGATTTCAGAAAGGGAAACCCATGAGGAAGGAATATGGTCACTGTTAGAAATGGGGTCTTTGGTTGACAGTCAGGTTACCCCCTGTTCAAGCAAGGACCCTGACTCTAGTTAGGGTAAAAGAGAATCACTCTCAGCTAACCCCTGCTTACCCCCTTGGTAGCTTGGCAAAGCAGTAGGCTTAACTTCAGAGTGCTAGGTGTAAAGTATTTGTACCAACACACAAAGTAACTTAATGAAAACACTACAAAATGACACAACACAGGTTTAGACAAATGGGAAATATTTATCTAAACAAAACAAGGCTAAATGACAAAAATCTGACATACACAAGTCAAGTTATGAATTATTAAAGATTAAACTCAAAAACAGTGCTTAAAAACACAAAATGCTTCGATGAGGTGTTAACAGGGCGTCGTGAGGGAGTCGTTCCCCAAAATCTGACACAAGCGGCACTGGACATGGGGTCCTATAGACCCCCAGGTACAGTACCTTGGTGAAGAAATGAAAACGAGCCGATGCATGAAGCTGGCGATCTGTGTGAAAGGTTGAATCTGTGCACTTCGGGTGGCGTCGGTCACGACGTGATGCAGCGACTTCCACGGAGTCACGGACTTCAGTGGGGCTGCAGCGATGTGGGGCCTGCAAAGGACATCGCGTTCCAGCGAAGATCACGGAGTTGTTTGCAGGCAGCGTCACGGGATTCCGCAGCGGCGTCAGTCCGAAGTCGTCCGAAGTCGATTTCCTTAAATTTTCACCAGCTTTTCCTTTCAAGGGCCCGGGGACTGGATAGGGCACCACTTGTCAGAACAGGAGTCTCTCCAGAGACTCCAGATGCTGGTAGAGAGAAGTCTTTGCTGTCCCTGAGGCTTCAAACAACAGGAGGCAAGCTCTAAATCAAGCCCTTGGAGATTTCTTCTCACGATGATGGAAGGCACACAAAGGCCCATATTTATACTTTTTTAGCGCCACATTAGTGCCGCGTTTTGCAGCAAAAGCGGCAAAACATACAAAATACAATTGTATTTTGCAAGTTTGCACCGCTTTTGCGTCAAAAAATGACGCCAATGCGGCGCTAAAAAAGTATAAATATGGGCCAAAGTCCAGTCTTTGCCCTCTTACTCTAGCATAAGCAGCAACTGCAGGATAGCTCCACAAGCACAGGCAGGGCAGCTCTTCTTCCTCAGCTCTTCAGCTCTTCTCTATGCAGAGGTTCCTCTTGTTTCCAGAAGTGTTCTAAAGTCTGTACTTTTGGGTGCCCTTCTCATACCCAATTTCTCCTTTGAAGTAGGCCTACTCCAAAGCAAAGTCTCTTGTGAATGTGAAATCCTGCATTGCCCAGGCCAGGCCCCAGACACTCACCAGGGTGTTGGAGACTGCATTGTGTGAGGGCAGGCACAGCCCTTTCAGGTATAAGTGACCACTTCTCCCCTCCCTCCTAGCACAGATGGCTCATCAGGATATGCAGGCTACACCCCAGCTCCCTTTGTGTCACTGACTAGTGTGAGGTGCAACCAGCCCAACTGTCAAACTGACCCATACAGGGAATCCACAAACAGGCAGAGTCACAGAAATGGTATAAGCAAGAAAATGCTCACTTTCTAAAAGTGGCATTTTCAAACACAATCTTAAAATCAACTTTACTAAAAGATGTATTTTTAAATTGTGAACTCAGAGACCCCAAACTCCACATGTCCATCCGCTCCCAAAGGGAATCTACACCTTAGTCAGATTTAAAGGTAGCCCCCATGTTAACCTATGAGAGGGACAGGCCTTGCAACAGTGAAAAACAGATTTAGCAATATTTCACTGTCAGAACATGTAAAACACATCACTATATGTCCTACCTTAACCATACCAGCACCCTGCCCTTGGGGCTACTTAGGGCCTACCTTAGGGGTGTCTTACATGTAAGAAAAAGGAAGGTTTAGACCTAGCAAGTGGGTACACTTGCCAAGTCAAATTCACAGTTTAAAACTGTGCACACAGACACTGCAGTGGCAGGTCTGAGACATGATTACAGAGCTACTTAGGTGGGTGGCACAACCAGTGCTGCAGGCCCGCTAGTAGTGTTTGATTTAGAGGCCCTGGCACCTCTAGTACACTTTACTAGGGACTTACTAGTAAGTCAAATATGCCAATTATGGAAAAACCAATTACATACCAATTTTGTAAAGGAGCACTTGCAGTTTAGCACTGGTTAGCAGTAGTAAAGTGTCCAGAGTAACAAAAACAGCAAAATCAGAGTCCAGCACACATCAACAACCTGGGGAACAGAGGTACAAAGTTAAGGGAGACCACGCCAAGGATGAAAAAGTCTAACAGTCACCTAACTATCGATTTAAAGACAGCTTGATGGAGTGCAGCGTATGGGCTATGTGCCATGACGAAAGGAGAAAGGTTGGAAATGTAGCAATACTTTTATATCCGTGGGGCCAAAGTTACTAAACAAATCAGACTGCGGTATTAAGCGGAAGGAAGCCGTTGCAGCCATGCTGGGATAATGGAAGTTGACCAAATAATGCAAGATGGACGCTGGGGTATTGGGAGGGGGTATTGGATGCCCTAGATGCTACCCAGACAATAGGAACATATGTACAATCAATGAACAGTGAGAGATAAGGAATGTTTTAGAGGAAATAAGATGGATAAAACGGCTGGTTCTACACAGGAGAATGAGAGGAAAAGTAGGTGGCACCTGTAGAAGTTTTTTGCTGATTTATATTTTTGTGCATCATTTACAGTGGGTAATGTGCATTTATGCACATGATTTTACATATATATTGATTTCATACAATTGCTTTTGAAACAAGTTTCCTATGATGTGTAGAAGCGCATATATTGGTGTGTTTTAGTTAGGCCACATTTCTGTGTAAAAGCCATTTTGAATAAGATGACAGTCATCTCTGTCACTCACTTATGCTTCCCTCCTTGTGCACATTCTCTCCCCACAGGTTCTGCAGCACATAGTCAAGCAGAAGTCATAATAGTTTATTTTCTTTGCTTTTATTGTTCTGCTCAGCATGAATCTTCCACAGTTTGGATGTAAAATTGATAACTGTAACTATAGCTTCTGTTTCTTCACTGGATCCATTAATTCAAAGAAAGTTTTATTGTCAATGTATCATATTTGTTTGAACATCCCCGGATGATATCAGAATAGAGGGTGCTGAATATTTTTTTAAGAAAAAGGGATAGTGCTTAGGTTTTAAGGTAACAACGTTTATTTTTTGTGTGCTCTGATTTGTCAAAGAAGTTATACATTTGCCCACTCCTCGATAAGTCTGCAGAAATGTTGAATTAATGTGCAAGGATTATGTTTAAAAACACGAGATTTTGTGAGTTTGCTAGAAGACTTTCCTATTCTACTAGGGAGGCTGCCCATTTCATTTCTGATGTTGCTGCTCATTAGAACTCAAAATACTTTCTGATCTTTGCAAACTCTGTAAAACTCAGACTCTGAGAGCTTTCATGGCATTGACTCTGTGCCGCTTATTTACAAATTTTGTAATAAAACCATTAACTTGTCATTGATCTAGAACTAAATTTTTGAGGGGGCCCAAACTATACTTAAATTGGAATTATTTATTCGAATTGTATTTTATTGATTCAAATGCTTTTGAATATGCCTTAACAAGGGAACAGATTGCCTCATGAAATTAAGATTAGTTTAGCACAGTCTACGATCCAGTACAATGTGTGAGATCCAGTTCAGGTAAATTTTGGGGTGTCTCAATTTTGTGGTACACTCAATTTGCTCCCGCACACCATGTCAGAAGAAGTGCATTACAGCATTAGCCTGACAATGGAGAGATGTCTAAGAGTGCAGTAATGAAAATCTGTGGTGGCCATGATGGGATGGTAGAATAACTTAGTTGGTGTAACATCCGCAGGATGAATATGTGCATGGTTGTGTTACGGTTGCCTCAAAAATACTGAACTGGTTGACTTTAGGGCCCATGGCGCTCTGTGCAATAATCTTTTTTGGCCCTCTCTCCATTACCTCCTCCTTGGATTCTCTCACTACTGTCCAGCAAATGTGCCCCTCATCTCTCCATAGCCCCTCTCTCACATACATGTAATTTGCTTTAAAGTGCTGGTAAAGGCTGGCTTTATTAATCTACTCAGCTATCCACATAAATAACAGATCTCCTCTTTGCAGCGAGAATATTGACCCTTTGCTCTACTTTATGGTGAGTCAAAACTGCCACTTGACAAAACTTAGATCTCTCTAGCTGAAACCTTAACCAAAAGTTATCTCGACAATTTCATTGCAGCCTGAAAGCTGGACCCACAAGGAACTATGCAGCAAGTGTTTTTAAATCATAAGGTATTGCTAAACACAATGCCCTCATGAGGCCAGTGCCAACCCCTCCCGGTCAGTGACAAGTGCGTTAAATCTGGCCCTGCTGGCTATTGCAGGTACTGCAAAATGACTACTGGTCCAGATGAGAATAAAGAGTTCATGGAATCCTAAGTGTGCGAGGAAAGATCATGTAGGGTTCACAAAAGTAACCCATGAGTAGACATTATATAATGAGGTGCTAATAAGTATATTGATGCACTAGAAATATCTAACTTAGACAGAAAGTCCCAGTCTAGGTCAAAAGAATCAGACCGAAAGAATCACGTGAGCAAAAGAATGTATTAGAGCAAGTTAAGTTATTAATAGCAACGGAAATACATAGTGTGAGACATAAGCATCTGACAACTGACTTCCAATGACTATGACAAAACACAACAAGCATTTGCAATGCAACGGGTCTTGCATTTGCTCGAGTTAGAGCTATTAGCGTTGTAAACTCCTAACCGGATGTTTCTTGCCACACAAATTAAAAGAAAAAAATGAAGCGCTATGTATAATGCAGCGCAATCGTGCTGAAATTAAAAATGGAAAAACAGAGCGCAATTGCGCTATGTAAACCCCAGCGCAATTGAGCTGTGAGGAAAATAAATGGATAAAGTAGTCTGGAAACCATGTGAAAACATGGAGCCTTGTATGTTTTCAGTAGTTTACACGTGCTGTGTTGGTGGGCTAAACACCGGAAAAGGCATGACGGATGCATGCCTTTCACGAATGAAAGCAAGCAGATTTTAAAAGGCAAAGCCCATGAACCAATGAAAGTGACTGACGTGACATGGGCGTGGTTAGAAGCCCAAAGAGAGATTACTGCAAGGGACGGAGCGCTTTGCGCTCACCTCTAAAAAATGAGAAGAGTATGGAAGTTCCACAAGAGAACATCGTGAAGCATGCAATTTCGAAAAACATGACATTTCAATTCCATCTTTAAGTCTTTAAGGATAAATATTTTTCATTTTTTTCATTCATGAAATTTCCCTTTGTTGATAGAGTCTTACTGGTGTATTTTTCCTCACTAGGATTACAATATCAAGAATCTGAAATTTGAGTTGGCTTATGTTATGCATGTCTCTTTTCTGCCAAATGTACAGCAACGCTGATTTTGATTCCTGTTTCCTGTTGCAAATTATGCTTTTATGATCTGATAGTCGGACTTGCATTTTTCTTTAGTTTTTACCGAGGTACAGTAACCCACAAAACATACGAGCACATAAATGTAACTGCTGCTATCACAAGTGATTGTAATATCTTCAGCGGTAGGAGACATATTAAAAAAACTCAAATCTATACTAACATTGATTTGTAAATATCGCATGCATTACTGGGATCACAGTCACTGTCTTTCAAGCACCAGCATCTTGTCAAGAAGGAGCCTTATGTGAAAAAATGACCTATGGTGCTCCTAGGCCGAATGTAGGCTCATAAGCATATCACACTCAACTCTCACTTACATCCACTCACTCACATTCATTCTCGCTCACATTCCCTACATTCATTCTCTCAGTCCTACTCTCAATCAGTGCCATATATTTTCACTTACTGTTTCATGTACTCACTTTTCTTGCCGCCCACACTTTTACTCATGCACACGCACTCACATGCTTTGCCACACACACACTGCCTCACTCACACTGTGTAACTCACTCTCAGACACTGTCTCACTCAAACTCCGTCACACTGACAGTTTCACAGATGTAGTAGTTTAAACATAATGATCAGAATAAATTGGATGTCTGCAGCCCTCTGACATTCCATGCAAATTATCCACCACACCCCTACCTTCTCCTTCCTTATTTCCAGAAGTATTTAAAAAATAGAGGACTTGAACTCCCACATAAATGAACATTTTCACCTCAGTGGATTAATTTCTTTAGAAACGTATTTTTAACAAGATACATCAGAATTAGGAAAACGTTCGTATTTCATATGTCTTGTTAATATCATCATGACTCTTAAAAGCAGCTTAAATTGCAGGGTGTCACCCACCTTCGCCTCGCCCATCTTCAAACTGCAAACAAACATGCCCTGCGAAGTATTCAGTGTCATCACGCACCTCGCTCTGCAAGAAATATGCATCTCAACGGATTTCTATTGATTCACCAACCAAACCCACTCAGTCTTACCCTCCTTGGAGGTGGATTCAGAAGGTGGAACAGTATGGATTGTAGTCTGTGTGTATGTCTGAAATACACCCATATACAAACACGTGTCCGCCTACACTAGGCGCATGAAACCCATAACACGTTTACATTCTCCATCAGAGAATTTACGCATATCAGGTAAAAAGAGAAATTCAAGGAACAAAGAATTACACATCCCGGCAACGCGAAATTCAATGAACAAAACGCTCGCACCTAATCCTTCTCCGAACTGCATCCTCTCGGCACTCACAACGACAGGCCCATGCATTGCCTTGACAGGGATGAGTGAAACGCCATGAATCAGTCCACTCGATTCAGCAAAGAACCACTCGTGTTTCTGTTAGAACTCTGTAGAACTCTAGATCAATAAACTAACCAGGGTTAGGGAGCGCTCAGTATGTAACTTCTTCTTTGTATTCTAGGATGTGTAGTCCTGTTGATCCCATTAGACCTTCTGGATTAAAAGACCCACAATGTAAAGAAAAAAAACTGGTCTGGTTTAACTAACTCACGGACGGTTATGGAAAGTCGGAGAGCTCTGCGTGACCGGTGGGAAAGCATGCCAGGCATTTATCTACGGTGTGATCCAAGATGTTAAGAAAGACTTGAAGAAGTCTAATGTTCAAATATTGACCTTGATATTGATTGATATTTTTATTCTCTTTACATGTGAACCAGAGCGCTCAAGTTTCCCAGGTCCATGCATGGGTAACTCTTCCAGGTCTTTGGATGACTATGTGAAACTTGCCAAATGGACACAGGGAGACAGTAGTGTGCAGGTTGATTGACTGACTGCCTGCCTTCTGTACAGTCAACATCCTAGCTGACTGATGATAAGCCAATACAAGTCAGCGGGTGACACACTACCCCCCACCTTGGCTGCCTTCACACTGGTGCTGATAGGTGTAGTCACATCTTGGTTGTCACACTGTAAGTAAATTAGATTTCCTTTTCCCCAAGACATGGTGGGGGTAGGTGCTGTGTCACACACGTACAGTGTGACTGACTGGGCAGGGTCTGATTGGACCCTCCACTTTCAATCACACACAGCCACAGAGAATCCAGAACCCCAAACAGAATCCCAAACATCCCTTAAGTAATGTAAATGAGTTGCTGCTAAATTGCTGGCAACCGGCTCCAATCAGAGATGTACATTGGCCCTCTCCCTCTATTCTGACCGCCTTCTCTTTTTCAGCAGCAGTTGAGCAGAACACGTTTTGCGCAGTTCCACAGTCCCCAATGCCATCAAACCTGCTGCACCTGACTGCCCTCTAGGAGTACCAACAATTTCCTTGGTGCACGGAGAAGTTCCAGTACGCAAGGGGAGAAAATTCAAAAGTGGTGGTACTCTGTCCTGGTGAATACCGGCCCTATTAAAGCGCTATGTACACACATGCATACATACATGCACACATAAGCTTCAACTCCAAGAATAAATCAAAGATCGAATGAAAGAGCAGGACTAGAACCTCAGTGACCTAATGACAGGCACTGAGCTGGGAGGCTTACCACTGAACCTTATATGCAAAATGTTGGTGTTAAAGTTGGTCTTCTCTTCACAGTCATCAAACTTTTTACATCAACCCTCCGGATTTCGGAACTGCTTTTTGTTGGCTGATAGGACTCTGTAGACTTTACTACTGGTAATCAGTGCTAAAGTGCTTGTGCTCTCTACTTTATATATGGTGAAAGTGGCTTACACTCAATTAGCACATTGAATTTATTTGTAGGTCCCTAGTAAAGTGGTTCTACATGTACGTAGGGCATGTAAATGATATGCTACAAATGGGACTGCAGCACTCATTGTGCTACCCACTTAAGTAGCCTTTTCAACATATTTCAGGAATGCCATTGTAGCCTGTGTGTGCAGTATTAAACTGCCATTTTGACCTGGCAAAATAAACCTTTTGCCAGGTCTAAACCTTCCTTTGATACCCTAGGGTAAGCACTAAAGAGCACATACGACAAGGTGTAGTATATGTAAATAGTTGAATGTGTACATTTAGTTTGACATGTCCTGGTGGTGAAAAACTCTTAAATTACTTTTTAACTGTTGCAAGGCCTACCTTTCCCATAGGATACCATTGAGATACATTATTATATTTAATAAGTGATAACGTTGAATCAGGAGCAGGTGGGAATGTCGAGTTTGGTGTCTAAAGAATTGTAATTTAAAACCCTCTTTAATGGTGAAACTTGAATTTAAGCCACAGTTTTAAGAGTTGGCACTTTTAGAAAGTTTGCATTTCCTTGTCCCACCCAGTTGGTGTCTGAAGCCTCTATCATGGGTCACATGACTAGGTATAGCAGGCAGTTGGTCTTTGTGTATTGCTCCCAGACAGTGAGACGAAGGGGCTAACAGATGTAGGCAGCATGAGCCATCTCTCTCTTGATAGGGGCAGAGCTGCCATCTACCACACTGCACATCAGAAAGTCTCTGCCTCAGCACATTCACAAAAGGTTTCACACTAGTCTTTTGTTCCCATGGTTATGATTGGGTGAGGTGGGCATGGTAGGGAGGACCAAATTCCAAACACATCAGAGGTGAAACCCTCTAGAAATTTCTCCTACTTCAAAGCTGGCACCAAGTATAAATATTGGGCCCTCAGTCCCACTGTTGAGTAAACTCCTTGATCTGTGGATATCACAGGAGGGGCTGCTTGAAGCCTTCCCTGCTTGCTGAGAAAGAAGAGAGGGTCTGCACTTCCAGACTGAGATAACTCCAGCGGTCAGCTGACTGACCAACTGTTCTAGCTGCAGGAATATAAGAAGCTCCTGAGGCCTCTCTGCAACTGCCCATCTGACCAACTTCCTGGACCTACAACTGGAACTGCCTGAGCCCTTCTGGTCTCTGTAGGAGTGATCGCCTGATCCCCAAGAGGTGCAGCTCATGTCCTGGACCCTTGGCGTGTCATCAGTTGAGCTCCCCCTTCAAGAAAAAGAGAAATCCTAAAGTTTTGGGCTACCGGGTATGTTTGTGCCAAGATCTCGTCACCTATGCTGACTGACAACGTAAAGCTCTCGTGAACCTGGCTCTTCACGCTACAGCAACCACCAGCATTGACCGGCAATGAAAGATCTTCACTTTGTGCTACAGCATCAACAGCCAGCAGTGACCGCCAATGCAAATCTCCAGCAGTGACTGTCTGCAGTGCCCGACAAGATCTTCACACTACAGTGATGACCCTCGTTGCACCCAGCCTGCTCCTCGTGGCCCCCTCTAACGCAAACAGAAATATTTGTGTGGGACTTTAGAAGGTAACTTTTTCAGTGGGACTAACCTGGTCAATGTATCTAACCCGCACTCCATTGCGGACTTTTACCCAGTCTTGCATGAACAGACAACCACGAGTAATGCTTTGTGATCTTAGGCGCTATGCTTACCTTAAATCATTGAAATCACATATCTCTGGTTCTACTGATTGGATTTATGTCCTTTTGGTCAAATAATTTACTACATTTTACTCTATTTTTGTAAATTGGTGTGGGAATATTCTTGTCTTGTGTTTTCACTTTATTACTATTTGAAGAGCTGGATAAATGCTTTATGCATTACCTCTATGATAAGCGTGACTGCTTTTGTGCCAAGCTACTAGAGGGTAAAGCTCATGTCAATTTGGGGTTTGGTTGTGTTTCACCCTGGCAAGACTTGGGGTTACTGCTTGAGTAGGGTTCCACCCTTCTCAACCACTAACCCAGTTTCCTACAGTTGGGGCCAGATGTATCAAAGGATTTTGCATTCACAAACGGTGTGAATCAGTAAATTCCACCGTTTGCAAATGTAAAACCACCTTTCATGATTTATGAAAGGAATCGCAAAAATAGCGATACCTTAAAATTGCGACTCCATTTAGGGAATCGCAAATTGAAATTCTCTAAATAGGAAATCGTAAATAGGGAATTCCTATTTGTGATTTCCAAAGCACATGTATCATGCATTTGCTAGATGCAAATTGGGCATTTAGGAAATGCAATTACCACCTAATCCAATTTGGTGGTAACCATGTGCAATTTTAAAAATGCATTAAAAATCAATTTTTTAAAATCCCATGTAGCGCACACATGCCCCTATGACATTACATGTCCACTGATATTTTTTGGGGGTGCATCAGGCCCCCAGCACCCTTGGATTTGCATTACCTAATTTGCGAATTCCTAAAAGGAATTCGCAAATTCAGAAATGCAAAACCATTTGCACCTATGGGCCTTCTGGCCCATAGGGATGAATGAAGTCCCATTCCCTAATTGCGATTCGGTAATAGCAATTGCGACTATTAAGAAATCGATATTACCGAATCACAATTTTCAAACATTCCATTTTGCTTTTCTTAAATAGCGATTTCTTAAAAATCGCTATTTAGGAAATGCAAACCGGGATAATGATACATCTAGCCCTTGCTCTTTTAGAAGGATTTGTGGGGGGCAGGTCAGGATATGAAAACGGGACCCTGCCACAAGTCTTGTCCTAGAAGTTTTATGGGAAAGCTACAGGGGCATAACAAGATATCTCCGTCATTTACAGCTCCATAGGATTTAAGAAACGTTTTACAGGAGGTTTCCCCAAAGTGTTTTTGAAAGCTTCTTTTGTAACACATCTTGTTTTTTTAAGAAACGTTGAGCTGTAACAGATTTTCTGGGGAAAAACTATGAAAGATTTTGCTTCTCACAGGACTTTAACCATGTAACAAACTACAAAAAGCTTTTCTTTGCATCTTTTACGTGTGTTGCATATATAATCATGGTGCCATTTTTATATAGCTTTTCCCAAGACATATATAAAATAACAAAAAAACTATGAGAATCAAAATACATTTTTAAATGAGGCACGTGGTGTGGCTGAGACCAAGAGTTTCTCCATCAAGGAAAGTTTGGAAAGAAGTGTGTCAACTGGTCATTAAATATGCAGGGTTTATTTCAATAGCATGGCAGACCCAGGCGGTGCACAGTACAGGGACAAAAAAGGTCAATGCTAGGGAAAGCATAGTAGGCAGCGCCTAAAGATAATAAAGTCTATGGCACGGCTACCATGGTTGGCCTCTTATTGTCTACATGATGGAATTCCTCAAATGCACAAAAGGTAATGGGAGGAGGCCTGTAGGAAGTGTAACCACTGGCAATCTTTTGGGGTAGCATTTCGACCCATTGTTCTTTTGCCCACCATTCCACCTCAGATTAGATTCAGCCACATGCAAATCAGTCTTGACCCTGCTCCAGTAGAAACAGTCTGCAACAAACTGCAAAGCAAGTCCTCTCCAAACCAGAACACAAGCAACCCAAGACTGGTCAGGTGTAGCTTGGTTCCAGTGGCACAGTGAGCAAGGGATCACTGTTCGGGCACACCTTTGGCCGCATAGGGCCACCCAAACCAAGCTACACCCGACTGAAAAGCCCTAAACAGGGTGAAAACAGTCTTGGGTTGCTTGTGTTTTAGTTCAGAGAGGGCCTGGCTGTTAAGGATGGACTGTTCCTACAGGGGCAGGATCTAGTGATTTGCCTATTGTTTGGTCTAATCTGAGGTGGCATGGTGGACAAAAGAACAATGGGTTGGAATGCTACCTGAGTGGTTGGAAGTGGTTAGACTTATTGTAAGCATCCTCTGTTCAGCTTTTGTGTTCAATGATGGAATACTTAATCTTTTTTTCATGATGCACAGAGCAATCAACTTTATCAAGCAATAAGAAGGGCTAACTAGAGACTCTGCCTCAGCTTCTCAAAAGCTCAGCATTTGTTATGTCCCTGATGGAAGACCACTTGTACTTTCTCAGCTTGGATTACAGCATTGGACTGTGAGAGATTTCACTATTTAAGTATCTTTTGGAGTATGGGACTGTAAGAAAAGAGCTCCCATTTCTTCCCAAGCCTGTGATGACAGCAATGAACAGATATTGTGGTAAGTCAGATAACAAAACATTATGGAAAATGTTAACCTAAATAAAACGGGAATTTTTGAAGATGTAAGCCAATGTGCTAGCAATAAGAACCAGAGTTGCCCGTAGACTATGACAGCTGTTCTATCCTCACTGTTCCTCTGCCCCATCATTTTTCATGTTTTTTGATCAGTTTAAGTGCTCATGACCCTAAGACCTCCCTAAATGAAAACCTAGAGTTCCCTATCAAAGCCCTTGGGGTGTCATAAGAGAGTGAAGACACTGAAGAGGAAACCATAACATATTGTCTCAAGGGAGTACTCGATCTAGTCCTTCACCAATGTCCTGGCTGGTGCCAACTTTTTTATAGTTTTGTGAATTAAAAGAGGGAAGATGTGATGCTGGCCCTATAGTGGATTAGGTCCACTGATCTCTGGTAAATGGCTCCTCCTGCCTTTATTTCATTTGATTATGTTTACAGTATTTTAGCTATCCGAACAAAGGAAAATAAGATTGTGCGTTATCTATTGAGCCATGTGTGAGTCCACTAGAAATGCACAATAACATGATCAAGATGCTACACATACCACTACTGTTTAAAGCACTATAAACATTTTAAATGTAATAAAAAATAAAATAACTAAACAGACACAAAAGGAAAGGGAGAGAATAAAACACATTACACCATGCTATCAAATAATGTTCAAGCATCGAAATCCCAAAAAGACACCTTATTTTAGAAAATAGATTTTCTCAAATAACTTTACATGCATAATCCATCAATATTTGGAGAACTACAAAAAATCATCAACCCAAACCTCTTCAGATGGCGTTCTCCTGATGGTTAAATATCATTTTTTGTCAGCCAGATATCAGAGGAAAGCCAGTGTTGTTAATCTAGTTCAGGTGGTTGAGGTATGAAATGTACTTGAAAGACTACCTTCTATTATTGAGCATTTAGTTTATGTTTGTCTATTGTCTTACATGGAGATGACCTTTGTTAAGTCTAAAGTTCTGGTCCCAATAGTTCTACTATATTTATTGAGACTTTATGAAAAACATCTGACCTTGAATTTGTCTTTCTTTTTCGCTCAAGCAAAGGGAAATTATTAGGTGAGTTGGTAGGCAGTTATTTTTGGCAATATGACTAGCTGTGTTCTGTAATTATGTTGCTGAATGAGATTTCACTGTAGAAAAAGTCCTTTCCTAGGTCCCTAGCAAATTTCAGAGTAATCTGTTTCCCTTTCCATCAGGAAAGGCTTCATTCTTGTCATTTCACTCTGGAGGGATGGAAATGCTATCAGTGCGTTCATTGGTGAGTAATCTGTATGGCAAGTATTTGACTTTGTTGGACGATGACAGTTCTGATGCAACTGTGCATCACCAGGTGGAATGGCTGCTGACTTGTAACTTTGAATTTGGCCAAGGCCTATGGAATATAAAATCTATAAATTGTATTTCACCATTTCAATAGGACAGGGCTTTGCTGGACATCTGGCTGCCTTGGAAATCCAGATTACATTCTGATTAAATGTCTTTTGAGTGACTGTAAGTGCCATCTCCGGCTTTTGAAGGTGGAACTGCTGGTTGACCAGTGTGTTGATGAATAATTGGAACGCAAAAGGGGCAGAAGAATAATTTTTGTTGAAGTTGCCTTTTTTCTGGACAGTACTTACTTGATCCTTTAACATTTCCAGGATGGGATCGTATCCAATTTCAGTTTCTGAACACCCACAATTGTAAGTTTGGGGGTGTTCTAAAACTTACCAGGCCAGCTACCCCTTACAATGGCCACCTCCCACCTCTTATGTGGAGTTTGATACTGTTGACTTCTTCACACTGTGGTGGAAAATTCCCCAGTACTAAATTTACTTCCGCCTGGCAGGAAGCCTTTTGGGAATTCCTTTCAGGAAAAAATTTAGTTATTTACAGTGTTCAAGTAGCTTTATGAATATGCATTTCTGATTCAGGCTCATTGTCTTTTGAATCTATCGATCAATCTCAATCAGTCACTGAGAGCCAATACAGGTTTACAAATGATGAGCAATGGGTTGTGTTAGGTCAACCCTGCACTAATACCCTTATTGATATACTATTAAAAAAATATACTAGGCCACACTTGAGTGTATTTCCTGACACACTATTCAAGAGACATACGTGGCTTTGTTTCAAGTAGGACGTGGATCATTGACTTTTTGTTCCTTTTTTTCATTGTGGAAATGCCTATTATATACCTTACCGTTTTACAGCATATAAAGCAGAGAGCACAGTGACTCACTCTTAAGTGGCAGATCTCGAGCCGGCCCACTTAGGTGCCTCAACCAATGAACTTCTCAGATTCATCAAGGTAACCCGAGCCCTGAACTAGATAATAGTAGCTAAAGGCACATTCTATTTTCTTTTTCACTTCCATTTGCTGAACTATATTTTTGAGTACATTTTGTATTTCTTTTCAGAGAAATCGGTCATGCATACCAGACTCATTTTTGCAAGCTCCTCAGACTAACGCAGAGGCGTGATGGGTCTGACTTGTAGCAGAAATTCTCACAACAGAAATAATAAGAAACTGGAGGAAATATTAATATTTTCCTTAGTAATTTGCAAGGTCGTTTTAGAAAGGAAAAATAGAATTTTTTTTTTCAAGTAAAGCTAAGTCAAACTTAGTGAAAGTTTTACTTTATTTTATTCACTTTACCTGTTTAAACTATAAGTGGGAATTACTTGACATATCTCTTTTGAATGTGGCACCTTTTCAACATTTATTTGAATATTTTCAGATTTTTAAATTCAGTCCTCATTTTAGCTTGAATTTGCCTTACTTCAGGAGGCCACTTCATTATCTACTTCCCATACTATTTGTGGTAATGTACCTCTATGACAGACCTCTCTTTCAAAACTTTTTTATTACTCCTTTTTAATAACTTCTCCTGTCCTGGGGTGAAGCTATTAAAAAAGTGATCACCTTAACATCTTACAGTTATTTTGCTCGTCTCCTCTAAAGACAAGGTTTTTTGTTCTGGGTGCCTAAAGGTGTAGGCTCCACTGCACCTCCACCTCCTCAATAGAGCTGAGTGTAGTGACAAGATGTAGCTATAGCTTCTGAGGCTTCCTTCCGGGTGGGTGGGTATCTTTTTCTTAAAGACTTGACGGCAGATCTTGTGGGCTAACAGTGAATGCATCTCACTTTCATCCTGCTAACCATGTGAGCCTGTTTCCATTTGAAACAGCGTAAATTGGATGTGCCATTATGTCTCATAGCATGTGAAATAGGAGAGTGGTTATTTCCTTATGTTAACATGTTGAAAACAGGTTTCCCCATAACATGGTGCCCTGGAATGCATACGAGTAAAGAGCTCGGATGATAATAATCCTACATGTAACCCACATTTATTCATTGGTTGCAAATATATTCATGTTAAAGTATTTTCGAAAAATGTATTTCTATAATCATTTTATATTCAGGAGAAATGTGTTTAAAGTAATTTAACCAAAGTACATTATATGTAAACATTTGTTTGGCTGGAGTGAAGGCCTGAAATTTCCTGTGTTTAATCTTTAACATGAAAGGTTGCTTCATTTCATGTTTCTCTTAGCTGCAGGTGCAGTGGCATGAGTTTGAGACTAATAAAGATTCTATTGTGCAGAAAAGATAAGGAGGCCTGAGACAGGAATGTTACCAAGGCTGAAAAGGAGTAACGTGGAGACAGTATTCAAACACCCCTCTGAATTTTTGAGCACAGGAGTGAACCAAAGAATACTTCAAGGTTCAGTTGTCAGGTAGGCAGTTGATAGAGTTGTTTAGTGAAAACAATTAGGGGGTCATTCCGACTTTGGCGGGCGGCGGCGGCCGCCCGCCAAAGTAACCCCGTCGGAAGACCGCTCCGCGGTCAAGAGACCGCGGGGGTCATTCCGACTTTCCCGCTGGGCGACCGCCAAAACGGTGCCCGCCGGCCCAGCGGGAAAGACCCTGCAACAAGGAAGCCGGCTCCGAATGGAGCTGGCGGAGTTGCAGGGGTGCGACGGGTGCAGTGGCACCCGTCGCGATTTTCACTGTCTGCACTGCCAGTGGTATGGGCAGTGCAGGGGCCCCCTAACAGGGCCCCACGACACCCGTTCCCACCATCCTGTTTCTGGCGGTGAAAACCGCCAGAAACAGGCTGGCGGGAAGGGGGTTGGAATCAAGCAGCGCCGCCATGGAGGATTCCCCCAGCCGGGGGAAATCCGGCGGGAAACCGCCGGACCCGGCTGGGAGACCGCGGCTTTACAGCAGCGGTCAGAATGCCATCTGAAGCACTGGCATCCTCCACCCTGGCCGTCATAGACCGCCAGGGTTGGAATAAGCCCCTTAATCTGTGATGTCACTCCTTGAAAGGACTAAGATTTAAGAGTCGTATGGTTAGCTGAAGGGCAGATTCCTTTATTTCCCTTTGAACAGAGCAGACACTTCTGATTTATAGACCTTGATCTGAAAAGGCTTGGCATATTTATGTGCACACACCTCTCTTCTCTTGACAGAACCTTTTACTGAAGTTCTGTTGTGCTGAAACTTATATTTGAACTCTAGTTAGATGTTAGGATAATTAGCTATTCAGATCAAATAGTAAGGTAGGAAGATGTATCTTTAAATGCAAACCACCATTTGCTTTTTGTTGTGTTTTTTTGTCACTGTTATTGAAATATTGTTTTTTTTATATATTGATTAAGTTTAGAGTGGTGCGCTGTTTGAATTCTCATTTGGTAATGCTTTACATTTATGTGACAGTTTTGGGACTCATTTATGTAAGTTTAGCTTTGAGTCTGCAATAAACTTTTAAATTTCATTTAGTCTCTGAGATTTAATGTCTGGCTGGCAGGTTAAACTGTGATTGATAAACTACTGGAAAAAGTATCCTCTTACCCCTCAGAACAGAGGAAAAGATTAATCAACCTCAAGAGTTTAGAAATAGTATCAAGAGCTGGATCACATTTATCTTGAACTGACTGAGCTTGCTTCTTCCTTTTTTCACCTCCACCCCCAGCTGCCCAATACACTTCTTAAGCCTGTGGGGCTTCTGCTTGCTTCTGTCTTCCGGTGTCCCTCTTTGTCATGCCCAATGTTCCCAGCTCTTCGAGGACCGTGAGTTACCAATATGGACCAGGAGAAGTGGCGATTCTGGTTACTGGACAGGTCAAGGGGTGACAGCTTTTTTTTTATGGGAGCCCTTCTCCTTGGGAATACACCAAGATGGCTTCCGTTTGCCTGCTAGCTTGCAGCATTTCTGGGTTCCCTAGACTTTTATTTACTGTCTCCTGCCCTTAGGCCTTTTTGCTGCATGAAGGGTCTTGATTCTTGTCCTCCCCATTTATTGTCTAAGTGGCATGTTATACCTAGGGATCCCAGTGGCCTCTCTGTCTGCTAGGACCCTGATTGTTTTGTGACCCGCTTTCCCTCTATTATTGCAATTGTTTTCTCGGAGACAAGTGGCGGTGATGTCCTCATCATGGACAAACATATCCAGAAGAGAATCATGGGGAAGTCTTACCTGGGGAGCTATCAAACTCTGAATCTATCCAATAGCAGAATAAGCGTAAACAGTGTTGATGAGAAATGGAAGGCAGAAGGGTGCAGAAATATTTCTTATTGAAGTGGTCATTCTCTGGTAGCCTTATTTGATTCTCATTTAGCAGATGGTATCCATATCCTTCTTGGATGTCACACACCTGCTGGTTCCCTGTAGGCCCAAATGATTACTAATGTTGTCATGGCTTTAACAGGGACTTCAGATTATTCTGTTCCTCCTAAAGTTTTTGATATGCTGATATTCTAGCAGCAGTAATTAAAATTTCTCCACAAGGCCCCAGCTGCTCCCTTACCTCCCAAACATCCCATCCCCTGACTATACCTCATTCAGATTTCTCTATCTCTTCGAATTAGTGGCTGGATCACTCGTTTTTTTGGTGCTTGGCTTTGTTTTATCGCGGATCAATGGTTGGTGGACATTATCAACAGATGTTGACATGATAGTTTCCTTCATTGCCCCTGGCACGGGTATGCAAGTGACTTTGCTTCATCTGGACCCTCCAAAGCAGGTTGGAAGGCATTCCTAGATCCCTAGGCTCGGCCAAAAGGACAGTGGACCCATTCCTATGGAAGGTCTATGCTAAAGTATATTTTTCATTATTTTTCTTGGTAGAGCAGTACAGTTGTCCCATCATACACCTGAAAACTCCACTGATCAGTGACCACAAGACACTTGGGCCCTCATTACAACATTGGCGGTAAAAGCTGCTTACCGCCGTGCAGAAGACCGCCAACACACGGCCGTGGAATTCCACCACAGCTATTATGACCCACATTTTGGAATCCACCACACAAGTCCACCACACCAAAGGTCAGTGATAAACTGGCGAAAACAAAACCTCCACCGTCACGCCAACAGAAAAACGCCCACACTTTCATGACACACGAATCCACGTGGCGGTCTTTCAACCGCGGTATTCCATTGGCGGTACACACCACTGCGCTCAAAATACACACACTCTAACAAAACACAGCCACATTGGACAATTCCAAATACACACACCTGATACACATACACACACCACTCCCACACACCCATTACAATATAAAACACACACCCAGATCACCCACAAACCCCTACGACAAAAAAATTCCGAAAGAAGGCCACAGAGAGACAGCACCAGCAAGAACAACAGCATCCACAGGCACACAACACCATCACCCACAGAACTTCCACGCACCTCGCACACTTATCACCACACACATCACCTACACCACCCCATGGCACGGCAAAGACACCCCAGGTTCTCGGAGGAGGAGCTCAGGGTCAAGGTGGAGGAAATCGTCCGGGAAGAGCCACAGCTATTCGGATCACAGGTGCAGCACACCTCAATAGCAAGGAAGATGGAGCTATGGCAAAGAATAGTGGACAGGGTCAACGCAGTGGGACAGCACCCAAGAAATTGGGAGGACATCAGGAAGAGGTGGAATGACCTATGGGGGAAGGTGCGTTCCGTGGTCTCAAGACACCACCAGGAGGTTCAGTAGCCTGGCGGCGGAGCCCCATAACTAACAACATGGGAGGAGCAGGTCTTGCCGATTCTGCATCCTGAGGGCCTCACAGGAGTAGGTGGAGGAATGGACTCTGGTAAGACAAATCTTAATTATTACATCCCCCACCCTACCTGCATGCCAGCACATACCCCCACCCTCACCCTCACCCCCAGCACCCCAACTTCTCACATATGTCCCAACTTCACAAACCACCCATCCCAACACCAATCCCTCCATGCAACAACAAAGCATGGACACCCATCACTAAAGCATGCCCACTGCACATACCCATACAACCCCCTAAACCATCATCACACAAGGTCCCACACAGGAATCCAAGCACTGGGGTACACAGTCACCCACCCATTGCACACCATGCCACACACAGATGTAATAACCATCCTTTATACCCCTGCAGGACCCCTACCCAACGTCACCGGATAGGAGGGTCCACACATGTGCACACCACCAACAGAAGAGGCCCACAGTGATGACGGCAGCTCTGTCCAACTGGATCTAGATGACCAGCCCGGCCCATCTGGGACCTCAGGACAGTCGGTTCCCCTCACCCAGTCACAGGCCACCACAGACCTTCCCCCCTCTGGAAACACTAGCACAGCACCCACCCAGCGGGCCCATACCTCCGTCCCCAGGACACATCAATCAGCTGTGTGTCCACCACTACAGGGAACCCAGGATAACCCACCACCCCAACAACAAACATGGACCTGGGGTCAGTGTCAGTGGGCACACGGTTCAGGGGACGGAGGCCCAGGAACACAGGGGAACTGGGAGGGCTGCTGTGCGACAGGGGGCGGACAGGCCAAGGGAACCCACTCTCCACGAGGCCCTCTCCTCCATCATGGGAGCCTACCACCACTCCCAGGAGACATTGGCAACGGTACTGGCCAAGTTTCAGGAGACCCAGCGCATGCAGGAGGAACAGTATATGGGCTTCAGGGAGGAACTCAGAACCATCAGCTCCACCCTGGGCACCATCGTAGGGGTGCTGAAGGAACTCGTAAACACCAGGAGGGACACTGTGGCACTACAAGGGGCACCTGACACTAGCATGGACGATGAACTGCCCACCACCTCACCCGGCGCGACGCCCCGCCACAGGACCACAGCACCAGCAACCCACCCCCTGCAGAGGGAGAACCACCCCACAAACGGTCCCTGAGATCCAGGACAAAGACAGAGCATGATGCCAAGACCCCTGCCAAGAAATGAGACCACCCTGATTGTCATCCTACTGTCCCACTTTGTCACCCTGTCCATAATTAAACTGCCCCAGCTTCACTTCCTATGCCCATATGGGCAATGCACCTGTGAGACTAATAGACTGGACTCTGCCATGGACATTCCTCCACCATTACCCCTCACCATTTCACTACCCCCTCCAATATTGAGCACTTAAATAAACACACTTAAAGCACAAAACAATCTGGAGTCTGCCTGTGATTTCGAAATAGTGTATTAGCATAGTGACAAACTGCTCTTTCAATTGTAATGTCAACATATCTATGTCACACACCTCTAGTCAATGAGGAATCTAAGCAGATGTCACACAGTGGGACCCACATCTGTGAAATCGTAAGGGAAAGTGGCAACTCAGTGACCACACACTGGGTGAAAACGACAGACAGTAGAGAGGTAGTAGTGTTAAAGTACATGTAGTTGGCAGGTCTGTACTCTTACCTGTGTCTCACTGGAAATATTGCTGGATCACGGAGTCCCTGTTGTTCATGTCTTCTTCCTCTGCTTCCTCGTCTTCACTGTCCACAGGCTCCACAGCTGCCACAACACCACCATCTGGACCATCCTCCTGCAGAAAAGGCACCTGTCATCGCAAAGCCAAGTTGTGAAGCATACAGCAGGCCAAGATGATCTGGCACACCTTCTTTGGTGAGTAGAATAGGGAGCCACCTGTCATATGGAGGCACCTGAACCTGGCCTTCAGGAGGCCGAATGTCCGCTTGATCACCCTCCTAGTTCGCCCATGGGCCTCATTGTAGCGTTCCTCTGCCCTTATCCTGGGATTCCTCACTGGGGTCAGTGGCCATGACAGGTTGGGGTAACCAGAGTCACCTGCAAATGGTGAGGGACAACTGTTAGACACGCACTAACCTGGAGGGATATCCCCAGACCCAGACAACCATTCCCACTGACTTGCTTCCAGGTGCTCACCTAATAGCCACACACGGTGCCTCTGGAGTTGACCCATCACATACGGGATTCTGCTATTCCGCAGGATGTAGGCGTCATGCACTGAGCCAGGGAACATGGCATTCACATGGTAGATGTACTGGTCTGCCAAACATACCATCTGTACATTCATGGAATGATAACTCTTCCGGTTTCTGTACACCTGTTCACTCCTGTGGGGGGGGACCAAAGCCACAAGGGTCCCATCAATGGCACCTATGTTGTTGGGGATGTGTCCCAGGGCAATAGAAATCACCTTTCACTGTAGGCAAATCCTCCACCTGTGGAAAAACAATGTAGCTCTGCATGTGTTTCAGAAGGGCAGACAACACTCTGGACAATACGTTGGAAAACATAGGCTGGGACATCCCTGATGCTATGGCCACTGTTGTTTAAAAAGACCCACTTGCAAGGAAATGGAGCACTGACAGCACCTGCAATTGAGGGGGGATTCCTGTGGGATGGCGAATTGCTGACATCAGGTCTGGCTCCAACTGGGTACACAGTTCCTGGATTGTGGCACTGTCAAGCCTGTATGTGATAATCACATGTCGCTCCTCCATTGTCGACAGGTCCACCAACGGTCAGTACACCGGAGGATGCCGCCATCTCCTCACATGTCCCAGCGGACGGTGCCTATGAAGGACAACAGCGAGCACAAACAACTCAGAGGTACATACCCACAGTTTACACAGAACACCATTCCTACACAAAATATGGCCTGTATGTGTGTAGAGTCTAGGCCTACGTATGTGTGACGCAGTTGAAAATGAAGCCATGTGGGCCCCTGAAATGGCGGCTGCCTGACCTGTAAAGTCGGTCAATGGGATGTGAGGTAACTGCGCCACGGTAGGCGGTCGAAGGAGAGTACCTACACTGCAAGTGTCTGGAAGAGACAATGGCCCTCATTCTGACCCTGGCGGTCTTTGACCGCCAGGGCGGAGGACCGCGGGAGCACCGCCGACAGGCCGGCGGTGCTCCAATGGGGATTCCGACCGCGGCGGTAAAGCCGCGGTCGGACCGGCACCACTGGCGGGGTCCCGCCAGTGTACCGCGGCCCCATTGAATCCTCCGCGGCGGCGCAGCTTGCTGCACCGCCGCGGGGATTCCGACCCCCCCTACCGCCATCCAGATGGCGGTAGGGGGGGTCGCGGGGCCCCTGGGCCACTGGCATGGGCATTGCAGGGGCCCCCGTAAGAGGGCCCCTACATGTATTTCACTGTCTGCTGCGCCCGTCGCACAGCTTCCACTCCGCCGGCTCGATTCCGAGCCGGCTTCATCGTGGAAGCCTCTTTCCCGCTGGGCTGGCTGGCGGTCTGAAGGCGACCGCCCGCCAGCCCAGCAGGAAAGTCAGAATTACCGCCGCGGTCTTTCGACCGCGGAACGGTAACTTGACGGCGGGACCTCCGCCGCCCGCCAAGGTCAGAATGAGGGCCAATGTCTCGAGTGTCTGGGGAAAGGGCCCCTGTCTTCACATCAGAGGAGTTGGAGAAGCTTGTGGATGGGGTCCTCCCCCAGTACACACTACTCTACAGTCCACCAGACAAACAGGTAAGTACACAGGGAGCATGTTGTATGGGCTATGCCTGTGTGGATAGTGCTGGATGTAGGAAGGAAGGGGGGAGAGTGCTGCGTGCATGAAAGACGGTGAATGCATGTGCCACATGGCAAGGGTAGGGATGGGGCCAATCAGTTTGACGGTGCAGTTGGTAATAACTTCTGTTTTCCCCTTTACATTTCATGTAGGTCAGCGCCCACCAGAAAAAAGATATTTGGTGTGCCATCGCCAAGGACGTCCGGACCCTGGGGGTCTACCACAGACGGAGCACCTGCTGCTGGAAAAGATGGGAGGACATTCGCAGCTGGAGCAAGAAGACGGCGGAAGCTCAGCTGGGAAAGGCCTCCCAACGTGGGATGGGTGCCCGTCGCACCATGACCCCCCTGATGTTCAGGATCCTGGCGGTGGCCTACCCAGAGTTGGATGGGTGCTTGAGGGCATCACAGCAGCCACAAGGGGGTGAGTACACTCTCATTCTGCTGATTTTGCCCGCAGTGGAGGTGTCTGGGTGGGGGAGGTGGGCTGTGGGTTTCCCTAGGCCAGGGCGAGTTCCGTAGGCAAGGCCCCTCCCTAAGGCAGGCCTGTAGAGTGGCAAGTACACCTAGTCATGCCCTTGTGTCATCTATGTGTGCAGATGTCATCCATAGCATACCATATCGTATTTATTCTTTTCTTTCCCTTCCCAGATCATTTTCACCCACTTTAGCCCACATAGCTGAGTATTATCTACCACTCTGGCCGGACGGCCCAGGTATGAGTTACTGACCTTGGCTCCCATGTGCCCTTTTCCCTTCCTGTTTCTCAGTTACCTACTTACTATGTACCGTTCTGTATCTCCCTTTTGGTGTTCTTACTCACCCATATGCCTGGTCTCTCTCAGTCCTGCTCTACTCTCGTACTTATCACACTTCACCTCACAGTCTCTGTATACGCTATTTACATTTTAAATGTCAACTGTCGATACTTTGGTTCTCATTATTTACTGCATGGTCACGTTGACTCACTTTATCTGATGTGTGTTTTTTAATTGGGGTCCCTCTCACATATTTTTGCTTGCCATGTTCAGTCAAATGCTTACTTACTCAAGCTCTTACACTGATCAGCGGTCACTGGTTTCTGGTTTTGGAATCTTTTCTACATGGTCACCAATGAGTCCACTATTGATTCCACGCATATATATATACCAATTGTTGCTTCCATTACTATTTTTTGCAGCCTTGATGAAGTCACCTGTGTGACGAAACACGTGTTGGCTGTTTATCTATGATGGTACTATGATCTCTAACACCCACGAATAAAGGCATCATCTACTAACAAGACTCAAGACTTTTCTTCAACCTCATACTTCCTCTAACCTACAACACACCATCAGGGATTTTCATCCTTGCCACATTATTGGACATTATATTCTGTGTGCTTTGGCCAAATTGTTCCAGATGTCATCCATAGCATTGTAGGCTATTTCCCAGGAATTGAACAGTGGACCCGCAAGAGCGCGGCATAGTGCAGGGGGCTTCTGTGTCTGTCGTGTCCGCCAACGGTAGCGCTAATGCATGCACTCAACATGTCTTTCTTCTGTCGTCGTCCCCCTTTTTGTGGTCTCCCTGTTCTTGTGTGCATTAGCATCATCAGGAGGAGGAGCAGTGGCACCAGAGCATGAGGGAGCTGCATCCCACATGGCCCTGGAGGGCGAGACTACAGACTCAGAGTTCACCAGTGGGACGGAGAGCGAGGGGAGCTCCACAGCGGGGACCGGATCTGACACCAGCGACACAGACTCGTCCTCTGATGGGAGCTCCCTTGTGGTGGCGGCAACATCTGTGCCCCCCGCATCTACAGGTACAGCCGCCACCCCCCTACCAGCACCGCCCTCCCAGCAGCCCCTCAGCCTTTGCCCCGTGTCCGCTCACCCAGGAGGGTGGGCATCACCTTAGCCCCAGGCACCTCAGTCCCTGCCACAGTCACCCCTGCTGCCCTCAGTGAGGAGGCCATTGACCTCCTCAGGTCCCTCACTGTTGGGCAGTCTACCATTTTGAATGCCATCCAGGGTGTAGAGAGGCAGTTGCAACAAACAAATGCAATCATGGAGGGCATTCATTATGGTCAGGTGGCCCTTCAGCGAGCTTTTCAGCCTCAGCACTGATGGCAGCCATTGTCCCCGTCTCTAGCCTCCCCCCTCCAACTTCCACCACCCAGACCCAATCCCCTGTACCTCAGCCTATCCCAAGCACACCTACAGACCAGCATGCACACACGTCAACACACAAGGGAAGCTACGGCAAACATAAGCACCACACATCCCAGAGGCACTCACGCAAGCATCACACACATGCAGACACACCAACATCCACTGCCTCCACTGTGTCCCCCTCCTCCTCGTCTCCCTCCTCCCTCCCAGTCTCGTCTACACTCACACCTGCATGCACTACCTCTACAACTACTACGTCCCTCTCCAGCACACCCACCACCACACCCCGCTCACGTGCAGTCACCACCCCCACTACCATTCACACGTCCCCTGTGTCCTCTCCCAGTGTGTCTGTGACGCCCCCTCCCAAGATACACAAACGCAGGCACACACCCACCCAACAGCCATCCACCACACGACAGCCTCCAGCGCATGCACCTTCACCCAAAGTCACCAAACGTACACCTCCTACAACCACCACCTCTTCCTCCACTCCCAAGCCCCCTCCAGCTACCCGTCCCAGTGTCTCCAAAAAGTTTTTCCTGTCCACCCTTGACCTCTTTCCCACACCTCCCCCACCCCGTCCGTCTCCTAGGTCCCGAACTAGCACCTCAGCCACAACATCTCCAGGAACAGTGGTGCCTGTAGTCACCGGAATCTGGAGTGCACCGGCCAGTGTGGCACGGAGCCACAGCACAGACAGTCCCCCGCCTGTGAAGCATCAGAAGTTGGCCAGTGCCCAGCGGGAGAGGGGGAAGACTCCAGCCACCAAAGCTGCTCCCAGGGGTCCCGTTGGGAGTGAGGAGTCAGCTGTGACACCTTCCAAGGTGGGGAAGGGCCACAAGAAACCCGGCAAGTCTGGGAAGAGCAGCACAGCGGAGAAGACCGCCATAATCCCCGATGCCCAGGAGCCCACCTCCAGCACAAGCCCAGCTGCCCAGGACAGGACCGCCAGCACTAGCCCACCTGCCCAGGAGGCCACCGCCAGCACCAGCCCAGCTGCCCAGGAGGCCACCGCCAGCACCAGCCCACCTGCCCAGGATGCCACCGCCAGCACCAGCCCACCTGCCCAGGAGGCCACCGCCAGCACCAGCCCAGCTGCCCAGGAGGCCAGCACCAGCCCAGCTGCCCAGGAGGCCACCGCCAGCCCACCTGCCCAGGAGGCCACCGCCAGCACCAGCCCCGCTGGGCCATGAAGGACCGCCAGCAAAAGCCCCGCTGGGCCAAGAAGGACCGCCAGCAAAAGCCCCACTGGGCCATGAAGGACCGGCAGCAGCTGAGACCCTGCAATGGAGACCGCCATCTCAAGAACCGCTGAACAGGGCACCACCAACTCAAGCACCGCAGAACAGGGCACCACCGTCTCAAGCACCGCTGAACAGGGCACCGCCAACTCAAGCACCGCTGAACAGGGCACCGCCGTCTCAAGCACCACTGGTCAGGGCACCGCCATCTCAAGCACCGCTGAACAGGGCACCGCCGTCTCAAGCACCGCTGCACAGGGCACTGCCATCTCAAGCACCGCTGAACAGGGCACCGCCGTCTCAAGCACGGCTGAACAGGGCACCGCAATCTTAAGCACCGCTGGCCCATGAGCGGCAAGGGCACTGACGCAACTGAGTCTGACACGGGGTGAATGATGCACTCTGGGCACCATGCCCCCCCCCAGAACCAGTGGAGAAAAGCATCCACTACCCCAATCCTTGGCAGGATTAAGTACTCTGGGCACCATGCCCCCTCCAGAACCAGTGGAGAAAAGCATCCACTACCTCTGTCCTTAGCAGGATGAATCACTCTGGGCACCATGCCCCCCCACAGAACCAGTGGAGAAAAGCATCCACTACCCCAATCCTTGGCAGGATTAAGCACTCTGGGCACCATGCCCCCTCTAGAACCAGTGGAGAAAAGCATCCATTACCTCTGTCCCTCGCAGGATGAAGCACTCTGGGCACCATGCCCCCTCCAGAACCAGTGGAGACTGTTATCCACTTGAGAGACTGTGGCTTTGCACTCCCCAGGATATGGCAGTGGGCAACCCACCCACTGTAGAGACTTGAGAGACTGTGGCTTTGCACTCCCCAGGATATGGCAGTGGGCAACCCACCCACTGTAGAGACTTGAGAGATGGTGGCTTTGCACTCCCCAGGATGTGGCAGTGGGCAACCCACCCACTGTATAGACTTGAGAGACTGTGGCTTTGCACTCCCAGGATTGAACAGTGGGCAACCAACCCACTGTAGAGACTTGAGAGACTGTGGCTTTGCACTCCCCACTGGCATTTTCCTGCCCTAGCCATTTAGTGCTTATAGCCTGTTTCTGGTCACATGACTGTGTGTAGTTTACAGTTGAGCTTTGTGTATTCCTTTTAGACAGCTACAAGCAATAGGGAGCTTGTGTGTGCCTGGATGGGAGGGAGGAGCTGGGCACATCGCCACTTATATTTGAATAGGCTGTGTCCTGCCTCCACACAAAGGACTGTATATCCTCTGTAGTTATTTTGGAGCCGGGACAGAAAAAGTAGAATGCCTGGGGACTTCAAAGGGAAACCTCTAGAAGCTTCTCCCACACTTAAAAGGCACCACTGAGTATAAATAGTAGACCTTTGACACCACCGCTTCAGTGCACTTCTGGACCTGTAGATACTCTGCCAGGAGGAAGGACAGCCTTGCTGCTGCAGGACTGCCACAGTGCTGGACTGCTGCTCTGCTAGATTAGTGCGTTGCTGGACTGTTGCCTTACTGTGCTGAATTACTGGCCTATTCACCTGGGTGAGAAGGTCTGGACCTGCATTTCTTAGAGGTAGAACCTCAGAGGGACTCCAAGAGCTAGTGGGCCAGCTTCCTAACTTGAGCCTCAGTGATGGAAGGCTCCAACAACCTTACCCAGCATCTGCACTCTCCCATCTGTGATCTACCCTGCCAGGTGGTGCCACCCCAATCCTGGACTGTTGGAAGTGAGCCTTAGGTGCTCTACCAGCCTCTGGTGAGCCAACAAAACGTCTTTTCTGCACATTGCTGTTACTGCATGGAAAGGAACTGTTGCAAAGGATATGTATCTTAGCCCGCAACTGCATCAGGTCTGTGCCCTCGAATCCCCTGTCGTTGGCAGCCTTGATGAGGATTCTGGACTCTGCATCTCAGCCTCAAAGCCTCTCAGAACCAACAGACTGTCCCTACTGTGCAGTACATCCTGGAGTCAGGACTTTGCATTGCAAGCCCTGGTCGATGGGATTCTCCACAACGATGCAGGACCTCATTCTCTACTTACCTGAATACTTACTTCTCCTCCATATGAGGGAAGAGTCTTATTCTTTAGCTAATGCTATGCTGAGACTTTGCGCCATCCTATCTTTGCTGATGGTGAATCGACTGATGTCCTGAGGACGAAGACTGACACTGTTTGCTGATTCGTTGGATGGGTAACTATCTGAGGAAAATTGTAATTGTCTGTTTGCCTTTCTCTCTAGGTACCAACTGCGTTTTGATAGAGGCCGTAGTTTAGATGTTTTCCAAATTTGCATTTGCTAAATTGTTTTGCATGAAGCCCAACATGCTGATGCTAATTTGAGGTTAGTTAAGGTGTTCACTAATATCTGACGCAATTAGACAAATTACTGATTTCTTGCTTTGTTGAATCATGCGTTTCTGAGACTTTGCTAAGTTGCTTCTTATTAGTGATGTGTTAATGCTGAATAAATATTCTCTATGCACTGATTAATTGTGTTCTAATTTTAAATCTGAAGAGTTACTAATGAGATTGATTGCTAATGAGATTAATAGAAATGACTTTAGATTGTAACTAATAGGGAAATAAATACCCTAACTCTTGACTAAATTGGTGTGGTTATTCTTGACTGGAAGGTCATGGTGTTTGACTTACTGATTCTTATTGAATGCAATTGATTAACTTGTTGATTAGTTATTGTGAATATTGGGTGAATTATTGATCTATTGATTTGTGATGCCAAAAAGATATCTCACACTGGGAAGTCCCCGAACGTGGTCTAAAGGTTCATCGACTTAGGCGTGTCTCCTTGTAAGTTTACTTATCAAGGTTCTGACGCACTATCACCCCCCTAGAGATGGGAGAACAGAGTTGTAACAGTAAACCCCCCCACCAGTCTGCTCAAGAAGAGAAGGCAATCCTTTGGCTGAAGAAAGTTGAAGAGGAAAAGCCACAACAAGAAAAATCCAACACCAACCTTGGTTGATAAGTTTGCAGTCCTGCCACAGGTGAATCATCCAATGACCAAAGCATGTATTAATACCGATATGGGCTCCAATGTCTTTCCTATGTATTGTTCGTTTGTTCTGGGAGGAGTGCATGGAGTTGGTTTCTGGTGAAGTGGATTCAGGAGCAAAGAGATCTGGAATTGCATTATGGGCGGTACTCTTTAAGACATCAGCTTCCTGTTCAATACTTTCTTCTTTGGAGGAGATAATTGACATATAAGTAACCGCCAGGTCTGTAACACCTTATGTCAAGCAGGATATGTCTGTTTCTGCAGCAGTATTTGCATTGATTGTGGTCCGAGGCTTGCAAAGCATAGAGACTTGGGAGACATGGGTAACTGGTGTTCTCAAGGTAAACATGAAACAGTCAGAATGTTATTTAGTTTTGGATTACTTTGGAGTATCAATTACTGGAACAACAAGAGTTTGTAAGTCTTTGGAAACTGGAGTAACAACAAAAAATGTAGAAGTCCCACAAGCTAAGTCTTTAAGGTGATCTTCAGACAAGACTGATATTTCTGTATTGCACGTGCTTTGTGGTGTATTTGTGGTATCAGAAATGGTTTCTTTGCAAAGCGTTTCTACTACAGGTAGTTGATGTTCAACTCTGTTAACACTGAAGGGTTGTTCTTTGGAAATAAATAGATCTGGAGTCTCTTCAGAAATCGCCTTTACATTGTTATCTAAATTTTCAGCTCTAGCCTTTGAATTGATGATGGTTTTTTGCAATAAAACACTAAGTACAGTACTTATCATCAGATTTTCGAATACAAGATTCAAGTTCATGTCTTTAATTTTGGTGGGAGACATTACTGACTTCAATACTTCTGTTTCAGAGTGCTTGTTTTCAGGAGACACAACAGGTGGCATTGGTGTGGCTGGTTTTACATACATACTGGTAGATCAAAGATCTGTTCTTCACTAACAGTTGAGCTGGAAACAGGAAACACAGTAGCAGGGAACAGCAAGTCAGCATCAGTAGTTGATGCTACAATTGTGTCCAGTTCTAGGAGAAGGCTATTATTTCTTATGACACGCTGTTTAGTTTCACATTGCTGGCTTTCTTCCTTGTCTGAAATCTCCACGGTTTTCTTTGACACAGAAGAGATTTTTTGACTTTCTGAGAAGTCCATTACATTCTTAGTAACTGCAGGTATTTCTTCACGGTCAAAAAAATCCATTAATTCACTTGAAACAGGAACTGTCTCTTTATGATCTGAAAATTCTATGATATCGTTTGAAAGGGCAGGGGTATCCCCACAATCTGAAAATTCTGGTGTGTGCACCATTTAAACAGCACTATCTGCAGGTTTGTTCACCTCTGGGCAGGAACAACTGTCATCGCTAGATTCAGATTCTTCACCACAGTTGCACAACTTTCCCTTAATCACCAGTAAAGTCATATCTTGGTTTCTTATGGTGCAGCTCTTGGAGTCTGCATCAGAACTCTCTTCTTCCTTTGGCTTTATTTGTTCCAATAGAGGGGCTGAGATACTTCAGTCTGAAGACTTTGAATCAAGAGGTGTTAAATCTCTCAGAGATGTCAGAGATTCAGTCAACTGTACAGGGATATTCTCCGGAAAACTACAAGCTGAGAGAGCGTCTGAAGAAGAGGCTGAACTGGAGCTGTCTTTTGACAGTCATTAATAGAAGGGAAGATCTGCTCGATAGTAGTATTTGGAGAGGCACATGAAGTAGCATACTGTTATTTGAGCCAAAGCTGGTGTTCATTTTCTTTTTTCAGGTTTCCAAATTGCCTTGCAGTAGTTTCCATCAGCTGTTTTGCTTCTTCCTCTAACTTACAGATAAACAGAATGTCTGGTTCTGGCAACAGGGAAATATGCATCGATGAAAAGAGCCCACATGCAAGATTTCTAGAGTATATTACAACATATTCATCATAGAAGTCCAACATCTGCCTTTTAATCTGCCAGATCTGCTCTTTTAGTGTGTGTACATTCCTATCGTTATCAAACCCACTCAGAATAGAAAAGGGTATAGCAAAGCTTTTAGGGATTGGTGTATTATCATCCAATCTGGGAAGAGCACAAGCCTTTTGAGTTGAACTAAGTAATCCCACACTCTTTACTGATCCCTTAGATACAGGGTCTAGCCTGCTGATTTGAAAGCTCTGAATGACTGGTAGGTCTTTATTAGAGTCAACACTGCACTTTGAATTCTGAGAAACGGACATAGATGGTCTAAAGCATGCATTGGAAAACAATGGGATCCCTAGGGTGGATTCTTGGACAGTGACAGGGTTCTTTTTAATAGCAGAGTCCTAGAAATGAACTTGGGATGCACTAGCATGAGGCAAGGAATTAACCAGTGTTTCATGAGAGTATGGGGTTATTACAACTTTGGAGGAGGTGTTAATCCGTCCCAAAAGTGACAGTAAAGTGACGGATATACCACCAGAGGTATTACGAGTCCATTATATCCTATGGAACTCGTAATACGGCTGGTGGTATATCCGTCACTTTACCGTCACTTTTCGGACGGATTAACACCTCCTCCAAAGTTGTAATAACCCCCTAAGTGTCTTGTGCAGAGGTAGCAAAAGCACTTTCACTGTTAGGAACATTCTCCCCTGTTTGAGGCAATAAAATATCCAAAAACTCATTATTTCTTTGTAATTCTTCTACAGACAGAGATTGGGGGTCATAATCACAGATATGATAATAGTTGAACATTGATGGATCAGCAAGCCATGCAATGTAGTGCTGAATTTGCAATCCTTGATTTTCTTTAACAAGTCTATCCTTTAAACTGAGGTATTTTTTAGAGGTCTTCAGAGAATGTATAGGTTTAGAAAGTGGCGTCTTAAAATGATAGGAAAACTGTAAGAAATGTGGTCTTTAATTGGCAATCAGGTTACCCCCTGTCCAAGCAAGGACCCTAACTCTAGTCAGGGTAAAGGAGAGTCACCCTCAGCTAACCCCTGCTTACCTCCTTGGTAGCTTAGCATGAACAAAAGGTTTAACTTCAGAGTGCTAGGTGTAAAGTATTTGTACCAACACACACAGTAACCTAATGAAAACACTACAAAATGACACAACACAGGTTTAGAAAAATTTAAAATATTTATCTAAACAAAACAAGACCAAAATGACAAAAAAATCACAATACACAAGTCAAGTTATCAATTAAAATACAAAAAGAGTCTTTATGTAATTTTAAACACAACGCTAACACTGTTAGTGTGAAAATGTAGTTTGGGCGTGCCAAAAATAACCCCGCACGGGCTAGTGTGTGTCAAAAAGGGCTTACGATGCGTCAGTATCACTCACAAGCGAGACCTTGTGTTGTTTCTTCTTCAGTCGGGTCGGTGTGCGTCGTTTCTTCTCTCTGCAGGAGAGTGATGCGTCGATCCGGTCAGCACTCTCAGGTCCTGGCAGGCCTTGCGCTGTTTTTACACACCCAGCGGTGTTTGCGTCAGAAATCCGGTTGCACGATGATCTGAAAACCACGCAGCTCGGGTTGCAATCTCACCAGCCTCCATCAGCGATACTGTATGTAATTTCTCCAGCCGAGGGCATCGATCTTCCAGTCCCGTTGCAGGCGAGCGCTGATTTCCAGCCACGAAGCCGGTGGCACGCCGATTTTTCAGCCGCAGATCAGAGTTGCGTCGATCTTTTCCCCGCACCACGGTCGGTGCGTGGATTTCTCACTCTTGGGCTCCCAGCTTCTCCTTTCAGGGTCCCAGGAACTGGATGGGCACCAGCACCTGGCAGAGAGAAGTCTTTGCTGTCCCTTAGACTTCAAACAACAGGAGGCAAGCTCTAAATCAAGCCCTTGGAGAGTTCTTCACAAGAAAGAAGGAAACATAAGTCCAGTCTTTGTCCTCTTGTACAGGCATAAGCAGCAACTGCAGGATAGCTCCACAAAGCACAGTCACAGGCAGGGCAGCTCTTCTTCCTCAGGTCTTCAGCTCTTCTCCAGGCAGAGGTTCCTCTTGGTTTTCAAAAGTGTTCTAAAGTCTATGGTTTTTGGTGCCATTCTTATACCCATTTTGCCCTTTGTGTCACTGTCTAGTGAGAGATACAACCAGTCCAACTGTCAAAGTGACCCAGACAGGGTCTTTCTAAAAGTGGCATTTTCAAACACACAATCTTAAAACAACTTTACTAAAATATGTATTTTTAAATTGTGAGCTCAGAGACCACAAACTCCACATATCTATCTGCTCCCAAAGGGAATCTAAACTGTAATCAAATTTAAAGGTAGCCCCCATGTTAACCTATGAGAGAGACAGGTCTTGCAACAGTGAAAAACAAATTTAGCATTTTTTCCTTGTCAGGACCTATAAAACACATTACTATATGTCCTACCTTAACCATACACTGCACCCTTGGGGCTACCTAGGGCTTACCTTAGGGGTGTCTTACATGTAAGAAAAGGGAACGTTTAGGTCTGGCAAGTAGGTACACTTGCCAAGTCTAATTTACAGTTTAAAACTGCACACACAGACACTGCAGTGGCAGATCTGAGACATGATTACAGAGCTTCTTAGGTGGGTGGCACAACCAGTGCTGCATGCCCACTAGTAGCATTTGGTTTACAGGCCCTGGGCACATCTAGGGCACTTTACTAGGGACTTACTAAAAAATGAAATATGCCAATCATGGATGAACCAACTACATACACTTTTTGTATAGGAGCACTTGCTCTTTAGCACTGGTTAGCAGTGGTAAAGGGCCAAGAGTAAAACAGCAAAAACAGAGTCCAGCACACATCAACAGCCTGGGAAACAGAGGCAAAAAGTTAAGGGAGACCAAGCCAAGGATGAAAAGTCTAACATAAACATTTTAGGTCTGTGTGTGCCTTTACTGCCTGGGGAGCTTGAAATGTTTGGCTCATGCATTCTATCAGGAATCTATTTGGGGCACCCCTTGAGGTCACAGAATATCCCTAAGAGGTAGTGTACTGGGGCAGAAGAGCAGCTAAAGGCATACATGGGAAAGGACTGCTATGGACAGGCACAGGAAACAGGAAAATAAAAGCAGAGCAACCTTAGTGTGAACAAACAGGAAATGGATTACTAATGGACAAACACACTGAGGTTACCAATAAGGTTGTACACAGGGTAGGGCTCAGATCTTCCCACAGCAACAGGGAATGTCAATGCCTCTGTGCAGATTGCTCTTACCGATAATCCCCCTGCAAGCCCCATAGAAAGGAGGCAGCAGAAGTGATTCTGTTTCTGGATGCTTAGAGCACAAACAAGGATTGTACTTACATACACAAGACAAGCCCTTGTGGGTCCAGCTGGAAACACAGTGGCAATTCCTGGAAAAACAGCAATAGCACACTGTCACTGTTAGGCACTAAAGACTACGTATAACACTAGACAAAGGATGGGGGCTGGAATAGCTTTCTGGAAACCAGGAGCCAACTCCAGTACAAAGGAAAACACTTATACACAGGTGAAGACTGATAGTACACTTACCAGACACAAATACCCAAGAGGAAACGAAAACAGAAGGAATAAACTAGGAGGCAGGAACTGTGAACATGCTCAGGCTGAAGCAAAGGCAGGAATAGGACTGTAAAACAGATCACAAGCTCTGGCTGGAACAAGTAGAAACAGTAGAAACAGGAATGGGAAACAGAGAGCAGGCTCTGGTTGTAACAAGCAAGAACTGGACTGGAATACAGTGAGTTGGAAGAAGCAGGAAACAGGACTGGGAAACTGAGAGCAGGTTCAGGCTGAAACAAGGCAGGAACAGGACTGAGAAACTGGGAGAAGGCTCTGGAAGAAACAAACAGGAACAAGGCTAAGAGACAGGGAGTAGACTCTGGCTGGAACAAGCAGGAACAGGGCAGAGAAACTGAAACCAGATTCAAGCTGAAACAGTACAGGAACAAAACTGGAACACAAAGGAATTGAACTCTAATGCACAAGGAGGATCCTGAGGAAATGGCTGCTTATAAGCAGTTCCAGGTTGCAGCAAACCCCAAATAGAATCACATGACTGGGATGCACAGGAGAGGTCTCAGGTGTGTGTAGTTTCAGACACTCGCAAGTCCTGGAGGAGAGAATCCAGTAAAAAAGAGCACTTGGACTTCACCCATAGAAAACAATCTATAGCAGAATCCAGGCTTTCCTGACTACCAGGCTGTGCATTATGGAATTTGCAGTCCCAGGAAGCAAATGTTATTCTACAAAAGCATACCATAGCGAAAAGGGAAACAAACGGGAGTCAGAAAGGGACTCTAGTTGAGTGTTCAAGGTGATTCCCAGGGTGTAGACAGTCCCTCTACAGTGCCCCCTAGAAATGGGACGACAGAGTTGTAACAGCTTCTCTTTGAAGTTTGCCCACTTCAAAGACAGAAATGGGTATAAGTACTTGATCTCTGACCCCACAAAGTTAGAACACTTCTGGATTAAGGACATTCTGTCAGCCAGAAGAGCTGGATTCTGTAGGAGGGACTGCCACTCTGCCTGTTGCCTTGTTTGCTGGCCTGCTGCTTGCCGCTTCTTTCCTGGGAATTTAATCTTTTTTTTCAGAAAAAGCGTTATGAATTATTCTGGACAATTGCATCTAAAGAGTAGGCAAAAGTAACAAGGATGTCATTTTGGGGTTGCAGCTGTTACCCCTGGCTTTCCGCTTACCCCCCTTGGCCTCAACAGGGCTGACCATGACAGACATTGAGCATTTCCACAGAGAGCATCATGGAAAGCACTAGGGGGCAGCTGTCACTCTTTGCAGGCTGGCATGGTCCTTGAAGTTGTGACAGGCCTTGGCAATTCCTTTCCTTGTGCACTGAAGCACACAGAAAACCAAGGCCTTGCACATGCAAGGGTTGAATTATAGAATGTGTGTGAATTCATTCTAGGGGAGCGAAAGTGAAATAACATGCACCGCCGAGGGTTCATGCACATTGCTACAATCCACTACTCATTTCAGTCATTAAGCTGGCTGCTTCCACTATGTTACGCCTGATTTGTTTCCCTCCTCCTTCCATTCAGGTACAGCTTCAGGATGTATTATTATAAATATATGATTTCCTATCACGTTGCTTCCCAGCAGTTTTCTTAAACTGCCCAAGCACACACTAGAATACCATTCCACTCCTGTTCTCTGGGCACTCTGTTCACGAGGTACACCATCTTCCTTGCTCCTTAGCACTGCCCCCGACAGTGCCATGATATTAAAGGTTCAACCTGTCTGATGCACCACCCTTGCGGAACACAGAGTTGCCTTCCAAGTCAGACCCTTCATACATGACCGTAGACCCGATTCAGGCAGGAGACTCCTGATTTGTTAAGTCACAAATGGCTTTATTTTATATGTCTACTGCGAGAAATGGTCTCTGCTTCAATATATTTAAATGGAGTAGATACATTCCCTGTTATGTTTTTCAAAATGTCCTACTTCCCTGTTCTAAAATGGTGATATGGATGCCCTTTCCCAATAGGCCATTCCCACTTGGCTACTGCTCTCTCAATCCAAAGTAAGGTCGTCCTCTGCCTTCTTTTCGACCTTATATACACTTTCCCGCTGTTCAAAGACAGAAGAGCACAATTTGCTTTTGCGGCCCTGAACACAAAGGTGGTCATTCTGACCCTGGCGGTCTTTGACCGCCAGGGCGGAGGATCGCGGGAGCACCGCCGACAGGCCGGCGGTGCTCCAATGGGGATTCCGACCGCGGCGGTAAAGCCGCGGTCGGACCGGCACCACTGGCGGGCTCCCGCCAGTGTACCGCCGCCCCATTGAATCCTCCACGGCGGCGCAGCTTGCTGCACCGCCGCGGGGATTCCGACCCCCCCTACCGCCATCCACCGCCGGGATCCGGATGGCGGTAGGGGGGGTTGCGGGGCCCCTGGGGGCCCCTGCAGTGCCCATGCCACTGGCATGGGCATTGCAGGGGCCCCCGTAAGAGGGCCCCTACATGTATTTCACTGTCTGCTGCGCAAACAGTGAAATACGCGACGGGTGCAACTGCACCCGTCGCACAGCTTCCACTCCGCCGGCTCGATTCCGAGCCGGCTTCATCGTGGAAGCCTCTTTCCCGCTGGGCTGGCGGGCGGTCTGAAGGCGACCGCCCGCCAGCCCAGCGGGAAAGTCAGAATTACCGCGGCGGTCTTTCGACCGCGGAACGGTAATCTGACGGCGGGACTTTGGCGGGCGGCCTCCGCCGCCCGCCAAGGTCAGAATGAGGGCCAAAGTCTGCTCAGGCTTGGGGGAGAGTGGTGCTCTGAATGACCTTAGCTGACAGGGGAAGAAAGAGTACATGATATCTGCATTGTGAATCCTAGACGGTGCACAAGAACAGAAGAGCTTGGCTCACATTCTTAAGTCAGCCCAGTTGGTCAGCGTGCCCACTGAAGCAAACCGATGGTAATATATTTTTGCCAGTTCCTAAACAATAAACTGTAGTGGTTTATCTATTTTAATTTACTCACAATTAGCAGAAGTAGACCGAGTGTTATACACCAAGGACACACTTTTCTACTATATTGAGAACATTCATGCCAAGGAAAATGGTTCCCGCACCTGGTTATTACTACTGGCCTCAGCATCACAGTGGTAACCTGGAATATGCTATTTTTTTGTCGTCACAAAATGTTGACAAATATGCTGTATGTTGCTGGGAGGGTGCTGCACATGGGCATTTGCTGCCTGGCTCATCCACTCTCTGGTGTGTTCTGAATTCTAGAATGTGTAACTGTGTATGTCACCTAAACCCATGCTTACAAATGTAGTTGGTGACATATAATATAGTATATATGTCAATATTAAAGCATTGTGATGCATGTACTTAACTAGCCAATTACAATTATAGCAATTCTGCAACAATGTTCATACACTGTTGTGGCAGAAATGTTATACAACAGTGAAGGCAGAATCCCATTACAGTGTAGCACTATTGATAACAAGCGCAGACACTGTCCCAATGAATTTATGAACACTGCTGAAAAAGTACTGTTGTTGTCCCTTTTAGATACTAATCAAGGAATCAATCAATACTCTATTAGGATATAACAAGCCATTAAAGTTCAGAACAGTACAAATATAAAACAGTAACATGTATCATGTTAAAATAGTATTACATGGAGTTATGAATACATAGAACGGATTTTTAAAATAATTAAAATGAAATTCAGTACTGCCTCTATCACAGCTGCATTGCCCAGGCCCTGCAAATAATCAAATGCAACAATATGGAATCTAAAACCAGCTTCCTTCAAATGAGTACGCAAAAAAAACCGTTTCCTTTCGTATGAGTAAAATGTGCAAAACAACGTTGTATGTAGGGTAGATTGGGCTGCTGGAGCTTCACAATGGCAAGGAGGCAAATTTAAAAACCACGTCCCCTTATTAGGAAAAGCCAATAAAAAATGTAGTGAATTAAGCTGGAATCTTGTTAAGAGAAACTTATGCCATTCCCTATCAACTGCTTGCAGGCAAAGTGCTAGTTGTGCTGGCCCAACCCTGAATAGATCTCCCCCTTACTCGCTACCATGCCCGGCTATAAATATTGCACATAGGTTCTAACAAAAATCCTTTTAATTTGCTAATAGAAATATTCTGGAGGCTATCTGAATTATAATAAAATTTGGGAGTACCTTGCCTCCCAAAGCTCTTCTGAACCTAGGCCAGTTATGGGATTCCTAAGGCATTATCCAACTTCATACAATCTACCAGGATGAGCCTACTCAAATGAGCACTGGATTCTTCCAAACTCATGCACATAGCAAAAGGGGTTGCATTTGGATAAAATTGTCTAATTGTAACAACCACACCTCGAGATGGCAAAAAGATACAGCTGTTGACTGGGGGATTGACAGCAGCCTGCATATAAACTAATTTTGTTTCATCTGCATACCCCCAGATACCAGCTCCAAATGAACCAATAGATACACATTTGCTCTTGTACATGGACAATAACTCTGTTACAGGCTTACGGCCCAACCTTTTTGAGAACTTAAAAACAGCATCTGTAGACCTCTGGAGTTGCAAAACCCTTATATTCATTAAAAGTCTCCAATTGAGATCATTGTCGAAAGAGATACCTAAATTAGTTAAATGAGGAATTTTCTTAATTTCTTCTCCTGCAAGTGAAAACGTTCTTGTCTTAGTCAATTTAGGACCACATTTCATTATGAAAGACTTGGTGCAATTAACTGCTAAGCCCAAATTCTCCATAAAAGAGTGAAAAACTTTCAGCAGGGCGACCATTGGCCGTGCAGCCTAATAAAATGGCGTCGTTTGCATTGATCAAGAGTGCTATTCCCTGGCTGCTGAGTTTTGGGGACATTAGCTGCAACCCCAATCAAATGATCTTCCAGTCCATTGATAAAAGGAGAAAAAGAAATTGAGCCAGGACACAACCCTGTCTCACACAGATAACTGTTGGAAAATCTTTAGTGGGAACTCCCTGCCTAGTATACCGCACTCTGGCAGAGGTGTGTGCGTGTAGTCTTTGAAGTAGACAGATAATTGCACCATCCATGCTTATCTGTGACATTATCCCTATAGCTTAACACAGTCTACTAAGTCAAATGCACAATTTAAGTCCATAAACGCTAAGTGCAGGCTGCCTTTTTTAATCTTGGTGTACTTTTGAATTATTAAGGACAAGTTTAGAGCCTGTTCGACTGTCCCAAAACCTGAGTAGAAACCAAACTGAAGATCTGAAAGTCCGTGATGCTCAGCAGCCCAGCTTTTCAACTTCACCAAGAGCATCCTTCCTAAGAGCTTAACTGTGCTATCTAAAAGCAACATTGGTCGCAGCATTTGGGTTGCCTTTTATCTCCCTTTTAAAAAATTGGCACAATTGTGGCCTCGTCCCAAGTTTGCTCTAAAGGCCCACAGATAGCGCTTCTCAGAACTTTAGTGATCTCAGGTCCCCAAAATTGTACGTTTGATTTAAAGACATCACCAGGAATTTGGTTCGGGCCTTCCCTGCAGGGCAGCTTTCAATCGCTGTTGTAAAGTCAGCTAGACTGATTGAGGAGCTTGGGTTTGTGGTGGCTAAGTGATCTGATGCAAATACAACTTTGTTATTAGGGAAATCGGATTGTACTTTTTCAACCACAATTGATGGAAAGTGGCTGACCCAGTCCTCCTTAGAGAACAGACACTCAATCCTGGGGTTTAAGTCATCTGAGAAGACCTGGGAGTTCACTATTTGCCAGAATGCCCTTGAGTCTTTGCTCTCGCTGGCAAGCCTTAGATCCTCCCAGGCCTTTTCTCTTATCCCCAGTTTACTTCTTAAGATCACTTCCGTATACATTTTTCTGGCCTCCACAATACCCACCCTATCTCGAGGGTGTTTCTTTAGGGACTGCTTTAATGGTTTGTGGGCTTTAGTACTAGTGTCATCAAACCACCTCAGACTAATCGTTTCACTTCTAGGTATTATAGTTAAGTTGGCTGCCATATGCTCTTTTAGAGAGGTAAAAGACATAGGGGGTCATTCTGACTCCCGCCGGGCGCGGTCACCGCGCGCCCGGCGGGAGCCGCCAAAATACCGTACCGCGGTCGGAAGACCGCGGCGGGTATTTTGAGTTTTCCCCTGGGCTGGCGGGCGGCCTCCAAAAGGCCGCCCGCCAGCCCAGGGGAAAACGACCTTCCCACCATGAAGCCGGCTCGTAATCGAGCCGGCGGAGTGGGAAGGTGCGACGGGTGCTACTGCACCCGTCGCGTATTTCACTGTCTGCTATGCAGACAGTGAAATACAAGCGGGCCCTCTTACGGGGGCCCCTGCTGTGCCCATGCCATTGGCATGGGCACAGCAGGGGCCCCCAGGGGCCCCGCGGCACCCCCTACCGCCATCCTGTTCCTGGCGGGCGAACCGCCAGGAACAGGATGGCGGTAGGGGGTGTCAGCACCCCCGACATACCGCCGGTTTACCCTTTCTGACCGCGGCCAAACCGCCGCGGTCAGAATGCCCTGCGGGGCACCGCCGGTATGTCGGGGGTGCTCCCGCCGACCCTGGCCCCGGCGGTCTGAGACCGCCGGGGTTAGAATGAGGGCCATAATTACGATATGGGGGCTGGCACTCTCTTGAAGGATCCCATTGATCTCAGGTTGTTTTTATGCAAATAGATAATTGTAAAAAGCTTCTTTATCTATTTTCCCCCAACAAATACGTAGGCCCTTATTCCTGTTAAAGTCAATAAGGAGTTATTAGGTTTCCCTTGTGGCCTTGGATGGAAATACATTTTGACACATCAAAATTAAAGGGTTATGAACCCTTATGCAAGATACAAGCATTTTATATACTAACAAAACCGGTACCAGTTTCCTCAAGATCAAGACATGATCTATAAAGGAGCCTGCCCCCGAGCCAATAAATGAGGAGCTCAAAGGCCCCTCCTCACATCCCTAGTGTTGAGCAAATACCAGGTCACTTCAATAGAGTATTCGATTTAATGCCTCACCATATGGAGTATGTTTGAAATGTAGAAGCAGATTATCCAGTTCATTGCAGATACTGCAAATAGCAATTTGATAGTTGTTGCAGGGTTCAATGTTAAAGTCCCCCACCCACATAAGCAGAGCCTCCCTCCTTGTATCAGTCATAATCCTGCAAAGGGCATCCTCCAGGCCATCTACAACTGTTGTCACAGCCGGGTCGAAGATGTTATAGTAATAGCTGACCACCAGGATGTCAAAAGACCTATTAAACGACAGCCACAGAAACTGGCAGTATGGAGAGATTACCAGTTTGACTACTTTACACTCAGCCAGGCCAGTTGAAGGTACTAATAAAGCTGATAATTGTAGGCAGCGAGCAAATAAAGGTGCTAAAGCATTGATGGTCAAGTCGAAGCTATGCCCATAGAAACTATAGCATCACTGTAGGCAGATACAAATACTGCTCCATTAGATATCAGCATTGTTGAAATGCACAGGAAAAAGGCCATTCCTGAGAAACTCAGATACCACTCGTTCATACACCATTGTAAATCCTCAAGGTAGTAAAGCACATACAGATGAAAAAGCATGGTTTCTGCTAAATCTGTGTGTTGCAGTGTAAGAAATTGAGTTATTGGTTGAGGGAGGCTGTAAGCGCTTTTTAATCAACAAGCACAATCCATGTAAGGGTGAATCACAAAGTGACTAAATTAACCTGTGCTTAACCCACTGGTAGCTTAGTACAAAGGAGTCAAGCTTAACTGAGAAGCAAACTGTAAAGTATTTATGCAGCACTAAAACAATAATAAAGTGAAAACACATCACCAGAAAAATCCCAAACCAATTCAGAAAAATAGAGTAAGTTTTAATAAATTAAATGACAAGAGAACAATAAAAATACAATTGGTAGAACCTGCAATATGCAGTATTAAAGTGTTCGGTAAGTATAGTGACTAAAAGCACGAAGCACCCCTCGCGGTCATACTAAACTGGGAGAAAGTGACAGTTCAGGCCTACTGTGATGGAGCACAGGACAGATGCAGGGACCAGGTTAGCCCCTGTGAAAAAGTTTCCTTTTCAAAGTCCAGCCTGAAGAGGTCTCTTTGAGTTAATGGAAGATCGCAATGAGCACAGAGTGCGCCATGGATGGTTGTCGCTGAAGCGCGAAGAGCAGGCTGGCCGGCCTGGATGGTCATTGCTGTAATACAAAGTGACGGTCAGGTGTCCTGGATGGTCGATGTTGGAGCTTTACATTGACAGACACCGTGGGCTGTCATTGCTGTAGCGTGAAGTGTCAGTCTCATGTTTCCTGTCATCTCTGGTAGTCTCTGTAATACGAAGAATTGTGTTCACTGGAACTTATGCATTGGTGGTCGGTGTGAGTGTCAGAGTCTCAGCACAAACAGGGAGATCTAAACTGATGCCAACCAAGTGTTCAGGACCTGGGAAGGCAACTCTTGGGGATTAGGAACTCACTCCAGAAGAGGCCAGCAGGGCTCAGGCAGGTAGTTGTAGCAAGGCATCTGGGTTGCTGCAGGGAGGACTCTGAATCTTGTTGCATCCCTGTAGCTCAGAAGAAGTCAGCCAACTGACCCTTGGAGTTAGTCAGTAAGCCTGGGATGAAGTGAACAAGTCCAGTTTTCCTTTTCAGACAGCAAGGCTGCCCCCAAACAGCAGGGCAGATGGGCAGTTGTTGTTCTGTAGTGCACATAGGTCCAGGAGTGTTCTGATGAGTGGTTCAGGAGGTCCAATATTTATACCTAATGCCAGCCTTTGAAGGGAGGGGAGATTCCCTACACTACCCTCACATCTGGTTATGGAGAGTTCCCTGCTCACCTGTCAAGGTTCCAAAAAGTATAGGGACACAAATCACTGCTGTTAGCCTCTTTGTATGTGCTGGAGGCACGCACCTTTAAAATGTAAATGCCGCAGGACACAGCTATGCCTCTACCCATTCGGTCAGGATGGCCCATCCTGCCCACATCTAGGCCCTATTGTCTCAATCTCTGGGAGGAATATACAAAGCCTAACAGCAGGATCATGTGACCCAGGACACTGGCAGAAAGGACCGAATGGTAGAGGCAAGAAAATGTCAACTTTCTAAAGGTGGCACTTTCAGAATGGTGAATTAAAATCTGACTTTACCATTTAAGAGGATTTTAAGTTACAATTAATTTGGGTCCAAACTTGACTTTTTTACATGCTCCCAATCAAAAGTTAGAAATTGATCAATGTAATAAGGTAACCCAATGCGTTCCCATGGGAGAGATAGTGAAAAACGAATTTAGGATTTATTTCACTACTAGGACATGTACAACTTAAAAACACACTTCACTTTTTAAATACATCTAGCCCTGCTCTATGGGCTATTTGCTATGTAACTTAGGTGTGACACATATATTATAAAAAGGAAGGTTTAGGCTTGGCAAACAGGTTATTTTGCCAAGTCAGATTGGCAGTTTAAAACTGTACTACAGGCTTAGGTGGCAGGCCTGAGGCACATTTTAAAAGGGTATTTTAGTGAGTAGCACAAGGAGTGCTGCAAGCCCACTAGTAGCATTTCATTTACAGGCCCTGGGTGCCTATTCTCCCATTTATTAAGGACTTAAACATTAATTAAATTCCTCCTATGTGTCTTAGGGTCTTCCAGTGCCAAGTCTGTTCATATTGTCAACTTCTACATGCTAATCAACTTCACCATTCCATACTGAAGTGGAGGCCTCACAGGCACTACCTCCATTGCTAATTGCTTGTGCTTCTAAATGTTTAGAAGAGAGAAAGAAGTAATGGGAGACAGTAATATAATGTAAAAGTGAGGCAAAAGGAGGTTAGGTGAGAAAGGGGGATGAGAACAGAGTTGAAGTGCGGAAGAGAGCGGTAATGTAGCCTGAAAAACGGAACATAGAGGAGGAAGTCAACTGAGTAAAACAGAATGGATGATGGCGACAAGATTACAAATCATTGGGAATGAAGAAGGAAAGCAATGGGAGCAAAGGAAAGTATACAGGGAGAGGGAAGTGAGAGGAGGAAAGGAAGAAGTAGATGAAAACAAGAGAGTGATATTAAGAAGAAGGGTAGGTTTAGAGCAGAAGTCATAGAAGTGTTATGATGAGGGAAAAGGAGAGTCACTGACAGGTAGTGAGTGAAAATGAACAAGATTCAGTATCAGTAGAAGAGTAAGTGAGAGTGACTGCAGGTGAGTTAGAGCTGTTGAGTTAGAATGCATTAACAAGAACGATTGTGAGGTAGTCCTAGATAATGTGAGAGTAGGTGAGTGTAACTGTGAGTCACTGAGTGTGAATAAGTGGGATTGAGTGAGTGAGTTAAAGAGTGAGTGCAAGTCAGTGCATTAGTAAGAGTGAATGTGAGTGAGCATTTGTGTGAATGAATGAGTCAAAAAGAGTGAGTGAGTAAGAATGAAGGATAGAGTAAGAGTGAATAGGAGTAAATCAGAGTGAGAATGAGTGAGAGCAAATAAGTGAGAGTAAGAGAATGCAAGAAGGTAAGAATGAATGAGTGCAAGTGAGTAAGAAGTAATGAGTAAAAGTAAATGTGAATGCGTGAGAAGGATTGTGAGTAAGTGAAGGTAAGTGAGTGAGATAGAGAATGCTGTCGTATCCTTGCACTGCCGCTGGCTTGCAGAAAGAAATTGTTTCATGACAGTCATCTGTGACAACATACTGCTATTTGCATACTGGGGGTAACATTTGCTATATTGGGGCCCATTGTAAAATACTTGCTCTGTCATACTTGAGGAAAGTATTGGCATGAGGGGCAGCTACGGCAAAAAGCAGGTGCTAGCACACTGGAGATAATACCTGGAGGGAGGCTTTTATCTGTGACCAAATGCTGGTCCTGAAATGCTAGAGATAATATTTGACATATGGGTAACCTCTTCTATATGGGCAGCAGAATTCTGGCACTGTAACAGCACATTTTGAAACAGTGGCATCAGTTAACTTGACAGACTATGAAAGGACCCGAAAGGTTAATGAGTGTCCTTTCAGAACCTTCGGTGTTTTAGCAAATTTATGTAAAAAATGTGCATTGAAATGCAGTATTGACGCCACTTTTTAAAATATTTTCTTAGGCTGATAACACCCCACACATGCCATGGAAGAGGTCTGTCTCATTCAATTCACTCACCACAATTCTGCCCAGGTATTATTCTCCACCATTTTCAAATATCATATTAGTACTCTATAAGAGGTGGTATTGAAACATTTGTCTGTGCTGTATTTTTCTATTTATCATGCAATTATTAAGGAACTTCAGTTATTGTGTTGTCATAAGGGTTAAGGTCCGTTGATATTACCTCTCAGCAAAATTCGGGGGTCAGAGGTCATATTATGTCACTTCTTAGGATGTCATTAAGGCCGAAGGGGCTGTGATGTCACTCTTTTTACCTCTGACATTTTAGTGAATCACCGTCCACGAAAGTACCTTTCAGGTGTGTGGACACATGTCCCTGGTAGCACGTTAAGTTAAATTAAGCAGAAGGATCCCTGCTTTTATTTGATAACATGTTCAGTCTAGGCCAAGTAAACAGGTTGTGCGTATAAACAGAGTTCCGGCATTTGATGATGTAAACTGATATAACAGGTAGGGAAAGGCAGACCCAATCTGAATTCTGAGGTTCTTAAGATCCAAAGAAAACAGCAGTGCAGGAAGGGGAAGACTGGACTTCTACCTCTACCTAAATCAAACTCTTTAGTTATTTGCACCTTTAGCAGAAAAGTAAACCTTTAAAAAATAAGTGAGCAGATTGACAAATCAACACCACTAAAGGGTTCTTTTACTGAAGCACCAAGACAACTTGCAAATGCCAATCCAACATCCAAGACAGTAGCATCGGCAGCAGCGGTCGCCAGCATACTGCCTTTTTAGGTCTTGTTTACTAGACAGCATATATAGGGGGTCATTACAACCCTGGCGGATGGTGTTAAAGCGGCGGAAATACCGCAAACAGGCCGGCGGACAACAAAAGGGAATTATGACCCTGGCGGAAACCGTCAACAAAGACAGCCACTTTAACACTTCGCCGGCCACGGCGGTACAGACAAGCAGCGCGGCGGTCACCGCCAACAGACAGGTGGAAGACAATGTACCGCCCACAGTATTACAACCCGCCAATCCGCCACCTTTTCAGGGGAGGATTCACCGTGGATAAAAACACGGCGGAAACAGCTTTTGCTATGGGAAAATGCTCACCTGAACATATCCCACGAGGAACGAGGAATCCATGGAGCTGGAACTCCAAATACTCCCTGCCCTTGTGTTTCTGCTCCTCTACGACCAACAGCTACGTAGGTGCCGCAGACAACGATGAGTACTGCACCTACGACATGGGGGAGGGGGGAGGCAAAAGTTAGGGGGACACACACCAAACACCCCCACCCTCGCATATTACAACATACACACCAATGCATTCACAAAAAATCACAGTAACAACCCACAATCCCCCCGGAAGAATGAATACACAAAGCGAAAATCGGTCAAACAATGTAATGTGCCAATATACATGTCATACAAAAATATACAGATATATATTTGAAAATCAGTCATAATTATATACAATACGAGAAGTAGTGCAGATATGTACATAACAATGTCCGTGCACCAACAGTCCAAAAATGCATGGGCGAGGCCCACAAACGATACCTGACCACAATCGGAGAGAACACTGCCGGGGCATCAGATAGAAATACTACAGGCACCTCAGGGGGAAGGGAAGCGGGGGCACCTCAGCCGGATGACTGCAAAGCCAAATCCACGACGGGGCTCCATGCCCATTCATGCCATCCTGGGGAGTGGAAAGCCACAGTCTCTCAAGTCTATACAGTGGGTGGTTTGCCCACTGTGCCATCCTGGGGAGTGCAAAGCCACAGTCTCTCAAGTCTATACAGTGGGTGGTTTGCCCACCGTGCCATCCTGTGGAGTGCAAAGCCACAGTCTCTCAGGTCTATACAGTGAGTGGTTTGCCCACTGTGCCATCCTGGGGAGTGCAAAGCCACAGTCTCTCAAGTTGATGCAGGTCTCTACTGGTACTGGGGGGGACTGGTGCCCAGACTGGATGAGTCTCCCTGTGAAAGGTCGTGTCCTGTCACTGTCCCAGCTGCACATGTGATAAGGATGCCTGATGTGGCGGTCCATTCATTCCTACCCGGTGCATTGCCCTGTTCAGCGGTGCTTTGCCATGGCGGTCTTTGCCCTGTTCAGCGGTGCTTTGCCATGGCGGTCTTTGCCCTGTTCAGAGGTGCTTTGCCATGGCGGTTCAGGACTGTTCAGCGGTGCTTTGCCATGGCGGTCTTTGCCCTGTTCAGCAGTGCTTTGCCATGGCGGTCTTTGCCCTGTTCAGCGGTGCTTTGACATGGCGGTTCAGGACTGTTCAGCAGTGCTTCGACGTGGCGGTTCTGATAAGGACAATGGTGTGTGGCATGACATTCTCTACACTGGACATTGGCGTGTGGCATGACGTCTTCTACACTGGACATTGGTGTGTGGCATGACGTTTCATCATTGCCCAACGGGGCTGTGGCAGCCGGGGCCCTCCAGGGCACTGACTCCGGTGGTGGCGGTGGACTCCTGACCAGTGACGATACTTGGGCCCTCCTGGGCACTGACTCAGGCGGTGGTCTCTGGACCAGTGACGATACTTGGGCCCTCCTGGGCAATGACTCCGGCGGTGGTCTCTGGACCAGTGACGATACTTGGGCCCTCCTGGGCACTGACTCCGGCGGTGGCGGTGGTCTCCTGACCAGTGACGATACTTGGGCCCTCCTGGGCACTGACTCCGGCGGTGGTCTCCTGACCAGTGACGATACTTGGGCCCTCCTGGGCTGTGACTCTGGCGGTGGTCTCCTGTCCAGTGACGATACTTGGGCCCTCCTGGGCAATGAGTCCGGCGGTGGTCTCCTGACCAGTGACGATACTTGGGCCCTCCTGGGCAATGACTCCGGCGGTGGTCTCCTGACCAGTGACGATACCTGGGCCCACCTGGGCAATGATTCCAGCGGTGGTATATGGACCAGTGACGATACTTGGGCCCTCCTGGGCTGTGACTCTGGCGGTGGTCTCCTGACCAGTGACGATACTTGGGCCCTCCTGGGCACTGACTCCGGCGGTGGTGGTGGTCTCCTGACCAGTGACGATACTTGGGCCCTCCTGGGCACTGACTCTGGCGGTGGTCTCCTGACCAGTGACTATACTTGGGCCCTCCTGGGCACTGACTCCGGCGGTGGCGGTGGCCTCCTGACCAGTGACGATACTTGGCCCCTCCTGGGCTGTGACTCTGGCGGTGGTCTCCTGACCAGTGACGATACTTGGGCCCTCCTGGGCACTGACTCCGGCGTGGCGGTGGTCTCCTGACCAGTGACAATACTTGGGCCCTCCTGGGCACCGACTCTGGCGGTGGTCTCCTGACCAGTGACGATACTTGGGCCCTCCTGGGCACTGACTCCGGCGGTGGCGGTGGTCTCCTGACCAGTGACGATACTTGGGCCCTCCTGGGCACTGACTCTGGCGGTGGTCTCCTGACCAGTGACGATACTTGGGCTCCCCTGGGCTGTGACTCTGGGGGTGGTCTCCTGACCAGTGATGATACTTGGGCCCTCCTGGGCAATGACTCCGGCGGTGGTCTCCTGACCAGTGACGATACTTGGGCCCTCCTGGGCAATGACTTCGGCGGTGGTCTCTGGACCAGTGACGATACTTGGGCCCTCCTGGGCAATGACTCCGGCGGTGGCGGTGGTCTCCTGACCAGTGACGATACTTGGGCCCTCCTGGGCACTGACTCTGGTGGTGGTCTCCTGACCAGTGACGATACTTGGGCCCTCCTGGGCTGTGACTCTGGCGGTGGTCTCCTGACCAGTGATGATACTTGGGCCCTCCTGGGCACTGACTCCGGCGGTGGTCTCCTGACCAGTGACGATACTTGGACCCTCCTGGGCACTGACTCTGGCGGTGGTCTCCTGACCAGTGACGATACTTGGGCCCTCCTGGGCACTGACTCCGGCGGTGGCGGTGGTCTCCTGACCAGTGATGATACTTGGGCCCTCCTGGGCACTGACTCTGGCGGTGGTCTCCTGACCAGTGACGATACTTGGGCCCTCCTGTGCTGTGACTCTGGCGGTGGTCTCCTGACCAGTGACGATACTTGGGCCCTCCTGGGCAATGACTCCGGCGGTGGTCTCCTGACCAGTGACGATACTTGGGCTCTCCTGGGCAATGACTCCGGCGGTGGTCTCCTGACCAGTGACGATACCTGGGCCCTCCTGGGCAATGACTCTGGCGGTGGTCTCTGGACCAGTGACGATACTTGGGCCCTCCTGGGCAATGACTCCGGCGGTGGCGGTGGTCTCTGGACCAGTGACGATACTTGGGCCCTCCTGGGCAATGACTACGGCGGTGGTCTCTGGACCAGTGACGATACTTGGGCCCTCCTGGGCACTGACTCCGGCGGTGGTCTCCTGACCAGTGGCGATACTTGGGCCCTCCTGGGTACTGACTCTGGCGGTGGTCTCCTGACCAGTGACGATACTTGGGCCCTCCTGGGCTGTGACTCTGGCGGTGGTCGCTGGACCAGTAACAACGGTGCTGGCGGTTGTGTCTCGACTGCCGGAAATGATGGCGCACTTCACCGCCGTGACACTCACAACAGGCTGGGCAGACTTCCTCTGGCCCCTCCTCACCTTTGGTGGAGTCACAGCTGACTCTCCAATCCCCTTGGAACACATGTCAGTTGTTTTCCCACCAGGAGTCTTAACACGGTCCCGTCGTCCACTCTCCAATTTGAGAGCCTTTACAGGGGGTGGGCTGCCAGTGCCTTGGCTCCGGGTCCTACTGCCTGCCCTGGTGGCTGGTGCACTCCAAAAACCTTGAACAAGCACCACTGGTATTGGAGGCTTTTCGGCTGAGGTGCTACGACGGGACTGATGAATTGGAGGGGGGGGTGGGGGCAAAAAGGACAACTTTACAGAGGGACAGTTTCTGACGAACACTGGGATGGGTAGCTGGAGGGGGTCTGGGAGTGGAGGAAGAGGAGATGGTTGTAGGAGGTGTCACTTTAGCTGTTTTGGGTGCAGGTGCAGGTACTGGAGGCTGTCGTGAGGTGGATGGATGTTGGGTGAGTGATTGCCGGCGTTTGTGTACTTTGGGAGGGGGCGTCACAGACACACTGGGAGAGGACACAGGGGACGTGTAAATGGCAGTGGAGGTGGTGAGTGCAGGTGAGCGGCTTGTGGTGCTGGGTGTCCTGGTGCGATTCATGGTGCCTGTAGATGTGGAGCATGCAGGTGTGTGTGTAGACGAGACTGGGAGGGAGGAGGGAGAAGAGGAGGAGGGGGACACAGTGGAGGCAGTGGATGTTGCTGTGTCTGTACGTGGGTGAGGCTTGCGTGAGTGCCTGTGGGTTGTGTGGTGCCTATGTTTGCTTGAGCTACTTGTGTGTGCTGACTTGTGTGCATGCTGGTCTGTAGGTGTGCTTGGGATGGGCTGGGGTACAGGAGATTGGGTCTGGGTGGAGGAGGTTGGAGGGGGGAGGCTGGACACAGGGACAATGGCTGCCATCAGTGCTGAGGCCAGAGATTGCAGGGTTCGCTGAAGGACAGCCTGACCAGAATGAATGCCCTCCAGGAATGCATAACCGTGTTGCAACTCTCGTTCTACACCCTGGATGGCATTCACAATGGTAGACTGCCCAACAGTGAGTGACCTGAGGAGGTCAATGGCCTCCTCACTGATGGCAGCAGGGGTGACTGGGGCAGGGCCTGAGGTGCCTGGGGCGAAGGTGATGCCCACCCTCCTGGGTGAGCGGGCACGGGGCGAACGCTGAGGGGCTGCTGGGAGGGCGGTGCTGGTAGGGGAGGTGGGGGGCACAGATGGTGCCGCCTACACAAGGGAGCCCACATCGTCGAACGAGTCTGTGTCGCTGCTTGGTGATCCGGTGGCCGACGTGAAGCTCCCCTCGCCCTCCGTCCCACTGGTGCATTCAGAGTCCGTGCTGTGGCCCTCCATGGCCATGTGGGATGCAGCTCCCTCGTGCTCTGGTGCCACTGTACCTCCGCCTGTTGATGCTGATGTACAAAAGGACAGGGAGAGCAGAAAAAGGGTGGGAGACAGAAGAAAGAGGGTTTTAGTGCATGGCATACCGCTACCGTTGGCGGACAAGACAAACGCAGCTGCCCCCTGCATTACGCCGTGCTCCTGCCCTCTGCACATGCAATTTCTGGGATATGGCCTATATGGCAATGGTGGACATCTGCGCACATGGATGCCACAGGGGCAACTATACCTCGACTTGGCACTCTGCTGAGGTGGGGTAGAGTGCCACATGGCCTACATTACGGAGGGGCCTTGCCTACCGAACTCGCCCTGGCCTAGGGACACCCACAGCCCACCTCCCCCACCTAGACACCTCCACTGCACGCAAAGTCCGCAGAATGAGGTTGTACTCACCCCCTTGTGTCTGCTGTGATGCCCTCAAGCGCCCATCCAACTCCGGGTAGGCCACCGCCAGGATCCGGAACATCAGAGGGGTCATGGTGCGACGGGCACCCATCCCACGTTGGGAGGCCATCCCCAGCTGAGCCTCCGTCGTCTTCTTGCTGCAGCGGCGAATGTCCTCCCATCTCTTACGGCCGCGGGTTCCCCGTTTCTGGTGGGCCCCCAGGGTCCGGACCTCCTTGGCGATGGCACGCCAAATGTCCCTCTTCTGGTGGGCGCTGACCTACATGACATGCACAAGGAAAGAGGAACAGTCATTACCAACTGCGCCGTCGTTGTGAGTGGCCCCCTCCCTACTCTGGCCATGTGGCCCATTCATTCCCATGCATTAATGTTCTATGTACTCTGCCCCCTTCCCTCTTCCAACCAGCCCTCTCCACCCAGGCCTAGCCCATACAACGTGCTCCCTGTGTACTAACCTGTTGGTCTGGAGGACCGTAGAGTAGCGTGTACTGGGGGGAGGACCCCGTCTACCAGTTTCTCCAACTCCTGTGCAGTGAAGGCAGGGGCCCTTTCCCCAGACGCAGCAGCCATCATCGCTTCCAGACCGAGGTCACAGCAGCACTTGCAGTGTAGGTCCTCTCCTGTCGAACGTCAGGTATCTAGTGATTGAAGAGATAGAAAATGGCGGTGACGTCCGCGGCGGTGCGCATCATCACCGCCAGCGCACCTGTTCATTGGCTCATGGGACCCATAGGGTTCAATGTTAACCAATGCAGCATTGCGCCGCGGTCTACGACCGCCTACTGCGACGGTGTGCAACGCCAGCGCAGTTACCCCACAATCCCATTGTCCCAGTTTAGAGGTCAGGCAGCCGCCATTTCAGGGGCCCACATGGCTTCATTTACCACTGCGTCACACATAGCTAGGCCTACACTCAACACACATACAGGAAGGGCTTTGTGAGTGGTGTAGTCTTGTGTGTGACTGCGGGTACATACCTGGAGGAATAATGACTGGTTCTTCGCTGTTGTCCTTCGTAGGCACCGTCTGCTGGGACATATGAGAAGATGGCGGAATCCTCTGGTGTACTGACCGCTGGTGGACCTGTTGACAATGGAAGAGCGACATGTCATCGTAACCTACCGGTTTGACCGTGCCACAAACCAGGAACTATGTACCTAGTTGGAGCCAGACCTGATGTCACCAATCCGCCATCCGACTGGAATCCCCCCTGATGTGCAGGTGCTATCAGTGCTCCATTTCCTTGCAAGTGGGTCTTTTCAGACAACTGTGGCCATGGCATCAGGGATGTCCCAGCCTATGTTTTCCAACGTGTTGTCCAGAGTGTTGGCTGCCCTGCTGAAACACGTAAGGAGATACATCATTTTCCCTCAGGTGGAGGATTTGTCTACAGTGAAAGGTGACTTCTATGCCCTTGGACATATCCCCAAAGTCATAGGTGCTATTGATGGGACCCATGTAGCTCTGGTCCCCCCCCACAGGAGTGAACAGGTGTACAGGAACAGGAAGAGTTATCATTCCATGAATGTCCAGATGGTCTGTTTGGCAGGCCAGTACATCTCGCAGGTTAATGCTATGTTTCCTGGCTCAGTGCATGACGCCTACATCCTGCGGAATAGCAGCATCCCTGATATGATGGCTCAACTCCAGAGGCGCCGTGTATGGCTATTGGGGGACTCTGGTTACCCCAACCTGTCCTGGCTATTGACCCCAGTGAGGAATCCCAGGACCAGGGCAGAGGAACAGTACAATGAGGCCCATGGGCGGACTAGGAGGGTGATCGAACGCACCTTCGGCCTCCTGAAGGCCAGGTTCAGGTGCCTCCATATGACAGGTGGATCCCTATTCTACCCACCGAAGAAGGTGTGCGACATCATCATCGCCTGCTCCATGCTCCATAGTTTGGCTTTGCAACGCCAGGTGCCTTTTCTGCAGGAGGATGATCCCGATGACGGTGTTGTAGCAGCTGTGGAGCCTGTGGAGCTTGTGGAGCCTGTGGACAGTGATGAGGATGAAGCTGATGAAGAAGACAACGACAACAGGGAGTCAGTCATACAGCAATATTTCCAGTGACACACAGGTGAGAACATTTTCATTTTTTGCATTACATTAACTTTCACACGTCTACCTCTATCCTGTTTTTCGATTTAAATCACTATTTGGTAACTGAGTTGTACCCTCCCATTATAGTTTCACAGGTGTGGTTACCTACGTGTCAACTGCTTACATCCTTCAAGGGCTTGTGATGTGTGACATAGGTATGTTAGCTTTACAATGGTACACCCATTCTGACACTGCCATTGATAATACATTTTTACTAAATCACAGACTGACTCCAGATTGTTTTGTGTTTCAAGGGTGTTTATTGAAGTGCTCAGAAATGGGAGGGGGTTGTAAAATGAGGATGGGTGATGGCGGAGGAATGTCCATGGCAGAGTCCAGTCTATTAGTCTCACAGGTGCACTGCCCATCTGGGCATAGGAAGTGGAGCTGGTGCAGTTTAAGTATGGACAGGGTAACAAAGTGGGACAGTGGGGTGACAATCAGGGTGGTCTCATTTCCTGGCGGGGGTCTTGCCATCTTGCTCTGTCCTGTTCCTGGATCTCAGGGACCGCTTGCGTGGTGGTTGTCCATCTGCAGGGTGTGGGGTGCTGGTGTGTTGGTCCTGTGGCGGGGCGTCCTGTCCACTAGCGCCGGCAGAGGTGGGGGCAGTTCATCGTCCTGGCTAGTGTCAGGGGCCCCTTGGAGTGCCACGGTGTCCCTCAAGGTCTGCTGTATGTCCTTCAGCACCCCTACGATGGTGCCCAGGACGGAGCCGATGGTCCTGAGCTCCTCCCTGAATCCCAAATACAGTTCGTCATGCAGGCGCAGGGTCTCCTGCAACTTGTCCAGGACCGTCGCCATCGTCTCCTGGGAGTGGTGGTATGCTCCCATGATGGAGGATAGGGCCTCGTGGAGAGTGGGTTCCCTTGGCCTGTCCGCCCCCTGTCGCACAGCAGCCCTCCCAGTTCCCCTGTGTTCCTATGCCTCCGTCCCCTGGACCGTGTGCCCACTACCACTGCCCCCAGGTCCCTGTTGTTGTTGGGGTGGTGGGTTATCCTGGGTGCCCTGTAGTGGTGGACACACCGCTGATTGACCTGTCCTGGGTAGGGAGGTTTGGGCCCGCTGGGTGGGTGCTGTGCTGGTGTTACCTGAGGGTGGAAGGTCGGTGTTGGGCTGTGCCTGTGCAAGGGGAACCGACTGTCCCGAGGCCCACGATGGTCCGGGCTGGTCATCAGGATCCAGTAGGGCAGAGCTGCTCTCATCACTGTGGGCCTCTTCTGGGGGTGGAGTGGTGTTGTCTGGACCCTCTGGTGTGGTGACGGTCCTTCGGGTTCCTGCAGGGGCAGAAGAGCATGATTATTGCATGTGTACCCCAGTGCAAGCATTCCTGTGTGTGGGTTTGTGTGGTGATGGTTGGGGGGGTGTACTGGGTATGTGCAGTGGGCATGCTTTAGTGATGGGTGTCCATGCTTAGTTGTGTCATGCAGGGCTTGGTATTGGGATGGGTGGTTGGTGTCATGGGTACATTAGTGAGGAGTTGTAGTGATAGGGGAGGGGGCGAGGGTGGGGTGTGTGATAGCATGCAGGTAAGGTGGGGGATATGATATTTAAGAATTGACTTACCAGTGTCCCATCCTCCACCGACTCCTGCGAGGCACTCAGGATGCAAGATGGTCAAGACTTGCTCCTCCCATGTTGTTAGTTGTGGGGAGGAGGTGGGGGTCCGCCGCCAGTCCGCTGTACCGCGATGTTGTGCCTGGAGACCGTTGAACGCACCTTCCCCCATAGGTCATTCCACCTCTTCCTGATGTCCTCCCTATTTCTTGGGTGCTGTGCCATCGTGTTGACCCTGTCCACTATTCTGCGCCATAACTCCATCTTCCTGGCTATTGATGTGTGCTGTACCTGTGAGCCAAATAGCTGTGGCTCTACCCGGACGATTTCCTCCACCATGACCCTGAGCTCCTCCTCGGAGAAGCGGGGGTGTCTTGGCGTGCCATGGGGTGGTGTGGGTGATGTGTGGGGTGGTGTATGTGGTGATGGTTGTGGTGAGTGTAGTGGTGTGTGGTGTTTTGTGCGTGGATGTTGTGTGGGTGATGGTGTTGTGTGCCTCTGTGTAGTGGGGTTGTCTATTCCGTGCTCTCTCTCTGTCACCTTCGTGTCTAATTTTTGGTAGTAGGGGTTTGTGGGTGATGTGGGTGTGTGCTTTATATTGTATTGGGTGTGTGGGAGTGGTGTTTGTATGTGTATCAGGTGTGTGTATTTGGAATTGTCCAATGTGGCGGTGTTCTGTATATGTGTGTGTATTTTGAGCGCGGCGGTGTGTACCGCCAATGGAATACCGCATTTGAAAGACTGCCGCATGGATTCGTGGGTTGTAATAGCATGGGCGTGTTTCTGTTGGCGTGGAGGTGGAGGATTTGTTTCCGCCAGTTTATCACTGACCTTTGGTGTGGCGGTGTTGTGTGGGTGTCTGAATTTCGGCGGATTCCAAGATGTGTGTCATAATAGCTGTGGCGGAATTCCGCCGCCGCGGCGGTGTATTGGCGGTCTTCTGCACGGCGGTAAGCGCCTTTTTCCACCAATGTTGTAATGACCCCCTTACTCTCTTTTGGGAGAGGTGTTGTTAGCCTACAGTGAACTTAGACCCTGACCATTGCTTACCATAGGTTGGCTTCATTGGCATTCTCAGTAGCGTGCACCTTATTTGTTTTTGTGTGTGGGCTCTCCTTCTCCTTTTAGTGTTTTCCCTCCCCTGGATCACGGTCCCATTACTGTGTACTTACATTCTAAGCTTTTTTCAAGTGTCAATATTTTTTGGCACTCCACAAAAGTGTTGGTGTTTTCCAGTTGTCTTCCTTGTGTGTTTTTCTTCCCATCTCATGTGCTTTTCTCTTACACCCAAGTGCTTGTGCCCTGCCCCATCCATAATGCACCCACCATTGTGTGCGTCTACTGCCCTCATGCTTCTCCCTCTGTAACCTTTACACTGTTCTTCTTCTTCCGTGTTTGCTTCCCTCTGCACCCTCTGTGTTGCTTTCCCCTACCCCCTTGTGCACCTTCCATGCTGCTTCCAGCCTCCTGTGCTACTTCTGGCCACCCATGTTGCTTCCTCGTGCCCCTGCTCATGTTGCTTCCCCCGTATGCTTTGCCCAATGTTGTTTCAGCTCCTCCTTACAAAATTGAAGAAAAAAAACGATTGTTTTTTTTTTTTTTTCCTACACGTACACGTGTAGTGATGGCATCTGCAAAATGATGCAATAGGCTGTTTTCTCATTAGTCATGCTGCACAGAATTTGGGATGTTAGACAGCATGGATTAAAAAGGATTGGCAAGGCCAATAGGTCGCAAAGGCAAGACCTATTTACTTTGTCAATACTTGTTCAATCTGTAAGAACTCTGGTGCTTTCACCCAATTAGCACTCGGGTAAAAAACAAACTGGTGCACAATGATTAGTCATCCTACTGTTTTTTAAAAGCCTTTATGCTAAGGCTAGGAATTTTAATTTCATTTTACAGCCCCCTAATCAAGGATGCACTCTAAAATTTGCAGATGGAGTCTGATGTATTACATTTCCTGTAATGATTTAATAGAATTTTTGAGACCATGATTTAGCTTAATTAGGAAGTAACATTAGTTTTCTATTGACAATGCCAATAGGTCTTGCCTTTGTGACTTATTGGCTTTGCCAATCCTTTTCACAAGGGAACCTGCAACACAAAGTATTGCCGTTTAAACATGAATGTTCTCAATGCAGAGGAAGACCCACAGTTTTGTAATGCGGCCACCAGAAAGGGAATGCACATGGATCCCAGCAAGGGAGTCAGTGGCAGAATACCTGGGTGTAGGGTACAGTGGCAGGCAGGAAGCGAGAGAGGCAGAGGTAGAGGTGGACAGCACAACATGGGGAAGGGGTCGTACACCAGTGATGTTTGAACAAGTAAGATATTGGATGGACCGCTCTGCACTTATGGAGGCAGGTGAGCCACTGCTTAGAGGTTTTGAATTTGGTTTTAGATTGGGCTACAAGGGCCCATGAGAGCCGAGTGCATTATGCTTCAGTTAATGCTGCAACAGCTTTGGTAGAGAAATCTGCCAGAAGGGCATTAATCGCAAAGTGTGACACCAAATCAGCTGTCCATCTGATGCCAGTACATCCAGATGATTTTTAACTTTTAGGGATTCAATTTGGTGGTTCCATATTTGTGGACACTGCTCTGCCCATGGGTTGTTCGGTTGCTTATTCATTCTTTGAATCATTCAGTATTACAGCAGTTGTTTATGCGCATTCAAGGTACAATGATACATTACCTTGATGATTTTTTCATAGTAGGTGCACCAAATTCTTAAGTGTGCAAGCACCTGCTGGACAGTTTTTAAGCCCTACTGTATGATGTAGGGGTTCCCATTGGTACGGAAAAGACATGTGGTCCTGTTGAGGTTCTGACCTTTTTAAGGGTGGAGAAGGATACAGGAAGAATGGAAGTACGGTTGCCTAAGGACAGCAAGAAATTGAAGTTGCTGAAGTTGTTTAATGAAATGTTGGAGAAAGATGAGGCAAAAGTCAAAGATATACAGATACTTCTGGGGCATCTCAATTTTGTGTGTAGGGCAGTAAAAGCTGGACGCATGGTTTTTTGAAGACTGAATCTGATACTGTCCGGGGCACATCTTACGCATCATAGAATCCGATTGAAAGCTAGTGTAAAGGAAGATTTGAGAGTTTGGCAAACATTTTTGCAAGAATTTCACAGCATCTCTATGGAAGTTGAGTGGTCATTGGAGCTGTTCACAGATGCGGCTTGAGGTGCAGATTTTGGTCTCTTTTGGCAAGGAAAATGATGTGTGGGAGAGTGGCCTCATCATTGGAAGAATGGAGATTGCCTTTTTGGAGTTCTTTCTATTGGTGGTAGCAGTGTATCTAAGAGGCAAGATGTTTTTCAACAACAATGTGCTGTTTCACATGTCTATTCTGTCAGTGGTACACATTGAAACAGATAGTTGGTTGGGGATTTACAGGTTCTCAAGCTATTGAGAGTCTTTGTGCTGCAATATTTGCATTTTAATGTGGACTTCAGGGCTAAGCACATTGCGGGAGTGGACAACATCACTGATGATGCTCATTCTCGTTCACAGTGGCAGAAATTCTGTTGGCTAGTGCCTGGGGCCGATGTGGCAAAGACAGAAATGCTAGGTACCTGTGGACCATCGGGGAGCGAGTTTTCTGCAGCTAAACAAGAGTTCTTTATTAGAATCCACATGGAGAGTGCACGAACAAGCATGGGGAGAGTTCAGGGGGTCTGGAGCTCAGAAAAGGATGTTTGGAAGGTGGAGAGCAATTGTGCATAGAGAAAGTGGTGAAATTTACTATAGACATGATTGAGAGGGGCGTGTTGTCTGTGATGATTGTGGGCAAGTTAGAAAGTTAGAAATTTTTGGGAAATTGGTGTGGGGTTATGAGCCATCTGCAGGGAAGCTGGCTAAGAGGTTACTAGAGGGGTGTGTTATGGAGGGGGGGTCCATCGGAGAGGATGCAAAGACCGATAACATTTCAGCAGCTGAAGCGCCTGATTGACGTGTTGCCTAGGGTCTGTTTGAGTGTACAAGAGAGTATACTATTTGCGGTAATCATGGTGTAGCTGATTTTTGGTGCCTTTCAATTAGGGAAAGTGATTGAGAATAGAAAGGTTGGGGGTGTTACATTACAGAGTGTGAGTGTCTTCCCAGGTACAATACAGGTTTTTAATGATGATGGTGTTCATTTGTCAATTTAAGAAATTGATTTATATTTGGTACAGTTAAGGTCCATGTTGCACAGTTCGTTGCAAGATCCAGAATGGGGGGGCGGGAGGGGTGAAAGACTATAGGGAGTCTTTCTGGTGGAGGGTAGTTTAGACAGTTCAGAATGTGTATTATAAGCCACGTTGGACAGGTTAATATAGTTTGCCAAGAGTTGATTGACATGTCTTACACTTTCGTTGGTGAAGTTTAAGTGTGCACAGAGAAGGGTGGAAGAGGATATTTTAGGGGAGGTGTGTGGATAGGTTTTGATGTTGCATTAGTGAGGCCGGGTTGTAAAGTATGTATGGTTAGTTGCCAAGGTTTATTAGAGTTAAAGTTGGACCTGTCTCATTAAAGCGGTCTTTCCTACAACAAGAATTTCTCAAGAGTCTTATTGAGCGCTGTCCCACCTGATGTATAGCACATCTTGTCAGATGTTCATGTCTCCACCTAAATATCTACATTCCACTGGATTGCTGCAATACACTCGCACAAATATCAATTTTCCCTTATATTTATCTCATAACCAACCCTCACTTATGTGTGCTTACTTATATCAATCTCCTCATTCTATTTTGGCTCACTCATGCACTTTCTTACTGGACTCATTTTCATCACTTCAGAGTTGGAACAATCTCTGTCTTCCTGTTCTGAGGATTTCTGAGTTACTGTGTAAATCTTAACCTGCACTGATAATTAATGGGTAATGGAGCAAATGTCAAAGTGCACTAGCATCACTGAGCTTTGGGCCTAACATGAATATACCCGGCAGAGCTATTGCCTTTGCCAGTGCCTATTTTTCTTTTGTATTTTTCATTCCACTCTGTTGAATTTGTGACTGTGATTCACCCTGTTAATGTTTATTCAGGAACTTCAGCAAAGCAGGAATTATAAAGTTTTTATAATTCAGAAAAAACATGATAGATATTTGTCACCCTCCTACCCATAACACTTCTGCACTTGTAGGTGTAGAATAGCAGTAATGTGTTTCTACTTTGCAATTTATCTAGAACCACAGAGGAGGCTCCTTTTAGATCTTTATGTTTAGAGTGTGTGACCTACGAATATATTCTATTGTATGACAGTCTGATGCTTGTTTGAATAGGATTTTAGTACTAGACATGTTCATTATCGTTGACAACCAGTCTCATTTTCTCCTGCTAGAGTACCTTACCTTTCATGGCAGGATCTTCTGTCCAGTATTGGAATGCTTGTTGCCTCTTTTTAGTGGGAATGGTACAATGAATTAGAATATGGTCCTTCAAATCCATCCCTGTTACTTTCCAATGTAGGGCACCACATGGCTCAAATCTATACACACCCTTCTTCAATAGCTACACAAAGACAGTCCTGGACCTATAGAAATACCAGGGCCATTGGTTACACTCAAACACTGATTTATTTTGCTGTCTTGGCAAGGTCTGTCATTACTTCAGTTCCAGAAGTAAGTAGGAAATCATCCTTTCAAGAAACATAATCTCCACAAATAATAAAAACAACCACTCTTCACTGAAGTATGCCACTATCAGTCTATTTCATACTTTTTATCTGTCACAGAGTGATGTTAGTTTGTACCTACATTTCTGTTATATAGGTTCACCTACATACACCCATAACAGCTTTGTAATAGTGGTGGGGAGCTAGTCATGCAAAGGTGATTGATTGGGTAAAAGACAGGCTTTCGGATTAACATCACCAAAATCCAATGAAAGGCTGGCAGGCACCAATTGCTGGTGTTTATTCTTGCAGTATGCACTGCCTTGTACACCTACTTTAAATCCCTTTACTTTCTATGGAAATTAATAAAAAGTCAGATATTTCTGTCTGACCCAAGGCTAGTATTTGTGTTTGTATGTATGTACTATGTCTATAGCGCACCTAGCCAATAGGCAGTAGAGTGCTGTACAGGGTCAAAGAGGAGCATAAAGTCAATGGGTTGCAGGTGTATTGTGGACAGTTAATACACTGTGATGTAACGTTCCGTAATGAGGTGTGTCTTCAACTCTTTCATAATTGCGGAAGGGTTTGGTGGTCCTGATACTAGGTGCAAAGATGGGTCAGCCTCCTGTCTGTTTTTTTTAGTTTACCATTTTGACCACCTGTGCACCTGAGAACCACAGTAACTTGTGTGGTCCCACTGTTCCTGTGTCTCAAGAAATGCTGCATGAAGCCTGCATCTACTGGCTGTGAGTTTCACCCATCTGTGGCTGCCTTCCCTGGTACACTGGGGCACCAGCAGCTGCTTCTTGCTTCTCCATTTCCAAAATGGCAATCAGCTGCCTAAGGATTTGCAGCAGCCATTTACAGTTGCATCTCAGCTAGCCCATTACAGGTTTTCATTCTTGTTTTCATTCCATTTTCCATCATGACTGTTTCTTCCTTGATTCCTTTCTAATTTTACTAATTATGTTTCGTGTCAAGTTATGCCTGATGTTATTTTCTTTTCTGTTCTTTTAATGCTTGGATGGTGTGTTGCAGCAAAGCTGTGTTACTATGCTTGTTTCCTCACTCCCTCTACCTGCTGATCCTGACTCTTCACTTCTGAAATATTCCACTTTTGGATTCCAGATTTCTCGTTTCCTTCAACCCCTTAAGTTTTCATCCAGAGAGGAGTTTTTTTCAATCCTCTTGATGTTTCCTCCTGAGAAGAAGACAGCTTCGTGAGGGTACTTGCCTACAACACACTCCAATGTATGGTGATGTGGGTTCTTGAAACAGTTTCCCATACATTGGACAATGGAAGCCTGGACTCTGATTAAGAGTAAGCATCCATACCCAAACACTTTCTTTTTACTCTTCTTAGTTGGAAGTCTGAAGGTGTCCTAGCTGCAAGTGTACTAAGAACCACCAGAGATGGTGAACTTGTCTGCAAGATAATCAGGGGTGATAGTTGGGAAGGCTTTGTAAATGATGCAGCTATTTTTGAAGATTGTGAGGCCGGCAAGGAGAGCCAATGGAGTTTTATCAGTATGAGGGAGATGTGATTGTATTGCTTCAGGCCCTGGATCCTGAAGAGTATAGGATGCACATTAGGGGTGCCACTGTGGAGTCTGGGAGTCCATGGAGCAAGACATTACAACCCTTCAGTGTGCTAGTACAACGGATTCATAAGTAATTCTAAAGCTGCTTTTTGGAAGAAATGGTTTCACTTTCTTTGGAGGAGAGTGCTGGCACCAAGTCATGTTTTTTTTTTGGTAATATGGTCCTTGACAGTGATGTTCATGTCTAGGTTTAATCTGATTGAGTTGGTATTCAGGTAAACTTGGAGTTCTAATCCATCAAAGTTCTCATCATTGATTCAGGTTTGTACTCCTATTTTTTTGGGGGGGGGGGGTTGGAATGGATCACAAATTTTCAGTCTTTCAAGGACTTGGTCAGTTTAGCAACCCTTCTTCTCAGTTTCCAGTTACAGCAAAGCTTTATACAAGAATCCTTTTGCCTATGGGCAGCATCACTCACTAGAGAAGACAGTGGTTTTAGGGGGAACATGAACACTTGTTTTTGCTGGTGTTTACTGGTTTGTAGAGTGACATTTAAGTTATTATCCTTGACCTAAAGCAATAATTCACTATTTGTTAAACTTGGCCCTTTCTGCAAGGTCACCCCCTAACTCTTTGCCTTCACTCTACTGTTTTCTGAACCCATTTTTGTTGGCTTTTAGGACTCTGCACACTTTACCACTGCTAACCAGTGCTAAAGTCCCTGTGCTCTTTCCTTTAAACATGGCAAAATTGGCTGACACCCAATTGGCACAGTTAGTTTACTTATAAGTCCTACATAAAGTGATACTACATGTACCCAGAGCCTCCAGCAGTGATGGTACCACCCACTTAAGTAGCCTTTCCAACCTGACTCAGGCCTACCACTGCAACCTGTGTGGCAGTTTAAACTGCCATTTCGACCTAGCAAAATAAATCTTTTGCTGAGCGTAAATCTTCCTTTTTAATACATATGTCACCCCTAGGGTAGGCCCTAAACCAACCATAGGAAAGGGCGCAGTGTGTTTAAAAAGCTAAACATGTACTTTTAAATTTTCCATGTCCTGGTAGTGAAAAACTTGTATTCATTTTTAGATCGAGCGTTAGCGTTCGACGTGTTGTATACTTTTTAAGAATACTTATACTGTAGTTCCAGTGATTTCATTTGGTGGTTCCAATGTCATTCAAAAATCCTTGCTTGCTAGTGGTTAGTTCTGCCTCTTTGTCCTGCCTTTTTTTCTTTGGGAGCAGCACAAACTGCTGTATAATTATGCTATGTCCTGTTTATCTCTGTAGAAGGGGACTATTTCTTTCAGTGTTGGCCTGTTTGGCTTACACTGTGGGTGGATAATCAGCCCCTCCTCCCCACCAGCTCCCTCTGTGAACATAAACCAACAGCAGTGGGGGGCAGGGCCAGCTCGCTCTCCTACCCTTGTTATTTTCAGTCTGTGTGGCAAGAAAAGTCCAGTCAGTAATTTACAACCCTAAGAGCTCTACCTCAAGCAAACACAAGACCATTGCATTCCAAATGCTTGTACTTCCCCTACTTTCTGAACATTTCCTTTTTTTTCGCAGATGCCGGGAGCCCCGCTGTTCCATTTATTTAATTCTGTTTTTTTTTGTCAGCAACCTTTTTTTTCGCCCTTGTGGGCTTGCCCTCGGATTGTTTTTGTGTTAGCGCGATTCCTGTTTCCTAAATTGTAGCCGAGGAGATCCCCCCGCCTCTCCACCCCCTGCCTCCTCCCCTCTCTTTTTTTGGCAGCACCAGGACGTCCGGTGTGGCAGCAGATATTTCTTTTTTTGGAATCGTTCAAGGTGCTGGAAGGGGGATAAGAGACTTGTCTATTAAAGTCTAGCAGTGTTGTGAATGTTTTTTATTTTGTATTTATTAACCGCTTTGCTCCATCTCGGCAAGGCACTATGGTGGTCATTCTGACCTCGGCGGTAAAAGGCGCCTACCGCCGGTCAGAAATCCTCCATAATCCCGCCGCGGTCGCGGAAACCCGCCACGGTCATTCTGACCCGCAGAAGGCAAACCTCCGAAAATCCGACCGCCACAACAGACCGCCAGACCAGCGGTCGGCGGAAAAGTGGAGGTGACAAAACCTCCACCGTCACGCCAACAGAAATACGCCCATGCCATTACGACCCACGAATCCACGCGGCGGTCATTCAAACGCGGTATTCCATTGGCGGGACACACCGCCGCGGTCAGAATACACACAAACGAACAAAACTCAGCCACATTGGACGATTTGAATCCCACACACCTGATACACATACACACACCACTCCCACACACACAATACAATATAAAACACCCACCCACATCACCCACAAACCCCTACGCTAAAAAATTCTGAAAGAAGGCCAGAGCGAGACACCAGCATCCACAAACTAACAGCCACAGCCACTCAACACCATCACCCACACACTATCCACACACAAAACAACACACACCACCACACTCAACTCACTTAAATACACATACTCCACCCCACACATCATACACACCACCCCATGGCACCCCAAAGACAACCCCGCTTCACAGACGAAGAACTCAGGGTCATGGTGGAGGAAATCGTTCGGGTAGAGCCCCAGCTGTTCGGCACACAGATACAATACACCAGCATTGCCCGGAGGACGGAGCTATGTCAGAGGATTGTCGACAGGGTCAACGCAGTGGGACAGCACCCCAGAAATCGGGAAGACATCAGGAAGCGATGGAACGACCTACGGGGGAAGGTGCGTTCCATGGTATCCAGGCACAACATCGCCGTGCAGAAGACTGGCGGAGGACCCCCACCTCAACCCCCACAATTCACATCATGGGAGGAGGAAGTCTTGAACATCCTGCATCCTGACGGCCTCGCAGGAGTCGGCGGAGGAATGGATACTGGTAAGTTGAAGCTTCAATACTGCTTCCCCCCCACCTGCATGCCAAATCATACCCCAACCCTCACCCCCATCCTCGAACCCCACACTCACCCCCACCCCCATCCTCACCCCCACCCTCACCCCCACCACCATCCTCACCACCCCACCACCATCCTCACCCTCACCCCCAGCACACCTATTCCCCGCCAATGTCTCACCATCACAACCCACACATCCCAAAAGCTAGGCCTGCATGCGTCCACTAAGCATGGACACCCATCACCAAAGCATGCCCAATGCATATACACATCCCCCCCACAAGCCACCCTCACCAAAGCCCCCACACACGAATGCCAGCACTTGGGGACACGAGAACCCATAGATACACCCATATGCCACACATTGAAACTATAACCATACCTCTATACCCCTGCAGGACCCGACCGTCAACACACCACGGCGGAGGGGCCAGAATTCTCCACACCCCCCACCCAAGAGGCCGTCAGCGATGACAGCAGCTCTGTCGACCTGGACACCGATGACCAGCCCGGACCATCGGGGACCTCTGGACAGTCGGTTCCCCTCACACAGGCCCAGGCCACTACAGACCCAAACCCCTCTGGGAACACCAGCACAGCTCCCACCCAGCGGGCCCATGCCTCTGTCTCCAGGGCGCGTCAATCTGCGGTGTGTCTACCACTACAGGGCACCCAGGATAACCCACCACCCCAACAACAACAGGGACCTGGGGGCAGTGGTAGTGGGCACACCGGCCAGGGGGCAGAGGCCCAGGGAAACAGGGCAACTCGGAGGGCAGCTGTGCGACAGGGGGGGGAGGAGAGGCCCAGGGAACCCACTCTCCACGAGGTCCTCACCACCATCATGGGAGCATACAACCGCTCCCAGGAGACGATGGCGACGGTACTGGCCCGGTTCCAGGAGATCCAGGTACTGCAGGAGGAACACTATCGGGGGTACAGGGAGGACATCAGAGCCATCAACACCACCCTGGTTACCATGGTAGGGCTGCTGCAGGACCTCGTCAACACCAGGGCGGACACTCAACAACACCCAAGGGCCCCTGCCACTAGCCTGGACCAAGAACAGCCAACCACCTCCGCCGGCGCTAGTGGACAGGAGGCCCCCGCACAGCAGCAGCCCACCAGACCCCCACCTCCTGCAGGAGAAGAACCACCCCGCAAGAGGGCCCTGAGATCTCGCAAGAAGACAGAGTAGGATGTCAAGACTCCCGCCAGCAATGGATACCACCTGATGTCATCCCACTGTCCCACATTGTCACCCTGTCCATCCTTGAACTGCCCATGCTCCATCTCTCCACAGGCCTCTGGACAATGCACCTGTGTGACTGTTACTCTGGACTCTGCCATGGACATTCCTTCACCATAGCCCCCACCCACTTGAAACCACCCATCCCATTTTGAGCACTTAAATAAACACCTATTTTGCACCAAAATATCTGGAGTCTGGCTGTGATTTCAATATATTGTAATTGACATGACAGTGCAAATATGTCCTTGTACATGGTGAAGTCAACAAACAGCTGCCACAAAGCTGTAGTCCATGGGGAAACGAAGCACAGGACTCGTAGTGGGGACCCCAGATCTGAAATAGGGAGGGAAAAGCCACAACTCAGTCATCATACACTGGGGCAAATAGACAGGCAGCAGAGATGCAGGAGAGTAGTTAACATTTACTAAATTATCTTTGAAATGTTACCTGTGTCCTATTGGAAGTACTGTTCAATGATTCTGTCCCTGTTGTCTGTTTCAGCCCCGTCGTCTTCCTCCTCGTCACTCTCCTCAGGTTCCACCGCTGCCACAACACCACTGTCTCGACCATCCTCCTGCAGGAAAGGCACCTGGCGGCGCAAAGCCAGGTTGTGAAGCATGCAGCAGGCCACGATGATGTGACACACCTTCTTAGGTGAGTACATTAGGGATCCACCTGTCATATGCAGGCACCTAAACCTGGCCTTTAGGAGGCCAAAGGTGCGTTCGATCACCCTCCTAGTACGCCCATGGGCCTCATTGTACCGTTCCTCTGCCCTGGTCCGGGGATTCCTTACTGGGGTCAGTAGCCACGACAGGTTGGGGTACCCAGAGTCCCCCACTAGCCATACACGGTGTCTCTGTAGCTGTTCCATCACGTAAGGGATGCTGCTATTCCTGAGGATGTAGGCGTCATGCACTGACCCTGGGAATTTGGCATTTACATGCGAGATGTACTGGTCAGCCAAACACACCACCTGGATGTTCATTGAATGGTAATTTTTTCTGTTCCTGTACACCTGCTCCCTGTCTCTTGGGGGAACCAAAGCCACATGGGTCCCATCAATGGCACCAATTACGTTGGGAATATGTCCAAGGGCGTAGAAATCACCCTTCACTGTAGCCAATTCGCCCACCTCAGGGAAAATGATGTAGCTCCTCACGGATTTCATCAGGGCAGACAACACTCTGGATAACACCTTCGAAAACATGGGCTGAGACATCCCAGAAGCAATTCCCACGGTTGTCTGAAATGACCCACTTGCCAAGAAATGGAGTACTGACATGACCTGCACCAGAGGGGGAATCCCTGTGGGTTGGCGGATGGGGGACATCAGGTCGGGCTCCAGCTGGGCACACAGTTCATGGATAGTGGCACGGTTAAGACGGTAGGTCAGGATAATGTGGCGTTCTTCCATTGTCGACAGGTCCACCAGCGGTCGGTACACGGGAGGATTCATCCGTCTCCTCGCCCAACCCAGCGGACGGTGCCTAGGAAGGACAACATGGAGCACACAGTCAAGCAACCCACAGGTACGTACTCACAGCTAGCACAGTAAACGATTCTCTATGCAGTGAATGGCGTGTCTGAGTGGCTATGCAAGGCCTAGGCCTGTGTGACGCAGTTGAAATTGAGCCATGTGGGCCCTGGAAATGGCGGCTGCCTGACCTGTGAAGTGTGACAATGGGATGTGAGGTCAATGCGCTGGCGTGGCACACCGCGGCGGGCGGCGGGCCAAGACCGCGGCGCCAAGCCGCATTGGTTAACATTGAAGCCTATGGGTTTCAGGAGCCAATGGCGAAGGGCGCCGGCGGTGGCGGGACGCACCGCCGCGGTACGCACCGCCGCGGACGTGACCGCCATTTTCTATCTACTTATCCACTTGCGACTTGAACTTTCACAGGAGAGGACCTATACTGCAAGTGTTGCTGTGACCTCGGTCTGGAAGGGACAATGGCTGCTGCGCCTGGGGAAAGGGCCCCTGCCTTCACTGGAGAGGAGTTGGAGAAACTTGTGGATGGGGTCCTCCCCCAGTATGCGCTACTCTACGGTCCTCCAGACCAACAAGTGAGTTTAATTCAATCTGGATTTGGGGCCACTGGCTGGCTTGGGGGCCTGGCGGGGGGCCTGGCGGGGATGGGGGGCATGTTGGGCCTGGCGGGGGGCATGGCGGGGGGCCTGGCGGGGATGGGGGGCATGTTGGGCCTGGCGGGGGGCATGGCGGGGGGCCTGGCGGGGATGGGGGGCATGTTGGGCCTGGCGGGGGGCATGGCGGGGGGCATGGCGGGGATGGGGGGCGTTGGGCCACTGGCAAGGAAAATGCTGACAAACTTGAACGTGGTATTTCTCCCTCCCTGTACGTGTCACATAGGTCCGCGCCCATGAGAAGATCGGGATTTGGCGTGCCATCGCCAAGGAAGTCCGGACCCTGGGGGTCCACCATCGACGGGGCACCCACTGCCGCAAGAGGTGGGAGGACATCCGCCGCGGGACCAAGAAGACCGCCGAGTCTCTGCTGGGGATGGCCTCCCAACGTAGGCGGGGTGCCTGCCGTCAACTGAGCCCCCTGATGTTCCGGATCCTGGCGGTGGCCTACCCTGATTTGGATGGGCGCGTGAGGGCAGCACAGCAGACACAAGGGGGTGAGTACAAGCATTATCTACTCTGTTGTCGCGCAGTGGAGGTGTCTGGGTGGGGGAGGAGGGCTGGGGGTCCCCCTAGGCCAGGGCGATATCTGTAGGCTGGGCACCCCCGTAAGCCCCTGTGTCCCCAGCCACCACCCTCAGTAGTTTGTCAGTACAGCCATCCCTGGGCCGTGTCATCCATGGGTGCAGTTGTCAACTCTAGGCGTGTAGGGCATGTTCCACGGAATGCGTAGCGGACCCCAAGTGCGCAACTTAGTGCAGGGGGCATCTGTGTCTGTCATGTCCGCTAACTGTACCGGAGATCCATGTAATCAATATCCCTTTATTTCTCTCTCCCCCCCCCTTTTTGTTTGTCTTTCTGTGCTTGTGTGCATCAGCATCATCAGGCGGAGGAGAAGTGGCATCGGGGCAGGAGGGAGCTGCATCTCACATGGCCCAGGAGGGCCATGCCACAGAGTCAGACTGGACCAGTGAGACGGAGGGCGAGGGGAGCTCCACGACGGGGACGACTGGACCCTGCAGCGACACGGACACGTCCTCGGAAGGGGGCTCCCTTGCGGGGGTGGCACCATCCGTGCCCCCCGCCATTACAGGTACAGCCGCCACCCAGCGCACCATCTCCGCCCTCCCAGCAGCCCCTCAGCGTTCGCCCCGTGCCCGCTCTGCCAGGAAGCCGGGCATCTCCTTCGCCCCAGGCACCTCAGGCCCTGCCCCTGTTACCCCCGCTGCCCTCAGTGAGGAGGTCATTGACCTCCTCCGAACGCTCATTGTTGGGCAGACTACCCTTTTGAATGCCATCCAGGGGGTGGAGAGGGAGGTTCATCGCAGCAATGCGTACCTGGAGGGCATTCATTCGGGTCAGGCTGCCCATCAGCGATCGTTCCAGGCTCTGGCCTCAGCACTGACGGCAGCCATTGTCCCTGTCTCCTGCCTGCCTCTACTAACTCCCTCCTCCCAGTCTCCTGTTCCTCTGCCTGTCCCACCCACACCATCAGACCAGCCTGCACACACCTCAACACCCAAGAGAAGCTCATCCAAACATAAGCACCACAGATCACGCAGACATTCACACACGCAACATTCCGATGCAGACATGCCAACAGTCACTACCACCTCTGTGACCCCCACCTCCTCGTCTCCCTCCTCCCTCCCTGTGACGTCTACACTCACACCTCCATTCACCTCACCATCAGCCAGTGTTTCCATCACCAGCACACCCTCCACTCCAGTCCGCACACGTGCAGTCACCACCCCCACTGCCATTTACACGTCCCCTGTGTCCTCTCCCACTGTGTCTGTCACCCCCTCTTCCACACCACACAAATGCAGCCACCCACCCACCCAACAGCCATCCACCTCACGACAGCCTATCCCTCCTGCACCTGCACCCAAAGACAGCAAACGTGACTCACCTACAACCACATCCTCTCCCTCCACTCCCATTCCCACTGTACCTACCACTCTCCATTGTCCCAAGAAGCTCTTCCTCGCCACTACTAACTTCTTTCCTGACCCTGAGCCCCCCCTCCTTCTCGTCGGGGTAAGAAGAGCACCTCAGCCACCACCAGCCCTGCAGCCCCCTTGACAAGGGTGCAGGGGTATTGGAGCCCGCCAGCCCGCATGTCTGGATCTTCGCCCAGCAGCAAGGGGACAGCCAGCCCACCCCCTGGGAAGAGGAGCAGAAGGCGGAAGGGGCGCCGCAGGAGCCCGCCTTCTACATCCCCCCCGGACACCACCCAGAGACAGTCACCAGCCACAGCTCCAAAGGGAGGAAAGGGCCACAGGCCCACGACTAAGGAGGGCAAGGGCAGCAAGTCGGAGAGGTCAGGCAGCAGGCCTGCTGCCCAGGAGGAGCCCACAACCCCCATAGCCGCTGCCCCGGGAGGAACCGGCACAGCTGCCCCGGGAGAGCCCACCACCCCCATAGCCGCTGCCCAGGGAGGACCCAGCCCAGCTGGCCAGGAGGGCCCCACCACCCACAGCCCAGGTGGGCATTGAAGGAGCACCATCCCCGCTGCCCAGGAGGGCACCACCAGGCAATTAGCAGTTGGCCATAGACCGGCCGCCATCTCCAGAACCGCTGAACTGGGCCCCGCCGTCCCAAGAACCGCTCCGCTGGGCCCCGCCGTCTCAAGAACCGCTGAACTGGGCCCCGCCGTCTCAAGAACCGCTCCGCTGGGCCCCGCCGTCTCAAGAACCGCTGAACTGGGCCCCGCCATCTCAAGAACCGCTGAACTGGGCCCCGCCGTCTCAAGAACCGCTCCGCTGGGCCCCGCCATCTCAAGAACCGCTGAACTGGGCCCCGCCATCTCAAGAACCGCTGAACTGGGCCCCGCCGTCTCAAGAACCGCTCCGCTGGGCCCCGCCGTCTCAAGAACCGCTGAACTGGGCCCCGCCGTCTCAAGAACCGCTCTGCTGGGCCCCGCCGTCTCAAGAACCGCTGAACTGGGCCCTTCAAGGCAAGGAGCGCTGAACTGGGCCCTTCAAGGCAAGGAGCGCTGAACTGGGCCCCGCCGTCTCCAGAACCGCTGAACTGGGCCCCGCCGTCTCAAGAACCGCTGAACTGGGCCCCGCCGTCTCAAGAACCGCTCCGCTGGGCCCCGCCGTCTCAAGAACCGCTGAACTTGGCCCCGCCGTCTCAAGAACCGCTGAACTGGGCCCCGCCGTCTCAAGAACCGCTGAACTGGGCCCCGCCGTCTCAAGAACCGCTCCGCTGGGCCCCGCCGTCTCAAGAACCGCTGAACTGGGCCCCGCCGTCTCAAGAACCGCTCCGCTGGGCCCCGCCGTCTCAAGAACCGCTCCGCTGGGCCCCGCCGTCTCAAGAACCGCTGAACTGGGCCCTTCAAGGCAAGGAGCGCTGAACTGGGCCCTTCAAGGCAAGGAGCGCTGAACTGGGCCCCGCCGTCTCCAGAACCGCTGAACTGGGCCCCGCCGTCTCAAGATCCGCTGAACTGGGCCCCGCCGTCTCAAGAACCGCTCCGCTGAGCCCCGCCGTCTCAAGAACCGCTGAACTGGGCCCCGCCGTCTCAAGAACCGCTCCGCTGGGCCCCGCCGTCTCAAGAACCGCTCCGCTGGGCCCCGCCGTCTCAAGAACCGCTGAACTGGGCCCTTCAAGGCAAGGAGCGCTGAACTGGGCCCCGCCGTCTCCAGAACCGCTGAACTGGGCCCCGCCGTCTCAAGAACCGCTCCGCTGGGCCCCGCCGTCTCAAGAACCGTTGAACTGGGCCCCGCCGTCTCAAGAACCGCTCCGCTGGGCCCCGCCGTCTCAAGAACCGCTGAACTGGGCCCCGCCGTCTCCAGAACCGCTGAACTGGGCCCCGCCGTCTCAAGAACCGCTGAACTGGGCCCTTCAAGGCAAGGAGTGCTGAACTGGGCCCTTCAAGGCAAGAACCGCTGGCCCTTTGGCAGACGTGGCAGGGCAGGATCTATCTCGGGTAGGGCTGCAGGATGTCCTCTGGCCAACTTGCCTCCTCCAGTGGCAGTGGGGTCTGTTATGGACTGTATGGACTGTGGCTTTGCTCTCCCCAGGATGGCCCAGTGGGCAGGCCACCCACTGTATGGACTGTTTGGACTGTGGCTTTGCTCTCCCCAGGATGGCCCAGTGGGCAGGCCACCCACTGTATGGACTGTTTGGACTGTGGCTTTGCTCTCCCCAGGATGGCCCAGTGGGCAGGCCACCCACTGTATGGACTGTATGGACTGTGGCTTTGCTCTCCCCAGGATGGCCCAGTGGGCAGGCCACCCACTGTATGGACTGTTTGGACTGTGGCTTTGCTCTCCCCAGGATGGCCCAGTGGGCAGGCCACCCACTGTATGGACTGTTTGGACTGTGGCTTTGCTCTCCCCAGGATGGCCCAGTGGGCAGGCCACCCACTGTATGGACTGTTTGGACTGTAGCTTTGCTCTCCCCAGGATGGCCCAGTGGGCAGGCCACCCACTGTATGGACTGTATGGACTGTGGCTTTGCTCTCCCCAGGATGGGCCAGTGGGCAGGCCACCCACTGTATGGACTGTTTGGACTGTGGCTTTGCTCTCCCCAGGATGGGCCAGTGGTCATGGAGTCCCCTCGTGGATCTGGCGTCGTGTACTCAAGTGGCTGAGGTGCCCCCCTTCCCTTCCCCCTGAGGTGCCTGTCCTATTTTCTTTCTGATGCCCCTGCAGTGTTCTCTCCGTGGAGTTCTTGTCGTGGGACTGGGCCTTGCCCCTTTGCACAGGACCCCTGTGATGCACGGACAGTGGTTGGACTACATTTAGTAGCTGTATATATTTTGTACATAGTTTATTTATTTATTGGGATTACTGGTGTACATATTTCAATATATCTGCCCGTTTATGATCTCTTCTTTTGGTCTTTGCATTATTTCGGAGGGGGGTGGTTTGTGGGTTGTGACAGTGATCTGTGGGAATGCATTGATGTGTGTGTTGTAGTGGGTGTGGGTGGGTGGGTGTGTGCCGGTAATCTTTTCCCTCCCCTGTGTCGTAGGTGCAGTACTCACCGATGTCTTCCGCGCCGCCGGGCGTGCTCCTGGTATATGAGCAGGTATAGGAGTGCGGGGATGACCTGCAACTCTGGTTCCATACTGCCGGAATCTCGCGTGGAGTGCGTAGAGGTGAGCGTTTTCCCGTTCGTAGTCTGTTTCCGCCGTGTTCTTATCGGCGGTGCTCCCGCCCCGGAAAAGGTGGCGGATTGGTGGGTCGTAATAGGGTGGGCGGTACATTGTCTGCCGCCTGGCTGTTGGCGGGAACCGCCGCACTGTTTGTTTGTACCGCCGTGGCGGGCGGAGTGTTAATACGGCGGGCTGTGTTGGCGGTTCCCGCCAGGGTCAGAATTGCATATTTTAGACCGCCGGCCTGTTGGCGGCTTGGCCGCCGCTTTATCACCGACCGCCAGGGTCAGAATGAGGGCCTAAGTCTGCACTGCGTGGCTTTCTTTTCCAAACAACTACTGTCACGTGTTGTTTTTAATTTAAGCTAGAAGAAACCCCGGACTACAAATCCCAGAAAGTATTGGGTGGTTAAATGAAAACACAACTGAAAATATAGTATTCTGGATACAATTGCGTGGGGCTCCATCTTTTAACATTATTGCAAACCAAAGCGGTACAGTTTATTTCCGAACCATAGCTCAACACATGGCCTTACACTGCTGTACACCATCAACAAAGTACCATGCACCCTGGCATAAAATGTATACCACTACACAGGCACAAGATGCAGCAAATGGCCGTATATCTCAGCCCAAACCAGGGCACGCCACCCACACACATCACTCTGCTCGCTAAAATGAAAGCATATCACTGTATACCACAACACACCATTTGCTCACACTTCTCTTTAACAACAACACCACATGCACAACACAGCCCATAAGGACTTGCATACCTTACTGCATACCTTAACAGAGCACATTTAGTTAAACCACCCGCAGGCACGGCTGCACTCCTTGCCACACACCCCATTCATTGACTAATGCCACCGCACACCACCACTCCACTCCCAGTGGATTGCTATTTGGCTTGCACTGGTCAGACTCGCCACAACAGCACACCTTGTGGTTTCTCCAGTCACAGATCACGGAGGACACGCTCACGTGCGTCTTACCGCACGCATCCCCTGGCGCATTTCCACCTCTCTGGGAACCTGCATCTACTTCCAGGTGCCTAGAGTGGAGGGCTGTGCGCCCCACCCCCTTCCATAGTGTTTGTAAACTCAGCAGGAGACGCGTGCCACATGTGAACAAGAACTGTGGCACCCAGTGAGAGAGGCATCTGCACCACAAACTCACCCAGCGCAGTCCCTGTCTTGTCACCCAGGGCATGTACCATTGGGATGTAAGGAGGGGGGACTACACACACCCAAGTAAAGCTTGAACCACCAGCTAGGCTCACGTAGCCAAGCAGAAACTCTTTCTAGGTATTGGTTATCCCAAGAGCCCAACACGCACACCGAATTCACCCTCAGTATGACTCACACATGGCCTTTTGATACCCCTCCCTTCGTGCTGTCAAGAAACGCGTAGGTGTAGCAGCAGCTACATAGCTGGCTATGTTTGCACCGCGTTTGTGGCAAGCGTAGAAGCATGCCTCTTCCCTCAATTAATGAAATGCATTGATGGTCGGGCGCGAGGAGGAAACATTGCCTCTCTTTACTGTCTTACGGTTAGAGTGGGTGTCTGGCTGCCTTATCGGAGTGTACACTCTAGACTACATCCTGCTCAGACATGCTTCTGTTTTCTCAACATGTGAAGCCTCTACCACCCACAAGCCCTCTCTATTTTGTTAGGGGACAGAGGAAGTACAATTCAACATTCTGTGTTTTGTTGGGGTAACAGCCATTTTATTTTAGAGAAGGGAAGTTATAGGTCTCTTTATTTTGGTGGGGATTCGCATGAGTCACATTTGCCGAGTCTGGGTAACACAAGGGTGCACAGTAGGGGCGTGGGACGCTCACCTTCCACGCGTGGGGTTTGAATGCACTCCTTTCCCTCCATGTATACAGAGGCCACCGTATCTGACGACAGCGACACATGCCAAAGGTTGAGGGGAGAGAACCTGAGCTCCACCTTCAGGTACAAGGCCTCCCCGGAGTGCCCCAGGGTGTCTTATTAACCGGGGAACAGCCAACCAGCGCCTGCCAGTGGAGTTGGCACAGATTTTGAAGTTGCATTATCAGCAGGAATCCTTCTGCTGGGCGGAAGGTGTCCCGCACCTGCTCCTTTGTGGTCCCATCTCCTGAAGTAGTAGGGGAATCTGGTGTATCGCCTCCTACGCCCCTCGTGTCCCAGCAGCACTCCGCTATGTCATCATTCTTCTTTTGTGTTGTCGTCAGGAATTATGTGGCAGGAAGAGACCAAATTATGAGGTAGGGTTGACCAATTTATGTGGCAAGAGAAGTCCAGTTATGAATTTACAATACTGACAGCTCTAACTCAAGCAAATGCGAGACCCATTGCATTGCAAATGGTTGTTCAGTGCTGCAATGCCTACCTCTGCTTTGAGATAACGATGTGTTGCATAATTACGTGTACCGCCTTCACTGCTAGGTCTCCCCACGCTCCCCATGCTAAGCCTTTTTTAAATATTTGGGGTAGTTTGCGCTTAGGCCCCCGTAACGTTTTGTCCACATCAGCTATCCATGGCAAATTTGCATTCTTCTTTTCCAACATCCTGGGGATTCTAAAGTATTGGAGAGGACCGATAAATTAGCCAAAATACAGCTAAATAATGGTTTTTGGGGGGAAAAATGGGAAAAGGGTGCTGCAGAAGAAAGCGTCTGGATTTTTCCCTACAAACGGTTTGTGGTGATAAAATCACCATCTTCCCAGCTTCCAGGAACAGGCAAACTAGAATCAGAAAACCACATTTTTCACAACAGTTTTTGCATTTTACAGGGACATATCCTGTTTTCCCTATTTCTTGTGCTTTCAACCTCCTTCCAGTTAGTTACGGAAATGGGTATGAAACAAATGGTGGATCCCTGAAAGCTATACATTTCTAAAACGTAGATAAAATCCTGAATTCAGCAAGGGGTCATTTGTGAAGATCCTTTTAAGGTTTTCCTACAGAAAGTAACACTTGAAATACAAAAATATTGAAATTGAGCTAAAAAAACAGCCATTTGTGTCTACGTTTTCATCTGTAACTTTTTCTAAGTATGGAAGATGTTCAAAAGCAATGTACTATTACGTCCACTGAACCTTTCTGGTTGCAGAGATATATAGGACTTGGATGTTCTCTAAGAACCGAAGCTAACCAGAGCCAATAACTGAGCTGCACCTTGCAATGCTTTTTCTTTGAAATACATTTGTTTGTCTAGTACCTCGCAGCTGGTTATCTCCATTCAGGTGTGCATTTGCAGACATTTAGTTGTCTACGGAGCTTATTGATTCCTGGATAGCTCTCAGTTGTTTATTAAGATTTTTATCCTCAACTATGCACCAGATGCACCATTCAGCTCCCCTGTCTCTCTGGCATTTCCGATTCCGCTTCCGGGTTAAGCTTTGGAATGCTCGGCTAAAGGAGAAAATATATTTCCATTACACTGCTGTTCTATTGTTCGAACGCTAAAGATATAATATACAACATTCTTTCTTGCTGAAAAATGAAAATGGAACTAATGGAAATTGCCATCCTTCCTTGAGCAAACCATTTTCCTGTATTCTTAAAGTCGTTCACATGGAGAAGCCTTTTTAATTTTCCACGTCGTGGGTATGTTGACCCCCTGAGACCTAACAAACTAAAGTATTTATGATGGTGGTCTTCTTCGTGGCATAGTTTCGAAGAATGTTGAAGCATTTGTGTTTCTTTCTCATGTTTTTCGTATTAAAAACTACTCGGGCTCTGCTGCAATATAATGATATTCGGTGAACTGTGCCAAGGAAGTCTAATGTTATTCAGGAAGGTTATTCTATCTCTTCACTTCGCATAGAAAACAAAAAATACAGATTGTGCACTGGAGACCTATGTGCTACAGAGATTCTACATTGCTGAGTGCTACTAAAGGGAACATGCAACACCTGCCGATTTTAAATGTTAATGTATTCATTTATTCATTGTTGGTTTATTTTGTTTCCTGAAAGGCCCAAATGGTCACCAGAGTGCTTTGCAGTTATATACATAAAATACAATTGTTTACATTTCACAAACAAAGACATTTAAGGGCAAAGTCTGGGAGTAGCTGACACACATAGTATTAAACTAGCTCAGAGAACTATTGCTTTGAAGAGTTTTGGATATTGATATTGGGTGCAGCCCACGTTCTGTTTTAAGCCATATATCTTAAAATCATGCCAGAGTGGGCGATTAATTCAGCCGGAGGTTTCTTCAGTTTAATAGGTAGAGCATTCTGACTCTAAAACAACGACTGGCCTATCGATTGCTTTTTAGAGAGTTGCTACAGATTGTTTCACTTTCCCTATAATACTTTATCCCTCATTATGTTCGTATAATATGAGCCACGGGTGGGATTCATAACATTTAAAATCAACTTTTCTGTTTTTATTGCAGAGTGCTTTTACTTGTGCTCAGCTTGAGTTAATTCATGGAAACTGATTGTATGGCGTCCCTGCATTAAATCATGTATTTCAGGTTTGATCTGTTCTTGCAGGCAACCTTGTTAATTTATTAAAAAAAACAAAATAGCATTGTTTTAATTTCTTCCTTTTCTGTGTGTCATTTCCCTGATCTTGTTTTTTTCTCCTCGATGGTACACATTCCCTTTTGACTGTGTATTATTCCTTAGTATTTCCTTATACTTCGTCCTTCTACATGTTTATTTGCTCAGTTTAAATCTCTCCTCTTCCCTCTTATTTTCACCGCTTATTTTGTTTCCTTTAGTCTACTTGACCACGCCTGGCAATTCACCCTGCTAATCTACTACCAGCTTCATTTGCTCACATCAGGGTGTCATTGATGAGTTTTGATGTCTACCAAGTGTGTTGAAAATGTGAATTATCACACTAGTGCATATTATGGGAGAACGGTTAACCACGAAGAGGCACGACGAATGCTTCTCATCTGGTATCCCTCCTCGTGTGAGCGAATGCTCACCCTATCAAATTCAAACATTATGGGCCAGATGTAGCAAAGGTTTTTACCCATTCTGTGTCTATGGGAAAAAGTGTTCGTACATATGGCTTTTCCCATAGACACAGAATGGGTAAAAACCTTTGCTACATCTGGCCCATAAGCTCGAAACGGATTTCTCATCACCACATTCTGAAAATATCTCGAAAGCAGCAATTTGCTCTCAATCTGCAAATCAAGGAAGCCCATTAGCAAAATAAAGTTCACAGAGCTCTTCTGTATAAGTTCTTCATTCATGCACTCAGAGCATAGTTGTACAATTGTTCCGAAGCAGCGTGAGCCTTGCAGGCCAAGGCCCTGGCCTTCTCATGGGGGCATCATCACTACATTGGGTGTGGACGGAACATAGATATGACTTTCTGAGCACTGGTGTTACCCCTCTTTAACAAATACAAATCTGTATCTTGCCAAGCATTAGTGTGGCACTAGGGCTCTAGCATGGAATGTGGTGCAGATGACAAGGGCGCATTTGGGCTCATCAAACAGTGCTACTTTATCGAATACAGACATGGAAATTAAATTGAATTACTTAAATTTGTGTCTTAAAGCCTTCTTAAACGTTGGATTTCTCTTCTGGTTATGAGTTGAGTACAAATCGATCCAGTTCCCACCAAAGACATGTTTTCTCTTGAACTGCAACTCGCGCTTGATTTTGGATCAGTCGTGGCTGGCTCGTCATTATTTTCTTGTAATAATGCCCTCTGCAGGACCAATGGGACCTCAATGGCTTTTTGTCCTGGAGACAAGGACATTGCAAAGTATTTCCCCACACTGGACATATATAGCTTTAGATACCTAATTATTTCTTTGTTAGGAACATCGCATTTTACAAGATATGCTGTACAGAGCAACAGTTCAATGCTACACATAGCACATTAGCAGTTTTGGAAGCATACATAAAATGAGCGTGGTCGATTATACGGATGATGGATGGTGAACTACATCGGGAGAATAGACACATTTATCATGTATAAATATTTGCAGTAGTCAATTAACTGTGGGATTAATTACTGAGCAGGGCTAATTAAGTCATTTATTGTAATATAAGGTGTTCCTGAGACCGGTCTTGAACAATGCGAGCATAGTGACTGAAGGAATTGCAGCAGGAAGAGGCATGCAGTGTACGGAGCCCAATTAATGTAACTATGTAAATCTACCTTGTGCATCCTGAACACAATGAGAGTGAAAATGAGATTTTTTGTGACTAAGCATAATTTGTGAGTCAGAATGTATCCGTTTCAAAAAGGTTTTCGGTGAGGAGCCATTTACGTCTTTTCCCTGTGGAATATTAAAGGAGATGCTGGCGCTGGGCACGGGCACTTGGCTGCCCCTTCATGGTATTAAATACACGAAGCCTGTTCTATCTTGAAGTCCCCAGATTGTGTGCAACATTTGAAACAAGACTACTGTGTAGAGAAGGTGCAATTTATCAGTTGTAATAATTTGCCTATATTCTTAATGGGATAATCAAGTCATTCATGCCAACAGTGAACATAGAACATTTGTGCACCTCTCTGTTTCATTTGGCAATCAACTAAAATTCGGTGATTGAGTGTAGCACTTGACAGCACTTTGGTTCACTCCCAGACTATACCTGAGATTTTGAATTATGAGTGTTCCGTTGAAAGCAATGGTACATGGATGCTGTCCTTAGTTGCTGCTACTGTGGCTTCTAGGCACTATTTGCATTTTATTATCCTGAATGATTTTGAGTGTTTCTTCACAGTGAACAGGAAAGAACAGATACACCTTGGCACTTTTCAAAACTTTGCGTCAGTGTTTTTAAGAAGTTTGGATTGTGTTGAAGGCAAGACTCTATTTGCCTTTGTGAATCGAGCCTCGACCTTCCTCCCCATCTACTGCACTTTGTGCCCACAGTTCTCATTGCTGCATGGTCTGACAGCGCTGGGTTTGGATTGTTTTGTGGGCCACAACAGTGCATCAAAACTGTCCTAAACTCCTGCTGCTGTGACTGCCTGCCAAATGTTTCTTCTCATTTGGATATCTTTTTGTGCAATTGTTAAGTAGAATTTATGTTAATTAACTGATAAAGCATTTACTACTAATGGAATACTAGATGAATAAATGAATCCAAAACCAAAGCAAAGGATAATGCATAAGGGATACTCTAACCCCTTCGCTGCTGGGCCTTTTACCCCATAGGTACCAGGCCTTTTTTGTGTCTATTTGGAGCAGTTTTTCGGCCCTCAGAACTTTTTGTCCACATAAGCTAACCATGCCAAATTTTCGTCCTTTTTTTCCAACATCCTAGGGATTCTAAAGGTACCCAAAGTTTGTGGGTTCCCCTGAAGGAGACCAAGAAATTAGCCAAAACACAGCAAAAATGTTTTTTTCAAAACAATTGGAAAAAAGGGCTGCAGAAAAAGGCTTGTGTTTTTCCCCCTGAAAATGGCATCAACAAAGAGTTTACGGTGCTAAAATCCAGATTTCAGGAACAATCAATTAATCAATCAATAAAAAAATGTATAGAGCTCGTTGGATACTTGGATTCCCAACAGAGCATTGAAAAAAAAGTCCTCGATTCATACCCCTGCATTTGAGTATGAGTGCTGCTACAGTTGAACGTCAGGATACGTTATCTAGGATGTCCTGTAATTATTTCCAAGTTACTTGAATACTTTCAGTGAAACCTGTGCATAAATGTTTGTGGATCTCAAAAAGTGTGTCTTATTCTTACCTATGTATAACATGTCCCCACATCCCAGAATGGGATGGGCTGGGTTTTTCTGCCTGGTGAATGGTGAATTTGTTGACTCATCTCAGCAATTACTAAATATCAGTTTTTCTAGTGATTTCTTCAGTGTTTACACTCTTGTTCCTCTGTACTTCTGTCCAGGCAGTTCAGGTTTCTGGCATAGTGTGTTTGTTAATTGTTTTCAATCTTGCATCATCTTACTCTTTCTTGGGATATACCCTAATCTTCCTTATACGTGGTGAATTCAGACCTATGATTTCCTTTTATGTATGGGTTGTTATCCTCTCTAGTTTGTGGAAATGTAACGCTTAAACCAGGTCCTTGTAAGTCTGAGGATGTGCTGTGTTTGCTTCTGTGTGGCCAATTGGCACCTAGATGTTACAGCAAAACACCAAGCTCAAATATTGGCAAATGCAGCATTTGACACATGGGCCTAAATTAGCAGTGGATAAAGGATTAATGGGAAAAAGTTATTTTAACTGAGTCAGTATATTGGTTTTTTGCTTCTCTGTGTGATGTCTGTCTTTTGTCAAGTGTGTGTGCTCTGCTGAAATGGTAATGAGATTTCTCTTCTCTTAATGAAGATTGCTCCAGTGCGGCAGGCAGGCAAATGATGGAACTGTAGGGATTCTGCAAAAGCAACCTTTCTGGTTTCTATCAATGCATTCTCATTTATTCGGTGCCAATTACAACCTCTTGAATTTACTTTATTATGAGGCACACAGGAAGGTGCTATTTACACTATCACACAGCTGAAATTGCAATGTGGATTTTGGAGCTTGGGCAACGATTTCCTAGAGAAATGATATTTCTAGCCACACCTAAAATTAGTCATGTGAAATAGTGACCTTTTATTTTATTTGGATTTGCATTACTGCTAAACGCATCTCAGCATGATGTGCTGCACACAGATTGCACGGATGGATATTTGCATAAACTATGATTACTTGGCAACTGGGAAGGGGGTAACTAAACTGCACAGCAGAACACATTTTGCACACAGGCAGTTAACTTGATTTGTCAAGCAATAGTCTGTGCAAGGAAAAAGAAAAAGACCTGGATGAGGCTTTTGTCTGTCCATTTCTAGTGGAGGAGTTGGTTCTGAAGTGTAATTTTAAATGATTGTTATAATGCATTTACCCTTCAGTCCATGTAGAGGCAACTTATGCGTCTTACTGAGGGGTAAAAACGAAAGCATGAAGCAGAATAGTGTGGTTATTTCTCAGAATAGTAGTTCTTGCGTAGAGGAAAAGATGGTCTCCTTGTTGTTGAGATGCAGCTATGTGTGAGGTGGATGTGAAGGAGAGATTGATATACCGAGGTAAGGAGCATCTTCAGGGCCCTATCGTGATCTAAGAGATAAGTCATCTCCTAATGAAAGCAAGAGCTTGAGGTGCTGTGCAGGACCTTGAACCCACTTTTTTCAGGACGTGATTTCTGTACATTGCTGGAGTGAGTTGTTATCCTGCTCTTCCATGACCACTAATATTGCCCAGGGTAGAAAGACTCTAAAGATTGTTGAATAAAAGATAGTCTGGTCACGTGTGGCTCCTGGTTCAACTCCTTGAACCAGTAAACTTTCCCACTGAACATGAAGTACTCTTTATTGACCAGCCATTCTGTGATTAGTTACTCGGATTCAAAGGAGTTGATGACTGGTAGAAATTAGCATTGTCTGATAAACAAAATTCAGGTCAAAGCTTAAGTAACGCCTAGAAAGATCACATGCGGAAATAATAGAGTAGTTACAGTAGGCAATATGATCATAAAAAAGTGAATGATACAGAATTGACTAGTATTAACTGGTACATGTAAACCTTTGTCTGCAGTACATGTGATTGTTGGACCCGTCAACAATTGTTGGAATAGCACAAGTAGTGACAATAAAACTTCTTAAAGGTCAAGTCAGATACTGCATTTTAATATAATAAACATTCTAAAGGTAAAATACTCCTGATGAAATCCCATAAAAACTATTATTGGTCTAATGGCCTTTATAAATTCACTTAGTTTACTTGTGCTGGATGGTCATAGGCCCTGGCAGCACTTACTTCTTGTGAACTGAGTTACAAAACCTTCTACTTGCTTCAAGTAAACATAGTCTCAGTTGAATCTTGAATTAATCCAATGACAACAATGCTTGATGAATCCACACTCTTGATGCACGTCAGCAGGATATTCAGTGATTACTTCTGGTCAATATCTCCAGAGAGAGTGAGGGGAGACAACTCTGGACGTAGCTTTCGCCTTGACTTTCTTACCTCCGTACCACCCACAGGACCTGCTTCAGGGGAATCCAAACTATACAAACCTCCATTGTGCCTCACTCTACATGTACCTCCCCTGAATGCCAGAAGTTGGTGCCAGCATTTGGAATTAATTCTGGTATATTTTTATCTTCAGCAACTTCCTTTATTTATTGTATACCACTTGAGCTATTTTTAACAAAACCAGCTTGATCCAGTGAGATCAATGCTACCAGGTGCAGTCTAAATAATACTGCAAAGAAGATGGGCATCAGGGAGAAAATTCCAAGACATTTATATAGTGCTTTGTGCTCAGAAGCTTTATTAAAGGGACACATAATTTTCCATGTCTCAGCGATTGAAAGCCAGGCTTCAAACCTCCTTTTACAAACTCTGCACTTTTCATTTCTAAGTACTGTCCCTCAGCCTGTTCTCTAAGCATAATTAATGGTAATGCAGTGGTACATAGGAGAGGGAGGTCTCCATATTCTCACCATAGTTCTGATCAGTGAAACAAATACTTTTCTACAAAATGTGCATTCCAAGTGCTAGTAAATGTGTTGGGACAACCGGGGGGGGCATTTGCAAGCAATTATAGTTGTTTTTACCAGTTCTTCCATTAAGATTGTGTGTCAAAAAGGGGGCTGGTTAGAGTAATTTCCAACAATCATTTGAGTTCTCTAAATCAGATGGGGCCAATATTCGCACATCATGTTCTGTGCACTATTCCATTTTTATTCAGTTAATCTCCCAATATTTACATCTTGCTTCCAGATTCTACACTTCATTGTCTGTAGAAACTTTCAGATTAATTGCTATCCTCTTAATCTCATTTTCTTCACAGGTAACCTGGAAGAAAACCCCTTTTAACTTCACATTATTTTAATAAGGCGTATGATATGCTTAATGCAATGTGAAATCCTTTCATTGCTTTGTCTCCGTTGTGAATGAGGGCACACAGTAAATCAGTGGGTCTAAAAAAATTCCCAATTCTATATTAAACTGATTTCATTGTTTTACTTGATTCCTTAGTTGGGAGTGAATTGACCCCTATTCGCATTACAAAAATCTTCAAAACTTTACGTTTATTACTTTAACCCCTTCGCTGCCAGGCCTTTTCCCCCTCCTGTGCCGGGCCTTTTTTTGCCTATTTGGGGCAGTTCGCGCTTAGGCCCTCATAACTTTTTGTCCACATAAGCTAACCAAGCCAAATTTGCGTCCTTTTTTTCCAACATCCTAGGGATTCTAGAGGTACCCAGACTTTGTGGGTTCCCTTGAAGGAGGCCAAGAAATTGGCCAAAATACAGTGAAAATTTCGTTTTTTTCAAAAAAATTGGAAAAAGTGGCTGCAGAAGGCTTGTGGTTTTTCCCCTGAAAATGGCATCAACAAAGGGTTTGCGGTGCTAAACTCAGCAGCTTCCCAGCTTTCAGGAACAGGCAGACTTGAATCAGAAAACCCAATTTTTCAACACAATTTTGGCATTTTACTGGGGCATACCCCATTTGTGCAATTTTTTGTGCTTTCAGCCTCCTTCCAGTCAGTGACAGGAATGGTCATGAAACCAATGCTGGATCCCAGAAACCTAAACATTTCTGAAAAGTAGACAAAATTCTGAATTCAGCAAGGGGTCATTTGTGTAGATCCTACAAGGGTTTCCTACAGAAAATAACAGCTGAAAAAGAAAAATATTGAAATTGAGGTGAAAAAACCATCAATTTTTCTCTACGTTTTACTCTGTAACTTTTCCCTGCAATGTCAGATTATCGAAAGCAATATACCGTTACGTCTGCTGGACTCCTCTGGTTGCGGGGATATATAGGGCATGTAGATTCATCAAGAACCCGAGGAACCCAGAGCCAATAAATGAGCTGCACCCTGCAGTGCGTTTTCATTCTATACCGGGTATACAGCAATTCATTTGCTGAAATATAAGGAGTAAAAAATTGCTATCAAGAAAACCTTTGCATTTCCAAAAAGGGCACAAGATAAGGTGTTGAGGAGCAGTGGTTATTTGCACATCTCTGAATTCCGGGGTGACCTTAGTAGCACGTGAATTACAGGGAATTTCTCAAATAGATGTCTTTTTTCCACACACTCCTATATTTGGAAGGAAAAAATGTAGAGAAAGACAAGGGGCAATAGTACTTGTTTTGCTAATCTATGTTCCCCAAGTCTCCCGATAAAAATGGTACCTCACTTGTGTGGGTAGGCCTAGCACCCGCGACAGGATATGCCCCAAAACACAACATGGACACATCACAGAAAACAGAGCTGTTTTTAGCAAAGTGACTACCTGTAGATTTTGGCCTCTAGCTCAGCCGCCACCTAGGGAAACCTACCAAACCTGTGCATTTCTGAAAACTAGAGACCTAGGGGAATCCAAGGAGGGGTGACTTGTGTGGCTCGGACCAGGTTCTGTTACCCAGAATCCTTTGCAAACCTCAAAATTTGGCTAAAAAAACACATGTTCCTCACATTTCTGTGGCAGAAAGTTATGGAATCTGAGAGGAGCCACAAATTTCCTTCCACCCAGCGTTCCCCCACGTCTCCCGATAAAAATGATACCTCACTTGTGTGGGTAGGCCTAGCACCCGCGACAGGATATGCCCCAAAACACAACGTGGACACATCACAGAAAACAGAGCTGTTTTTAGCAAAGTGACTACCTGTAGATTTTGGCCTCTAGCTCAGCCGCCACCTAGGGAAACCTACCAAACCTGTACATTTCTGAAAACTAGAGACCTAGGGGAATCCAAGGAGGGGTGACTTGTGTGGCTCGGACCAGGTTCTGTTACCCAGAATCCTTTGCAAACCTCAAAATTTGGCTAAAAAAACACATGTTCCTCACATTTCTGTGGCAGAAAGTTCTGGAATCTGAGAGGAGCCACAAATTTCCTTCCACCCAGCGTTCCCCCACGTCTCCCGATAAAAATGATACCTCACTTGTGTGGGTAGGCCTAGCGCCCGCGACAGGATATACCCCAAAACACAACGTGGACATATCACAGAAAACAGAGCTGTTTTTAGCAAAGTGACTACCTGTAGATTTTGGCCTCTAGCTCAGCCGCCACCTAGGGAAACCTACCAAACCTGTGCATTTCTGAAAACTAGAGACCTAGGGGAATCCAAGGAGGGGTGACTTGCGGGGCTCGGACCAGGTTCTGTTACCCAGAATCCTTTGCAAACCTCAAAATTTCGCTAAAAAAACACATGTTCCTCACATTTCTGTGGCAGAAAGTTCTGGAATCTGAGAGGAGCCACAAATTTCCTTCCACCCAGCATTCCCCCACGTCTCCCGATAAAAATGATACCTCACTTGTGTGGGTAGGCCTAGCGCCCGCGACAGGATATGCCCCAAAACACAACGTGGACATATCACAGAAAACAGAGCTGTTTTTAGCAAAGTGACTACCTGTAGATTTTGGCCTCTAGCTCAGCCGCCACCTAGGGAAACCTACCAAACCTGTGCATTTCTGAAAACTAGAGACCTAGGGGAATCCAAGGAGGGGTGACTTGCGGGGCTCGGACCAGGTTCTGTTACCCAGAATCCTTTGCAAACCTCAAAATTTGGCTAAAAAAACACATGTTCCTCACATTTCTGTGGCAGAAAGTTCTGGAATCTGAGAGGAGCCACAAATTTCCTTCCACCCAGCGTTCCCCCACGTCTCCCGATAAAAATGATACCTCACTTGTGTGGGTAGGCCTAGCGCCCGCGACAGGATATGCCCCAAAACACAACATGGACATATCACAGAAAACAGAGCTGTTTTTAGCAAAGTGACTACCTGTAGATTTTGGCCTCTAGCTCAGCCGCCACCTAGGGCAACCTACCAAACCTGTGCATTTCTGAAAACTAGAGACCTAGGGGAATCCAAGGAGGGGTGACTTGCGGGGCTCGGACCAGGTTCTGTTACCCAGAATCCTTTGCAAATCTAAAAATTTGGCTAAAAATACACATGTTACTCACATTTCTGTGGCAGAAAGTTCTGGAATCTGAGAGGAGCCACAAATTTCCTTCTACCCAGCGTTAACCCAAGTCTCCCGATAAAAATGATACCTCACTTGTGTGGGTAGGACTAGCGCCCACGAAAGTAAAGGGCCCAAAACACAACGTGGACACATCACATTTTTTTATAAAAAGCAGTGCCTACCTGTGGATTTTGGCCTGTAGCTCAGCCGACACCTGAGGAAACCTAGCAAACCAGTGCATTTTTGAAAACTAGAAACCCAGGGGAATCCAAGATGGGGTGACTTGCGGGGCTCTGACCAGGTTATGTTACCCAGAATCCTTTGCAAACATCAAAATTTGGCCCAAAAAACACTTTTTCCTCTCATTTCGGTGACAGAAAGTTCTGGAATCTGAGAGGAGCCACAAATTTCCTTCCACCCAGCGTTCCCCTAAGTCTCTCGATAAAAATGGTACATCACTTCTGTGGGTAGGCCTAGCGCCCACAAAAGGAAATGGCCCAAAACACAACGTGGACACAACATATTTTTTCACAGAAAACAGAGGTGTTTTTTGCAAGGTGCCTACCTGTGGTGTTTGGCCTGTAGCTCAGCCGGCCCCAGGGGGGGGGGGCAGAAATGCCCTAAAATAAATTTGCCCCCCAACCCCCACCCTCCCCCGCCGGGAGCGACCCTTGCCTACGGGGTCGCTCCCCCTGCGTGACATTGGCACCAAAAAACAAATCCCCGGTGCCTAGTGGTTTCTGCCCCCTTGGGGGCAGGTTGACCTAAACTCAGCCAATCTGCCCCCAAGGGGGGCAGAAATGGCCTAAATACAATTTGTCCCCCAGGGGAGCGACTTTTGCCTGATGGGTCGCTCCCCATCTCTAAAAAAAAAAAAACAAAGAAAAAAAAGAAAAATTCCCCTGGCGCCTAGAGGTTTCTGCCCCCCCCCCCACGGGGGCAGTTCGGCCTAATAATAGGCCGATCTGTCCCCCGGGGGGGCAGAAATGGCCTAAAATAAATTTGCCCCCCCAACCCCCACCACCCCCCCGGGAGCGACCCTTGCCTACGGGGTCGCTCCCCCTGCGTGACATTGGCGCCAAAAAACAAATCCCCGGTGCCTAGTGGTTTCTGCCCCCTTGGGGGCAGATTGACCTAAAATTTGCCAATCTGCCCCCAGGGGGGCAGAAATGGTCTAAATACAATTTGCCCCCCCAGGGGAGCGACCCTTGCCTGATGGGTCGCTCCCCATCTCTAAAAAAAGAAACAACAAAAAAAAAAAACGCAAAAAAAAATTGCCCTGGCGCCTAGAGTGTTATGCCCCCCCCGGGGGCAGTTCGGCCTAATAATAGGCCGATCTGTCCCCCGGGGGGGCAGAAATGGCCTAAAATAAATTTGCCCCCCCAACCCCCACCCCCCCCCGGGAGCGACCCTTGCCTACGGGGTCGCTCCCCCTGCGTGACATTGGTGCTAAAAAACAAATCCCCGGTGCCTAGTGGTTTCTGCCCCCTTGGGGGCAGATTGACCTAAAATTGGCCAATCTGCCCCCAGGGGGGCAGAAATGGTCTAAATACAATTTGCCCCCCCAGGGGAGCGACCCTTGCCTGATGGGTCGCTCCCCATCTCTAAAAAAAGAAACAACAAAAAAAAAAACACAAAAAAAAAATTGCCCTGGCGCCTAGAGTGTTCTGCCCCCCCCCGGGGGCAGTTCGGCCTAATAATAGGCCGATCTGTCCCCCGGGGGGGCAGAAATGGCCTAAAATAAATTTGCCCCCCCAACCCCCACCGCCCCCCCGGGAGCGACCCTTGCCTACGGGGTCGCTCCTCCTGCGTGACATTGGCGCCAAAAAACAAATCCCCGGTGCCTAGTGGTTTCTGCCCCCTTGGGGGCAGATTGACCTAAAATTGGCCAATCTGCCCCCAGGGGGGCAGAAATGGTCTAAATACAATTTGCCCCCCCAGGGGAGCGACCCTTGCCTGATGGGTCGCTCCCCATCTCTAAAAAAAGAAACAAAAAAAAAAAAAACACAAAAAAAAAATTGCCCTGGCGCCTAGAGTGTTCTGCCCCCCCCCCGGGGGCAGTTCGGCCTAATAATAGGCCGATCTGTCCCCCGGGGGGGCAGAAATGGCCTAAAGTAAATTTGCCCCCCCAACCTCCACCCCCCCCCGGGAGCGACCCTTGCCTACGGGGTCGCTCCCCCTGCGTGACATTGGCGCCAAAAAACAAATCCCCGGTGCCTAGTGGTTTCTGCCCCCTAGGGGGCAGATTGACCTAAAATTGGCCAATCTGCCCCCAGGGGGGCAGAAATGGTATAAATACAATTTGCCCCCCCAGGGGAGCGACCCTTGCCTGATGGGTCGCTCCCCATCTCTAAAAAAAGAAACAACAAAAAAAAAAAACACAAAAAAAAAAATTGCCCTGGCGCCTAGAGTGTTCTGCCCCCCCCCCGGGGGCAGTTCGGCCTAATAATAGGCCGATCTGTCCCCCGGGGGGGCAGAAATGGCCTAAAATAAATTTGCCCCCAACCCCCACACCCCCCCCCGGGAGCGACCCTTGCCTACGGGGTCGCTCCCCTTGCGTGACATTGGCGCCAAAAAACAAATCCCCGGTGCCTAGTGGTTTCTGCCCCCTAGGGGGCAGATTGACCTAAAATTGGCCAATCTGCCCCCAGGGGGGCAGAAATGGTCTAAATACAATTTGCCCCCCCAGGGGAGCGACCCTTGCCTGATGGGTCGCTCCCCATCTCTAAAAAAAGAAACAACAAAAAAAAAAAACGCAAAAAAAAAATTGCCCTGGCGCCTAGAGTGTTCTGCCCCCCCCCGGGGGCAGTTCGGCCTAAAAATAGGCCGATCTGTCCCCCGGGGGGGGCAGAAATGGCCTAAAATAAATTTGCCCCCCCAACCGGCACACCCCCCCCCCCCGGGAGCGACCCTTGCCTACGGGGTCGCTCCCCCTGCGTGACATTGGCGCCAAAAAACAAATCCCCGGTGCCTAGTGGTTTCTGCCCCCTTGGGGGCAGATTGACCTAAAATTGGCCAATCTGCCCCCAGGGGGGCAGAAATGGTCTAAATACAATTTGCCCCCCCAGGGGAGCGACCCTTGCCTGATGGGTCGCTCCCCATCTCTAAAAAAAGAAACAACAAAAAAAAAAACACAAAAAAAAAATTGCCCTGGCGCCTAGAGTGTTCTGCCCCCCCCCCCCGGGGGCAGTTCGGCCTAATAATAGGCCGATCTGTCCCCCGGGGGGGCAGAAATGGCCTAAAATAAATTTGCCCCCCCACCCCTCCCCCGGGAGCGACCCTTGCCTACGGGGTCGCTCCCCCTGCGTGACATTGGCGCCAAAAAACAAATCCCCGGTGCCTAGTGGTTTCTGCCCCCTTGGGGGCAGATTGACCTAAAATCGGCCAATCTGCCCCCAGGGGGGCAGAAATGGTCTAAATACAATTTGCCCCCCAGGGGAGCGACCCTTGCCTGATGGGTCGCTCCCCATCTCTAAAAAAAAAAAAAGAACAAAAAAAAAAAACACAAAAAAAAAAATTGCCCTGGCGCCTAGAGGTTTCTTCCCCCCCTGGGGGCAGATCGGCCTAATAATAGGCCGATCTGCCCCCAGGGGGGGCAGAAAAGGCCTTCCCAAAAAATTGCCCCCCCTGGGAGCGACCCTTGCCAAAGGGGTCGCTTTGTTGCGTGACATTCGCGCGCAAAAACAAACTCCCTGGTGTCTAATGGTTTCTGCCCCCCTTGGGGGAAGATTGGCCTTATCAAAATAGGCCAATCTGCCCCCAAGGGGGGCAGAAATGGCCTAAATATATATTGCCCCGTAGGGGAGCGACCCTTGCCTAAGGGATCGCTCCCCACCTAAAAAAAAAGAATTCATCACAAAAAAAAAAAAAAAAAAAAATGGTCCCTGGTGCCTAGAGGTTTCTGCCCCCCCTGGGGGCAGATCGGCCTAATAATAGGCCAATCTGCCCCCAGGGGGGGCAGAAAAGGCCTTCCTAAAAAAATGCCCCCCTGGGAGCGACCCTTGCCCAAGGGGTCGCTCCCTTTTGCCAATTTCAAGAAAAAAAAAAAAATCCCTGGTGTCTAGTGGGGTTTCAAAAGCCGGATTGCAAGCAATCCGGCTTTTGAAACCTGTGAGAGACTTCAAAGGGAAGGAAATACATTTCCTTCCCTTTGAAGCCTCTCGGGGCCTCCCCCATGGGATTGAAAAAGAAATGCAAAAGCATTTCTTTTTCAATCGCGCTGGAAGCTCTGCTTCCAGCGCGATGGGGGAGACCCTGTGACTAATCAGCGCGCGCTCGCGCGCTGACGTCACAGGGGGGGTTGGGGGGGGTCGGGGGTGGGAGGGGAAGGGCTTCCCCTTCCATCCCTGACTTGGGGGGGTGGGGGGGAACCCCACAGAGGGAGCGAGAGCGCTCCCTCTGGGCTGTGTGCCGAGGACGTAGTGGTTACGTCCTCGGCACAGCAGCACTGTGCCGCAGGACGTAACCACTACGTCCGCGGCACAGAAGGGGTTAAATGGGCCAGTTCCCAAGCATCAATTTGTCAATAATACTTTGGCATCCTGTTTCTTGATATCTCCTTTCACTTCCGCAAACCAATTGGCATGCAAATACAGTTTTCAACCATGATTAAAAAAACAAAAAGTTCCAAGTAATAACATGAACGTTTCAATATGTTTTAAATTGTCAAAAAATATGTTAGCAACTTGCTAGCAAATATCTATTAATTACTTTTTTAACTTGAGCTCCTATAGAGATTTAATTTCAATTGGAAATATTATTGACCTTAGTTCATCACTATTGCTATAGTAATACCTAAGTTGATTACACCTAACGGGTAAAATGTTGTATGTTTCTTATATTCCCCCATAGTTCTAAATCATTATTGAATGTAAAATGTTAACTAGAGGATCTATCTCTGGCATGGTTATGATTAATCTCATCAAGTCTTCAATTTTCCTTAATTCTTATTATTAATGACACTGAATTTTGATATCTTGATTTCAAAAAGTATTGCAAAAAAGTAAATATTTCTCATACCTTGCAAGTAGTGAATATTACTCATACTTTGCAATCTGTGCAAGCTACATCAGATTCCTGTTTGATCCCCATTCTTTGTTAAACCAGACAGTGGAGTGTTTCTCATAGGAGAAAAACAAAACAAAATCGATGTGATTTTCAAATGCAAAAGTTTTTAATTTTTTGCTTACAACGATCTAAATTATTTGTGGGTAGTTTGAGGTGCCTACTGGTAGTTGGGCTGTGTGACCCCAGGATCCTATATGTAAAGCCCCAAGCCCAAAATAGCGTTCCTGTTTATTCTCTAGATTGAGAAGGGTTAAAGGTGATAGTTTCATTATTTTCTGGGGAGCTCTATGGTAAACTTGATGGTTCACCATTCAGAAGATACAGACCTATATTGATTTATGCAGTTTCTATGGTTTGACTATGGCTGATGCCTCATTTTATATTGTCTTTCAATAACCTCTGTATTGTATAGTTCTTTTTTGGCAACGATTTTTTATTGGTATTTAATGGCACAGCGCACACAGTACAGTAAAGGGCAAAAAGTAAAATTACACATTTCAGCTGAGGCACAGTACAGAATTACATTTGCTCAGACTGCAGAATTTAATGCAAACCCAATGTCTCAAAGCAGGGTATGCTAGAGTGAGAGAGAGGGAACAGGGCTTCCTCCCACAGTGTGTGGTGTAGTCCAGCAGCTTGGCAGACAAACATTCAATAGTGGACAGACCATCATCACACCTAGGCCCATATTTATACTTTTTTAGCACTGCATTTGAGTAATTTTTTATGCAAAAGAGGCGCAAGAATACAAAATACAATTGTATTTTGTACGTTTGCACTGCATTTGCGTCAAAAAGCGGCGCAAATGCGGTGCTGAAAAAGTATAAATATAGGCCCTAGTGGGGTGGTGTGGTGGGTGGGGGGAAGGGTAATGACTGCACGTTCACTAGTAAGGGTCCCAAGCCATCCAAATCCTCCCCACCTGTATGGACCATGCTTGCAGAAAGCGAGCGGCTTCCATCGCCTAGCCCAGTGCGCTACATGGATACACAGAGGGTTCCCATACCAGGGCATAAATGTCTATTTGATCGCTTCTCTTGCAGATGATTCATTCGCAATCTGTGCTTTTTGCCATCTCAGAAACCCAATCAGCCCCTACTAGGGAATGTTAGTTTCCCCTAGGGGCAGAGGATGCAAAACCTCTAGGTAGCCAGTCCTATCGTCAAACAGTTTGCCTTCTTTGTGGGTATACTGTATAGTTCTACATTAAAAATGTCCCTTATACTTTTGCAACACAATCTACGGTCTACATAATATATCACATAACTGCTATTCAAATATAAATAAAATTAGAACCCCATGCTGTCCGGTGTTTGAATTCCCATGGATGCGGAATGCTATACAGTCATTGACATATATCAAGTGGTATTTCTCATTCCTCTTGTAGAGGATAGCCAAAATCTTTTTGCATTTTGATTTTTCAATAAAGTTTTCATGAAGTGTAGGATCCCATAGGTGTATTCAGAAAGCCCCTCAATGATTGGTCAGATTCTAATGAAAGATGTGGGAAACTTGCAACCTCCCTGTAATTCAGAGCTAGTGCAGTATGTTGAAGACCCCTCGGTGGCATCAAAGACAAAATAAGATTGCAAGTTGGATAAAGTTGTATTCCTGAACCATCTAGCTGACAATGGTCATAAGTGCTCACCTACTAAGATGTAGTTCTGTAAAAAGAAGTGATTTATCTTTGCCACCATATTGAAAAAGGGGCAAGGAAAGTTTCTAAAGAATGTGTTTCTGCAATTCTGAAGATGAATCCTCCAACTACCCAGAAGGAAGTGAGGATGTTCTTGCAAATGGTTGGCCAATGTTGTCAGTGGGTTCCAAAATGTTCCCTAATTGCACAACCTTTGCTGAGGCTTGCTTGCAGTGATGTAGATGGTCTGGTAACATTAGATGATGAATCCATGAAAACCTTCCTAGAGCTCAGAGAGAATATTTGTGGTGCACCCTCTCTAGTAATGCCTAATTATGAGTAGGAATTTTTACTTTGCTGCAATGAAAAATGATGGTGTACTCTCAGTCATAGATCAAAGCATGGTGAGATAAAGGGACCTGTAGCTAACTCCTCTGCTACATTAGATCGATTTGCCACAGCTCTTTCCAGTTGTTTAAAGTCTGTAGCAACTGTTTGCCTGGAAATTGAAAAAAGTTAAGTGATTGCTGTGGGGTGTCCACTCACTGTGTTAGTCTCTCATTCATTTGAGTTCTTGCTGACTCGTACTCGAACTCAGCATCTGACAAACAGCCAGCTTACAAAGCATGAACAAACAATAGTTGTAGCTGAGAATATTTCAGTCAAAAGGTGCAATGCCTTAAATCCTGCAATGCTGCTACTGATTCCAAACAATGACAAAGATCATGATGAAGCTCCTGATCATGATTGTATCAATGTTACAGAGGTGTGTACTAAACCAAGATCAGACATTAAAGATGTTGCCCTTGAAATGGCTGATCTGAATTTGTTTGTGGATGGTTCTTGTCTGAGAGACCATCAAGGAATACTCAGTCCCTGTTTGAAGCCATACAGAAACCTAAAGAGATATTGATTGTAATGTGCATTTCTCATAAGTCTAGTGATGGCATGTTCACCATGGACAATCGCTGAACAGATCAGGTTACAAAATGCTGTGCTCATCAAAATATAACTATTAAATCAATGAGAAAAAAACAAAAACGCAAATTGGAGCCATGTGAAGATGCTGGAAACGTTGATGATGCAGGTAACTCTGATAGTTTCAAAAGGAGGTACCAGAGGATGAAAGGAGAAGGTGGGTAATACCAGGTTGTAAGAGAGATTGTAAAGATCTTTGGGTAACTCCAGATCATCATTATGTTCTTCCATATTCAATGCTGCAGGGCATGGACAGACACTTACATGAACAAACGTGTTGGAAAAAGACAATTAAATTATGGTCTTTAAAAAATATTGGCATAGTACAAAATTCATAATGGTAGCAGAAGAAGTGCATCAACAGTGCATTATGTATCAGAGAGTTAACAAAGGTAAACTCAAATAAGTTACTATGAGTCACATTGGTAAATCTGAAGGATCATTTACTAGTCTCCAGGTAGACTTCATAGATATGTTGGTTTTAAAATGGGCTCAGATGTATTTTCAAGATTGTCTGCTTGTTTTCTAAATGGGGTGGGGCCCATTCAACCAGGAGGACAGACAGTATGACTGCAGCTAAACTCTTGTTGCGGGACAATGTCTACTGAGATGGATTGAGAACCCCATTTTTTAGACTGATGACCTAACATTACTCTGTGCAGCCTTGCAAATTGAGCAAAAGTTCCACCACAGTTACCGACCCAACTTAGCAGGTGTAGTCGAGAAAATGAATGACACTATTAAGACCAAACTTGCAAAGATGTTCCTAGATTACTTTAAAATGGCCAGGCACTCTTCCTCTCGTTTTTCTGAGCATCAGAAGCACTCCAAACAAAAAATTTGTTGTCTCTTAACTCACGAAATCTACAGCGCAGATCTATGTAAGTCCTGTACATTCCTTTAGCAGTACTTATATCAATAACTGATGACATTATGTTGGATTAATGTAAAGGTCTGGCTGATCTGGTGAAATTTGTCTCATCAGGTGAAGTTGGCAATACTGTCAACAAACGTTCAGTGTCGTGCACTGTTACAAGGATACTGAACCCTTGTAAAGAAGCATGTTTGCAATATTCACTTGGACACATGGCGGAAGGGGCCATACCATGTCATGACTAATACTGCTGTAAAATGTGCTGGAATCCCACAGTGGATCCATGCAGCTCATACAAAGAGAAAGGAGACTGCTTGTGCAGAAGTGATGACAACAACCACTGATTTAGCGCAAAGCTAGATCTGGTGAAGGTCCTAGTTTGAAAATCATCAAATTGAAAATCAAGAAGAAAAGTTGTTTCAGAGTCATCAGTAACAAGAAGAAATACAGACTGGTGCTCTTGGAATTCCAGCTTGTGAAAAAGTTGAAAATCCAAGTCTCAAAAACCCTGAAGTGAAATAGGTTCACATTGAGCCAGGTTGCTTACATCAATCAGAACACAAGTTCTGCTGTGAATGGAGAAGAGTTGGCAGTAGTCAAAAGTGAAGAACGAGAAGTTTGGGAATACACATCGGAGAGATACGTGGTCCAGAGGCAATTGAATTGATTCTGAAAATAGTGAAAGTGAGACACCAGGAGCTAAAAGACCAAAGAGAAACAGAGTGCCCATTAGAAAATATTCATTACCTGAATGGTCCTATCTAGTAGCAGTATCTACAGTTGAACAGTCACATGTGGAAGTAATCAATCTATCAAATTGCTGTAAATTTATCTTTAAAGATGAACTAGACGAAGAACCAACCCAAACTTTTGCTAAGTCCTGTTGAACTTGAGCAGAAGTTTTGAATTTATACGAATTGATTGTTTTTGTTTAGTACCTAAGGTATACAAACAAAGATCATCATCATCATAATCTTTATTTTGGCTTAGAGCCATAAAAGACTAGTGCAGTAAAGTGCAAGTGCTATTATAGAGTTCACAGCAAACAATGCAATTTTAAAACAATTAGTTGCCATCAATTCCATTTTTTTAAACATGTTAAAACATCAAAAAACATTGAAGAGTTAACAATCTAGCCCCGGGTGGTAAAGTGCAGGTGCTATCATAAGACTAGGATCAATTGGGGCACCCAGCCTCTTGAGGAACAAAGGCAGTCTTTAACAGACACATCTTTTGCCCAATCCTCATCATTGAGTGCAAATATTGTTAAACAACAAAAACAATATCTTGCTTTGTGTCATATTTCAATAGCCGGATTGTCTCTGTATATTTCTTAACTCCCAAATTTTGGCAAAGCAGAACTAACCACCTTCTTCTCTATCTCAAATAGGCTGGGCAGAAGAGCAGGGAACATTCCTCTCTTTCCTTGGCATTCCCGCTAGAGGGACAAGCTTGTCTAACTGGATCACCTACCCGAGCCCCATTATGGGTAATAGAAGAAAGGGGTAGTGTGCTGTAGTGGAATAAAGGTAGAACTTCCAGTCGGTCACAGGTTCAATCTCATCCAGAAACCATTTCACCCGTAAGGTTTCCTTCACCAGCAGAAAGGCATCAGTCAGGAGCACAAAGGAGGATTATGCCTTTCATAAGCTTCACCTATACTGGCCATAGTTCCCCTTGATGGTTAGCTTACTAATAGACAGGGCTATTGATGGGTCATCCCTCAGTGTCCAATTGCCAGAGTGACCCAGGATCTCTTACAACACCTGACAGTAGGAGAGAAGCTCAGGAGTGGCCCAGATCCTCCTACAATAAAGAACTGGTCTTATGCCTATACCTTCAGAATTTGACCTTAGTCCTATATTGAGTCTAAGGGTGAGTAATGAGGTTTTAGTGAGGAGATTCAACAATTGGCGCAAAAAGTGATTTTCTGCTACTGTTAGAGCCGCAGTGCCCTTGTGGCTCCAGAGCTCTACACCATAGAAGTCGACAGTTTGAGGCTGCTGTTTATAGATTTGTAATCCAAGGAGGATTGGATGAAAATGGGATCTATGATGCCTTTTAACCAGCCACCTGCAGTATGTTGCTCTATGTCAGTCCTGCACCTCTTGATGTGATTATGCTCTGTAAGGATCAGCCCTAGATACTCAAAGGTGTGCCCTCACTCCAGGAGCACACCCTTGAGCCTGGGATTAGGCCTGGTAGAACAGCAGGAATTGAAAACCATTATTTCTTTTTTTAGCCACATTAATTTCCAACCTCTGCCGTCTGCAGAAAATGTCACAGCTAGGCAAGATCCTCTGCAGCACCACTGGGGACTAGGAAAGTAGCAGGGCATCATTCTGCAAACATCAGGGCAGGAACTCTGATGCCTGCCAGGCTTGGGATATCACCCTTGAATTGGTTCAAAGGGGATACAAGCCCATTGACATAAAGGGTGAAAAGAGTGGGGCGACGACACAACCCTGCCTAACCCCGCTAGGAAATTTAGCTGCCATCTCACCCAGTTATCCACATTGCACCTGTGCATTATTGTGTTCATGCAGCCTTATTGTGATAGCCAGGAGATAAGCAGGGACTCCCATATCTAAGAGCCCCTGCCACAGCAAAGATCTGGGGACAAGATTGAAGGCCTACATAAGATTCACAACTACTACCTATAGCCGACTGCCGCCAAGAGTCACTGTTTTCCAAAAGAGAAGTTGGTGGTGGAAGACATGGTCCACAGTGCTAGTGCATTCCAAAAAGCCTGAATGTAAGGGAATGAGATTGTCTTCTGCAGCCATCCAGTCTTGGACCCTTTCCAAAAGAATTCTGCTAAACAGCTTTTGCAAGCTGTGTACCAGGCTTATCAGTCTGTAGTTGGAAGGCAGTGTAGGATGACACTTTTTTATATAGTGGAATGATTTGGGCTCCCTGCCAGGTGGGAGGGATTAAAGCCCTTTAGGATGCCATAAAAAAGCAAATAAAAGTAAGAACTCCACACTTCTACCTCACTTAAGAACAAGTCACCTGGGATTTTGTCTGGTCCCGGAGCTTTATCAGGAATGATCTTAAAAATCGGTGATCTCACCTCCTGGGTTGTGATAGAAGGGATCTCCTCCTGTTCTCTCTCTACATCCCTTTTGTCATTGTTGGCACTGCTGCAGACATTCATAGGGGAATTATCTGCATCAGTTGCAGGGTAAAGGCTAGAGAAGTGGGTGACCCATTTCCCTGCAGGGACAAAGGTTTCGGTTATGTGATTGTCCTCTTGGAAGCCAGTGCAGACAATGTTCCTGGCTGTACGTGGATCGCCTAATCGTACCGCCTCCAACAGGGCACCCCACGTCTCAACCTCCCAATTCCTTTTCGCTTGGCTAATAGCTTTCTTATAAGCCACCTGCCAATCTTTTTTCGTACTCCTATCATGTTGCTTGATGGTAGGCATCAGGACTGCTCTTGCACCCTTCCAGGTTTGAGTGGAGTGTACCAAGAAGGGGAGGTGTGCCTCCCAACAGCCCTTAGAGCTTCCCAAGCCTTTCGAACATAATACTATGAATGGTGGTGATTTTTTCCCTGGTTTCTCTGAGGCTCAAGCACCCATCAAGTGATAGTAAACCTTTCAAGCTAGATGCTACAAGTTTACATTTTGTCTCAACCCCCTCTTGGGAATAGGCCATTGTGCTCCACTTTATTCTACGCATGTTGTTGGAGGGCCTCAACGTCTGATCAAAAAGTTCAATGGAGCTAGTTATTTTACAACAAGAAGGAAGAACTACATTGAGAACGAAGGCACTGTGGTCACTGTCTTGCCTTGAAAATACCTCCATATCCACAAGATGTGGCTCTCACACCCACTAACATTCAACAAGATATAATCAATGAGACTGGCACTCTGGAAGCAGTTGAAAGTGTGCCTACCCTCCCTAACACAGGAGGGTCTACCTTTGGCTGCACACAGGACATGATTCGAGGATAGAACATTAATTTGTAATGTCAAACAAACATAATTGTATTTCCTGAATCTCGTGAACTGAAAAGTGAGAGCTTGATTCTTGATTTTTGATTTTTTAACATTTTTGTACTTTGCATTTTGTAGCCATTTTGTACCTTCTTTTATTTTTCCTCAGTAGAAGATGGCATACAACAAATTCTGTAAAACATTTTGAAATACTTTCTTCAATAATGATATTAATAATTTTAGTTGGCTTGATATTCTGCCTAAGGTGATTTAACTACCAAGCGAAAAAGCAATAGTACACATGGGATTAAGACATAGCGAAGGATCAGTGGGAAATTACAGTGATAACCTTTATTCAAGTCTGTTGGGGACTACGTTAAGATAATGAGTTTTAAGGATTGTTATACATGTACATATCTTCCATCCTCAACTGATGAGGGTGCAACATATTTCTAGTTGCCTTTGTCATGTATTTTATCATGTAATGTTTTTGTCTACATTTTCCATAAGAAAGAGTTTTTGATGCCATACCTTTCATATCTTTCGAATTTCAATGCTCCCTGGAAGAACTTCCTGTGTCTGAAGTCTCTGAGAATTCTATCACTTATTAGTATTTAACAAAGTTTGTGCAACCTAACTTGAAAATTAATAATATTAATAATAGCATGTATGTAGGCTGGGTGAAAAAAAAGTGTGAGTTTGTAAAGGAATACAATGAAAGGAGAGTGAAAATAGTGAGTAATATAAAAGATGGGAGTGAAAGTAGAGAAAACAATTGAAGCTCAGGAGAGATTTAAACATTTTAATATGTAAAGCAGAATGAGAATGGAACAAAAATGAAAGGAGAGTTGTGCCAGGTCTGTCAGAAATCTAAAAGATTTGGACAATAGAATTTGCTGTAGAGTGTGAAAGGAGCTATGTGGTTGATAATGAGTTTTTGGTTGGTGAGGAGCCAATATTTAGAGGAATGTATTGTGTGTGTGGTAAGACTGCTTATTTTAACCTGTCTCATAAATGGACAGGAAGCTGCTGTGTTGGTTTGGTATTCCCTCCTGTTTACATGTAAATGAGATGAGTGAATGTGTTGGTTTAAGGAGAGTCAAGCGTGGATTTGGCCATGTTGTGTTAGAAGTGTTGGGTGCTAGGAATCCACCTATTAGTGTGGCTATGAATGAAGTAAAATTAGAAGGTTATTTATAATTGTAGATGGCCCTTCTTCTAATACTGCTGGAGCACTAACAAAAATAAATCAGGAGCTAATGGCAATGTGTGCTGTGATAATTCAGAACTGCCTTATGCTAGAGATCCTTCTTGCAAAGGAGAGCAGAGTCTGTTGGGTTTTGAGGGTTTGTGAGTGCTGTACCATCATCCCGGATAACAGTAAGCTTATTAATGACTATATAACCAACGTTACTAATATCTCTCATGAAGCAAAATACTTTGAGACCTGTGCTGTGTGGGAATTACTTGGTTCCTGGTTTGGTGAGATTGGAAAGGGTTTTAGGAAACTTGGTGAATGGTTTGATAATTTGGGTGGGGGCATTCTGTGTGTCATATTAATCCCTATAATTAATGTGTTAATTTGTATAATTGTTCTATTCCTTTTTTTAATTCTCTGAACTAAATTCCACAAAGGTGGGACTAAATTGTGGTTGGAAGAAGGTGTCAATAGCATCTAAGAGGAATCAAATGGAGATGGAAGACATAAAAGAACAAGTATATGACCGACTTAAGATGTTGAAAAAATCAAGCTGCAAGATATATACGGTGATGCATAGTGTGTTGTAAATAGGTTAGAGTTTAGTAATGTCATCATCAGAGGGCAGCTTTTGCAGATTCCTTCTACAAGTGAACTCAGACATGCATTAATATTAGTTCTGCATTTGACTTTGTATTTGTGTATTAACATGACCTACTGTAATTGAAACAAAATCATTATATTTTTTAGTGTGTATTATTGGGATAGGCTGAGTAGGCCTCAGTTAGGCCTCATCTCCATCTTTATTAGAATGGCTCCTGAACCATGATGTTCATTCTGTGTTTATATTTCACACTTGACAGTACATGCAACAAGATACACACAATATAATATTTTCAAAGAACTCACTAGAACAAGCCTTTTGCTACTCTCCAAGGCTCCACAAGCTAGCACACTATTTTGCATTAATCCACATTTTTCAGTTGTTTATGTAACTAGTTTGTTCTGACACCTCAGGATGACATTAGGTAAGAAGGGTGGAATCAATATTCATGTAGTGGGTTAGTGCTATGATGGAAGGATTATGTGACATTTAAAAACATGAAATATGATTTGCGGTGATAATTCTCACAGCATATTGACATTTTTCCATGGTTTTCTATGCTGAAAATGGCTACTATATAAACCCTTGAATTTGGGGGTGTTTCTGATCTTATGAATCTTTACTAGGGATGCTGCCCAATTTTCTATTGATTTGCTGCATATTTGAGACTTGGTCTATTTTCTTGATTTGGCTTCTTATTGCAATGTTCCAATTACAAAGAACCTTCGTAGCAAGTGACTCCTGTATATTTAAATAAGATCACTACTGCATTTGCGTTTCTTTTTCTTAATTTCTATATTGCACTTTGTCATAAACCTTCGTAGTTTTCTCCAACTTTCTGATCTCAAACTCCGTTTTTGAGTCAGCCCTTTTTTAAATGCTAATTGAAACTTGTCTTTAGGGACACAGTACCTCAAAGACTATGAGGTTAACATCAACCCTGTGCCCCGCAAACCAGATGTGCCACTGCCATGCAGATTATTTAAAAGAGAGCACACCCACACTTATCTAAAGGTTTCTGGAAAAGTGTGTTTAAATGTACGGTGTTACGTGATAGACAAGTGAACTTTAGAATTCCTGTGAGATTTCAGAAGAAATTGGACAAACACAACCCAAGTGCCAAGAATTTTAGTTAATGTGCTCTTGGGTTTTTCTTCTAATTGACTTTCATAAGTGAATAAGTCATTTTTAGAGTACAGTTATTGTGCATGACCATTTGTGCTCGTTTGATTTTGTAATGCACCTGTTGAATCCTGATTGTATTATATACTCTTTCATCTATGTATTGTCTGGTTTGATTATGCACATTAAGATTCATTTTTTTGCTTGAATCTTTTTATTTTCTTTTTTGGTCTTACCAACGAAATATTACAAACACATCTCATATACATTAGCTATTGTATGCATTTTGAAGTTACATCATCTGGAGTGTATTGTTCTGCTTTCCTTTGCTTTCCAATTTCTATATCTAGTGATGACATAAATTTTGCGTTGTATCTTACGCCATCCACTCAGAGGGCTGGTAAGAGTATATAGCAATTAATACTTCATTCCGTCTTTTCATTAGGTATTTGTCATACAGCATATAATGAGAGAGAGAGGATTCAGCATAATTTTCATATATAATAACAATACAGTAACAAAACAAGAACTGTAACTGTGACTGGTACCCCTTTTTTGATCATCCGTTCCATTCCTCACCTGCCAAGGTCTCAACCATTCAATCGAGTCTTATTGGCGCACCTTGGAAGGACTCATGTTATTTATTGGATCCTATCCCACATCCATACAATAAGGAAGCTTCTGGTGTACCACCCAGCCAGGATGTCGTCAGCCCATTTCTTTCAGTTAACGCAGTGCCTCTCTGTTGGTACTTCAATGTACGTACCATATCTACTTCAAACGTTACTCCCTCCCTTGAAGGTCCTGCAAAATCACATCCCAGCTAGTGGCCAAGGGAAATTTCCATAGTCCCAGGTGATCCTCCCTCCGCAACGCCACAGCCTCCGCCTCTGCCCATATCACAAACAACCTCCTCCATGCCTCTATCGAAAGGGGTTCTGCAGATTTCCACCTCTTGGTGATAAGCCTCTTAGCCGTCAATAGACCTAGATCTAGAAACCCTGTTGACGCTTTATATTGTTTAGCTCTGGGAAAGAGGCCTAAGATACACTCCTCCCATGTGGTCGGTTGCAGGCTTGTTGTTCATTCTGACAGCTGCTCCAGCACTGCGTGCCAATGAGTACCTAATCAGGGACAGGACCATAACATGTGTAGCAGATCGGCCGCCACTAATGCGCATCGGGGGCATGCTGCGTCAGTGCCCTGAAAATACTGATTTTGCTGGTGTGAAGTACGCCCTATGTAAGATGTAAAACTGGATCAGGTGGAAGCGCGCATTACGTGGCACATTGACTCTGCTAGGCGGAAGCCCACTCCCCAGCCATACAGGGCCTATCCATGTCGCCCTCCCACACAGTCCACAGTGAAGCACAGTTGTGGATTGTGTGTGTACAGAGTGTGTTTGTGAGCCAAAGTAATAAATGGCCATCCGATCCTATAACATGCAGGTATTGTATCAGAAGATGCATTGGTGGTTCCGTATATATGTTCCCCCCAGTGTCTAGACAACTACTATCAGGGAGGTATGTAGTAGAAATTGTCCCAGTGAAATGTTTGTCTCCTCCGCCAGTGTGTCAAATGGGGTAAGTTTCCCCTCAGCATATAGGTCCCTGAGCGTGTGTATGTTCGAAGCATGCCAGGCCTCAAGTTCTGCAGGAGTCATGTACCGTGGTCCGCGAGGGGTGCCCAGTAGACCTAGTGCTGGCGCATATTGAATAACTGTGTGGGTGAGGTGCAGGCTACAACAGAAACATTAGTGGGCCATGTCTGGCAGAAGCAAGTTCGGTGCTTTAGCCCGTGTGGTCGGATGGAACAGATATAATATGTCTGAGAGTGACCAGGGCTGTGTCTCCGCCGCCATGTCCAACAGCTGAAACCCAGATAGCCATTTGGCCACCCATTGCAGCTGGGAGTCTAGGTAGTAGTGCTCCATGTTCGGTACCATCAGTCTGCCTTTTTCTACAGGTGAGTATAATTAAGTTAGTGCCACCGTACAACATTTTTTTTCTCCAAATGAATTCCCTAATTCTGGACTCCAGTTCTCTGAAAACTTTGGCCGGGACATACAGTGGTAGATTGAAGAAACAGTAAAGCAAATAGGGGAGGACCACCATTTTCAGGAGTGCTATCCTCCCCATCACATTGAGTGGTAGTGTCTGCCAAAAGGTCATTTGTGCATGTATAGAAGACATTGCTCTCTTGAGATTTCCATCCCGTAAGTCATCTGTTGTGTGGTAGCCATTAATGCCCAAGTATCGAAACGTCCAGGGTTGCCAAGGACTGGGCACTCCCGATAGCGTGAGACACGGGTCTATCCGATCGGGACTAAAGGGGAAAAGGCACGACTTCACCCAATTAACAGATGGCGAATCACAGCAAATTGTCTGCAACGTCCTCTGGAATGCTATAGATGTCCCTGAAATACAAGAGGAGATCATCTGCGTACAGAGATAAAGTATGACCACTGTCCCCCAACTGGATGTTCCAGGCTGCTCCCAATCGACGAGCTCTTCAACAAGGTACTCTATTGGCAGTGAGAATAATAATGGGGAAAAGGGGCAACCCTGCTGAGTACCCCTGCCCACCTCAATCAGTTCCAAAATAATTGAGCATAATCGGACCCCGAACTGTGGGCGTGTGTACAGTAGCTTCACCAAATGTAGAAAGCCTGGTCCAAAACACAACTGGCGGACCACCGCAAATAAGAAGAGCCATTTAAGGGAGTCAAAAGCTTTCTCCAAGTCTAGCACCAGGCAACCCGCATCAGGCCGGGTCTTCAGGGAGTGTCTCGTCACTCGGAACAAACATCTAATGTTCAAGGAAGTGCTACGTTCCAGTACAAAACCATTCTGATCAGTATGGATCTGGCGAGGCACCATGGGCGATAACCTCATCGCTAACAGTTTGGCCAGGGTTTTATAATATGTATTGAGCATCGCCAAGGGAGTGTACGGTCCCAGCACCATTGGGTTCCTGCCTGGCTTAGGGAGGGAAATCAGCAGTTCCTCGTGCTGGAATGCTGTCAAGGATGATGCCGATTGGGCCTCCTCAAAGAGCTGCAGCAGGCAAGGTGCGATCATAGAGGAGAATGCCTTGTAAAACTCTGGTGGTAGTCCATCAGGGCCTGGGGTCTTGCCAGTGGCTAGCGCGTTTATGCTACCCTCCACCTCGGCCAAGGTTAATAGTTCATCTAATGCTGCCCGTTGTTCATCCCTGAGACAGGCAGTGCAAGTGAGGAGAAAAACTCCGTATAATGTACAGATCCCGCTGACAACCCTGATTGATATAGAGTGTCATATTAGCGTGTATGTTCGGCATGAATCTCTCTGTGTGTGTATAATGCGTCACTTGCTTCCAAACGTAGCTCTAGAATAGGGGCAAGTTCATGCTCTTTTCTAATCAACCAGGCCAGCAGTCTGCCCGATCTGTCAGCCGCAGCATGTGTGCGTGCTGAATGAGATGCATAGTTGAGACAGCCCAGTCTCTCTACCAGAGTCAAGTAATCAGTCCTCTTTTCTGTGAGCATTCGAGTTACTGGGGAGCCTCTGAGGGCGTCCCTCTCGTGACACAACAGGGTTTTGTCCATTCGGGTTACGTCACGTTAGATGGACTTGCGCATGTTCCCTTGTGTGCTAAGGCAGTGCCCTCATATGTAAACCTTGAACGCATCCCATTCAATAAGACCTGTTGAGGCAGTGCCAGCATTATGATCAAAGTACCCTGCAGTGGCTGGGCCAAGTGACACCCTAAAAGGTGCATCTTCCAACATTCCCGGCTGGAACATCAGGGATGGGTGTGTGCCATCCCATTAGTAGGATTTGGGGATGTGGTCCACCTGTGTACGGCCAAGGTAGTCTGTCTTAAACATCACAGAACACAGGTTTTCTGAACAGAGGATTCTGTCGAGTCATACATGTAGCTGGTGAGGGTCTGAGAAAAATAAATAAACTCCAGTGATCGCATTTCAGTGTCACCAGATGTCTACCAGTTTCCAGTGTTGGAACCATTCATTCAACGAACGCACAGGAGTCACCGCAGGCACAGTAGATAGTGGGGGAAAGATCGATCAAGGCTAGGATCTAGTACGCTATTAAAATCACCTCCAACAAGCCGGGGGAGAGGACTCTGGACAGCCAGTGGAGAAAAGAGGCTTGGTCCAAATTAGGCACGTAAACAGACCCCAGCAACAGTGTACACCCCTCTAGGCATCCCCCCTCTGTGTCCGCTTCCCATTCCTTCATCACAAACGGAGTGCCCGGATTAATCCAGACAAAGGCCCCTCTGGCATATGAGGAGAAATGAATTGTAAATAGCTGCTGCAACCTGGTGCCCTACAGCCGTGTGAGCTGAGTCTCTTTTGTAGTGCTAAGTGTATGTTGTGCCTCTCAAGGTATGAATAGATAGAGTACCTGTGCGCCGGTGTGTGTATGCCTCTCACGTTCCACGTGAAAACATTAGTAGGAGCCATAGTCGAGGGAGCAAAAGAAGATCTTTGAGTCCACTGATTTTCAAAGCAACAAACATTACAGGATGTACTATGAGTCTCTGGAGGAGGTGGATATTGTAGGGGTCTACACACCAGTCAGTAATCGATGAACGTAGTAAAAAAACATCAACATCAACAGATGCAATATTAACACAGTAAAATACCATTCGAGCAGAGGGACAACAGGTATCTGCCCAAACCATCTAACTTGCTTATTCAGCGCAACTAGCGCATGAAAAGAAGATACCCACAGGTGAAGGGGCTGATAGAAGGGGGGTGCTTTTTTCCCGCAATATTCGGTAGGCCCAGTGGCAGTGCCCCCATCGCTTCTCATGTATGGATAGAGGTTGGTGCAGCCGCGCGGCACAATTCGTAGTTGCCCCACAGGAGGCCTCACGGGGCAGAGCATTAAGTGGGAAAGGGTGATTCCAACCCCGGGATGCAGTGCAGCCGCATAGCAAATAGTTCAACCTAAACCAATCACTTCCTATTACAAGAACAGTAAGCGTCAGAGAGTACAGAATACAACATCACTTCAAGTCTAAAGCTTCAAAGGAGAAATTGGGTATAAGAAGGGCACCACAAACCACAGACTTTAGAACACTTCTGGAAACCAAGAGGAACCTCTGCCTGGAGAAGAGCTGAAGAGCTGAGGAAGAAGAGCCGCCCTGCCAGTGACTGTGTTTTGTGGAGCTATCCTGCAGTTGCTGCTTCTGCCAGAGTAAGAGGGCAAAGACTGGACTTTGTGTGCCTTCCATCTTGTGAAGATCTCCAAGGGCTGGATTTAGAGCTTGACTCCTGTTGTTTGAAGTCTCAGGGACAGCAAAGACTTCTCTCTGCCAGCACCTGGAATCTCTGGAGAGACTCCTGCTCTGCCCTGTGGTACCCATCCAGTTCCTGGAATCCTGAAAGGAGAAGCTGGCAGCCTAAGAGGAGGAAGTCCACGCACAGAATGATGTGCGGGGAAAAGATCGATGCAACTCCGATCTGCGGGCTGAAAAATCAACGCGCCGCTGGCTTAGTGGCTGAAAATCGATGCTCGCCTACAACGTGACCGAAGAATCGATGCATGGAGCTGGAGGAACAATGCGCAGCATCGCTGACGGAGACTGTGAGATCGCAACCCGCGCTTTGTGGTTTTCGAAACATCGTGCTGCTGGATTTCTGATGCAAACACCGCTAGGCATGTAAGAACAATGCAAGGCCTGCCCAGACCCAAGAGTGCTGACCGGATCGACGCATCGCACTCCTGTGGAGAGAAGAAATTCCACGCCTGACCCGACGAAAGGAGAAACGATGCAAGGTCTCGCTGATGAGTGAAATCAATGCATCGCAAGCCCTTTTTGGCACAAACTCACCCGTGGGGGGGTTATTTTTGACGCACTCAAGGTACATTTTCACTCTAACAGTTTTAGTGTGTGTTGAAAACTTTTTAATTGATAACTTGAATTGTGTATTGTGGATTTTTGTTGTTTTGGTCTTGTTTTTTTTAGATAAATAGTTCCTATTTTTCTAAATCTGTGTTGTGTCATTTTGTAGTGTTTTCATTAAATTACTGTGTGTGTTGGTACAAATACTTTACACCTAGCACTCTGAAGTTAAGCCTACTGCTCTGCCAAGCTACCAAGGGGGTAAGCAGGGGTTAGCTTAGGGTGATATTCTTTTACCCTGACTAGAGTGAGGGTCCTTGCTTGAACAGGGGGTAACCTGACTGTCAACCAAAGACCCCATTTCTAACAGCCGTTAATTCACTTTGGTTGACCAACCCGGTCCATTCTAGCCATTCCCCGGGCATTTTTCCTTGTGCTGCAACCCTCAGTCTAGCAGGAAAAAGGAGGGAGTATTTCAGGCCCAGCACTCTTAATTTACATTTCACAGGCATGTAGGCTCCCCTTTGCCTTTACAATGCGATAGTGTAGTCTGGAAACATCATCACCTTAGCATTGTCTACTTGGAGGACCGGGAGTGAGCGCACCACTCGCAGGATGTTGTCTCTGTCCACAAAGTGCAGCAGGCAGAACAAGAATGGTCTTGGATCTGCGCCTGGTGGCTGGGGTCTCGTCAGGACTCGGTGGGCTTGCTCAACTGAAAAGAATGGAATGAGAGTGTACGCTGGGACTAGATCACGTATCCATTTTTCTACATAGGAGACAGTGTCCTCACCTTCAGTTCCCTCCGGAAGGCCCACCATGCAAATGTTGTTGCAGTTTGTACCTCCCTCTGCGTCTTTTGTCCGGCGCCCTGACCCTATTGGTTAATTCTCACGATGAGGCCTCTATTTGATTAGTCTTGGGGGCAAGTTCGGTCAAGGTACTTTCCAGTAATTTGGTTTTGTCTGCCAGTTTACAGTGCTCTGCGTGTAATAGGTTGAGGTCATTTGCTATATCGTGTATTTTATTTTCCAGTGATCTAGTGCTGTACTTATACCCTCTACTGCTGCCAGTACTGTGACTAGTTTGTGACCAGTGGAGGCATGAGCCTCGAGTCTTGATGCCTGCGAGCTGCTCACTGACCCAAAGTGAAGGCGACCCATCGCAAAAGTAGCAGGGGCCTGAGTGTCTCAGGCTGCAGTATCAGATGAGCAATGGTATAGCAGAGTCTTTATAATATGTTGGGTGTACAGTCTTTACCACTCTGGTTTTCTCAGCCAATCTCACTGGGGTCACCACATTATGGCAAGTCACAGGTATTATTTTGCTGTGGGTGCACTCTGTCAAAGGAGGGGGGCTTCACATTATAGGAGGCTAGCATGTTGGCAACCTGCTTGTCTGTGCCTCATTGGTTGCTGCAGGCGCAAGAGCACAAGCTGCTCCTCTCTCCAGTGGCCCCTGTGTCTGAGTGGCTTTCGCTGCCTTTACGGTATTCTCTCTTGTCGAGGAGTGCACTAGACAAAGGCTCACCACTTGTTGCTAAACCGGGTGTCGCAAGTGGTACCCTCTCCAGGAACTGCTCCCATCTGACCAGGGGCCTCCTCAAGGCTGTATTTTCTTCCTGGGGTTCTTGCATTTCCTAGCCACCTCCAAATGTGCGCGACTTAAGGTTCAGTCTGCAGGAGGGGGGCAAGGTGCGACGAAAATACTTCGCCGTGGTTGCAGCCGATATTGCAGTTATTTTCTGCTGTGCAGTCCTCAGGGGTCTCCTGTCATATCAGTTCATACTGGAGTGGTGGGGGGAGGGGAAAGGAGGAGAAGCGGAGGCATGGAGACCGCGTGTGGGGCCAGGAGCATGTCGCAACTCCTATGTCCAGCCAGGCCCCAGTGCATAAGGACTCTCACAGGCTGCACCTGTCCCGCACCACCACCGTTCCCCAGGAGTCTACTCACTGGTCCTCCAGTGGCCTCTGGCTTCCCGGGTAGGGGCTCCGCCCAGCCTCCACCTCAGATGCGCCCGACACAACATGTCTCGCTGCTGCTGCCTGCCGCACATGTGCAGGCTGCACAACTCACTGCTGTCGGCAGCTGTGCCCGGCGTCCCCTGCCGTCAGCTGGTCACAATCTGCTCCCCGGGGTATCACCACCTGTCTGTCCTGCAGCGCTGCGCAGCTCGTCAACCCGCTGATAAATGACGGATTAGCAGGCACTGACGTGGAGCTCCTCTAAACTTCAACCGCCATCTTGGCCGGCCAAGCCATGCCCCCCATGCATATTAAGATTCATAAATCAGTTTCTAACTTGGGATCTGACTTCCAATGGGTTTACTCTAAAAAGATCATGACACTCTTTCTCAAAACCCCTTTGAGAGGACTCTGGTACTCTCAGGTGCTACTGGGCCAACTGTGGTGGTTGAAGCCTTTTACTCCTGATGTCCTGGGGCCTCACCTACTATAGATCCTGAGAAACTGGGCCAAGTACCCTTCTGCCCTTGACTCTCAGTGGTAGCTATGGTTGAGCAGTCAAGGCTCCCTCAAGGGATGGGGAGACTGGAAGATTAGTGTACAAACAAGTCAGTGAACATTGCTCGGAACTCAAAAGGCACACAGAACAAACAGTAAATTAATGTCCAGTCAAAATATTTGCTTTTATATAAACAAAAAATTATTTTATTTCTAGCTCTACACATGCAAAGGGATCCCACACAATCCCCCATGAAGTCAGGGCTATAATAGTTGTCAGGAATATTCCTGTCCCATCCTTATACGTGTAGCATGTTTGGGGATTACAACTTCGTTCTCCACCAGCTATTTCATGGCATACCACTGCCATGAAAAGGCTGGAGGAGAATGGGTGCAGGGGGCCCTGGGAGAGGATTATCTAAGCAAGGTGTGAGGCTGTGCACTCGGCATAGGCAGTGCAGGGCTCCCCCTGGCCACATAGTTTAATTTTAAATCTGTAAGCATTTAAAAAAAATGTAATTAGTCATTTTAAAGTTGTATCGGTTTGTTGGGTTTGTAGGGGAATAGAGTGGAATGTTATTAAAGTTACACACACACCATAGGGTATCCCCACGCACTGCCCTACATTGGGCATCCCCGATCACTCACCTTCTACACAGGAAAATAAATTATTTCTTTTAGAAGACCCTCATCCACTCTAGTAGTGACATGCTTCGTCATTAGGTCATGCCCCAGGTTTTCTCTAATTAGATTTAAAAAAATGACAAACCTAAAATATAGAAACATGTGAAAAAACAGGCCTACTAGCCTGGAGTATGGGGAAACTATCCTCTTTTCAGACCTGGGGAAATAACACACAATACATGCACATTGGTGAAGGTATTTCCATACTGACTGTTAAGTTATTTCCTTCTAGTTGTGCAGATCGGGCGTGTCTTTGGATGTTTTCCTACTCAATGAAATTCTGTGACCCATAAAACTCAAGCACTCGAAGAGTATCTCAGTGCTTGTAGATGTACCTGCTGTGACAAACCAGAACACACTGATATCTCAGTGCTCATAGCCCTGACTGCTATGACAAATAAGAACACAATGACATGCATAGTGGATAATATAGATAAGCATCAATAAGTAGGAGTGAAATGACAAAATACACAAAACGTGCTTCATTCATGGCTCTTACCCTATGCAAGAAACTCTTTAATCGGCATGCTAGGAGGAGGAGGAGGCGTGCCCCTGTAGTCACACACTGTAGTAAAAACGTAACACGCCGGTCAGAAAGGTGTAACACTTCTGAATATTTCTTTTAATTGAAGTTATAAAAATTATTTTTTCTATTCTTGTTTAATTGTAATTTTTTTCATTTTTACACTATTCTGTAAATGTACTTTTTCTTAGAAAGTTTTTAGTTATTTTTTTTTCTTTTTATTATTTTAACTCTACACTTTGTTGTTTTAAATTTGGTTACTATTAGACTTATTTTTTAAAATTTTTAACTGTTTAAATATTTTTTGTTCTTATCAAATATTTTGATATTATTTCTTTATTGATAAGTAATAAATAAAACTATATTTATATATTTATTTTAATATTTAAATTGGGTTAGCCATTTTTGTTGTTTATATATGTTTGTTAATTTTCATTTTACTTTACTGTACAGATTTTAAATTAAATGTATTTAAAAGTTGTTTAGGTATTGTTTTTATATGTTTAAGGAATGCATTTATACATACATTTCTAAGAGGTTTAATATAATTCTTTTTTTACTATTTTAAATTATTATATGATTTATATAAATTAATAATTTTTTTCAAAATTATTTATATATTGATATTTTTTCAAAAACATATTCTTACCTTTTTTGGCAATATTCTCTTCCTCAATATTTTTGTCATAATATTCTTTTTATTAATATTTCAAGTATAAATACACACATGATTGTTTTGTAGTCAGTATTTTGACACAATATTCATGTCATTCCATATTGTTGCTCTCGATATTTTGACATAAAACTACAATGCAGGAGGGAGACCCAGATGACCGGTTTCACAGGCTAATGTTTTCTTTTTATTTTTGGTGAATCCTGAACCACTTTTGAGTGGGAAGACCGCTTATACTGATTGACCCACAAAAAGCGCCTAAAATAAACCTATCTCTCTGCTTTTGTTCTACATGTGGTTTGAAAGAAGGACGGATTCTGCCTGCTAAATCATTTGGTTAAAATTGTTTTTTGTTCGAGAGAGTCAAAGCTTGTCTGTTAGCTCGTGAATTAATCCAGGTATAAGGTATAAGACATATGGCATCCCACCTCCCATATGTTAATAAAGTGACTTCTTGTTTCTCGTAACAGATGAACTGTTGATACTGGGTAGCAAAGAATGTATCCCTCTGATTTTGAAAATGGTAATATCATATTAAGAGTTATGGAGGGCCAGTTCAACTTGATTTTCATAGTTAAAAAAGACAGAGACAAGGGCATGAACATAGCATTTGCCACAGTAAAACATTTGGTTGTAATACAAAGTTATCACAGTTATCCCCTAAGTATATAAAGGAAATGTAAGGATGTGAAAGGGCAGATTAAGAAATGAGAAAGTGATTAATATTTGATTTCTCACTCTATACACTTTCCATGAAAACTACATATCCCATTCTCCATCAACGTAGTTTGATTATGTGAAGTTTAATATATAAATATATTCACCATTCTACCTCTGTCTCCAGAAAGAGGAATTTTAAGTCACTGCAAACATTTGAGTCGAATATGAATGGCATTTAGTGTCAGGACTGTATAAACCCTCTCATAGCTTAACTACAATAGAGATATTGAAACAACTGTTATGTCTAAGCCAGATTTTAGTTATGATAGATGGCAATTATAATTAAGAAATGACTTTGTGGAAATTATTGTAAAAACATTCATTCTGAGTATTCTTAGTGACACAGTGGTGCTGTCCCTGATAAATTTAATTACACGGTGACATGCCATGGGCATTTGACAGGTTATGTACTGGCTGGCAATTCTTGACATAATGAAGGACCTTTAATGATATATGATAGCATTATAGGTAAGGTTCAGTCTGTAGCTAACATGTTGGTGGGCCCTCAGTGAAACATTTTGGGCATTCTATATCATTTTACATGTCACACATGATATCGCTGACATTTTGTTATCCCTATGATTTCTTTGGACTTTTCTAGGTGGCATATCGACTAATACTGAAATTACAGTGGTGTCTCAACAGTCCTGGTGATGCACTATGTATTCCTGTCACAATAGTCTCCCCTTAGAGTCAGATTTGTGGGCATATTTGAAACACACTGGTAACCACTGTATAACAGTGGCCAACCATGACACTTGAGGGCATTCTTGGTGACATACTGGCAATCCCTAAACAATAGTGGTCTATCCATGAGATTTTGTGAGTATTGTTGCCAAACGTCTGTTCTACCTGACATAAACAATCCATCCTTGATGTATTATGGCAAGCCTTGACATATTTCTGGATACCCTAGCAAGAGGGTGCTGAAATCCATTGAGTGAGATGGTCAGACCAGATATTTTTGATAAGTGGACTGAAAGGTAGAATCTATTGCTGTGTATTCATAGTATATGTGAGTACTTTGTAACCACAACAAGCTAATGTTTTGAGGCGAAACAAATTATTTACTAAAAATGAAAATTTGGAAATTGAGATAACATTGGTGTATTTTTCATGCCAATGACATGCTTCTGTTTGCTGGAAATGTGAGTGTTTATCCAAACTGACAACTGTATTGATTCTAGACAAAATGCATGTATTTTCAGAAACTTCTAAACTGATGTTTTTTGACAAAATGTAAACCTTATATTTGAGCACTCTTCTAAACTGAAGAAAAAGATGCTAAGAACATTTTGAAAAATGATAGGCCATGTGACCATGCACAACCAGATGTTCTTAACTGCTTGTAATGCATTTTGCCCTTTAGAAACGTAATGAACATTCTGTTTGAAGAACCACTATTCTGCCATCAGATAACATGTTTTATAAGATGACTTCCAGCACCCCCTTGCATGGCACACTGCAAACACTTTGAAATATTTAATTTGTGTTCTTTGAGCACCTCTGGATTTTTAACCAAGTTGTGATACACTTCTGCTGCGAAAGGGTCCTTTTGAACCAGTTATTTTTTAAAGATTTCCAAGCAGGAACCCCTAAAACTCTAGTGAGGATGCGCGGCCGTGTTGATTTGCTCAGTTAGGCCTTTTAAAACAATGTATTTTCACACCACCATTTTCAGATTTGACCACCCACTGCTGTCTTCACACAAGAATGCACCAAAGACGGCTCACTGCTTATTTCTGTGTTTTTTTTATGTTTCCCCATGCTCATCATGTTAAATTACAGATGGTGGCCCATTCTTCATGCTCTGCTTGCCCGTAATTTGTATCTCTTTCATCTTTCTTCTTCTTCCTTTTCCACTGGCCTCCCTCTATTTATTTAGCTATCATTTTCCATACGGCACAGCTCAAGTTGGCCTCTTAATTACCACTAGCAGTAACACACTGTCGTCACCTGGATACTGTAGACTAATGAATCACATACCTTTAAATTAACACTCCTCAATTAGACACCTGCAGAGGAGAGAAAACCATGAAACTTGCAACACATTTATTTAAGTAACAACTCGAATGACTGAGGCCAAAGCCGAGACTCAAATCATGTCATTCACAAGAGCAAGATGGTAACCTACGAATACAGTTAGCATTAGAGGATACAATAATTATACATTAGTTACAGTACTGTTATATGTGTGGCTCTTACTATCTATGAGTGCTGTCACCTAACATTAATTGATTAATACCATGCACACAGATCAGCATTGTTCTCGAAAATGAGCAAATATGATGCACAAGTGACTGAAACATTAAGTTGCACTGCGCCAGTGGCCTGCTGTGGTTTGTAGACTGTCGTGTGATCACCCTTATGTAAAGTCTTTTTTTTAATGTAGCTAATTTTCTTGAAAAGTTTTCTTTCTTTGAAAGGTTTCGTTGGCAGTGGTTACCTGGAATGCTGTCAACTTCCCATAAAACTTTTTTATTTATTTATTTTTACATGCTCAGGGTGAAGGAGTCCCAAGGAGAGCCCTCTCGCTTGCGAATGGTGTACCACCCCAACCAGTCTATAATTTGTCATTGTTTTGAGACTGGATTTGGTCTCAACACAGTGATACTTCTCACACCGTCTCAGTATTTGGAAGGGACACCTACCCCTTTCAAACAGTATATGGGTATATAGCCACTGTCAAGATCCACAGCACTAACCTGTTATTCCTGTCTGAGGGAGCGACATGTCTTTAGCAGCTGAGACCTAGCTACAACTCTCCTCCTTAGCCTACTGAAAGGTATGCTGTAAGCCCAGGCATTAGAACTGTGTACTCTATGCCTTTGCTGAACTTTAGGATAGCTGTTAGAAATGGGGTCTTTGGTTGACAGTCAGGTTACCCCCTGTTCAAGCAAGGACCCTCACTCTAGTCAGGGTAAAAGAGAATCACCCTCAGCTAACCCCTGCTTACGCCCTTGGTAGCTTGGCAGAGCAGTAGGCTTAACTTCAGAGTGCTAGGTGTAAAGGATTTGTACCAACATACACAGTAACTCAATGAAAACACTACAAAATGACACAACACCGGTTTAGAAAAATAGGAAATATTTATCTAAACAAAACAAGACCAAAACGACAAAAATCAGACATACACAAGTCAAGGTATGAATTTTTAAAGATTAAACTAAAAAATAGCACTTAGAAACAAAAATGCTTCGATGAGATGTTAACACGGCGTCGTGACGGAGTCGTTCCCAACAAGCCGACACCAGCGGCGCCGGACACGGAGTCGTGTAGACCCCCATGTACAGTACCTTTGGTGAAGAGTGAAAACAAGCCGATGCGCAAAGTCGGGGATCGCGGCATCTGTGCGAAACGTTGAATCCATGCACTTCGAGCGGCGTCGGTCACGACGTGGTGCGGCGACTTCCACGGAGTCGCAGACTTCAGCGGGGCTGCTGCAGCGTCGGGCTTGCAAAGAGCGTCGCGTTCCAGCGAAGGTCACGCATTCGGGTGCAGGCGGCGTTACAGGAGTCAGCAGCGGCGTCGGTCCTGAGTCGTCCGAAGTCGATTTCCTTGGATTTCCACCAGCTTTCGTTTCAAGGGCCCAGGGACTGGATAGGGCACCACTTGTCAGAGCAGGAGTCTCTCCAGAGACTCCAGGTTCTGCTAGAGAGAAGTCTTTGCCTTCCCTGAGACTTCAAACAACAGGAGGCAAGCTCGAATCAAGCCCTTGAAGATTTCTTTACAAGATGGAAGGCACACAAAGTCTAGTCTTTGCCCTCTTACTCTGGCAGAAGCAGCACTGCAGGAAAGCTCCACAAAGCACAGTCACAGGCAGGGCAGCACTTCTTCCTCAGCTATCAGCTCTTCTCCAGGCAGAGGTTCCTCTTGGTTCCAGAAGTGTTTCTAAAGTCTGTAGATTTGGGTGCCCTTCTTATACCCATTTAAGTCTTTGAAGTCACCTTTCTTCAAAGGGGACTCACACTTACTTGTGAAATCCTGCCTTGCCCAGGCAAGGCCTCAGACACACACCAGGGGGTTGGAGCCGGCATTGTCAGAGGCAGACACAGTCCTTTCAGATGAGAGTGACCACTCCACCCCTCCCTCCTAGCAGAGATGGCTAATCAGGAAATGCAGGTTACACCCGAGCCCCCTTTGTGTCACTGTCTAGTGCGAGGTGAAAAACAACCCAACTGTCAAACTGACCCAGATAGGGAATCCACAAACAAGGCAGAGTCACAGAATGGTTTAAGCAAGAAAATCCTCACTTTCTAAAAGTGGCATTTTCAAACGCACAATCTTAAAATCAACTTTACTAAAAGATGTATTTTTAAATTGTGAGTTCAGGGACCCCAAACTCCACATGTCCATCTACTCTCTAGGGGAATCTACACTTTAATCATATTTAAAGGTAGCCCCCATATTATCCTATGAGAGAGACAGGCCTTGCAACAGTGAAAAACGAAGTTGGCAGTATTTCAATGTCAGGACATATAAACCACATTACTATATGTCCTACCTTATCCATACACTGCACCCTACCCTTGGGGCTACCTAGGGCCTACCTTAGGGGTGCCTTACATGTAAGAAAAGGGAAGGTTTAGGTCTGGCAAGTGGGTACACTTGCCAAGTCGAATTTACAGTGTAAAAATACACACACAGACACTGCAGTGGCAGGTCGGAGACATGATTACAGGGTTACTTATGTGGGTGGCACAACCAGTGCTGCAGGCCCACTAGTAACATTTGATTTACAGGCCCTGGCACCTCTAGTGCACTTTACTAGGGACTTGCTAGTAAATCAAATATGCCAATCACGGAGAAACCAATCACATACACATTTTACAGAGAGAGCATATGCACTTTAGCACTGGTTAGCAGTGGTAAAGTGCTCAGAGCTCAAAAGCCAACAGCAACAGGCCAGAAAAAATAGGAGGCAGGAGGCAAAAAGATTGAGGATGACCCTGCATAAGCAAAAAAGTCCAACAATAGCACTGAGCTTTCGACCTAAAAACATATATTATGCATTGGCCTTTCTTTTCCTATAAGACCATGGTATTTGGCACAAGAAATGCACAAATGGCATGGAGGTCAATTGTCATATGTTTACTGCAGTATCTCCCTACCTCACCCACTATGTAAGACTCAAAATTACATGTGCCAGCAGTATCACTGTGCTCTGGCCGGGCCCCAATCTAAAAGTGGGAAAGGAAGAAATGTGTGGTCATTTCTGCCCACTCAAAAACAACGTAAAAGTAAGGTCTGACTTATGTTATTAAGCTTCTTAAGGATACCAGTGATTTGGGTCAATCTCGAAATCATTCGTGTTGACAAAAGATAGATTTCCCGAATTCGGGGAAAGAGTGGGGCCTTGTCAGCGGGTGTGCACCGCTATGCTGGCAGAGGGAGGTAAGGAGCTCGGTGGTGTGATTTAGGTTGGTGCGGTATATAATATCTAACACAATGGACATAAAAATTCGTTTTTTCTGATGTTTGATATTTAGAAAGAACTAAAATATCTATGTAAACCTTCTGCTTTAAAATATAAGTGGTATTTTTTATTGATAGCAGTTACTATTGGAAACCGGCTGCACAATTATAGAGGCTTCTCTCGCGGTAGACTGTTATCTGTCAAAACAATTGTTAGTGCGGAAGCAAGCGGTTGCATCTTTATCTGTGGTGTGCGCTGCCCCCAGGCCATTGTGATTCCTAGATTAACAGAAGCAAAGATTATGACATTCTGCCTCAGCCCTGTGACATATCTACCAACAAGGTGCCAGTGGAATCAGATTAATTCAACAAAGATCGCTCAGTTTGATTCCTCACAATAGCTGTAAGCTAGTTATTCTAACAAGCACAAAGTTAGTGTTTTTTTTTTTTAAAGCTAACAAATTATTTAAAAGATAAGACCTGCAAAGGTGAAAGTGAAGGACTTCTCTGCTTCAGTGGAATAATGTGCGGTGTTCAGTGGATGAGGCAGAAACTTGCAATCGTGCATAGAGCATATAGCACTTCCCTAAACTTGCTGTTTGGAAGCACTGACCAATAGTCCCCAACTCAATGAATGCTACTGATCTATCGACATCAGAAAGCTTGACTGGACCAGTGGGATTTCTGTCTTGTGACTTGTGTATACACATCCAGCCGGGTAGGCCTCAGCAACGGGTAATCAACTCACTACTTCACTATCCACGGATATAACCTAAGGAATTGAGCGCTAACATTTTATGGAATTAATCCTCAGTGACTAAGGCCAGTCTTTCCTATACCTGCGTTACAAACCAAGTCACCTCTTGGTAATAAAAGCCTTAATGAAAAAAGTGCTATACGACTCTACAAATAGCACCACATAGTAATATTATGGTTGGTATATTTATACCGCGCCCTGGCCTTCAGAAAGTGAAATTATAGTGATGGCCCTTCCGCTTAACATTACATTAGGCCTGCAGATTGCTCAGAAACATGCTGCATACTTGTGTAACTATGAAGTGCTTTGAAGTAGCATTGATAAGGGATTTTGCGCTACACAGGTGCTCCTTCAAGCCTATGCCGAGGAGAGTGGCTGATGGACCTGACCCTTACTGCAAGGTCACACTAAACATTTTGGCCCAGATTTATACTTTTTTAGCGCCGCATTTGCACCGCTTTTTAACGCAAAAGCGGCGCAAACTTACAAAATACATGTGTATTTTGTAAGTTTGCGCCGATTTTGCATAAAAAAACGACGCAAATGCGGCGCTAAAAAACTATAAATATGGGTCTTTGTCTTTTACCCTCCACTTTTTGCTCATTTCGTATTTGTTGGCCTTAGGACTCTGTGTACTTTATCACTGCTAATCAGTGCTAAAGTGAGAGTGCCTTCTCCTTAAAACAAGGTAGAATTGGTTGACACCTGTTTGGCCATTTAATTTATTTATAAGTTGCTTGTAGATTGTTATACCATATACCAATGGGCTGTAAAATAAATGCTACCAGTGGGTATGCAACATTTGTTGTGCCGCCCACTTAAGTAGCTCCTTGAATCATGTCCCGGCCTATCATTGCACCCTGAATGCAGTTTTCAACTGCCATGTCGACTTGGCATTAAAATCCCATTGCCATGCCTTAAACACCTCTTTTATTACATATGAGCCCCTCCTAAGGTAAGGCCTACGTAGCCCATATGTCAGGGTGTTGTATAATTAAAAGGTTGGGCATGAACTTTTAATTTTTACATGTCCTGGTAGTAAAAAGCTCCTAAATTCATTTTTCATTACTGTGAGACCTACCCCTCCCACAGGATAACATTGGAGATTCCTTATTACATTTCAAAAACTGTTATTTCCAATTTGTGGCTATGTCATGTTTGGCGTCTTTGGAACTGTAATGAAAAACATATTTAATGGCAAAGTCAGTTTTTTTTTATTACAACTTTTAGAAAGTTGGCATTTTCCTGCCTTAGATCTTTTGTGCTTGTAGCCTGTCTGAGTCACATGACTGGGTGTAACTGACTGTTTGACTTTGTGAATTCCTCCTAGATAGCCGCATAGTAGAGGGAATAGATGTGCCTCAATTGGCCATCTGCTGATAGGATGAGGGGGTGGAACTGAGCACAGCCCCACTTGCAACTGAGTAGGGAGTGCTCTGCCTTCATGCAAAGTGCCTAACCCCTATCCATTGTCACTGTAGCCAGCCTGAAGTCAGGGCAGAGGAGCCTGCAAATTCCATGCACTTCAAAGCCACTGTATAAAAGCTTCTCCCTCCTTCCAGAAGGAGGGCACCAGCATATAAAATGGGGCCTCGGATACCAACTTTTCAGTACACTTCTGGATTGTGGACACTCTGCCAGGAAGAAGGACTGCTGTGGTACTGGAATCCACCTGCTCCTTCTTTGCTGAATTGCAGACTTTTTGCCGTGCTTCCTTCTTACCTGGGGATAAAGGACTGGACCTTCAACTTGAACCCAGGACCACCAGAGTGACTCCAAGGGCTAGTTTGCTGGCCTCCTGATCTGAGCCTCAGGGACACAAAAGGTTCCATTCACTATGGACCCACACCTGAACTCAGCCTGAGTGAGTCCTGGCCATCCATGTGGTGCTCCACCAGTCCTCTACCCCTGGAAGTGGTGCTGAAGATGACCAGATAGCTGAAATCCAAAAGTGGCAACTTAGGATATTTTGGGCTAAAAACTGCTGTGAGAACCAAGAGGAGACTGAGACCAACCTGCTCGCTTATCCACCCAAGGAGCAACTGCCACAGGACCATAGGTGCACTACACAAGAGCAAAGAAACAAACTCCTTCAATTAGCCCTTTCCCACCCCTTGGTCACATCAGCCATGGTGAAGGTCTAAACTAAGGAAGATTGTGAAGGGTACAGGGAAATAACTCAAAAGCTTCAAGAAAGAGAGAATGTAGTGTCCACACAAGTTCACAAAAACAAAGCAGTAATAGCCAATAGCACAAAAAGTTAGAAAACATTGAATGAGGGAAAATGTTGCAAAATAGATTTAAACATTTCATTACAATGTCAAAATAATGCTGTGTCTCTTTTTACCAAGGCACAGTTCAGACCAACTTTTGAGAGCACGTAATCTGACGGGCCTTAGAAGCTGGTGCTGATGGCAAAGTTACTGTTGGTTTTAAATGTTTCTATGAATTTCATTCCTCTCCATTAGTCATTGTCTTGAGGTTTTACCTGGTCATATCTTTACTAGGCCAGATAGGCATTGAAGGTGCATGTGATGGAAGGAAATTAAAAGCCTTGTGTGTGGATGAAGCACTTGCTAAGATCTGAGAGAGTCAACCTTTTTCACTGGCTCTTATTAATTTATTAGAAGCAAAATATTTGCTAATGCGGAGCAAGTGGCATTCACAATAATCTAACTATCAGTTATTTTTCACCCCTTGAGAATAATATGAGTTGAAAAAAACAAATTATGTTGTAGTACGTGCTTGAATGTGGTTTATCAAAGAGGGGTGATGCTTGTTGGGTATCACGTCGTTTGTGGTGTTCGAATGTAGATGTGTATGTGTTTGCTTTAAAAACAAGTGCCAGTTCATGTGATCTGGTGTGTTGCCCACAGAGAATGATTTCACCAAAATGACCACATTGTCCCACCAGATATGGGAAAGGATGTGGCACACATTGTATTAAATTGCAGCATTTATATAGTGCTCCCTACCCCTATGTGCAATGCTGAGGCGCTTGCCTACTTGAAAAACATGCATGGCATGTGGTTTGGAGGATGTTTTTTGCATCCAATGTGAGATGTATTTTCATATTGTGCGTGATGCGTAGCAGTGTGTTCTAAGATTTAGTGTAAGAGACATACCCACAGTTTTATGTTTTTCACTATGCTGTTAGCTATTAAAAACTCTGTAGTCTCCTTTGTGGTATTTCAATCGATATAGTCTCTTTAACTGGTTACTACACTAAGATGTCCAATCTAAGATTTTGTATATAGTTGTGGTCCTAGGCAGGCTAGTGAAAGTTATAAAATTATACTGTATTCACAGCACTATTGACATTCAGGAGGGGATGAAGGGAATCAAAATCAAAAGGAAAAATGGCTGTTAAAATCAGTCCAAGAGTTACAACACAAATGCACGCCAGACAAAAAGCATCAATAGTTACCATTATAATCATACACATTAATGTCCCCTTAAAAAGTGTCCATCCCTTAAACAGATCTTGATCAAGCTGAAAAAGGTATACCAATTACTGGCACACTTAATCCTCCAACTCGGCTATATGGCCTCTCTTCTGTTGTGTTCAGTCCGTGAATAATAGACTCACAGAGTACCATCCATTTTACTTCCCTTTTCTTAGGCATGGCAATAGGATATCTGCCTCTCGCTGGGGCTGTCACACAGTCAATCACTTGCCACTTCAAATCATCCGCCAAATGGTTCTTTTCTTGGAACCGTAGTGCCAATGGTGCAGTGTTCACTAAACCTCTAATTCTGCTTTGATGTTGACAGATCCAAGCCTTGACAGGTTGTGATGTTTGCCCTCTGTAGATTAATACATAGGGACACCAAATCACATACCCCACATTTTCTTTAATTACAATTCGGGAAAAGTTTCAAATCAATTTTAAATGAGGCATGTTCAAAAGTCTTAGTATCAAAAGTAAGTGGGGCTGGAGCACCTGCATAAAAAAATAGCCGGCTCCCCCGACACCAAAAATGAATTCTGGGCAGGGAGCCAATAAGGGCCGCAGGGGGTTGGTTATCTCCCCCTATATCCCCCTCAAAAAAAATTGTAAGTGCTATGGGTGTGAACAGGGCACTCACTGATAAAAAACTAAAAGGTTAACTAAATAATAATAAATGAGCAGCTCATTTATTATTCCCTGCTCCTGCACTGGAGCACACCACAATGCCTTTCAAGGGTAAATTTGCATATTCTTTCCTCCTTTGTGGTGCCCCACCAGAATGTTACTAATTCAAAGTGTGGCGTTTGCAGGGAGTGCAGCAGCCCCCAACAAATAGTTTAAAATAACCCTATGTCACCTGTGGTCTATAGAATATGATCATAGGAAACTTTGATGATATTTGCAAGCATTTCTAGAGCTGGAGATTTTGCACTTCAGCTTGAAAATGCGGGGTTCCGTTGTGGTTGGTCTTATAGCTGCATTATGTAGCTTGAGGTGTATGAAAGAAAGCATCTACCTACAGTGTAATGTTAATTTGACTACAAATGTGTTCTTTAAATGTTTGACAGACACAGCAAAGATCTTTTGACAAAAGCAATAGACCTTAATTTTACATATTGACAGTAACCTATATGAAAAAAAAAAAAAAAAAAGAAAGTTACTGAAAAAATGAAAGGTCAATGGATGTTATAGTTAGGTGACGATGTCTGTTGCAACATAACATTTTAATTAAACTTGAGGCTCACCATTTACTGCTATTACATATTGCTTCACTCATGACATGTTCTATGGCATCATGATAACATCAGTGTGACATCTGTGAGTTGGTTAATTCAATGTTTGAGTCATAGTTACTTCAGTTAATTATAAATGGTGACATATATATATATATATATATACATACATTCCATTCCTTTTTTATGATTCACTGCATTCCTCTGCCCTGTACTCATTTTTCACTTTGCATGGGCTTGGGGTGGTCGTAGCTGGGGTTGGCTACATGGCACCCTACTAAGGCTTTCACTTAACTATAGCCTTGATAATTTGACTTTTTTGTTAATTTATACATTTTTGGTGGCCATGTGACAGCAGCTTTCTCAAAAAAACAATCAAGATTTTATTGTGGCAAGTTTTGAATTGTGATATTATAGGCCTCCAAGGGCACCATAGCACGCCCCAGCAGCTGGCCACTTTCTATAAGGCTGCTCCTTAGCTATGGAATTTATAATTTCACATTGCTAAAATGGTGACTTTGATCAAAATCAATGTTTTTAGGACTGCAAGAAAAGTAAGTTGCTCTCCATTAGTCAATCACGTTCCTTGAGAAATGCCAAGGTTATCTACCGAAAGTATGAATTTTCAAAATTGTGCATTTAACCAACAATACATACAAAAATGTTAACACTTTCAAGCCTACTCATTACCTATTTCGAATGCTAATATTTCGCAAACTACTGCACCAATTTAAATCAAACCATGAAACGCACCCTGTAAGGTCTTAGATTCATGACACAAAAGATGTCCATTTGTTCATCAGTTTTTGTTGTGCTATAATGCGAAAATGCATCTCTGACAACATTCCTAACTTTTTGCTCTGCATGGAACTACATGACAATTACAGGTCAGATCTTAGCTTCATACGTTAACAGTATGCCAGATTTGGTACAGCTTCATCCATGATGAGCAAGGTTATAGGTAAATCAGAAAGATGCCTTTCAAATTCAAAATGTGGCTGAACCATAACTGCACAGCAGAGACCCCCACACTGTAAAAAAAGAAGAAATAAATATATATGCACAAGCTTTGCTTCACACACAGGTTCTATCTCTGGCACCTGGTGTGCTTAAAAATCAGTTCTAGAGATGCCACCACCTAAATCCAGGACATGCACCTAAACCCTCTGGGGTAGCCAACTCCTTTCGGCCAAAGCCTGTGTTTTTTTGGATAGTTAGATGCAAATTTGTTGACTGACTCCAAACTTAATAAGCAAACAAAAAAGATGTAATGGAAATCCAAACCAAAATTACACAGCTGCTTCTTATTGGTCTTTTAACATAACCTGAATGTACTATACCAATGATTCCCAGCTCATTTTGAAGCTGGATGGGGGCAGTGTCTCAGCACACAGAAAGGTTTTGTGCTGCCTTAGTGCAGTCTTTTATTGGATATCACATAAATCCTTAAACGTGAACACATATAAAACTAAAGTTAATGGTGCTGGGGGATATCCTTAGGTCTCATCTTCAGTCTAGTTGCTGATTGACTTAGACCAATGTCCTGTTCCTACAAAGACAGTGAGGACTCTAGGAGTACTAATTGAGTTAACCTTCAAGCTGTAGATACTACACATAACACTATTCTTCAGTCTACACTAGGTTAACGGCTCAATGTCGGAAATTGGGTTATTGGATGGAGGGGGTGAAATCCTACTCAAGCTAAAACCACAATCTCTGCCAGGATGAAACACAAGCAACTCTAAATTATCCTGTGCTTAACCCTCTGGTAGTCTGGCACAAAGCAGGCATGCTTAACTTGGAAGCAATGTGTACAGTATTTAAACAGTGCTGCAAACAGCAATAAAGAAAAAACACAACACAGAAAAATCCCACACCAATTTAGAAAAAAACATTAATGTTTAGTAGATTAATTAGCACCAAAAGAGCATGAATCCAATCAGTAGAACTGGAGATATACAATTTCAAAGTTTTAGTTAAAAAGGGTGACTAGAAGCATAAATCGCCAACTCTGGCTATCTGGTCACGGCGGACTGGGACAAAGTCACAAGTTCATGTTGAGCACAATGGAGCACTGGCCAGATAGAAGGACCAAGATAGGTCCCTTGAACAAAAGTTCTTTAAATCCTAGTTAGCACATCATTGTGAGGTCCTGCATCATGGATGCCCCGCACAGCCATGGTTCAGAGGGGCTGCTGTGTTGAGTCCTGCATCATCATAGAAGATGCTGTCGACAAGGGGCTTGCAATGCAAAGGCCTGTGTGGCGAATGCATCATGTAGCCACTGTTCTAAGGAGAGTGCAGGGCTGCAAAGCGAGCTCCAGCATCAGGGATGCATCATGGTGTGGCAGTTCTGATGCAGCTGCGAAGAGCTGCATCAGTTCTGCTTCACAGGACTACAACTGAGGTGGCAGAGCACATTAAGGCCCACTCCAAGGGTCCAGGACTAGAGTGGCACCACTTTTGAGGTGATTAGAACTCACATCAGACATAGCCTATGTTCTTGGTCAAGGTAGTAGGGCCCTTCTATGTCCCTAAGGCGCTCATCAGGAGGCCAGCCAACTAGCTCTGGTAATCACTAGGCCCTTGGTTCAAGATGCAGGTCCCATCCTTTCATTCAGGGAGCAGGGCAGCAGGGCAACAGAGTACCAGTACATCTTCCAGAGCAGCGCAACTGTCCTTCTGAGTCTTCCACAGGTCCAGAGGTGTACTGAAGCATGTTGGTCTGAAGCTCTAATATTTAAAGTTGGTGTCCAGTTTGAAGTGGGAGAATGTTCTGTAGGTCCTGCACACCCCAGAGTTTTTGGAAATTCCTGCCTGTTTGTCCTGGACCCAGCTTGTCTGGGGTTACAATAGACCAGTGTCAAACCATCTGCAAGTGAGCTCAGACACAGCCTTTGTGTTGTGCAAGTGTGGTAGTTGGCAGCTCCTCTCCTACTTTACCCTTAAAGAGAGTTTTAAATACAATTCTTTAGATCCCAAACTCAACACTCTACCTGTGTCAAGCACTAACCTGTTTGTCTCATGGAGACACAATGCCGACCCAACTTTCTTGTTTCTAACTTGACCTAGACATTGCATGCCTCCTACTTACTTGTATGTGATAGGCATGTGGACATTCCAGGGGAAAGAGGATGGATGAGAGAGAGAAACACTGATGTCTCCTGGCAGGATTAGGATGACTAGTGGTGGTCTATGAAGAGCAGCTATCTCCTATGATAAATTAAACATTAGTCAAATAACATTTTTCATGTAACGATATACTAAAACTACTCTTTGCATAAACTAGGCGTACCTGTCAGGGTGCCCTTTCCCGCTTTTGATTGCTCTCCCCTCTCTATATGGATCTTCAAGAAACAGTATGGAACCTGCAACCAGATGCAATGTTTAGCCTTTTATACTATTGAAATGTATTCCTACCTTGTTTCCAAGTCAAGGTGGCCCCACTGGAAGACCTACCTAAAGTGTTCCAGAATTTCAGTATGCATCTAATATCATTGACATATAACTGGTGATAAAGATTGAAAATCAATCCTCAAGTATTTAAATTTCTCTAATATTCAGGGATTAATCAGTGCATCGTGTTAGTATCAGAAAGAACACAGTTCAGTGTTAGAACCGCACTGAGAGTATAGGGTTAAAATACTACAGCTCACTTTCTTATGTAAATGGTGTCATCACTGTTACATGACAGTGACAACTGAACATGGAAATAACAGATCTTTGACTCACATTTTGAAACTAGCGTGTGCCATGCACTGAGTATTCTTTATCATAGGCAATGATTAGTATCACAAAAATGCTACATAAAACTCAACTATAACAAACATGTTCATAGTACACTGTTAAAATAACAATTGTCCAACATGCGCTTAAAACTGTACTGTCATTAATGCTAACAATAATGAGCGTTATTATTCGGCAGATGTCAATATTCAAATGACCTAGGACACAGATAACATGCCCTTCTAGTGTGTGCTGCCCATCTGAACATCCGGCAATCAACTATCAAAGGTTACCAGTAAGAAGCCTTTCAAGCTCGTGCAGCACATTACCACCTTGTATTATGCTAATCTTCTTGATCTCTTCTTTTCTAGGATCGGCATCTGCAAGACTGGGCTGTGGACTGTACAATCCAGGAACAAGCGCAGAGGAGCAGAGCCACTCTGCATCTGAAGACCTCTGACAGCAAGCAATCACCTCAAGACTATTGTGTGGCTTTAAATATCTGCTGCTCCTGGCCACACCCAGTCTGAGTCACCTGGCCACACCCAATCTGAGTCATGAGGATGCCACAAGCTCAGGCAACAAGTTGACAAGTGCCCCAGATTCCTACACAAGTTCTAAAACAAGCATTGACTCAAGTAAACATTTCTAAAAGGCAACAACAATCATTGGCCCCTGCAAGGGTAGGTGATTTGCTATGGGGCATGCTTTACTAAACACCAGATGTGGGTTCTGGAGCTTATTCCAGTTTTCAGGCCTGACAACCTACTCCCAATAAAAGGTTTTCACTTATAAAATTTTATAAGTTAACCCAATGTTATCTTATGGTAGAGGGAGATCTTGCAGTAGTGAAAAAAGAAAATTTAAATCTTTTTCACTATCAAGACATGTAAACGTTAAAAGTACATGTCCAACTATTTAAATGCACTGTACCATGCCCCTTGGGCTGTTTAGGGCCTACCTTATGGGTGAACTATTTGTATTAAAAAGAATGGCTTAGGCTTGGAAAGAGGCTTATTGTCTGCTAAAGTTGATGACCAAATGGTCAACCAGACCGAAAGCACAACCCACCAGACTACAGGCTTCCACAATATTTGCAAGATACACAATAGTAAACCAGTTAGTCAAAACAAAAGGAGTACTTTTTGATGCTCCAATTTCCTTATTGAAGACATAGTGATGCCAGTATTCAAAAATGTATTTAGGATGCTGCTTCTGACTCATGATAGCAGAAATGCGAAGTTCAGCGCAATTTCACCGTTGTATCAGAAAACCCAATGTATTTCAGGAAAAACCCTTCATCAAGGGTAGCAACAGTCTGTAGGGATCTACCTGAGATTAGTGCTTAGCAATACCTCATGCAAATCTCAGTGCTAGATGGTGTCCAACATGCTTTAAAACATCTCACCGAAATAGATTGGTGACCCAGGAGACCAGTATTGGTGCCTCATGCAGCGAATACATCCATGAGAGTCTTAATTTTGATGACAGTACAGTTGCACTGTAAAATCGCTCACGACACAAAAAACAGAAGTATCAATGAACATTTTCATGTATTAGTCAACAATCATATAAGTATGTGGTCTTGAGTATATCCTATGTAGTGTGTAACAGTGTTGTTCAGAATTCCAAAGAAATCTATTACTTTATGATATTGAATGGAAAAATCTGCATATGCCAAACACAGTGTGGCCATTATATACCAAGTGCAGCAGTATCATTCAAGATTCCAAAGAAACCTATTGAGTTGTGATATTGCATGATAAAATCTTCATGTGCACAATGTTGGTGAATCACTGACTGCAGGTGATGTATTTTGCATCATGCAAATTGTACAGTACAATACTTGTGGTCAAAATGCTGTTGTAGGAAGCAAGGCATCTCAATTTTGTCATTTGCCCCCGGTGTAAGATGGTGTTGAATTTCTTGATCCAGCCAGAAATAATTGGCACCAACAAAGTATTCCTATTGGAATTGTTTCACTTTTGTCTATACCGCAGCTACTTCTCCTGGAATTACCAATCCTATCTTCAGAAGAATGGAACCTCTCTTAGTTTTTCATAGACACCAGACTATGGGAACATTTTTATGGCTGTTGGAAATAGCCCTTTCTGCAGAGGTATCCCCAAACTTTTTGCCTTTCTCCTCTTATTGGTCTGACCCTCTTTTTGTTGGCTTTAGGCCTCTGAGCACTTTTCCACTGTTAATTAGTAGTGTTGTGCATGTGCTCTCTCCCCCAAAACTTGGTATAATCAGCTTATACCTGTTTGGCTTATTTAATTTACCTGTAGGTCCCTTGAAAATTGCCCAGGGCTAGTAAGTTAAATACTACTAGTGGGCCTGCAGCTTTGATTGCGCCACCCACAGAAGAAGCCTTTAAAATTTGTCTCAAGCCTGCCACTGCAGTGCCGGCATGCACAGTTTACTACCACATTGACTTGGCAACTCATACTACTTTCCAAGGCCTAAACTCCCTTTTTACTACACCTAAGTCACCCCTAAGGTAGGCCCTGGATCGCCCTATGGGCAGGGTGCTGTGTATGTAAAAGGTAGGGCATATATTTTTCTGTGTTACATGTCCCAGTAGTAAGAAACTGCCTATTTCATGTTTCACTACAACAAGTGCTGCTGCTCTCAAAGGTTTGCATTGGGAATACCCTTATATATGTCTAAATGGTAATTTCTGATCTGTGGGGAGTGGCGTGGGCATGTTTGGTATGTTTGTAATGGTAGTGAGAAATCCTGCTTACTGGTGAGGGTGGATTTTACATTACTATTTTAGAAATGGCACTTTTAGAAAGTGGCCATTTTTCTATACTTATAACTCCAGTGCTTTGCAGCCTGACTCCAATCCATGTCGGGGGCACTTTGTGCATACCTTCCAGACAGCCACCACACAGGAGGGACTGAGTATGTGAGAGAAAAGGCATTTGCATACTGATAGTCTTCCTGGGCTGGGGAGAGAGGGGGGTCCTTCACACCTTACATATTAATAGGCTGTGTCTTGCCCTTGCACTATGGACTGATTACCTCCAACTATTGTCTGGAGACAGGGCTGGGTGGAATGGTATTGTGCTTCACTTGAAAAGATTCTTTTGAAGTTACTCCATAGACAAAGGGATTTTTGAAGGATAAGTACAGGGGCTCGCCCTCAATGAATTTTAGAGCACTTTTGGGACTGGGACTGGACCTCTGCTGGAAAGCCTGCTGGACTGCACAAAGGACTCATCTGGACTGCTCTTCTGTTATTGCCCTGGTGTCTGCTGGGTGGCATAAAGGACTCATCTGGATTGCTTTTCTGCATGTTGTCATGCTGCTAGCTGCTCCTGCACACGGGGCTACCACTGGTATGCTGGCATGGATTTGCTGGCCTGTATGCTCACCTTGTGCCTCCAAGTACTCTCCTAGGATGGGCTGCCCCAGAATGGGCTGTAGACCTCTGAACCCAGCCCCGCAGTCCCCTTAACACAGTACATGGAGAGCGTTTTTTTAAAACGTACAATTGCCCAGCGTGGGATGAGAGGAACTCCACTGAGGGCATCCTTTTACTTGAAAATTATTCTGTCCCCTTTGTTTTCAGGACAAGTGAGTGCAAAAAGGGGTTTGCTGTGCCCTGTGCAGCACAGGCACAGATGCCTACTGCTGAGAGGAGGACGGGTCCCGGGTCGTACTCATTACGGGAGCGACCCCGACAAGCCTAGGAGGCGGATTCACCATCCCACCCCCGGCCTGAGCAGCCAAGTAATGAGGAGTGCCTCGAGGCACAACATCATCCTTGCCAGCATCACGCTGAGAAAGGAAACACAGAGGAGACCAAAGAGGTCTCCGTCGCCGCACTTGGTTGTGTACTATCTAGCAGCTGCCTGGGAGTGTTTCATTCATCACATGTTGCATATGTTCTTATGATCATCCTTGGTGATAAAGGCCCTCATTCTGACCTTGGCGGGCGGCGGAGGCCGCCCGCCAAAGTCCCGCCGTCAGGTTACCGTTCCGCGGTCGAAAGACCGCGGCGGTAATTCTGACATTCCCGCTGGGCTGGCGGGCGGCCGCCTTCAGGCCGCCCGCCAGCCCAGCGGGAAAGAGGCTTCCACGATGAAGCCGGCTCGGAATCGAGCCGGCGGAGTGAAAGCTGTGCGATGGGTGCAGTTGCACCCGTCGCGTATTTCACTGTCTGCGCAGCAGACAGTGAAATACTTGTAGGGGCCCTCTTACGGGGGCCCCTGCAGTGCCCATGCCAGTGGCATGGGCACTGCAGGGGCCCCCAGGGGCCCCGTGACCCCCCCTACCGCCATCCGGTTCCCGGCAGTCGGACCGCCGGGATCTGGATGGCGGTAGGGGGGGTCGGAATCCCCTCGGCGGCGCAGCAAGCTGCGCCGCCTTGGAGGATTCAATGGGGCGGCGGGACACTGGCGGGAGACTGCCAGTGTTGCCGGTCCGACCGCGGCTTTACCGCCGCGGTCGGAATCCCCATTGGAGCACCGCCGGCCTGTCGGCGGTGCTCCCGCGGTCCTCCGCCCTGGCGGTCTTTGACCGCCAGGGTCAGAATGACCGCCAAAGTGTCTTATTCATCACTACTGCTGTCCATGCGATGTTGTCTAATTAATGTCATTTGTTTGAGTTCTTTCACTGGCAGAATAATGAGGACTATCACAGGTTGGCATAGTGGGTGCAGTATTTATGATTTTTGTATATTTATCTTACAATCTGTTGCAGTTTACGCCCTGAGGTTATAATGTATGATCATTCCATTGTCTGGGTAATGGGTAGTGACTCATGATTTGCATAATGCACACAGTGCATATGAATATTGTTGTTTTGGTTTATGTTTTACACAATATACTATATTGGCGAATATATTCTTGTGTAGAGTCTCTTTTGTGGTGTACTTATTGTATTACTGGAGTTAGTGTGTTGCTCAAACGCTTTACACATGACCTCGGAGGATAAGCCTGACACCTCTCTGCCATGCTACCTGGTTTTGAACACAGGTAATCTTCAGTATGTAACTTACTCACCCTGAGTAGAGTGTTGGATTCTGCCTGGCTGAGGTGCATACCCTAGCCAACCAGAAACCCCATTTCTAACAAGGTGGCAGTGGTGGGATAGGACTGGCATTTGTGTAATACCTCAGTGACTCATTTTTGCACTACAAACTCTGCACTTAGACAATTATGTATTTCTGATTTTCTCCACTGTTCTCTCACATTCGTCTTTTTTTTTGCTAGCTTCTACCTCACTTTTTACACCTGAGAATCTTGTTGTTGCACTGGTGTTTTAGTACTTGGCCAAAATTAAGTCAACTTTTGATCTCAACAAACTGGGGCTTTACACCGTGGAAGAGTTAAAAGGGTTTCTGCAGGGAGCGGAGGTTAAAGGTGGATGGGAAAGTCATCTGTACGAGCCCCAACTACACCCCGCTCATGTTTTTACAGGCGTAGTGGGAAAAAGTGCCAACAGGGAGCCCAGAGGGTGACCTTAGGGAGTACCTTGAGATCAGTGAGGATTCTGAGTGGAGGGTAGTGATTCTGAGGAAGGTCGTGAGAATGGGGAGGCCTCTGAGTGGGAGGGTTCCCAATCCACACCTCCAGAGGGTAGTGACCCAGAGGAGCTGGAAGAAGGTGCATACCAGGTTTGGTTGGCGAGGCTCAGGGAGTCCTTTGCTGGGTCTAGTGCCAGGCCAGTGTCACCTCCCATTCCCTGTCCCCTGAGGAACTTGAAGAGGAGGAAAAAAATGACCAGGCAGATACACCAGTAGAGAGTGAGGACCCAATAGATAGGAAGTCCTTTACTGGGTCCAGTGCCAGAAGCAGTGTCACCTCCCATTCCCTGTCCCCTGAGGAGCTTAGAGATAGAAAGGCTGACAGGGACCTGAAGTTGCAGTTGATGCAGTTGGCTGTGGAGGAGAAGAGGATAGAGACTGAGAAGGTCTCAGTGCGAGAGAGGATGATAGAAAAGGTTGCAGAACAGTACATCTTTACGGCACAGTCATTGCAGGAACACCTTGTGGTATATCATCGATTCATAGATGACATATTCCTCATTAGGAAGGGTCACAAAGAGGATCTTGAAAAAAACATTATGATGTTAAACCAGAGAAACCTGCACTTTCAATTCACTCACACCACGACCAACCAAACCATCTAATTTTGTGACATATTGATTGAATTAACCCCAATGGGTATCTGAAGAAAAGTAGATAAAAAACCAATTGACCGCAATAATTCCCTTCTCTTTCAGGGCTTTTATCCCCTGTGTCTAAAAGATCACTATCATTCTCCCAGTTTCTTTGCATAAAAGGGATCACATCCGATAATGAAGAGTGTACATCAGTATTGGAAAAGTACAAATCTAGGTTATGCGCGAGAGGGTACCCCTCCAACATACTTAATTCAACATACAACAAACGTCATTTTTAGATCAAGCAAGTGTGCTTAAAAAAGGTATCACTGACAAACTCACATGGGCACAGTTTGTTTCCAAATTTTCCACAGTCTTATGTTACCAAATGCATCATTAACCATCTGTGGGAGCTATTACAGTCTGAGCCAGAATTCAAGGGTCTAGTTGTGCATAAACAAATCTTCGCTTTCCAGTGCATGATAAATTTAAAAAAGAAATACTAGCTTCAAAAAAACACTAGGACATTGAAATATATGCAGGCACCAAAAAATGCCAGACCTGTATACACTGCAATAGTTTGATTGTTGGCAACACACCCATTCTTTCAAAAACAGGACAAACAATAAACGTAGGCACTGATCTGACTGCAACACCAAAAACGTAATCTACAGTATCACATGTCCTTGCAGCCTCCAGTACATTGGAAAGACAGAAAGAAAAATCAAAATATGTATAACCGAGCACAAACGCATGACACCCAACAAGAACAAGAATTCCAGTTTAGTCTAACATTGGCTTGAAAACAAGCACAGCATAGTGAAAAAAAAATTCCAAATTCTAGAGGCCATCAGGACTAATGCACAAATGAACATTCACAACACTCTACCAGAACGTGAATTTATTGGATCAAGAAATTCAACACCCTCTTACCCCGGGGGGTTAAATAAAAATATTGAGATGCATTGTTTCCTACAATGGCATTTTTAAAACAGGTACCTAGCTATTTTACTGCACAATTTCTATGATGCATATTACATCATCTGCATTCAGTGATTCACTGACATTGTGTACATGCAGATTTTATCAAGCAATATCACAAAGCAATAGGGTTCTTCAGAATCTTGAATAATACTACTGCACTTGGTATTCGGTAGTTACATTGTATTTTGCCATATACAGATTTTTCCATGAAATATCATAAATAGGGTTCTTTGGAACAACACTGTTACGCACTACATAGGATACACTCAAATCCACATAGTTATATGATTGTTGACTAACACATGAAAATGCACATTGATAGTTCTGTCTTTTTGTGTAATGAGCAATTCTACAATCCAACGGAAATGTCATCAAAATTAGTTTTCATTACTGATGTGATTTTCATATCATCAGCGTTTATGACATTGTTTGATTGGAATATTATGCCACGACTATAAGTGTTATGGTGTTGTTTTGTTTGGTTATGACAGTGTTATGTTACTGTGCTGTGCATTTAGAGTTTTTAGCAGCTCGATACTTTTTTCTCATCTTTTAGCTATCTTTTTTTATTAGTCTTGACACCTGATAAACTTCAGACAATGGGGAATTTCAGAGGCATCTTGCATGCACACAGGAGTTTGTCTTCCACTTTCATGTTCCGCAACATCGACTTCTGGGTTATGCACCACACACCAGTTACGTGGTCCATTTAACCCCTTGGGTGCCTGGGACGAGTTGGTTACATCCTCGCCCACGGCACTCGTGTGTCGAGGACGTAACCAGCTCGTCCTGCACCCGGCCCTCAAGGGGAGTGCTAGCGCTTCATCTGTGGGCCTCCACCCCTCCTCCCCTTGGCAGGGATGGAAGGGGAATGGCTTCGCCTTCCATCCCTGACCCCCTGACCTTCCCCAGTGACATTAGATGACGTCAGTGCGTGATCGTGCGCTGACCTCTTTAGAGGTCGCCCCCATGGCACTGAAAGCTCAGTTTCCAGCGCGATCAGAAGAGAAATGCTTTCATTTTTCATCTGATCAGGGGGAGGGGGAGAACGGAGAGGGATATGAAAGAAAAGGGAAGGCTTTTCATTTCCTTTCAGGGCTCTCTGAGCATTTCTGCAGCACAATCGTAAAGCGATCATGCTACAGAAAGGCTCACTAGACACCAGGGAGTTTTTTGTTTTTTTTGTATTTACACATAAGGTTAGTGACCCTTGGGCAAGGGTCACTTCCCAGGGGGGCAATTTATTTTAAGGCTATTTCTGCAGATCTGCCTATTTTTATTAGGCCAATCGGACCCCAAGGGGGACAGAAATCTCTAGAGGGGAGTGACCCCTAAGGCAAGGGTCGCTCCCCTTGGGAACAATTGTGGTTGACACCAGGGATTTATTTTATTTTTTATTTTTTACAGATGGGATGCGACCCCTAGGCAAGGGTCACTCCACTGGGGGGCATTTTAGGCCATTTCTGCCCCCCTTGGGGGAAGAGCAGCCTATTTATATTAGGTCCCTTGGGGGCAGAAACCACTTAGGCACCAGGGATGGGGACAAAGTTGTTCTGCCACTGGTAGGCAGGTGGGGCAATTACCACTGATCCACTCCCTTGGGAGGCAGAAAGCCTACAAGATGCCAGGAAATTTAAAAGAAAATAAAATAATAGTGAGGTGGTGGCTACCACCCAGTATGGGCATAGTAATGCCCCCCACCCAACTGAAGGGGGTAACAGTCTTTCAGCTCCCCCCTCACACAATAAAATATCTTATCCCAATGACAAGCAAGAGCACTTTCGATTATTTGGGGTTTTGGTTTTACATTTGGGCCTTGAGAGCTTGGTTAACTCTCAAAATCGCCCCACTTGGAATGGTGAGGACTGCCATGTAGAAAAATCTTATGAGACCTAGACACATCTAAAAACTAAACATCTGGGTGAGTCCAGGGTGGTGTGCTTCACATGCACCCCACACCATTTTCTTACCCACAATGCCCTGCAAATCTCCAACTTTACTTGAAATCACAAATTTTCACCACATTTGTGTGATGTAACCTTCCGGAATCTTCAGGAATCCACAAACTTCCTACCACCCAACATCGTTGCATCCATACCGATAAACATTCTGTCCCACTTGTCAGCTTAAAAAATTTTTTTTTTCAAACTGCCCTTTTGGACCGGCTTTGGTTCCCCCTCAATTTTGACATGTTTTTGGCTCTTCCCTGTCACAGGCACTTGGTCCACCTACACAAGTGAGGTATCATTTGTATCGGGAGACTGAGGGAAACCTTGGGTGGTAGGAAATTTGTGCCAGTGCAGTGATCCCACATAGAAATGCGGGAAAAATATGATTTTTTAGCTAAATTTGAGTTTGGTCAGAGCGCCACAAGTTACCTCATCCTGGGTTCCCTAGGTGTCTAGTTTTCAAAAACGCACAGGTTTGGTAGCTTTTCCCAGGTGCCGGCTGAGCTAGAGTCCAAAATCCACAGCTAGGCCCTTTCCAAAAAACACGTCAGTTTTCAATGTGAAAATTTTATGTTTCCATGTTGCTTTTCCTGTCGCGGGCACTAGGCCTACCAACAAAAGTAAGGTAACATTTTTATCGGGAGACTTGGGGAACACATAATAGAAGAATCAGCGTTATTGACCCTTGTCTTTCTCTACATTGTTTCCTTCCAAATGTAAGAAAGTGTGTAAAAAAGATGCCCTGTAATTCACATGCTAGTATGGGGACCCCAGAATTCAGAGATGTGCAATAAAACACTGCTTCTCAACACCTTATCTTGTGCACATTTTGGAAATACAAAGGTTTCCTTGATACCTATTTTTCATTCTTTATATTTCATCGAATGAATTGCTGTATACCCGGTATGCAATGAAAACCCATTGCAACATGTGGCTCATTTGCTGGCTCAGGGTACCTAGGGTTCTTGATAAACCTACAGGCCCTATATGTACCAGCAACCAGAAGAGTCCAGCAGACATAACAGTATATTGCTTTCAAAAATCTGCCATAACTGGAAAAAGTTAGAGAAGAAAACGTGGACAAAAATGGCTCTTTTTCACCTCAATTTCAATATTTCTTTTATTTTAGCTGTTACTTTCTGTAGGAAAACCATGATGGATCTACACAAATGAGCCCTTGCTGAATTCAGAATTTTATCTACTTTTTAGAAATCTTTAGCGGTCTGGAATCCAGAATTGGTTTCACACCCATTTCTGTCACTAACTGGAAGGAGGCTGAAAGCACAAAAAATAGTAAAAATGGAGTATGTCCCAGTAAAATGCCAAAATTGTGTTAAAAATGTGGTTTTCTGATTCAAGTCTACCTGTACCTGAAAGCTGGGAAGATGGTGATTTCAGCACCACAAACTCTTTGTTTCTGCCATTTTCAGGAAAAAGAACACATGCTTTTTCTGCAGCACTTTTTTCCCATTATTTTGAAAAAACTACATGTTAGCAGTATTTTGGCTAATGTCTTGGTCTCCTCCAGGGGAACTCCCAAACTCTGGGTACCTCTAGAATCCCTAGGATGTCGGAAAAAAAGGACGCAAATTTGGCATTGGTAGCTTATGTGGACAAAATGTTATGAGAGCCTAAGCGCAAACTATCCCAAATAGCCCAAAAAAAAGCTCGGCACCTGAGGGGAAAGGCTTGCCATCGAAGGGGTTAAAAAGACATTCATTATGGTGGTTATGTTCACAGAGCATAGTTATGGTGTTAACAGAGTTGGAAGTCGTTTTTCCATCACCAACGGAAGGTAAAAGTTACACTTTCTCTTTGGTTTCACCGTTCTGCATGTAAGTCCATCATTCAGTAGTCTCCCTATTGCTTTTTACACTCTAGAATGTAGCTGCTCCAGTGGGGATTCAGCATTTTAAAACGCAAACGGTTCGCAACACACATTTCTTCAGAGCACTGTCTTTCATTGTGCACAGGGAGATAAATAATTATTTGCATCTATTTTGCGAAAGCTCCCATTTTATTCAATATGCACTGAATAATGACAGAGGCACATGTGTTCTTGCTCGTGTTTTCACTCATAGATCCATTCACAATCAATGTATTTACGGTCTCTCATCCATTATCTCATACATGAGTGAAGTGGCACTTAGCGCTTTTTTGTGCATAAAGCACTACGTCATCACAAAAGGGCACCTTAGCATCTGGATCACAGTACTGGCTCGACCAATAGCATGGTGTTCCACAAGCATCCTTACATGCAGCGTTTGCATGGTCCATCTTTTTTGGCGGGGCACATTTTTACCATAAACCTCACACCTTAACACGTTCACGATTGTATTTGTTGCATGAGGCACCGATACTGATCTGCTAGGCCATACATTTAATTCAGTGAAATGTTTTAAAGCACTTTGGACACTATCTAGCACTAGGATTTGATGAGGGATTATCAAGCACTAATCTCAGGTAGTTCCCTACAGACCGTTCTGAATAGATGAATAGAGCTTTTATGTTTCATATTACAGCTACCCCTGATGAAGGTTTTTTTTTCTGAAATCCATTGGGTTTTCTGATACAATTGTAAAATTGAGCTGCACTTTGAATTGCCGATTCTGCTGTCACAAGTCTGAAGCAGCATCCTGTATACATTTTAACTACTTGCATCAATGCGTCTTCAATAAAGTAATTGGGGTTTCGAAGAGTACTACTTTTGTTTCGACTAATTGTTTTACTATTGTGTATTTTGCAAATATTGTGGATTCCTGCGGCTGGTGGGTTGTGCACTCTGGATCTGGTTGACCATTTAGTCACCAGCTTTAGCTGTTGTTTGTTATGCATGTGCTGGACAGGGCATGTACCAGTGTTGCACACTAAAGATTTTGTTTTATGTTAGTATAAAGTTAAGTTTGATTAATCTATGTTAATAACTGGTGTCCATTCTATAATCATTTTAAAGAGGTTTATCTTGCTACGTCTCAATAGCAGGTTAAACTAGTTACTAGAGAAACCGGCTGCAAAGGTAGTCCTGAGACATGTTTTCAAAATCTACTTAGTGGGTGACATAATTAGTGCTGCAGACCCACTATTAACATTGAACACTGAAAGTTTTAACACTCGGCTATGCCAAACAATTATACTTGGGACTGCCTTCATCTTTCTTCTACTTCAGTTACTTCAGAATGAAGCAGATTGACTTTTAAAAAGGACTCAAATTTCAATACCGCAACTGAGACTGTCATGGATTCCCATTTACAATCCTGCTATACTAAAACCCTCCTGCAATTGTTTCAAATCCTTGCGTAGTAATAAAGGCCTCATCTTCTTTTTCAAAAATAACAAGGTGAAGAAGGAAATGGTTAAATTAATCTCTGCTACTCGTGATTGCTGTGGGCCACATTCCAGCCCATCGTTTTTCACACCATATGCCATAGGGAAACGCCCTGAACGACGACTCCGTAACAACGAAGTCGTGGACAACGACTTTGTTGTTTTGTGCCTTAACCACGCATGTGCTGAACCACGCGCATGCGTGGTTAAGGCACAGAACAAGGGAGTCGGCTGAAGAGGACGATGCAATGAGTCAGGTAAGTGGGGCTGTTTTAGGGGCTGGGGGGTCGGGGTATTTTTTGTTTTAGGGGCGGGGTGGGGGATTGGGGTTTTAGTTTTAGGGGCAGGGGTGGGGGCGGGGGTTGGGGTATTTTTAATTTTAGGAGCGGGGTGGGGGTTGGGGTTTTAGTTTTAGGGGAGGGGCGTCGGGGCGGTTTAGGTTTGGGGCGGGGGAGGGAGGAGAGGGGTATTTTTAGTTTTAGGGGTGGGGTGGGGGGTTGAGGTTTTCATTTTAGGGCAGGGATGGGTGGTCCGGGTACTTTTAGTTTTAGGTGCAGGTGGAGGGTTCGGGGTTTTAGTTTGAGGGGCGGGTGTGGGGGGTAGGGGTATTTTTAGTTTTAGGGGCGGGGTGGGGCGGTTAGGGTTTTAGTTTTAGGGGGAGGGGTGGGGGGTTGGGGTTTTGGCTTTAGAGGAGGGGGCGTCGGGGTGGTTTAGGTTTAGGGTCGGGGGAGGGTGGGGAGTGGTATTTTTAGTTTTAGGGGCGAGGGTGGGGGGGTTGGGGAATTTTTAGTTTTAGGGGTGGGGGGTCGGGAGGTTTAGGTTTGGGGGAGGGGTATTTTTAAGTTTAGGGGCGGGGTGGGGGGGTCGGGTATTTTCAGTATTTGGGGGTGGGGGGTCAGGGTGGTTTGGGTTTTAGGGGTGGTTTTAGGTTTTGGGGTGGGGTGAGGGGTTGCGGTAATTTTAGGGGTGGGGGTAGGGGTGGTTTTAGGTTTTAAGGGTAGTTGGGGGTCGGGTAATTTTAGGGGCAGGGGTTGGGGGGTTTTAGGGGCGGGGTGGGGGGCTCGGGTAGTTTTAGGGGCGGAGGTGTTGGGGGGGTTTTAGGTTTTAGGGGTGGTGCTTGGGGTAGGTTAGGTTTTAGGGATGGGGTTGTTTTAGGGGTGGGGGTTGGGGTGGTTTTAGGTTTTAGGGGTGGGTTGGGGGTCAGATAATTTTAGGGGTGTTTAGGTTTTAAGGGCAGAGTGGGGGCTCGGGGTAGTTTTAGGGGTGCAGTGGTTTTAGGTTTAAGAGGTGGGGGTTGGGGTACTTTAGGTTTCAGGGATGGGGTGGGGGTTGTGGTTGTTTTAGGGGCAGGGTGGGGGTCGCGGTAATTTTAGGGACGAGGTTGGGGTAGTTTTAGGGTCAAGGGTGGGGGGTTGGCGTGGTTTTAGGGGAGGGGGTGGGGGGTTGCGGTAATTTTTAGGGGTGGGGGGCCAGGGGGAACGCATGCTGGAACCATGCATGCCTATCACTAATGCCTTTACCAGGAATTCCTTTACAACGAAAAATCGTTGTTAATGCATTCGTGGTAAAGGCATTAGTGGTAACAACGCAGTCGTTGTTCCGACCCTATTGTTCAGGCATGCGTTGTTCCAGCATGCGTTGTTCCGACATACATTCTATGCCATACACAGGCAGACAGAGACCCACATAATGCAAACTAGTCTTCGTCCTGCTCCAGTAGGAACAGTCCAGCCCAACCTTTCAGGCAAGGTGCCCCTGCAGATGGGAATACAAGCAACATGAGACCGGTTTTGTCCTACTTGCCTCACAGCAGTGAGTACAGGACCAATGTCGAACCATACCCGTTTCATGGTAGGCAATAAAGTTATGGACTGGGATTCAGGTTGAGTAATTACTGTGGCTATGATTAATTCAAGCATCACACCCATCACTTGTTTCTACTGTTGATGCACTGCATTTTTCTTGGTACTCCCCTCACAACAGTCCACTATAAGGTTTGGTTCATTTGTTGGTTCATGACTGGACAACACCTGCAATCACTGCACCACTGACCCACAGAGAAAACACAACCCATTTGTCGCTGGACTCAACGGCAGGGATGCTACATTGCCAGCATATGCTGGGTGGGCACTGCACAAGAGGTCGGGACAAATGCAGGCATATACATGTCACAGTAATGTTTTTAAATCACTGTGACATGGGGATACGAGTGGGTAGACACATATGGGGACACACTGGTACACAACACATATCGCACACCTATACAACTGCCATTATGGTGCCAGTATTCATTGGCAAATGAATGCTGGCTCCATAATGACGGTATGTTCACACCTGTCAACTGTGTCCATGTGTGCACATTGCTGACAGACCTGTAACTTTCCTGCTGTGCTGCGAGTTGTGTGAGTCAGTACGTATATATGCAATGTGATTGGCTGGGTGTAGGGGAGGGAGCTGGAGAGGGTGATGGGGTTGTGTCTGTATGTGTGTCACTTGCATGTGAGACCGATATTATTGTGTATGTTGTTTTGCTGTGTGAGTGTTGTGAGGTGGACATTGTTGTGATGTTTATAGTTGTGCATGTGTGTGAGTGTGTCTGAGTAGCTGAATGTGTGGTTGTATTGGTTGTTGTTATTGTGTTGTGTGTGGGTGCAGTGTCAATGGTGTATGTATGTTCTGTCATGGATGTATGTCAATGTGTTTTTTCAGCATGTACAGGTTGTGATGTGTCAGAATGGCAATGGATTATTGTGTGAATGTGGTGTGTAGTGCGGGTGCACACATATGGCTAAGGATGGCTAAGGTAGATTGTGTGTGTGTCACTTACTTCTCTTCCACAGCTCCTGCCATTGTACAAAGTCCATTGGGTCCAGCCGGAGTCTCCCTCTGTCAGCAATCCGTCGCCAGTCAATCCACTTGCAGAGCTGTAGCATCTAAATACGGCAGGCAAAAGACCATCGTCTTGACGGTCTCCTTGGGTCTGCAACTGGCGCACCTTTTTTTACAGCTCACAATTTCTATGTGCACCACTGGACAACTCACCCTCTCACCACACATGTGGCTGATGTGCCTCCAAGGAGAAGGGCAGACCAATGAAAGATGAGGCACATTAGCCCATCTGAAGATCAACGTTTGTGGCTAGTGACAGTCAATAGTCCAGGAAAAATCTTATGCTAATACCAGGGGTGTTATTTTAGCTTGTCCACTTGTTAAACATAGTCTGATTCTGCCTAAAATACTCGATCTTCCCTTTACTGCCAAGAGTCAAATAGGTTTGCTGTATTTATTTTTTCCATCTTCCTCTATGAGTAAAAAGTCAGCTGTTTTTAAAATTCAAATGATGGCAATTAATTTATTCAGGCAAAATCGCCAAGTATAATGTGGCTTGTTCGTCAGGTAATTTTTTTATTTACCTGTCTGAGATGTTTTTGTGAATCAGGAAATTCAATTCACAACCCTCATAGATAGGAAGTGCCAGTTTAAACTCGCCTGTCATGTGCAAGAACGTGCGCGCTGCTCCGGGATAGGACTCTGCTCCCCCCACACTGCGCGCTACTGCGGGGGTATTCCTTCGCCCGCTGCTCCTTCCCCTCCTTGGCGCGGAAGGAGTCAATAAGTAATTGATAAATCTTCTGTCACCTAGGGCTGCACCAGCAGTCACACGGCACAGGGTGCATCAGTTTTAATCTGTGCGTAGAGCACGCCATTGATTTTCCCTACTTACTGGTGCCTATTGATCCGCTTCGTGTCCCCAAGCCATTCCTGCTTAACACTTTTGTGCAGACATTGAAGGAAAAAGCAGCCCTTCGGGACAGTCAAAATGTGGCCTTTGAATGTGTGTATCTGTTCCACTGCACTGCCAGTGTAGGAAGCTTTAGTGATGTTGTTAAGGCTGGAAAATACATTCAGCAGAATCAAAATTTTGTTTTAATTCGTAGAATGCAATATGAGTGGGAAATAATAATTACAAATGTGTTTGTATTTAATAAAACTCGTCTATTGCTGTCAATTGTGAAATAGGCATTGTTGATTTAGCATAGGGGTACGTAAACCTAAGCTCCTGCACACTGCATTAAAATGCCTTTTGGGGTACCCACAAGTTTAGTATCAAAATTTCACCCTACTCTGTAAGCAGAATGCTGCCCTCCACAAAATTTTCAATTGACATACTCTCTAAAGCAGCTTGCAGAATAATGAATATGAATTAATAAAAAAAGCACCAAGTAAACTGTCCCGCTTTATGCTGACTTATTTCTACCTGGACACTTTATAAGTGGATCATAGAAGAAGATACTGCACTCGTCGCCAGCTATTGATCAGCTACTGACTACCAAGTTGGGATGGTTACTGACCCCTGGTGTGAGTCGGGTTGGGTTGGGGGGGGGCAATCAAAATCATGGTGGCAGCTTCAAGCGGCTAGGGGCCAGGTGACCACTTCCTGTTGTCTCTGAAATTTTCTAAACACAAAACCTATTTTGTTGCTGTTTCTTAAGGCACTCTAAGGGCAATACTTATACTTTTTGACTGCAAAACTGCGCCAAAGCAGTTTGCTTCAAAAACTTTAATGCCGGCTAACGCCATTTACTTGTGCCACCTGGGCATCAAATTTATACTTTGACGCTCCGTGGCGCAAACCACGAGTTAGAGTCATCTTTTTTTATTCTAACCATTGCGCCACGTCGTGTAGAAAACAACGTTAACACAGCGAAAATGACTTTAATCCGGTTTACGGTGTCGCAAACCGGATACGCACCATTCTTCCTTGCAATAGTGTCAAAAAGAGGCGCAAACAGAGCAAAATGTGCTAAGGAGCCCCAAAATGGATCCCAGAAGCCATGAGAGACCCCAGGACGACTCCAACCAACCAGGAACCAGCCAGGAGGACCCAGACAAGACTCAGGAGAGGGAGAAGAAGAAAAGGAAGTGTTGTTTCAGTGCAGAGGAGCAGGAAATGCTGGTGAAAGAGGTAACGGAACACCAGCATCAACTCTTTTGTCACCTCAAAATTGCCAATTGGGAGGAGAGAGGCAATTTGGCAGCAAACTGTGGACAAGAGAAACAGTGTGGCAGAAGTACGGAGAACTGTCACTGAGTGCAAGAAACGCTGGCAGGACTGCAAGCGCAGGACCAAGGAAAAGATGGCAAGGAACAGGAAGGCAGCACTGCAGACTGGAGGTGGGAGTCCAGCACCGCAGGAGGCCCTGGACCAGATGGAGGAGATGGTGGCAGCCGTCATCCCAGAGGAGATCGTCACAGGGATTCAAGGACAGGACAGCGCAGACTACCAGGAAACCACACAGATGCAGGGAAAGTTGCATGGAGGAGAAAACTGCCTAAATGTTAACTGTAAACAGTGGGGGAGATACCTACTACACAATGCATGTCAGTCATGAAAATCAGGTAGTGGAAAGGGGCACGGCACGGGTGCATGTGCTGTGCAGGGGAAACCACGGGCACAGCACAACACTACACCAACAACCTTTGCATGGGGGTACTCTGCCATGCCAAGGATGTTGGAAAGGCAAAGCCAATCCAGGAGGGTAGGGTACAACGTAAAACTGGCCTGCTGTCACACGACAGCTGATATTGTCGATACATGAACTAGGGCTCAATTTCCAGTCTCAGGCCATATCCGCAAGTGGTATTTACCATTGACAACAGTTGCCACTACCACCTGTGCTGTGTGTGCAGGTCAAGTAGCTAATGGCAGTTAGGTGCCCATGGACCAAACACACCCAAAATAGAGGGTTAAGGATGACAACATTATTAATTCCCTGTAATTTCTAACAAAGTGCAAATCCTGTCAAATGCTCATGTCTATAGGTGCTATAAACATTAGGTATTGTTACTTACATTATGAAGTACACAGCAGTAATGTCATACCCATGCTGCACATTTGAGGGCCTAACCCGTGCCTGTGTTACAATAGCTGCAATGCCACCTTGCAGCATCCCAACTGTCATACTGCTAAGCCACCAGCATTGAGGGGGAGGACATATGTGTATAGCTAGTTAAACACACCCGCACCGTTATAAGAGGAAATGGAACACTGCCAGGACCATCAGTGCAATTCAATGTAGCACACATTCCCCACCATCAACATTACATACTACCAATGCTGACACCTGTATCATGCCATGCCAATGCTATACATAGTATGTGCTTGGTCTCAGCAACATATAGGTGTATGTGAAATATCCAAGACTGGGTCAGTTCCATATTGTTAACTGTGGTGCAAGTGGCATCAGAACACCCACAGCCATTGCAAGACCTCACCATGCTAATGGAAGTAGACGGAGGGTTGAGTAGGACAAGAAGGTGGCAACATACAATTTAGAGAGAACCTACACCTACAGGATGTGACGCAGACAATTTCCCAAACTGCGCACACTACATGTGACATGCAGGTGGGGCTTAGGCCTGGGAGAATGCTAATATTAATGACAGAAACAATGAACAGGAACCAAGATTATTATGTCTCAATAATAGGAAGTCAGTAACGTCCATTACAACTGCCACAACACAGACACACTAATTGTGATATCTCATTGCAGAGGATGATGGCTCTCCTGGATATATGCCTGTCCTGGACTTCCCTGATGACATGGAGGACGAGCTGACAAACATTAGCCAGCAGACCCTCCAAGATGTCCTTGGAACCCTCCAGACCCCCCCTTCAGTCGCAAGGAGGAGTACAGATACAGCAGCCATCACAGAGGACCCACCCACCACCCCAGTAGTACGACCTGCCAGCTCCAACCCAGCTGAGGACTCTGAGGACTCTGGTACCACCTTTGAGAGGACAGTAGTGGGAGCACAGCGGGAGTACAGCGGGGGGTGGCCAAGGAGGTACGGGTTGGGGTGCAAAATATGGCAGCCAGCCTTGAGAGGAATGCGCACGTGCATGATGTCATCTGCAGAACAGGCAGCAGCCATGCAAGCGCTACCATCCCTCCTGCAAGGACAACACGATGTGTAAGGGAATTCACCACAGCAGTTAAGGAGTTTCCACAACACCTGGCATCCCAAACCTTTCATTGCATGCACGAATGCAATCATGACCCCCTGAGGGCCGACCTGGCTGCCTACCAGAGTGAGGTAGCTGCTATACTCAAGAACCAGCAGATCCTCCTTGCTGCAGTAATGCCTTTGATAACCCCACAGTTGGCAGCTACCGGGAATTCTGACTCCACATCTTCAAACACTGAAGTGTGTGTTGCCCCTTCAAACCCACCACCACCAAGGGCAGAGGAGACAACACACACATCAGAAGATGAAGGCATGGAACAGATCACCTTCACCCGTAGGAGTACCCGGTAGCACCAGTCCATGTAACATCGGTACTGATATCCTAGGTCCTGTGCTTGTTAACATGCCAGTCTTGCTACAGTTGGTCCCATGCACTGTTCTCAAGCACACTGTTTACCTTGACAATATGCACTGTACTTGTCTCTCACTACCTCATTGACAATTCATGTTCCTCTGCACTGTATGTCACATTTCTCCCCAGCATGTCCAATGACATGTCCCTCACCATTGAACTTGTTTTGCATCACAATAGAAGGCGTCACACTAATGGACTCACAATCCTGTACTATGTAAATATTGCACTACAGCACTTTAAAATAAATAGCACTCACACAACTATTTAGTCTTTGTGTAAAGTGGCACATCAACTGTGTAGGAGATTAGTGATGTATGTCACAGGTCAATGGCCACAAAATGTTAATTCAACGGTGTTGAAATAATGTGGGCTGATAACTATGCACTGGGGTCTGGATTTTATCATCATACGTGCTTCCTTGGGCTTATTTCGGAAGTTAAAGTATCACAAACAGTATAATGCTGTGTAGAACAGAAAAAGTCAGCTTTAAAGTATGTATAAGCTGAAACTCAATGTGGCCAACATTCCCTTCAAGACACTCTTTATGTATGTGACATCTGACTATAAACTTTCATCACACACACACACACACACACACCATACAGCAGGAATGGATGTATACGAGTGTACGGACAAATATATAACCTGGGAGTACAATGTAAGAAATGATAGGTGTGATTTATGTATACAGAACTACATAAAATTATAACATCACTCAGCTTGAACATCAGGCTGCAGGCAGACATCCCACAGTGCCCAAGATTCCAATTCAGGACTCAAACGATGACAGATTTAAAAACACATCCAACCTTCACAACACATTGGGAACCATAGTAACCTTGAGTGGTGGGTACAATGGATGGCAGATGCATAGAGAAGTAGCTTTGGTGGAGCTGCCAATGTGACAGCTCATTTGGAATTGGGAATAACCCTGTCAATAACAGGATTCTTATGCAGGATGGAACAGAAATGCAAATATTAAATTGACACTTTGCACCCATGCCAAGGCCCTGATCCCCAAGCATATGACACATACTGTAAAGGAGGACCTAAAACGTTATCTCAAAGTAATAAAGGAAACTTAAACTAGGGGAAACACCTTAACTAACCTAACCTATCGTAACTATACATTACCCACAACTGGCCCTAAATACCCTAAGCTCAACTTACTTATCACATTTAACTAAACACTCTAAACATCAACCTCCCACCCCCCTTATATGACTGGGACACATGTATGACAACATGTACTAACCTAAACACATACTAACTTATCCTAAAAAAAGACATATTAGTTTTTCATTTTTTAAATAATATATATATATATATATATATATTTTTTTTTATACATATAACTCCAACATCTTCCCCCACCCACAAAAAAAACATGTAATACACTAACCCCCTCGACCCCAACCCACTTATACTAACTAAACTAACAGCCTACTCTAACCTAACACTAAGCCCCCTAAACCCACTAAATATAAGAATGAGGAAAGAGGAGGGAGGGGAGGGAATCATGGGTGAGGATCCATTAATTACAAATTGGACCTCTGCAGGAATGTTTTGATACCCCACAGTCTCCTGCTATTGCGGGACACATCCTGTTGCAGCCTGTCCATCCTGCGCAACATTCTTTGCATGTCAGGTTTCAGTGTCTGTATGTCCTGATTGTCTATCACAGCAGCTGGGGTTGTTTGTGTTCCACTTGTTGATGCTATTGCTGGTGCCGGTGCCGTGGTTGGAGGGGGAGGTGCAGGAGGTGCTGCTTGTGGGCCTGGAGCAGATGAGATTGAGGGACCTGCTACAGTGGCTGTCATCCTTGGGGCAACTGTGGTCTGAGCTGTAGTGGTGGGGGTGGCTGTTGTGGGCAAGGCTGGCCCCCCTTGAGCAAATGCCCTCCAGACCCCTGTGGCTCTCTCATGGCAATAACGGAGTGCCATATTGCGGAACCCAGCCTCCACATCTAGTGTGTGGCAGTAACGCATTGCTCGCCTATGGAATTCCCTGATCTCATGGGCATTCATGTTGGCAGCTGTAAAAATAGAGAACGCTAAACATCAGTGACATCATTGTGTGATACATCTATAGATGATATTCTAACACTCCCTCAAAAATAGCACATACAGTCCAAATCACAGAACAGATGATAGAATGTCCCTGAGGAATGACATGCCACCGCAGCCTACACATCTACTGTCTAACAGCACAGCAATGCACAACAAGGTGTGTACCTAATTAAATGATCTGTGCATCTTTGTTCTGCTAATAGTCACATAACAAATGCTACAAGTACTCCACATGTGTCAGGCCAACTAATGACTATCTTCTGGATGACAATCAAGGCCCACAAGACCTGTGATTTGTAAATGAAACTGCCTGGAAGGTATGCAGTCGGTAATCATGAGGGGGCATCGTAGGTTGGAACACATGAATGTTTGAATTACGTGGCTGTCTTCTACACTGGGATCCTCACACCTAGGTACACATATTTCCTAACCCTAACCCCGTGCCTCAGGGAGGAATGGACATGCAACACATACTTTCAAACATCAAGGACAGCCAGGAAGCTTTGGACAGCTGTCCATGGGTTTAGTCAGTCCACCACAGGTAAGGAGGGCTGCCAACTAGGATTGACTCAAACATTGGACAATCACATCCACATGTATTTTTCTAATTGTTGGCAATTGTCAACATCATTAGATCTCACTGATACCTTTCCAAAAACAAGCACATTGATGCAAGCACCCATCTGGCCTTGATCTGCATGCACGCCTATGACATTTCACTCAAGTGCCACATAAACGGAGCACAACATGTGGAGCTAGATGGTGCTAGGAAGACAAACATACAGTCCTACATCTTCATTACCTAACAGGGATGCTCAAGTCTGTGGGTAAGACTTCGGCATCACTGGTCTATGTGAATCAGGGTATGTCTTGCTGACTAAATCATGAAACTGGCCACCTCCAAATTAATCATTAGCAAAAAATCACCATGTTCACCTGCCCATGCCTATAGCACAGCACTTGACTCCCAATATATGACTCTCCGCCACAGAATGTCCAACTCAAACATGGAACAAAATGTCAACCTCCTGTCAAGTCACATATCAGATCATGTGCCAGCACATCATAACTTGCAATGAGTCCAACACACAGGAGTCAATCACACCACAGCTGCAAACAAAACACAGGGCAAACATATTAACACTTACTGGATACTTCTGGGTCCACAAATCGAGCCACTTCACCAATTGTATATGGGGCGGGTCCACCTGTAAAACATGGAAGGGTGAAATGTGCTCAATGTCTGCTCCCTGTACAAAACTTGGATCAACAAATTACTGTGTGTGACATTTTATATGATAGTGCAGCACATGAGGCATGTAGACACCCTAACAGACATAATACTGCAAACATGTATTAACACTGTCACTCCAGTGAGTGATAGACACACACATGCATACATGCACTGGCTCTAACAATCATGTGGTGCCAAAGATGATTACTCAGTTTTGTGCAGAATTATTTCTAGAGGGTACTCCATTTCATCATTTGTTGTTATGAGAGACATGCAAAGCCACATTCCTGGTGCATTGCAATACCAGTGACTCAGGTATTGTGGCTTGTGCATCAAGGGACAATGAGTTACTGTGTGATGCTCATGTGGGTTGAGTTTTGTTCAGGAATTATTGTGCTTTCAATGGTCCATTATATGTGTGCCTGTGTTGTATGTAGGTTACATATGCCACATTGGCTGTGTACCCAGAGCAGTATATGCCCCCCATGACACCATGATGGCAGGGATCCTGTGTGTTACTTGATGACAATGTTACGCTAAACATGGATTGGCCATTTATCTAAATCAAAACAACAAAAACATATATGCCGACAGGGCCTAATTTGATAATCCATGACAGAATGCATGAGCACAGGTGTAGTCATTGCACCTGAAATGTGTTCCGCTGGGCCCTGTGAACCTATATCAGGTATTGTAGATCACAGTTTGTCACATTCATTATCTTAGAATTGCCAAGTTGGGTGATCTGTGGTTATACAACCAAACTGACACTGTCCGCTAATTAATACATGGGTGAGCCCATGTCCTACTTCTGCAATCTTCATGAGTTAGGTCTGTATTGGTAAGCACCTTTGGAATGGCGATACTCACAGGAATGCTGGCCTGCTGATCTTAGCATACCACCATGTCTGTGATAGCCTTCACACTGAAAAGTTAACAATTGTACATATGCTGCACTTGATCAGCAGGGGTGTACCAAATGTAAACTAGCAAACTATTTCGTCACTTTAAATGTATGATGGAAGCAGTCAGTGGTCCCTTGCACAACATCATGCAAATAAATAATTTGTGACCATGCATTCACAAAGTTTAGGGATCCCATGATGACCCATTAACTTTAGAAAATTGTTTGGCTATAAAGTGACACAGATGGCAAATGCACCAGCTCTGTACCAGCAATTGTGCCCAGGGCAAAAATTTTGTTGGGTCATGCTACTCAATGATAGGATTTCTATGCCTACTCCGAAAAGCCACAAGATGAACCGGCTTAGTGCTACTGCAATCTGGTAGAATCCGGGCACAATTACATTTGGCCATGTTAAAGATTATCTGTCCAGACGTAAACACACAGAAACAATGAATTTAGAGCCAGATGTTCTTTTTTAATGTGTAGCATTTGCTTCATTTGTTTACGCTACAGCTATGGAAAGTAGCACAAAATATTTAGATATTATCAAGTGTGCATTACTTTGGCATCCATAATTAACTTAAATGCTGCACAAACCAAGTTGAAATATCAGCCTAAGATATTACCATAGGTGAGGAAGATCTTTGTACGTATGGCCATAAAAACTGTTCAGACATGGCTTAAAAAATTTGGGGTCCACATTGGTTCCTTGCATTAGCATGTGAAATACATCTCATTCCTGGCGCACTCACAGGCCCTGAATAATACTTTTGTTTATGCCACATTACCATCATCTATTGATGTCAATGCAGCACTAATTTACAAGATAAAGTTGTCTTTTGTAAGTTTGTGCAGCTTTTGCGTCCACAAATGACGGTAATTCGTAGCAGATTTTTTATAAATCATGGCCACTGTTTGTTCAACTTGCATTCCACATGCCCACAAACATTGCATGCAGCATGTCACAAATCTGCTACTGTCACTACAGAGCATTTTACTGTACACATTAGTCTAATTTGTACTCACCAACAGGGCCATCAATCACCACACCCAGGTGGTCCAGCAGGTCCTGCTCTCAGGGCACCAGGTCAGCCCAGCGATGTTTCTGTTGGTGGTTGTTGCGCTGACTGTTGAACAGTCTACTTAGGTGGAACAGCACCTTTGCCCACCTGAGCCTCCTACCGTCCGTGTAATACTCCTGTATCACCCTGCCACCAGCCTCCAACATCAGGGGGAGGAAGTGGCACACCAGCCACACAAAGGCCCAACAATACCCCAACTAACAATACCCACTAACACACTCCCAACAGTACAAAGACAAACCTAATCTCAAAAAATGTCAAAACATACTTACACTGATTTACACAGATACTTACAAAAACAACAGATGACAATGGCAATACAACACAGAAGACAAAAGCACAATATTTACAGACACAACTCTATACACAGCCACACAGTCTAGAAGAATCACAGAGTGCAAAGTGAAAGTGAAAGTACACCCACTGTACCATTTCTGTAAACAGGATATCCTATTACATCACTTCCTGTCTCAAATGCGTGCGTTTTTATTATAATGTGTGACATTTTATAACGCTTAAAGGCTTTGCGTTAATATTTGTTAATGCATATGCTTAAAAATTCCCTCGCATTCAAGGATCAATAAATTTTTTATGGATAACTGATTTCATAGGGTGCAGTGAATTAACGCTAGGGACCAATCGATGTATTATGGGTGTGAGCATCGTTTTTTAACACAGATGCATCATATTTTGACGCATATGCATCTTTTTCGATGCTTTTGCGTCAACAAATCTGTCTAGAACTGAGTTTGTGTCATATTTCTGTTTTTCAACATACATGAAGGCTATAACTATACACAGATAGGATGTTATGATCTACTGTGTGTGTTCTAGTGTTTGGGCACATGTGAATGACAACACTACTGCAGACCATAATACTCATGTTGTTGTGCCGGATTAGCTCTCTTAACTGACACAACAGCAACACAAACTTTTGGAATAAAATTGGTATTTCCTAGTTTTAGCAGGTGTTACATCAATAGAGGATAGCAAGGCTATGCATCTAAACAAATAGACTCATGGACTGTGTGTTTATGCCTGTGAATTAGCTATTTCAATTGTTGTTGTGCCTCTGTGTGAACATCATAAGAAGTGTTTTGCATAATGTGTATGTATGAATGTGTTGTAATTGTGTATAACCATCAGATGCCATTCATTGAGGTACATCAGTCATGATATGTGTTTGTTATATCAGTTGCGTCTTATGCTGTGTGAACTTCCCTGACTTTGGGGACAAAACATCTCCCATGACAAACTATACACAGGATAGATAGAGGACTGTTGATAATGGCAATGTCAGAAATGTAACCCATCACATTTAATGAAATGTTGGATACCACTCCATGGTCACTTGTGTGTATACTACCCATGAGTCAGGCCATTTGAATACATGTCCCAGAACTGATTACGATGAGTAAAATGATTAAACTATACTATCTATTTGAGGATTTATTGTAGACCTACCAGACACAATACCCCATGAGGAAAGAGAGGGCATGGAAAGCAACTATGAGACAAATGTAGCCACAGGGAACCTCTATGGTTAATGCAAAGACAGGAACCAGTCTGGCTAGCAGGATTCAGGCTCTGTCAGGAACAAACATAAAAAAAGGCAAATACACAGTGAGCAGACTTTGACTGGGAAAAGCTGGAACAACACTGTGGGAACTAAAAACAGTTTGTGCTGTGGTCTGCAACGTTACACAATCCCCCAAGGGCTCTGGTACGCAAGTGATTTGTACGCCAATGCTCAACAAGACAATTCTGAAAATGGCAGCTTCTAAGCAGTTCCAGGCAGCAGCAAGGGCAGGTTCAAATGGCTGGTCTGCATGGTAGTGCTCACAGGTGTGTTCAGCTTCAGTCTCTCACAAGTCCTGGAGTTGAGAATCAAGTTCAAAGGGCCAAGTGGACCTTTCACACAGGAAGCAATGGACAGCTGATTTCAGGTCTTACCGTCTACCAGGCAGTGCATTAATTGACCTGAAGTCCATGCAGACTGATGAACTATGACTATGGCATGCCATACTGAAGTGGGAAGCACACAGGAGTCAGAATAGGAGTCTGGGTGTGTGTAGCCAAAGAATCTCAGGGTACAGATAGTCCATTTGCAGGTCCCCCTAGAGAAGGGTGGGGAGAGACTTAAAACATGGCAGTGGCAGGACTTATGACCTGGGATGGGCTGCGCAGGGCATGTCTTGTGAGGAATGCTTGTCATACCTGGTGCACTTGTGCTATCTATTTTCAACTTAGATGGACTTCTTATCACACATGCTCCTTGCAGAGATAGCTGATGTCACACTTACTGCTGTCAAGGGTCTGGTCATACATTCCTGTTACCAATGCAATAGCACATCCACTGCCTCATGCATGAGACACTTTTTTTTCCTTATGATTGATGGTGTCTTAGTTGTGTGTCATTTGCTGCTATGGACCATGTTGGCAACATGGATGTGTCTCATAGCTGTGGTCCTCTGATATTGCCATTCACATGTGAAATAGACAGGATATAGGTCATTTACACTGTGTGTGATGTTGGCTGTACATTCATACCCATCAAATGTGTTGCAGCTTTTTCAGTGTCCTAATCTGTATTTCTGCAATGCTCCATGAGGCTAAACTCTTATTATGATTCCTGGGGCTCATGTGATGCATAAAGAATTACCCAGAGCATGATTGAGTGATGAAGTTAGGTGTTTAATGACATATGATAACAAAGTGGTGATGGTGATCATAGTTAGAAGAAGTTTAGTACAATGTATTGTCTGCGAAGCAATCCTGCAGCAGTGTTTGGATGTTCCCCCTCATTTTCACGGACAGCAACCTCCTCTTCCTCCTCTTCAGGCATTTGCGGGTCTGGTTCATGAAGGGGAATGTTCCTCCTTACACAAATGTTGTGCAGGGTGGCACAGGTCAAAATCATCTTGCAGACCATTTCAGGTGAATGTAGGAGGCTGCCTCCGGTGATGTTGAGGCACCTGAATCTGGACTTCAGGATGCCAAAAGTCCTCTCAACTATGGTGCGTGTCCTACGATGTACTTCATTATAGGCATGCTCTGCTGCTGTGCTTGGGTTGGCAAATGGGGTCATGATCCATGGCTGGATCCTGTAACCCTGATCAGCTGAAAGAGAAAATGAGGGTAAATATTTGGTTGTTGGTTGCACCTTGATTATCACTTTGCATGGCAGTTGTTATCTTGTGTTATCAGTGACTCATCTGTGTTTGTGGTATCGTGTGGGATCCCAGACTTCTGTGATGTTCTTTCTGCATTCAGTTGTTTAACTATCAAAACTCTTGTTTGGCTGATTGACCTGATATCATTGGTATATTTCAAAACGTGCTGTTCAGTGTGTATCTCCCATGCAATATGTAATATGAAAGAAGTGTCCGTGTGCCTTCACTGGAGGTGACATAATACTTCCACACACACAATCGATTCCACTGTGGTGGTAACATGGTTGCACTATATGGGCTGAACATCCCATTCAATTTGACATATGTAATTGCATGTGAAATGCAACAGTAAGGCCCTATGATTTGGCTAGGTGACAATGTACAACACATCTCCATAAGTTGGCAGCACTGAAGTGTTCACAATTGACAATGCACAACTATCCCATGTGTGACAAGTTCTCTGCAAAACTATTTTTGTACCCTCACTGAGTTGGCTCATGTGCAAACATGTACCTACACTACTGAATTTGCTCCAGGTAAGCTGGCTAACTTGGTTGTGGGGGTGAAGGTTTTAGTGTCAGAAGGACCATGTGCCTGTACATCTGTTATGTATATGGGGAATTGTCTCAATCCGTATGTGTAGCAGTGTACACTTTGCATTAGTATCACATCCACATGTTTTCATAGCACAGTCCACTTCCTTATTGCTAGCGTGCAATGTCACCCCAGGAGTGATGTGACATGTTGGTATTGCCTCAATGCTTCCATGTCACCTTCATTAGAGTCAGCATCATTATGCTATGTGTCTCATGGTGTTGGAACTGCAGCAAAACACATTACACACCCCTTACACAGTACGTATTACTTGGAAGGGTGTGTGATTGAGTGTTATTGATGTGATACTGGAAGATTCATCTTCCAAGTTGTACTGCCAATTAAGGCCATGCCAATGTCACCTTGTGGTTTTAAATTGGTCCAGTGTGGCTCTGGAGTGGCATTTCTTGTTATTTGCATCTGTCATTTGTCCATATGTGTGTATCCCATTGGGTCAGGATATCAAACATGACTACCAGTGTCACAACCTCAGTGTCTTCCTAGCCACGCGTCAATGTAGTGTTGTATGTGTTGTGTGTCCTACAGGGTTGCTGTGCTGTGTGTATATAACTAGATTTATGTACTTATCAACAAGTAGGCCACTGTCATATCGTCCATCCTGGAAGTGCTGATTGATGGTTCTGTGGCGGAAGTTGAATGAATCATGTACACTCCCAGGATACTTTGCCACGATGTTGGTGATCAATCCACAATGATCCACAATGGCCTGCACATTGATGGAGTGTGTATGCTTCCTGTTGCGGTGTAGATGCTCCTTTGCAGCAGGTGGCATAATCCATACATGTGTGCAGTCAATGGCACCAAGCATGTGCAGGAAGCCATTGATTTGATAGAACCCCTGTTTGGTCTCCTGATGCTTCTGCTGTGTGTTGCGGAAGCTGATGTGGCGGGGTGTGAGGGAGATGATGGCATCAAGTACCTTGGGAAGGAAGGCAGAGAATGAGGGCTGTGAGATCCCAGCAACCAGGGCACCTGTGGTTTGAAAAGAGCCACTTGCCAACATGTGCAGGACAGCTAGCAACCTGGTCTCTGCTGGAATTATGTGGGGTGTCTGCAAGCTGGGTGCCAAATGTGGCTCAATGTGGCACAGCAGTTGCTGTATGGCTTGCCAGTTTAGTCTGTACCTCTGGATGATGTTGTGTTCCCTGAGGCCCTGGAGGGTTGTCCTGGTCCTGAATATCCTCTCCTGCCTTCTGCGTTGCCTTTGGGGTCCCTGTTGGTGTGGTGGAAGCTGCTGCTGTAGCTCCTGTGCTCTGCGTCTTCATGCATGCTGGATGAATAGCACCTCCATGTCTTCCTTTTTGAGCTCTGATGTTGCTTCTGTGAGTTTTCCTTAAGTACTTGTGTGTTTGCCCCATTTTAACGCCTGCCCTGAGCCAGGCATTACATTTTGGCGCAAATCAGGATTTGCATCATTTTCCGGCTCCGGCTCCGCCTCCGAGGCGTGCACCATTTTTGCGCAGTTGGATAAATATGGCACACAGGTGTTTAAATCATTTTTTAGACGGGTATGCCTACCTTGCATCTCATTGACGCAAGGTGGTTTCACACATCCAGAAAATGACGCACACTGGGATATTTTGACGTTAGACGGGTGTAGCGTCATAGTATAAATATGGTGTTAGCTTTGCACCGAATTTGCGTCAAAATAAATGACGCTAATCGGACACAAAGGTAGTATAAATATGGGCCTAAGTTCCTTCAAGGATAGAGCAGGTCGTTCTGCAACTCTCAGAGATTTGTTTTCTTTTGTGAAACAACCTATTGTATTAGCCTTCGCAAAATCAGATTGCATTCCCAAGCAGTCGGTGCACAAGTTGGAATCAATTTTTGTGAATGTAAGTGCTGTACATCAGGTCCTGGATGTCCAGGAAAAGGGGCTGCAGTAAAGGTCGGATACTGTGTGAATAGAGGGGTACACGGAATACACCACATTGTAGTCCAGCAATAAAGAAAATCAGAGCCAGAGGTGCAAAGTGGTGATTATTTTTACCCTTGCACTGCTCGCAGTGCAAGTGCAGTTTGCTGCGGCTAGTGTACTTGGTGAAGATGTGAAGGAATAAACCAACCTGTTTCTGAACATCAATTTTCTCAAAAATGCAACTGAATAATGAGGCATGAAAACTTCCCACAACTTTACAAACAAAAAGTTAACGTTTTCCAGAAGCGTCACAAACATGACTAAAAAAGCACATGCCTTAAATGGGCCTGACCATCAGGGATATGGAGTAATTTAATTGTTTTATGATGAGAGCAGTACTGATCAATGAGGCCGGTAGCTGTTTAAGAACATGGCAGGGTGTATTGCTCTAAATATACAGTTAGCAGTGCTATTGAATATATGGTCATATTGCAAAAGTGGACACAAATATTATTTGGGCTCATTTTAGCCGTAGTGTTTTAGAGGAGCTGATCTCAAAATTCACTTGCTATACTTTTTTCTCAGGCAATTACCACTAGCTACAAGCTGGCGAAAACTGCCAATGCAAAATAAAAAATTTAGACTAAAGGCACGCAAAATAATAGGAAGTACTGCTTGTGCACTTCACTTTGATTTTTTTTACCCTGAAGGTGTTATTCAGGCAGAGTGACCAACTCGCTCCATGTCATCGCGAACAGTACTTTTATGTAACAGCCGTTTACATTCTGGGTATTTTACTCTTGGTTTACATCCATTCAATTAATCAAATACTCACACTTGAAAGCATTGATGTGTAGGTTAAAAGGTAGGACTGGCAGCAGTAGCCATGGTGGCATGGAGGGAGTTGATCGCCCTATATTGAAGTACAAGAATTACACCTACTTCATGTTAATTTCACCGGGGTGTACTTAAGGCCTCATTTAAAGCATAGGCTTAATTAAAGGAAGGCTTTCCATTGCATTATAATACTGCAGTTACGATTCTTTCAAAACTGGCACATTTCACCTAATTTTTCAATGGGATTGCACTTTTCAAAAGAATGGCCTAGTAAGATTTATTATTTACCTATACTATTTTAGATATGATTTGTTACAATTAAAAAAAGATAAGGGCTAGATTAATATTTAAACATACAATTTTAGATACGATTTTTTAAAAAGAAAAAAAATGTAGGTCATTCAGTTTAATGCCTCTTTAGTAATTTAATACACAACTTCTGATATTTACTTTCTAATGGTCACCAGTTGTCTCCTTTATCACCTGGCTGATGTCTATCTGGTATTTTTTCCAATTCGGAGTGTTGGATAACATATTTATGGGATTTGTTGTTCATGCCAATTTCAAAGGATGCAACTTGAATCTAGCATTTATAGCTTGTTCTGTTTTACCGAGTTTAATAAAAGTTTAACTGTTTCCATAATAAACATGTTTCTATATCATTTAAATTTTACTCCTCTCACATCTCCTGCGGTAGGAACCGCCATGGAAAGGCTGGCGGAAAGGGGAGTCGTGGGGCCCCTGGGAGCCCCTGCACTGTGCAAGGGCCCCCTGGCACAGCACCATAAAGCTTTTCACTGTCTGGACAGCAGACAGTGAAAAGCGCGACGGGTGCAATACCGCTGGCTCCATTTGGAGCCGGCTCCCATGTTGCGGCCGACATCCCCGCTGGGCCGGCGGGCGGAAACTCGGTTTCTGCCCACCGGCCCAGTGGGGATGTCACAATGGCCACCACAGCGGTTACAACTTGGCAGGCGGCGGTTGCCGCCCGCCAAAGTTGTAATGAGGGCCAAAGTGTTTTTAGGAAACGTGGGCCACTGATTGTCACCACATTAATGGGTATACTTCATTTTACACCCTGGACGTTCCTTCTCTGGTAAGCAGACCAAAGGGGAGCCTTGTTATTTATGTTTCCAATTTGATCACAGGAAAAGTTATTTTTATAAAAAATGTATTTGTCTTATTATCGTATTATTGGTTTTAACATTTTTAGAAGAATGTGTTAATATTTTTTTAACTATTAGAACAACATCTCTACTGCCAAGAAAGTGGTTGTGATTGACAGTATTGTAAAAGACTTGGAGGCTGTTTATTTTGTGAAAGGCAGGGATAATATTGTGATTTGGGGAGGGTGGCATTTCAGTACCCGCCCCTGTTACCATCCTTCCATGGAAGTATGTGAATATGTGAACCATTCTGATCATGGTATATCTCACTTTGGCCATGATGTGTTTGGTGAAAAATTGAATCATGTACTTTTTAATTTTGACCTGTTTTTTTGCCAATGAGGTCTCTGTGCCGCAAGCCCCATTTGATTACACTTTTATGGGAAGATAGTGTCAATAGACTATTGACTTTATTTTAGCCACTTGTGCACTTATGTTTTTAATTTTAGGATACATTTAAATTGCCTTAATGATCACAATGCTCAACGTGTTGTGATCTCATCTGCCCAGATAATGAGCTAAAGACTAGTGGAGCAGTATGCATGAATGAGATAGAAGTGGCTACCTCAAGAGTTATCAGTGCTAAATGGAGCAGTAGTATGCCTGACGATTTCCTTTTAAACCTTGTGCGGGAAAATTGGGATCTAATATATACCTGTCTTTACATCAGTGCTGAGGATGAATGTTAGACCTGATAGCCTTAGGGTGGTCACCCTCAACTTTGTGCCTGCCTCGCTCCACATTTTGACACTGTTTTTGCTAGTTTTAGGACTCTGCGCACTTTACCACTGCTAACCAGTGCTAAAGTGCATTTGCTCTCTCCCTTAAAATATGGTGACATTGGCTCATACCCAATTGTGTTACTAAATTTACTTATAAGTCCCTAGTAAACTGCACTACATGGGCCCAGGGCTTGTAGATTAAATGCTACTAGTGGGCCTGCAGCAGTGATTGTGTCACCCACATAAGTAGCCTTTTAACCATGTCTCAGGCCTGCCATTGCGAGACCTGTGTGTGCAGTTTCACTGCCAATTCGACTTGGTATTTAAAAGTACTTGCCAAGCCTTAAACTCCCCTTTATCCTCATATAAGTCACCCCAAAGGTAGGACCTAGGCAACCCACAATGCAGGGTGCTATGTAGATAAAAGGCAAGACATATACCTGTGTAGTTTATGTGTCCTAGTAGTGTAAAACTCCAAAATTTGTTTTTCACTGATGTGAGGCCTGCTCCTTTCATAGGCTAACATTAGGGCTACTCTCATATACTGTTTGAGTGGGAGATTCTGACCCGAAAGGAGTAACAGGGTAATATTTTAGTATGGCCTGAATGGTAATACAAAATCCTGCTGACTGGTGAAGTTGGATTTAATATTACTATTTTAGAAATGCCACTTTTAGAAAGTGAACATTTCTCTGCACTTAAATCTTTCTGTGCCTTACAATCCACGCCTGGCTGGGTTAGTTGACAGCTCCCTTGTGCATTTCACTCAGACAACTCCAAACACAGGATGCTCAGTCACACCTGCACATGTCTGCATACTGAATGGGTCTTCCTGGGCTGGGAGAGTGAAGGGCCTGACACTTACATGTCAAAGGACATTGGCCTGCCCTCACACAATGTACTGCCCAATGACCTACTGAGACCCTGGCAGACAGAATGGAACTGAAAGGGAACCTTGTGCACTTCTAAGCCACTGTTTGAAGTCTCCCCCACTTCAAAGACACATTTGGGTATTTAAACCGGGTCTCTGACCCTACCAACTCAGACACTTCTTGACAAGATACCTACTGAGAAAGGAACGCTGAACCAGAACCTGCACCCTGCTAAGAGAAGGACTGCTGCCATGCTGTTGCCCTACTGCCTTGCTTACCCTCTGGCTCTGCTAAAAAGTGTTCTCTAACGGCTAGGATTGAGCTTGCCTCCTGTTTCCTCAAGTCTCAAGTCTCAGGGCCAAAAAGACTTAGGGGGTCATTCCGACCCCGGCAGGCGGCGGGAGCTGCCCGCCGGGCGGAGACTGCCAAAAGACCGCACCGTGGTCAAATGACCGCCGCGGTCATTCTGACTTTCCCGCTGGGCCGGCGGGCGACCGCCAAAAGGCCGCCCGCCGGCCCAGCGGGAAAGACCCAGCAAAGATGAAGCCGGCTCCGAATGGAGTCGGCGGATTTGCTGAGGTGCGACGGGTGCAGTGGCACCCGTCGCGATTTTCAGTGTCTGCCAAGCAGACACTGAAAATCTTGCTGGGGCCCTGTTAGGGGGCCCCTGCACTGCCCATGCCAGTGGCATGGGCCCCCAGGGGCCCCACGACACCCCTTCCCGCAAGCCTCTTCCTGGTGGTGTACACCGCCAGGAACAGGCTGGCGGGAAGGGGGTCGGAATCCCCATGGCGGCGCTGCTTGCAGCGCCTCCATGGAGGATTCCTTTGGCCAGGGGAAAAGCGGCGGGAAACCACCGGTTTCCCTTTTCTGACCGCGGCTTTACCGCCGCGGTCAGAATTGGCCAGGAAGCACCGCCAGCCTGTTGGCGGTGCTTCCGTGATCGTTGGCGCCAGGGTCAAAATGACCCCCTTAATCTCTGCAAAGAACTCCTTGTGCAGTGAAAATCGATGCACAGCCTGCCAGAATCAACGCACAGCCTGCCCTGTGGTGAGAAAATCACTGCATCCCTGAACTGGAACAATGCAGCCCGGCTCCCCGAGTGGAGATCGACGCACCACCTGCCGTGGGACAAGAATTTTCCTGCATCGCCCACCGGATCGATGCAACTTCTGTGACTTCGTTCTGCATGCCCAGGATTATTCCACATACTTTACACATTGACTTCTAAGTTAAGCCTGACTGCTCAGTGTCAAGCTAGCAGAGGGTGGGCACAGGATAATTTGGATTGTGTTTGACTTACTCTGACTAGAGTGAGGGTCCTTGCTTGGACAGGGGTAACCTAACTGCCAACCAAAGACTCAATTTCTAACAATGAGTATATCAAGAATGTCATTTTAGGGATTGCAAGGTATGTCATGGCCAGGCTGGATTTAACTTACTTGCAGACTACTAGGAACCGGGAAAGGCTGGTTTGACTCCAGATGTGTAAGGGCCTTCAAATCATTGAAGGTGGCATTAAACAGATCAACTAAAGTTAGTAATAAAGTAGCGGACTGTAGGCAGGCATATAAGATTGCACTGGCTGCTAGGAAGCAGGAAATCAAAGTAGGGGCATGGACGGCATTAATTAATGACAGTAGATGCAAGGATAGCTGTGCTTTCTGGCATATTGTTAATAACCCTTATTTTAGAGACCCATGTGTTCTATCAATTGAAGTCACTACTTCATCAGAAGACTGGGTAACACATTTCTTGAATATTTCTTCACCACATCACACCATGGCTGTTTACGAACAACAGTGTAATTACCATGGGACCAATGAATCTACTAAAGCCCCAGGACCTGAAGGGTGCCTGTTGACTTTTCCAAACCAACTTGGAGTTATGGGGACCAGTATTAACTCATGTTTTGAGAGTGAGTGACAGAATCAATCCTTTTAACTCTTGATCTACCTCTTTAATTGTATTAATTTTCAAGAAGGGAGATAGATGAGATCCAACTTGTTATTGGCCAATCACCCTTATGCATTCACTTTTGAAGGTGACTGGGAGAATAATACTGTAGTGTTCTTTGATTCTGTTCCGCGCGCCGTGCGGTGGTGTTTCAGCGTGTCGGCGTGAGGAACAGAATCAGAACGGGAGGAAGAAAGCGGAGCATGGAGGAGGCAGCGGCAGTTGCGGTGTCTCCCTCCCGGTTATTATTTTAATAAAAAGAATCATACTTGTGGACTCACCGCCTCGGCCCAGATTCTTTCACTGGCGATGAAGGGTGTAGAGCTGACCGGGAGGAGAGACAAGAGACAACAGAGGCTGATTTTGACAATGTTCCTGTAGGATTATTTTACGTGACTTTGTGAGGCAGCAACTCCATTTGATGACTAACGCCGTCTCAAGGGAAGGCAGAAGCAAGGATCATAGTGTGCTTAGCAACTATGGAAAGCATTTCCTGAAGGTTTTCAACGGCATGAATTGGTGAACTGTAGTTGCCTAGCAACCGTGAGTAGCTTTCTCAGAAAGTTTCTGGGCCCAGGATGTTGCTAGGCAACCGGTGACATTCAGTTTTTCAAGCCTAGATATTGTTTATCCTGGCAACAATTTATCTTCTGAAGGGGTTGGAGCTGCACTGACATTTTGGAGTAGTAAGACCAATCCGGAAGTGTTTGTATATTGTTAAATTTCAAGTATTAACAGTTTTCGGATTTTATTGAGAAAATGAAAGGATTTACTGCACCAAGTTTTTTCTTAAACACCCCTGGGGAACCCACTGTAGCCTGGGAGGACTGGAAAGAAGGTTTTGAAGCGTATGTCCTGGCTGTGGGTGGAGATATATTTACGGCATCCAGAAAATTGGCCATGTTAAAGCATTGTTTGGGTGCAGAAGGAAGACGCATTTTGAAACATTTACCATATCCTTATGAGTATGGAGACCCAGATGAGGATGAATATGAGGTTGCCATGGAACAGTTGAACTCCAATTTTGGAAAGAAGAAAAATGTCGTTGTGGAGCGTTTAAAAATTTTTGAAAGGAGCCAATTGCCAGGAGAGTCTGTGGAAAGTTATGTGGCAAGTTTGAGGATTTTGGCAGCCACTTGTAATTATGGTCATTTTCAGGATGAAATGCTGAGAGACCAACTGGTTTTGAAAGTTAATGATAAAAAAATTCAGGAAAAACTGTTGAATACAGAAGATTTGACGTTACAAAAAGCCATTGAGTTTATTAAAAGGGTTGAAATAACGAATGATGGCTTAAAGGAACCATCTACCGCATCTGGAGCTATAAATGTGGTCAATGCAGAAGATTCTAAGTTCAAGAAAAAAGATAAATTTGTAACTTCTGGTAAGATGGATGGAAGAAAGGACATTGTTTGTTACAAATGTGGCTTTAAGGGGCACATAGCGACTGATGTTTGCTGTCCTGCGGCTGGACAAGTGTGCAGAAAGTGCAAGTCCAAGGGAGATTTTGCAAGGGTGTGCAAAGGGAGGCAGATGAGTGCGAGGAGGGGTAGAGTTGTAATCAATTCAGTGGGGAGTGATAGTGAGGACATAGACAGCCAGCAATTTATTTTGCAGGTGGTGGATGTTGGGAGTGTGAGTTCTTGTGGTCCGCACTGCATAGTTAAAATTGATGGGGTAGATATACTCGTGATGGCTGACTCAGGGGCAAGATATACTTTGATTGGAAAAGATAACATACCTAGTTTTCCGACGCATGAGATCAAACCACCGGATGTACGTTTACTAGCTTATGGTAATAAACCCATTGAGCTAGTGGGGTATATGGACGCATCATTGGAGTTCCAAGGGACAGTTGTCAAGTCTAAAGTGTATTTTGTGGAGGAGGGTACCAATTTATTAGGTTGGCCGCAACAAAAAGACCTCAGCATAATTCTTGATCCGAATCACCCTGATCAAGTATTGGGTTCGAGGTCTAACGTACACATGGTGCAAAGGACTAACTTTGTAGAGGAATTCCCTCAAGTATTTAGTAATAAGTTAGGAAAGTTGAAAGGATTTATGCATAAAATCGTTTTAAAGCGGGATGCTGTACCTAAGGCGCATAAACCGCATCCAGTTCCCATTGTGATGAAGGAACAACTACGACGTGAATTATCCAAGTTGTCCGAGCAAGGTGTGATCGAGGAAATCGAAGCGTCTGAGTGGTTGGCGCCAGTGGTGATTGCTAAGAAGGCTAATGGTGACATACGTTTGTGTGTGGATTTGCGCGATCTTAATGCTGCTATATGGGTGGATAGACATCCTCTGCCCAATATAGGTGAAATGTTATATACAGTGATACAGAAGATTTGACGTTACAAAAAGCCATTGAGTTTATTAAAAGGGTTGAAATAACGAATGATGGCTTAAAGGAACTATCTACCGCATCTGGAGCTATAAATGTGGTCAATGCAGAAGATTCTAAGTTCAAGAAAAAAGATACATTTGGAACTTCTGGGAAGATGGATGGAAGAAAGGACATTGTTTGTTACAAATGTGGCCTTAAGGGGCACATAGCGACTGATGTTTGCTGTCCTGCGGCTGGACAAGTGTGCAGAAAGTGCAAGTCCAAGGGAGATTTTGCAAGGGTGTGCAAAGGGAGGCAGATGAGTGCGAGGAGGGGTTGAGTTGTAATCAATTCAGTGGGGAGTGATAGTGAGGACATAGACAGCCAGCAATTTATTTTGCAGGTGGTGGATGTTGGGAGTGTGAGTTCTTGTGGTACGCACTGCGTAGTTAAAATTGATGGGGTAGATATACTCGTGATGGAACAACTACAACGTGAATTATCCAAGTTGTCCGAGCAAGGTGTGATCGAGGAAATCGAAGCGTCTGAGTGGTTGGCGCCAGTGGTGATTGCTAAGAAGGCTAATGGTGACATACGTTTGTGTGTGGATTTGCACGATCTTAATGCTGCTATATGGGTGGATAGACATCCTCTGCCCAATATAGGTGAAATGTTATATACAGTGAAAGGGGCAAGTGTATTTTCTACGTTGGATTTATCATCTGCGGATCATCAGATTGAGTTACATCCGGAGTCACGAGCATTAACTTCTTTCATTACTCCAGAGGGGGCATATAGATTTAGGCGCATGCCTTTCGGCTTGGCATCAGCGTCGTCAGTATTTCAACAGGCAATGCACCATTTACAGAAAGATATCTCAGGTGTTACTTATTTTCAAGATTATATTTTGGTGTTTGGTAGTGAACAGAAAGAACATGATGGAGCAATGAGAAAGGTGTTGGGTGTTTTAAAGGAGAGCAGGTTGACGATCAAATTGGAGAAATGCAGATTGAGTGTGCCAGAAGTGGAGTATTTGGGTCATTGCATTAACAGAGATGGGATTTCGCCTAAACTTAATTTAGTAGAGGCAATAGAAAGCGCGCCTTCTCCAGCTGGCAAAGATCAATTAAGATCATTTTTAGGTCTAGCGGAATATTACTCAAAGTTTATTCCCAAGTTTGCTGACAAAACTGTGCACATGAGAAAGTTGCTATGCGTGAGGGAGCAATTTGTATGGAGTGAGGATTGTGAGAGGGAGTTTTGTTTGTTGAAAAAACAAATTGCCTCTGCTCCAGCTCTTAAGCCGTTTGACACAAGGGATGAGATCATTATTAATACGGACGCCAGTTCCGTTGGGCTGGGTGCGGTGTTAATGTAAAGAAGAGGGGAGGAAGAAGTGACAATTGCATATGCTTCCAGACCGTTGGGTTCGTCAGAAATAAACTATTCCACCATTGAAAAGGAGGCATTGGCATGTTGGTGGGGTGTTGACAATTTCCGCAAGTATGTCTGGGGTTTAAAATTTGTGATTCGTACTGATCATCGTTCTTTAGTAGAAGTATTTTCGACTAAGGGGGCAGGTAGGGCCACACCTAGAATAGCTTGTTGGGTGGCTAGAATGTTGGAATATAATTATGATTTGGTGTATTTTCCTGGAAAACAAAATGTGTTGGCTGATTGTCTGTCTAGGCTTCCTGTGCGTTCAGTTCTGGGTGCAAAGGGAGAATCTGAAGTTTATGAACTCATAGCCTATGTTGGTGAGGATATTGGATATGTGACAGAAGGTAGAATTTCTCATGAAGAATAGGTGTCGGTGGTTCAAATAGATGTTGTGCTGCAAGACGTGATGGGTTATTGCCGTCATGGGTGGCCAAATAGAGGTAGTGCTTCTTGCGATGCAGAATATTTCCGTCAAGTTGGTGTAGAGTTGTGTATGATGTATGGAGTGGTGTTCAGGGGTGAGCTGTTGGTGGTTCCTACTGTCTTGCGGGAACGAGTATTGAAATTGGCTCATGAGGGCCATCTCGGAATGAGCGCAACTAAAAGGCAAATCAGATCGGAGTACTGGTGGCCAGGGCTTGATAGGGATGTAGAACATCATGTGAGGGAGTGTGTGTTGTGTGCATGGAGCGACAAGTCTCAAAAGGTTGTTAAAAGTGATCTTATGGTGTCTGACAAATTGGATGGGCCGTGGAAGAAAATAGCCATTGATATTATGGGTCCGTTAAATATTTTGGGAAGTGTGCCGAAATATGCTTTGGTGGTTGTGGACTATTTTTCCAGGTGGGCAGTTGTGAAATTTGTAGAAAACATAAATTCCGGGTGTGTGGTGGAGTTCTTGTCGGATTTGTTTGAGTCAGAAGGAGTCCCTGAGATGATAGTGTCTGACAATGGTGTGCAATTTGTATTGAATGTTATGAAAGAGTTTTTAAATAAATTTGATATAGAGCACATCAGAGCATCTGTTTATTATCCACAGAGTAATGGTTTGGTGGAGAGGTGGAACAGGACGCTGAAAGAGGGGCTGCAATTAGCAATCTATAATGGTATAAATTGGCGGAAGGCAGTGAAGGACCTAGTTTGGTCATACCGCACAACTCCCCATAGTGTGACGGGAAAATCACCTTTAGAGGTCATGAGAGGTAGAAAACCGAGGGCATTGTTGTCTAAAGGTGTGGTGAGTAAGAAGTTTGAGATGAGTGAAATTCCTGGTGATTACAAGGTTGGTGATTGGGTGCGAGTAGTGAAGGGCGCGTGGACAGCTAAAGGGGAGTCTACATTTTCAGAGTCTTTGGAGGTGAGAAAAGTCTATAAGTATGCTGTGTTGCTGAGTGATGGTAATGTGTGGAACCATGGAAAGGTTATAAAGGTGCCTGTATGGTGTAGTCGGGAAAAGTTGCTCAACATGGGAAATTAATCGGGTAACAATGTGGATGATGATACCAGCACTAGTGAAACCCCATTAAGTGAGAGAGAGCATGAAGGTGTGAAGGTGAGGGACAAGTCAGTGTTAAGAAGGCCTAAGAGATTTGATGATTATGTTGAACAGTAACATTGGAACGTGCTTCTGCTTAGGGTATACTTTGTTTAAATTGTCAATATCTTTATTCATTATAACTAGTTTTATGTATCGATGTATTACATTTATTGTCATATATCTATTCATGTTAGGCTAAAGTTTTCATGTTTTATAATATGTTGATGTTATTTTATTTTGAAGAAAAGGGTGTGTGTAGTGTTCTTTGATTCTGTTCCGCACGCCGTGCGGTGGTGTTTCAGCGTGTCGGCGCGAGGAACAGACTCAGAACGGGAGGAAGAAAGCGGAGCGTGGAGGAGGCAGCGGCGGTTGCGGTGTCTCCCTCCCAGTTATTATTTTAATAAAAAGAATCGTACTTGTGGACTCACCGCCTCGGCCCAGATTCTTTCAAATACCCTCCAGATTGGAGAATTGGGCTGTGGAAAATACATTTGGCAGTGACACAGTAGGGTTTTAGAAAAGGAGTGGGATATGTAGGGCATTCTTTTAATTGAAATGTACTCATTGGTAAATACACTTTAGCAAGGAGAGGTCCTGTTTATATGGCATTTATCGACCCCTCCAGTGCTTTTGACTGTGTAAATTAAGTCGAATTATGGAATCTGATGACCAAGATGGGTATTAGTTTCACTTCAGTAAATTTTATTAGGAACTTCTACTTGGATGCCAAGGCCAGAATTAGATACGGAATTATTGTGAAATGTACAGAGGAATTTAATATCACACTGGGTTACGGCAGGGTTGTGTTTTGGCCAAATTTTTATTCATTCTTTATATTAATAGCCTGAGTAGGTTTTTAGAAGAAAAAAGTCATGATTTTCCTCCGGTCAAACCTAAAGCTTTATTGATAGTATTGTATGCGGATGATGCAGTACTCATGGCCCGTGCCCGAAAAGGTCTGCAAAACTTCCTTAATCATTTTGTGGAATATATAGCCTAATTCGATTCAAGAGTTCATCTGCTTAAAACCTTTGTTATTAAATGTGGTTTCAAGGGGTGGATAAATCTTATAAATTTGTGGTAGGAGATAGTAAGCTTGCATTATCTTCTCTTCTTGCAGATTGTTGTTTGCTGCCCATGGCTCTTGAAAACAGCTGGTTGCAACCAGAACCATTCCGGTGAATAAAAAGATCTTATTAGGATATGTCCTATTCTATTGTGGCATAGAATTTGGTCAAAACTGGAGACAAATCTAATTAGGTTGATAACCACTGATTGTCTGTCTGAGGATGATGCCTTGAGAATACATTGGTTTAAATATGTCAAGTCCTTTTTTGATAGATGGAAAGATCAGATGCTTTTAACAATCCATCCTCCTTACTGAGTGTTTCTGAGGCTGTTTCTGAGGCTGCAATAAAATACTTAGCATTGAACCTGTTAAGAAATGTGGAAAGCCTACTGTGCAGGTTATTAGTTGCTGGTTGCAAATAATGACATTTCATTTTATTTGGAACAAGTGCACAACCCTCAGCATAGATTTGTTTTAGCACATGTCAGATGCAGTATTAGCCACCATCTTGGATCTTTTCCCAGAGTAAATGATTGGATGGCTCAATGGGCCAGTTGCCCATGTGATGGTGTTTCTGAACAATGCACATTACACTTTACTCTGTTTTGAAAATGTTATGAAGTACCTCAATTTCAAATTTATAGCCACTATTGCTGAAATCTAATTTTAGACAATGTAGACCAGCACTGCTTTTTTCTGCAAAACTACATTCTAATGGAATTTGTTTTGTTGTGTCTCAGTTCTGTGGAGGACTATTATGATTTGTAAACAGTTGCGTGGGTGAGCTGTTTTTAGTGAATGGTTCCTGATTAAAGCTTGTTCCTCTGGAGTATACTAATTTAAATGTTCTGATCTCTTTTATGGACACTTTTATCCTTTTTAAACACCATGAATGGATTTGATGTGTTAATTTTAGTGCATAAACATTTGTGGGGTTTTTTCATGAACCCGAATAAAGTTTGGTTGACTTGACTTATAGTTAGCTAGCTTTGAGATTTAAATTTAACAGATACCCAGTTGGTAATATCCCATTCTGTGACTTATAATTTAAGAAGGTTTCTTCAATATTCTCTTCTATTTGCCCTTTTGCTGTTGTGCCCTTTCAATGGAGTATAATCAAACCTAGAAGTCCATATTAGGAATTGGCTTCTTTACATGTCCAATGTCAATCACTTTTGCCCTAATGGAATCCCACAGTCTAATACTAATTTGACCGGTGAGTCAAGGATTCTGATCTATCTTGAGCCCCTCTGAATTCTGAGTATGGGAGCTTCTGGCTTAGGTGTGATCCATGAAAAATAATCTGGCTTCATATGAAAATGTTGAATGATCTCATCTGTATCTAGGGTGAGAAAGACAATTGTTTTTCCACCATGACTATGCCAGCTGCAGACCTATACAAACATTAATAACCTGGAGGTGAACTTGAAGAAAACTAAGGCAGTCACATTCTGAATGAAAAAGTACCAGTGGGGCAGCTAGTCTCACAAAAATAACAAGGTTGTGGTGGACCAATCCTACAAGTACCTGGGCTATACATTGATGCCAAAGGCTCCTTTTTAAGGCATCCGAAAGAATTTGAAACAAAGGCCTTGGCACTTCAGGTGACTCTATCCAAACTAAAGAAATCATTACTGGGGCTTAGCCTCTCCCACCTGCTGAAGTTATACGAGCAAAGATCTTTCCCACATTGATCTATGGCACAGAAATTTCTTTGGGCAAGGAAACTAGTTTATTAAGCAAGCTCATCACAAGGATTTACAAATGTGTTCCACAGCTGCCGTAGTCTTCATCCATAGTCCAGATTAGGCTAGAACTGGGCCTTCTTGATCAGTGTGCTTTTAGCGCTGGAGCCTACCTCAATTTGTGCCACAAGTTGCGGGGGTAAGGCTGGCTCACTAGAGGCACTGTTATGGACCAACATCAGCCCCAGTGGGCTCAGTCGATCAAACTGCCATTTCTTCAAAGATTGTGAGAAGCTACTGAATGCAAAAACCCTCTGGGACATAAATCCTCGTCAACCTGCATTCAAACAGGGCATCAAAAAATGTGTCTGTCTCTGGTCCTATCACTCAGGCAGTGTCATTCTAGCCAAGCACAAGCATGCTTTGGTAGTTATCAACTCATGCCAACCTGCCTCCCACTCCCCATACCTCACCTGTAACTATTCCAATCACTTGAAGCTAAGATTCATTGCCCTTAGGTTGGAGGAGTGGCTATTCCTGAAACATCTAGCTTGCTGGCACTGTCCCAAGGAGGGGATCAGACGCAGGGGCTATGGGAAGTGTGATGAATCCTTCTAGCATTTCCTGTGTCTCTGCCCAGGCCCCTTGGACTAGCACAAATACACTATCCGGGGCACTATCCATCATGCATTCCAGACACCCCGCCCCTGCTCAGCCAATTATTTATGCTCTGCACCAGCACTTTATGAGCTACCTCCTCCTGGATGCCATGCTGGAAGCTGTTTACGTTCTGATCTAAGCTCCAGTGTGATGATTTTTAATGGTACCAATTTTAATCAGTTTTATAATTATGGTGCTTTACAAAGATAACGTTACTTGTTTTAATGAGCAAACTACTGCTATTTTTATACACTTCCACTTTGCTAAAGAGATCGGCTCTAACTAACTTGTTGTCTTGGATGGATGGCCCCTTTCCATCTTGCCATATTCACATATTTAGCACGTTTCACTCCGTTTTTCGAATGAACCAATTTTGATTAGTTTTACAATCCTGGTGCTCCACAATGTTAATGTCATTTGGTCAATGAACAAACAGCTGCTATTTTTTTGCACCTGCACTTTGCTAAAGATGCTGGTACTAATTAACTTGCTGTCTCTGATTCGTGGTATTTTGCACATTTTTTTCCCTTATGTATTCATGTGCCTGTCAATCAACTTCAGCTTTCTTATTACGCTGTGGAACTTTGTTTTTTGTAAAGGTTTTCATTAACCATATACAACAAACACTGACAGATATAGATTATGGGCCTCATTACGACTCTGGTGGTCTTTTAGAAAGACCACCGCAGTGGCGGCTGCAAAAAGACCGCCATGTTGGCGCTCATCCGACTGCCTTATTAAGAGTCACACACAGAAGATTGCCAAAAATCTGAGATCGCAAGGACACTGGACGGTGAGAAAGTAGCTATTCCACCACCAGCTCCGCAAGCCCAAAACAAATCTGCCCACCAGATTACGAGCCAAAAATCACCACAGCAGTTCTCCCATGTCAGAAAACCATTAGCGGTGCGAACCGCTCCAGACAGAACCCAATACTGTCAGAACACAACACCACATTGAACAGTTTGAATACCCCACACCTGACACACATCAACACACCCAACACATCTACTTACAGCACCATATAACATACTCCAATACAACCCACAATCCTTTGCAACAAAAACTACTTTCACATACACCAAGAGCAGGCATTCACAGAGAGAGAGCACCCTTACACCATACTCACACACACACACCACACGCATCACACACCCCACACCGGTGCAACTAACACACAACACACATAACGAGCCCACAGAAATCACAGCAAGCGTCCATCACACACAACGTGCCACCCACTCCCCATCAATCACCCAATGCTACACCCTTACACACACACAACACCCCCTCAACACAATCATAACCATGCCCCCACGAAAGCACCCACGGTTCACAGACAGATGACGAGTTGAGGGTCATGTTGGATGAATTAGTATAGAGCACCTGTCCTTTTATAGAGTTGGTTTCTGCCAGACTTTCCATGGTAGTGCAACTGCGGGGAAAACCTGGGTGGTGTGCAGTCTCGTATTCTGTCCGGCAGGAACATGATCTCTGCCGGCCTGAAGGTGGCTACCACCGTTCATGGCGGGTTGACCACAATGGCGGTGCCGGCAGTGGATTGGCTGTATTCAGTTGGAAAGACCGCCATGGTCATCATTTGACGGTCTTCTCCACCAGCCTGTTGGCGGTACGACTGTCGCCGCCAACATGGTGGTCTTGTGACCACCCAACTCGTAATGACCCCGTATGTCATTGAGCAAATATGTGAATGAATTAAAACATTTTAGGTAGGAGTAGGTGGAATGTTCTGTTCCACCCACGGAATTAGCAGAGTTTCGGTCACTCCGTGTTACTCTTTAACACAGAGTTCAGGACAAATTCTGCCCATCACTTCCCGGTGGAATTTTCTCCCCCAAGGCTACATAATAAGCAAGCGAGATTTGGCATCCCCAAGTGTGATTTCCTAATGCAAGCATTTGCCATCATTCTAGAACTGTTTCGGTAAGTGAGCTGCCAATCGAGTAGATTTGCTGTTGCTCGAGTAGATTTTCTATTCTAGCAGCAGGAAATTCAATTTGAATGGCCCTATGCTCTTGCTCAATGCATGGTGCCATTTGTGCTGATTTTCAGTGCTGCTTGTGCTATTGCTAATAAATTGCAGAATGAGCTGCCCATTGGTAGAATTCCATTGAATCCTGCTAAATGTTTCTGTAACTCTGCAGAATTCTGTGGGGTGAAACTCTGCAAGTTCTGCCCAACCCTAATTTTAGTTATCAGAAGATTGATAATTAGTTCTGAAGAAAAATATGATGTCTTCTATAATGTTAGTTATAGCTCTGTGCTCTGTTTTTAAACCATAAAAAACAATATGAAGGTCTTGGTAGTGCTGATGATTTTCATAAATCTGGGAATATATCCATTTTCTACATGAAGGCAATTTCTAAGCACCCTCTGGGTTTATAAAAGACTCCTGTGCACAGTAGAACATAAGCTGTACCAGACAGACCACACACCATATTTAACAAGGTTATTGTCTGTTCTAAAGTTGGGGTTTGACTCAGGTGATCTGAATGGCTCCTAAAATACAGAACTTAACACCTCTGTTCCATAGCTGCTGATTTAAACTAAGCATTTTGTAGTAAAGATAGTTACAGTACCCAACAGTAGCAGCCAAAAATACAACACTCTGGAGAGTTTTTCAAAAAGTGTACAAGTGTACAAGAGTGTACTGCACAACCATTATCGATTTCCATTCTATATATTTGTAACTTGAGAAAAATGAAAGCTTAGAACGAGTATGGGAAAGTGAATTATGTTTTTAAATTGGCAGATTGGATTGGTCCTGCAAAATATCTAATGGGGCGCTGAATTGCTGCCTATCCCACACCATGAGGGAATAATGTTTTTTTATGGTAACAACAATCTTTCAGTATGTGGCAGAAGTAATGTGATGAAGCAATTAATAAAGTACATGGGTCAGCTCAAACATATATGAATAGCAACAAGAAACCTCAGAGAGAGTCCAGTTAGAGTAGAAGTCAAATGCTTTGGAAAATATAGTAAACCCTAAACATGGATTACGGATCACAGTTAGAGTTAAGGTAAAGATTTCAGTTTTTTTTCTTCACTCAGGAATATTTTTGATCAGGAAAAATACATGTGTATTGTTAAGACTGTCATCCTTGGCATTTTTTGCCTTCTGACCTCCTCTTTTGCTAACTTAATTTTTGCTGGCTTTAGGATTCTGGGCTCTTTACCACTGCTGACCAGTGCTAAAGTGCATGTGCTAAAACATGGTAACATTAGCCTGTCCACAATTGCCGCATTTAATTTACTTATAAGTCCCTAGGGCCTGTAAACTAAATGCTACTAGTGGACCTGCAGCTCTGATTGTGCTACCCACTTTAGTAGCCCTTCAAACATAGTTCAGCATGTCTTTGCAGAGCCTGTATGTGCTGTTTTTTACTGCCCTGTCGATATGGCAAGTTAACCCCCTTGCCAGATCCAAACCTTTCTTTTTAATACATATGGCACCCCTAAGGTAGGCCCCAGACAGCCCCAAGAGCAAGGTGAAGTGCATTTAAAGATTTTGACATATTTATGTCCAGGTAGTGAAAAACTCTTAAATTAATTTTTTACAACTGCAAGGCCTATCTCTCCCATAAGTTAACATTGGGATTGCCTTATTACATTTTATAGTGTAGTTTCGAATTGGACCAGATACATATTTCGAGTTCGATGTCTCTGGACTTACAATGTAAAATCCAACTGTTGGTAAAGTTGTATTTGAAGTTGCATGTCTGAAATTGCCACTGTGATAATTTTGAGCCTATGCCTGCCTCTAAATACACATCTGGGTTGGTGACAGTTGTTTTTTTTTCATTCCCTTTAGACAGCCACACACACGCTTAGGCATGCCTGATGATAAGATAGATAAATGTTTTGTTGCATAATTACTTAAAATCATTGCAATGTTACAAGTGGAGATGTTAAAAAGACAAGAGAAACGAAAAAAAACCAATGTAAAACAATTAATACATTCTTGCTTTCTTTGCGGTTATTAGTCCAGTTAAGCCCTGTTCACTTGTTACTCGTCTTGAGATGCATAGTCTTACTTACTGGACAACACTAAGGCCCCTATTTATACTTTATTAGCGCCACATTTTGTGTAATTTTTTGACCCACAAACGGCGCAAACTTGCAAAATACAATTGTATGTTGTACGTTTGCGCCGTTTTTACGACAAAAAGCAGCACAAATGCTAAAAAAGTATAAATATGGGCCTAAGTTACCAACTATTAAATTAGACATTTCTCGAAGTGATCTAGGTGAAAAACAGCAAAAAGCGTTTTTTGTGTGTTTTTTCTTTATTTTTAAAACTGATAAAGTATAAATAGTTCAGTCCACAGTTGGAGTCTGCAAAGTGCCGATGGAGTGGAGACTGCAGTCATTACTCATAGCATGGGGCTGGCAGCGATCATTTCCTATGCCAGTTGAGGGTTTCTTTTCTCATCTTGATTTTTTGTGGCATGTTTTAGGGAAAGGTCTGTTTTTAAAATACATTTTGCAAAACAGGCCATGTGTTGTGGAGTCAATCCTTTCAGACTAAACAGGATACCCTGCCGGCATGTTCTGATACCATTAGTTTTGAAAATGTTTTTCAGATACAGCTTTCTCCAGGATAGTAGAGCGGGGCAAATACAAAGGATGTGTATGAAGTATTCCCGGTGATGTGCGCAGAGTCTGCATTGTTTTTTGTTTGTGGGTCTAAGCCATTTTGGTTCATCCTTCAATGCCGGCATTAGCAAGTCTGGCTTGTAGCACCTTTATTTTTAGTGACGTTTATAATATTTCAGCCATATAAGGTTGTGCTGTTGATTTGTTTGTTTAGAAGTTGCTTGAACTTTTTATGGGGTAAGAACTTTTGCCATAACTCCTCTGCCTGCAGATGCTTTATGGCGAAAGCCATTCTCTTTAGCCATGGATTTGTGGCTTCCACCTGGTTTGTGTTGCTTTCCTCCCAGATCAGTGCTTTTAGTGGATTTGGTTGGGCCAGTTTTAGCATGGAAGTGTATTTGAGGAATGCCCTGTCTTGCACTAATGTTTGATCTTGTACTCCGAATTCCAACCTAATCTGTGCTGGCGAGGAGCTGTGTGGAAGACGGGAGAGAAGGCGAAAGACCTTGCTTTGTGCAATGTATATTAAGTCGTTCAGATTGGTTGGATATGTTTCCGAACCGTATTTTAGAGCTGGCATGAATTTTGCTTTAAGCATTGTAAGAAGTGGATACCATATTGGGGGTTTGTAGTTTTGAGGCCAGGGCTAAGGCTGATGCAAGTAGCGATGCCAGCCTTGCTTTCAGGGTGTTTAGGTGCAGGTGAAGTGACCAGCGCTCCTGTAGCCAGACGCCAAGGTATTTGTAGCTTCTGCATATTTCCACAGATAGATTCCCACAGAACCATTTATTTTTCTTATTTATCCATTTGCCAAAGATGATTACCTTGGTTTTCTCCTTATTTACCACCAGCTCATTGGTTGTGCAATATTGATTGATGGTGTTTAGCACTTTTTGGAGTCCTGTACCTGTGAGATTTAGTAAGACGAGGTCATCTGCATATAATAATGCTGTTAGGGGATGGTTAATTAGTTTGGGGGGATGGGAACTGGTGGTGTTTAGCTGTGTGCACAGATCTGCCAGGTAAAGGTTGAAAAGCATTGGGGCCAGAACACAGCCCTGCTTAACACCTCTGTCTATCTGGATTCTGGCCGACACTCTTCCGTTATTTTCAACTTTTACCCTTGTCCAATTTTCTGAGTACAGAAGCTGTATTCCTTTTAGCAGCTCTGGTGGGATTTTAAGGCTTGCTAGTTTCACCCACAGCTTGTTCCTGTACACTGAATCAAAGGCTTTGGACAAGTCCACGAAGCAGGTGTAGAGGGCCATTTTTTTGTTTGTATATTTTTCAGCGAGTCTGGCTAGCGTTATCAGGTTGTCAGAAGTGCTTGCCGATTGGCGGAAGCCGGTTTGATTCAGGGGTATTAGATTGAATTGGCTGGCCCATTATTTGAGTTCCTCGAGCAGGAGGCCCGCAAATATTTTACGTAAAGGTCAAGCAGTGATATTAGTCGATAGCTATCTGGGTTCCCGTAGGGGCCCTTCTTGTATATTGGGTGGAATATTACCCCTTTCCAGGAATCCGGAATTTTGTTTACCGTGCTGCTGACATTAAAAAGGCTGCAGAGCATGCCAGTCCAAAGGGCAGGGTCGTGTTTTAGTATTCCTGCCGGTAGACCATTTGGCCCAGGAGCTCCACTCTGTCTGCAGCGTCGTAGTTGTTCCTCGACGTTTTGTATTTTGAATGATAATGGCTTTGCCTTGCTGCTTGCGGTGGGAGATGGCTGCTCTATCTTGGGGTTGCCGTAGAAGTTGGAGATGTGTTCAATCCACTTTTTCTCTGGAACCACGTTACTTTGGATCCTGGTTGTCCTGCGCTCTAGCTGATTGACCACAGTCTACAGTGACCAACTGTTCTTTTCTTTAGTGGCCTCCACAATTCTGATCCACTCCTGATCTATGTGAATCTGCTTTGCTTCCCACATTGCCTTCCTGTATTCCTTTCTTAGTTCATGAAAGGTACTGTGTTGCCTGATGGACCATCCACATCCTGATTGGCCTTTAACATCTTGATGGGTCATCCTCGGCAGGCTGGAAGGGAGGAGCTGACACCTATGAATAGGCTGGGTCCTGAGCCCTAACAAAGAGTTACATAAACCCCTGTAGTGCGTCTGGAGCCAGGGAAGGAAGGGCAGAGACTTTGTGCACTTCAAAGGGATCCTTCTGAGGTCTCCCCCCACTTCAAAGGTACAACTGGGTATATGTACCTGGACCCCAAACACCACCAAATGAGTTCACTTCTGAACCTGGGACATTCTGCCGGGAAGAACGACTATTGGACTGTCAGTCTGATGGAACTTTGCTGAACTTTGCTGGACTCCTGGAGGAAACAAGGGTGGTAGATGTCAGAACACTTGCACATCCATATGCATGCAGCAACAATGTCATCGGGAGACCTCCTTAGTCACACCAGGTGATGAGAATATGGTGGGTGCCAACCCGTAGGACACCTAACCACCACAAGTGTCCAAAATTAGTAACTGGAAGGGCAGTCAGTAATGACGAATATAATTGTAGAATACCAGGCACACTGCAGGCAGTCCTGTATGGTTGATTCAAGTGGTAGTACAATCAAAGTCGAAGACCACGACGTAGATGAAAGTAGATTTTATTAACAATCAAAATTTCCAGCTATAACCCATATGTGAAGTGAACAGCCCAGTATACAGCAAACAGCCGACAAGTGTTTTGTCTCCTAGACTTTTTCAAGGCTGAAAACGTACATGAACAATATATATGTCCGTGCTAAAGTAAAGGTGTGCCATCCAGGGCATGAAGGATCCGGCCTAGTACTGCCCATGACGTCCAAAGAGTAGAAAGTAAAGAATTGCCTTGATAAGCCTGTCACCCTTAAGTAGTGCCGTGCCGTGTGGCGTCGGAATGCAGAGTAATGGGATTACTTTCTACTCTTTGGACATCATTGGCCGTACTAGGACATATGTATTGTTCATGTACTTTTTCAGCATTGACAAAGTCTAGGAGATGAAACACGTGTCGGCTGTTTGCTGGACTCCTGCTTTGCTGTGCCTGTCCTGCTTCCTGCTTCCCTCCTTGCCTTGGAGTGAGAGGGACAGGACCTGTATCTCCACATCCCCAGAACCAAAGTCACTCCAATGGCTTGCTGGCCTGCTTCCTGTTCTGCAGTTTCAGTGACATGGAAGACGTCACTCCACTCTGCTATAACTTCTGGACTCTACCAAATGTAAGTCCTACCCTGCCAAGTGGTGTCAATACAGCCCTGGGCCTTTAGAAGAGGGTTTTGCAGCTGTTTCCTAAAGAAATCCATGCATGACTGTCACTGCGCAAATTGGAACTGCCATTTCTCTCTTTGACGTCAACGCATTGCTGCTGCCACTGAGAACAAAGATATCATAGTAGTCACTGCGTGTCCCCAGCACATTGGCCTGAGCCCATACACATCTTCTCTGTAAAGCCATCTGCACAGCTCGACAAAGACACATCACCTTCATTTAAGTGTTCGATGCTGCACCTCAAGGACACATCAACGACTGCGCGGCTCAATGATGATGCATCCCTGACTGCACAGATCATAACTGATGCATCACCTTTGCACAGTCTCCTCTACTCCTTGCATCAGATCTTCGATGTGAATGCAAGCCTCCACACAATGAACTGTTTCAGCAGGACAACGTTGGTCCCTGTAGCTGGCCCATGCTCCATCACACTCGGCCTGAACTTTTGGGTTCACCCATGTCTAGCGCTACCAGAGATGCCTGGTTGGTGCTTTATTTCAAAGCACTACATTTGCAGATATTCTTTATGAATTCATATCAACTTCTACTTATTGGATTGTTTACATTTTGGTAGTTTAGTTAACTACGCTAAATTTTATTTTTCTAATCTGCTGTGGATTATTTTTTGTGTGGTTTTCACTGTTTTACTGTTTTAAGGGTTGCACAAATACTTTACACATTGCCTCCTAAATTAAGCCTGCCTGCTCTGTGCCAAGCCACCAGAGGATGAGCACTGGTTAATTTATGGTCCGTAGCTGACTTAACCTGACTAGGATTGTGGTTCCTGATTGGACAAGGTGCATACCTCTGACAACCAGAAACCCAATTTTTACATGTATACAGCATGAAAATATGATGGTGCTAGCGTGCTTTTCGTGCTCTGTTTTTTAGCACTAAGTTATTTTTTTATTTCTCTTTATTGATATTTCAAAATCAGTACAGAAAAGTAAACAGTAGATCTCAGTAGTACATACAGACTATATCCATCAACAATAATCACATATCATTTCGTAAATCCAAGAGCCTCATTGTGGAGAAAATTCTCATCAGGTAATAGCAATTAGTGTACAATTAAGGGGGAAGAAAAGAGGGGGGGGGAGGATGGGGATCCCACTACTCAGTAAGATCACAGCAGGACCAGGCTCTGCCAGTAGAGTGCAGTCACATTGATAACGGCTCCAGGGTGGTGCTCAGCTACTCTTATCCTCACCCTCAATGGGGGCTACACACAACAGGTGCAGCATCTCCAAAGCCAGTGCTTGCAAGTTGGGGGTTGTATCTCCTCCATCGTTGCCCACCCACGCTATCAGGTACTGCCCCAGTGGGGCCAAGATGTCATTGGATGCAATCTCACTGGCATCAGTTCCCAGGACGCTATCAAGTTGTCTTGGCAGTATGTCACATCTTTGAGCTAGGCAGCTATTTGCGATACTGGGCTGCACCCCAATGCATCGCCACTTGTCGCTTAGCCAGCAGCAGCAGAAGCGCAGTCAGCTTTCGCTGTTCTGGAGGAACCTCCTTTACATAACTGAGGAATGCAACCCTAGGCATGCACTCCAGGTGAAGATCAATAGTATTGAAAACAGTGTTCCAGAAGGCCCCCACACCCGGGCAGTCCCAAGCCGAATGCATGGCGCTGAATATCGGACGCAGCGTTCATTCTCCAGAAGACTCATTCTATGCAGCTGCTCCAGACTGCAATAATGCAAATGTGAATATTTAAGGATCACTAGGTGCAGCCAGTATTTGGGCAATAGAGCACGAACCTGAGGGCAACAAAGGTGCCACTGCTTTTTGGTAAGGGAGATGGCAAGGACATCAGCCCACACCTGCTGAGCGCTGGGGAGACGCACCGGTGTCGTATCTTTCATATCAGAGTATAGTCTAGTGATGAGCCTCAGCTAGGATGGATTTGTCAAGAAACTCTCAAATGCTCAAAATATTTGGGGTACTGCAGGGAATGAGCTGTGAAGACCTTGTATCACGGGCCTTAGCTCAAAGTTTGTAAATATGTCTAGTAAGGAGACGTCTGGATTTTCTAATGCCTGTGAGGTTCAGCTTTCACAGTCTACTGCTTGTGCCAGTGTCTTGTGTGATGGGTAAGGCAAGATGGCCAATCAGCGGGTCAGATGGGCTAAAGAGGAAATCCAGCCAGGCCCGCCTCTGCAGCTCATCCCACACTCAATCCATGCAGCCCACAGCATCAATTAAGGCCCGGGCTGCCTCAGGTTTGGTACAACAGTAATCAGGGGGAAAGAGCAGCATGGTCATGTTTGGGTGCCATGTGAGCTAGAAACTGGGTAGGATATAGTCAATAATGTGTGAATTACACTTGCATGCTATAGTAGTAGAGGTCTATATTTGGTGCTGCCAGTCCATCCTCTTCAAATGATAGTGTAAGAACCTCCCAGGCAATTTGGTGTTGCTTCCCGACCCATGCAAGTGTTATAAGAAGGGAGCAAATGAGGTGTTGAAAGTATTGTGGTAGTAGAAGTGGAAGGTTAAGGAACAGGTATAAGAATTTGGGTAGTATCACCATTTTTTCCAAAGCTAGCCTGCCTGCTATGGAGGGTGGAAGGTTTGTCCACATCTCTCGGCATTCCTCCAGCCAGTCCATCAAGCAGCCATAGTTGGAGTGCCAGAGGGTGTCCAGGTCTCAACTCGGCCAGGCCCCCAGGTATTTAATCAGATCAGTCAACCAGCACAGAGGAAACTCTAACTTGACCTCCTGGGTCACTGTCGTAAGAGAAAATATTACAGATTTGGCCCAATTTATGGTGCTTCCAGAGAGCCCCCCAAAACTGGTGAATTTTCTGACTAGAGTATCTAAGTTATCACAAGGGTGTTTAAGATATGGGGTGTTGTCCTCGGCGTACATAGAGACCAAAGCTACACGGGGTGAAAAGGCAAGGCTCCGGTGAGAGTAGTGTTGACTGAGTCTAGCTGCAAGAAGCTCCATTCCAATGCCAGAAAGAATCTGAGAAAAGGGGCACCCTTGGCTCATGCAGTGGGTCACTGGTAAAGGGGGTAAATCTGTCCATTAATGCTTAGATGAGCAACAGGGCTTCTAAAAAGAGGCGGATGAGTTTGTGAAATCTAGGACTGAGGTGAATCAACAGAACAAAAAGGTATGGCCACACCATTGAATTGAAGCCCTTAGTGGCATCTAGGAAAATCATGGTGGCACTGAGATCGGGCTCAATGGTGTGGAATGGGGCCAAAAAGGTGCGAAGATTGTGGGACGTAGAGCGTCCAGGGAGGAACCCAGACTGATCCAGCCATACAATTAGCGGGAGCAAAGGGAGCAGCCTGGAGGCAATAGGCTTGGAGAGCAATTTATTATCCATGTTACTCATTGAGAGCAGTCTGTAGGATTCACATCTCTGTGGATCTTTGTCAGGTTTTAAGATTGTAATGATCAGCTCTTCATGAAGGGAGGGTGGCAGTACAGCTTGCACCAAGGATACTCTTTATAAAATGCAGCAGTGAGTCCGTGTAATTCTAGGGTCTTGTCTGAAGACAGTGCACTAATCATTTGGACAACATATTCTACCATGAACGGCTCATCCAGGAACCTACATGCCCATCTTCAAGCCAGAGAAGTTGCAACGAGTCAAAGAAGGAGTCTAAATCTGGAGGCATAGCTGACTGAGGGGCAGATTTAATAGCTCCTAGCGCCTTCTTGCACCACATTAGTGTCATTTTTTGTTACCCTATGTTGCCCAACGTGGCCAAAATCACTGCACCAAATTTACGAAATGGAAAAATGCATGCATTGCAGCACTTTGTAACCCTTTACGCTACATCATGCATGCACCAGGCATAATGCATGCAAAGGGGGCATTCCCCCATTGGAGGGGAGGTGAAAAAATGGCAAAAAGAAATTTAAGAGATTTCTTCGCATAATTTTTTTCAGCACTTTTAACGCTTGCTCCGAGCAGGCATTTTAAAGGAGACATGCCATTGTTTACAATGGGCCTCAATGGGCTTTGCAGGATTAGCGTCAACATTTTTTACGTTAATCCTGCAAAGCTTCGAACTAGAGTCAGCATTTTTTACGCTACCTCCCTAACTACCACTGCATACACGGTGGTGTTAGGGGGGCACAAAGAAGCACAAAAAAGTGGAACTGCACTGGGTGCAGCGCCACTTTTCTTAAATCTGGCCCTGAGTGTTCGGTACAGGTAAGAGTAGAAGTTAGTCATTTCTCTCTGCACTGCTGTCAGTCCTGTCACTACAGCACTGCACTCAGTTTTCAGATCTGTGATGTAATCATTATCCCAGGGCTTGTTGTATCACCGGACTCAGGCCTTCTTGCTCAAAAAGTGTGTCTCCCACTGCACGGCTTCCTCAAAGTCATTCAATTTGCTGTGAATGCTAGCCAGAGTGGACTCACTTTTGTCAATTAAAAACTACATCTCTAGTGCCCTGGTCCCAGCCTCAAGAGCCTCAAGGCACGTCAGGTCACCTTGCAGCGCATGCAACACCCCAGCCTGCTTAGGTAAACAAACCCTGTGGATTGCAGTTTTGAATGCTTCCCATTCGGTAGTGTATGAATCCACTGTCTCCTGATTGTGTGCAAAATATTCTACTATTCCTGTCCACACCTCCTCCCAGAACACCTGGTCACGCAGTGCACCCGATGGCAGGCACTACTTGAAGTTTCAAGACCTAAAGTCCACAGCAGGACCGGGGGTTGGTCTGACAAGGTACGTGACATATGGATAACCTCACTGGTCCATGCATCCACATTGTGTGCGGCCAACAAAAAATCTATAAGAGACCAGGAGAGGCGGGCAGGGTAATGCAAGTTCCCTCACCACCACTCCCATGATGAGCTCTCCATAAGTCAATGAGGTAATTATCCTCCATGATGGAGTGCAATAGGGTAGTGCACACTGATGTGGCCATCTAGAATCACTGTGTCTGCTGAGGGGTCAAGTACCCCATTGAAGTCCACACCACATAGTATCCCCCTGTATCATCCACATTGGGCATAAGTTGAAAGAAGCTTAAGCGGGTGACCTTGCATCGTACCAGCCAGCATAACATAGCGACCCTATTTATCACAGATAATTTGTTGCGTGTACCAGGGAAAGACATTTTGTAGAAGTACAGCAACCCCTCTGCATAGTTTCAGTAGTGTGCTGTGTGTTGTTCTCCTATCAAGCCAGCTCGCATGTGCCCCAGTGTTCCCTCTGATAGGTGTAATTCTTGTAGAAAGCAGATGTTTATTCCATGTCGCTGAAAATATGCCATCACATGGCGTGTATTCCACCAGTCATTCAATCCAAGTACATTCCATGTTACACAGGTTAATGGTGCCATGGCATGACTACTTTAGGCTGAGTCAGCAGATTCTCGCACGCTTGCAGGGGCAAAAGCACATCGCTCCAGTAGTGTTTGTGAACTGAGTGGGGAAGGATTTGGGAAAAGAAGGGCTTGAAAGGCCTGAAATACAAAACAGTCAAACATAATACCCCAACTACAATGCAGCCTTATCCCAGAGGGACATCTAGAAACCCAGCACTCGCCAAGCCACTGGGGAGGAAATCGTAGTGTAGATTCACATCTGCCAACGCATGGGCTGATTGAGCAAATATATGATGCAAGCCCAACATTTCAGGGTTCTTATTCTCATGTAGCTGTCTGCATGTCAGATGAAGTTCATCAGCTCCAGCGACCAAACAGATAGTGAGGGAGTTGGAGCGTTCCCCTTCTAGTCATTGTCACTTTGAGGACCCTGTTCAGTGTTGGTCGAGTATATGTGCGACTTATTTTTAACAGATTTAGTGGTGCCTTCAGGTCATTAAAATACCTGGTCTTCCCTGCTGGGATGATATCATGCTTGGCTGGGTACAGTAAGGAGTATTTTGCACCCGTCTTGAGGAGGAAGTGCTGACCAGTAGAAACCCTTTCCTAGCTGCCTGCATAGTGACTGTGAAGTCCGAGTAAAAGGAAAAAGTCAGGCCCTGGTAGAGGAGGGACAGTTGGTCTCTTGCAAGTCAAAGTCTCTTTCCCTGTAATTTAATAGGCAGGTGACTATGGGTTGGGCCGGTGTTCCAGGGACCTGTGTGCTCTCTATTGTGGTCAGCATGGCAGAGAGTGCATTGCCTCAACATAATCCTTCAGGAGGCCAATGGTGGTTGACTCCGGTACTCCCACGATCCTTCAGTTATTCCACTGTGAGAGCGCTTCAAGGTCTTCATTTTTATTTCAGATAACTTCTAGAAACGTTTTCATCTAGAGCAATTTCTTACTCACTTGTGCCCCGTCATCTTCAAGCATTAACATGCAGCTCTATAATTGGGTTATGTATTCACCATGGCCGTTAACCCTTCCCTTGAGTCGATCAAACTTGTTGGTCAGCAAACCTATCTTGGTGTCGATGGCGGTAAGGCTGTGTTTTAAGCCCGAGAACATTGTGCGTATGTCTTTCTCTGTGGGAGCATTCTCTGCACTACCTGAGCACAGTTCACCATTGTCCATTGACAATTCCATTGTACGCATCTTTCGGCGCTGTTCGAATATGAGCTTTGATTGCTTTGTGTCAGTTTTCCCCATTGTGTGGATGGTTGCTGGGTCGTAGGTGTGCAGTCACTTTCACAGTGGGTGTGGTGCCAGTCAGGAGGGTGACCTCATCAGCCTGGGTCCCGTCTCACCCCAGGATGTGTTCAAGGGGGTCACGAACAGATCATGAGAATGCAAACTGCTTCCCTCCTTGGTTGTGCTCTGGGCCTCAGGGTGAAGCCGTACTGTGGCCACAAACAGGGTGGGCTCACATTCAAAAGGAAGGAAGGCAGGCCCCGCCATTCCCCCAGGCCGCAAGTGGTGGAACGAGTAGCCCGACAGATGTCTGATCATGTGGGGCCCATCGCTACATCAAGTGTCCTGCTCTTTCTCAATGAGGGTCCATAGCCCTCTCAATTTGTTATGTTAGGGATCGGGCCTTCTCTGCCACAGGGCCCAGGCATGTAACAGTGCTGCCCCATGGATGTGGTATACAGGGTTGGGGCCCCTCTTTGCTTCCCAAATTAGCCATGTTCAGGCAGGATCACAGTACAGGGCACAGAGCCCCTTTGGTGCTTGTTACTCCACAAGGCAAATTCAGGCCTCCTGATGTGTGAGCGTCGGGGACTGCAGGTGGACCAGTAGGGATTGAGTCACAGTCAGTCAAATCAGCCTAGATCATTGTGTTGCACACGGGCCCCAGCAGCAGACATTTTGGGCTCACGGGCTCGACCTCGGCCTGTCCCAGTCTCACCTGCAGTCTTCTCCCTGTGGGGGCACCCCTCCTACCTTGATCCCATGTTCGGGTCCGTGGCCTCAGCCCAAAGTCTCAGCCAGGCCATACCAGCAAGGCCCTGGCAGTTGCAGCATACAGCTTCCAGCTGCGTCCCCTCAAGGGACACCCCATCTATCGCACAGGCCTTTGGCAGCCCACGGGAACAAACTAGCACCGTGCTGGAGGCTTTCTGGCCAGAAGAGGGGGGACTCTTGTTCCTGCCTCTCCCCAAGCTGCTCAGGCACTGTGGCAAACTCCATCACAATGGTGCCGACTGCACTGTCAAAAGTGTGTTATCCCCAGAGAGGAGGGCTGCAGGCATGTAGTCACTAGTCGGCAGTTGCTGTTGGAGATGTTCACTACAGATAAATGCTGATTTCCAGTCCCCAGTCTGCGGTGCCTCAAAGAGTGTCAGCCATCTTGCAACCGGTCTCTCTAGCACCCCTCTTTTTTGGCACTAAGTTAAGTGCACAAATTGAGTTTGAAAAAGCATTGGCGAGGTTTGTGAATGTTCACAAAGTTATAACTTTGTTTATTCTTGCTGCCTAAACAAATCTGACCCTAAATCTGTCCTTGCTTTGGGAAGCCCAGAGTTTTTTCTACAGTTGTGGGATCTATCTAAGGGCAGCAATGTTTCCAGAACTTGATTCTGTTAGTAAGGACCCGCTATTTGCATCTGAAGTTGGCACTTCTTGTGGAACAAAGTTGAAACTATGTCCACAAAAACGTTTTTTGAATTAGGCCATAAATGGACTAGACAACTTGCCCTTCTTAAAATATGAACTGAGGGCCCTACCAGATTCAATTCCTCAAACTAGCTAGCAGGCTGGGGTCAAATTAGCCAGAAGATGAGTTGTAAACTACTGAGAAAAGTGGCTTTCAACTGAACATAGAATGTATGTAATGATATCCCCCTGCTGCAAGCAGGGGCGTACCTTCAGGGGGTGGTGCTTGGGGTGTTACAACCCTCTAATAAATGTATTTTCTGCTAAATACTTGGGTACAGGTGTTTTCATTCGGGCATGGTGATGTGTCTGTCGAACTTCATCAGGAATTGTGACATGCACACAAACAAAAGTGCACACACACTGTTTAGAACGCCTTAAAAAACGTTGGTTGGTTCACAAAATATATATTTTTTCCTCAATTATCACCCTACCAATGGGCATTCCTCTTCCTTTCCACTTCCCCTTACGACCCTCTCTTGCACCCTGCTTGTCATATAATGTATGTTAACATTATATGGCTGCATGATTGTTGGAAAACCTAAAGCTCACACCTCCCTCCCCATGGCCCTTGCTGCAAGGATCTCTGAAAGGGAAATTTACCAAACAGTCTGCTGGGTGCATCCAGTTACCTAAGTCATTGAACTGATGATTTGATGCATACATTGCTTTCTCACTTTGGGCTCTGTGGCACTGATGTCTCCGTCCCGTGGCTGCTAACATAGTGCTTTGCAGGACTTTGATTGCAACATAATATTGGCAACTCTTAGTTGACCCCGGGCAAGTAGCACTTAGGGAAGCCCAGCAGTGCTTCTTTTTGCGTGGTGGCGTCTAGGGGATTTAGGCAGACAACGATTCTTTACTGCTATTCACTCTGCGGAGAAGTAGATGAAGCATGGACTTCTGTGGAAAGGCGTTCAGGCATATTGGAGGGTCCACTAGCAGGGGTTTCTCCACCGTGGCTTGAAAGGCTGCTTTTGTCCTAAGCATTGGAAAATTTCAGCAGAGACGATTCAGGGAATTGGGTAGTCCATGCCAAATACATCTCAGTCCCTCAGTCCACAAAATAATGGGACCTATCTGGATTATTTTCAGCATTCGATCACTAAGGCGTGCACTGGCTATAAAGAGCCATTTATGTAGCCCCCATGGAAAGGCATGATGACTGTTAAAGCATGGCTGATCTGGGGAATCAGACATTTTAACAGTAATCCGGTGTGGATGACATCAACTAAAGTAAAAGTTGGACTTCATCAGGCACCCCTTAGAAAGGATTAAGCAATCTTTGTGCCTTGAGCTCAGGTCAGAATGCTTTGTACAGCAGGGTAAAACAAACGAAAACGCTTAATCAATAGGCCATTCATCTGAGGCCAGAACAGGGGATAAGATACTGAAGAAGAGGAAACAACACACAAACGTTTCAGTGAAATTTAGCAAATGAAGAGCAATAATTGTTTGTCTACTCGAATTTAGAATAAGAACATGTACAGATTATTTTTTATGCCATTTAGGCTTCCTCGGGTTTACTCGTCTCTATTTAATATATATAAGATTTTACAATTTATTCATCTCAGGAAGGAGACACTGAAATAATTGGACACGTGTCTTAAAGACTTACACTATCCTTGCGATCCTATAGTTTTTAAAACAATACGGTTGTAACTATTGTAGGAAGGTAGCCTCTTTCTAGCCTTGTTACCCCCACTTTTGGCCTGTTTGTGAGTATATGTCAGGGTGTTTTTACTGTCTCACTGGGATCCTGCTAGCCAAGGCCCAGTGGTCATAGTGAAAACCCTGTGTTGTCAGTGTGTTTGATATGTGTCACTGGGTTCCTGCTAGCCAGGACCCCAGTGCTCATATGTTTGTGGCCTATATGTGTTCCCTGTATGGTGCCTAATTGTATCACTGAGGTTCTGCTAACCAGAACCTCAGTGTTTATACTCTCTGATTTTAAAATTGTCACTGCAGGCTAGTGACTAATTTGACCAATTCTGATTGGCACACTGGAACACCCCTATAATTCCCTAGTATATGATACCTAGGTACAGAGGGTATTGGGGTTGCAGGAGATCCCTATGGGCTGCAGCATTTCTTTTGCCACCCATAGGGAGCTCAGACAATTCTTACAAAGGACTGCCACTGCAGCCTGAGTGAAATAATGTCCACGTTATTTCACAGCCATTTTACACTGCACTTAAGTAACTTATAAGTCACCTATATGTCTAACCCTCACTTAGTGAAGGTTAACTACAAAGTTACTTAGTGTGAGGGCACCCTGGCACTAGCCAAGGTGCCCCCACATTGTTCACAGCAATTTCCCTGGGCTTTGTGAGTGCGGGGACACCATTAAACGTGTGCACTACATATAGGTCAATAGCTATATGTAGCATCACCATGGTAACTCCGAACATGGCCATGTAACGTGTCTAGGATCATGGAATTGCCTCCCCAATACCATCCTAGTATTGGGGGGACAATTCCATGCATCCCCGGGGCTCCAGCATAGAGCCCGGGTACTGCCCAACTAACTTTCCGGGGTTTTCTCTGCAGCTACTGCTGCTGCCAACCCTCAGACAGGTTTCTGCCCCCCGGGGCCTGGGCAGCCCAGTTCCAGGAAGGCAGAACAAAGGATTTCCTCTGAGAGATGGTCTTACACCCTCTCCCTTTGGAAATAGGTGTGAAGGGCCTGAGAGGAGTAGCCTCTCATTGCCTCTGGAAATGCTTTGAAGGGCACAGATGGTGCCCTCCTTGCATAAGCCAGTCTACACCAGTTCAGGGATCCCCCCCCAGCCCTGCTCTGGCGCGTAACTGGACAAAGGAAAGGGGAGTGACCACTCCCCTGATCAGCACCTCCCAGGGGAGGTGCCCAGTGCTCCTCCAGTGTGTCCTGGGACCTCTGCCATCTTGGATGCAGAGGTGTGAGGGCACAATGGACAGCTCTGAGTGGCCAGTGCCAACAGGTGATGTCAGAGACCCCTCCTGATAGGTGCTTACCTTTCTCTGTAGCCAATCCTCCTCTGAGGACTATTTAGGGTCTCTCCTGTGGGTATCTCACCAGATAACGAATGCAAGAGCTCACCAGAGTTCCTCTACACTTCCCTCTTCGACTTCTGCCATGGATCGACCACTAACTGCTCCAGGACGCCTAAAAAAATGCAACAAAGTAGCAAGAAGACTACCAGCAACATTGTAGCGCCTCATCCTTACGGCTTTCTCAACTGTTTCCTGGTGGTGCATGCTCTGAGGGCTGTTTGCCTTCACCCTGCACTGGAAGCCAAGAAGAAATCTCCCATGGGTCGACGGAATCTTCCCCCTGCCAACGCAGGCACCAAACCTCTGCATCACCGGTCCTCTTGGTCCCCTCTCATCTTGACAAGCGTGGTCCCTGGAACACAGGAGCTGGATCCAAGTGTCCCCGACAGACCAGTGGCCCTTCTGTCCAAATTTGGTGGAGGTAAGTCCTTGCCTCCCCACGCCAGACAGTAATCCTGTGTACTGCATAAACTACAGCTGCTTGGGCTTCTGTGCACTTTTGCAAGACTTCCTTTGTGCTCAGCCTAGTCCACTCCCCCAGCACTCCGTCCTGCATTGCCCAACTCGCTTAGTTGGACTCCGACTTCGTGGGCCCATCTTTTGTTGTGCTGAGTTGACCTTCATGCTCAGATCTTCTTAACGCCTGCTCAAGTGCTTCTGTGGGTGCTGCCTGCTTCTGCATGGGCTCTTCATGTTGCTGAGTGCCCCCTCTGTCTCCTCTTCCAAGGGTCTACCTTCGGTCCTTCCTGGGCCCTGGCAGCACCCAAAATCCTCAAACTCAAATCTTGCAGCTAGCAAGGCTTGTTTGCAGTCTTTCTGCGTGGAAACAACTCTGCATCCTCCAGCCCGCCATGGGACATCTTCTGACGAAAGGAGAAGATCCTGCACCTTCTGTTGTTGTAGAATCTTTGGCTTCTTCCACCCGGAGGCAGCCCTTTTGCACCTTCATCCGGGCTTTAGTGGGATCCTGCCCCCCCTGGACACTTGCATGACTCTTGGACTTGGTCCCCATCCTTTGCAGGTCCTCAGGTCCAGGAATCTGTCTTCAGTGCTTTGCAGTCAGTTATTGTCTTTGCAGAATCCCCTATCTTGACTTTACTGTCTTTCTGGGGTAGAAGGGTAACTTTACTCCTACTTTTCAGGGTCTTGGGTTGGGGTATATTGGACACCCTTAGTGTTTTCTTACACTCCCAGCGACCCTCTACACACTACACTAGGCCTGGGGTCCATTCATGGTTCGCATTCCACTTTTGGAGTATATGGTTTGTGTTGCCCCTAGGCCTACTGTCTCCTATTGCATTCTATTGTATTCTACAGTGTTTGCACAACTTTTCTAACTGTTTACTTACTTGATTTTGGTCTGTGTGTATATTTTGTGTATTTTACTTACCTCCTAAGGGAGTATATCCTCTGGGATACTTTTGGCATACTGTCACTAAAATAAAGTACCTTTATTTTTAGTAACTCTGAGTAATGTGTTTTCTTATGGTATAGTGCTAAGTGATATAAGTGGTATAGTAGGAGCTTTGCATGTCTCCTAGTTCAGCCTAAGCTGCTGTGCTATAGCTACCTCTATCAGCCTAAGCTGCTAAAACACCTCTAATCTACTAATAAGGGATAACTGGACCTGGCACAAGGTGTAAGTACCACAAGGTACCCACTATAAGCCAGGCCAGCCTCCTACATTGGTGGTGCAGCAGTGGGATAAGTACTTGTAACTGCTTTACCACTTTGTCATTGGTGCTTTTCATAAGAAAAACATATACCAAATACTTCAGAATATACACATTGACCTAAACAGTTTAACTTTCCTTCCCTAAAACTTTCTAGAAAGTTTCTGAAAAGTTCTGAAAACTTTTAAAAGTTTTCAAAAAGTTTGAAAAGGTTTTTATTATGCCGTGCTCAACAGATATGACATCGCACAAGGTAGGATTAAATTCCGGTTTTATTTTCATGTAGCGAAGAACCACCTCGTCTGTGCGTCCCCAGCTCCACTACAACTGCCCTCACTCGCTCTCCGCGCCGCCCGCATTCCTCTCCTCGAGCCGCCGCACCTCCCGCATTCCAACCCTCGAGGCCACATTCCACCATCCCCATTCGGCTCACAACTCGCGAGCCAAACACAAGACCAACAGCACACAACATACCACATCTCTCTTTTCTTTTTTTTTTTTTTTTTGACTTAAGCTTAAAACAAAACCATACAATAACTACTACTAAAACAATAAAAACTATTGAATAAAACACTAACACTAATTATAACAAAAACACAAATAAAAAATTATTGATCTGCTCTTAATTTCCATGGCAAAAAATGTTCACGGGAAGATCTGCGTGGAGAATGTCCTTCATAATTTGAGACCGACTTTAGAGTATTCGAGTCATGTAATTTTTGACCATGTAACAATGTACTTTCATTCGTACACCTATCAATGTCATTACAAAGACTCAAGTCAGAATCATCAGCTAACTTCACTATTCTGGAAAGATTCCACCATCGACCATCTTCAACCATAATGGCACTTCCACAAACTTTCTTTACCCTGACTGGCTTCCCAAAACAGTCATCACCTTTTTTTACAGACACACATTTTTTTATACGCACCAAATCTCCCGGAAACACCTTGGTTAACTTGGTAGCTTTGATCAAATCATATCTCTTCTTCATACGTTCTTGACCTAACCTCACCTTTTCCCACTCCAATTCCTTTTTACCACCACCCAGTCCTTTGCAGTTCAGCGAACTCTCCAACCAAGAAGGGAAGAGAACGGTGGTCGGTTTACGTCCTTTTAAAGCTTCAAAAGGTGACACATTTGTTAATGAATGAGGTGTGGAGCGATAAACCCACAACATGGTGCTCACTGCTTCAAGTATGTCATAATTATTGTGCCTAGCCCACTTTATACAGTCACTAACCACACGGTTCATCCTTTCAACCAAACCATTTGTCTGGGGGTGATATAATGAACTCCTCAAGTGCTTGATACCAGATTGCTTTAAAAAACTCTCCATTTCAGAATTAACAAATTGTACACCATTGTCAGAAATTATGACTTCCGGAAAACCCTCCCGCAAAAAGACTTCCTTTAGAAAATTCACAGCATTAAATGCTGAAGGAACAGCATAAAAGTGAACCTCCGGCCATCTACTATGATAATCCATGAGAACAAACGCATACCGTAAATTGTGAGGAAGAAAATTAAAAGGACGAATCATGTCAATCCCCAGCTTAGACCATGGTCTTGCAGGAATTTCAATAGGATGCAACGGTGGAGTAGAAACTTTCAACCCCTTTTCTGCCGAATTGCAAACATGACACCTTTTAACAACCATATCAACTTCTTTGTCCATAGATGGCCACCAATAACTCTCCCTTAACCTCCTTTTTGTCATAGTTGCTCCAAAATGTCCTTCATGCGCTACATTAATCAGACCCAAACGTAAATCATGCGGGGGAATGCACCTTTCACCCCTCAACAATATCTGATCTTCTATTGAGATTTCACCCGCAACCTTACAAAATGGTTGTAACTGTAAAAGAACATTCTTTTCACTTGGCCACCCATTAACAACAAATTCTTTAACCTGGTTCAAAATGGGATCTTTTCCCAAAGCTACCTCCCAATCATTTTTGTTATAGGCTCTGGACATTGGTAGATCCACCGAAGCAATAAAACAATCCTCTCTATCATCCTCAGCATCAACACACTCCAACTCATCTACAGGTAACCTAGACAGAAAATCTGCTCTCACATTGAGCTTCCCCGGCAAAAACTTAACCTCCATATTATACTGCAACAACTTTGTGGTAAGACGAGCAATACGTGGGGTAGTGTAATTGGTTTTTTCCCCCCCAAGAATGTAAATTAAAGGTTTATGATCAGTCACTATAACAAACCTTCTGCCCCATATGTAACTCCTGAATTTCTCACTTGCCCAGACACAAGCCAACAATTCTTTTTCAATTACTGAATAATTGACCTCAGCTTCCCTCAACACTCTAGAAGCATAACTGATGGTGACTTCACCATATTCTGTGTCCTGCACCAAAACTGCTCCTAAACCATATTTACTGGCATCAACCATAATTTTACACATTAACGCAGGATCATAGGAATGTAAAGCTTTAGCATCAGTCATTTCTGCTTTTACCAATTCAAACGTGTCCTGACAATCCTTGCCCCATTTAAACTCAACTCTTTTCTTCAACATATTTGACAGACACTTCATCTTGGAAGCATAGTTCGGAATAAACCTAGAATAAAATTCACATAATCCCACAAATGAGCGTAATTCATCCTTATTCTTAGGGGGAAGACAATGGCGAACAGCATCTACTAGCCCAGGTCTAGGTTTAACTCCCTCCGACGAAACCACATGTCCCAAAAATTCAATCTCTTTACTCCAAAATACACATTTCTCCTCCTTAACAACAACACCATTCTCTTCAAAAATCTGTAAAACCATCTTCAGCACAGTATTGTGAGCCAGTAATTGTTTGCCAAAAATCAAAACATCATCCTGAAAAACCAATACCCCCTCGACACCTTTCAGCAGGAATGACATAATACGCTGGAACACTGAAGCAGCCGAAGCAAGGCCAAAGGGCATTCTACGAAATTGGAAAGTGCCAAACGGAGTGTTGAAAGCTGTTAAATGCCTAGAATTTTCATCAAGGACAACCTGGTGATAAGCTGAGGCCAAGTAAATTTTTTAAAACCAGACTGCGCCACTAAGCTTCTCAAGAAGATCACAAATTCTAGGTAAAGGGAAAGAATCTACCCAAATCTCTTTATTGAGACTTCTTAAGTCAATGCAGAAACTAATTTCACCGTTGCGTTTGCGAGCAACCACAATGGGGGATAACCATAAACTAGATTCAACCGGTTCAATTACACCAGAGGATTGTAACTTTTCCAATTCCAATTTGAGATCCTCCCTCAAACTAAATGGAATCACTCTTAACTTGTGCTTAATCGGAATCGCATTATCCTTAACCTTGATAGAATGCTTAAATCCTTTGATACAACCTAACTTTTTCCCAAATACCTTAGGGAACATCGAATGGAGAGTAGCCAAATTCATATCACCACAGTCCCTAACCACCATTACTTGCTCAGTGGTACCTGGTCTCAATACCATCCCAAATAGGCCTTGGTGGAACCAGCCTAAAATATTAAGACCTTTGACAGCAACATACACTTTACCATGGATCTTGCGCCCCTTGAATTCCAAAACATCTTCGATTAAACCTTCCAATTCAATCCTCCTTCCTTCATAGGAAACAGGAGCTCTGTCAGGTGGAAACAATTTCCTATTACCCCACGTTCTCTTGAACAAGTCTAAAGTTATCATGGTAATGCGTGCCCCAGAATCCACAAGCAAATGAAGTGTTTTACCCCCCACACAAATATCAACATATGGGTCCACACACTTTTCAAAATCATTCAATGAAATTTGCTCATCTGTGACAACCACAATCATGTCACGGAATTCATTTTCCAAACATTGATTCGACCCTTCACAGATTGCAGACACATTGCTGATTTTAACATTCTTGTCACTCTTGACACTCTGACACACTCTAGCAAAGTGGCCCGTCCGCCCGCATTTGTGACAAATAACATTCTTAGCAGGACACCCTTTAGAATCTTTCAAATGTGGAACATTCCCACATCTAAAACAAATATTGCTACGTTTGAAAAACTGATTTTCATTAGTCTTGAGTTCTTTGCGTGATGTGACAACATTGACACCAACTTTGTCATCTTCCTTGCGTTGACACGAAAGTTCTTTAAGCGAAACTTGGGCCAATTCAATGCTTTTTGCCTGCTTAATAACCTCCTCAAGTGAAGGATCACCCATCGTAAGCAGTCTTTGTTGAATATGTCTGTCATAACAGTTCCCAATGAGTTGATCCCTGACTAATTGATCACGAAATGCACCAAATTGACATTGTGCACACAATTTACGAAGTACACTAACAAAATCATCTATCGATTCATTTTGTAGCTGGACCCTCTTGAAGAATTTATGGCGCAAAACAACAAGACTAGGTTGTTTATCAAATCTCAAAATCAGCTTCTTCACTGTATCCTGATATTCATCCAATTCTTCATTTTCTGACATTTCAATTTCAGGAAGGTGTTTCAAAGTCTCTCGGCCTTCAAATCCCAGCGAATGCAACAACAAAAACTTCTTCCTTTCAGGTCGATATCGTGATGCTCCAATGGCTCCTAAGTAAGTCTCAAAAGCATCGAACCACTGAGACCATGACACTGGTGGTTCACCAGGTGTATCAAGAAATGGAGGAGGAGCAGAGACTGACTGCATATTTATGAAATAAAATTAAATCGTTCTGAAGTTGAAAAAATTATAAAACACATTCACTGGAATTTCTGATGTAATTCTGAACAACTTTTGACCAGAATACAAAACTTGACCAAAAAACAAGAAAATAAAACATACAGCCACTAGTTGCAACCTCCTCATTGACAATGTTCAAGCCACCAGTCCGTTTTCTAAAGGAAATTCCCCTTCTTTTCCATCTAATGTCTCCTTTTTTTTTTAAAACGTCCTGAATTGTAAGACTCAGTTGTTCAAACACCCTCCACACAGGCAGTTGCAGGAGAGTGAGCGTGAAGATTTTGAGCGAGCCAGCATTCGTGGCTGGGGACTGAAAATAAACAAATCTTCCACGCTATGTCCTAAACGCGTAATAGAGCGCGTGTAATATTTTCCATAATATCACAGCAATCCAGCCAAAAGTCTCTTCGTGACTCGTACCCTCGAAGAAACAGATCTCACCTTCGCCGAAGATCCGTTAATGGCGCTGCAACCGCTTGAAAGAGGTTGACTGAGCGAAGGTTCGGAGGTGGTTCAGCGAAGACTCCTCGTCGCCAATATTATGCCGTGCTCAACAGATATGACATCGCACAAGGTAGGATTAAATTCCGGTTTTATTTTCATGTAGCGAAGAACCACCTCGTCTGTGCGTCCTCAGCTCCACTAAAACTGCCCTCACTCGCTCTCCGCGCCGCCCGCATTCCTCTCCTCGAGCCGCCGCACCTCCCGCATTCCAACCCTCGAGGCCACATTCCACCATCCCCATTCGGCTCACAACTCGCGAGCCAAACACAAGACCAACAGCACACAACAGTTTTTTTCTCTGTTCTTTTAAAAGTTCTAAAAAACTATTTTCTCTCTCTGTCCTAAACCTTTTCTGTCATGTCTGCAGTAGAGCTTATTCCCACAGTTGTCCAGGCAACATATGGGAACCTAAACTTTAAAGGTTTGAGGGGTCTCTGTATTGAAAGAGGTTTAGCAATTGGAAAGAATCCTACAAAAGATCTTCTCATCAGCCTTTTCCTAGAAAGTGACCAGAACCAGTCTGTCGAGAAGGGTGGCACAATGGTTAGAGTGGCAGACCCTGATGCAGAGATGTGGGCCGGAACCAGGGTTCAATTCCCGCCTTGGCGGGTCTTGGGCTCCATTCCCTTGGACCAGATAATTCTCCCCTCAGTGCCTAATGTAATTAATGGGTCCCACTCTAACTCTGGGCAATAGCTTGCTTAATCTCCACAACAGGCCCTGACAGAGCTTGGATGCCTGCCTTCACCCTGGGGGTGCCAAGGAGTGGGTGCCTCACAGGGAAAAGCTAGGAGGGGTTCCACAGTGGTATGCGTACAGCACCTTGAGACCCTAATGGGTGTGTAGTGTGCTATACAAGTGTGAAGTTTACCGTCTGGCCCATCCCAGGATCAGGAGGTTGTGGAGGTGGGTACCAAGTCAGACTCAGAGGAATCCCCTGAAGTTGCTGGAGAGGGTCCGTCCAAGGACCTGTCAGCGAGCAAGCCACCTAGTGACACTGGTAGTGGGAGGGGGTCACACATCAGTAGGGCACCTTTCACTCCTAAAGGCCAGGTTACTAGAGTACAGCCAGTTAGGGACAGGTCTCTCTCTGCCAATTCCCACATTTCTTTTGTGTCTCACAATTCCCAAGCCTCCCACCCTGAGGATAACTTAATGGAAAGGGAACTCAGAAAACTGAGGTTGGAAGAGGCCAGGCTGAAGCTTAAACAGCAGCAGCTGGCCTTAGACAGGGAATCTCTGGTTGTGGAAAGGGAAGGGCTGAGGTTGGGGTTAGTTCCCCATGGTGGCAGCAGCAGTGTTTTTGATAGCAATGCTGTTAGAGAGCAAGATTTCAGAAACCTGCATAAAATAGCCCCCCCTTATAAGGAGGGGGATGACATTAACAAGTGGTTTGCTGCACTTGAGAGGGCCTGTATGGTACAGTTGGTCCCTCAAAGGCGGTGGGCTGCTATCTTGTGGCTATCTTTCACTGGTAAGGGTAGGGATAGGCTCCTTACTGTCAGGGAAAGTGATGCTAATAACTACAAAGTTTTGAAGGATGCACTCTTGGATGGATGTGGCTTAACCACTGAACAATACAGGATTAAGGCCAGAGAAACAAGAAAAGAGTCCTCTCAAGACTGGACAGACTTTGTAGACTGTTCAGTGAAGGCCTTGGAGGGTTGGTTACATGGCAGTAAGGTGACTGACTATGAAAGTCTCAAAAAACAAATTGGGGGAGGGACCGGGAGGTTGAGTGGTCCAGTGTACAGTCTCCCAAATTCACGTGAAAAATATAAGGTACACTGTTCCAAAATCTTATGGATTATCCTTGGGAACCACTGGTCTCAGGAGCAAGAGCCCTCAAGCATCACAATGGATGACTAGTATCATCATTGGGAATTGCTCCACACCAAGCTGGCGCTGCAATGCCTGGCAGGCACCCCTGACGGGGGGCTCTAGACCATATTGTGCAGATTGTTATGCAGTCAGAGGTGCTGACATTCAAGCACCAATGCAAAAAAGGAGAGGTCAAAAAATATAGTTAAAATTGATTATTCATCTTCCTATAAACATCATTATTTTAATCAGTAAAGCGGAGATGAAGACCAAGATTAAAACAAAGAATCAAAAGTCATATATAGAGTGTAATGCTCAAAGACTTTCACGTAATGCTAAGGACTCAAGGTTTTTGTAGAGCCTTTAGAGACAGGTCAACATGTTTCGCGTCTGTCGGTCCATCCGGATCCATTGACGCTTCATCAGGACCAAAAATGAATCACCTCTTCAAAAAAATGTTGAAAATAACCACCACTGGTGGGGTAAAAAAACCATTAACTTACATTTAAGTATACTGGTTACAACAGGTCACCCTAGAATACAAGCACATAGACAGACAAAACACCAAAACAAAAACCCATAAAGTGGTTAATGGTAAGTGAATAGTTAAAATAAAATAAAATAAAACGCGTGATAGGTCCAAACCACATGTTAGATAATGGGCTTACCATCCCTGAATTGAGAGAGGGCCCCTTGGGTAACACGTTCCTGGGACTCAAAATGACACTAAATGAAATAAATATTAAAGAAATATATTAGCTATAATCCTTAGGTAAAGTTTACGCTTTAGGGTTAAAAGCTGGTGTTATAAATTGTAAATGTTACATAGCTCATGCCTAGATGGTCGTATCACGGCAAGCAAAAAAAAAAAAAAAAGGGATCAAAAAGGGGCTTAATCAACCTCGTTGTTGAGGTACACCTAAATAGTGAAAAAGAGTCGAATATTAAATCTCCGCAATGGTTAGATAGACTCACCGAATTTGTTGAAGGTCCAAACTGTGGACCTACCCTCTGGAACGGTGCCCCGAACAACCTTTTGGTTCGGGCACTGTCAGAGTTTTAAACAGACGCCGCGGTACCGGAAGAGCTCTGTTACCCGGTGCGCGCACGTCTACAAGACATGGAAATGAAAAGCGGACCAGTAGATCGGGGTCCCTCGGAAGGTAGTAAAGATAGAAAACGGACTCCGTGAGCGTTACAGGAAAGGTCCGAAAAGAGTAAAGATGCACTGGATACCGAGTAGGGCTACGTCCTAGAAAGCCTGATTTCATAAAATATGCAGGCAGAAACGTAATCAGCATTTAAATTATGTTCATAAGTGCCACGTTTCAAAGTTTTGGAGATAAAGATAAAAACCAAAGATAAATGACGAGATGCACCATTTAGATATCAGGACAAAGACGATAATGGAAAATGTAAAGTGTGTAACCTTCACAGAAAATATCAAAGTATATATTCATTCTCAGGCAACACATAAATATTTAACCCCAGGATGAAGAAAACTCTGACTAGAAAGAATTAGAAGATGTGTGTTACGTTAACCTTACGAGGAAAGAGAAGTCCAGGGGATATCATCATTTAATCCCCTTAGGTGAGTCCCCAATTTGAAAACCCATCTTTGTTCGATCCTAAGTAACGTACCAGGCACATCAGATCGAATTGAAGGTGCTTCTATTATCACCCACCAAAGATCATTTGGAGAATGTGGAAATGCCAAAAAATGGGCACTTAACTTTGTCGTTATTCTGTTGCATTTGATATTGCTTCTGTGTTCATTAATACGGATCTTTACGGGTCTAGAGGTCATCCCAATGTAGCGTAAATCACAAGGACATGTAATCATATATATATACAGTTCCTCGTGTTACAGTTCGTATGTTTTTTTAGGCGCCAAGGACCCACAGGGTCCAGATTAAGGGTCAACACATGTTTTGTAAGGGAACAAACATTGCAATTCCCACAAGGATGGTGACCCTCCACTGGGGGAAGATTCCATAGAGTCGTTTGAGTAGGCAAGTCACGCTGGACTCGTGGGCGTGTATGAATCACGATGTCCTTGATGTTGGCAGTGCGTTTGAAGGCAAACAATGGTCTACTAATTTCATGACCTCCACTATTGAGAATTGACCATCTTTTATTGATTAGTTTCTTAATGGAGTTTGATAGAGGGGTGTAGGTAGAGACGCATGTTAGTCTAGTTTGAGGTGCCTTTTCGATGTTTGCCAATAAAAGATCTCTATTATTATTTCTGGCTCTTTTGCGTGCTTGGTTGATTAATCTTGCGGGGTAGTGCCGATCAAGAAGATTGTTTTGAAGAGAGTCTGATTGCTGATCAAATTCACGGGAAGAACTGCAATTGAGTCTCAACCGTAAAAACTGGTCGAAAGGCAAATTATCCCTCAGGGATTTGGGATGATGACTCTCATAAAGAAGGAGGGAGTTACGGTCAGTGGATTTTTTATATACACTTGTAAACAATTTGCCATCAACAATAGTGATCCTCAAATCTAAAAAAGATAAACTGCTTGCTGATACATTAGCAGTGAATTTTAGAAAGGGATCAAGGGTATTGACCCATGTGATAAAGTCGTCTGCCACTACCAAAGGACCCTGCCATACAATTAGAATGTCGTCTATGTAACGACGCCATAAAGTTATATGGTTGTGATAAGGATTGTTTGGAGGCAGGATGTGGGTCTTCTCAAAATCATACATATAGAGGCAGGCTAAACTTGGAGCAAAAGTACTGTCCATAGATGTTCCTTGGATCTGATGGTAAAGTTGTTCCTCAAAAAGAAAAAAGTTTTCAGTCAAGGCCAACCTTGCACATTGCATGATGAAGGATACAGGGGAAGAGAGGTCAGTTGATATCTCTCGGAGAGACGTTTCGATGACCTGTAGGGTCGTCTCCTGTGGAATATTTGTATATAGTGCCTCCACATCCAAAGTGATGATGCCTTGTACAGTATTGGAATTGTTGATGGTTTCAATTAAATTTAGGACATCTTTTGTGTCCTTAACATAAGTGGAGGATTCCTTCACTAATGGCTGCAAAAAATGGTCGCAAAAAATGGATAATGGTTCCAAAATTGAGCCCAGTCCTAAAACTATAGGACGGCCCGGGGGTGGTGTTCTCCCTTTGTGAATCTTGGGTAAGCTGTAAAAATATGGAATCCGAGGGTGACGTGTATCTAGAAATTCAGCCTCTTTTTGTGAGATCCACATGTTGTTTCTAGCTTCTTCAATGAGGCATTTAATCTGGGTCTGTAGTCTGACAGTAGGGTCATGCATGATTTTAGCATAGTAAGATGAGTCACTCAGAAGGCGTAGGCATTCATGTCTGTAATCAGTGGAATTCATGATCACAATTGCTCCACCCTTGTCAGCCTGCTTGATGGTTATATCAGGATCAGATGACAAAGACAGTAAGGCTTGCTTCTCTTTATTCGGAATGTTAACATACGCTTGTTTGGGACGTAGTTTGTCTAAGTCAGTTAATACGGCTTTTTCAAAAGTCAAGACCTCATTCGGCATTGTCAATGAAGAAGGAAGGAAGGTTGAGGGTTTTTTTAGGCCAGAATCCCGTGGAGGGGGTTCTACTGGTCTGTCCTTAAAGAAGAACTGAAGCCGTATCTTACGGAAGAACTGGGCCAATTCGATATGTAATCGGAACAAATCTTCGTCAGGGGTAGGAACAAACCCCAAACCTCTATTGAGTACGTTAACCTCTTCCTTAGTGAGTTGTCTTGTTGATAAGTTAACAACTAAGTTTTTGTCTGGGGTTTTGATGTTTGGCTCCTGGTCATCATCTGGGGTTCTTCCCTGGACCACTGTACGTAATATCAGATATCAGATGCAACAGAAGAACGACAAAGTTAAGTGCCCATTTTTTGGCATTTCCACATTCTCCAAATGATCTTTGGTGGGTGATAATAGAAGCACCTTCAATTCGATCTGATGTTCCTGGTACGTTACTTAGGATCGAACAAAGATGGGTTTTCAAATTGGGGACTCACCTAAGGGGATTAAATGACGATATCCCCTGGACTTCTCTTTCCTCGTAAGGTTAACGTAACACACATCTTCTAATTCTTTCTAGTCAGAGTTTTCTTCATCCTGAGGTTAAATATTTATGTGTTGCCTGAGAATGAATATATATACTTTGATATTTTCTGTGAAGGTTACACACTTTACATTTTCCATTATCGTCTTTGTCCTGATATCTAAATGGTGCATCTCGTCATTTATCTTTGGTTTTTATCTTTATCTCCAAAACTTTGAAACGTGGCACTTATGAACATAATTTAAATGCTGATTACGTTTCTGCCTGCATATTTTATGAAATCAGGCTTTCTAGGACGTAGCCCTACTCGGTATCCAGTGCATCTTTACTCTTTTCGGACCTTTCCTGTAACGCTCACGGAGTCCGTTTTCTATCTTTACTACCTTCCGAGGGACCCCGATCTACTGGTCCGCTTTTCATTTCCATGTCTTGTAGACACGCGCGCACCGTGTAACAGAGCTCTTCCGGTACCGCGGCGTCTGTTTAAAACTCTGACAGTGCCCGAACCAAAAGGTTGTTCAGGGCACCGTTCCAGAGGGTAGGTCCACAGTTTGGACCTTCGACAAATTCGGTGAGTCTATCTAACCATTGCGGAGATTTAATATTCAACTCTTTTTCACTATTTAGGTGTACCTCAACAACGAGGTTGATTTAGCCCCTTTTTGATCCCTTTTTTTTTTTTTTTTTGCTTGCCGTGATACGACCATCTAGGCATGAGCTATGTAACATTTACAATTTATAACACCAGCTTTTAACCCTAAAGCGTAAACTTTACCTAAGGATTATAGCTAATATATTTCTTTAATATTTATTTCATTTAGTGTAATTTTGAGTCCCAGGAACGTGTTACCCAAGGGGCCCTCTCTCAATTCAGGGATGGTAAGCCCATTATCTAACATGTGGTTTGGACCTATCACGCGTTTTATTTTATTTTATTTTAACTATTCACTTACCATTAACCACTTTATGGGTTTTTGTTTTGGTGTTTTGTCTGTCTATGTGCTTATATTCTAGGGTGACCTGTTGTAACCAGTATACTTAAATGTAAGTTAATGGTTTTTTTACCCCACCAGTGGTGGTTATTTTCAACATTTTTTTGAAGAGGTGATTCATTTTTGGTCCTGATGAAGCGTCAATGGATCCGGATGGACCGACAGACGCGAAACATGTTGACCTATCTCTAAAGGCTCTACAAAAACCTTGAGTCCTTAGCATTACGTGAAAGTCTTTGAGCATTACACTCTATATATGACTTTTGATTCTTTATTTTAATCTTGATCTTCATCTCCGCTTTACTGATTAAAATAATGTTTATAGGAAGATGAATAACCAATTTTAACTATATTTTTTGACCTCTCCTTTTTTGCATTGGTGCTTGAATGTCAGCACCTCTGACTGCATAACAATCTGCACAATATGGTCTAGAGCCCCCCGTCAGGGGTGCCCGCCAGGCATTGCAGCGCCAGCTTGGTGTGGAGCAATTCCCAATGATGATACTAGTCATCCATTGTGATGCTTGGGGGCTCTTGCTCCTGAGACCAGTGGTTCCCAAGGATAATCCATAAGATTTTGGAACAGTGTACCTTATATTTTTCGACTGACTATGAAAGCCTGTATAATCTAATCCTGAGAGAGCATATTTTGAACAATTGTGTGTCTGATTTGTTGCACCAGTACTTGGTAGACTCTGATCTGACCTCTCCCCACGAATTGGGAAAGAAGGCAGACAAAAGGGTCAGACCAAGAGTGAACAGAAAAGTTCATACAGGAGGTGACAATGATGGCAAGAAGAAAGATGGTGAGAAATCTCAGGATAAGCATGGGGATAAATGTAAAACTAAAGATCCTTCTTCAAATCCTAAACACTCTTCAGAGGGTGGGGATAAATCAACTTCTTCCTCTTCTACACAATCTACACACACATTAAAGAGCCTTGGTGCTATGTGTGTACAAATAAAGGCCATAGGCCAGGGGATAAGTCCTGCCCAGGTAAACCCCCTGAGCCTACCACCACTAATACATCAAACTCTAGTGCCCCTCGCAATAGTGGTAATAGTGGTGGGACTGCTGGCAACAGTCACACTAAGGGTGTAGTTGGGTTCACCTATGGGTCCATCATAGAAACTGGGGTAGTCAGTGCCAAGACAGTTTCTGTCACACCTAGTGGCATTGGCCTTGTCAGACTGGCTGCTTGCCCCCTTCAAAGGATAAGTACAGGCAGACAGTTTCAATAAATGGTGTTGAGGATCAGGCCTACAGGGACACGGGTGCCAGTATCACTTTGGTGACTGACAACCTAGTGTCTCCTTCACAACACATCATTGGAAAACAGTACAAGATTATTGATGTCCATAACTCCACTAAGTTCCTTCCCTTAGCTATAATTCAGTTTAGTTGGGGTGGAGTTACTGGCCCTAAGCAGGTGGTAGTATCACCTAGCTTACCTGTAGACTGTCTCTTAGATAATGACCTAGAGGCCTCAGGTTGGGCTGAGGTAGAGCTTAATACCCATGCAGCCATGCTGGGTATCCCTGAGGAATTGCTTCCTCTCATTTCAGCTGAAAGGAAAAAAAAAATGAGAGAAAAAGGCCCGAAGACTCAGGATCCTTCTCCAACAACAGGCAAAAAAGGGCATCAAAGTATTCCCTACGCACCATGCCATCCAGGATACCATTCCTGTGGTGGGAGAAACCTCTCCTGGGGTGGCACCTGTACCAAGGGAACTATCAGCTAGCACAGCTGTACTCCCTGAGGTAGAAGTACCTATCTGTGGGATAAATAATACTGGTGAGAAAGAGTGCACCATTGTAGTTAACATGGAGCATCCCTCCAACCCTCCTAGAGAAACTTTAGTGCAGCAACCCTGCACTGCCTCACAACATATAGGACAGCAGTCCTGCCCTAGTGTGGAGCTCATAGGACAGCATCCCTGCCCTGCTCCAACTTAAGAGAAACAGCATCCCTGTTCTCTCTTACAGCCATATGGACAACGTTTTTGCCCAGCTATGGCTTTACTGAGACAGCTTCCCTGCCTGGCATTCTCATCACTTGATATAGGTCCAGTGGACAATTCCCACTGCTCTAAACGTAAACATACTAATAGGAGCTCTGAGAATATAACTTCACATTGTTGGCTAGCTAACAAACTTCAAACAGGGTGGTTTACATCCCCACAGGAAAGTAAGCATATAGTGGATGATAAAGGGAGTAACCAATCTATTGCAGAGCTACTCTCCAATTATCACCACTTAGACAATAAAGACTCAACTGTCCAAGGTTAACCTTATTGCCCTTCGTTTGGGGGGGGGGGGTTGTTTAGGAAGGTAGCCTCTTTCTAGCCTTGTTACCCCCACTTTTGGCCTGTTTGTGAGTTTTAGTCAGGGTGTTTTGACTGTCTCACTGGGATCCTGCTAGCCAGGGCCCAGTGCTCATAGTGAAAACCCTATGTTGTCAGTGTGTTTGATATGTGTCATTGGGATCCTGCTAGCCAGGACTCCAGTGCTCATAAGTTTGTGGCCTATATGTGTTCCCTGTGTGGTGCCTAACTGTATCACTGAGGCTCTGCTAACCAGAACCTCAGTGTTTATGCTCTTTGCTTTTAAAATTGTCACTGCAGGCTAGTGACTAATTTTACCAATTCTGATTGGCACACTGGAACACCTTTATAATTCCCTAGTATATGGTACCTAGGTACCCAGGGTATTGGGGTTCCAGGAGATCCCTATGGGCTGCAGCATTTCTTTTGCCACCCATAGAGAGCTCAGACAATGCTTACACAGGACTGCCACTGCAGCCTGAGTGAAATAATTTCCACATTATTTCACAGCCATTTTACACTGCACTTAAGTAACTTATATGTCACCTATATGTCTGACCCTTACTTAGTGAAGGTTAGGTGCAAAGTTACTTCATGTGAGGGCACCCTGGCACTAGCCAAGGTGCCCCCACATTGTTCAGGGCAATTTCCCCGGACTTTGTGATTGCGGGGACACCATTACACGCGCGCACTACTTTTAGGTCAATACCTATATGTAGCGTCACCATGGTAACTCCGAACATGGCCATGTAACATGTCTAGGATCATAGAATTGAAACCCCAATACCATTGTCACCCCAATACCAGACAATTCCATGCATCCCCGGGGCTCCAGCATTGAGCCTGGATACTGCCAAACTAACTTTCCGGGGTTTTCTCTGCAGCTACCGCTGCTGCCAACCCTCAGACAGGTTTCTGCACCCCTGGGGCCTGAGCAGCCCAGTCCCAGGAAGGCAGAACAAAGGATTTCCTCTGAGAGACGGTGTTACACCCTCTCCCTTTGGAAATAGATGTGAAGGGCCTGAGAGGAGTAGCCTCTCCTGGCCTCTGGAAATGCTTTGAACGGCACAGATGGTGCCCTCCTTGCATAAGCCAGTCTACACCGTTCAGGGATCCCCCCAGCCCTGCTCTGGTGCAAAACTGGACAAAGGAAAGGGGAGTGACCACTCCCCTGACCAGCACCTCCCAGGGGAGGTGCCCAGAGCTCCTCCAGTGTGTCCCAGACCTCTGCCATCTTGGATGCAGAGGTATGAGGGCACAATGGACAGTTTTGAGTGTCCAGCGCCAGCAGGTGACGTCAGAGACCCCTCCTGATAGGTGCTTACCTTTCTCTGTAGCCAATCCTCCTCTGAGGGCTATTTAGGGTCTCTCCTGTGGGTATCTTATGAGATAACGAATGCAAGAGCTCACCAAAGTTCCTCTGCATTTCCCTCTTCGACTTCTGCCAAGGATCGACCACTGACTGCTCCAGGACGCCTGTAAAGCCGCAACAAAATAGCAAGAAGACTACCAGCAACATTGTAGTGCCTCATCCTGCCGGCATTCTCGACTGTTTCCTGGTGGTGCATGCTCTGAGGGCTGTCTGCCTTCACCCTGCACTGGAAGCCAAGAAGAAATCTCCAGTGGGTCGACGGAAACTTCCCCATGCCAACGCAGGCACCAAATTTCTGCATCATTGGTCTTCTGGGTCCCCTCTCATCTTGACGTGTGTGGTCCATGGAACACAGGAGCTGGATCCAAGTGTCCCCGACAGTCCAGTGGTCCCTCTGTCCAAATTTAGTGGAGGTAAGTCCTTGCCTCCCCACGCCAGACAGTAATCCTGTGTACTGCATAAACTGCAGCTGCTCGGGCTTCTGTGCACTTTTGCAAGACTTCCTTTGTGCATAACCTAGCCCACGTCCCCTGCACTCTGTCCTGTATTGCCCAACTTGCTGAGTTGGACTCTGACTTCAAGGGAACCTCTTTTGTTGTGCTGAGTCGACCATCATGCTCAGATGTTCTGAACACCTGTTCAGGTGCTTCTCTGGGTGCTGCCTGCTTCTGCATGGGCTTTCCGTGTAGCTGAGCGCCCCCTCTGTCTCCTCCTCCAAAGGGCGACCTCCTGGTCCTTCCTGGGACCTGGCAGCACCCAAAATCCTAAACTGCAACTCTTGCAGCTAGCAAGGCTTGTTTGCAGTCTTTCTGAATGGAAACAACTCTGCATCCTCCAGCACGCCATGGGACATCTTCTGACCAAAGGAGAAGTTCCTGGCACCTTCTGTTGTTGCAGAATCTTTGGCTTCTTCCACCCAAAGGCAGCCCTTTTGCACCTTCATCTGGGGTCTAGTGGGCTCCTGCCCCCACTGGACACTTGTGTGACTCTTGGACTTGGTCCCCTTCCTTTGCAGCTCCTCAGGTCCAGGAATCCGTCTTCAGTGTTTTGCAGTCAGTTGTTGTCTTTGCAGAATCCCCTATCTCGTCTTTACTGTCTTTCTGGGGTAGTAGGGTAACTTTACTCCTACTTTTCAGGGTCTTGGGGTGGGGTATCTTGGACACCCTTAGTGTTTTCTTACACTCCCAGTGACCCTCTACACACTACACTAGGCCTGGGGTCCATTCGTGGTTCGCATTCCACTTTTGGGGCATATGGTTTGTGTTGCCCCTAGGCCTATTGTCTCCTATTGCATTATATTGTGTTCTACAGTGTTTGCACTACTTTTCTAACTGTTTACTTACCTGATTTTGGTCTGTGTGTATATTTTGTGTATTTTACTTACCTCCTAAGTGAGTATATCCTCTGGGATACTTTTGGCATATTGTCACTAAAGTAAAGTACCTTTATTTTTAGTAACTCTGAGTAATGTGTTTTCTTATGGTATAGTGCTAAGTGATATAAGTGGTATAGTAGGAGCTTTGCATGTCTCCTAGTTCAGCCTAAGCTTCTCTGCTATAGCTACCTCTATCAGCTTAAGCTGCTAGAACACCTCTAAGCTACTAATAAGGGATAACTGGACCTGGTACAAGGTGTAAGTACCACAAGGTACCCACTATAAGCCAGGCCAGCCTCCTACTACTATCCAAACCAGGGCACGATTTTGCAGATTCCACTGGATCAGGTCAGCGCAATTTTGCACCAACATTTCCTGATTACACTGATTTCAAAGGAACTATGGCAATTTTATGCTGAACGTTCCATCAAATGACTATTTAAAAGACAATATTTGAATCCAAACATCAACAAAAAACACTATTGTGCAATTTTTTTACATTCAAATGTCAGTGCAAACATCTGAACAAAATAGCACTGGCATTAGTGACATTTTGTAATCTGGATATGTAAGTGCAAAATTGCACTGACACTAATGAAGTCTGCATAATCCACTCCTCTGTGTATTTAATTCACAAACACACGATTAGTCTAATAAGTGGATGCACACATTTTACATTTGCATCATTCGTACACATTACCTGGACAGCCTTTATGACATTGGAAGGGTGGCGTGAAGTCTGAATATAATACCGTTCCCAGACCCTTGGGAAGGGAGATGAGTATAAGGGAGATTTCCTCGTGTCATTGTCTCGTTCACATTTATGCCTGTCTTGTGTGACAGTACATTGTTGTGGGAGTTGTGCAGTATTCTGCAGATTTGTAGTCACTGGGCACTGCCCCCTTTGTATAATTAAAGACTTTAGTGAAGGATTGATAGGCATGTTTTTACGGCTAGTTTTCTTGAAAAGGATGGGTATCAGTCTCACTGCACATTATGTATATATGGAATGTGCAGTCTATGATGCTACTGTAAAGCACTTTTGGTCCCACCAAGTAACTATATGTGATACTTTATGGTTTGTTATTATGATGGCTTTTAACCTGATGGAGATTTTTAATTGTTGTAATTGTTGTGTGCAATACAAAAAAAGACGGGATGATGATACATAAATAGAGTCCGCAGATGAAATTGTGTGTATTGTTGATGTGAGCCAGGGTTTGTGTTCCTCAGAAGCTGGCGTACTCTCATGAAAGAAAGCTGCAAAAGTAGACGAATAGGTAAGTTACAGAACGTTAATATCAGGTACACATTCAGGGGGATTTTCACAGCCCTGAGCCAACCCTGCGCCTTAATTGGAAAAAAGATGCTCACAGAGTCACACCTTAGGCTGACCACCTCACTCCAGATCATTCTGGACACCCACACCAGTCCAGAGCGTTTCACCTACAAATCACTGATTTCAGGTGTGGTGGTCTACTTAGTTCAATGGATGCGAAACGAGATTACCGCACACACAACGCTTCAGGCAATCACACCAAAGTGCAGAGCTGGAAACAGTGTGCTTAATGGCATGGTAGAATGTCGTCTCTCTGGGACACTCGCATGCGCCTTTTCAAAGAGACAGATGAAGGTGATCGAACGGGTTTAGCAGCAAACATGGGGCTGCTGGACTACACAAAGTGCACTGGTGCAGTATATGTGGGTGCCACATTGTAGCAGCCTGGGTGCAATGTGTGCAATGCACCTCATAGTTCATATTTTGATATGGTTTGTCTGTACTGCAACCACAAGAGTTATATAAATGAAAAAGTCCTTGCATGGATATTTGACAACGTTCTTCTGCCACACTCGTCATTTCTCTTCTGTCTCGTGGCGCTGAAGGTTGTCTCAGAAGGCGAAGAGGAAAAGATCGATGAAGAAAGATGACACAGGCCAGGGAGCTTGAGAAAGTACATAAATCAACAAAGACACAAAGAATGATAGGAATTACAGTGAAGAGAAAAACGGCATTAAAATTAGAGCATACAAAAATAGTACCAACGAGAACAAAAGAGTTGTTTTTTTAAAGAAAACTCCAGTATGGAAATGAACACACCAAGGCCAGGTAGCATCGGTGGTCTTTGTAGCTGGAGCTGCCTTCGAATTGTTAGTGATTAGATGGACTCTGTACCATGTCTACCGACACCGTGCTAGTGACATGATGTAATGTGTGTTCTAGGAAATCAAACTCATGTCAAACTAGAGTCATGACTGTTGCCTTTGTCGGGGCTTCAGGCGCATAGCATGACAAAACATGGCTAATTGTCCGACCGCAATTGCTTCTAAGAACACACTGATTAATGTCAGACTGTGTCACAGAACAAGAGCAAACGATTTCCCTATCGAGTCTGTTATATTTAGACTTGCCTAGACTTAACAGTTTTTGTTTGGGATAAGATTGCTTTGGTTTTGAATGAAATGATAGTACATGCATCCTGACTTCCTGTTTGGTCTCTGTTTATGGCTGGATTTAAATTCAGATCTCTGAACAAGTAGACCTTTGCGCTGGAATCGGAGTTCCGAGTTCGGCGGTATTTTTTCCAGGCAGCTTCTACGAAGTAATACCTGATATGCACAACTTCCGTGGACAAAACTCAGTATGGGAGCTGATATCAGTATTTACCATGTGTGGTAAATACTCCACCACATTCGGCCACCAACCTTGTCAGTCCCTTCAGTTTCTTTAAAAGGCCACGTGAAGGATCTCAAATGTTACTTTTGTCTCTGCTGCTGAATTAAAAATGACACATGCTGTTTTTTTTGCAATTTTGTGTTTTTAATTGTGCTTAATGTAATCGTACATTATTGGAGGAATTACGTTTTTGCTTTTATTAGCTAATACAAATAAAGTTCTCTTGATTAGAGCGGCGGTCGAAGTGCATTAAAAAAAGTATGGGAACTGTGATGGTGCCTGCAATTGAGGTGGGGTGAGAGTGGGGGTGTGGTCAAGGGCATTCCTTCCCGTTTTCAGTTGTTGTTTTCTGAGGTCTGCAGCATTTAGTGGTCACATGGCATATGGTGCTTATCTTTGGCACAGTGGTGGCCATAAACATCCCATGCATAATGGTGGTCCTGGGACAAGGATGACACTTTTAAGCATGTGTAAGTAATGATGAACTCTCCAGCCATAAGAGGCACCTGCCACTGGCATAATGGTGGGCACTCTTAATGATGCCACTGCTAGCGCACCTGGTCCTTAGTAAGTAAACTTGCAAGGGGACGCGTATAGGTCGATGAACCTTTTGGATCGCATGGAATATCCTAATCATGTAGTGACCACTGGCATCAATAATCAACATCACCAATCAATATCATTGTAATGAAAACAACTAAAACCATCTATTCCTTAATAACCACAACTCGGTAAGCATTTAACAATTTCTTATTTCCCTATTGGTTACAATACTAGGTCAACGAGTTAGATCAAACTTTATTCAACCAGCTCTTCTACTATTTCATTAATGAACATCAATAACATAATCTAATCAGAATTCGAAGAAACATACGCTTGAATGCTTCTACATAAACCAATAAATGGTTTCACAGCATCAATAGCAGGGTTCAGCAGATAGTTTGTCAGTCATTTGTCACATTCAGAGTCACCCCTAGGAAGCCTGCCTAACAAAGATTAGCATTAGCATGTGGGGCTTCATGCAAAACAATTTAGGAAAAATGAATTTGGAAAACATCTTTCTAAGTGAAAATCTATAAAACAGTGCTGTTGATACCTAGAAGAAAAGGCACAAGTTAGTCAGTGACATTTTCATAGCTACCTATCCACAAAATGGATCGGCAGTCAGTCTTCATCTTCAGGTCATCAATAGATCAGCAAAGCATCAGGCTCTCAAGAGTATGAGCCCAACAACAGAGTCTTGGGTAGCGTCTCCTGACGTCACCAATTCTCCTCTTGCATCTCCTAAATTCTGAATTCTTAGCCCCTTGTCATGACTTTTTATGAGGGTCTCCCAGTCCATCCCCCTAATTCCCAATTGATCAGTCAGTCAGCAGATATGACTTTAACCTATAATATTTTTTACCAAATCTATACATTTTAATATTAGTCCTTTCAGAAGACGGGGATTGGTCCACTATACGATATCCTCATCATCCGGCTCTTCAGGTATCGAAAATGTTGCATGTTCCTCTTCAGTCAGTGCTTCAATTGTTCAAGTCCTGGGAAAGTACATTTAACCTACTCTACACATAATTGTATCAAAATGTCTTCATCATCTCCTGTCCGCCGGTACATTGCAGAGAATTCTAGCTAAGCAACTTTAACATCGGGCAGTTCAGGGTCAAGTCATGCAATTGCTTCTCTACAGTGCTTTAGTGATTCAGCCCTTCTCGTGAGGCCTGAAAAATGGATAGGCCTTATTCTCGGCTAAGTTAACTCTACAAATCAATATAAAACATAGGCTATACAATTCAAAATGACATATTACTACATTATTCTTTCACATTTTCATTACTTCACACATCTCGTAATTATTTTAGCATCACTTCGCATGAATGGCTGACAATCTCCGTGGTCACAATTTCAAACGTGCACGTTATTTTCTCTACCATTACTATCTCTATGAACGTTCATGAATTAAACACGTAATCACTCATTAATAATTTTTAATTAGCATATTTGCGTCAGCACCACCCTTACCATACTGTTGATATCTCATCTTTAACATTATGGTGTCTGGCACTGGCATAATATTAGCCATTCCAGACATCATGGCCTTCCAGCCTAGTCATGGCCTTCCCCAGCATAATGCTAGCTATCTTTTGCATAGCCGTGCCAAAGCTGCCACAATATTGAGCATCTCTGGATTAATGATGGCCATTCCTAATATATTGTTGGCTTCCTATGCATTATAGAGTTCAGCTTTAGCCTAGTGTTGGTCTTCAAGTTATCTAGGTCATCCTTGAAAAATTACAAGAATCTATTTCTTTATGTTCTCAATTAGTGACCTAAAGGTGGTCATTCTTGGCAAAACAAGGCTATTCTTGAAATAAGCAGGCATTCGTGATATACTGTGCCATGCCTCAAATTATGGGCACTATCCTTGCCATTTGAAGGTTATACACAGGCATATGAAGCCAAATTTGTTCATTTGAGGATGTTGTATGTGTGAAAACTTCATGAAAATCTCTACCCTACTCAAGCTGGAACCACAATCCTTGTCAGGGTGAAGTCACAAGAAAACCCTGAATTACCCTTTGCTCAAACCACAGGAAGCTTGACACAGAGCAGTCAGACATAACTCAGAAGTAATGTATTTGTGCAACATTCCAGAGGGTCATACAGTGAAAATGCACCACTTAGGGATCCCACTCAAGGCTAGAAACATTTAGGGGGTCATTACAACATTGGCGGTAAAAGGCGCTTACCGCTGTGCAGAAGACCGCCAATACACCGCCGCGACCGCGGAATCCTGCCACAGCTATTATGACCCACATCTCGGAATCCGCCGAAATTCAGACACCCACACAAGTCCGCCACCACAAAGGTCAGTGTTAAACTGGCAAAAACAAAACCTCCACCTCCACGGCAACAGAAACACGCCCATGCTATTACGACCCACGAATCCACGCGGCGGTCTTTCAGCCGCGGTATTCCATTGGCTGTACACACCACTGCGCTCAAAATACACACACATCTCCAAAACACCGCCACATTGGACAATTCCAAATACAAACACCTGATACACATACAAACAACACTCCCACACACCCAATACAATATAAAACACACACCCACCTCACTCACAAACCCCTACGACCCAAAAATAAAGACAAAGGCCAGAGAGAGAGCACAGAATAGACAACCCCACCACACAGAGGCACACAACACCATCACCCACACAACATCAACGCACAAAACACCACACACCACTACACATCACCACACTCATCAACACATGCACCACCCCACACATCACCTACACCACCCAATGTCACGCCAAAAACACCCCCGATTTTCAGAGGAGGAGCTCAGGGTCTTGGTGGAGGAAATCCTACGGGTAGAGCCACAGCTATTTGGCTCACAGGTGCAGCACACATCCATAGCCAGGAAGATGGAGCTATGGCGCAGAATCGTGGACAGGGTCAATGCTGTGGGACAGCATCCAAGAAATTGGGAGGACATCAGGAAGAGGTGGAACGACCTACGGGGGAAGGTGCGTTCAGCGGTCTCCAGGCACAACATCGCGGTTCAGCGGACTGGTGGCGGGCCCCCACCTCCTCCCCCACAACTAACAACATGGGAGGAGCAAGTCTTGACCATCATGCATCCATAGGGCCTCGGAGGAGTCGGTGGAGGAATGGATACTGGTAAGTCAAATCTTAACTATCATATCCCCCACCCTACCTGTATGCTATGACACACCCCCACCCTCACACCCTCCCCTATCACTCCAACTCCTCACTAATGTACTAATAACACAAACCACACATCCCAACACCAAGCCCTCAATGACATAACTAAGCATGGTCACCCATCACCAAAGCATGCTCACTGCACATACCCAGAACACCCCCCCAACCATCATCACACAAGCCCCCCCACAGGAATACTTGCACTGGTGTACACGATGAGCCACCCATTGCACACCATGACACACACACATGCAATAATCATGCACTTATGCCCCTGCAGGATCACGAAGGACCGTCACCACACCGGAGGGTCCAGACAACTCCACTCCACCCACAGAAGAGGCCCACAGTGACGATAGTAGCTCTCCCCTACTGGATCCTGATGACCAGGCCGGACCATCGTGGGCCTCGGGACAGTCGGTTCCCCTTGCACAGGCACAGCCCAACACTGACCTTCCACCCTCTGGTAACACCAGCACAGCACCCACCCAGCGGGCCCATACCTCCCTACCCAGGGCATGTCAATCAGCGGTGTGTCCACCACTACAGGGAACCCAGGATAACCCACCACCCCAACAACAACAGGGACCTGGGGGCAGTGGTAGTGGGCACACGGTCCAGGGGACGGAGGCACAGGAACACAGGGGAACTGGGAGGGCTGCTGTGCGACAGGGGGCGGACAGGCCAAGGGAACCCACTCTCCACGAGGCCCTATCCTCCATCATGGGAGCATACCACCACTCCCAGGAGACGATGGCGACGGTCCTGGCCAAGTTTCAGGACACCCAGCGCCTGCAGGTGGAACAGTATTTGTGCTTCAGGGAGGAGCTCAGGACCATCAGCTCCGTCCTGGGCACCATCGTAGGGGTGCTGAAGGACATACAGCAGACCTTGAGGGACACCGTGGCACTCCAAGGGGCCCCTGACACTAGCATGGACGATGAACTGCCCACCACCTCCGCCGGCACCAGTGACAGGAAGCCCCGCTACAGGACCACCACACCAGCACCCCACCGCCTGCAGACGGACAACCACCACCAAGCGGTCCCTGAGATCCAGGAACAGGACAGAGCAAGATGGCAAGACCCCTGCCAAGAAATGAGACCACCCTGATTGTCCTCCCACTGTCCCACTTTGTTACCCTGTCCATACTTTAACTGCCCCAGCTCCACTTCCTTTGCCCATATGGCCAGTGTACCTGTATGACCAATGGACTGCACTCTGCCATGGACATTCCCCCACCGTCCCCCATCACCATAGTACAACCCTCCTCCATTTTTGCGCACTTCAATAAACACCCTTGAACCACCAAAAAATATGGAGTCAGTCTGTGATTTGGTGAAATGTATTATCAATGACAGTGTCAAAATGCGTTTCTAGTTGTAAAGCCAACATACCTATGTCACACATCACAAGTCCTTGAAGGATGCAAGCAGATAACACACGTTGGTAACCACACCTGTGAAACAGTAATGGAAAGGTACAACTCAGTTACCAAATAATGCTATGAAATTACACACAGGATAGAGGAAGACGTGTGACAGTGAATGTAATGGTAAAAATGAAAATGTTCTCACCTGTGTGTCACTGGAAATATTGCTGTATGACTGACTCCCTGTTGTCTTTGTCTTCTTCCTCAGCTTCCTCCTCATCACTGTCCACAGGCTCCACAGGCTCCACAGCTGCCACAACACCGTCATCTGGACCATCCTCCTGCAGAAAAGGCACCCGGCATCGCAAAGCAAGATTGTGAAGCATCGAGCAGGCGATGATGATCTGGCACACCTTCTTCGGTGAGTAGCATAGGGAAGCACCTGTCATATGGAGGCACCTGAACCTGGCCTTCAGGAGGCCGAAGGTGCGTTCGATGACCCTCCTAGTCCGCCCATGGGCCTCATTGTAGCGTTCCTCTGCCCTGGTCCTGGGATTCCTCACTGGGGTCAGTAGCCAGGACAGGTTGGGGTAACCAGAGTCCCCCAATAGCCACACACGGTGCCTCTGGAGTTGACCCATCATATAAGGGACGCTGCTATTGCGCAGGATGTATGCGTCATGCACTGAGCCAGGGAACATAGCATTTACCTGGGAGAAGTACTGGTCTGCCAAACATACCATCTGTACATTCATGGAATGATAACTCTTCCGGTTCCTGTACACCTGTTCACTGCTGTGGGGGGGACCAGAGGTATATGGGTCCCATCAATAGCACCTATGATGTTGGGGATGTGTCCAAGGGCATAGAAGTCACCTTTTACTGTAGGCAAATCCTCCACCTCAGGGAAAATGATGTAGCTCCTCACGTGTTTCAGCAGGGCACCCAACACTCTGGACAACACGTTGGAAAACATAGGCTGGGACATCCCTGATGCCATGGCCACTGTTGTCTGAAAAGACCCACTTGCAAGGAAATGGAGCACTGACAGCACCTGAACGTCAGGGGGATTCCAGTGGGATGGTGGATTGGTGACATCAGGTCAGGCGCCAACTGGGTACATAGTTCCTGGATAGTGGCACGGTCAAACCTGTAGGTGATGATTAAATGTTGCTCCTCCATTGTCAACAGGTCCACCAGCGGTCGGTACACCGGAGGATTCCGCCATCTTCTCAATTGTCCCAGCTGACGGTGCCTAGGAAGGACAACAGCGACCACATAGTCATCAAATTTCCAGGTATGTACCCACAGATACACAGAACACGACACCAAACACAAAACCATTCCTGTATGTGTGTTGAGTGTGGGCCTAGCTATGTGTGACGCAGAAGTAAATGAAGCCATGTGGGCCCCTGAAATGGCGGCTGCCTGACCTCTAAACTGGAACAATGGTATTGTCAGGTAACTGCGCTGGCGTTGTACACCATCGCGGTAGGCGGTCTAAGACCGCTGCGCAATGCTGCATTGGTTAACATTGGACCCTATGGGTCCCAGGAGCCAATGACGAAGTGCGCCGGCGGTGATGATACGCACCGCCGCGGATGTCACCGCCGCGGACGTCACCGCCATTTTCTATCTATTCAATCACTCGATACCTGACCTTCGACAGGAGAGGACCTACACTGCAAGTGCTGCTGTGACCACGGTCTGGAAGCAACGATGGCTGCTGCGTCTGGGGAAAGGGCCCCTGCCTTCACTGCTCAGGAGTTGGAGAAACTAGTAGAAGGGTCCTCCCCCAGTACACGCTACTCTACGGTCCTCCAGACCAACAGGTAAGTGCACAGGGAGCACGTTGTATGGGCTAGGCCTGGGTGGAGAGGGCTGGTTGTAAGAGGGAAGGGGGCAGAGTTCAGGGAACATGAATGCATGTGAATGCATGTGCCACATGGCAATGGTAGGAATGGGGGACACTTACATCGACGGTGCAGTTGGTAATGACTTATCTTCTTCCCTTGTGCATGTCATGTAGGTCTGCGCCCACCAGAAGCACATTTGGCGTGCCATCGCCAAGGAAGTCCGGACCCTGGGGGCCCACCAGAGACAGGGCACCCACTGCCGGAAAAGATGGGAGGACATTTGCCGCTGTAGCAAGAAGACAGCGGAGGCTCAGCTGGGGATGGCCTCCCAACATGGGAGGGGTGCCTGTCGCACCATGACCCCCCTGATGTTCCGGATCCTGGCTGTGGCCTACCCTGAGTTGGATGGGCGCTTGAAGGCATCACAGCAGACACAAGGGGGTGAGTACACTATCATTCGGGGGACTTTGCGTGCAGTGGAGTTGTCTGGGTGGGGGAGGAGGGCTGTGGGTTTCCCTAGGCCATGGCGACTTCCATAGGCTAGGCCCCTCCGTAATGCAGGCCATGTGGCACTCCACCCCACCGCAGTAGAGTGCCAAGTACAGGTATACATGCCCCTGTGGCATCCATGTGTGCAGATGTCCACCATAGCCATGTAGTCCAGATCCCATTGCATCTGTAGAGGCCAGGAGCAAGGCGTAGTGCAGGGGGCTGCTGTGTCTGTATTGTCCGCCAACGGTAGCGGCATGCCATGCACTCAACCTGTCTTTCTTCTGTCGTCCCCCCCCTTTTTCTGCTCTCCCTATTCTTTTGTGCATCAGCATCATAAGGCGGAGGTACAGTGGCACCGGAGCACGAGGGACCTGCATCCCACATGGCCATGGAGGGCCACACCACAGACTCAGAATGCACCAGTGGGACGGAGGGCGAGGGGAGCTTAACGTCAGGCACCGGATCACCAACCAGCGACACGGACTCGTCCGCCGATGGGAGCTCCCTTGGGGTGGCGGCACCATCTGTGCCCCCCACTTCTACAGGTACAGCCGCCACCTCCCCTACCAGCACCGCCCTCCTAGCAGCCCCTCAGCGTTCGCCCGTGCCCGCTCACCCAGGAGGGTGGGCATCACCTTTGCCCCAGGCACCTCAGGCCCTGCCCCAGTCACCCCTGCTGCCCTCAGTGAGGAGGCCATTGACCTCCTCAGGTCACTCACTGTTGGGCAGTCTACCATTGTGAATGCCATCCAGGGTGTAGAAAGGGAGTTGCAACACGGTAATGCATTCCTGGAGGGCATTCATTCTGGTCAGGCTGCCCTTCAGCGAACCCTGCAATCTCTGGCCTCAGCTCCGATGGCAGCCATTGTCCTTGTGTCTAGCCTCCCCCCTCCAACTTCCTCCACCCAGACCCAATCCCCTGTACCCCAGCCCATCCCAAGCACACCATCAGACCAGCATGCACACACCTCAACACACAAAAGTAGCTCAGGCAAACATAGGCACCACACATCCCACAGGCACTCACACAAGCATCACCCACATACAGACACAGCAACATCCACTGCCTCCACTGTGTCCCCCTCCTCATCGTCTCCCTCCTCCCTCCCAGTGTCATCTTCACTCTCACCTGCATGCAGTACATCTACAGGCACTAGGACTCGCACCAGAACACCCAGCACCACACCCCGCTCACCTGCACTCACCACCCCCACTCCCATTTACATGTCCCCTGTGTCCTCTCCCAGTGTGTCTGTGACGCCCCCTCCAAAAGTACACAAATGCGGGCACCCACACACCCAACATCCATCCACCTCACGACAGCCTCCAGTACCTGCACCTGCAACCAAAACACCTAAAGTGACACCTCCTACAACCACCTCCTCTTCCTCCACTCCCAGACCCCCTTCAGCTACCCATCCCAGTGTTCGTCAGAAACTGTCCCTCTGCAAAGTTGACCTTTTTGCCCCCACCCCCACCCCTCCAATTCATCAGTCCCGTCGTAGCGCCTCAGCCAAAAAGCCTCCAGTACCAGTGGTGCGTGTTCAAGGTGTGTGGAGTGCACCAGCCACCAGGGCAGGCAGTGTGACACGGAGCCAAGGCACTGCCAGTCCACCCCCTGTAAAGGCTCTGAAGTTGGAAAGTGGCCGACGGGACCAGCTGAAGACTCCTGGAGGCAAAACAACTCACAGGGGTCCCAGGGGGATTGCAGAGTCAGCTGTGACTCCTCCAAAGGTGGGAAAGGGCCAGAAGAAGTCTGCACAGCCTGGTGTGAGCATCACAGCGGAGAAGGGCGGCATCCTTCCCGGCGGCCGGGACGCCACCGCCAGCACCGTCGTCACTGGTCATGAGACCACCGCCAGAGTCATTGCCCAGGAGGGCCCAAGTATCGTCACTGGTCAGGAGACCACCGCCAGAGTCATTGCCCAGGAGGGCCCAAGTATCGTCACTGGTCAGGAAACCACCGCCAGAGTCATTGTCCAGGAGGGCACAAGTATCGTCACTGGTCAGGAGACCACCACCATAGGCATTGCCCAGGAGGGCCCCGGCAGCCACAGCCCCGCTGGGCAATGAGGGACCTTCATGCCACACACCAATGCCCAGTCCAGAGACCGCCATGGCAAAGCACCGCTGAACAGGGCATGCATCGCTGAACAGGGCAAGCACCGCTGAACAGGGCAAGCACCGCTGACCAGTCCAGAGACCGCCATGGCAAAGCACCGCTGAACAGTCCAGAGACCGCCATGGCAAAGTACCGCTGAACAGGGCAAAGACCGCCATGGCAAGCACCGCTGAACATGGCAAACACCGCTGAACAGGCCAAGCACCGCTGAACAGTCCAGAGACCGCCATGGCAAACACCGCTGAACATGGCAAACACAGCTGAACAGGCCAAGCACCGCTGAACAGTCCAGAGACCGCCATGGCAAACACCACTGAACAGGGCAAGCACCGCTGAACAGGGCAAAGACCGCTGAACAGGGCAAGCACCGCTGAACAGTCCAGAGACCGCCATGGCAAACACCGCTGAACAGGGCAAGCACCGCTGAACAGGGCAAAGACCGCTGAACAGGGCAAGCACCGCTGAACAGTCCAGAGACCACCATGGCAAAGCACCGCTGAACAGGGCATGCACTGCAGAAGAAGGAAAAGACCGCCACATCAAGCATCGTTATCCCATGTGCAGCTGGGACTGTGATGGGACAGGAACTGTCACGGGGAGACTAATCCAGTCTGGGCACCAGTCCCCCTCCAGAACCAGTGGAGGCTGTTATGTACTTGTGAGACTGTGGCTTTGCACTCCCCAGGATGGTACAGTGGGCAAACCACCCACTGTAGAGACTTGAGAGACTGTGGCTTTGCACTCCCCAGGATGGTACAGTGGGCAAACCACCCACTGTAGAGACTTGAGAGACTGTGGCTTTGCACTCCCCAGGTAACATCAATGGGCATGGAGCCCTGTCGTGGATGTGGCGTGGTGCTGTAATCCGGCTGAGGTGCCCCCTGAGGTGCCTGTTGTTTTTCTCTCTGATACCCCGGCAGTGTTCTCTCCGTTTGTGGACAGGTATCTTGTGTGGGCCTCGCCCATTCATTTTTGGCCTAGTGGTGCACGGACATTGAGATGTGCATATCTGCACTACTTATCGTACTGTATATACCTTTTTGTGAGTTTATATATATCTGTATATAATTGACACATGTATATTGATACATTACAATGTTTGAACTGATTTCGTTTTGTCTTTGCATTCTTCCGGGGGGATTAGGGGTTGTTACTGTGATGTTTGTAATTGCATTGGTGTGTGTGTTGTAATATGCGAGGGTGGGGGTGGGGGTGTTGCGTGTGTGTCCCCCTGACTTTTGCCTCCCCTATGTCGTAGGTGCAGTACTCACCGTTGTCTTCGCCGCCGCTGCTCTTCGTAGATGAGTAGGAAGAGAAGGGCAGGTAGGATTTGTAATTCCGGCTCCATGGTGTCCTCCTTCCTCGTGGGATGTGTTAAGGTGAGCGTTTTCCCATTGCAGAAACTGTTTCCGCCGTGTTTTTATCCGCGGTGAATCCGCCCCTGAAAAGGTGGCGGATTGGCGGGTTGTGATACTATGGGCGCTACATTGTCTTCCGCCTGTCTGTTGGCGGTCAACGCCGCGCTGCTTGTCTGTACCGCTGTGGCGGTCGGAGTGTTAAAGTGGCTGTCTTTGTTGCCGGTTTCCGCCACGGTCATAATTCCCTTTTTTTGTCCGCCGGCCTGTTGACGGTATTACCGCACCTTTAACACCATCCCCCAGGGTTGTAATGACCACCTTAGTGATTTTTAATAAATGAAACAAGACAAAAAGAACAAAAGTCCAATCAGTGGTGCCAGCGATATGCAATTTTAAAGATTTCAGTGAAAATAGCACCAAAAAGCACAAAGCGCCAACTTTGGATATCTGGTTGTGCCGGACTGGAACAAAGTCACAAGTTCAAGCCAACTGCAATAAAGTGCATGCCTCTACATGGACCTAGTTAGAACCACAGTACAATAGTACTTTAAATCCTTGTTGCAGAGAAATGTGAGATCCAGTGCTGAGGATGCATCACACAGCCAAAGTGGTGCATCTGTTCTGAGGAATTGGGAGACTGCTATGCAAGGTCCTGTGTCCTTGTCGAGTATCCCATCGATGAGGGGTTATGATGCAAAGTCCAGTGTTCAGGATGCATTGTGCAGTTGAAGTTATGCGATGCAAGAACTGCTGTCATTATCGGGCTGCCGTTGTCAAGAGATTTGTGATGCAAGGGTCTGTGCTTCACGCAGGTGGTGGTTCTGATGCAGGCTGCAAAGTTGATGAGGAGTCCTTGTGCAGAGAACCCTCGTAACAGAGGTTATGTGTTGTTTCTTCTTGAGACTGTGCTGCGCAGAAAAGGAGATGCCTCTGTTCTGCTGAGTCCACAGATGGACTGGTAGAGCGCCTTCAGGCCCACTTCCAAGGGTTCAGGGATTGGATTGCACCACTTGGCAGAGTGGGGTTCACAGAGGGCAGAGTCCAGGTGCTGAGTGCAAGATTGCTGGACCCCTCTGTTCATGAGGCTTTAGATAGGAGGCCAGGCAACTAGGCCTTGGAGTCATTATGGGGGTCCTGGGTCCAACAGATGCAAGTTCAATCCTTCCCATCCAGGCAGGAATGCAGCAGGCTGCAGATCAGCAAGGCAGAGGCGACTTATATGTATTAAAAAGGAAGGTTTGTGTCTGACAAAAGGTTTATTTTTCCAGGTCGAAATGGGCAGTTTTAAAACAGCACAAACATTTTGCAATTGCAGGCCTGTGAATTGTTTAAATGACTACTTAGGTGTGTGGCACAATAAGTGCTGCAGACCCACTAGTAGCATTTCATTTACAGGCCCTGTGAACATGTAGTACCACTTTACTAGAGACTTATAAGCACATTAAATATGCCAAATGGGAAGAAGTCAATGTTTCTATGTTTTAAGGAGTGAGTACATGCACATTAGCACTGGTCAGCCTTGGTAAAGTGTGAAGAGTCCTAAGGCCAGCAAAAACAAGTTCAGCAAAAGAATGGAGAAGAAATGCAAAAGGTTATGGGAAGATCACCCTACTGCTGACAGGTCCTATATTGTTTGAAAGTTTCTTCTAACCAGCTCCCTGGTGGTCTTGGAGCACATTGAAGTATGGGTATGGGGGAGGAAACATTCCCTTGTCCTACCTCCCAAAATATCAACCACTTTCACAAAATGGACAAGAAAATAACGATAGATCACCCCACTCCCAATGGGTGGGCTACTACTAAAATGTAGACACAGAACAACTGTTTGGAAAACTGCCCTCACCCACTAATTGTGGCTTGCTTCTGCTAACACATTCCTACGTATACCCACGTCGGAATGGAGCAGTAAGGAAGGGGAACATAGAACAATACACAACAAACCAAAGAACGAACAAAGATCTTAACATACAGACATACATTAAAACTATCTCATGGGTGTCCACTCCTTATTTTTATTAAAGGCCCCCCTGGATAGGATAAAAAATAGATTCCGGGTGGTGATATACAGGGAGCCATTACCTGTTCACCCCAGTCTCTGTTTACCAGTCAACATGTTTTGGCCGTTTTTATTGCCCGTGAGTGTCAGTCAGCCTTGATCAGGACCTCTTGAACCCCTGTTCTTTTTATCCCCTACCTGTCATAAGTCAGGACTTCTATCAATCTGAGTATCCGGGCACACTTGACCCTTGTTCGTATACACACTCTGGATAATCTATGACACAAAGGGTAGAGAAACAAACAATAACACACACAGAATCATTTTTGCGGTTGAAAAATCATCAAATCCATTGCCTCTCCATCCCATACCATACATATACACAAATAAATGTGTATATTGCTTCCCCCATGGTTCTGTGTTGTCTCCTTTACACATTAAAACTTAATCGTGTTTCATCCCATCACCCAAATTGGTTACCCCAAGCAGTGAATTTCCACCTTCATGTTTGATCTTAACTCACACTTACCGAGTTTTCATTAAATAGCTTTTAAACTGGAGCCAAGTGGGAGCACCTCCCTGTAGTCACACATTGAGCAAGATAAAAGATGTTTTCAGCTGCTGCGCTCAACATACAACAAAGTATATTCATGTAGCGTCAAATCAAACTACTTGCGATATCAACAATCTATTCTCAGCTCCTCTCCGCTCCTCTGGGGATCCGTAATCATCATAAATTAAGTATATACGCCTCATTAGATTTGGTGCTACTCTTTCACATCCCCCTCTCTCCCTCGCTCCGTCACTCCTCCCCCACACTCCTTACCTCATCAAGATACCAGGGCCTCCTGTCAAACAATCTACGGCTCTGTGAAGAACAACAAGCCGTTCCCAAAGTCCCTCTGATATCCCTCCCATTTGGAATTACATCATTCCGTCCTGCTTCCTCCGTACTCAATGGACTCGACCTGCTCAATTCAGCAGATGAAGTCCCAGTTCAGCAGCCATCTTGGATGTATGATTTTAACCCCTTCTTTTAAAAAAAAAGTATACTCCACTTCAGGTAGCCATCTTGGTATGGAATCTAACATAATCCACATTCCTAACAAAATGGTGGGCAAAAAAAACAATTCCCTTCCTAATACTTGAGTCATCTATCTAAATAAACCTTTTAGAGTTCTAAAATCGCTTTCCTTGCGCTCATTAAGCTTTGCACTCTGCATCCAAAGATTGCTTTCTCTCCATTCAAAAATCAATGTATTCATAATGTGGAGGATGCTCTAGATGAGGGGATGGAGACAGAAAAGGACGGGATGGGATCACAAAATTGGAAACAGGAGAAAGTAGACTAATGCAGTTCATAAAGAACTCTCAGTTCAAATACATACTAAAGTACTCAGATAGTGATGTTTAGGTATATACCTACATCACTTCTCAATTTTTCCACTAATCTCATAGTAGATCTGTTACTGACAATTCTATTGATGCCAAGGTATATCATCATTTAGACCCTGTATATGACTGTGAATTCGATAAATCCACAGTTGTTCACATCTAAATAGAAATTATTTTATGTCTGTAATGTGTGTCGGGAGAGTGGGTTTGTACAGCACTGTCCAAGTCAAATCGTCTGCTTGATGGCCCATTTCACCGAAATGTTTTGTCATTCTTGTCGTTATTCTTTTACATGTAATATTGTTCCTTGTATATATAGGAAGTAGATAATTGAAAGACAGCACTTTCATAAACACTATCTAATATGCCCCCAAAACCAGACAAAGCCTTGAAAAAGTCTGAGTCCTGAAAGCCAAGGATGAATGCAAAACCAGTAATAGGATACCGACCAGGCATGGCTTTGACATCAAACTGAGAGATGCCTTTAGAGTGAATTGTGCAAATGCAAGGAAAACCTTGTGGCCTTGAAGGGATCTTCTTCTAACTTTAAATAATAATTTTCTAGTCTCAAATATAGTGGGGAAGAATTCACAAGAAGGAGTATTCAACATGAAAAGATTGACTTCCATATCTCCTGAATCTAATTAGTTTGGTAATCAAAAGACAACTGTTGCCAGGCTTATGGCTTCTAGTCAGTAGGCAAGGAACGGTTTTTCAAAGTAGTTAATTGAACAACTATGAAGCACATTTTGTAGGAGACAATGGGCCAGATTTATGAAGCCCTTGCACCATTCCAACGTCACATTAGCGTCATTTTTTTGTGCTAAGGTGCCGTTGGAAGGGGAAAAATGCCACACCATATTTACAAAGTGGCGCACTGCATGCATAGCGCCACTTTGTCACCCTTTGCACCACATTAACCCGGCACCAGGCATAATTTATGCAAGGGGGGGTGTGTTCCGGAGCTAGGGGGCTGAAAAAATGGTGCATAGGAATCTATGAGATTCCTTTGTGCCATTTTTATTGCCATTTTTTATTACCTGCAAAGTGCAGGCATTACAAAATAAGCTCCCGTTGATTACAATGGGCCTCTGGGTGCTTTGCAGGATTAGCGTCATGATTTTTGATGCTATTCTTGCAAAGCACCAGACCAGCGTTAAAAATGTTGATGCTAGTCACCCTAACTACCGCCATGGTGCGCCGTATTATAAATACGGTGCTACCATGGTGGCGTTAGGGGGGCACTAAGGGACGTAAGAAAAGTGGTGCAGTACCACTTTCCATAAATATGCCCCAACGTGTTTTAAATGTTGGTGTTTCTTTTACTGGCAGCCAAGGAAGGGGAAACCCTACAGTTAGCTAATAAAGGGAAAACAGTTTGGGGGCAGAACACATGTGGACAAAAGACAAAAGAACAAAAAGGGCAAAAAGAATTTTGGAAAAAGGTAACCTCCGGCAACAAAATACTAAATAAGGTGGGCAAAAGATAGGTAAAAAAGGGAAAGTGTCAACAAGTCAGAAGCTCAGTCGAGAATCTTCTGTAAGGGTTAAGTAGAAAATCTTCAAGTCTCAGCAAGTTATTTCAAAGAGGGAAGGCAGATAGGAAGATACCTCTCCCAGGTGTTCAGCATTCAGAGGTTCTTTCTTCTGCAGGGCAAATTCTGATAGGAATGTGACCTGCAGAGAATCTGACAGGAATCTGACAGGAATCTGTCCAAAATCCGACTGGTCATCAACATACCTTCTATGTCAATCTGATTCATCAGGGCAACAGTTCATTTGAAGATGAAAGGGCTTCATCCAATAGAAATAATCAGATGACTCCAAGTTGAAACAACATCATCTTTTCCCAGGTCTGTCATAACAACAGCATCCATCCATGTAGCTCCACACAAGAAACAAACGTTTAAGTAGCTAGTCCCCAGTCCAGGATGTTCCACATCCAAGGTCGAATCCTCACAACTCTGTAGGTGTAAAACAATAGATGCCTTTTGCCGGACTAGTCTTCTCAGGGGAAGAAAGTCTGAAAGAAAAATTCACGTTAGCCCGATGACTTGATATTTTCTGCACAAGTCACGAAATACAGGGCCTAACAGGCCGCACTTAGAAAGTTAACAAGAGCACATAAATCAAACTCATTTAATACAATGCAATTGTAAGTTCCTCATTAATAATTCTTAATTAGTATTCATGTTACAATAACTTTAAACAAAACAACAATGTTAATAAATTTCAGTCAGTATAATGTAGAGCTGCATTTCGCCATTTTTGCACACGTATTTAAATCATTAATTATTAGACATGCAATATTGTTTCAATACATATTAATAGTTAGAGTCTAAACTATAACATAATGCAATTTAATCCTTTGAACATTTACTTAAACTTCAATACCACCAGGGTGTCTAACATTAGTTTACACAAATGCACATTTAAAATGACTTTTCAATGCATCACTCTGCAGTCAAACCATTGGTACTTTGGTTAACATAATGCATAAACTGTCACATATAGTTGACTTCTGTGACATGAGGGACAGCACTAACATTTCTGCTACATCACTTTCTGCATGTCATGTCAGTATGGTCTGAGATCACGCCACAGATCCTGACATTCTTAATGGGAGTAATGCAGTCACTCTGAGTCTCCATCCTCCTTTGAAATTCGCAAGTCATGCCTGTTGTACGTCTCTTGCTCTCAAGTATTCACAAGCTCTGTAGGAATAATAGAGTCTTTCTTTATTATGCACTTTTCTGCTTTCCCCATTATGGCTCTCCACTACGAGCTCAACTCAGTAGTACATCTGTTGCTTAAGCATTATTGGCCACTCCTTCAGGCACTAACTGCGGTTAATTACTTTCCCTAAAGTTATGATCCTAGACAGTCAAGGTAAGAACAACAAACCAATTAGGACAGTCTCCATTCTCAAGAAAAGAAGGGAGGTCTGTGAGAGCAAGCGCTGCCTCTCACCTAAATGATAGGATGATAGAATGGTAACATTCTTATGTGCCTCCCCCGCAGCCTCTTCTGAAGCAGCTATTTGAGGAACCACTGCTGGGGCTCGCCCCTGGTGTTGCTAAGTGGGAAACCCAATCAACCAACGAAAATTAGAAAAATGTAAACAAACTAAGGCCCATATTTAAACTTTTTTAGCGCCGCATTTGCGTCATTTTTTGACGCAAAAACAGCGCAAACTTACAAAATACAATTGTATTTTGTAAGTTTGCGCTGGTTTTGCGTAAAAAAACAGCACAAATGCGGCGCTAAAAAAGTATACATATGGGCCTATGTTTTAGCATTTTTGCACAGGCATCCTTTAAAACGAGTGCAAGCATCAACTGTTAACTAATTTCCGGTGAAATTACAAGTTCTAAATAGTACAACCTAGAAGCAACATAGAACATAATAAATTATGTGTTGAAAGCATGTAAATACAATTTTGATGTATTCCTCGCTTCACCATCACTCTTCCTTTCCAGCACCTTTGAAAGCAGTAGCACACTCACTACAATTATCTGCATAATCCCTACTGTTCTAGAATCTGCACATAAATAAGAAACATACACTCACAAACACCCTATTGCTGCACACAGTGTAAAACAATTAGGGGTAACATTAGTAGTGACTGCCAGAAACCTTACATGAAGCAGTAGGGTTAGTCAATTGTTATGAATGGGGTCTCTAGTTGGCAGAGGTATACACCCTTGTCCAAGTAGGGACCACAATCCTAGTCAAGGTAAGTCATCCACAATCAAAAGTATCCTGCGCCCACCCTCTGGTAGCTTGGAACCGGACAGACAGGCTTAGCTTAGAAGGCAATGTGTAAAGTATTTGAGCAATAAATCATACAGTAAAACAGTGAAAACCCCACAAAAATACACCACACAAGTTTATAAAAATAGATAATATTTATCTAAATTTAATAAGGTAAAAACGACAAATATCAAATAAGCACAAGTTGAAATATCACTTTTAGAAGGTTAAAAAGAGTCTTTATCCTTAGAAATAAACAGTTGCCTCTTTGTTACACACAGTACCAGGTATGCATCAAAAATAACAATGCATGGACACCGCAGCGGAGGGGATGCGTGGAGAAATAAGGTGTACGTCATATTTTCCGATGCAGCACAGACGATGTGTTGTTTCTTTCCATGCTGCAAAGGGATTGCAGCGTTTTTCGGCATGCAGTCTTGGTTCCTCACTGCGATGCAAGGATATTTTGATGCCTAAGGATGATACAGGGAAATCCTTGACATGTTGGAAGAAGGCACGGGCGCTTCGTCCATCTGGTAGGTGAGAGCAAAGCAGGCGCTGCGTCAAATTTCCAGTCAGGAAGTCAGGGCTGCATCATTATGGTCAGCTGTGTGGCAATTTCTCGATCGCCATGCAGGCTCTGCATCGATTTTGGCAGGCGGTGCATTGGTTTTCGACGCACAAGAAGTTTCCTGACAAGAGACTCAAGAACACAGGAGGCAAGCTCAACCCAAGCCCTTGGAGAGCACTTTTGGGGAAGACAGAGTTCTTTTCAGCAAAGTCAGAGGTCAACAGGGCAGCAGAGCAAAAGCAGGGCAGCAGAGCAAAAGCAGGGCAGCAGAGCAACAGGGAAACAGCAGAGCAGCAGTCTTTCTCAGCTAAGCAGTCCAGATGAGTCCTTTGGGCAGCCAGGCAGTTCCTTTTTTGTTAAACTTTCTTTATTGGCGTTTTTGAGGTACATTATAATATGCATTTCAAAACAACATATGGGATGACAGATCTCACTGTGTATTTCATCCGTCCCTATCAGCCGCTGAACACGACTTACAATGACAACTTATCGAGAAGCGGACAGTATATATCACATGATCCTACCATATGATAGAATGAGAACTCAAATGTCAAGTAACTAATATAAACAAGAAAAACAAAACATAACAACATAACCGTGTGTCCTATCTTACTCAGCGTGGTCAACGAGCCCCGGGATGTTCCACCCAGGAAATCGCTCTACTTTCCCTAGGTGCACCTTGCTCTACCGTGCCCCTCTCTCACCCAAGAATACTCCCCCCTACACATGAAAGAGATGCAGAGCCCTGAGACGTGGGCTACAGGCTGCAAGAGATAGGCCTCTGGAGTGGAACTGCACCAGGGGGTCCCATATATAGTCAAAGCTTCTTCTTGATTGGGCCAATTTATCTGTTGAGCGTTCCATGGAGAGGCTGTGCCATAATCTAGTGTATCACAGTGCTATGGGGGGGGTCTGTTTTTTCCCAGTATGATGCTAAAGCCGTCTTCGCAGCACCCAATGCTAACCACATAATGCAGCGATCTCCCAGAGTTTGGTATTGCAGGTCTGGGGCATGTATACCTGGCAAAATGTGTGCTGGAGATGTTGGGATGGGGTAACCCAGAATCTCTTTTAAGTGCAACAAGATTTCCTCCCAGTAGGGGCGAATAGCAGGGCAATCCCACCAAATATGTTGAAAATCACCCAACATACCACAGCCTCCCAACACCTATCGGCCACCTGGGGATACATTTTCTTATGTTTTTCTGGGTGATTGTACCAATTGTAGAGTAGTTTATAGTATGCTTCTCTAGCTCTAATTGAACGATTATATTTAGTTATGTTGTGAAATAATTGGTTCCAGTGACCCTCCTCTATTGTGGAGCCCAACACCTGCTCCCAAAAAGTAATATGTTGAGGGTTAAACGTGCGCTGTGCCAAAGTCAGTAGTTTATACAATGTGGAGATGCTACTCTTCGCCACCCCACCTTGTTGGACAAACTTTTCAATCGGAAGAAGATCCCTGGTGGCCGAGAGTCACATGTGAGGCTGTGTGACCCAGTGTTATAATTGAGTGTAGTGGAAGTGTTCAGATTGGGGCAGCTGAAAGCCTCTGTAGCAGTTTTCAAACGTGCGTATATTTTCCCCATGATACAAATGCACGACCTGCAGACACCCTCCCTCCCTCCATCTATCAAATGGTCCTAGTTTCATTCCCTGGAAGAAGGCCATGTTATAATGGATAGGGGTATGCGGTGATGGAAAAGTTGTTACCTCGTAGGCTCTTGTTACTGTGTCCCATTTTTAAGGGTGGTGGCAGTACAGGTACTGAGGTAGGCGTTCTTTGGTCCCTCTTATCGAGGTTTCCACAGTATGTCCCATATTGTTTGTCCCGTCACTGCCCTGTCCAGGTGCAAACACAATTTGCCCGATTCACGGAGTGACCACTTGGCGATGATGCAGAGTTGGGCCGCTCTATAGTACACTAGAAAATCTAGTAGTGCCAAGCCTCTCTTTTCTCTGGAGCATGTAAGCAATTTATTAGAAAGTCTGGCCCTGTTTCCTTGCCATATGAACCGGGTGATCATTGTACGGGCATCTATAAAAAAGTATTTGGGAATATCGACAGGCAGGCTTTGGAACAGATATAAAAAACGTGGGCGAACCGTCATCTTAATGGTATTGATACGTCCCAGCTAAGGAAGCCGGAGAGACAACCATCTCTTGAAGTCTGTTCAATGGTTTTGAGGAGAGGTGGGAAGTTGGCTTTAAACAAGTCAACGACCCTGGGGGTAAGTTTGATGCCTAAGTAAGCAATCTCCTTTTTGGCCCAAACAAATGGTGTTTCGGACACTATCTCTCCCAACTCAGATGTGGGCATTGTCAAATTGAGGAGATATGATTTCCCTGTATTCACCTTAAAGCCACCTACCTGCTTGCAAAGACTGACCTCCTCCTGGATTGACGGTAGGGTCATTCGGGGATCAGTAACAAAGAGTAAAACATTGTCCGCAAACAATGAAATTTTATGCTGGTCGGGACCAAACCGGATTCCCTGGAATCCTGAATGTGCCCTCATTCTCGCCACCAGGGGTTCCACACTGAGTGCAAACAGCAGTGGGGAGAGAGGGCAACCCTGCCTCGTTCCCTGTGTCAGGTAAAAAAAATCGGATGCCAACCCTTTCACCAGTATTCGTGATCGGGGACAGGAGTAATTGCTCATCACCACTGCCATGAACTGATCCCCGAACCCAAACCGCCGTAGAGTAGCCACCAAGAAGGACCACTCCACCCAATCAAAAGCCTTCTTGGCATCTAGCACCAGTAGCATTGCCGGTATCTGTTTTGTTGTCACTTTTTTTCATCAGATGAATGACTCATCTTAGGTTTTCATGCATTTGGCGGCCCTTGCTGAAACCAGATTGATCATGGTGAATCAAGTCTGATAGCACCTCCTCAAGCCTCCTGACCAGGATTTTAGAGTATAATTTTGCATCTAGATTTAGTAGGGCAATAGGTCTGTAAGAGGCACAGAACTGAGGTTCCTTCCCAGCCTTGGGGATGAGTGTGATTAGGGCTTCTCTCATTGTGGGGGACAGTGTATGCTCCGTTCTAACGTGATTGAACAAATCAGTGAGGTGCTGTGTTAGCTCCACACTGAAGGTTTTGTAGAAATGGGCATTAAACCCATCTGGACCCGGCACTTTGTGTAGAGGGAGAGAGACGATGGCTGTCTGCACTTCATCTTTTGTGAAAGGAGCAGTCAAGAAGTCATTGGTGTCTCGGGATACCTGCGGAAGGTTTGATTGTTTAGGTATGCGCCTTGTGTTTGGGTGTCTGGCCTGTCTGGCTTGTACAGTCGGGTATAAAAATCTCTAAAGACTCGAGCTTTTCCCTCGTCTGAATAATGTTCCCCTGACTCATCATGTATTTGAGCTCCATAGTCCTTAGCTTGTTTGGTGTGTTATTGTCTTGCCAAAAGTATGCCTATTTTATTCCCCTTTTCATAATAAGTTTTCTAAAGTCTTAGCAATACAATTTCTGCTCTGTTTGTGTATATGGATTGCAATTTTCCTTTAATGGAAGTCACCTTCCTCTGTGACAGCCAAGTGGGGGAATGTTTGTGGGCCTGTTCTGCAATCGTCAGTTCGTTTTCTAGGGTCTGTCTTTCGTTGGCTTTTAAATGGTGTACCAAAGTTGCTAATGAAATGCATTTACCCATTATGACTGCCTTGAATGCATCCCAATTAGTGTGGGGGAGGTGTCCACCACAATATTATTCTGGAAAAAGTCCCTAATAGCCCTCCGCAATTCATCCTGGAGCATTGGGTCGCGAGTTAGAATGTTTGGGAAATACCATCTTCGAAATTTCAAGCATGAGGTGGGCCAGTCCAGACCAATCCGCACTGGGGCATGATCAGATATAAGTGGGTGAATATTTGCCATTCTAAGTGCTTGTCGAAGGGGTTGCGTTTCTTGCAGGGCAACAATATCAAAATGATGATCATCAAAGAACTTTCCCAGCCCCCCCCCACCCTTCCAGCCAGGGAAGACCCATTCAATATGCAGATGAGTGCAGGTGTGACTGAGTGTCCTGTGTGTGTGGTTGTCTGGGTGAAATGCACAAGGGAGCTGTCAACCAGCCCAACCTATACGTTGATTGGAGACAGGCTGTAAGGCACAGATGGTTTTAAGTGCAGAGAAATGCTCAGTTTCTAATAGTGGCATTTCTAAAATAGTAAATTAAAATCCTACCTCACCAATAAGCAGGACTTTCTATTACTATTCCGGCCATACTAAAAACCTGGTTCCCCCTTTCAGATCAGAATTTACCACTCAAACATATATGAGAACAGACCTAACGCTAGTCTATGAAAGGAGCAGTGATACAAAAATAGGTACACTGTTCCAAGCACACAGAAGATACACACAAGTGAACCAAATTAATCAGGAGCAAGACCCTCATGCATCACAATGGATGACTGGCATCATCATTGGGAAAGCTCCTCGTCAGGCTGGCACTGCAATGCCTGGCGGGCTCCCCTAAAGGGGTGCTCTTAACCACTTTGCTCAAATAGTAGCTGTGAATAATCGAAAAATTATCAACGGGATACCCAATCTTAGGCACCCGAGCAAATGTTGGAGAGAATGAAACGTTAAAATTGGTTTACCATCAACAAAGATAATTCATGATTTTAATCAGTAATGAATGTAATGGCAACCAAGATTAAAAACAAAAATGGAGAGTAACGTGATTAATTATGCTCACCTACTCTCACTTAAAGAAGGGAGGAAAACACCAATTATGGTACCTCACTAACACAAGTCTACATGTTTCGCGTCTAGATGGTCCAGCCGGATCCAGCGACACTTCATCAGGACAAAAAACCTTCTCCAAAATTTCTAATCAACAATGTGTAGAAGGAACAAAGTCACTTACTTAGTCCTATTTAATAACTCAAAAAGGTCACCCTAAATTAATACAAATAGAGAAACAATTATCAAAATAAAGCACAATGTTAAACACAATGCTAAAAATGGTGCGTTGTGAGAAAAAAGTGATCAAGGTGACTCACTCGTGTGAAAATAAATGAAAAATCTAGCTTACCATCCCCTATGTCAGGATAGAGCTCACGAGGATCACTCGCCAGAACAAGTAACTGAAATTCTGGGAATTAATGTTCATAAATCCCGATGGATAAAGATAAAGACATCATGAGTTTCTAAGTTACTTAACTTACAACACAACATGTCTGGTAATTTAAGACATGAAAAACAGTTAATTAATACAGACATGATACAGCCATGCACCCTAAAAAAAAACACATTCAGTTCATAAGAAGAGTAGGCCACCCTCACAACTTCTCTCATATATACAAAATATCACATATAGTTCTCTGAATATTGTCATGCACAATTATCAACATTCAATCCAATATCGACAGAAGGGAGAACTATACCGGTGTTAATTTATGTGAAGGGAAAAGAAAAAGGAACTCTCTTATACCGAGTAGAAAGAGCAACAATTAGCTGAGAGTCGAGCGGTTAGATGTGGAATGTAAAAATGTCCACAACCGAGTCACTCGGGTGTTCGACGAGGCCGAACACCTGAGGTTTAATATGCACTTACTTCCGTTTCTTCTAAGTAGGCTAATACACCTACCCACCGGCGCGCGTCCTCACAAACACGAGCACGGTGTTAGTCCGGGTTTTTATTTACCCGTTCTGTATTACCCGGAAGTAACTCTCGGCTGACTCTGTCATCGGCAGTGAAGACGGACTCAAATGTAAATAGAACAGGGACAATTCAACCGAAAGCGACGCGAAACGCCTCCTCGATGCACATGAAACCGGGGGCTAACAAAGGTGAACAAAAAGTTCAATGGGAAACAATTTGTTTCCACGTGGATAACGCTCGCTAAAAAAATTTGAAAAGAAGATCAAAAAGAGAAAAAGAGCATCCCGATTCAGATTAAAAATCGGTTGCTCATTTCTGTACATAACAATGTTGTCAATGAATTCCAGAGTGGCCTATATCTCAATTGTGTAAATAATTACGTCAAAAAACATTTTGGATCATTCCTATCAGGGCCCAAAAACAATCCCAAAGTCTGTCAAGATTCACATAGGTACAGAGGGCCAATCGAGTGTGACTGAATGGTTGTTTGCCGGGCTAACGATAAAAAATTAAAATTAAAAATGTGGTTGGTGTAACATAATCTATCTTAAGGTGAGAGGGTGGTCCAGGGGATATGGTCGTTAAATTCCCGCAATTATGTTCCCAATTTAAAAATCCATATTTTTCTATTCTGAAAAGTGAATTAGAACCATGTGAGAGATCTTTCGGGGCTTCTAGGACCACCCATTGAAGGTCGTCTGGTGAATGCATAGCGTCCAAAAAATGGGAGCTCAATTTTGTGGTCACTCTCCAACATCTAATGTTACTTCTGTGTTCGTTTATACGGATCTTGACTGGTCGTGTGGTCATCCCCACATAACGTAAACCGCAAGGACAAGTAATCATATAGATACAGTTTTTGGAATTGCAGTTCGTGTGTTTCTTTAGGAACCATCTTCCAATAGGGTCTAGGTCTATGAATGTGACCTTACTGGTTAAGGGGCATACGTTGCAATTGCCACAAGGAAAATGGCCTACTACGGGCGGACAATCCCACAAGGTTTTTTGTGTTGGGATATCTCGGGATTGTGGACGTGTGTGAACCACTATATCTTTTATGTTAGAAGTACGTTTGAAGGCAAAAATGGGTCTTGGCATGACACTACCGCCACTTTCCAAAATTGGCCAACGTTTATTGATCACCTTTTTAATGATATTGGACAGAGGAGTGAATATGGTTACACAGGTTATGCATGTCTGGGGGATTTTTTCATTTTTGGCCAACAGGCAGTCCCTCTGATTATTTTTTGCTCTCTTACGGGCTGCATTTATCGTCTTAGTCGGATAATGTCTGTCACGGAGTTTGGTTTGTAAAATATCTGCTTGTTTGTCAAACTCACGTATAGAGCTACAGTTACGTCTCAACCGAAGGAATTGACCCACTGGTAAATTGTCTCTAAGAGCTTTCGGATGGTGACTTTCATATAGAAGGAGACTGTTGCGGTCGGTTGGTTTATGGTAAGTCGTGGTGCTTAATGAGCCATTATTAATGGAGATCATCAGATCCAAAAAGGGCAATTGAGTGGAGGAAACTGAAGCCGTAAATTTTAAGTAAGGGTCAAGGGAATTGATCCAGGTGATAAAGTCATCCGTTAGGGATAGTGGTCCTTGCCAAATTATCAGGATATCGTCTATGTAACATTTCCATAGACTAATGTCTTTTTCAAAAGGGTTTGTTGTTGCTAGAATGTATTTCTTCTCAAAATCATACATATAAAGGCAGGCTAGGCTTGGAGCAAAAGTGCTCCCCATAGATGTGCCTCTCGTCTGATGAAAAAATTGTTCTTCAAACAGAAAGTAATTCTCTGTTAAAGCCAACGTGGCACATTGCATGATAAAGGTTATAGGTGTGGTAGTGAAGGAAGTATCATTCCGTAATGCCGATTCTACTACTCTAAGGGTAGCGGCTTGAGGGATGTTCGTATAGAGAGCTTTCACATCTAGGGTAAATAGCGCCTGTACTTCCATGCCAAAGTTGACAGATTCGATTAAGTTGAGGACATCCTTAGTGTCTTGTAGATAGGTAGAGGATTGTCTTACAAGGGACAGACTACAATTTTTAAATTGGGAACATCATTGCGGGAACTTAACGACGATATCCCCTGGACCACCCTCTCACCTTAAGATAGATTCTGTTACACCAACCACATTTTTAATTTTTAATTTTTATCTTTAGCCCGGCAAACAACCATTCAGTCACACTCGATTGGCCCTCTGTACCTATGTGAATCTTGACAGACTTTGGGATTGTTTTTGGGCCCTGATAGGAATGATCCAAAATGTTTTTTGACGTAATTATTTACACAATTGAGATATAGGCCACTCTGGAATTCATTGACAACATTGTTATGTACAGAAATGAGCAACCGATTTTTTATCTGAATCGGGATGCTCTTTTTCTCTTTTTGATCTTCTTTTCAAATTGTTTTAGCGAGCGTTATCCACGTGGAAACAAATTGTTTCCCATTGAACTTTTTGTTCACCATTGTTAGCCCCCGGTTTCATGTGCATCGAGGAGGCGTTTCGCGTCGCTTTCGGTTGAATTGTCCCTGTTCTATTTACATTTGAGTCCGTCTTCACTGCCGATGGCAGAGTCAGCCGAGAGTTACTTCCGGGTAATACAGAACGGGTAAATAAAAACCCGGACTAACACCGTGCTCGTGTTTGTGAGGACGCGCGCCGGTGGGTAGGTGTATTAGCCTACTTAGAAGAAAAGGAAGTAAGTGCATATTAAACCTCAGGTGTTCGGCCACGTCGAACACCCGAGTGACTCGGTTGTGGACATTTTTACATTCCACATCTAACCGCTCGACTCTCAGCTAATTGTTGCTCTTTCTACTCGGTATAAGAGAGTTCCTTTTTCTTTTCCCTTCACATAAATTAACACCGGTATAGTTCTCCCTTCTGTCGATATTGGATTGAATGTTGATAAATGTGCATGACAATATTCAGAGAACTATGGGGGTTATTCTAACTTTGGAGGAGTGTTAATCCGTCCCAAAAGTGACGGTAAATTGACGGATATACCACCAGCCGTATTACGAGTTCCATAGGATATAATGGACTCGTAATACGGCTGGTGGTAAATCCGTCACTTTTCCGTCACTTTTGGGACGGATTAACACCTCCTCCAAAGTTAGAATAACCCCCTATATGTGATATTTTGTATATATGAGAGAAGTTGTGAGGGTGGCCTACACTTCTTATGAACTGAGGCCCGTATTTATACTTTTTGACGCTAAACTGCGCTAACGCAGTTTAGCGTCAAAAATTTTTGCGCCGGCTAACGCCATTCTGAAGCGCCATGCGGGCGCCCTATTTATTGAATGGCGTTAGCCGGCGCAAGCAGACCGGCGCTGCCTGGTGTGCGTGGAAAAAAAACACGTAGACCAGGCAGCGCCGGCGTTGGGGAAAATGGCGTTAGGGCATCTTAAAATGGGGCAAGTCAGGTTGAGGCAAAAAAATCGCCTCAACCCGATTTGCGCCATTTTTTACGACGCCCAGACGCCATTTAAATAACTCCTGTCTTAGTAAAGACAGGAGTCATGCCCCCTTGCCCAATGGCCATGCCCAGGGGACTTATGTCCCCTGGGCATGGTCATTGGGCATAGTGGCATGTAGGGGGGCACAAATAAGGCCCCCCTATGCCACCCAAAAAAAAAAAAAAAAAAATGTATACTTACCTGAACTTACCTGAATGTCCCTGGGATGGGTCCCTCCATCCTTGGGTGTCCTCCTGGGGTGGGCAAGGGTGGCAGGGGGGGTCCCTGGGGGCAGGGGAGGGAACTTGTGGGCTCATTTTGAGCCCACAGGCCCCTTAACGCCTACCCTGACCCAGGCGTTAAAAAGTGGCGCAAATGCGGGGTTTTTTGACCCGACCACTCCCGGGTGTGATTTTTGCCCGGGAGTATAAATACGACGCATTTGCGTCGCCGTCATTTTTTTAGACGGGAACGCCTTCCTTGCATCTCATTAACGCAAGGAAGGCGTTCACGCAAAAAAATGACGCTATTTGCCCATACTTTGGCGCTAGACGCGTCTAACGCCAAAGTATAAATATGGCGTTAGTTTTGCGCCGAATTTGCGTCGAAAAAAACTACGCTAATTTGGCGCAAACGGAGTATAAATATGCCCCTAATTCCCAGAATTTCAGTTTCTTGTTCTGGCGAGTGATCCTCGTGAGCTCTATCCTGACATAGGGGATGGTAAGCTAGATTTTTCATTTATTTTCACACGAGTGAGTCACCATGATCACTTTTTTCTCACAAGCGCACCATTTTTAGCATTGTGTTTAACATTGTGCTTTATTTTGATCATTGTTTCTCTATTTGTATTCATTTAGGGTGACCTTTTTGAGTTATTAAATAGTACTAAGTAAGTGACTTTGTTCCTTCTACACATTGTTGATTAGAAATTTTGGAGAAGGTTTTTTGTCCTGATGAAGCGTCACTGGATCCGGCTGGACCATCTAGACGCGCAACATGTAGACTTGTGTTAGTGAGGTACCATAATTGGTGTTTTCCTCCCTTCTTTAAGTGAGAGTAGGTGAGCATAATTAATCATGTTACTCTCCATTTTTGTTTTTAATCTTGGTTGCCATTACCTTCATTACTGATTAAAATCATGAATTATCTTTGTTGATGGTTAACCAATTTTAACGTTTCATTCTCTCCAACATTTGCTCGGGTGCCTAAGATTGGGTATCCCGTTGATAATTTTTCGATTATTCACAGCTACTATTTGAGCAAAGTGGTTAAGAGCACCCCTTTAGGGGAGCCCGCCAGGCATTGCAGTACCAGCCTGACGAGGAGCTTTCCCAATGATGATGCCAGTCATCCATTGAGAGGCATGAGGGTCTTGCTCCTGATTAATTTGGTTCAATTGTGTGTATCTTCTGTGTGCTTGGAACAGTGTACCTATTTTTGAATCATTGTTCTATTGGGAGGCTGTACACTGGACCAGTAATCTCCCGGTCCCTCTTCCATTATTTTTCCTTATTGAAAGGAGCAGGCCTCACAGTGGTGAAAAACAAATTTAGGTTGTTTTTTTTTACTACCAGGACATATAAAACACATTTGTACATGTCCTGCCTTTTACCTACATAGCACCTTGCCCTGTAGGTTACCTAGGGGCTACCTTAGGGGTGACTTATATGTAGAAAAAGGGAAATTTAAGGCTTGGCAAGTACTTTTAAATGCCAAGCCGGTGGCTGTAACACTGCACACACAAGCCTTGCAATGGCAGGCCTGAGACATGGTCAAGGGGGGACTTATGTGGGTGGCACAATCAATGCTGCAGGCCCACTAGTAGCATTTAATTTACAGGCGCTGGCCACATGTAGTGTACTTTACTATGGACGTATAAGTAAATCAAATATGCCAATTGGGGATGAAGCAATGTTACCATGTTTAAGGGAGAGAGCATATGCACTTTAGCACTGGTTAGCAGTGGTAAAGTGTGCAGAGTCCTAAAGCCAGCCAAAAACAGTGTCAGAAAAGTGAAGGGAGGCACACAAAACATTGGGGGATGACCACCCTAATGTTATCAGGTCTAACACCACTTATTACATTTTGTCTTATCTAGTCACTTTCGTAACACTGAGAATATTTGTTCAGACCACAGGATGAGTTTCATTGATCAGAAGTAGCTTTTCTTACAGAATAGGTAAGAGACATCTGGTCTATGCTAATATTGTGGTCAACACCTGTCAATTATATCTTTATAGCTAGTTTGCCTTAAACAACTTCATTTTTTTGATTGCCTGTGATGGACGTTAGAAGTATGTCTTTCCACCACAGGCCACTTCTTTTTATAGGGAACAGGCAACATGGATTCATGCCTTCATAGGATACATTTACAAAGTGTACTTATTTTATGTTAGTGGATTCGGGGGGCTTTGCAGAATGCTACAATTAAGATATTAAGATTCTTGCTTCTAGCACAGCTGTATTCTAGGATAGCTCTATGGTGTTGTCTGACTTTGAGCACAGTATTTAAAAACACATTTGTCCTTCCTAAGTTTCAAATCACACTCCTGTTGAAAGTTCTATTTAACTTTGTGAGATATGAGATCTCACCTACCCTTTCGCCTACCAAATGTCCAGAGCAGAAAAAGTGGGTCTCACCTAATTTTCCAAATACAATGAGTGAGTGCCAGGTCTAAGTGCAACTGTGAAAGTGTCATCTAAAAATCAAAGAAGCTCATTTTAATACTTATTATTGATTGTTCAAAATACCCAGAAAGCCAAACATATAACTTTGTGTGTTTTCCCTTCATTTTCATTTTCATTTTCATACTTTTCCTTTCACACACCCTTCCTCATGACATCACCTTTGTGTACGTCATCAGATTTCTATACAATTTAATAATGTATTATTCTTGTTAGGTTCAGTAATTTAAATCTGAGCTCAACCCCTCACAGCTATTGCATAAAACATACATGTTTCTCTTCAGAAAATGTGTAAGGCATTCAGAAGTCCCAAACAGGTAAAACGTTGGAAACATAACATAATTAAAATACTGTTCCAATTTATAGTAATAGAGAATATTTTAATGAGCAAAATGACATCAAATCAACAAACATCCAGTAAGAGGAACCGGAGATGTGCAGTTTTACATTTTTAGATAAAAATAGCGCCAAAAAGCACAAAATGACAACCACGGACAAATGGTTGCATTAGACTAGGACATGGGTGAGCTTCAAGGCTCACTGTGAGTGAGTGTAGGTTAGATACAGAGACCAGATTTCTCCAGTTGGGAAGTTTTACTATCCTACATAGTCTATGAAATGGAAGTCAAAAATCCTTAGTGGGGCAAGGCAGGAGGCTGTAGCTGAGATGGGTTCCATAAGGCTGATTAGCCATTGGCAGAAGTACTGATGAAGGTGTTGACTTTTGGCAGGAAAGTTAAGGGCAAGAGAAATTCAAAATTTGTGCCCAAGGAAGGTCCTTGACCAGCCAGATACTTTTGGCACCTTTGCTTGGTGGCTATTTCTAACTTTGGACTTAGTCACTTTTTTGGAGTTCAGATTCCTGCAGTGGGGTAATGCTGCACGCTGTAGCAGAACTGGGCTTCACGGTGTCCAACAGAAATAGATTTGCTGCTGTGGAAAAGCTCTGAGCAGAAGCAACCTGAATCTGTGGCCTAGCAATAACTTAGCTTTGTTGCATCGGCTTGGCAGTTTGGTCTTGGCAAAACTCCTTGAAAACGTTTCTAAGTCCCAGCATTTATGATTAGGCAGGAGGAGTATAATATGATGCTCCATTAAGAACCCATGGATCTTAGCAACACCACATAGACGTCAGCACTCCTGTGTAAGTCACCATTAGGGTCCAGGGAAGGTCCATTTGGAACAGGTCAGTTGGGCTATCCCCGGAAAGTGGGCAGCTTGCAGCTTTTGTGTTCCTGAAGCATAACAGGAGGTCAGCTGATTGATCCTTGGAGTCCACTTCTTGGTCATGGATAATAAGGGCAGCAGGTTCAGCCCTTAGGGTTCTCCTCATAGGTCACTACAGCAGGTGCAGTCCTTCTTCCTTGTTCCACAGATCCAGCAGTGTTTTGAAAAGAATACTGCAAGTGCCATACTTATGCCCAATGCCAGCCCATGGTTAGGAGAAACTCCTAGCCACAACCTAACCAACAGAGTAAAAGTTACCAAGGATGACCCTACCTACTTTTGCTGCACTTAGTGTGTTTCGCTGTAAACTATCCAACAGTGCTCTTCTCTACTTCAAATGTCCTTCCTTTGTCCTGGCTAGCAGGACAATATAGGGGGCCGGTCCAGGTGTGAGCTACATCTGCTGTGGCTGTGCTGGTATTCTTTGAAGTTAAGTTCCTGGGCACAGATCAGATGACAATCCTGTCAGTGGAAGATCAGCCCCTCTCTCTTTGTCTGGCTCAGGTAGGAAAATGACAACTTTCTAAAAGCGTAATTTTCAAAATAATAGTATAAAATTCGACTTGACCATTTAGTTGAATTTTAAATTATTATGAAATCAAGTTCTTTAATCATTTTTCTATGTGCTTCCAAACTGAAATTAAGATTTATGAGGTGTTATATTTTAATCCATTCCTTTCCTGTGGGCGAGCCAAACCTTTCACAGTGAAAACTGACTCTGGAGACATTTCACTGCCAGGACACATAAAACATAAAATACACATCCTACATTTCAAATACCCTGAACCCTGCCATATGGGGTCTTAGAACCTATGTTAGGGTGATTTCTAAGTATTAAAAGGAAGGTTGAGGCCTCGCTAAAGGTTTATTTTTTCCAGTTTAAAAACTGCCTTCACAGGCCTGTAGACATGCTTTGGATTGCCACTTTATTTTACTGGTGGCACAATGTGTGGTGCCCAAAAGACGTGGACTTGGTGCACTTTTGTTCCATGTACTAGGGACTTATAGTTAAGTAAAATATGCTGATCAGAATTGTAGTCAATGTCTGCATGTTTTAGTGGGTCAGAGCAAATGACCTGGGGCCTGGTTACAAGGGTCTCAGTACGCAGTGCCAACAAAACAGCTACATCAGTCCAGAAAAAATGAGGAACACTATACAAAAAGATGCATTGTCCTATATTGTTTATTAAAATTTTGTGGTAAGTCTCTTTCTTGATGTTTGCATAAAATGCCCTGTGTTGCATCTGTCTCTGTATGCATAAAACACTCCAGTGTAACCATGCTTATAGATTTTGTTTCATTGCTGTTCTCGTATGCATTCTTTACTCATTATAATTCAATTAACAATGGCTTCACAAATGGCATCATTAATGGCATCAGTGAAGCTCTAAGGAATTTAATTGAAATGCTACTTGTAGAATGAAAAGCAGTAGATGTAAAAGTGAAAGCATAAGGCATGATTCACAAAGCTACTTATGCACCCTTATCCAACTAAGACCCTTTTGGGCCTATTCACAAAGGGAAATCTATGTGTGAAGATATCCGGACACATACATTTCCCCCAAGGTGGAATTCTGCACTCTAATGTTATTCACAAATTCCAGGTGGAAATAACATATATTTATAGGATGTATGAGTATCCACCCTCTTTTATGAGGTGTTGAGCTCCACTATTAAAAATATGGTCCAATAAATTTGCAGTCCGATTTCTATTATTCTTCTCTTTGGGATTTTCTCTGCCCCAGTGGTGGAGATCTGTGCCAGTGGGTCGCACAACTGCTAATTGTAGTGGACAGTGGAACACTCTACACATGAGCCAAAACACAACAGCTAACAATATCACTCCAAACACATAAATGCAGTACAAACCCCAGTTGTGGCCTCATCCTCCTGCACTGCCAAACTGGCGGGATAGCGCACAACACCTACTAATTCTGAGATGTAGGTAGCCCCACACAAGAGAAAGCAAAATTTCATTGAACAGGAGGCAGACCTTTTAATTACATTTTGTTAATCATAACAAGGAACTACAAGAACTCCTTTGTACACAAATAGTAGAGCAGAACAGATGGCCACGTGGCAGGAGTTGACAGATTATGAAAATGCATAGGTAATGCATGGTGATGGAGCTCCTAAACTGCCTGCAGATCATCCAAAATGCAGCAGCTAGACTAATCCGCAATCTCCCCAGAAGAACCAGCATCAGTCCCCACCTCAGGACCCTCCACTGGCTCCCCGTACAGCAAAGATGCCTCTTCAAACTCCTTATGCACGCATAAAAGGCTCTCCACAACACTAGACCCACCACACATCAACAACGCCTCTCGTTCCACCAACTGACAAGAGAACTCCGTCCAGCCACCATCACCCTGGCCCACACCCCATGCATCTGCCACAGAGGCTTCCGAGGACGTTCCTTCTCCAACCTTGCTGCCAAGTCCTGAAACAACCTCTCCTTCCACCTTTGCACGCTCCCCTCCCTGAAGGACTTCAGAATCGACCTCCACCACTGACAGCCAGGCTAGGCCTGCAGCACCAAACCACTACCTGGAGACCCCCCCATGGTGACAAGATTGTTCTCTAGAAGAACTCCCTGATTGATTGATTGACTGATTGATGGATGTATGCACCATGAGGAACCTCAAGTAAATGTGGCAGGATGAGAGGAGGAGGGTGAAGCATAACCTCTCTGGATACAGGTGGAAAATGCTTTTTCTGGAGCAAGATGCATTTCTTGGCTTGACTCACCACGATCAAGGTGTGGGTTTTCACTGATATATGGCCTCTGATTTGCTCCATAGCCTGATTGTTCAAGGGGATACTCAAAATAACGTACACCCTACTCTCCCAACTAGTTCTTGTGTCACCACTCATGACACTCGGACCTTCTCCCGACACTTCACAGTAATCACACATGTGTAACTACAGAATATACTTGCTAACAACATATTACACTTAAAATTACTTAATCTGCACCAAACCCAACTAGTTATTGAGGTTAAAATATGCTCCTCCTCAAATAAAATGAAATATTTGTTCGTGAAATGAGGAAGATATTCCCCAACATAGTGAAACAAATACTTTTTTAGCTCATGACTTGCTTTCTTATGTAGGCACACTGTATTTAAATGGTAACTGTTTTATTGAGTTTCACCTGTTAATGGGTGAGGCTCGATACTGACTTCCACCTTGCAGTACCAAGGGTGTTTAAATGTGTAATTTATGTTACTTGTACCTAAATAAATGCTGTTGACATGTGTGAAATATTAGAATAGATAAGAATATTAAATTATATTTTTTAACATTAAAAAAATCCCTTTACTTTACTATTTTCCATTATGTGGTAATAGTGTTATTCCTGGTCTCAATTAATTTTTTCGAGAATGTGTTGCTGTACATGCTTGGCTGGAGTAAATTTGAGCCTGTTTTGGGAGTAGTACTATTGGAGCAGATTTACATATAACTTATATGAAGAAGAATTGTCTTACTCTTTAAAGCCCTCCCTCAATTTTCCCAAAACACAGCCCATTTCCAATCACTCCCTTTTGCCCCCTTGCATTTACTACAATGTGTGGAGTGATCTCTGCACTTGTAGTATAATTTTCAGCAATTAACAGCTAGACAAGGAGGGGATCTCTGGCTGGAGATTTGTAAATAGCATTTGTACTATTATCTATTTTATATATCTTAGCATCAATCATATTTCGTTTACCTAATTTTGAAGAAAATTTATAGTAAAGGCACGCCCTGTGTTTGTCTCCAAGTGTAGTGTATTTAGATAGGATTATTCTGTCATTGGGCTTACAGATTTTGATTGTGATTCATCACCCATCAAAATCATAGTTGGGTAAGAGTGAGAGTAAATTAAGGCATTATGACAGAATGAGATGTGGTCAGGAAAGTTTATCCATACGTTTTATCTATTATAAAATGTCAGAAAATCTGTGCTTCATTTGGGAATGAGGGAACTTACCAGCTTAATATGCACACGGCAGTTAGGTTTCAATACAGTTCTAATAGAAACTTGCATAACCCCTGTTAACTGTGTTACAAGGAGCAGGCAGCTCCCTGGAAACAATTAGTTAAGTTCACACAGTATCAAGAACCGAACATTCTAGTAGGCAAAATAACATTCATAAACCAATTTAATATATGCGCACAGATTTGTTGAGCAAAAAGTCATCAATACAATCAGACTCTGTTAGGGAGAAATAGAAAGATGAATTGTGAATGTTTGACGCTGAAATTTTCCATATAAATAAAAAACTCCAATACAAAGTATCATTTTTGGGCTGATTAGAACATAGGCATGATATCAGGCTGATCGTGGCCGATTGTGATGGAGTGTAGGTCGGCTGCACTAGGCAAAAAAAATTCTAGTGCAGCATGGTTCAAAGCCAAAGCCAGGGAAGGTCCCATGATATCTAACACCTTTGTCTACACCCACTAAAGCCACTAGTTTTAGAGCCCAAAGCTCCAAATGTGGCAAAGCTGGATTTTCTAGCGTCCATTGTTACATAACCAATGAAAACTTACCCCCAACACACCTAGCTTTTACCTTCTGTTTTATTAATACTCAAAACCCACCAGCAAGCAAGACTCAGGGCCTTGATGCTGCAGCCAAGTAGGACTTGACAAGGCTGGATATCTTTACCTTAAAGTCCACTGTACCATTTTTTTACAGTTGCAAATATCCCAAAAGGGGACAAAACTCAGGCCCTCATTTCGATCCTGGTGGTCCGAAGACTGCCAGGGCAGCGGATGTGGTCTCACTGCTGATGGGCTGGCGGTGAGGTCCGCCACATTGTGAGTGTGGAAGTTTGACAGAGGCCAAACTGCCACATCACCGCTGGTGCCGCCATGGCAGTAGGACAGCTGGGCCAGAGGACAGCAGCTCCGGGCCGGCTGTCCACTGAATTCCTTTCCTGATGCCGACAGATGAATTCCTGTACCCCCTACCAAGACAGCACCCCCTTCCCCCACCCCCTCCCAAGACAGCACCCCCCTCCACCCACCCCCACCCTCCCCGCACACACGCGCACACACCCACACACACCCTGCATACACGCATTCACCAACAAGAATACATACACACATTCACCAACATACATACATACACGCATTCACCAACATGCATACATACATGCATTCACCAACATGCATACATACATGCATTCACCAACATGCATACATACATGCATTCACCAACATACATACATACACGCATTCAACATGCATACATATACACATTCACTTGCACCAACAGACACACATTCACACAAACATACCAACACGCACTCCCTTCAACAATCACACACGCATACACACTTACATTCACACACGCATACACACTTATATTCACACACGCATACACAACACCCCCCACACTCCCACCACCCTCCCCTGTCGGCCAGGGAACGAGAACAGGCGCTTCCACCGCCGACAGTGCCCCGCCATCAGGACACCGCCACGCTGTAGTACTGCTCGTAATACGGCGGGCGGAGTCCTTGTGGCATGGCGGTGACAGCTGTGAAACAGCCTCTGTGCCGCCAACCACCAGCACGACTGCTGAAGGATTTCCACCCAATTTGTAGCGGAAATCCTTCAGTACTTGTAATATGGCGGTCGGAAGACCACCAGCACTGGCCGTCTTCTGGCACCCGCGGCTTTGGTGGTCTGTATAAAAGACCGTTGAAGTCAAAATGACCACCTCATTGTCTTGCTCACCTAGAATGCACACTCCCTTAGGAAGCCTCAGCGCCCTTACCCGTTCACCCAGAAAAAAAGAGTGTGTCCAACAGGTTGCTCCATCACTACTTGATGGATATCTCGTCCACCTTATTACAAGTGCATTAGGATATAATGTACTTGTATTAAGTTGGACAGGATGTCCATCACATTGTTATATCCTTAGGCACTTGTAATAAGGTGGATAGGATATTCGTCACATTGTGAGGAAGTAACATACACGCCAAACACTACATCAGGCTCTAATTCCATATTTTTACAATTGTTGGGAATGTTCCTTCTGGTCACTCTTGTAGCCCTCAATTTCTCAGGGCAGGCTTCTAGGCACCAGGTCTTTCTCTAGCCCGGACTCATGCAGTGTCCAGTCTTCAGTGGTCAGCTAGGCCTTCTGACTAGTAGAAGTCATTATGCTGCTCTAGTCCCTCTGGCAAGATGCTACCTGCTTGATCCTTGTAGAGGAATTCCTGTTCCTGGTTGTCTGCAGGAGTTTGGAGTCTTTGGGACTTCCCTCTTTCAGCTTTCTGACATAGTTGTCTTCTTGTAAGATGTTCCTTTCTCGTGTCCAGCAGTGTTCTGTGGAGGTGGTGGTGAAGTGCTGGTCTTATCCTGTGGTCTGGCCTCTACCTGGAGAATTTTCTACAATGAATTGCCAAATTGTGACGACATTTTCTCATAATCCCCACCTCCTTTTTCAATACTTCTTTTTGATTTACTGGAAATCTTTCCAGACTCCTTGCATCAAGCTGGCATCTGCCATCCTCCACCTAGAGGAGATCTGATCATTCAACTAGTCACTCCTCTATGTAGGTGAGGTGTCATCATCTCTGCCAGGGCCATAACAGGTTTTCTCCTCTCTTGTGTATGTAACTATGAAGTCTGGAGTGGCCCTCGGAACGAATATTAGTTCCTTGCAGCCTCAGTTGGCATATCCAAGTCAAAGAAAGCACTGTGAAAGCTGCCTTGAGTGCTCTCAACTTTTTCTGTCCTTTTAAATGACTAATCCATGCTAAATATCCACCTGTTGACAATACTTTTCTGTGCCCAGAGGCCAAGTTATTGTCTTTCAGGGGCAGGGCTATTATTAAGCCAATGAAGGATATGTATTGTGTCGCTGCAGTAGAACAGAGAGGCAAACGATCTGTCGACTAGTTTTTGTTCAAAGACTACTCAACACATACTGTGTGAAAGTTATATGTATTTCACAATCAGCCCTGTGGGCTTACAAAGCACGCTTTAGAGGTGTGTTAGATTTTGGCAAACAGGTCACTCCACCACAACAGTGATGGATATCCTGTCTGCCAAAATATAAATCCCAGAGAACATAATGGGATTTACATTTCGGCAGACAGGATATCAGCCACCGTTGTGACATTGCAACCCATATGCTGAAATCTAAATGTGGCCCTTAGTATCACAAGCTTGAGCAGACTAAACATTTTAGGATTTACTTTAGGCAGGAGGCACAAGGCAACTTCTGTCTGGATACGAAATGGGAGCGCGAAAGAGGTATGCACAGAGCACAACTCAATGAAGACTCAGCCCCTCCTCGTTAATGCAAAAGAGGTTTCAACTTTAATTTCCAGCAATGGCAGATTTGGAATTTTCTATCCTCCTTGGTATAAGTGGGGTGAATGATGATCCTTGCCTAGTCCTGAGCTGTTATTGTCGAGAGGAGTTGAGTCAGCAATTACTGATGTCATTTCACATGCTAAGAGTGATGTAATATGTGAGGTCATTAGCAGTGAATGGCAGGAGCTCAGTTAGCTCACTATACTGCAACTGCTGTGTTTAAGTGGCTTTTTGATTTTGAACGTTATTCAACACTTAACTGTTACCTCACTTTGACTCACTGAAGGCAAACACTAAAATGCACCTCGCCCCTCCCTGTATTAACAAGTGCATAGCGATGCATGCAGTGAATGCACCTGTTCTTTCTTTGTTTTAATATTTTTCCCTAGTTGACGGTGAGTAATAATTGTACATGCTTCGCCATGTGTGCTTCTCTTCGGGTAGTGACTATCTTCACCCAGAGGACCCATATACTTTGTAAGGTTTTTGGCTTCTAATCTACAGGCCTCCTCCTGATGAAGAGTATTTGATACCTAAAACGGACGGAAGGGATGAATTATAAAATATGAACACTTCTACAGTATAATGGAAATACAAAAAACTGCGAATATGAAATAATTGAGGCATTAACAGTGTGTATCGAAAACACGTAGATAAAAAACAAAAGTGCAACTGAGACGGCAGCTTCATTCCCTTTAGCTAAGATTGACGATGTAATACTTCATGCATGGATGAACTGACCACCGTCTCACTCACTCATGCCAAGCTTGCTGTGTGAAGCAGAGCGCTGGGCTGCTGTGTTCCAAAAGTCACTGTCGCAGCTTCCAGTTCAAGGCGCGAGAACGCCAACGCCCTGCAGCGCTGTACACCGAGGGCAGCAGTTACAAACCTTCACTCTTTAATCTTTCCTCACAATATCGGGTTAGGTGCCAGTTAATTTGACGAAAAAGCTTTCAAATTATGGAGGGGGCCGTTGTAAACTGACAGGTTCGCTAACGGATTGAAAATAATGATCGGCCAAACCACAACAATTACACTGTAAGGTGACAGGTGCATGAAAGATCGACTAATACAGCTTTTGTGGACACGAGGGTCTGCTCCGGAACGGAGGGAGAGCTACTCTCACACGCCAGCACTTAAGGAAGCAAATGAGTCCCCCACGGACTGACGGATACCGACAGAAATATGACTGAGAGTGGTAATGTGTCAGCGCTAATGATTACCCCTTGATGGCTGAACAATGGACTCAGGCATTCAGCTGGGTCGGACCTAATGAGTGGCTCTGCTTTGAAAATCCATTAAAAGTCAATGGAATAAGGTGCGCCTTGTGTGTCAGGTTACCCTTAAACACTATTCTTCTGTAAGCCCATACACGCGCACAAAGGGGAGGAGGTGCTTGTGTGCCGGAAAAAGCAAGTTCATATCCATTTTCATAAATGCATCTTAGTTATTCTCTCCGGTAGGGGTCCTGACATCAAGATCACAGCACTGACGGATGCAAAGAGCAAGGCGCTACAATCAAATCCAGATGCAAAGTGTGCTATTTATTCGGCTGCTTTCAGAGTTGTCCTACTTTAATATGATGGTGTTACGGGTTAGTACGATGAAGCTGGAAAAGTAGCTGATTGTGTTTGGCATCAACTTCACAGATAATTAAGTAACTCCCTTTGTTTAGTAGCCAACCCACAATTCACTTTGTGATGCTGGTTCTGTAAAAGGTCAGTGCATAGAAAGTGTAGGAGATGTAGTCCAGCGGATAAATTGCTTCCACCAGAACTGGGACACCAAAAAAGGTGTGCACTTATGAGCAAACCACCACATCCACCAAGGTCTCAAACTGTAAACCCTTACCCGATGAATACTACCTTGAACCGTCTACCCACAGAATACACCAGGCTAGTTAAAAGTAATCCCAGAGTACAATGAGTAGGAAATCAACACATTTGCTTAAAAGGGATGGAAGCCCTCGCCCCACCCCTCTGGTGGCATGCTTCCTTAGAGGGCCCCTTTTCACTTCAACACCAGGAGTGGGTTTTTATGTGGGCTATTACCCTCAGGGAGGGGAGCTCTTAAGTTTTTGTTTGTCCCAAAGGAGATGGGATCTCCTATTGATGTGTGTGTCCTAATGTATGAAAAAAAAACTTATTTTAAGGTGCCTCGATCTCTGGTGTATTTTCGTCCTTAAAATGAGTATGTGCTGGGTGCCTCTGTCATATGATCTTTGGGAATACAAAATTAAATAGGTCCAATCTAAAAAACGACTCTATGCTCAAAGAATCGGGTCACTCGGAAATATTTAAGGCATAATAATGTTCTACTTTCAGACCAAATAAGACACAAAGAAGCTCAGAGGAATCAATGTTCACGTAAAGTGTAAAGCATATGGTAATTAATCACAAGGTACAATATTGCATGAGCTTATGATTATTTGAAAGTTTGGATATGTAATTCTGATGTATCAATATTTATACCTGCACTTATATGCACATTAAATACAAAAAAATAAAAAAGAGAGTATGTGCTGGGATTGCTAATTAACCATGAGTACATTCAGGTACTGCCTGAACGATTTGCGTGACCTTCCTCTGATTCTTTGGTCTGTTGAGTGGAAAACCTCTAACTTTTGTCTGGTCACCAGAATATTTGGATATTAAGGTATTGGGCAAAACCATTAACCCTTTCTACCCCCATAGCCTATTGTTTTTCCTCATGATTTTTTTTTAATTGAGAAAAAAGTCATGAGTGTAAGGCTTGAAATAATATACGTCACTGTAATTACTCTGTACCACATTCCAATCAATACTTTTTTTGCTTACTGTGCCACTACTGACAAGGGCAAACATTGTTTAAATCAGCCATGGCCCTGCTCCTATAGGGCCAGACTAACGTGAACTGCCATGCCACGTCACCTCTGAACGGGAACAAAAGGATTGCTCCTGTTACTGTTAATAGAACACCAAGCTGACGTTTTGCAATGGACTGTTCCTATTGGAGCAGGACTGTCTGATTTGTGTATGAATGGTCCCCATTAGAAATGGCTTTGTGGAAAAAACAAATCAGAGGTGGAATGAGGCCAGTGTGATGACTTCTATCTGATGCTTTCACAACCATTCACCCATCACCTTTGTGTTTCAGTGTGGTACTCTAGGTGCAAAAGGAATGTATAGTCTTGGGTCCAGGACTTGTTACAGTACAAGGCTCAAGCTGAACTTCACTGAGGTCGAACAAACCAAACTAGGGTTGCTAATGTTTCTGTTCTGAGTGCCTAACAATTTTGCTTGTATTGCTTCTTGGTGTTCGAGGCCAAGACTGATATGCACCTGGTTAGTATTTGCCTGTGGTGGCCATAGATGAGTTGATGGGAGTTGGAATGGAATGCAGGTCCAGATAATTACCAGTTCCAGAGATTAATTGAAGTATTCTATCTATTAGTCTTTTTGTGCTTGTCTAAGCAGGAATGGTATTTCCAGAAGAGGCCCTGAGTTTGCTGTTCTATATGACTCAAACTGCAATTCACAGATCTGACTCATCAAAGTTAATATTTGTCTGCTGTTGTTTTTGTTTGTGTTCCAAGAGGCATGGTATAGAGAAGGAGTCTCCAACTATTTCTGTAATGGGAACTACTTCTGATCAGTGAAAATCACGGTGAGCTAGTGAAGGCTAAGCAACCTGCGCCATATTACCAGACACCCTCATGCCCAGCTTCATTGACTTTAAGCCTAAAGTCCATAAAGCAAATACCATGCTTTAAACAAAATACTTTGACTAAGGGGACTATGACAGGCCTGCCATGTTTTTCAGTGAGAATGTGTTCTTTTGGGATGTATATGAATGGGTTATATTTGTGGGGGTTACTAAGAGCCTGTATCCTATGTACTTGTGGCACAGGATATAGCTTTCACCATGTGTGGCGCTGTAACACATATAACACAAAATTACACCCATTTGTTTAAATGGAAGAAAGTTAAATTGCAGAAAAATGTTATGCAAAAATGTCCATACTATGGAACATATTTCTCCACTTTAAATTTCTCTCAGTTAAAATAATGGCTGAATTTTACATTTATAAATGTGGCACTGTGTTTACCAGTCACTGGGTGCAAAATGCCTGCTGTGTGAAGGTGACACTTTGAAATGGGAGAAAAGTGAACTGAAGCTGTAACTTGGTTTATAGAGAGTCCATAAAACTTATCATTTAAATGGCTTCCCATTTCAAGCTTTCACATTTACAAACGGCATGCATTTTTCTCCCAGTGCCCTGTAGACACTGTGCCATATTTATAAGAGAAAATAGATCAGTTTGCTTGAATGGGAGGAATGTACATTGAAGAAATATGCCTCATAAAATATTGAAGCATAATTTGCTAAGTTGAAAGTGCAAAAAAACATTAAGACTTAGTGTTTCATAGAAGTATTTTTCTCCACTTGAGTTTCTCCAATTAAAAAAATGACTGCATTTTTCAGTTATAAAGATGGCACAGTTTCCACTGGCTACTCAGAGCAAGAAGCCTACTGTTTGTAAATTTGACACTTTGAAATGGGAGAAAAATAAAAGAGTTAACTTAATCATTAAGCTATTTTAATGAGGTGACTGATCTCCATATAGTTGGTCTTTGCCTGTGGTGTAACATATTATCTAATAAATGACGCAATGGAATGTAACCAGAGTAATTACCAGTGGCTGAGATTAACTCAATCATTCCGTCTATCACTATTTGTTCTGTCTTAATACCACCAGCTGCTGGTCTGATTCATCACTTACAAAATAAATATTTTTCTGAGATCTCACCACTAATGGAAACCGCATGATTCAAGTAGCTTTGACTTTGAGACCTGGTAATATTTGCCTGGCTGTCAAATTATTTGGTTCTCCTCAGGAAAAAAATAGGATTTCACTCTCTCACCATTCTTTAATATTGCCTGTCAGTGACAAACTCTTACCACCTTGCACTGACCCTGGTGCATATGATACAGCCTCCAATATTGCCTCTCACCCTACTTTTCACATTTTGAATATTCAAACTGTATAAATTTGGAACACTACTTGGCTTCCTTTTATTTTTACTCCAAAGCCATGCTTTAGGAATGCTTTCAAGCCATGAGCACGTACAAGTCTTCCACATTGCTACTACTTATCATGGCACATGCCTACTGATGACTGTTTCTAATTGGTACCACAATCTGAGCTCAACAATGGCATTTCTGTATAGCAAACGTACCTATTTGTGTACTCAAAGACCACATCAGCCCTCTGCCATAAAACACTACCACTTCCCTGAGGAGCCCTAAAGTTGACATACATTTTTACAGTGTGTGATTCAAGCACCTTAGACAAGTACCCAGTGGCCATACTATGGTAACTAGATACTGAAAATAACTTTCTCTGTAGAAAAACGACCATGAAAAAAGCATTAAGCATACGCTCTAACCCAGATGCAAAGGATAATCAACTTTATGGGTAAAGGACAGCCCGAATCAAAACACTTATCTACTTGTTAAAATCTGGAGAAAAATAGCCTTCAAGAAAAAGAGTTAAACTGCAACAAGCTTCTGGCTGACCTCCACTATCAGCAAACGTTCAGAAGGAGGCAAATAAAGTTCCCAGAAAACCAAAGAACGAAGGAAAAATAGTTTGAGGTTAAGGGAGAGAAGGCAAATCCATTGTATAAATGAACAGCATAAGGCTCCTTTATTAGTACCCTAAATGATCCCCTAAAAGCCTTAATCTGAGTCCACTGCACGAGGAGGATAGCTACGATAAGCACCAGAGAGGGACTTTCTGAAATAACTGTACAATTTTCATCTTTTCACAATTCAATACACATTGATTCCTGCAAGAACAACAAACCTGACGGGAAACCGAGTGACACATGAACATTTGTAATGTGAAATCCCAAATAGAGCTTTACATGGCCACCATAGTGTCTTGAACTGACTATTAGAAGTTGTAAAGCTTCATTTTCTGAGGACAGGTGGCTTAAAGGAGAGATAAATAATTGAGGAATCTGATCCAAAAAAAACGAGGAGGAAGTCCGATTACTCAAACCATGCAGAAGGACCACTGTAACCTAAACTCTAACCCTCCAAACGCCCATTAGTTGATCGGGATAAAAATGCATTTGTCAAACGGGGAGGTCTGGGACACAGCAGAGCATATTTCCTCCATGCTAAGGTCTCCATGATCAGAAATTGATAAGGAAACGCACTAGCCAGTCTCTAAGAAGATATAGAAACTGACAAATGCCATCTTTTAAGAATGAAAAGGCTAGATGGGAAAGCAATAATCCTGAGATCAAGCAAATACCCTTAAAAGGCTACGTTTCCACCCAAGTTTTAGCGCAAAAAGCTCAGTATGACCTGAACTCAAATGCCTTTCGCCAGATCAGATGAAGACAGCAATATTTGCAGGATTTTGTATGAATTATCTGGACTACTACAGCTGACCCTTTAACAACAGTGCAAGTTCTAGAAGTGACATATATATGTTTCCTTGGCATTGCTCTTAGGCTATGCCATGCTATTTCAACCCACGTCCCCTAGACTCCATCCTTTCCCCATTTCTGAAGAGACCATCTTTTCATGTATCATCTCCTTTAGTGGGACTTCCAAATTGACTGCACTTGAAAAGATTCTACTCTGACCCTTTGTCACCCCACGCCTCTACCACCCACAGCCCTTCTACTCCTGTCTCTGAACTTTCATCTAAGCATTACACCATGACGATTCTCCTATCCACTGAAAACCATCACCTTTGTCCCAATCCCTCTCTCCTGTTCATGTTACGCACCTGACATATATAGATATATGCAGGGGTTCACATTCTTTTGTAGTATCAAAGTGCCCAGGTAACGCTAAATTTAGTGGCAAGCACATGGTAATTTGCTAATATGTCCCTCTGGCTTGTAGTGTAGAGTACAGGTTGCTTAGCAGTTGTGATGCATCCTTCAGAGCTACAACTTGCCTTCCATCTTCAGCCTGTTCTCTTCTCAGGCCGTCTAGAGGCGACGCTCTCCTCTGATGAGCAAATCTGGAGGGCAGGCAGCAACAGAAATAGGGCACAGGGAAAAGAAGGTATTAAATCAATTGTTCTGTTCTTTCTTCCTTTAACACTGAATTATTCATTTTCTTTTTGTTAATAAAAAGACAAAGAAGAAAGTGTTCTCATTTCTAAGCCTACATTAAATTTAGGTCTGAAAACGTACATGAAACAGTTGCGGAGTTAGGCCTCATTTGCATAGTTTCGCGGAGCCAAAGTTATTCACTTTCCCACTCCTTGGTGTGACAACAGCTCTAAAGGTGGGAGGAAGTGCCATTTATGCATGAAATCACTAAGACCTCCGTCACATTGCCGGACTGAAAAGGGCGCTATCTATTTAAACTTTACTTCCGGAGAGACAAGTCCCACAAAAATCGTGATTGCCTCAAAGCTACAGTTATGGACCATGCTGAAGTTATTCTTCTTGCGACGGATAGTAATTCGCTCAGCTGCAGTCCTTTTATCCTGGGCGCAGGAGCAAACTTTCTTAATTCAGATTTACATTTTGCAGTTCTCTAAATTTCATTTCTATTTTTCTAATGTCTTTGGTATGTTGATTATTCTCCGTGGTGCAAGTGCTATTGACTCTTCTCGGTGCAAGTGTTGTCTTGGATATCGCACCATTCTCCTTAGTGGCAGTGCATTTTTTTCCTTCTGCACATTGTGCTTCTGCTCGTGGGTTCTGTTGTCCGTGGTGTAGATACTGATGTCTTGGCTCGTAGATTCTCTGGTCATTGAAGCAGATAAGATTGCCCTTGCTGTGCACGATTACTGCGTTTACGGCGAAGACACTCATGTTCTGAAAGTGTACCCTATCCTCTTTGAAGCACGTACTTGTAAAGATAGCATTGTCTGGCCAGCTATGCAGCCCATTCATCTCCACAACTATTTGCTTTGTCACAGAGCTGTCCCTGTATTTTTCCCTTTTTGTCTCTGTTTGAGACACCCCTGCTCTGAGGGGTTTCAAAACCTGCACATCTGTTGTCCCCTTTGGTACCCTAATATAAATATGCCTTCATTTCCTTTATCCACCCAATAGTCTGGAGGGGGTAATCCACTGGCCCAATTAGCCCAGATCCTCACTGGTGGCAGAATTCTGTATTTGTTTAGAGCGTCATCATTACACCCCGGGGTTGTTCCTTCTCACCAACCTAATTAAAGTTCATGGACCAAGGTAAAACTTTGTTTTACTTTTATAATGGTTATGGTTTCTTTCAAATATTATGCCTATTGTTTTTGCAACAGTAGTGCAAATGCCTAATGAGGGTTAATGTTCATTTTGGTTGCAGCTGTTGGGGTTACAGATAGAGTGCTATTTTAAAACTATTTACTATATGAAACAATGAATTCAAGATGGATTGGTATTGCTGCCCAAGGAGAAACATCAAAACTTTTTTTCCAGATCCTTCGTAAGAATAGTACACAAGGTATTCTACCAGAGCAACCCCTGGAGTTTGTACCTCACAGGTGTCAAAATCCCGAGGAAGCTAGCTATCCTGCTTGTAAAAGGATGAAAGACACAGAGCACTAAGAAACCATACCTGACCTTCCCTAAAGCCTAGATGTGGGCTGTCCATAACAGAACCTTGCACAAGTGCATGTGAACTGAGTGATGACTGCTTTGAGGGCACACACCCTGCTTGTTTCTGTTTTCTTCTTCGAATTTTGGTCACCTTTGTGTGACCCACCACGTGCTATTGACCAATAACAATTAACTTTCAACAATTCACTTTTATTAGGCACGGATTGTGCACATTCTGATCACCTCTCTGTGTCCTAGGTGCCAGAAGAAGTGTACCCTAGGCACATTTAGGTGTACCATGATGCTGTCTATTCTGGCTGTGTAGCTTGCTGCTGGATAAGAAGATGAAAGACGTCCTACGTGTTTTTTTTAAATCTGTTTTTATTAGTTCACAAAAATAACAGTGAAGCCATGAATAAAGCATTCAGTCCAGAATTGTGCTCACATTATAGATGGTCGTGGTAAACACACTAACAATACAGAAGAAATAAAGTAGTGGCACCACCAAGACATGTGGGCCATACATAGGATTTGTGAGATGGTGGAGGGGAGAGGAAGGGTCGCTTGCCAAATGGTGTGTGAGGGGAGAAACAGGAATCAAGGAAGGTGGGTGGTGCCTGCTAATCTAATAATATTAGCAATAGGGGCTGGCATGTTTCCAGGAGTACCAGATTTGCATCCTACGACTAGGGTTCACCAGTGGGGAGGGGGGGCATGGTCCTGATGTGTCGCCATTATATGATTTATAGCACTGTGATCATAGAGTGTCCCCTTCAAAGTGGGCAGGTGTCATTTTTGGCTTCAATGTTTGAAATGTAGATTTTTCAGTTCCCACTTCCCACTCTTGTCATTTCTCTGTCACGGAGGGAGTGTAATCCTCTTGCTTCTGCCCATGCCCATTGCAGTAATGTGTTGAACCATTTGTGGTGTCCGGTACTGCAGGTGCTTTCCATTGCATTGCAATTTGCTGTTTGAATAACACAAACGCAACGTTGATAAATCTGTGCAGGTACTTATCCCCTTTGGCTTTGGGTCAGAGTCCAAGGAGGGAGGGTTCGGTGGTGGTGGGGGGTATCAACGCATGTCCAGCCAGTTCAGACATGGTGGCCGTGATCTTCATCCATGTTTGTTGTAGCAGGGGGCAGGGAGTGAGTCCCAAACCATGTGATATAACCCCGCTGCTTTCATCTTGCATTGTGGGCACTCATGTGTAGATGCAGGGGACACAGGCTTAATGTGTTGGGGGAAAGATATGCGTGGTGTATGTAAGAAAGATTGAGTTAAATATATCCTGGGATTTCTCAACACCTCTGTCACATGGTGAAGGGCCCATGTCCAAGCCTTCACCTTCGATGCTTGTGGAAGAACGTCATTCCAGCGAGTCAGCACCTTCTCTTTGTCTGCCTGGTTATGTGTGGACAATGCCTTGTATAGCATTGAGATAGCTTGACGTTGTCCACCCTGTGAAAAAAGGACAGTTAGGATGGGCTATTGGGGTCGCTCTGCATCACCAGCCCCCCAGGTGTTCCTCAACACATGTGGGATGGCATAGTAAGTCAGGAAGTGGCCTTTCCCCATAGGATACATGTCCATAACGTCCTCATAGGGCAAAAGAGTCCCTTTGTGAAAGAGATCCCCTACGCTCTCTATTCCTGGCGTGACCCACAGGGTCATACTATGGCACTCAGCCAGTACTTCTATTTTCAGCAGCTGGTTCAGACAAGTCAGAGGGGAATAGGGAATTGTAGGAGGTCTTCCATGTACAAGTCTATGCCAGCACACCAGTGTCGTCTTCATCAAGCTTAAACCCTTTTGTGAGGGATATGCACAATCAGACGGCCAGGTGTACACATCGTCATACACAATCTTTCCTGGGCAGCCATCTGCTCTGCACTTGGAGACCCGCAGAGCCAGCACAGTGGCCACTGCAGCTGTTCTGTGGCATAATATAGCTCTAAGTTAAGCACACACAGTCCTCCCTCAAGTACTGGGTGTTGTGTTATGGCCAAAGATACACATTGACAACCCTTTCCTCACATCAAATCCAGCAGAAGACCATTCAATTTACAAATGAAGTGTCTGGTGATCACAACTGGAAGTGCCGCAAAGAAATATAACAACCTGGGGTGCACCAACATCTTGGCAATTGCCACTAGACCCAGTGGAGAAAATGGCAACGAACACCAAAAGGGAGGAGATCCTCAGATGGAATATAGTAACCAATCCACATTGCCCTCCTTAAGGGCTCCCTCGGTTTGATATATTTGGATTCCCAAATACTTGAATGTCTTGTGGTACCATCAGAGTCAGTACTCCGAAAAGGCAACTCTGAGATGTTCCAGGGTCAGGGTAAGAGGAAACAAGCAAAACTTCAACCAGTTTACTTGGAGGCTAAAAACATCTAATAGGCCCATTAATTCCCAGAGAGAACATTCATCAGAAAGATCAGCGCATTGTCCGCATTGAGTGAATACAATGTGGTGGGTGCCCATTTCTGAAATCCCCCAATGCTGTGCTTGTAGTTGCAATCGACATGAGAGAAGCTCCATAGCAGGAACCAACTTCACTGGGTGGGGTTTGCCTGTTCCACTGTGCAGGTGATATAGAGTGCTGTCCGGGAGGAAACAAGAGGCAAGTGAGTCTTATGTTAGCTCAAGGTGGACAATGGATTGATTGGGTGTAGGAGAAGGTAGACATAAAATTGTAATGCAGCCTCAGTACATACAAAGTGCAGGGGGGCCAGATACAGAGAGCGCACATGCAATGGACTTGTCCACTCGACATCCTTATTGCTATGTTCAATGAGAAAGTGTCACCTTGTGGAGTCCCGGCTATGGCACAGCTGGCTCCAGGACATGTGCCAGCCCAGCAGATACACCACAGCAAATTGTGGGCAATCAGAGCGCAATTCTCATCCCCAGCTGAGTAAAGTAGATTGGCACAGCTACGGGTCCATTTAACCAGCAGTCAGGGGAAAAGGCAGCAGAGGGCAGGTCACTCATGCCTATAGTGTGAACAGGTCCATTTAACTAGCAGTCAGGAGAAAAGGCAGCAGAGAGCAGGTCGTGCATGCCTAGGGTCCCTGCAGTACTCCCTGTAATGTGAAAAAAACCCAGCAGTGAGTATCTCACTGAACTGGATGGGTGGTGCCACACTTCCTTCTTGGTGCAGAGAGTACAGTGCTTTATGCAGGATAAGGGGTTGGCAGCAGCCACCCTCTGTGGTGTTCCCCCAGGGCAGGCAGGACCATGGTAATATTGCTAGTCCCAGTTGGGCCCACACCTATTCAGTTGTTTAAAGCCCTTGTGGGCTAAGCGCAGGCCTTCTATGTGGTGTAGTCCCTGCAGCACAATTGGTTGATCGCACTACCTTTCTGATATCGAGTGGACCACCCAATGCTGCACAGCTGGGAGGGAGTAGGGGACTGTAAACCCATGCGGTGCGGCCAGGATGGAGTCAGTGCTGCAGCAGCAGACCGGGCCCAGCTGGGCCCGCACTCACTACCTCTCTTCTTAATCATCAGGGTTACAGGTCTCAGCATGCGATTCTCGGGATAAGTCTAGTACTGAAGCTGTCAGGACTTCGTTTTTGGGGTAGGAGGGGGCCCGCATGGTTCTCTAGAAGTGACAGATTCCAGCCCCCTTGGTCGTGCCATTGTACCCTCGCTGCAGTTCTGGCATTGGCAATCACAGCCAGCGCTGCCTCCGATCCAGCAGCCATCTCACTATGGTCCAAGCCCGGCCCTGCCCTTTTCCTGTGTTACAGGCTGTTGCTTCCTGGGAGATGGATCAATGGTCATCCCTCACGGAGGCATCTCATGCATATGCCAGTAGTATTAGGGTAGGGGGAATGCCCTGCAAAGCCAGGGCTTCCCTCTGCAACTCAGTTGGCATCAACGAGCGGTGAGGGCTTACACCCCTCAGACATGTAGATGTTCTTCTGCAGCAATTGCAACAGAAGCGTGGACCCCATGTAGGATGGCTCTTCATGCCCAGGGCCTAGCCGGCGCAGTACCCCTGCTGAATGGAATGATTTTCAGAAGGTGCCTTCCTACTGCACTAGGTGCCTGGGCAAGATTCCTAAACATGTGGGGGTTGGATGGGTAGTATTATTTCAGGATTAGTTACTGGTCATCAACGGAGCTATGCACAATGTGTCTGATGCAGCCTCTATCTTGGCTAGGCCCCCAAAGGGCATTCTATGTGGTTGTAGCTAATTCATCTTTTCTGCATGGTCACTCTAGATTTTCCACCTCTTTCAAGACCCAATTTCTTCTGGTATTAGAACTCTGTGTACTGTGATATGTGTTTGTGCTCTGGTCCTTTAATAGTATTGGTAAAATTGGTTTCAACAATTGACCTATTTTGCTTTTCACTAAGGCCACAATAGTAGGGGTGGGCGTTACTTGCATAACTCCTTGTTTTGTAAACACTCGGAATTATATAAAAATTCTGAACAATTATGTAGAATTAGGTGAGAAGAGTAATTCCGTATTTAGATCTACTCTTTTATCCCAAAAATGTGCCCTTGTGTCCAAAATGGATTTCATGCAAAGAAATAGTTTTAAATGCAACAGAACATGAATAGAGACCATGAGCAGCCACTCGCTAAATTTGCACTTCAAGTAAGATTTTTCATGTCTTGAGATTTAGTGCTGTTTTCTTAGCCCACAATGCACTCTTGCATCCAAAATGGACACAAGAATGTATTTTGCGCTAAGAATAATATTGCTAAATGCAACAGATTATAAACAGCAGTATAAACAACCGCTCCTAATCGATAAATGTGCTCTTGCTGTTGAATTATTTTGCCCAAATTACTCCTAATCACTTGAGTGGGCATAATCATAATATTATCAGTAATTCTGGATCAAAGACTGACACAAATGTACTGAAATTACTCCAAATACTCTATCATAATTAATATTACTGCCAGGTCTACATAATAGCTGGTGCCAATGCATGGAAAAGAAAATGCACCAATAGCATGGGAGTTAAATGTCACAAGTCGGTTGTAGTGGGGTTTCCAACCAACCCAATATATACGTCAAGAGGAGTGCAGCCTTAACATTACAGCTATAACATCACAGGAAGTACACAGTAGTTGTTACATCGTAGGTTAGCACATCAAGGGTTATTTTCAGTAACTTTACATGGTGATACTTTACATCACAGGTAAGTAATTGTTTGTTTTTAAGTATAACATTTAGGGCCAGATGTAGGTACAAAGCAAATTGCGAGTTGCAATTTGCGAGTCCGAGCGACTCGCAAATTGCAACTCGCAATTTGCTATGCAGAACGGTGTCTCAGACACCTTCTGCGAGTCGCTATGGGGTCGCAAAGACCCACCTCATTAATATTAATGAGGTGGGTCGCAAATTGCGGCCCCATAGCGACTATGGGCACTCACTAACATGGAGGCCTGCTGTAGTCAGCAGACCTCCATGTTCGTGACTGCTTTTAAATAAAGCAGTTTTTTTTTTTTCAAGTGTAGCCCGTTTTCCTTAAAGGAAAACGAGCTGCACTTAAAAAAAAATCCGAAACCTTTTGTTTCGGTATTTTTCCAGGGCAGGTAGTGGTCCTTTGGACCACTACGCCCTGAAAAAATATTTTTGGGTCCATTCACAAAGGGGAAGGGGTCCCATGGGGACCCCTTCCAATTTGCGAGTGGGTTACCATCCACTTCAAGTGGATGGTAACTGCGACTCCATTTGCGACCGCATACGCGGTCACAAATGGAATTGCATCCCACTGCGACTCGCAAATAGGATGGGAACACCCGTTCCTATTTGCAACTCTAAAATGCATTTTGCGAGTCGGTTCCGACTCGCAAAATGCATTTCTGCATAGGAAACTCCGGTTTGCGACTCGCAAACGGCAATTTTTGCCGTTTGCGAGTCGCAAACAGTTTCCTACATCTGGCCCCAGGTTCATATAATTAAAAATAGACCTATATGCATATATATATTAATGTATATTTATGGAGACAAACAATCACACACACGCGCACACACACACACATATATGTAATGCATTGACACTTAATAGGGGTTCTAAATGAGTTTTAGGGTTCAGGACGTGTAGTGTTAAGGTGTATCAAGGGGTTTACACTTCAGGGATAAGTAGTATTATGAGTTTTTTAGGGCTCAGGAATGGGCGGTGTTAAGAGGTAGTAAGGGGTTTTAAGGATAAGTAGGGGACAGTTGCATTATAAATACAAAGTAAAAATATATATTTTATTAGGGGATTACCACCTTCTCATAAAGACAGAATCAGGTACTACTCACCATGTAAGATGCAATGTAAAGTACTGATAGTCATGCCAATAATATATGGCATCCAGGACCACCACTGTGCTTTGGTGGGTTGCAGTTTAAAGAAATCACAGAAAACAAGGCAAGGAAAAGGCCTTTAATATGCAGAAAAAACTATTTTTCTTTATTAGTTAGTCATATTTGAAGTGTGCCAACAGGCAAGGTACATAATATATATAAAGTGACACACTATATACTTAAATAAAAAGACTACTCTGAACATGATTGGATTAAAATGATATTTTATTGGATAACTTTAGCTACATTTTCCATCAAACAGACCCAGATGTAATTATGATATTTAATCCTATATCCCTCTAGGAAATGCTAACAAAGTCCTTCAAAGGTATTTCCTACTTAACTTGTAACATCTAATTTAATGATGAAATGTACTTTAGGCTGCCTGAGTCATTACTAGATTAAAAGCAGTGTTGATAATCCTCACAACTCCAGAACTGGAATATACAACCTTGACTGGCAGGGCACATTACCCTGGCTCAGAAGAAATGGCCTGCCCTTGAACCGAGGAAGGATAGGGTGTTTTTATCTGCTGACCACTTGGAAGAAATTAACTATCTTGGAGGCGACCGGAACAGATGGAAGAACAGATAACGTAATTTGCACTAGCTCTTTTGAATTCACGGTTCATTCCTAGGACACTCCTAGACATTCAGGCTTCAATCAGAGTGTGGGAGAGGACCAGTTTGGACCCTGTCAGGTGGGAGGAGAGATCATCTCAATAGGGAAGTGGCTAAGGAGTAGACTTGTCTGCCTGCCTGGAACTAGTACTGCTCCACCTGAATAAGAAGGCCCTGCTTGAAGAAAGAAGGCTTATGACTTTTCCTAGAAGAAGATGACTCAGTCAAGGACTCCTGACTGCTGTGTGAGCCTTGGGACTGGAACTGTTGTCCAAGGTTCAAGTAGTTTGTGTCTTGTTTGCCTGCTTTAGGGACACAAAAAAGCAGGAAAGCAGGGATCCTCCTGACTACAAGAGTGCCCAACTGACCACAAAGGACTTGTTCCTGCTCGAGACCTGGCAGACGAGAGACCTAGGCCCATATTTATACTTTTTTAGCGCCACATTTGCACCGCTTTTTGACACAAAAGCAGCGCAAACTTACAAAATACAATTGTATAATTGTATTTTGTAAGTTTGCAACACTTTTGCATCAAGAAATGATGTAAATGCGCCGCTAAAAAAGTATAAATATGGGCCCTAGTGCCTAGATACCTACCCAGAAAATCTAGGCGCTTCAGCACTGACAAGAAAGATTGTTTTCAAAAGTGTTGCAATAGTAGGAAAAACTCATTTTTCCACCTCTAAGAACTAGGACATTTTGCTGAGGCATGCCCAAGAAGGTGGCAATCTAGGCGGTTAAGGAAACCAGGTTTGGTTCCTCCCACTCAGAGATTTTTGCTGCGCTGAAAACAATTCAGTGGGACTTTGTGGTAAAGTTATCCAGCATTGTGGAGTCCTGGATAGCTAAAGGTTCCAGCCTTGCTTTGCTAGAGGATTCTGACTTCAAAAAAAGTGACTACAACCAAACGTAATACCTTGGTTTGGGCCGAGGTGGCAAATGTATCTGACAGGCGAAGTACACTAAGCAACCACAAAATGCAAATGTGTCTCAGGTGCACTAAATACAGATGTGTCCCATGTGGAATCTTTTGGTACCAAAACAAACAGTTTCAGCCAGAGCTTCATGAAAAAGTATCTCATTTCAAAGGACCTTCACCAGCTACAGCCTAGGCCCTTGCCTGCTTGAAGATTTTGACTTGCTTTTCTGAGACTAAATTTGAAGGTAAAGGCACTGACTGAGACAGCTTAGTCTATCTCTAGGAAGTGCCTGCTGCTTGTGCCATAGGTACCAGGGGCTTGCCTCACAGTAATACTACATTTTCTGTCAGTGATCATGTTGTGTGCTTTTGAGTTGGATGGCTTACACCTTGATCATAATTAGTGATTCACCTGGTCGACCAGTACCAAGTTCTGCAACCCTGGCTGTTGGGACTTTGGCCGGAGTTGCGACTCCCTCTGAAGATGTCCGACATTTATGGTACCAGCAATCTTTAACCCTAAACTGAGAGACAAAGCTTTTCCTCTCCAATACATTTGAAGCATAAAAACTCAGACACTGGATGTTACAGTGAATCAATCTTATTTTGTGTCCCTACAGGTTGCTTCATTTATAGTGGATGTCTGTTGTAATGTTGATAGTGATGCTGATCAGCTACTGGTCACGAATAGTGTTTATTGAGGTTTTGTTTTAAAAGAAGATCAAGTTTTCTCTTTGGTCATATTGAAAGACGAATAGCACAGTGTTTGCAATAACACAGGCACCCAGGCCCATATTTATACTTTTTGACGCTAAACTGCGCTAACGCAGTTTAGCGTCAAAAATTTTTGCGCCGTCTAACGCCATTCTGAAGCGCCATGCGGGCGCCGTATTTATGGAATGGCGTTAGCCGGCGCAAGCAGACCGGCGCTGCCTGGTTTGCGTGGAAAAAAACCACGTACACCAGACAGCGCCGGCGTAGGGGGAAAATGGCGTATGGGCGTCTTAAAATGGGGCAAGTCAGGTTACGTCGAAAAAATCGTCGTAACTCGACTTGCGCCATTTTTTTTCGACGCCCATCCCCCATCAACATGACTCCTATCATTGTAAAGATAGGAGTCATGCCCCCTTGCCCAATGGCCATGCCCAGGGGACTTATGTCCCCTGGGCATGGTCATTGGGCATAGTGGCATGTAGGGGGGCACAAATAAGGCCCCCCTATGCCACAAAAAAAAATTGAAAAATAACAAAAATTATACTTACCTGAACTTACCTGTACTTCACTGGGATGGGTCCCTCCATCCTTGGGTGTCCTCCTGGGGTGGGCAGGGGTGGCAGGGGGGGTCCCTGGGGGCAGGGGAGGGCACTGTGGGCTCATTTTGAGCCCACTTGTCCCTTAACGCCATCCCTGACCTAGGCGTTAAAAAGCGGCGCAAATGCGCAGTTTTTGGCCACGCCCACTCCCGGGCGTCATTTTTGCCCGGGAGTATAAATACCACGTAAAGGCCTGGGAGTCATTTTTTTAGACGGGAACGCCTCCCTTGCATCTCATTAACGCAAGGAAGGGGTTCACGCTAAAAAATGACGCTCACTCCGGGCACTTTGGCGCCCGAAGCGTCTAACGCCATTGTATAAATATGGCGTTAGTTGGCGTTAGTTTAGCGTCGAATTTGCGTCGAAAAAAACGACGCTAATTCGGCGCAACCAGAGTATAAATACGGCCCCCAGTGTTGCACCTGGATTTGTAGTGCAATAATTTGCTGCGTTCTTGATTTATTTGAGTTAGATTCCTTTATTTACTCTACGTATATCTACATATCCAAATATGTTATTAAAATTAAAATGCTTTTATTTCTATACAGAATAACCACCACCTCCGTGAGCAAGAACTTGACAGCTTAAGAAGCTACCCTGGAAGGTCAAGAAGGATCGAGAGGCCAATTGTTAACGATAGACTGAGTTCACAGCGTCCTGTTTACAAGGGCAACACCTAGAATCTTACTTTTGGTTTTGCTAGCTTGACTGTGAGACTACAGGGATCGAGGAAGGCATTTGTCAAATGGTAACTGGAATGCTTTAAGCATGGCAAACCAAATTCCGGTTGTACATTGTGTAATAAATGCAGGAGTGAGTGTAATCTACCAATGTTTGCCATTGGTAATGACTAATGAGCATGGGATCTTACTATTCATTTTCAATTACACCTTTCTTACACTGCCCAATCAAGCAGAGCTTTGGGATTCAGTAATTTCATGAGGAAAGCAAGAATCAACCTACATAACAGATTTTTTTGTGTGACATTCAAAGATTCTTCCCCCGCATCCAGTGTAGCTGCCAACATGACTCTAACAAGTAGTCAGCATGGACAATATTGTTACTGAATAGTCTACTTTGTTCAAGCATAATCTGTATTGAAGAAACCTAATGTAAGTGGATTGAATAAAGGTAACGATGCATTGCATTAAACTATTGTGTTTATGCGTTGGTCAAAGATGATAGCCAAGTTGTGAGTTTGGGACCTTACCAGTTTATGCATACTACCTTCTTCTCATGTGACTTATTTGAATCCGCTGATGCTCTGTCCTGTTGTGTGTTTTCACTTGTCAACAGAGCATCATGAGAGATTTTCCATTTTGTGGTTTAAAGGTATTTTATTGGATTTTATCTAGATAAATAATGAAGAAAAGCTAACAATAACCCCTACTCTTTCTCTATGCCAAGCATCCACTCTACTCTCTTCCCAAACCATCATCTCCTGCTAATCCCCTCATCTTTCCTTGCTACTCCCAGTCAACTCACCATCCCAGTAGCATACTTGGGTCACTGAACTTCTGTATAGCTGGTATGACTTTTCTTCATCTTGAATAGGCTGGTGCCCGCCTCACTTCTGCACTTCACCTGGAAGATTCTGCACCACTTGTTGTGACCTCAGGCTGTAAGGTCTCGTCAGTTCTTTGCTGTATATCCAAAAAGTGAGCTCCACTCAGCAGATAATGTTTTTCAGCCTACTGTTTGCTCTGGGTAATATTCTCCATCCTCAGTAAAAATTACAACCTACTATACCAATCAGTATGTGAAATAAGGGGGGCGGGTTCTCCCATTTGACTCTAAATAAAAGGGGGGGTCTCAATTTTGACCAGTGCTTGCTTAGCAGCCAAGAGTAGGTTCATAGTGGGTCAAGGGCTTTCCTACAAAAGGTATGGCATTCATCCGACAAGGATGCCCTCTGGGATCTTGAGCCCCACTATTGAACTTATGGCCTCAAAGTTGATACATTAGAGATTTTAGATGTGAGGGCAACCCCATGATATGTGGGAAATCTTGTCTGTTTGATTGGTTATCATTAATTGTGTGGAGGAGCTGTGCAGTTCATTCCCCACTGCCTCCTGAACGTGAGTGTGGGTAATTTTTTTGTATGTGTTGCACAAAATGTAGGAACTTTGCCTATCTGTATTATATAGCCTCTTCTCTTTTCCCAATATAGTCTGACACATACCCTTAACCAGTGCGGTGTTCTCTGGGAGGAGTTTGTAGATTCTCAACATAAATTGAAAATCATCTAGCATGTTACTCAGACATTTCTCAAAGGGGCAGAGGGTTCATATAGCTGTTAATTTGATCTGTGGAGTAAACACCTAGTGCCTAATCTGTGTACATAAACCATTAATCTTCCCACACAGTATAGTCTTGAGCCATTCAAACTATTTGATTGGCTCCTTATCGAACAAGTCTCCGATTTCTATTCAATGTACTATTTGCTACTTTTGAAAATCTCTCTGTGGAACTCAGACCCAAATGCATGATTGACAAAAATTAAGGTTTAGGGTGTGAGGAGGCATTTGAGAACATATTTCTTCCTTGAATGGTTCCAGAATACTTAAGTCACTCTAATGTCTGCTGATTTAAGCATGTTCACTGCATTCCAGACAACGGCCTTCCCTCGTTCAGAAAGCACCAGGGTTCTTCTGTCTCTGCTGTTGATCATCAATGAACATATCTCAAATGTGTTGCCTAATCATATAACATGACATTGAGAAACAAACGTTTACCTGATCCTAGCACTTCCTTGTGTTTGAAGTAGTTACACACTAATAGAAGCTGTGTCTGCAATTTGTGTCACTCACAAGCCCTTGGAACAGTACACTGGTCCCTGGAAGGAGGTCCTTGGAACAGAAATAGTATTTTAGGCTAGACTATTTTCACTGTCACTGTGTGACCAAGCAATAACAGTGAGTGGTTATGCCTTCAGAAAAGGTCTTATTGTAGTGAACAATGGTGGCAAATTAGCCTCCTACATCTTAGCTGTTGTTGCTGCCATTTGTATCCCAGACACCTTATAGAACAAGTGCGGTACTTGAAGGGTGAACTCTGCCTTAGCTAAACTGTATTCCTCTCAGGAATCCTCACTCCTAATGTGCTGAACCTCTGCAGTTTCTCTAGTTGGGAGTGTAAATAATGTTGAGAGTTTGACTTAGGAATCAATACATTGTCCACGAAGAGTGTTGGTTTAACCTTGTCTTGGACAAGTTTCACTCTTGAAGTGTTGACCACTTTTTGGATGGTGTTTACCAATCCTTCAAGACAGAGACCGTAAATCAGTGGCAACAGAGTCCACTCATGTCTGATATCTCTATCTACATTGACTCTCCCAAAGTCTTTCCTACTTATTTTAATCTGAGCATCTGGAGCAACATAATTTGAAATGCACTTGTTCAGGAAATGGAGGTGTATTTTATTTGTCAAGTGAGCCTCCTACAAGCCAGGAAATCCTCCCTCAAGAAGCACCAGCCTACCATGTCAAATGCTTTATCAGCTTATATTGACAGGGATAGTGAACACTTCACCACATCAATCAGATGCATGACCTACTTCGCTTATGTTGAAGCAGATAAGCTAAATAGAAATTATTGACAAATGTTTATGTGTTTTGATTAACAAAAGCTCATTGAGAAATTAATTGTAGAGAAAATAATGTGCACGTTTGAAAATGTGCCACGGGGAGTGGCAGCCACTTATACAAAGTTATACTAAAATGCCTAAAAAAAATGCGTGAAATAATGGAAATGTGTAATAATAATGTAGTAATTTGCCATTATGAGATGTATAACCTATGTTTTGCATTATATCATAGAGGCTAACTTAGCTGAGGTCGTGGCCTACCTGCGAGGCCTCATGCAGAAGCAGAATTAATAAACGTACGATATAGAAGTTACTGGTGCCTGTGAACTGACCATGAACCATGTGCTTAGCTAGAATTTCTGCAATGTACCGACGGACAGGAGATGATGAAATCAATTTGATACAATTATGTGTAGAGTAGGCTGAATGTTCTTTCTCAGGACTTGAAGAATGAGAGCACTGACTGAAAAGGAACATGAAACATTTTCAATACCAGAAGAGCCTGAGGATGAAGACATCGTACAGTGGACCATTCCATGAACTGAGAAAGACGAGAATTGAGAACTCATAGATATGTAGAATAAAATGTATTGGGTAACATCACATATGGAGGACTAATTGACCAATTAGATATTAGGGGAATGGACTGAAAAAATCTAATAAAAAGTCATGACAAGGGGCTAAAACTAGAGATGCGAGGGGAGAATTGATGACGTCAAGAGATGCTGTTCGAGATTCTGTCATTGGCCTCATGCTCTTGAGAGCCTGATACACTGCTGATCTATTGATGACCTGAAGACGAAGACTGACTTTGTTGCTGATCCATTCGGTGGATAGATAGCTATAGAAATGAGACTGACTAACTTTGTGGCTTTTCTTCTAGGTACCAACTACACTGTTTTATAGTTTTTCTTCTAGCTGGATGTTTTCCAAATTCATGTTTTCTAAATTGTTTTTGCATGAACTCCCACGTGCTGATGCTAATCTGGGTTAGGTAGGCTTCTTTTGGGTGACGTTGACAGTAACAATGATTGACAGACTGGTTGATGAACTCTGCTATTAATGTCGTTATATTCATCTTTGTTGACATGCTGAAGCTTTTGAGCACATGTTTTCTCACATTCTGATTAGGTTGTGTTATTGGTGGTCGCTAACAAACAAATTCTAAGCTGATTGAATAAAGTTTGAGTTAACCGAATGCATTAGAATTGTAATTAATGGGGAAATAAAAATTGTTAAACGCTTTGATGAGTTTTGCTTATTCATGAAAAGTTGTTATATTTGTCTAATAGCGAATTATTCTCTTGGTGTTTATTGATTGAGTACATTGGTTATTGATGACATTGATGACATTGATGACCTACGTGACTAGGATACTCCATGCGATCCAAAAGGTTCATCGGCCTATACGCGTCCCCTTGTAAGTTTACTTATTAAGGACCAGGCGTGTTAGCTTTTACATCATGCTTCAAAATGATCCCTGACTGGTTAGGGTGGGCCAAGTGTGACATTCAATCATTTAGGTGAAGAGCAAGGATTTCAATTAGGCTTTTCATGTAAACATTCAATAAAGAGATGGGTTGGTATGAGTTAAATTCCTATGGGTCATTACCTATTTTAGTGTAAATGTGTCTCTGAGTTCCCTCATTGATGGAGGTACCTCTCCTGTTTCTGAAACCATGTTGTATAGTTTAGTCATAAGGTCTATCATTTCCAGACAGAATTGTTTCTAGAATGTGGGACCAAGACCATCAGGATCCGGGGCCTTATGAAGTTGTAGGCTTTATATAGTGAGAGAGCGTAGTTTAAAAAATACATATATTAAAGTGAAATGCTTATATCAATGTTGCATAGAAAACGACAATAATAGTGATTTGCTAAAACGTGCATTCGAAATATGACTATGATATATGTGGCCACTAATGTATATGCGAACTAATGACAATAATGAGTAAAATTGTTAATGCTATGGTTAATCAAGCTTATATTAGCATTTACGATAATGCATTGAAAATCTTATAGGCCTTAAGTTAGCGTGAGCTGTGGGGTTTTAGCTGCCTGACTCTCATATTAAAAGCATTTTTCTGTTTTTCAGTGTGCTGACTCGCAAAGGGCCATGACCCTGCAAATGTTCCTTTTCTTCATTCCAATGTTTCAGTACGAATTCTGTTCTCATCTGCATGCTTGCTGCTTTAGCATGAGTTTATATACAAAGTTGAAACAAAAGTAGATTAATGTAATGTACAAGGACGTTTAAACCATGGACAAAGGAACTCATGACCCGAGAAGACGTGCCAAACGGTGAAGTAACCCCCGGATGTGCCACCTCCGAAGACGTCAATTATGAAGACCAATCAAAATGTTATGAATTATCGTGGGGTGACAATTAGAATTACCTAATGTATGATTTGATAGGTTAAAGATAGTGGGGTATAGTAAATGTCCAATAGAATTTTGGGGGAAGGTATTACGAAAAAGGGATAAAAACCCATGTCACAGAAGGGTCATTACAACTAGATAGGGAATGCTACTGATTTTATCCAGAAACTCTGTCACTCTGTTCGGTGACTTTGAGACTTATTAAACCATCTTCACCCATAGACTGCCCTTTTACATTTCTCCTCCTTATGAGGGAAGTGTCCCCTGTCCTTTAGACGAGTTTAGACTGATGGCGTTTTGACTGATGTCCTGAAGACGAAGACTGATCCTGTGTGCTGACCTAATCCTTGGAGGGTAATTATGACAATGCAGTTTGTAATTTGTCTGTTTGCTTTTCCTTTCTAGGTACCAACTGCTCATTTTGATAGAGACCATAGCTAGATGTTTTCTAAATTGGTGTTCTAAATTGTTTTGCATGAAGCCCAACATGTTGATGCTAATTAGTGGTTAGGATAGGAGTTCACTCTGACTGACGCAAATAGACAGATGACTGACGTTACGCTATGCTGAATTGACACACATATGATATTTGCTGTAATCAAATCTATGTTCACACCGTGCTATGTTCTTATGTTTGTGATTCTTGCATTAATGAAATCTTATCACAGTTGCCATATCGTGACTATGCTCTTATGCTTCTTGGTATTGAGATTAACTCTTCTGCTCGTAGATTGTAATCAATAGGGAATAAAATTCATAAAATTCTATCAAAATGTGTGGTTATTCATGGCTGAAAGGTCATGGTTGCGTCGAAAATTTGATTAATGTCTTTATCCAAAGTAAAGTGCATTGTGGTGGTAAATATTGATGACATTATTAATATATTGCTTGACATATTGATCAGTTATTTCGTCCTACGGTGTCTCTCCACTGGGTCACAAGATTCATTGGCCTAAAACGAGTCCTAATGTGTAATAAATTAACATAAAGGGATGCGTTATCAGTTCTGGTAGTAGAGCGACGGTTTGGCCCTTGGGGGCCCTAGGACGGAGAATCATTGTTTAATTTGTTTTTCTATGATAATGCAAATTGGAGGTATGATGGGTTTCTAAGTTCACCATGACTTTACCGGGATCTCAGAGCCTGCCTAAGTGAGTTGGGGATGTTCTCGGCACCATAATGTGTTTGGTTTAGGGTTTTTGCGCTTGCTAAGCTTATGCCTTTTTGCAGGTGATTGTGAGATTCGTGTGTATTTAGGTCAAGTATGTGTTGTTTAGTAGGAGTAGGTGTACTCCACAGTATGAGAGTAGGGAAGTCGGCGTACTTCATATGAGTGTGGCGCTTGGTGCTCAAAAATTATCCACATGGTTGGTTGTTTATGTACGGACCTGTCGTGGTCTAAGACTCCGGAGTATGTTAACAAGTGTAGGAGACACTTGGGTTTATGTTGTAATCTGTGCGGTTTAATAGGTCAATCGGGCGTGGTTGACAAGTCAAGTTTGAGTAAACGTATGTATGAAACCTTCGATGGAGATTTGGCAAATTCTAAAGTGCACTAGGACGAGCCATTGACAAGTCAAGAGTATAATTTGCTGGTTGAATTCTGCTTGCGTATGTGGGAACTGACAAGGATAAAGTAGCGGCTGAGGCTTCAAGTGAAATCTCTGTAAAGTTCTGAAGCGAATGTGTTACCCTTCCTGTAGTAAACCGAAAGATTTGTGTTGTCATTTAAGGTGCTCGCAATAATTTGCATTAGTTTGTGTGGGTTCAGTGAGGAGCGGACGAGCCGCAAGACTTTGTCAGCTGCAGTGTGTGTGAGTGTGACATCAGTGGTGCCGCGCTGAGATAGGTCAGTTGTCGAGAGGGGTCGCGCATGGATTGGCTGTCGTCCGTGAGAGGCAATAGGTTGAGAAAGGTGGGTGAAGACTGTCCTGGGAACTAAGTCACTTCTGATTAAAATACAAAACAAGGGAAAATCGCAAAAATGAATTTTGTTAAAGCATTTAAGAGTGCTCTGATAGGAGACACATATATTGTAGCAACTGATGGGGAGCCTACACCACCGAGGGTACTCCAGCTTATATGGTCATGGAAGAGAAAGGTGTTGCTGCATGTTTATGGATGAAGCAGTGGCGCAAATTGACAGAGAAGGAGGGATGTTTAGCGTTTCCGGAGCATGGGACGTTCAATCCAAAGTTGCTGGAGAACTTAAGGTGGATGTTAAGTACACAGAAACCACCTCCGAGGCCAGCTCAATATGAGGCTTTAGCAATTTGGGATTTGATGGCTCTTAAATATAGACAAGAAAGGTCTCAGAGAAGACTGAGAAGGGCAGAAAAATCCTATGCTGAGGCTAGATGGGATAACGAGAATAAAATGTGGAGAAGGGGAATTGTTGACGGACTAAAACTGTTCCCAGCAATAACACAGGGAGAAGAAACACAGGGAAAGAAAGCCTCCTGCAAGACAGATAAAGACTGAGGCAAATCTAAAGAGAATAAAAGACATTGGGAAGAGGAAGATGATTCAGACGATGAAGAATTTATGGACAGGTTATTACATGATCGCCCGCCACATTATGTGGTGAGCGATAGTGCTCCAAGCACTAGCATGGATCCTGGGAACCAGACGCAGGAAAAGGGAGTTGCTGATACAGTGCAGACTAGTGATACAGCTTTGATACAGAATGGTGTCAGTGTACCCACTGCACCAGGCATACTGATACAGTTGCAACCTCCACTGCAGATACAGAGAATCTACCCAGACGTCCCAGTACTTGAGACTACTGCAAATCTGATAGTGCCGCCAGACCCGATATACACAAAATCAAAATTAGTGCAGATTGAGTCAACTCCGAAATTACTGTCCCAACAGCAGCCACAACTGATACCAGGGTATAACCCAGTAGCTGGCACGCCATTAGTACCTGTCCCGGGTACCTTGGAACAGACCTATGGAGTTACTGCTCCATGGAGTCTGGGACCAGGTCAGACACCTGCTGCCATATCGTTGCCAATTACTGTTGGTCCACCAGTGCCATTGTATGGGCAAGGCAAAACTGGCGTATGTGACCAGGGAGTGATGACTCAAGATGTGATAAGAGGAGGGTCTATGGGAACTCCCCAGATAATGGCCCCAGGAGAGCAAGCAGTTGAACAGCCGAGGTCTTTAATAGACCTTAGCCCAGTGGGAGCACCCATAGAAGCAATGCGTCAAGCAGGGTTAGGAGATTTAACTCCACAGACAATGAGTACGAACACCTCACATTCCCCGATGATACATGCAGGGAACATTTCACAGTTAATTGAATGGCTAGAGAAGACTTATACTTCACAAAAGGCTGCAGTGGTTACAGTCGAACCAGAAAAGGAAAAGCAAGACGAGTACCTAAACTTTGTAAGATTAGGGGCAGAAGCTGATGAATTAGTGGAAGGAACAATGGGAGCAAATAGATTGGAGTCATACATGGAAGCAGAATTAAGATTCCTGTGCCCCAAGATTACCAAAGAAGTAGGCAAGGTACATCAGAGATTAGCGAACCTGGCGGACAAATACAATATTGATGTCGGAAACACTAAACACCTGAAAAGAAGTTACAGATTGGATTTTGACTCTAAAGATTTTGAGCACATGAGGTCTGCGGGGATGAAGGCACATTTGAAAGAATTGTTGCAAAGTGCGCAAATTTGGGGTGCACTGGAAAAATGGGAAGGCCGGTGGGCAAAGAAAAGAGATAAGGAGAAGGGTAACAGTCCAGGGTCTAACCAAGCTAAGGCCTCCCCCGATGTGGATTCAGTAAAAATATTACCCATGAGAGAAACAGCTGGTGGTGTCTTAGTCCATGTACCCTGGTCCAGAGGAGACATCCTATCTTTTACCAATGATTATCCCAGATTGAGAGAGAAACCGATCGAGTGGTATCAGCAAACAGACAGGTTTGTGAAACTTGCAAAGTGTTTTTGGGAAGACTTGAATACCTTGTTTGAGATCATTGTTCCACCTGATTTGTGGCTTGAATTCAAGAGAGGGGTAGATTGTCCGACGAAGGAGCCGGCAAGGGATAAGGTGACCGGGGCACCCTCTGAAGCGGTGATGAAGTATTAACATAAGGTGATTGAGTTTTTGAAGCAAAAGGTGTCACCGAAAGTGACTGATTGGCAGAAAATCGACCGGACCTCTCAAGAGTTTAAGGAATCAAGCTTATTATGAGAGATTGTTAAAGGCATTTAAACACTATAGTGGTACTGAGACAATTAAACCGAAGGACATGAACCATCTTGTGTTTAGATTCGTCGAAGGATTGAGACCAGAAGTTAGCCAGATGATTAAGAATCATTTGATTTGTTGGCAAGCAAAGCCGATTGATGAAGTGTTACAGTATGCAAAATACTGTAGTGATGAGATTGAGCTGAAACAGAAAAAGCTGAAAGAGAAAGTGATGGTGATGCAAATATGGGCTGCACAGGCAGGAATACAGGGAAATGGAGTTCAACAGATGATACAGCAACAACCGCAAATGAATGGTGTGTTTCAGACACAGCCGAGAGGTCGAGGCCGAGGGTTTGTGAATCGCGGTCCAGACTTGAATACTGTTGTGGTTCAAAATGACGTACAAGGGGCGAAAAAGATGTCACCATGTCACGCGTGCGGGGGCGTGGGGCACTGGAAACAGGAGTGCCCGAATACGGTGCAGGATGGTGTTGTTCAGCAAAGTGCTAATGTTGGTACATTGCAAAATGTACGGGCCCAAAAATGAGACATCAAAACCCGAATTTTCAGAACAAACTGGTACAAATGCAAGGGGTACAGCCCATGCAACAGATGCAAATGCTGTGTTTTCAGTCAGTGCAAAAGCAACCAGTACAACAGCAGATTCCTGTGGTACCTAGACAGCAAATGCAATTACCAATGGCTCTGATGGGACAGCAACAGGTGATGCTTCCTCAACAGGTCACAGGTCAGGTAATGAGTCAAAATAATACAGTACAACAGTTCCCATTACGAGGTGAAAATGGTATGAATGGGGAATGGTCAGATGATAGCTCAGACAGTGAAGAGTGCAGGCTTGCAGCATCCTTAGAGGTGGATCAAAGTGGTCCATATGTGGAAGGAAAAGTGATGGGCTATAAGGTCTCATTTCTGGTTGATACCGGAGCTACACGCTCTACAGTCAGAAGTGCAGAGGTTCCAAAATTACCACTTTCAGGGCGTACCATAAGGTAGAGTAGCAAATCAGTATCTGACAAACCCGATTACAGATCCAGTACAGGTTGAGATCAGCAACTTTCAGGGGCTACATAGGTTTGTAGTCTGCGATTCGAGTCCGGTATTCCTACTGGGAAGGGACTTACTGTGTAAGACAAAATGTTCGATTACCTGTTCCAATGGCGGAATCGAAGTACAGACGAATAGTGACGATAAGGGAGATGAAGGTCAGTTCTCAGAGGAGGACACAGGGACAGCTAATGAGGATTACCCTTTGATTACCCTGTTCCCGATGCTTACAATGATTGATCTACCTGTCGAGTTGCAGGGGACGGTAACAGAGAAAGTATGGGACCTGACCGGAAAGGAAGTAGAACTAATAAAAGGGGTAGAACCAGTTAGAGTCCAGACAAAGCCAAATGCGGTGTTCCCTCAGGTTCCACAATATCATATGACACAAGATGTTCTCATCGAAGTGTCACAAATAATTGCAGATTTTCTGAGACAGGGAGTCCTGAAAGAGGTTTTGAGCAGTCCGTGTAACTCTTCCATAATGGGTTTGAAGAAGCCCTGTGGGAAAGATCGAATTGTGCAGGATTTGAGAAAAATAAACAAAATTGTGGTAAAATGTTGCCCTGTGGTGCCCAATCCAGCAGTAATCATGTTCCAGGTTCCCTGTGATGCTAAATTGGTTCACTGTTGTAGACTTGTCACAAGCCTTCTTTTCGATACCTCTTCATGAGGATAGTCAATTTTTGTTCAGTTTCAAATTCCTGGATAAGGTGTACAGTTGGTGCAGAATTCCTCAAGGGTTTTCTGAATCACCGTCCATCTTCAATCAGATATTGAAAAAGGATTTGGAGTCCTTGGTACTGCCTTTCAATTCAACCCTAGTGCAGAACATTTACGATTTGCTGATTGCATCCAAAACTAGGGACGATTGTAAATACGATACCATTGCCTTACTGAATAATTTGGGAAAAAATGGGCACAAAGTGTCACCTAAGAAGTTGCAATATTGTCAGAAAGAGGTGAAATACCTAGGGCACCTGATCGAAAGAGGGTCCAGGAGAATATCAAAAGAAAGAATAACAGCCATTTTGCGAATGAACCCTCCAACGACAAAAAGAGATGTCAGGATGTTTTGGGGAATGGCGGGCTACTGTCGCCAGTGGATACTCAACTTCTCGATCATCTCAAAACCCTTGATCAAACTGACAGGCAAAGAGATCAAGGATGAGCCATATACCATAGCTTTGTCCAAAGAAGAGCTTGAGTCATTTTTGGAATTAAGAGAATGCATGTGCAGGGCACCAGCATTAGGAATGCCTGATTATACAAAGCCTTTTCTGTTGTTTTGTCATGAACGTGATGCTTGTTCATTGTCTGTCTTAACACAGGTCCATGGAGGTGCAAATCGCCCTGTAGCATATTTTTCAGCTACCTTGGACCCCATCGCAGCAGCCTTACCGGGTTGTTTGCGCGCAGTCGCAGCAGTTGGTCAGAGCCTTATGCAATGTGAAGGCATAGTCATGGGATACCCCCTAACAGTAATGGTCTCGCATTCAGTTGAAATTTTGTTGACTCGAACTAAAACTCAGCACATGACAAATGCTTGTCTCACTAAGTATGAGACAATCATACTGGGGTCACCAAATGTCTCACTCAAGCGGTGTACTGTATTGAACCCGGCAACCTTACTTCCTGTTGAAAACACTGAAATCAACAATGAGGAAGAATTTGAACATGACTGTCTTGAGGTAACTGAACTATGTACCAAACCACGTCCAGACATTCAGGACACACAGTTGAAAGAAAATGACAGTATCATGTTTGTTGATGGGACCTGTTTAAGAGATTCTGTTTGAACACTGAAAGCTGGCTATGCGGTATGTACTATAGCTGGTATCATTGAAGTCTCCTGGCTCGAGAGAGTGTTTTCCGCTCAAGTGGCAGAATTAATTGCCCTTACCAAAGCATGCCAAGCAGCTGTGAACTTGAGAGTCACCATCTATAATGACAGCAGACACGGATTCGGAATTGTACAAGATTTTGGCCAACTTTGGTCACAGAGAGGTTTCATGACCTCTTCTGGTTCTCCTGTGAAAAATGGTGAACAAATACAGGATTTGTTACATGCAATTCAGTTACCTCTTGAAATTGCTGTGGTGAAATGCAATGCTCATGTTAGATCACAAGACTTTGTGTCCATGGGAAACTGTTATGCAGATCAAGTCGCAAGGTTTTGCGCATTGAACTGTATATTGTTCAAGGAGCAGTGGGAATTGTTAACGCAAACTGAAAATGACACATGTTTAAACCTTGCATTACGGGTGGTTGACACATTAGATGAGTTAAAAACATTACAAAGTTGTGCAAGCAAAGAAGAAAAATGTTCCTGGCAGATAATGCAATGTATACAAAGGGCTGATGATTTGTGGGTCTCAAAGGAAGGAAAACTAGTTCTGCCGAACAGCCTTCTATCTCAGTTTACCAGGCAGTAGCATGGACAGGCTCACCTTGGGAGGGATGTAATGATCAGGTCATTTAAAATCGACTGGTTCAACCCAAAATTCAGACATGCTGCTGAGGACAGTGGTAACTTTGAGCCACATTGGGAGAGCTGGTGGTCCATTCAGCAAAATGCAGATGGACGTCATTGAAATGCCTGTTTGTGGAGGATTGAAATACGTGTTGGTGATTTTGTGTGTTTCAGTCATTGGATTGAAGCCTACCCCACATGTAAGAATGATAGTCTCACAGTTGCAAAACTACTACTTAGGAAACTGATACCAAGGTTCGGGCTTCTGGTCTCTATAGAGTCAGATAGGGGCAGACACTTTGACAATGAGGTGATTAAACTCCTGTGTGCCGCACTTGACATCGAACAAAAGCTGCATTGTAGCTACCGTTCCGAAGCATCAGGACTAGTGGAGCAAATGAACGGTACTTTGAAATCGAGAATGGTAAAAATGTGCGCAGCTACCAATATGAAATGGCCAGATGCATTGCCCTTAGTGCTGATGTCAATGAGAAACACCCCAGACAAGAAAACAGGACTATCCCCCCATGAGATCCTCATGGGTAGAGCTATGAGGTTGCCAGCAGTACCTGCAAATGCTCTAGTGACTATCACAGATGATATGGTGTTGGACTATTGCAAAGGTTTGGCTGATGTGATTCGCTCTTTCTCTCACCAGGTGGAAGCTAAAACATTGCCACTGATTGGCGATCCAGGCCACTCTCTACAAGCTGGTGACTGGGTGGTTGTCAAGAAGCACGTGAGAAAGTCGTGTCTGGAGCCACGTTGGAAAGGGCCATATCAAGTAATTTTGACAACTACTACTGCTGTAAAGTGTGCAGGAGTTCCAAACTGGAAACATGCCAGTCACACAAAAAAGGTAACATGTCCTGTTGAAGAGGAACTTGAAGTTTCCGGCACAATAGCTTCAGGAAGAGAAGTATCAGGGCCAGAAAACAGTCAAGAAGGAACTAAGACTTCTGGAGAGCCCACTGAGAACAGCCACGTCCCTCAAACAGTAAATGAGTTTGAGAGAGGTGACAGAGTGCCTATCTCAGTAGAGGCAGCAGGAGAACTAAATCAAGGAGAGATTCTCCCAGAAGTAGACAGATATGGGTTAGAACTCGAACCCGGTACTGACCCAGAAGAAGAAGGAGAAGAAGAAGAAGAAAGAGAAATAGTAGAAAGAAATTGGAGTGTGTCAGAGTCTCCTGAGCCAATTGCAGGTCCATCAAGTGAAAACACCACATTACAAGCGGAGGAGTGCTGTCCAGCGTCGTGAAAAGACACATCGAAAGCAGACGCATAAGGGTGATAACTGGCCAGAGAAACCACTCTTAAGGATAAGAGACATACCAAGAGACACAATAATAGAGGAGAACGATACATCCCGAGTGGAAGACCTAAGTGAAGGAGAACAGCAAGGTGAACGAAGACTAAAAAGAAAAAGGGTCGCAAACAGAAGATGTACAGGTCCTGAATGGGCATATGCTACAACATCTGAGTGGCAACAAGAATTCCTAGCGTTCTGTTTTGACCGAGAAGCACCAGGCCAGTACTACCGTACCTGAACTAATCTAAAAGAAAGACTTGGTTAAAATTGAAAATCTGAAAACTGATAAAAGAGACTTCACAAATTACTGAATGTGACCTTAAAACCGGATTGACTTCAAAAAACCTGATTATGACAAGCTGCTAACCTGATTTGACAAAAGGGGTCCTGGAGTGAATGAAGACGCTGTAAATACACGCAGAAAGCAAGAGAAAAATTCTAAATCATCCTCAAGTTGATTGTTGATCTACTATCTGATCCTATACAGACATGGCTTATAATAGAGGTAGTAACAAGGGAAGTAAGGTGTGTGGTTGGCTAGGACTTATAATATGTATTGTGTGTGCAATAATAATTGTGGGAGTGATTGTGGGAATGCCATGGATAGAGAAAGAAACTATTAACGCTGCTTCAAAACCTGGAACTACAACACTAACACCGTGGGTAGATTTGAGCAGGATGCAAGACACTTGCATGAGGGAACTAATTCAAAGGGGGAACTTTCGACTAATGCCTTCTATTGCTTGCTAAATGAGTATGTGGAGGCCATGGATGCGAAAGACTGTTATGTGTGCACTAAGATTCCTTCATCTGTGCAGGAAGGAGTTACTTACCATAGCCTCCCTCTAACTTACGGGATTAGTTGCAGTTTGCTACTAGCAAGGCTCTATAATCAAGAGCATGTGCAATACTTTTATTCAAATCTGGATTTCGTGTTTTCTTTTGTGCCTGTGATTGAATTCCTGAACAAACTAGCTAAGGAACATGATTTAAAAATAGTTAGAGGATTCTTTGAGCCGACACTTACATTTGGAACCGCTGATGCACATCGCAATAATCTGACCTGCTTACTGTCACCTGTAGAGAAAAGCTTTTTAGATCACACTGATGATAGACGCAAAGCATTGAAGGAAAGATTAGAAAAAGGGATAGAGAAATGCACATATGCAAATGATTATGCTTACACTGCAATCAAAACACAAGGCAAGCTAGCTATAGACGCATTACATGTAGGTAAACTTTGTATATACAGGCCAAAATCCAAACAGGACAATTTGTTTGTGGGAACGAGTGAATGCAGACATGTGTTTTTGTTTCAGAGTAAGTGGACATTTATGTTGAATGGACAGGATCCAGCGATCCCTGGGATCTATTACATCTGTGGACTTAATGCTTATTACCGTCTCCCTAAGGGATGGGATGGGACATGTTATTTGGGAATAGTTTTCCCAAAGATTTACTAGATTGATGACTTAAAACAAATACCTAAAACGTCTGAATTACAACATCCTAGACAAAAACGAGAATCAGTGACTGCTGTCATTGGTGACATATTTGGAGCTATAATCCCTTCAGTGGGGGTTATCTTGAATTCTATGAAAATTCAAAAGTTGTCTACTATTGTGGATAACATGCTGACAAATTTCACAGGGGCTATACTCCTGATGGATACTGAACTTGCTGCAGAAAGAGCTATGACTCCGTAAGATGCTCAACAAGCGCCATTGTTGCTCGTTCATTCCGGACAATAGTAAAAAGATTAGAGGTATGCTTACTAACCTTACTAGAGATAGTACAGATTTGAAGGATTTGAAGGAACTTGGTGTCTGGGAGAAATTCAGAAAGGGACTTGCCAGACTAGGGAGCTGGCTTACCAATATTTGGAATGGGGTGCTTGCAAAACTACTCATGGGTCTATTAATTGTTCTGGTCTGTCTATTAAGATTATGGGGAGCATGCAAAATCAACGGAAAAATTAAGAAAAATTGGACCAAAAGAACCAGAATAAACGAAAAAGTGAAAAGAGAAAATGTTCAATTAAATTTGGGAAAGTTCACATAAGGGACAAGGGGGTTCGGCCGCGGTCAGATGGGGAAAACCGGCGGTCTCCCGCCGGTTTTCCGCTGCCCATGTGAATCCTCCATGGCGGCGGAGCGCGCTCCGCCGCCATGGGGATTCTGACACCCCATACCGCCATCCTGTTCCTGGCGGGTCTCCCGCCAGGAACAGGATGGCGGTATGGGGTGCCGCGGGGCCCCTGGGGGCCCCTGCAGTGCCCATGCCAATGGCATGGGCACTGCAGGGGCCCCCGTAAGAGGGCCCCACTTTGTATTTCAGTGTCTGCTTTGCAGACACTGAAATACGCGACGGGTGCCACTGCACCCGTCGCACCTTCCCACTCCGCCGGCTCAATTCTGAGCCGGCGTCCTCGTGGGAAGGATGATTTGCCCTGGGCTGGCGGGCGGCCTTTTGGCGGTCGCCCGCCAGCCCAGGGCAAATCCCAAAATACCCTCAGCGGTCTTTCGACCGCGGAGCGGTATTTTGGAGGGGGAAGTCTGGCGGGCGGCCTCCGCCGCCCGCCAGACTTAGAATGACCCCCAAGATGTTGAAATGCGCATTATGCGCAAGCTGAAAAATTAAAAGTGAAAGGTCAAAGGGAACGGTTTGTGTGATGACGAGTGTCATCAGAGGAAGGACTGAGAGAGCATAGTTTAAATAATACATATATTAAAGTGAAATGCTTATATCAATATTGCATAGAAAATGACAATAATAGTGATTTGCTTAAACGTGCATTCGAAATATGACTATGATATATGTGGCCACTAATGTATATGCGAACTAATGACAATAATGAGTAAAATTGTTAATGCTATGGTTAATCAAGCTTATATTAGCGTTTACGATAATGCATTGAAAATCTTATAGGCCTTAAGTTAGCGTGAGCTGTGGGGTTTTAGCTGCCTGACTCTCATATTAAAAGCATTTTTCTGTTTTTCAGTGTGCTGACTCGCAAAGGGCCATGACCCTGCAAATGTTCCTTTTCTTCATTCCAATGTATCAGTACGAATTATGTTCTCATCCTCATGCTTGCTGCTTTAGTATGAGTTTATATACAAAGTTGAAACAAAAATAGATTAATGTAATGTACAAGGACGTTTAAACCATGGACAAAGGAACTCATGACCTGAGAAGACGTGCCAAACGGAGAAGTAACCCCCGGATGTGCCACCTCCGAAGACGTCAATTATGAAGATCAATCAAAATGTTATGAATTATCGTGGGGTGACAATTAGAATTACCTAATGTATGATTTGATATGTTAAAGATAGTGGGGTATAGTAAATGTCCAATAGAATTTTGGGGGAAGGTATTACGAAAAAGGGATAAAAACCCATGTCACAGAAGGGTCGTTAGAACTACATAGGGAATGCTATTGATTTTATCCAGAAACTCTGTCACTCTGTTCGGTGACTTTGAGACTTATTAAACCATCTTCACCCATAGACTGCCCTTTTACATTTCTCCTCCTTATGAGGGAAGTGTCCCCTGTCCTTTAGACGAGTTTAGACTGATGGCGTTTTGACTGATGTTCTGAAGACGAAGACTGATCCTGTGTGCTGACCTAATCCTTGGAGGGTAATTATGACAATGCAATTTGTAATTTGTCTGTTTGCTTTTCCTTTCTAGGTACCAACTGCTCATTTTGATAGAGACCATAGCTAGATGTTTTCTAAATTGGTGTTCTAAATTGTTTTGCATGAAGCCCAACATGCTGATGCTAATTAGTGGTTAGGATAGGAGTTTACTCTGACTGACGCAAATAGACAGATGACTGACGTTACGCTATGCTGAACTGACACACATATGATATTTGCTGTAATCTAATCTATGTTCAGGTCGTGCTATGTTCTTATGTTTGTGATTCTTGCATTAATGAAATCTTATCACAGTTTCCATATCGTGACTATGCTCTTATGCTTCTTGGTATTGAGATTAACTCTTCTGCTCATAGATTGTAATCAATAGGGAATAAAATTAATAAAATTATATCAAAAGGTGTGGTTATTCATGGCTGAAAGGTCATGGTTGCGTCGACAATTTGATTAATGTCTTTATCCAAAGTAAAGTGCATTGTGGTGGTAAATATTGATGACATTATTGATATATTGCTTGACATATTGATCAGTTATTTCGTCCTACGGTGTCTCTCCACTGGATCACAAGATTCATTGGCCTAAAACGAGTCCTAATGTGTAATAAATTAACATAAAGGGATGCGTTATCAATAGCCTTTATAATCTCCTCTACGGCTGTTAGAAGTTCCCCCCGTGCATATAACAAGGACTTGTTTTGTTCTTCTGCTATAACTCAAGTCACTCCTCTTGATAACCTTCTCCCTTAAATACAACATTTGGTAGTATTGCTGGAATATTTCAAGTTTGTCTTATTCACCCTCTTATGTGCTGCTTTCTTGACGCTTCACAGTTGCTATTTTTGAATGATCTTGCTTCTGTTTTAGCTTAATCACCAGTAAGCATCCCACCATATTGCACCCTTCACAGTATTTCAGTTTGATCTTTGCTAGGGATTACTTTATTTCATTCAATCCAAAATGTGTAACTGACCCCTCAAAGCTAATACCTTGCTTAATATTTTCTGGAACATGGACTTTCTAATTTTCTATATTTAGACTGATTTGAACCAGTTCACCAATGGAAGTCCCCCATCCAGCACTTTAAGAGAGACCACACAATCAGGAACTCAGAGTCACCCGTGCCACTAAAGCAAAGGCATTGTACAGTGTGGATTCACAGGGACTCCTCTGCTAGTGTCTGTTTTTTGGTGGCCTTTGTTGAACCTCCAGTGCTGGCCTTTTGATGACCTCACACCTAACCATTTGATGAAGCAGCATATCAGTTCATGATCAGACAACAGGAGCCTGGCTGCTTTATTAATTAATTAAATCGTGTGGTTCAGGAACCTTTTCTTTCCTTGGTGTGGGCCACACATCACTGCCAATGAGATTACCTTCACTTCCATCTGCCCATTAACAAACAACTATTGTCTTTTCCTATTAGGGACTTTTGCTTGCAGATTAAATGCCACCTCTAGTATACAAACACTTCTACTTTTTACCTTTGCTAAGGGGAAGAACTAGATTGGCTTCCACTGGGAATGCAACCTCCACATGTCTTATGGTAGTAGGTGGGTTTCTTGCATGGTGAAAATGGCCCCATTTCCCTTTTAAGGGCTTGGAGGCTTACAAGGTGCTTGCTTGAACTGTAACTCCCTGTCACTGAAGGAGGTGCACCAACAGGACCTATTCCCTAATAATTTTTTCTCAGTATGGTTTTATTTGGAGACCAATATTATTAATACGTTTTTTTCCCTGGCCCTTCTTCCTTGATCATGGCCTTGCCTTAAAGTCTCCTTATGTTGCTGTTTCCTGTTGCCCCCCCAGTTTCCATTTACTTACGCTACTACATCATCCAAGCCCCTTAGTCTACCTACTATGGAGGTACCCACTAAATGCCCATTTTCCAAACTCCACTCCCGGAAGAAATGTCCATATGCAATCCTAATGCCACCTTCTCCCTTCACAACCTACACTTAACTCTGCTCCACACCACCCCTTCCCACCTTCTGACCAGCTATCCAGCCATTGCCTCCCTCAAAGTGTCCATCACTTTAGAGTCCTGCAGTTCTGATGAAGGGCAGTATTTCTTTTTTTTGTCCTCATTTACCATCACAATGTGACTCTGAGGGGAAACCCTTGGAAAACAGGGAGGCCACATTCCACTCTATACCACTCTCCGGCGAGAGTCTCCTGTCTGGGAGTAGAGCGGAGTTCTTAATCATGAGCTGCTTTGGATCCACAGAGAGAGCCTTGAGAATCAAGAAGCAGTATAATCATAGGACAATACCAGGCCACTTGACATGTGCCATGGGCATCCTTTTCAGTTCTTTCCAGTCACACTCTCAAAGGAGCCCAAAACGTCTGTGCCTTTCCCCCCCCCTGGCAGATCCAAATTCAAGTTATCAATTAGTGCCTCCCTCCATTCTTGTATCGTTGGGGGGAGGGCACTCACCCATTTCTTACAGATTTCTCGATTCGCCAACAAGATCCTATAGAAAATAATTTAGTGCTTTCACTCTTGGTGGTCATCTGGTTCTGATTCTGCAGAGTTAAAAAAATCACTAAGGAGGGGCTTACCTGACAATCGATAGAAAGAACGTCCCCTATTACCTCCTCCATGTCCTTCCAAAATCGAGTCAGTAGGGGGTACCCCAAAAACATACGTAAGTCATCTGCCAAGGCCAGGCCACATTTCTTACATGCGTTGCAGTTCCCTGGCCCAACTTAGATAACTTTCCCAGAGTCCAGAAGGCCCTGTGGATTGAAAACAAATGATTCCTTCTTAAAGACGAAGGGCCAAACAGTATTGTACAGAAGAGTATTAGATACTTGCCATTGATCACTTATCTGTTGTCCTGGCAAATCTCCCCACATCTCCTACGGAAGGGTGAACTCTCCATCCGCCAGTACAGTTTTATAACCTCCTTTCTTAGGGGGGATTTAAATGTAGAAATCCTTCCAGCTCATTCGAGCCCCCTACCTCCTCCTTTACATGTTGCGACCAACTAGTTATTTGAAGGTATTTAAACCTGGACAGTTTGCCCCCCATTTTCCCACAGAGGGACTCAAAAGAGTCCAAACTCCCGTCCTTGAATAGGTGCCCCCACTCCAGAAAAGCTGCCTCCCTCAAAGGAAGAGCCAACTTGTCTCTCGACCATTCCGGGGAGCATGGAGAGTTCCATATTGGCACATACTTACTATAATATGGTAGCTTAGGGGCTTTTCTCACACCCCACCAGAGTATTAATGGATCCAAAATTACCTTGAATCTTATTTTTGTTTTTTTACTTATGGTCACAAAACTTATATAAAAAACCTTTCTGGGAAATGCCATTAATTTTCATTATAACTTTAAAAATGTGTCCTTTCTCAGAATCCCCGGGCTCCTTACTTAGCTCCCTCGAGTTCGTCAGGAAGAAGGCCCACACATAGTACTGCACATTCGGTTTTGTCAGCCCACCTTTCCCTCTCCTTCTCCTCAACTTCTTCCAAGCAATGCGTACCCCCTTTGAGGCCCAAACAAAACTACTAATTTCTCCTTGAAGTTTGCAAAACCATTCTTTCTCAAACAACAATGTAACCACATTAAAAATGAATAGAAATTTAGGCAGGATCACCATCTTGACTAAGTTAACCCGAACTGTCAGAGTAAGGGGAAGACTGACCCATTTCTTCATTACCTGGCTAGACTCTCTCAAAACGTTCTTGAAATTAATTTAAACAATTTTGTTTATATCTTGAGTTATTGTGATCCCAATATATTTCACCTCCTTCTTAATAGGAGTCCCTTCCACCACATATTCCATACCGTAACTTCAGATTTTTGCAGTGTGGACAGCAAATCCACTGATTTACCCAAATTCTTTCGCAATTTCTTCCAGGGCTACCAATGCTTGACCCAAATCAGCTGTGTATACTAATAAATCATCCGGATATAGGGAAAACTTCTTACTCCAGTTCCCACACTGAAACTGGAGTATCCCCTGGTCCTTACTAAGTTTATACTCATAAACTCATACGTATACTTATATATATATATGTATATATATATATATGTTAAAAAGTAATGGTGACAACGGACACCCTTGTCTTGATCCTCTTTGAATTTTAAAAGGGTGAGTTAACACACCATTAACTAGGACCCTCGCTACAGGGTCTTGATAGATCTTTTGCAACACCCCAATAAAGTTCCTGCCAAGTTGAAAAACTTGCAGACCATTTTTAACTAAACCCATTAAACCCTATCAAAAGCTTTAGTGCCATCAACCATTACTATTGGCAACGGATCCTGGCACGTAGTAGCCAAATCAATTGAGCATATCAGGGTGTGCGTTGGTTCCTGTATCAACCTACCCTTCGTAATACCCTTTTGATCCACGTGAATACGTTTTCCTAGGACACCACTTAACGTGTCTGCCATAATCTGTGCAAAAATGTAATAATCACTATTTAATGAGGAAATTGATCTGTATGCGTCGCTGTATCTTGGGTCCTTCCCTGGCTTCAGACTCACTGTAATACTGCTTCCTTCCAAGACAGTGGGATCATACTTCTCCCGTCTAAAACATAATTACAGAGCCCCACAAAAAAGTTCTTTACACTACTTCCCAGGGCCCTATAAACTTCCAAAAGTAGACAGTCTAGGCCTGGTGCTTTCCCAGCCTTTCCTGAATTTAAAGCCCGATCCAATTCCTCCAACCCGATTTGGTCATTAAGGCCTCTACTATTTTCCTTGCTTAAAGATTCCAAACCTAACTCTTCGAACCAAGCCCTCACCGCCCCCATGGGAACCTATAGATCCTCCATGTATAATTCAACACTAATATGTCTGCTCTAACATCTTTCATGTATTGCAGCAACCTCTTTTGTCTATTTACAACCCGTAAACCGTTGACATTCCAAGACAGCAGTCTCAACTCCTTAGCCCCCATCATCTACCCCTTGTTGTTAGTATAAAAACTATTATCTCCTCTAAGCTACCCTGATCCCTATTACTCTGAGGACATTTTTTTCTGTTTTTCCCACATGCTCCCCACCATGTGCCCTGTTCCCCTCCCTACCTCTCCCCATCCCACCCCACGCCTCTCTGGGAGAACCCCCTAAACTTCTTCTTCTTTTGGGTGTTGACACCTCAGGGGGGGCTACCACTGGGAGTTTTAAATTGTCTATATAAGTTATTCAACATCTGAGCACATGGAGAGGGGAGGACGGAGTAAAGCGGGTGACAACATTCCCAGCTTAGCTGACTTCTTCTAATGTTTTTGCCAGGTTGTCAACCACTCTTGCATCTTTAAAGGTATACATTTTTTTACTCGCCATCACTCTCAAAGGAGCTGGGAATTTTAACTGAGCTGTAGAACCTAATTCCTTGAGGGCGTCAATTCTGTTATCTAGCTCCCACTGTTTACTTAAAGTTGTACTCAAAAGATCTGACCTGATTTCGAAATAAACTCCCTCTGCTGAGAGTGATTTATTTTTCAGTGCTAATATTAGGATTTTTTCTTTAATCGCATATGTATGAAAACATACCAGGATTTTCCTAGGGGTCTCTCTGTTTGGCATTTTTTTAAAGGGGTCCCGATGTACTCTTTGTATGTCATTCCCAATGTCCACATCTGCCTCATCTAACTGTAATCCTTGTTTAATCAGACAAACCAAGAGGCCTTTCAAATCATTGCCCTCTATACCCTCTGGGACTTTTAGAAGCCTCAGGTTATTCCTTCTCTTGTGATTTTCCAAAGTTTCCAGCTTATTCCTAATGCTGTCCTCTCCAGCTTTCAAACTTTGGATTGCCTCCCTATTTTTCTTCACTACTGCCTTTAGGCCACCTACTTCTTATTCGAGTATAGCCGTCCTACCTGCCAAATTATCAATTTTTTTCCACAATGTTTCACATAGACCTCTAATCTCACATTGGTTGCAGCTTGATTTTTCAAACCTCTCTTTAATTTTGAGTGCCAGAATTTTCAACATTTTTGAAATAGAGTGGCTAAGGGGGCTAACCGCCTCCCCCCGATGCTGGCTTTCCATGGTTCCAGCTGAGGTCATGGGCTTGTCTAATGGGGGGCGTGCATGCTCCTGCTGTTGTTGATGAGTTCCCCCCAGCTCCTCCTCCGTAAATTCCAGGGAGTGACTGTCTAGAGCCCAGTCCCTTGTAGACCCTGAGGCACTTTCCTCGTCCCCCTCAGCCCTTTCCAAACCAGCCAGAGGTGAGAATCTACATACTGAAGGATATGTGAAGCTCCTCCAAACTTTTAGCATCTCTAGATGTAGCCATTTCAGCCCCAGCAACTCTTTGCCCTTCTTGGTCTAGAAGACCTTGCACTTACATTTGATTCCTAGGTAAACCCTGAAGTATGTTCCTAGTGAAGGGCTAACTTTTGGCCTGTTAGAATTGTTAGGACATACTCTCTCACCTCTAATAGCCAAAAAGGATTCCCCCTTGTCAATGTCTCTTTGGGCCTCTGATATTTCTTCAGGCGCTTCCTTTACTGGGGGTCAACCAGTCTATCTTTAGCCCCAAAAACCTTCCTATTGCTCCCTAAAGAGTACACATGACTTCTCCCCAGCTTCCTCCCCACCAGTACCTCTCCTTTTATTCCTATAGGAGCTAGCCTCCCTGCAGCACTTGTAATGCTATCACTCTGCCCCCCACAAGACTCAGTGCACCTCAAACGCTGCTCCCTTAGACACACAGGGGTTGCACAGTACCTTGGGCATCCAACAATGAGGTTACAACCTCTCCAGCCTTCCTCAGTCTAGCCCAAGCACTACCGCATTTCTCCTGGAGGGAAATCCTTGCATCTGCTTCCCCTCCCCTCCTAACATTCAACGCAGCTCTTCTCCAAAGTGGAGTATGTTCTGCAGCTTGGAAGCTCTGGGGCCTCTCCACGCACCTCTTCTTCCGTCCCATCCTCCTGGTAAGGTATTCCTCGACAGCCGCTGTCAGCCGACAGCCATCCGCTGTCCACCTCGCTTCCTCCCCCGCTCCCCGACTCGTGCTCAGCCCCGCGGAGCTCCTCCCACAGCCAGCAAACTAGCTGGCCGCCATGTTCTCCAATCGGCTCAATTGATTTGTTCTTGAGCAGTACTTAGGGCCATATGTACGAACACTTTTTCCCATAGACACAGAATGGGGAAAAACCTTTGCTACATCTGGCCCTTAATTCTTTGTTCATCGTGAACATTTTGGGTTTTAGATTCCTTCCTGGCTTCTGTGCTATTTCTATTTATTCCTGGAGATGTCCCGTTTAGGACATTGGGTGACTGGCTGATGGGGCTGCAACCCTACTCAAACAGCGACCACAAGTCTTGTTAGGGTGAAATACAACCAAACCCCAAATTAACCTATGCTCAGCTCTGTGGCAGCTTGGCACAAAAGCAGTCAGACTTTGGCCCTCATTACAACCCTGGCGGTCGGTGATAAAGCGGAGGTAATACTGCCAATAGGCTGGTGGTAACAAAAATGGAAATATGACTGTGGCCGAAACCACTCACACAGGCAGCCTTTTTAACACACACTGACCGCCAGGGCGGAGCAACAAGCACCATGGTGGTAACCGCCAACAGCCAGACGGAAGACAGATTGTCTTCCGCCCACTGTATTAAGACAGGCTTATCCGCCACCTTATCTGGGGTGGTACCAATGAAATCAAAAGCACGGCGGAAACACTGCACAGAAGGGAAACGACTCACCTCTGGAGATTCAGGGAACAACCACGAATTCATGGAGCCCGAGTTGCACATCTTCCCCATGCTAGTATACATTTTCCAGCATTACGAATATCAACGTCAGCGAAGATGACCACGATGAGTACTGCCGCCTAGCACACAAGGGGGGACGAAGAGAGTGACACACACACACAACACACAACACCCCCACCCCCAACACCACGCACACAACCAGATGCAGTAACACAACATATTCACCCCGTACCCTTCAGGAATAAGGCAAGGACAAAAGGAATAGATTAAAGTGAGTGTAATAAGACAAAATAGTATAAATATGTGCTTCAATTTAAAAATGTATATACATATTTACAAATGGAGGGACACTGCCCAGTACTCAATGTCCGCTAGCCACAGGGCCACATCACATAGGACAAGGCCCCACCTTTCTCCTGCAACAACACGGAGAGAACACTGCAGGGCCATCAGGTCAAAAATACACTGGCACCTCAGGGGGACGGAGAATGGGGGAGCACCTCAGCCGGGAGATGGTACAATGCCACTCGTCCTGGAGGGGGCCACATGCCCTGTGCAATATTTTGGCGAGTGCAAGGCACAGTCTATCAAGTGGGTGGTTTGCCCACTGCTTGGTCCTGGGGAGTGCAAGGCCACAGTCTCTCAAGTGGGTGGTTTGCCCACTGCTTGGTCCTGGGAGTGCAAAGCCACAGTCTCTCTAGTGGGTGGTTTGCCCACTGCTTGGTCCTGGGGAGTGCAAAGCCACAGTCTCTCTAGTGGATAGCTTCTTCCACTGGTTCTGGAGGGGGCCTTCTGCCCAGTGTGCTTCATCCTGGCAAGGATGGGGTGAGTGGGTGGCTTCTTCCACTGGGTCTGGAGGGGGCTTTGTGCCCAGTGTGCTTCATCTTGGCAAGGATGGGGTGAGTGGATGGCTTCTTCCACTGGTTCTGGGGGGGCCTTGTGCCCAGTGTGCTTCATTCTGGCAAGGATGGGGTGAGTGAATGGCTTCTTCCACTGGTTCTGGAGGGGGCATTGTGCCCTGTGATGCAGCACTTGGGGACTGCAGGGTCACAGTCTGTCACCTGGGTGTCACACCCACAGGATTTGCAGGGTGCAGGATGCACCACAGTCCATGGAGTCAGGACTACACACTGCCCGCCGGCTGTGACGGCTGCTCAGTGGTGGCAGTGGTGGGGCTGGTATCAAGGCTGGCAGTGGTGGGGTGAGGCTCCAGCCCTTCCCCTGCAGCCTCGATGGCTGCCCACTGGGGATGCTGCTGCTGGCAGTGGTGCTGGCAGCGGTGCTGGCAGTGATGGGGGGAGGCTCCAGCCCATACCCTGCAGCCTCAGACAGCTGAACCACCATGGTTGGTGGTGGGGGGCTCTGTATAAGTCCCAGCACCAGGCATCCTGTCCTTCCTGCCTGCTCGTGTAAGCCACTTGCCTCTCCCTTTGGCAGCTGGTGGTGCCTCCTTGCCCTTCCCTTTGGCAGCTGGTGGTGCCTCCTTGCCCTTCACTTTGGCATCTGGTGGTTCCTCCTTGCCCTTCACTTTGGCAGCTGGTCGTGCCTCCTTGCCCTTCACTTTGGCAGCTGGTCGTGCCTCCTTGCCCTTCACTTTGGCAGCTGGTGGCGCCTCCTTGCCTTTCACTTTGGCAGCTGGTCTTGCCTCCTTGTCCTTCACTGTGGCAGCTGGTGGTGCCTCCTTGCCCTTCCCTTTGGCAGCTGGTGGTGCCTCCTTGTCCTTCTTCGACACACCTTGTGCAGGAACACTTTCAGTGCTGCTGCCTGGTTCCCTGAAGCCTCTCCCACCTGCAGTAGCTGTCGACACTACTGTGGCCACGGACTGGGTGGCTGAGGTGCTCGCCTGGGTTCTGGCCACCCTGGCCCGATATGAAGGACGGGGGTGAGGGGTAGGGAAGAGGTCAACGGTGGAAAGGAAAAGCTTCTTAGGGAAATTGGGGCGGGAGGAGGGTGAAGGTTTGGAAGTGGAGGAAGAGGGAGTGGTTGTAGGAAGTGTCTGTCTGCTGAGTATGGTTGCAGGTGCATGGGTTGGATGCTGTTGTGAGGTGGATGGCTGTTGGGTGTCTGAGTGCTTGCATTTGTGTACGTTGGGAAGAGGGGGCACAGACACAGTGGGAGAGGACACAGCGGATGTGTGGATGGATGGGGGGGTGGTGACTGCCAGTGAGCAGTGTGTAGTCACAGGCGTGCTGGTGATGGAGGTAGTGGATGAGGATGCAGTGCATGCAGGTGTGAGTGGAGACGGTACTGGGAGGGAGGTGGACAACGACGAGGAGGAGGACACAGTGGAGGCAGTGGATGTTGGTATGTCTGCATCTGGATGGTGTGAGTGCCTGTGGGATGATGTGTGGTGCTTGTGTTTGCTGAGCTACTCCTGTGTGTTGTCCTGGGTACATGCTGATCTGCCTGTGTGCTTGGGATAGGCTGGGGTTGAGGGGAATGGGAATGGGTAGAGGGGGTTGGAGGGGGGAGACTAGAAACAGGGACAATGGCTGCCATCAGAGAGGAGGCCAGAGCCTGAATTGATCTCTGTTGGGCCGCCATGCCAGAGTGAATGCCCTTCAGGAATGCATTTGTTTGTTGCAAATAGACTGCCAGCCCCTGGATGGCATTCACTATGGTTGACTGCCAAACAGAGATGGATCGCAGGAGGTCAATAGCCTCCTCACTCAGGACAGCAGGGATAACTGGGTGCAGGGCCTGAGGTGCCTGGGGTGAAAGAGATGCCCACCCTCCTGGTGATTGGGCATGGGAAAGTCACTGAGGGGCTGCTGGGAGGGCCATGCTGGTACGGGGGTGGTGGCTGTACCTGTAGTTGGGGTGGCCACAGAGGTGTCCACCACCACCAGGGAGCTTCCATTGGAGGAGGAATCACTCTTAGAACTGTCCCTTCCTGTCTCCGCAGTAATGCTTCCCTCCCCTCCGTCCCACTGGTGCCCTCACTGTCAGTGGATTCGGTCTCCTCGGCCATGTGGGATGCAGCTCCCTCTGTCGCCGGTGGCTCTGCTCCTACGCCAGATGATGCTAATGCACATAAGGACAGGGTGACAAAACAAAAATGGGGGGGAAGAGGCAAAGGATACACTTGGTCAATGGCAGCACCAACACCACCGTTTGCGTACACGATCGGCAGTCTCTCCAGCTCCTCAGTGGTGAAGGCAAGGGCCCTTTCCCCAGTGACTCGAGCCATGGGCGGTTCCAGACACAGGTCACAGCAGCAGCACTTGCAGCGTAGGTCCTTTCATGTTGAAGGTCAGGTAGCAAGTGAGTGAACAGATAGAAAATGGCAGTCACGTCCGCGGCGGTGCATACCGTCATCACTGGCATACATCACCATTGGCCACTGTACCCCATAGGGCCCAATGACAACCAAATGAGGAGTTGCACGGTGGTAATCGACCGCCACCAGCAATGGTGCACAATGTCAGCGGAATTACCTAATTTCCACATGTCCATCCACACAGGACATGCAGACGCCATTTTGGGGGGGGGACAGGCCATGTCACCTAACTGCGTCACAGTACACATAGGCACCATTTGGGCCTTATCAACAATATAGTGTTACAGTCACAACATGCAATGCAGTGTAGTGTTTGGAAATGTGGAATAACCTAGATTACAACTGCTGCGGATGAATAGGAGATGGAGACATCCGCCCGTGTACAGACCCCAGGCACATTATCCTCACCTATAGACTGGACAGGGCCACAATCAGAGAGCTGTGTGCTCAATTGGAGCCTGACCTGATATCTGCTAACCGTCAGCCCACCGGCATCCCCCCCTTTTGTGCAAGTCCTATCTGTGCTCCATTTCCTGGCAACTGGCTCCTTCTAAGTGACAGTGGGCTTGGCAGCAGGAATATCACAGCCAATGTTCTCAATAGTGCTGACCAGAGTGTTGTCCGCCCTCATTAAACACATGTGCAGCTACATCGTTTTTCCCCAGGTGGAAGATTTGACATATCCCCAACATAATTGGGGTATTGATGGTACACATATTGCATTTGCCCCCTCCCCGAGAAATGAACAGGTGTTCAGAAATTGAAAGAGCTTTCACTCCATGAATGTGCAGAGAGTGTGCCTGGCGGACCAGTACATCTCACATGTCAATGCAAAGTATCTTGGGTCTGTGTATGATGCTTTTATCCTGAGGAATAGCAGTATCCCATATGTGATCGCTCAACTCCAGAGGCACCGGGTGTGGCTAATAGGTGAGCCCTGGTTCCCACCCAGTGGATATTGGTGTATGGGTATGGTGTTGGCCATAAGGGTTAGTGTGTGTGTAACAGGTATCCCTCGATATTTGCAGGTGACTCTGCTTACCTCAACCTCTCATGGCTACTTACCCCAGTGAGGAATGCCAGGACAAGGGCAGAGGAACGTTACAATGAGGCAGCTGGATGGACAAGAAGGATTATCAAGAGGACCTTTGGCCTCCTAAAAGCCAGGTTTTGTTGCTTCCATCTAACTGGTGGATCCCTGTACTACTCACCCAAGAAGATCTGCCAGATCATTGTGGCATGCTGCATGTTGCATAACCTTGCCTTGAGACGGCAGGCGCCTTTTCTGCAGGAGGATGAGGCTGGAGATGGCCGTGTGGCAGCAGTCGACCCTGTGGACAGTGAAGAATAGGAGGCAGAAGATGAGGACAACAGAACAACAATTATACAACAGTACTTCCAGTGACACACAGGTAAGACACTGTAACTTCACCTTACATTGACAGTTTTGTGTTGGACATTGTACGTGGCAGGCAGATTCTCCCAAATCTATGGCCACTTACTGTACCCTTTGGCATCTCAATTTTCAGATATCTGTGCCACACTCTGGCTCCTGGTGTGTTGCCTGCAGCCACCTACAGGTCAAACCTATGTATACATTACTGTACAGTTTAATTGCAATGTTTACAGCTTGTTAAACAAATACATAGTTCAATCATTTGACAGACTCCATACTTGTATTTGTTCCAAGGGTGTTTATTTAAGTGCTAATAAGTGGAGGGGGGATTGCAATGGGCTGGGGTGATGATGGAGGAAAGTCCAGGGTAGAGTCCAGTCTATTTGTATCACAGGTGCATTTTCCAAGGGGGCATAGGACGTGGAGCAATGGCAGTTCAAGGTGGACAGGGTGACTGAGTGGGACACATGGGTAACATTCAGGAGAGTCTTATTTCCTGGTGGGGGTCTTGGCCATGTTCCCTGGCTTCTGCCTGGATCACAAGGACTGTTTGCGGGGTGGTTCTCTTTCTGCAGAGGGAGGGGTTCTGGTGCCCTATTGGTCCTGTGGCGGAGCCTCCTGTCCACTAGTGGCAGAGGAGGTGGAGGGATGTTCATCGGTGTGGCTAGTGTCAAGGGGCCTGTGCTGTGCCACTGCCTCCCTCATGGTTTTGGCCATGTCTGCCAGCACCCCTGCAATAATGACCAGGGTGGTTTGCATGTCCTTCAGGTCCTCCCTGATCCACAGGTACTGTCCCTCCTGCAGCCGCTGGCTCTCCTGCAATTCACACAGTATCTGGCCCATCGTCTCCTGGGAATGGTGGTATGCTCCCAGGATGTTGGTGAGTGCCTCCTGGAGAGTCAGTTTACTGGGTCTGTCCTCCCCCTGTCACACAGCAGTCCTCCCAGCTTCCCTGTTGTAATGTGCTTCTGTCCCCTGAACCGTGTGCCCACTGCCACTGACCCCAGGTCCCTGATCGTCCTGCGTTTGTGAAGTGTCCTGGGGTCCCTGCAGGGGCGGACACACTGCTGATTGACATGTCCTGGGGACAGAGGTATGGGCCCGCTGGGTAGGTTCTGTGCTGGTGTTTCCTGAGGGGTGAAGCTCTGTGGTGGTATGGGACAGTGCCTGGGTAACTAACTGTCCGGAGGTCCCTGATGAGCCAGGTTGGTCATCCAGATCCAGGTGAGCAGAGCTGCTGTCATCACTGTGGGCCTCTTCTGTGGGGGTAACTGGATGTTGCTGGCACCTCCTCTCCGGTGACGTTGGATGGGGGACCCGTGGGGATGTAAATGCAGTATTATTGTTTCTGCGTGTGACATATTGTGCATGGGTGTGTTGCCCTGTATGGTTGTTATTGCCATGGCAGCTTTGCCTTGTGTGAGTACTGATTTGGTGGGCTAGGTGATTGTCTCTAGTGTGCATGATTTAGTGATAGTTGTCAATGCAGATCTGTGATGGGTGTCCATGCATTGGCGTTGCATGCAGGGTTTGGTTTTGAGAGCGGTTGGTTGTGATGGTGGGGTGTGTGGGAGGTGGTGGAGTGATGGGTGTGAGGGTGAGGCTTGGAGTATGTGATGGCATGCAGGTAGTGGGGTGATAGTAGGAAAGATTTGACTTCCCTGAGTCCAGTCCTCCTGCTACTCCTGCCATGCCCTCAGGATGAATGATTGGCAAGACTTGCTCCTCCCATGTTGTTAGTTGTGGGGGAGGAGGTGGGGGTCCACAGCCAGTCCTCTGTACTGCTATCTGGTGTCTTGTTACCACAGAACGCATATTCCCCAGTAGGTCATTACACCTCTTCTTGATGTCATCCCTTGTTCTGGGGTGCTGTCCCACGGCATTGACCCTGTCCACGATTCTCCCCCATAGCTCCATCTTCCTAGCAATGGATGTCTGCTGCACCTGTGATCTGAATAGCTGTTAGCTCTACCAGGATGATTTCCTCCACCATGACCCTTAGCTCCTCCTCTGAGAACCTGGGATGTCTTTGTGGTGCCATGGGTGTAGTGTGAGTGGTGTGTGTGAGGATGTGTGGGGTGTTGTGTTGGGGTGTATGCTGTGAGGTGCGTGGATGGTGTATGAGCGATGGTGTTCTGTGGATCTGGTTCTGTGTGTACTCTTGGTGTCTCTCTCTCTTGCAGTTGTCAATATTTTTTAGACATAAAGGGTTGTGGGTATTGTGGGTGTGTGTTTTATAGTGGTGTGGGTGGGGTGTGTGTATGTGTGTCAGGTGTGTGTAGTTTGAATTGTCCAATGTGGTGTAGTTTTGTTTGAGTGTGTGTATTTAGAGCGCGACAGTATGTACCGCCAATGGTTTACCGCGGTTGAATGTCTGCCGCAGTGATTCGTGGGTCATTATGCTGTGGGCGTAGCTCTTTTGGCATAACGGTGTGGATTTTGTTACCGCCAGTTTATCACTGGCGGAATTGTGTGTCTGTCTATATAGTGACAGATTGCTATGTGTGTGTCATAATATGGGTAGCGGTAATCTGCCACACTGGCAGTATGTAGCAGCAGTCAGCATGGCGGAAAGCGGAACTTACCGCCAATGTCATAATGAGGCCCTTAATGTCAAAGAAAATGTGTAAAGTATTTATGCAGCACACAAATAGTAGTGAAGTAAAAAAAAAAAACAAGAAAAATCCCACACAAATGTAGAAAAATAGAGTAAAGTTTAATATATTATTTGATACTAAAATGACAAGAACTGCAAAGTATGCACCATACATGAAATACACTGTCTTGCACTATAAGGCAGACATTTAGAGGGAGCTCTAGACTGAAATTAATTACAAAGCTGAATAGTAAATACTCTTTAGTGTAAGTTTCAGCGGGCGCAAAAATGGACAGATTCAAACATGTCACTTGTGGACTTTTATTCACCACAGCTGGACTTCAAAGGCAGTTTTGTAAACAAAAACATATTAAGGATATAAGGGCAAGTTTATATGGTGATTTGGTGTGCAAAGTGGTCTTTATCTGCACTGGACAGAGGCTCATTAAAGTCCTGCCCTGGTTGCTGCACATTTGCGATTACAAAAATTGCATCTGGAGCCGTCCCTCTTTGAGTGGTGGTAATTTGAAGCTGCTGAAAAGGTGGTAGAAAAATAACACTAATACTCCACGCTCGATTCATGCATAAGGATAGAGCTTTCAAATGTACCAAGGGCCACATGTACATACCTTTTTTCTAGTCGCAAATGTTGTGATGAGAAAAAAGCATTTTGGTATGTACAGACCCATTTTTGCAATTCGGTAATCTATTTACCAAATTTCAAAAAGGGTTTGCGAGTCACAATTAGGAAGGGGCGTTCCCTTCCTAATTGTGAGTCGCAGTCCGATGTATGATTGTTTTGTGACTGCGAATGTGGTCAGAAAACATTTGCAGTTAGCACCAGTCTCAAATTGGTGCTAACCCAATTGCAAAAGGGAAGGGGTCCCCATGGGACCCCATCCCCTTTGTGAATGCATGTGAAAACATTTTTTCAGAGCAGGCAGTGGTCCCAAGGACCACTGCATGCCCTAAAAAAATGAGAAGAAACTTTTTCATTTTTGATTTCTAAATGCATTCTTTTTTCCTTTAAGGAAAACGGGCTGCATTTAAAAAAATACTGCTTTATTTAAAAGCAGTCACAGACATGGTGGTCTGCTGACCCCAGCAGGCCACCACTCCTGTGAGTGCGCCATTCCCAATGAGGATGCAAATTGCGACGTTCCTCATGAATATTCATGCGGTAGGTCATTTGTGACCCTATTGGGAATCGCACACAGTGTGAAGTACACTGTTGTACATACGATTTTGTGACTCGCAATTTGCGACTCACAAATGAGTTGCAAATTGCAAGTCGCAAAACTCGGGGTCGTACATCTGGCCCCAACTGCCCTCAGGCAGATAAGATTTGTTCCCCAGTGCCCTACCATCTCCAACTAGGAGCCCTCCCCAGAACCAAAGGAAAGGCAGAATTCAGTGAAGCACTAAATTATGCTGCTCTTTGTCTTCCAAGTGGAAAAAGGGCACATGTACAAACTGAGGCCCTTTGTGCCTGTCCAAATGTGCCTGAATTTCCCTGTGCAACTTCTTTTGGCAAGCACATGTTTTAGTTTGACTCCATCTGTCCTCACTTGAACACAGAACACATTTTTATCCAGTGCACTTTCCAAAAGCAAGGATAAATAGATCTGGGGTTGGGTAGAAAGAGGGAATTAAGAGCCTAGTAGACAGCTTTATGCTGGATGTTGGCCAGTTGTGATCCTTCTTGTCTGCAATGATAATAGATTGTGGCCATGGAGGGAAGATCAGTCCAGAGGGTGGTTTATGGTTAACGACGTTGGAAAAAAATCTCCCCACCCTCACAATAATAGAAAAGTGAAGCTTCAGGAGTCAGTGTGTCATCAATACCTGGGAGTACGGCAAAAGACCAGAAAACCTGATTGGCGTTTGTAGTCAGTATCCTCAGAACTACACATATATGCAAGTCTGAACTAATTCAGTCAACTAGTTCCTTTATTGAAACTGAAACCAAAACCCTCCCTGATATGCTGTATAACAGGACATAGCCTACGTGACTTGCTGTCCAATAAGACAGAGCCAACATTCCATTAAGGATTCCAAGTTCCACACATTCTGAATGACTGACTGGGTTTAATTCCACTAACATTCAGAAACATACCTGCCTGTGGCCTTCTAGGCACATCTTTACTTAGAATTTCTTTTAATAGAAAACTGTTTATTTATTAAGTTGTTGTGAAAAAGTAAAATATGAATTAGGGTGGGTGGTAGTCAACCACAAGCATTAAAGTCACTAATTTGCTAGGTCCTGTCAAATGTTAGTCATTTCAACCTGAGCTCAGAGCAGACTGGCTTCACTTAGAGCAGACAGGCTTTACTTAGAGAAAATATTGAAAGCATTTAGAAGTACCAAAACATCTAAACAGTTAAAAACACAACACAATAAAAATCCCTCTCCAGTTTATAAAAATGGCAATCAGCAAAATAACTGGACGTATGAATTTTAGAAGACATTAGTGAAACTAGCACCTCCCTGCACCAATGGTAGTCAATGGTCATGGTAGACCAGGACCGAGGCATGATTTGAGGCCACCTGCGATGGGGTGCGAGTCAGATATACCAAGTAGATTGGCCCTGCTAGGGCCTGCAAGTAGATAAGTTTGAAAAGGTTTTAAGTACAAATCTGAAATGGTACTTTGGTGTTTTAATTTTTAATAATTTTTATTATTTTTAGGAAAACTGTTCTCCATAGAAGACAGACCTAGAATACAATCCAACACCATGGAAATGCTGGTTGTCATTCCCCTTGATGCTCTTGATCTAAATTATTGAACATGGTCCCAAACTTAATTTGGTTCCCAAACGTCTCCAGAAGTACACTTCCAAGGTCCTCAGAACCACAGGTGAAGCACTTAGAGACTCTCAGGGTGACAGGTAGACGTCCATAGGAAAGTCCATTCCAGGTCCATTTGCACTGGTCAGCTGGGGTTCCTCACAGAAATGTACTCTTCAGCTTTTTTATGTTCCTGGGGGCCCTAAAAGAATCAGACTCATGATTGTTGGAGATCTTTCTTCCTTGGATTTTAAGTTGAAGAGGCTCAAACCTCCTTAGGTCCATCTCAAAAGTCACAGATGCCAAGTGCAGCAGTCCAACTTGTATCCTTTCACACGTTCAGCAGTGTTGTGATTGGGTGCCTTGAGTTGCCTTATCTATTACTGACACTAGCGAGTGGCACTTCCTAACAACTGGGTAAACATTCCAGGGGGCAAATCTACCCTAATTTTCAGTAGTTTCGAGGCATTTTCAAGTTGGCGAAAGACTTAGGCCACACTAAACCTGAGTTCCGAGGGCTGTGGTTGTAGTCGGAGAGTCATAGGGAAATTACCAGTGTCCACCTACATCTAACCCTAAAATCAAGTTTACAGGTAGGATCCTTCAGCAATCAGACAGAGGATACCCAAGAACTGTCTTTGGCATCCTGTTTTCTCCTTTTAAACTGAGCCCCATGTGTTATACATGGCTCAACAGATATGTCAGCCAGAGGTTGACAAAGTGTTGTCACTGAAACTCACAGAGTAATCAGAGTGGGGGCTCTGTGATTCCAGGTGCATAATGTCTGCCTTTTCAGGTCAGACCATTGTTTGCTCCTACAAGGATCTTCTTACCTCTTTCACAGCTGTTTGTGCACTTCAGCACAGACGCTTAGGCTAATTAGCATTCTCACAGTTTAGGCAGTTAAATAGTGAGTATCTAAAAGTTGATTTCCCTAAATTTTTTATTCAAAATCGATCTTTTCCATTGAATTACATGTTCAATAAATAATTAAGAAAAATGGTTTAATTATATTTTGTTTACCTTACCCCTTTTCTGAGTTAGCAGTATTAGTATTTAATTCTTCATTCTGGTTTTCTACATATGACAGCTAGGCTTGTCATAGTGAAGTTACCTTGTTCAGCCCTATAACTGTAGGGGAACAGTAACTTTAATTTCCTACATGTTCTACTTTTTTTTATTCAAAATCGGTCTTTTCCATTGAATTACATGTTCAATAAATAATTAAGAAAAATGGTTTAATTATATTTTGTTTACCTGACCCCTTTTCTGAGTTAGCAGTATTAGTATTTAATTCTTCATTCTGGTTTTCTACATATGACAGGTAGGCTTGTCATACTGTAGTGAAGTTACCTTGTTCGGCCCTATAACTGTAGGGGCACAGTAACTTTAATTTCCTACATGTTCTACTTTTATATACTATATCCCCTACGTTGTGGGATAAAAGGCTTACGAAAAAAGATTAACTTACTCATTTTCAAAAGAGTGGCCGCTACCTGTCAAAGAGGGATATTTTAACATGTTTCACTGCATGTTTTACACTGCAGCAGTCAGGCTACAATGGTAGACCTGAAGCCATTCTATTCTTTGTCATGCTAGTGGATGGCACAATAATTACTGCAGTTGACATTTAACTTTTCACAATATTGGTGTATATTACACCATGTACTACGGCCTTCTAGAAAAGTTAAATATGCCAGTCAGGGATTAGCCAATTTCTACATGTTTTACGGGTCAAACCACATACACCGGGTACTAATCTGTAGTGCTCCAGTATGCAGTCTATAATCCAGTAATAAAAGTCATCAAAAACTGAGGATAACCATGTAAAAAAGGATATTTTCACATAGTGACACCACTTTTTTTTGTAACACCTCTTTTCTCCCACGTTTCTTTTCCTTTGCTACCTATGCTTTTACTCCTTGGTGTAACGCTCTCCTGATTTATTGGGCAATGGTGAAAGTAATTTTTGCCTTCTATATTACCTCTAAAAGAGCGAGCTTTATGAAATCCAGTAATTTAGTTGGCTCCAACTTTCATTCATCTGAGGAGAATTTGGGATTCAATTGACTGTGGTAATACTGATATTATGCTTGGAAAAGGCAAAAGCTTTTCAGGACAACGTAAGAAAATGCAGTTATATTGAAAAAAGTTATGTTCTGCAATTGATCTCCGGAGCAGACCTCTATGCAGTAACACTATGTGGCAGAGAAAGGTTTTTCGGCTTTGAAGCTCTTTTCTTCTTACATACAGAATTCTGGTTGTGTAAACAACATTTACTGTGAACCTGCAATTGGACTTAAATAGCCCTATTCACACAAAAAATCAGCATTTGTAACATGTGACACATGAATGAGCATGATCATAGTTTGACTATAGGGTTGATTCAGCAAACGTTCCAGCCAGTCTTTACAACTTATGAAATTCACATGTTATATCCGGAGCCTAATGGTTACATACATTCCTGGCCTATATAACTGTTTATCTATCTAAACTTTGGGGGTAGTTTCCACATGTACAAACTCAGAAAAGCAATGCCATTTTATACAAATCAAGCACTTTCTTGTTTTCATGGACTTTTTGTCTGCATAATGTCTTCCCTTCTTACAATGCAGGCTGCTGTGAGGTGAAATTTTAGTGCACTTTTTTTTACATTTTCTTCATCACTTAAACTCGAATATTGCAGTGTGAGATTGAAGCACATATGTGTGTGACAAATTAATTGAAACATGTTAGTGAATGCTCACATATGTACTATTGTGTAGGAATACTCTAAAAATACCCCAAACATTTTGAAACTTTGAACATGATTCACATACTGCATTTTCTATTATATAAAGTAGTACTACAGTAGCTACTTCCTGCAAAGTAGAATTCACAAACCTCTGAGTAAAAATCTCAGCCTCGACCTCTTCTATCTTTTTATGGAGTTATTTCCATACATGTGAGTTTAGTACCTAGTAGTAAATGTGAGCGGCTGGGGGATTGCAGGGAAAATGGGGATTGTCTACTAAAATGGAAGGGGTTTTGGGAAAAAACGAAGAGGGGTTTAGGAATGGGCTGGCAGCTACAAACAACCAACCACAAAAGAGTAAGCAAACTGCTACTTGCAAACAACACCCCTAAAGTTACCACAGCCTTAAATGTGGCAAACCATTTGGAACTGTACTCCAGCCCAGTGTTGTTAAGTCAAGCACCCCACATGGCCGCTCACAGGTACACAGGCAACACACTGTCATAGAAAATAATGGAGTCAGTGACTAAAAATAGCACTCCATAGGAAATAATGTTACATTAATAAAATTAATTCGACTTATTGTTAAAAAATGACTAAAACATATACATTATTTCAACATACAACATTGAACTATATTTAATATCTGTTCATTAAAAATTACTATGGTTTGGATTTTGTTTCCTTCTTTAAGGAATGTTATAAAGCTATCTTTATAATGCACTCTAACATTTTGTTGTATTAGTTCTATATTAATAGCAAATATTTTTAAATAGTTTACATTTAAATTTATGTTAAAATAGTTGTCATCATTATTTAAATTCATAATACACTTTAATAACTTCCCTGTATGTTCCTATCTGGAGATCTCCATCACGGTAGGGGAGCTCTCCTACTTCTGTAAGGTTACTAGTAGAATCTTTACCGGTAAATTAATTCTTGGATAGCTCCACCCCCTGAACTCAGGTGGTCAACACATGTAAGTCTACACCGAAGTGAAAATCTGCGCTCCGAAATGGTGAAATAAAAAAAAGGGTAGAGTGCCACATAGGCGTATACTAAATGTACATGCGAGTCAATACGCATGTACATTACCTTTGTGAATCTGCCCCAATGTGAATTATGTGCACATAAATCATATTCGCGCACACCCAACTGAGATGTTTCTAACTCTGCAAACGGCTTGCAAGACTAGTTCCTTGTGTAAGTCTCAAATAGATTGTAAATCAGAAATATTGTATTTCATATCATTAAAAAAACCACACCATTGATCATGAAAACAGGCATTTTTCATTACACATCTACTGCTTGTGAGCGCTGCATCAGCGAAAGTTTCGCACACATCCTTTGATCCCATAGAAGGTCTCGTGCAGGTCCTTTTACCGGGCCTTTTAGCAGTGGTAATTATCATCATCATACTTTGTGACCTTGCACATTACTATTATCATCATGGGAAAAGATAGAATTATGAACAAAGGGCGCACTTCTAATTAACTTCACGTGCTGCTTAGCGGGCCCATTACAGGCAGGGCTCAATCAAGGGGTCATTGTAGGTCCCAGCCTATCATGGACTGATTACATATTAGCATTACCATAACGACCGAGAGTGCAGGGAATAGCTAAAGCACGATATGGATTCCATTTGCTTAATAAATACAAGTGAAGCAGGGCTGGATAGAGTATGCAGCTGCCTAAAGCAGCAATAATACATAATTTGCTCCAATAAGAAAATGCCGACCCCTCGATTAGATCTATAATGTTTTAGTATTATGATTGCTTTTAGCTTTTCTGTGAAATGTTCTCTGTGACCCGTAAACATGTACGTCACTATAAATGTATGTTGTTTATTGATTCGGTTCATTAAACTCCAATGTATACAACAAACCCCACTATCTTATTCGCCCATTTCTAATGTTTGCCTGTTCAGTGTTTTTCTATTTTATGTAGCGTTATAAACCACGTGTGCGGGTCAGTGGGTAACACTAGTGGGTACAGTGAGTGTAGAGGAGTAAAAGTGGCACAGGGAGATTTCAGGGTAGAGGGAAAGGTGGCAGCAGAATCTAGTTGTTTAGGGGGCTTTAAGTGACTTGGAGGCACATTTATACTTGTTTTGCGACGAATTTGCATAATTGTTTTTTGCCGCAAATTCAGTGCAAAACTAACTTCATATTTATACTTTGGTGCTAGACCTGTCTAGGGGGACCCCATCCCGGGTAAGTATAGGTAAATAAAGGTAAGTATTTAATTTTTTTAAGTGCCATTGGGGGCCTGAAAACGCCCCCCCCCCCCCAGATGGCACTGGGTGCAATGGCCATGCCCATGGGACACTGGTCCCATGTGCTGGCCATTGGGGTGGCGGGCATGACTCCTGTCTTTTCTAAGACAGGAGTCATGTGATATGGATGGTTTTGTGTCAGAAAATGATACTAGGCCCTATTAGACACATTTTTTTTACTCTAACAGGCCAAATGTCATTTTTTGGTGCAAAACCCCCTTTTCCCATACTGCCACCCCCACCCGGCTAACGTCATTTTTTTAACGCTAGCCCACCCTTTGCGCCGACTTGCACCATTCCACAAATATGGTGCTCGGCTGGAGCCCAAGAATGGTGCAAGCCGGTGCAAAACCTTTTGATGCAAAACTGCGTTAGTGCAGTTTGCACCAAAAAGTATAACAATGCCCCTTGGTTTCTACATGGAGTTAATGGTACTGGCCTAGCTTTTGTATGGTCTTGATATTAGTGGCAAGCTCCCTTTTTCAGCCTTGGAAAACAAATACCAGCAGGGGGCGCGGTGGCCATCTGTGGGCAGCAAACAGCATTCTAACAATGTAAATGTTTGGGATCAGTTACAAATAATAAAAATGGCAGATAAAATCAATAGTGCAACATCAATGTTTATGATGTTTGCAAATCTTCCAAAACACAAATTGTAATAAAGACAAAGGAGCCTTTGTCTGCACCAAGCCTTTGCACTTAGATAATATGGTGAGGCCTGTGCCAGCTTCCCTGGGTTCAACTATGCACCATAAAAAGTATGAACATGCTACTGCCAACCGGTATATGTGGCGAATGGCTCAAGTGGTGCTATCCTCTTAAGGGGACAGGTTGGGGAGGCCAAGGAATTTTTCTCCATCACACCAAAGGATGATGCTAAACAGCACCAGGTATGCAGTTTGAGACTCTGAGGTGTGCGGGCCATAGTTTGTGCCAGCAAATATTAATATGGGAGAACTTTGGGACAAGATCTAAGGGTGCAAAGTATAGCTGAGTTGCAGGGATGATTCTAGATGTCCCTCCTTCTAGAAAGCATGGTTACAGCAGATCCGTCTGAAGTCTTTATGGGATAAAATACCCCAACTGCATATCAGGAGATTTTATTAGGTCATCAAAGAGTACCCTGACCAAGTCTCAGCAACATACTATGGCCCTCATTCTGACCTTGGCGGGCGGCGGAGGCCGCCCGCCAAAGTCCCGCCGTCAGATTACCGTTCCGCGGTCGAAAGACCGCGGCGGTAATTCTGACTTTCCCGCTGGGCTGGCGGGCGGTCGCCTTCAGACCGCCTGCCAGCCCAGCGGGAAAGAGGCTTCCACGATGAAGCCGGCTCGGAATCGAGCCGGCGGAGTGGAAGCTGTGCGACGGGTGCAGTTGCACCCGTCGCGTATTTCACTGTCTGCGCAGCAGACAGTGAAATACATGAAGGGGCCCTCTTACGGGGGCCCCTGCAAAGCCCATGCCAGTGGCATGGGCACTGCAGGGGCCCCCAGGGGCCCCGCGACCCCCCCTACCGCCATCCGGATCCCAGCGGTCGGACCGCCGGGATCTGGATGGCGGTAGGGGGGGTCGGAATCCCCGCGGCGGTGCAGCAAGCTGCGCCGCCGTGGAGGATTCAATGGGGCGGCGGTACACTGGCGGGAGCCCGCCAGTGGTGCCGGTCCGACCGCGGCTTTACCGCCGTGGTCGGAATCCCCATTGGAGCACCGCCGGCCTGTCGGCGGTGCTCCCGCGGTCCTCCGCCCTGGCGGTCAAAGACCGCCAGGGTCAGAATGAGGGCCTATGTTACCAGCTTCTTAATTGGGGACAAACATATAATTTGACTTGCAATGTCCCTTTTAATCTGTAGTTTGGGGTTATTTTACTCCTTGTATTAAGTTGCACACTGTGTCTTATTTTCTGCTCCCTGAGATGACTTGGCAGTATCCGGACCCTTGTAGCAAGAAATCTCTCACCCAGCACAGTATATTGACTGTTGTCTCATTCATTTTGCTGAGTAGACCCCACTGTCACATCATCCTGTATTCTAAGCCAGCCATTTTACACCTCTTCTGCCTGGTCCAGGTGCCCTTGGCTAAATTCACTCCTTTTGTACCTATGATCTGCCTAGCCTAGCTGTGGCAGAGATAATACATTGTAAATTGTATTTATATAGTGCTTACTAGCCCTCACAAGGCATTGAAGTACTTTGCGGCAAGTAGCACACTACTCTGGAACCCAAGATTATAGTTAGTAGTTTAGCAATAAGATAAGTGTCTTTTTCCTTCTGCATTAGTTGTAAGTTTGTGCTTTTAATTTCTTGTGTATTTGGTAGGGCTTACAGGGGGAAATTATGATGTGAGAGGATTTGAAAATGGGAAGTTAAGCTGTTTTTTGTAAAAAGTGATGTGTGCCTGGTAGTTTGGTGAACTGTCTAAAAAGTAGGGGAAAGTTTGAGAAGAATGGTTGAGTTCATAGTAGTTGGAAATGTTTGGCTTGAGCCCAAGAGAGAAGGTTTGGGATAAAATTTGAAGGGAGTAGTGTTTTTTTTTCTTTTTTTATAAAACAAACCTAAAAATAACTTGCACATACACATATACACATAACGCTTGGTAAAGTTTTAGTGGCTGACGTAAACCCTTTTATATAAATACCTGTATGAAAACAGAATCAGCAATGTTTACAGGATCTGATGTGCACAGGTATCTTGTGGGGGAAGTATGACTTTTTTTAAATCAAATAACTGTATTTAACTTATATATATACATATATACACATGGCACTTCACAAAGTTTTGCACCGGGCATAAACGTATAAATATGTATGCACCCATATGTACATAGAAGCAGCAATATTGACATGGTTTCATATCTGTAGGAAAGTCCTCCTTTTTGTCTTGGTCACCCCCAAACCTTTTGGACATATACTGGTGGTTACTGACTCTTGACTGTGCCCTGGATACTGCTAACCAATCCCAGGGCCAGTGCTCTGTGTAATGGATTATGCAAATTAGGCTAATTATAATTGGCTATATCAACCTATCTATAATTCCCTGGTATATGGTAAGGCATGTAGGCTTAGGGATCCCAGCATAGGTAGTACACCCATAGGTGCACTGCTGAGGTGCCCAGTGTCATTATAAAGGCTGGCCTTCCTTGTAGGCTGCTTTTAAGTTAAAGTTCACCCCAAAATCGACTTTGGAATTAAAAGTACTTCCAAAGTCTTAAGCAACTTTGTTTTTACGTATGTCACCCCTAAAGTGCGCCCTAGGTGCCCACAGTAGTGAATGTAGTGTAACTATAAACAGGGACCTCATAAAATATGTTTTATAAGCCCTGGTGAGAGGAAAAGAGCTAAATTTGTTTCCTCCATTGTAGCGAATGGGCTCTATAGGCTAACATGGGGAAACTTTATTTTAAAATAATAATGTCTTATTTTACATAGAAAGGAGCAAAATATGGAATATTTATTACCAAATTAAAAGTTATAATAAATCCAACAAGTTGCTACTATTGAATTTAATGTAACTTGCATCTAGAAATAGTTTTAGAACTCTTTCCAAAAGTTACAGTTTCAGCTCTGTAGTGCCCTTCTCTGATTGGCCATCCTCTTTCAGCCTGGCCAGGCTTCCTTGATAAGGTGTGAAGTGGCCTGGGCTGAAAACAAAGGAAGTGCCTGGGGAAGGATAAGTGCCTCAGCAGATGGTGAAACACGATGGGAAGGACATTTGGGCCAGCAAGTGGACCACACCCATATCCTGCAAAACCACCCAGCCAGATGCCCCCTAATTAGATAAAGCGAGGGCTGGAAAGGGGTGTGCCAAGGGGAAACTTGGCCACACTAGTGAGTGTGGTCAGCCAGACCTAACCTATGAGATTGGATTTTTAGAGAATGTCGCTTCCTGGGATTGATTTTTGCCACACTTCCCAGGAAGTGGTCACTCAAGAGGGTGGTGGCCTGCACATGATTGGACAGAGCCCTCCTGTTTTCCACCCCCAGGAGCAAGGACAAAACTGTCATAGCTGCACCCCACCTCAGATCCCTACAAGGAACATGACAAGAAGAAGAAGTACTGCCCTGCTGGACTCCTGAACTGCACCTGGACCCTGCACTCTGAAGGACTGCACCGGCTGCACACTTAGGCTTCACCAATAAAAGGACTTTGCCTGTCTGCAACTGCTTCAAAACAAGACTCCCTGTTTTGCTACAGGTAGAAAATAGCTGACCAGAGACCTCTGCATCATGCTCTGAAGAAACTGACCAGCTGACCAATGGCCATTTTTGGATTTGAGCCAGGTTCATTCTGGGAGTTGGAGTCCTAACCCTCAAGAAGAAACTCAGAGATTCTGGAACTTTGGAGTGAGTGGTGGACTCCTAAAGGACCTTCAAAGACTTTCTGGAAGAAGGTCCAGAGGTTTGGGGAAGTTTGGAGCAACTTTGATAAAAAGCTCCATAAGTGGACCGACCACAAGTCGTGAGTCAACTGCGTCCCGGCCTGACTTGCAGGTTCATCCTGCTGAAAAGCTCCGGAGCCCCACACTTGCAGGATTTCACCGGGGGCTTGTAGAAAGGCAATCGGACAACGTTGACTCAAAATTGGCTTGCTGTGGAGGGTCATCTGACATCAGAGAGGAAAAGCTCCAAAAACGTTTCTAATTCTGAACATAAAAAGTTGACCGAGGCTTCCCTTGCAGCTTATCTGAGGGGGGCTCCAGGGAGGTCGGCTTCAATTTCAAGTTTGTCCCGGATGAAGATTTCCGTCATGAAAAATCATCTAAGTCCGCTGTAGAATTCTTCACCGAGTTCTCCTGCAACGCAATGCGTATCCGAAGAGGGCTCCAGGGAGAAAGGATCCGATGTGTGACTTTGTCCAGGGGAGAAAAATCTTCAAGAAAAAGACTAAGTCCGAAGGTAAAACTTTGACGTCGGCCTCCCGTTCACGGTAGGTGAGCAGGGCTCCATCGCGGTCGGCGTCAAATTTTGACTTTGCCCCAGTCGAGTGTGACCAGATGTCCAGATTGGCACTTTCAGTTTCTATGCACTAAACACATTTATTCTTTAAAAATTCTTATCTCTGGTTCCCTTCATTGGATTTTTGTAATTTTAGTGTCATTTCAAATATAAAAATATAATCTATTTTTTATAAATTGGTGTTGGAATTTTATTGTTTGTGTTTGCTTTACAGACCTGTCTCCTAAGTTAAGCCTAACTGCTCATTGCCAAGCTACCAAGGGTTGAGCTGGGATTAATTTATTGAGACTTGACTGGACATAGTAGGGGTTAGTGGCCTATTGCTAGGTGTAGATACTTACCTGACCTTACCAATAATCCACTTTCCAACAATGTACACATGCATGTTGTGGTGATAAATATAGATTTTGTTTCCCTTGTATAAATGTATCTGCTATAACAGGAAGCATAGTTCAATGCACAATAACATGAATGACAACAACCTCATCTCCATACTGCAAGAAGCATAGTTTGTCATATCATAGTTCACTGTTGTGGTACACTGTATTGAGAGTATAATCATCATGTGCGGAAGAACTAGCTCTTGAGTATTCTTCTGAAGCTGAGATGGTTGTTTATGAATCTTGTGTTTGTGGGTAGCGAATTCCATTGTTTGGCTGTTTAACCAGAGAAATATGTTCCCCTCATGGTTTCTTCTTCTATCTAGGGAAATTTTAGGAGAAAAAGAAGGTGCATCTTTTGCCAAATTCTATCTAGTGATGGGCCCTCAAAGCAGGGGTGATATGTACCTATGCATTTACATGTAAGAGGAGTCTAGGAGCAGCATTCTGACTTCTGTGTAATCTCCTCATAGTTGACAAAGGTGAGCCTTGATATAGCCCATTAGTGTAATCCAGTTTTGATAGGACAAGAGAGATGGTAGCTTGAATCTGGTGGTAAATCCCAGGTGCCAGCTTGATTTGGCTACGTTATCCTTACTTGCACATTTATTGACAGCTTGGTGTCCCTGATAATTCGGAGTTTTTCTTACCTCCTTAGATATTTTTCACAGTGGTCCTAGATTGGCAGGCAAGGGGCAGAGAGGGTCATGGGCTTTCCAGTCACCACAGTTTTACTTTAGTTTTGGAGGCATTCTATTTGAGGTGGCTCCATGTCATCCATTAGTCAATGGACTGGAGACAACTGATGTTTTTTGATGTTCTAATGTCCTTTGGGCTTTCCGATTTCAAATGTCATCTGCTTAGTTATAGCAACTGAACTCAAAAATAATGCTCAGATCTGATATTAATTCCATGTAGGTATCGAGATGCATGGGTGAGATGACGGAGCCTTTATACACTCTTTCTTTAATGCTATATGGTTTAGAAGAGGGATGTTCTGGATGTTCGAATTCTAGAAAGTATGCTTACAGCAAACCCACCTGTTGTCTTAATGAGATCAAATTTCCCAGCTGCTGAAGTTTTCAGAGGAATTAAGAGATCAAGTGCTTTCTTGAGCCATCCAGAGAATGCTTGTATAGTATTGATTGTGTCCAGGTCTGTTTTTGAGGTAAGCAGGTATTTTAGTTCCTTCAAATTTAACTTGTTCCAAAGTAGATATGTAGTTGAGGGTAGGATGAAATTAGTGAGGGTGACTTGTGATGTCTTGTGGTGTAAGGGAAAAAGGTAGTGGTTTGGCCATGTGTGTGGAGAAATCCTTTGGAACGTGACTAGGTCTGTGTTAGCAAAGATAATATCTAGTGTATTTTTTGCGATGTGTGTGGGATTCAAAATGAGCTTCTAGGTCAGTGAGGATGGGTCTAGGGTGTGGCAAATGTGGTTTATCAAACCATATGTTGAGGTCACTCAGGATGCACACGTTTGAGTATATTGTAAGAAGGTTAGAAATTGTGGGGGTCATTCTTACTTTGGCGGGCGGCGGAGGCCGCCCGCCAAAGTAACCCCGTCAGAACACCGCACCACGGTCGAAAGACCGCTGCGGTGATTCTGAGATTTGACCTGGGCTGGCGGCGGCCGCCAAAAGGCCGCCCGCCAGCCCAGGGCAAATCAACCTTCCCACGAGGACGCCGGCTCAGAATTGAGCCGGCGTAGTGGGAAGGTGCAACGGGGGCAGTGGCACCCGTCGCGTATTTCAGTGTCTGCATAGCAGACACTGAAATACTTTGCGGGGCCCTCTTACGGGGGCCCCTGCAGTGCCCATGCCATTGGCATGGGCACAGCAGGGGCCCCCAGGGGCCCCGCGGCACCCCCTACCGCCATCCTGTTCATGGCGGGTTTCCCGCCATGAACAGGATGGCGGTAGGGGGTGTCTGAATCCCCATGGCGGCGGAGCGCGCTCCGCCGCCATGGAGGATTCAGAAGGGCAGCGGTAAACCGGCGGGTGACCGCCGGTTTACCCTTTCTGACCGCGGCTGAACCGCCGCGGTCAGAATGCCCTTCGGAGCACCGCCGGTCTGTCGGCGGTGCTCCCGTGGCCGGTGACCCTGGCGGTCACCGGCCGCCAGGGTCAGAATCAGGCCCTGTGTCTAGAAAAGTGTCTGAGAATGTTGCATTGCTACATGGTGGTCTGTAGAGAAGGAAAAAGGTTGGGGTAGGGTTGCATCTGACAACGACGACCTCACAAATGTACATATTTGCTGAAATTTGTTGTTTCTTTAAATATGATGGCTAAGCCTCTTTCTCCTCTTTTGCCTAATGAAGTTTGCATCACAGTTTGGCACCCAGGTGGAACAGTTTGATGCAATGAAGGTGCCATATCTTCTCCTAGCCATACTTTAATTATTAAACGTAAGTCAGGTTCTGTGTCTGTCAATACGTTAAACATGTGCTACTTGTTTTTTTTTTTTTAATGGAAGGCAGTCTAAAGAATATTTTTGGGAAGTGATGTGTTTGTGCTGCAGGAAAGTGTGCAATATCCTTTGAAATGGTGGGTAGTGTGTTCTTGGTGGTGGTGATACCTCTTGGAGGGCAGGGAAAGAGGAGTTCTTTTTATCATCACCTTCCTCCAAAATGTATAGATGACATTCTTGGGCCTGGGTGTGTGGGCTTTGGTTAGTCTGCTTGAAATTAAAAGATTGGGCTATGGAATTATGTGTGAAAAAGTAGGCTTGTTTTGCTATGGAAGACGGGATGCGAGGTTATGAAGAGTGCTGTTTAGCTGCTTTATTTTGTGTATATTAAATGTGGAAGGTGTATGAGTGAGGGGTGGCGGTGGAGCATGAGTGTCATGTTTTATGATCCTGAATTCAGCAATAAATGAAATATGTGTGAGGAAGTGTTGTCCTGTGTTTGTGGCTTGAGTGATTGGTGTATTTGTTGCAAGGAGATCTTGAGGTAGAGGTGGGCTTAAATGTGTGTCATTTATGCTTGCATTATCAGAAGTATGGATGCTTGTAATTATGTTGTGATTGTTGGGAGCTTTTGAATAAGTGGGATTTTGTTCAAATACATTTTGTATGTTTGTTTTTGTTTTTGTGAGATAGTATTATTTTGTATTTTGTTAATGATTTGATGTGTAGGCTTTGAGTGTGAAGGACTGGTAAATTGTGCATGTTAAAGGAGAAGGGAGTGAGATTATGTATGTGAGGTTATCTGTGTAGTGTGAGAGTAGGTAAATAGTGGTTTTGAGAGATTGTATTAGGCTGAGTGTGTTGATGGTTTTGCCTTATTGGAGGAAGGGAGTGTTGAATTAGCGTTGCCACTGGCATGTGTGTGAAGAAAAGGAGGATTATATATTGAAGCGGTATTACAGATAGTTGAAAAAAGGATTCAGAAGGGTGGTAAAGGCGAGGCCTCAGTAGGCAGAGAGTAGTGAAAGGTGTTCTTCGGAAAGGGTAGGAGTTTTTGAGACTCAAGGTGTGAGTTTGGTGTTTTATTGGTATAGAATGAAAATGTGTATTTGGTTGTGTTGCAATACAGAGTTATATTTAGTGTAGGAATATGTGGGTGTAGGGGTTGAAGGGCATTTAGGAGTGTGTTTTACAAATGGGTAGATGTTGGTGTGTAAGTGGAGGGTGGATTGACCTAGTTTGTTGCTTGGTGTGTTTGTGTTGTGGGTCTGTGTGCATGGCTGTGTTTATGACTGTCTCCTGGAGTGTGGTTTTAGATGTGAAATGGGCAACATCTCTGCCCTTTGGCCCCAGCTTGCTCAAGTAGGCAATTGCCCTTAGCCTCAATGCCAGAGATGAGACGCCCTGGGTGGGATGGACTTGTAAAGGCTGCTGCGGAGATCATATGACCCTTTCTCAGCCTCTTATGGTCAGCCGCAGGCCCAGCCAAATGGTTGGGTATCGGGCTTGCTGATGGCTGGTGCTCCTGCTTCTTTGCTGGTCTGTTGTTATGGGAAGGCTGTGTAAAGGATTCAGTGCTAGACACAAACTTGTCCCACCACTTAGGCAATAAGTCAACACATCAGCTCAGCCACATCAGTGTCTCAGCAACCTCCACAGTCAGTGACAAAAACAGAGTCATGAGGAAAGGTGGAACAGATGATACTGTCTTGCAGTGAGTGCAACTTCAGTACTCTATAGAGCAGTCTGGTTGTGCTTGATATTCTGTGGGTGACTTCAGTGAAGGGGTAGCAGCAGAGACCCAAAATCTGGTGACTTGTGGTAAGCTGAGGCAGCATGGTGGCATTACCTACCATCTGAAGTTAACTGTCATAGATCATTAATGAACTAAACCTCATCAAGGGAAGGAAGTTAGCAGCAACTATAACTTGTGACCCACCCTGCACTGCTTATGGCCTAATATTTACATTACTCATTACATGTTCTATGACATAATTTATGATATCACTGATGACATCTCAAATGACATCATTGATAAAATCACTGATGACATCATCCAATGAGTGTGTTAGTTTGTTTTACAATTTACATCGTGGTAAGTAACTACCAAATGAATCTATGTAATTTTGCACAGGTTGGGTATAGCTAATGGGTGTGTTTACAAAATGTGTGTGCTCCTAATCCACCATAGCTGTGTAGAAGCATTGAACACACTCTAAGTGTTTGCATTCATGACTAACTTTGTGTGTGAGTGACAGTTGAATTGTATTTATTATGATCCACACAACTTTTTGGCTCTGCAGAAAGTGTTTCTGTGGGAAGTTGGATGATGACTGTGCATAACAGAGAGTGAGGAAAGATGTGCCTCTTGTCAACATCAGGGCAGTGTGTGCTCTATGGGCGACTGGAATGCAAAAACCCAGCACTTATGAGATAACGCAATTCATGCATTATGTTGATATGCTGTTGTTTAATCTTTTGCATTGCAGAGTTTAATCCTGAAGACTTATATTCAAGGTGCTTGTAAATAGTGTTCATTTTCAATGTATTGCTGCAGGCTTTCAGAGTGTGTCAGGGTGTGGTCCCTTTCCAGGGCCTTCTAGAAGCTTTCTCTGCAGCATGACTGGGTGTGGTTTGTGGGCTGGGCCAGACTCTATACAAGGGAGCCAGCCCAGCTCCATGTGCTCACTATTCAGAGGTCCAGGTGCAGAGCAGCAGCAATTTCCTGAGCTCCTGTTCCAGAGGCCTACCTTGATCTTCCAGGCCTCTGCCCTTCATTGTATTGGTGATCGTTGATCAGGGCAGTAAGACGGAGGTCGGGCTGGGCCCCCAATCCCGTTTTCAAAGGCATTCAAGTTTTTGGGCCTAGTTTTCATGTTGGAAGATTTTTCCTTGTGCGTGTGAATGTGCTCATGGTTTCTGGCTTTTACATGTTGATATTCGAATCGGCAAGACGTGCAATTCATTCTTGGCATTTGACTTTTGAGATTCGGGTCGGCAACAGTGTGCGTGACCATTTCTAAACATTTGCATATTGACATTCGAATCGGCAAGACGCGTGATTCGTTCCTTGCATTTAACTCTTGACACTCATTGTGCGCTACCATTTCTTGCCATTTACGTGGTGGCATTCGAATCTGCAAGACGCGTGATTCATTTCGTGCATTTAACTCTTGATACTCATTGTGCGCTACCATTTCTTGCCATTTACATGGTGGCATTCGAATCGGCAAGACGTGCAATTCATTCCTTGCATTAAAACTTTGACAATCATTGTGCAAGACCATTTCTTGGTATTTACATGGTGGCATTCGAATCGGCAAGACGCGCGATTCATTCCTTGCATTAAAACTTTGACAATCATTGTGTGCGACCATTTCTTGGCATTTACATGGTGGCATTTGAATCGGCGAGACGCGCAATTCATTCCTTGCACTAAAACTTTGACAATCATTGTGCGCGACCATTTCTTGCATTTACATGGTGGCATTCGAATCGGCAAGACGCGCAATTCATTCCTTGGATTAAAACTTTGACAATCATTGTGCGCTACCATTTCTTGACATTTACATGGTGGCATTCGAATCGGCAAGACGCGCAATTCATTCCTTGCATTAAAACTTTGACAATCATTGTGCGCGACCATTTCTTGGTATTTACATGGTGGCATTCAAATTGGCAAGACGTGTGATTAATTTCTTGCATTAAAACTTTGACAATCATTGTGCGCGACCATTTCTTGGCATTTACATGGTGGCATTCGAATCGGCAAGACGCGCAATTCATTCCTTGCATTTAAACTTTGACAATCATTGTGCGCGACCATTTCTTGCATTTACATGGTGGCATTTGAATCGGCAAGACGCGCAATTCATTCCTTGCATTAAAACTTTGACAGTCATTGTGCGCTACCATTTCCTAGCTTTTACATGGTTGTATTAGAATCGGCAAGACGTGCGATTCATTCCCACATTTAAAACGTATGTTTTAGATCGCTTGCAGAGTGCGCGATTATTTCATGGCATTTACATATCCTTGTTGAAATCGGCAGTGTGCGCGATTCATTTCCCACATTTAAAACTAGGTGATAAAATTCAAGATGTTACATTATATGTGCATATTAAGGGGGTCATTATGACCCTGGCGGTATTTGACCGCCAGGGCAAAAACGACAGGAGCATCGCCAACAGGCTGGCGGTGCCTCCCGGCGTATTTGGACCGCAGCGGTAGCGCCGCGGTTGCACCGCCGGGGCCGGCGGTATACCACCATTTTAGCCCCGGCGGTGATAATCCACCAGGGCAGCGCTGCAAGCAGCGCTGCCCTGGGGATTATGACTCCCCTACCGCCAGCCTGTTTCGGGCGGTTTGCACTGCCAGGAAGAAGCTGGCGGTAAGGGGACTCAGGGGGCCCCTGGGGGCCCCTTCACTGCCCATGCACTTGGCAATGGCACTTGGCAATTTCGGGCAGTGAAATGCGCGACGGGTGCTACTGCACCCGTTGCACATCAGCATTGCCGCCGGCTCAATTACGAGCCGGCGGCAATGTTGATGTCACTTTTCCGCTGGGCCAGCGGAAATGTCAAAATAGGGAGCCAGCCATACCACCAGCAATGGGCTATTCTGGCGCCCGCAACCTCGGCGGTCTGCCATGCAGACCGCTGAGGTTGTAATGACCCCCTAAGTCCTTAATACAATTCCTATTGTGTTCCAGGAAATGTTCAGATTACTTTTTGTCCTCATGTAAAAAGACCATGTTTGTTCTGAAAACATAATTCTAGAAGGTTCTTATAATCGTAGACAATGTGTAACATTTCATGAAAAGTTTCATTGAGAAGTTGTTTTAATCATTCTTGATTCCTTCCCAGGTACCCAGACGTCTTGAGGCTTCGTTATTAGTCCTTTCTTGAGTTATCTATGGTTACAGTATGACAATGCTTAGAATCATAGTCTAGTGAAAATCAATGTGATATAATCTTGATATTGTGTGGTTTAACCTTTTTGCTTCCTACGGGCCTCCTTCCCTGCTGTTCCCATCCTAATCCCCTTTTCCCCCGCTTGGACTCTCTCAGGCTCTGTGACTTTATCTATTGGAGTCTTGGAGCTGTCTAGTGGAGGACATGTTGGGAACGTGCGCAGACCCCGAGGATCTGGTCTCCCTGACACCTCTTCCCCCAAACCTCTCTATTACATGAAAGGTGTGCATTGTAGGGTGTCTGCATGGACTGCCCTCTCTTTCCACACCTCTTTCTTAGATAATGGGTGTGCATAGTAAGGTGTGTACATTGACTGCCCTCCCCTTCCAGACCTCTTTCTCAGATGACAGGTTTGCACAGTAGGGTGTATAGAGAGAGACTGCCTCTCTCTCAGATGACTGGTGTACATTTTAGAGTGTGTACATGGACTGGACTCTTCTGACAGACCTCTGTCTCAGATGATGGCTGTGCAAAGTAGGGCGTGTACAAGGACAACCTTCTACTTCCAGACCTCTCTTTTAGATGACGGATATGTGTAGTAGGCTGTGTGGAAAAATTATTGGCCTCTCTAGTGAGACCTCTGCCTCAGATGATGGATGTGGGTAGTAAGGTGTGTACACGTTCTAGCCTCTTCTGTCAGCCATCTGGCTCTGATGATGGCTGTGCAAAGTAGGGCATGCACATAGACCAGCCTCTCCTATCAGATCTCTCTCTCAGATGACAGATGTGCGTATTAGGCTGTGTACATGGATTGGCCTCTTCTGTCACAACTCTGTCTCAGATGACAGGTGTGCATAGTAGGGTGTGTGGAAAGTGTCTGGCCTGTCCACTGAGGTCTCTGTCTTGGATGAAAGGTGAGCATAGTATGCTCTGTCCAGGAAATGTCCTCTCTGCTAACACCTTTCTCTCTGATAATGGATGTGCATAGTAGGGTGTGGGAAGATACTATACCCTATCCACAACTCTTACAAAGCTGGTGGGCATATATGAAACATTCTGACAAACAGTATCTCCAGCAATCCTCCTTTCTACAGTAGCATCGGTGCAAACTACAGCCTGTTCAAAGTTCACCTACTCCTTTCTACTGATCACGATCCTGGGAGAGTCTTGTGAGATCGTAATTTGTTTGGAAAATAGGAATTAACCATCTACTCATCACAGTACTTATCCCTTACACACTTCCTCTACAACACAATGACCATAATATGCATTCCTACTAATGGAGTGATTGAGAACACATCTACCCCTTTTTACTGTTCACAATCCTGTGAAAGTCCTACGAGATCGTAAAAATTAGCTTGACACAATATAGATTTATTTTCTTCACAGTAATTATTCCTTATACACCTCCTCTCTAAATATAGGGGGACAGCATGCCTATCCGCTGCTCCCTTAAATAACTTTTTTACTTAATTTCCACATCACCACAATTTTTTCACAGTAAATAGTAATGGGGGCCATTTAATTTCTAATATTTCAAAATCCAGCCAATCGGAGAACTTGTTCTTGCAAGACTCGCAGGAGCCGTTTGCTCCTGCAAGAGCGTGAAGGAACACTGGAAAAATGGGCCTTTTGATCAATCTCACAGCTCTGTTTTTGAATTTACGCTTTTTTGGGAGGGCTGCAGGACTCTTGCACGCCCAACCATCCAAATATACAATAAATGTTGACCCTTTATTGTTTTTAAACTACCAAACATATTTACACCAAATCACAAAAAGCACAATCTGCAGACCAAGATCTAGCTTCCTGCTGAATTTGGTGGACCTGAGGTGGATTAACTTTTTGGGGAAAGTTTTGTGCAAACAGGACCAAAGTTATTAGCAAATCAAAAATTGTTTCATCTATGGAAAAGCAGACCTAACTATAGCTACCTGCTGGCGACCGCCAGTAGGTAATATGTATATATGGATCTGTGTATGTGTGTGTGTGTTTGGTGCTTGTGTGTATGTATATACATTTGTGTGTGTGTGTGTGTGTGTATATGTATACATATATATATTTTTCTTTCACTTAAAAAGCCAAAGATTACAGCGATGTTATAGTTAGGTTCTGAATTTACAGACACAAAGCCATAGAAATTCAGCTGTTATAGTTAGAGTTATTTCATGTAACCATAACTCGTGCCCTAAGGTCACTATAACTTGTGCCCCACCAAGCACAGAATTCTCATCAATAATTTCATTGCAAATGTTACAATGATAATAGAAAAAATTTCATAGAAGATGTCATCAATGACGTAGTATGTGGGGGTAATTAGCTGTGCATTGCTAGTTATAGTTACTTGAAATAACTCTAACAATTCCTTACTTCCCTTTTCTTTTCAACTCCACTTCTACCATTCTTTCTCTACCCCAAACTCTACTAAATACATCTGAAGTCAAGAGCACACTCCTACGACAATTAACTCAGAAGAAAAAAAAAAGTACTAACCTACAAAATACTGATTTTGGTTTCTGAAGTAGCATGTTACTGGTTGAAAACAGCACTTCAATGCCTTATCAGGGATATTGTGAGCACTATATAAGTACATTTAGAATTTAAAATATGATGTTCCAAAGACTAAAGTTGAACCATTTATAGAAAAGTCTGTCCTACTAAAATATTGTGTCCGATGGCTGGAACACCTACATACATGGAGCAGAAGATCAATCTTCAATGTGTACCCTGATCTACTTTTAGAATCAAATGTAGGTTTGTCAGGTTTTGGGAGATTTGTTATGGCTATTTCCCAAGTGGAAGACAATAGTCATGGAAGGAGTCAAATCTGCACATCAACTGCTTAGAATTCCTTACAGGCCCTTTGCCATCCAGGTGTTTACCAAATACATTGTTTAAAGTTTGGTCCTATTGAGACTGGGTAACATTACAGAAATCTGCTACATAAAACACTTTAGAGGCAAAAAATCAAAGACCCTAGCAGTAATTAAAAAAAATCTTTTGCATTGGCTAACACTGAAAGTTTTTGGAGAGAGCAGAATATCATCTTGGTTCTCCTGCAATTGATGGCAGATTTCCATTTCCATGGGGAGCCCCACAAAGGAGGGAGTAAGATTTTGAATAAAATTCTCTAAAAGCCACCATCTGTTCTCTATCTCTTAAAAAGGAAGAGATGAGTTCATGACCCGATTTTCCAAAATATATGACCCTGAAAGATTTAATTCTAGTTTTTGTAACTTTTGCTAGCTGGAATGATAATGGCACTTTGCCACTCAAATTAGTTTTTTATAAAATCGGCTACATCACTGTGCCTTCTTTCAGTCAAGATAGTGTAAAATGACTGTGTTTGGGTTATAACTGTTAGATTGTTTTCTCTTTCAGGTCTCTGCTTTCAAATTTCTGGAGAAACTAAAACCTAAATAAAGCAGTCTAGGCCCTCATTCCTTTCTCACTTAAAGTTATGTATTCTTTTTTGTCTAAATAAATAATTATTTAAATCATCTACTTTAACAGCAGCCCCTTCTCAATTACTAATTCATTACAGAACATCTCGAAGTCCTGTTCCACCTCCAGTGCTGGCCAGGTGGGTGAAAAAAAACCTGTAATTGGCACTTTTGGGGCACAGCAGGCAAGATGTCAAAATAATTTTGGTTTCAGGTCAGATTAGAGTACATTTTTAAAACTGCAGTCAAGTCAAGATTAATTCCTGGAGACATTATTTGTAAGCATGTTGATTAGGTTTCTACAAGTGTTTTCAGATGTTTAAAAAAAAAAAAGCATAATATGATATATGGGGGCATATTTATACTCCGTTTGCGCCGAATTTGCGTCGTTTTTTTCGACGCAAATTCGACGCAAAACTAACTCCATATTTATACTTTGGCGTTAGACGCGTCTAGCGCCAAAGTTCATGGAGTTAGCGTCATTTTTTTGCGTGAACACCTTCCTTGCGTTAATGATATGCAAGGTAGGCGTTCCCGTCTTAAAAAATGACTGCGATGCATATGCGTTGTATTTATACTCCCGGGCAAAAATGACGCCCGGGAGTGGGCGGGACTAAAAAACCTGCATTTGCGCCGGATTTTAGCGCCTGGGTCAGGGCAGGCGTTAAGGGACCTGTGGGCTCAGAATGAGCCCAGAGGTGCCCTCCCCTGCCCCCAGGGACACCCCCTGCCACCCTTGCCCACCCCAGGAGGACACCCAAGGATGGAGGGACCCACCCCAGGGACATTAACGTAAGTCCAGGTAAGTATATATATATTTTTTTTTTGTTGCATAGGGGGGCCTGATTTGTGCCCCCCTACATGCCACTATGCCCAATGACCATGCCCAGGGGACAGAAGTCCCCTGGGCATGGCCATTGGGCAAGGGGGCATGACTCCTGTCTTTGCTAAGACAGGAATCATTTCAATGGGGGATGGGCGTCATAAAAAAATGGCGCAAATCGGGTTGTGGCGATTTTTTTGCCTCAGCCTGACTTCCACCATTTCTGGACGCCCATACGCCATTTTCCCCCTACGCCGGCGCTGCCTGGTGTACGTCGTTTTTTTTAACGCACACCAGACAGCGCCGGCGGCTAACGCCGGCTAACGTCATTCAATAAATACGGCGCCCACATGGCGCTTCAGAATGGCGTTAGCCGGTGCTAATTTTTTTGACGCAAAACTGCGTTGGCGCAGTTTTGCGTCAAAAAGTATAAATATGGGCCATGGTCTTTACATAAAATGCTGATCTTGCTAATGTTGATGACAAACAGACATGATATTATAAAAGACGTAAATGCAATTATTATTTCATCTTGCATTTTTACGTAGTTTAAATGATGAAACACAGCCTTGATGAAACTATGTTACATTGCATTTGTCTTACTTTCAGTTCCATCTAAACAAGTGCTTCCCACTAATTAAAGACCTGACCACAGTTCTTCCAGAGGATTGCTTGCAACCTTAATTTCGACTGTGTTCTGTTTTTTCTACTTGTTGTTTTTCACTTCTACAAACAATGGCCCTCATTATGAACTTGGCGGTAATCACCGCCCACCGCTGTGGCGACGGTGAACAGAAGATTGCCAGTGGCGGTAGAATGTACCCCCACCCCGAATAACGATGCCAAAACGTTAAACCTCCAAAAATCCTGCAACATCCACCCACCGCCAAGGCCTATGATGGCGGAAACACAGTACACCCCACCCCGCCACCGCCATGGAGACAAATCCTCCACACACCAATAAATGATGCACAAGTCAGCGTGGTGGATAGTGAATGCCGAATGACCATTGATGGTACGGACCGCCACGGCCAGCAATGGGACCCACCAACCACAAATGCACACATTGGCAAGTCTGAAACCCACACACCTGACACACATACACAACACTATAAAACACTCACATACACACCCCACAGTCCTTTGCATCACCAAAAGCATGACAGATATTGACAACACAACACACATACACTGAACCCAAAATCACACAAGTCACACACACAAATACACCACCAAAAACATACATACCCCTAACACACAACCACACAACAGCACCCTCACCAATACACTCACAACACACCACCCACAACACACCATGGCACCCCTTAAGCACCCCCGCTTCACAGACAGGGAACTAAGGACCATGGTGGACGAAATACTCAGGGCCGAGCCACAACTATTTGGGGCTCAGGTGCAGCAGACACCCGTGGCCAGGAAGATGGAGCTATGACAGTGGATAGTCAACAAGGTCAACGCAGTGGGAAAATATCCACGCACAAGGGACGACATCCGGAAGAGATGGAATGACCTGCGTGGAAAGGTTCGGTCAATGGCATCCAGGCACAACATCATCGTACAGAAGGCTGGTGGTGGCCCACCCACCTACTTCCTCCAAATACACAGACTGGGAGGAGAAGGTCCTGGCTATCCTGCACCCGGAGGGCCTCACCGGACTCACTGGAGGACTGGACTCAGCTAAGTGAACTACAATACCTTAACAGTCACCCCACCTATAATGCATGTATCACCCCACCCCTCTCACTATCACCAGGACCCCATTCCCTACCCTTTCCACAACACCTACATCCAAGTTCCCTGCATGCCCACAATCCCACAAACAGACCTCCATCCAGCCCCCTGTGCACGGTCACCTACCCCTGCATGGATTCCCAGTGGCACTACAGCACCCACAATGCCCATCCACCCCCCACATAAAATGCAACTTAATGTACATGAAGGGACTTGGCATGCCACGGCAGGGGAATGTAACCATCAAATAGTGCAGAGCTTTTCAGCAATTGTCGATAAAGTACCTGACACCCACCTTTCTATTCCCCCACACACATGCACCACCACCCATGCCACCTGGACGGAGACGTCAAGGAGTGCCAGCGCACTACCTAAAGACAGAGGCCCCACTCAGGAGAGTGCAGAGGGATGTCTGGAAGTAGAGGAACTCCCTGGCCCATCACACAGTCCTGGACTGTCACCCTCCAGCAGCCCCATCCAGGATACCAGTGAGACCCCTACCACCCAGCCACCATCATCAGCTCTGGCCAAAATACCCCACACCAGTGTCTCCCGGCCACGGACTGGCGGCCCACATGTACAGAGGCCAGAGTCCCCACCCACCAACAGGCAGGATGATGACGGGCCAACAACTGCAAGTAGGACTGCCATACCTGTGCAGGGGACACAGGCACAGGGGGCTATGGCCAGTGGGAGAGCATCAGTGGCCCAGGGAGGTGGCCAAAGGATGGATGCAGCAGCCCAGGAGGTGATTTCTGAGGTCCTGGGAGCATACCACCATACCCAGGACAGGATGGGCCCGATCCTAGCTACCTGGATCCTGATCAAAGGCTGCAGATAGCACACCACCCGGAGGCCATGGAGCAATGGAAACAGCTAAATGCCACATAGCCTCCATTGCAGGGGTGCTGACAGCACCAGTACCACAACCAAGCGGAGAACTCCACCCACCTGCAAGCCCCGACCACTAGCCAGGACACTGCCCTGCCATCTAAATCTGCAGCAGCTACTGGACTGGTGGCACTGCCAGAAGACACACAGGAAACCAGCGCCCCTACCCCTGCAGCCCAGCTGCACCTTCGCAAACGTGCCCTCAGACCCAGATATGCCACTGAAACACCAGCCAAGACCAAGCCCAGTGCCAGGAAGTCACTCTGCCCTGAACTGTCTCCCTTGTGTGCCACTGAGCTATCTTGTTGACATGGCACTGCCATCACACCAACTTCCAATGGCCACATGGACCGAAACCCAGTGCTACCAACAGCTGAGCATATGTACCTGAGTATGTATTTACACCATGTGCCCATTCCATTTACAGTTCCAACACTTATGTATATTTTGCCATTCAATGAATACACCTATGCACTCACATCATATGTCCCTCGTAAATATGAGATATGAATTGTGAGTGTGTATGCAGTAGCCAGTTACTATTATAATCACACCTTCATTGCAGGAGGGGATCCAATGGACTGCAGTGTCTGAAGTATGTCACACTGTACATAATATTGGGTTTCCTGGCACGTGCCACTTCCGTCACCATTTAGCATTGTCACTGACAATAGACACCACTATGCAGTGAATAAATCAGCATAATTGAACAGTACCTTAGAGTCACTGGAAGTATAGGCAGATTAGCTGGGTCCTGGAGTTGAGATCTTCCCCCTCTTCTTCCTCACCATCACTCTCATCCCCTCTCTGAGGTTGAAGGGCTGGTTGGAAAGCACCTTCCTCTTCTAGAAGTGGGATAGGTTTCCTCACAGCCAAGTTGTGCAGCATGCAGCATGCCACCACACTCAATCCCCCTTCTATTACATCCACGGGCCTCATTATAATTCCTCTCTGCATCTGTCCTGGGATTTTTCACAGGTGTCAGGAGCCATTGCAAGTTGTGGTAGCCAGATTCACCTGCAAAAGTGGGTGAAAGAGGACTTTAACAAACTGCCTTTACTTGCATACAGCCTGGCTGTCAGCTATGTAGTGATCCAGTGTCATACACACTCACCTATGAGCCATCCTCCGTCCCCTTGTAGTTGTTCTATCATGTGTGGCACACTGCTGTTTCTCAGGACAAATGAATCATGGACTGATCCTGGGAACCTGGCATTGACATGTGCGATATGCTGATCAGCAGTACACACCAATTGTACATTCATAGATTGATAGTTCTTCCGATTCCTATACACCTGTTCATTCAATCTTGGGGGTATGAGAGCTATGTGGGTTCCATCAATGGCACCTATCACATGGGGGATATTAGCGAAGGCATAAAATCCAGATTTGATGGGGGAAGTTCAGCCCTTTGGGGAAACTGGACGTATGTTTGCGAGTGTTGAACGTAGGCATCCAGGAATTTGGACAGGATTTGGCTGAACATTGGCTGTGAGACCCCTGCATCCATGCCTCCTGTCACCTGAAATGAGTCCGTAGCCAAAAATTGGAGCACAGATAGCACTTGCACAGTTGTAAGGATGGCATGCTGATTATAATTTGCCGGATTTAGAACAGGATCCATTAATGCACAGAGGTCATGGATTGTAGCTCTATTCAGTCTGTAGGTGATAATAATGTGACATTACTCCATAGTTTCTAGATCTACCAGGGGTCTGTTTACAGATGGGGCCCTCCCTCACCGCATGGGTCTGTACCTATGGGGGAGGAAAGAACACATTCTGTCAACTTACACTTGCATCCCATGATGTCACTGTATTTTTCAAAATGTGACACGTAGTTTACACACTCAAATGGAAAGTATGAGGTACATCATCAGGCTAATGTGTGTTGATTTAACTCTGTCATAATGGCATCAGAGTGTGGACACACTTCCATAGATGGGTGCATGTGAGGATTATAGAATGATGTCAGCATGCGCCTAAAGGGAGAGAGATTGGGGCCCTGGATGAGGCCCCTGGCCAGGTTATGGAGACGTGGTAGTAGCAAAATGACATCCTCCTGCCATCCAGGTGTGATAGAGTGGAAGTGACTTCATTCCGCCGGCGTTAGTCTTCACTGCGGAAAGCGGTGTTTACCGTCGTGCACCTGATCATTGGATTACATGGTTGTCAATGGGGAAGCTGGGCCAACCATGATCGCTGCCGGCGTTGACAGAGCACACCACCACGGTACCTATGCCATTTTGTCAAACCTTTGACACTTGACTCCTGATTCCCGTGAAGAACAGTACTCCACTGTGTGTACTGCTGTGTTCTGTCTCTGGTCCCTGAGATGGTGCGTGTTACATGGGAACGGGTCCAGTCTTCCACTCCGGAGGAGTTTGAAAAGCTGGTGGACAGGGTCCTACCCCTGTATGCGAAGTTGTATGGGCGACCAGAGGAGCAGGTGACTTGGCATCTGACATCCTTAGATGTGTATGATTGTGGCGGATAACTGTATGCATGTGGGTTCGATGTGTGACTGCCCAGCCGTAGATTGTCTGGCACGTTCCACCTGTGAGTTGAAAACATGCCTGTCAACAATGGCCATTCCATATGGCATTTGTATTCGGTGCACCCATACTGACGTCTGTTTATTTGCTCTCTGTGTCCCATGCAGGACAGGGCCCATTAAAAGAAAGGCCTGTGGCAAGCCATTGCCAAGGAGGTGCAGACCCTGGGGGTCTTCTACCATCAGAGCACACACTGCAGGAAGCAGTGGGAGGACCTGAGGCGCTGGTCCAGGAAGACCAGGGAGGCCCAGCTGGGGAAGGTCTCTCAACGATGAAGGGGTGCCCGTCGGACCTTGACCCCCATAATGGGCCACATTCTGGCAGTACCTGATCCGGATCTGGATGGGCGCTTGAAGGCAGCACAGCAGCCACAAGGGGGTGAGTAGCAACAATGTTGTGATACCATTTTGATGGATGTATTTGGGTGCTGTGGTACGTATGCATTGTAGTGCCAGACACTTGGACAGGTGTGTTCCTGCAGTCCTGCCCCTTCCAAGTCCTTGGGATGGTGTAAGGTCTAGTTTTGGCAGTCTCTATAGGCCTATGAGGGTTCCCCTTTCTGTCATCTGGTATTCATTGTGGCCTTATGGACTTGTAAGTGCGTTGGCTGGGCATGTTCTCTCATGGGTGTACTCCACAGAGTGTATCAGGTTTGTGTTTCATGAGGGTTATGTGGTGTCTTCTGGGGTCATGCCCACTAGTCAGGGGCACATTCATTACGTATGTTGTCTGTGCTGAGGGTACGTGCGTGACCTGGATGGGAGTGTGTGTGAGCCAAAATGTACATATACTCAGGATGAAACGTAGTTCTCTTTTGTTTTGTTTCCCCACCCCTGTGCTCTTTTGTCCTTTGTGTATATTAGCATCATCTGGCGAGGGAGCTGAGGCACTGGCGAGTGGGGATGCAGCAGCCCATGGTTCCATGAAGGCAGAGTCGAGCGACGCTAAGGGGACCAGTGGGTTGGAGGTGAGGGGAGAACCGTAGGGGAAGCAACTACCACTGGAGGTAGTGACTCTAATACCTCCTCAGATGGCAGCTCCCTGGTGTTGGTGGACCCTACTGGGCCCACCCATTCTGTGCCATCTTCCACCACCCTCATACCATCACCGCCCTCCCAGTTCCTCCCAATCGAGTTGGCCGTTCCCGCTCACCCAGGAGGGTGGGCTTCTTCTTTGCCCCAGGCACCTCATCCCCTGCCTCAATCAGCCCTGCTTCCCTCACGGAGGAGGCTATTGACCTCCTGAGAACCATATCTGTAGGGCAGACAACCATTGTGAATGCCATCCAGGGGCTACCATCCCAGACGCAGCAATGCAACGCATACCTGGAAGGCACTCACAGTACCATGTCTGGCCTACAGAGATCTTTTCAGGCTCTGGCTTCCTCTTTGACGGCAGCCAGTGTCCCTAGTTTTTCCGTCCCCCCTTCCACCTCCTCTACCCCTCCCAGCACCCCATTCCCTTTACCCATCCCAAGCACACATACAGACAGCCATGCACACAGATCAACTACAAGAAGCACACTGAAAAACACAAGCACCACACTTCCCACCACAGGCATGCACACACACAACATACAAAAGCACACACAACAACATCCATTTCCCCCAGTATGTCAACCTCACCGCCATCCTGTCGGTCACCTCACCATGCACACCCACAAGCACTGCACCCTAACTCACTGCTGCTGCCCCCATTCATGCAGTACCCACAACATCTGACATCCAGACATGCACCCCAGGCACCACACCTGCACTCACCACGACTACATTGACAGACACTTGCAGTACACTCACCAGACCTGCACACAGACAACATCTATGTACACTGGCAGCCTATCTTGTCCCACTGTATCCAACCCCTCCTCCCAAAACACTCAATCATTCACACACATCCACACCACACACATCCACCACACATAAGCATACTTTACAGGCACCTGCATCTACGTCCGGCCCACCTACACCTGATATGAGCACTTGTTAAACCTCCACTCCCAGACCTGCCTCCAAATCCCCTCCAACTGCACCTAAGAAGCTTTGCCTATCCCATGCTGACCCGTTTGAACCCACTGGCCCACCCCGTCTTGTCCCTAAATGTGCCCATGGCCTTGCCTATTCCACTCGTCCAAGTTCCAGAGCCCCTTCCCCAGGGAGGAAGAGGCCCCATGTTGCCCTAAGTCCCTCTGCCACCCCCCGGTCCAAGCCCACTCCCCCTCCATCCAAGGACAAGCCCAAACCCCCTCCACCTCCCAAACCTAAGCCCAAGCCCCCTCCTTACAGACGTAAGTCCCCACCCCCTGCCCTGTTCCCTGAGGTGCCTAGCTTCCCCATTGATGCCCCTTCCTAGTGGAGTACCCTTTGCACATGTGGGAGTCAAGTTTGGCCTATATTGGCCCTTCTGGGATTTTCTAATGGACTGGCCAATGGCCTTATTTGGACATTACTTTTTTCCAGGTAAATAAATTTCAGTGCCCAGTAGTGCTGTTGGCACAATATAGTGACGCTGTTCAGCGTTTCACTGTGGGGGTGTGGTGTGCCCATGTGTGTACTGTATACGGGACTACAAAGATGGTGGTGTGTGGATGCACCGCTACTTGTTTTTCATATGCTTCAATATTTGGCGGTCTGGACCGCCAGCCTGTTGGCGGTAGTTACTGCCACCACCCGCAGGGCGGTGTCTACCGCCATGTTCATAATGACCACCAATGTCTTTCCATCAAGTAAGATGACTTGTGGGTTCCAACCTATGATTATGTAAAGGTTATCTTTATAAGACTGGTTAAATATTCTGTAATTTTCGTTCCTGTAAAATCTGGAAAATATATTTTGTATTTTCTTTATTGGTTGCCATGGTTAATTAGGACAGAAAGAGCACATAATACTTTCCTCTGTGCCTTTAATTAAATTAAGACATTCCATCAGAAATCAGCATTTGTGTTCAATGCAAACAGCTATCGAAAATTGTCTTGCCATTCTTCTCTTATCCACAGAAAATCTATGTGGTAACAACAGGCATATCATCCCTGAGAAACTATTGCAAAGTATTACTTTTGACTTGCTTATTTTCTCTTTAAAAACCTCCAAAGTGGTAAAAAAAAAAATCAGCTCACCAATCTTTTATGATGTACATATATTGTTAATCCTATTGCCCTTAGACTAATTACAGGTGGTAAAAAGTGCAGGTTATTTTTTGCTGCAATGAATGACCGCTGAACTTTGTATTATCAGAGATCCTCTTGAAGAATTTCTAGCTGCATGTTTCTGTCAGCCCTTTAGATATTCTGAGTGGCCCTTCATTTTTTCTTTATAAGCAGATCCATGGGTGATAGCAAATGCCTTTTGATGCAGGCAAGCATACTACAGACATCGTTCATGATCAACATGCAACCAGATCGAAATTTGCATCTCTGGCCAGATGGCAGACCTGATCCTTTCTATAAGACATTCCATTGACTGCTGCTGTTGAATCCACTTGTTTAGTGACAAGAGCCTAACCATGATCTATGCTTTATATACACAATTGTATAATATACAATGATAATATATTACCTTTTAAGTAATTTCCATTTTTCTTATTACAAATTAGTTACATCAGTACCCTTCCTCTACCAGCTTTCTGAGAATATCAAGCTCAGTTTGTTTTACTTCATGTATTATACCCATATCACTGACAAATTACTGGAAACAAAACTATTGTGTAGACAGAATGTGAGCCTCACTTATGCCTGAATAGGTTGTGTCCTATCTATGCACAAAGGGCTGCATCTCCCCCTGTAGTGAGCCTGGAGCCAACGCATGAAGGGCATTGATCTGTGTACTTCAAAGCCATATCTTTGAAGATTCCCCCACTTAAAAGTCCTATCTGGGTATAAGTACTGGACCTCTGACACCACCACTTCAGTATACTTTTGACCCGGTCAATACTCTGCCAGGACGAAGGACTTCTGTGCTGCTGAAGGCCTGGCACTCTGCTGGACTGATGTTTGCTAGACTCCTGCTTTGCTATGCTGACCTGTGCCTGCTGCTCTGTTGCCTGGTAGTGAGATGAACTGGACCTGAACCTCTCCAACCCAGAACACAAGGGGACTCAATTAGCTGACCTGCTGATCTGAAATCTCAGGGACATAACATACTTTCAACCACTCTGCTCCTGCACCTAAAGTTTCTGGAATCTGTTTGCCTGACCTGTCAAATGGTGCCACCCCAGTCCTGGACCCTTAGTAGTAGGGTTAAGAGCTTTCCCCAGTGGAACCAACACATCCTCTGCTGCTAGAGCAGAATTGATGCATCACTGCTGGTGCATGGAGAAAATCAATGAATTACCTCTGCTGCGTAAATCAGAACTGGTGCAACCAGAATCACATTGCCACTGCTACTTTTTGTCGGTTTGGTCTTGTTTTATTCATCAAATACATTTTCTAACCAGGTATGAAATGCATTTTGTGTGGTATTTGCAATGTCTTACTGTTTGAAGTATTGCGCAAATACTTTATACGTTACCTTCAAGTTAACCTGCTTGACCAGGCTCACACCACAGTCAACCACCAATAACCCACTTTCTCACAGATTTGTATGTCTGAATATCTTGTACAAATATATCATAATAAAACTATTGAAAAGCAAACTATTTTGTGAGAGAGCGTTGTTGGGTGTGTCTGTATACCTCTTAAATATGAACATGAAAAGGTGGTCACAATTCTGATGGTCACAATGTGGTCTTCACATTTCTGTGTACTTTGAAGAGATGTTTTCATTTAAATGAGGCACTGCCATACATACGATTAAAGTGCACAGTTGAATATAACATTTTAAATAGCTGTATATAATCATTGTTTGAAATTATGTTGTAATGTTTTAGAAGTATTATTTTATATAATCATTTCATATTTTAACTATATGTAACAAAACTCATTCAAACTGCAGAGTATTTGTGTTTCATTCACTTGGCTGGACTGAAAGCCACAATAATTTTTCTTTGCCTAACCTTCAACGTGAAGCTGCTTTTGCATGTTTTTCTACAAGATGCAGGTGCCAGGATTCGAGGTTAAACTAATGAAGAGTCCATTGTGCTTGAGCAATAAGAAAATTTGTGAGAGGAACCTTTATCATGAATGGAGTTATTTGGAATAGTGGCTGTAACTCTTCTGAAGATCCTGGGAATGGGGGGGGAGGGAGCAAAAGGTTGGCATGGATAGTTTCTGAAGTCAACTTGTCAATTATAAATAACTTACTGATCTGTTTTTTCAGTGAAGATACTATTGAAATGATGTAAGCTTTGAAGGACGGGAACTGAAAAGTGTGGTCTATCCAGTGACAGATTCAGATTCCCCTTGTACTTAGCAAAGAGCAGACCATATTGAGATATATCCTTAGACTTAAATTCTCTCTTGCTTTGTGTCATACGCACCTCTCCTAACAGAGAAACTTCTACGAATATTCTAGCTGCTGACTCTTTACTTGGAGGTCTATAGTATTAGAACAGTTAATCTTAGATGAAATGGTCAGGCAGGAGAACTCAATTTCAGGGTTTTAAGCATCAGTCTTTATTTTTTTTATTTCCTGCATTATCGCTATTGAGATGCTTGTCTTTTATATGCTTCTGAAATTTAATATAGTACAACACTTTAACTCTCCTTTGGTGATTGTGTACATCTATACTATGAGTTTGAGACTCATTTATATAAGTTTGACTTTGGGTCTGTGAAAAAGCCCTTTGAAACTTTAAGATGTCTCTGAGACTTAGGACCATATTTATACTTTTTTAGTGCTGAATTTGCATCATTTTTTTATGCAAGAGCGGCGCAAACTTACAAAACGTAATGGTATTTTGTAAGTTTGTGCCTCTTTTGAGTAAAAAAATTACGCAAATGCAGGGATAAAAAAGTATAAATATGGGCCTTAATGTGTGGCTCCCCGAGTTACACTGTAATTGCTCTGAACAAAGTTGGTGCAGGTACTCCTCTTCCCTCGGAGCCTAGAAGAAAAGATTCATCGGACTCCAAATTTATCAATAGGACCCAGGGCTCCATCACTTGTCAGTGCATATAGGTAAGTTGTGGTTTGCTAGTGTTAATCATGTATCTACATACCTTGAAGATCTACATGTCTTCAAGGTACATATGTGTGGAGTTAGGTAGAGTAAATCTATACTTATCAATGTACACTTACCTTCACAATATTTTAGATGTCAGTATTTATCATGCAAAATTTTTGTAACACAAAATTTAGGAGTGGACATTCTGACAGTATATAACTTTAAGGTGAGGTAACCACTTTCATTTACTGCCCTATATTAAGTGTGTGATTCAACTCAGCCGTCCAACTCTTGTTCAAGCAGTTCTGTTTTCAAAGTTCCCATATTAAGAATGCCACCGAAACCATCCCTCCCATTTCTGTTCTTTCCTCGATTATTATTAACATAGTGCAAATCTAAAATATTGAACAATAACCTGAAATGGCTCCAAATCATAATCTTCCGCCTTTCTGCCTCCACCATGTTGTCCTCATAAAGCATTGTAAGTATGTTTTAGTATTATATGGCATATACCTAGCTGTCAAGCAATGTAATTCTGCACATAATAAATGGGCAGGGATGAGTGTATAGGAACTTTGTCTTTCTTTTTTTAGAAGACTGTTTGCTCATTTATAAAGATTAAGTTGGTAAACTAGATGCCACAATGTATTTATACACATTCTTACTTCAATGATTAAACAGATCTGCTGCTTCTTTAGATTGATACCTCCTGGGTGGAGTCATCAAAGAAGCCCACGGTGATAATAGTTTATGAAGGCAGAACAGACCAAGATGGATTTTTTAAGCCTTTTCAACTTTAAAAATCTGCTTCTGGTTGAAGATAAAAAGGGAGTGAGTCCCATTGGATGCGTCTGGGAGGCTTAGGTATTTTCCTAAAAGTTTTTATTTATACTGGTTGATCAAGAGCATGTTTTGGGCAATCGGCCTTAAGCATCTGGTTGACTGGTATCATTGGGCTCTGTTGGCATTGTATTTGGGGAAAAGTCATAGATTGCTTTGTGAACAAGGCACATGGTCTTAAAGCATGTGCACAGCTTAATTGCCAGTGGATGGTGGCATGATGTGAGAACTTTAAAAAGTAGATGGTGTGGAATTCATGCACATTCCTTCACTATACTTGTTGGAAAGACAGAAAAATAGACTTACATGGAAGAAGACTAATCTAAAGGGTATTGGGTCATGGTACTAAGGATAGATCAGAGTGAAAAATGACATCAAGGGTCATATTTGGTACTTGTGTTGGCAGAAGAGCTTAGATGACCAGGTCATTTGAATAGGAGAGATATGGTACCATGAGCCCACACAGAGGAATAATTATCTTGGAAGCATTTAGGTAAAGGTAATTGGCCTTCAACTAAGCTTCACTGTGAAGTAGGCAGTCTGTGACTAATTCACCTTTATAGCTCGAGGTAAAGCTGGGTGTCCCTTGCACACCAGTGATATCTTTGTAAAAATGGTGGCTGAGAGTTAATGTGGGCTCCTGAGGTACTTTGCATGAAATGATGGTGGTTCATAGGAGGGATACACATGGTTGGGGCTCTTTAAACCAGGCAAATCTATAAAATTGCATTTGCGGTTCAGCTCCACTTCTTTAGCAATTTACAACTAAGGTCTTTAGTGTCTAAATTTTCTTACAATTAGTTGTCCTTTCATAATGCAATGCAGTATTGGCCCTCATGATGCACTATACTTGGCTAGATGAAGCCATTTGTTCTTCCACATGGAGAAAATTCATAACTCTTCTGATCTTTTCATTGATAGAATTTGCCCAAAAAGACTGTGGTTCTCAGTCATGCTTCACAGAAAAATCCTAAACACATTTCTTGACATTTTCTTTAAAATTCTTTTGTAGGTCATATTGCCTTTCTGATCCTTGAAACATTCCAACCAAGTTTGGAATTTTCTTTGCCTGCACTCCATGTTTTTATTGCCACTTTAAAGTTTAGTTCATTGTGTTTGATGTTTTTGCATCCATCACTTGTGCAGCCTTTACTTAATGAGGAAGGATGGAGAAAATGTTTATTCCTGCAAAGGCCGCTCTTTCACTGCAGTGAAATATTTACCTTAATTACTGTTTGGGGATGTCCTGCCCAGCCTCTAGGGTGGCCTTTCCGACTATTTGGGTCCAACGTGCTGTAAAAATATTGATGGGGCACCCCAAGTTCCAGGAGGATAACTGTGAACATTTTAGTCAATGTTTTAAAGATTCAGCAATACATGTTTGGAAACCTACACTAGTCATAGACTTCCATCTCACTCCTATCCCTCCACACATCCTTCTGAGATTTGACTGCATGACACATAAATTGATGGGGCAAAGCTCACAAAAGTAATGTGTTTGAATGTATAAGGATGGGAAGAGAGGATTATCGGTCCAGCACACATCCTCGCTCTTGCAATGATACCATAAGTGTGTGTGCAGTTCTGCTAAGATTGGTTCAAGCTTTCCAATTTGATAGAATGGGTAACAAGCATTTGCAATTCAATAGGTCTTGCATTTTCTTGAGTTGGAGCTAATGGCATTGTAGATTCACTACTGGACTTTTCTTGAAACATAAATTGGTCAACCCTGTCTCATAATTTAATCTTTCCCTGCCATGTTCTGGTGGTCACTAGCAGCTACTGACATCAGAAATCACAATCTCTTGAGGGGAGATGATGGAAAATAAGGCTGGAAAAGTATTTGTATTTTTATATTAATAGAATGGTCTTGCAAGCACTCTTGTCTCGGGTGTTAACAAAGCTCTAATGAAGTTAGCAATAGCATAGCAGACTGAAAAGATTTATGGCCCCAGTAAAGGAGATAAGCAATGCCCTGTGTGTGATGTCCTGAGTGCTGGCAGGAAGGGTCCCTGCAGGAGCCAGATGCAACACTAAGCAAGTTTCATATCATTGCTTCTAAGTTTAGCTTCATTATACCAGAAAGGGCATATGGCTGGATGTTAAAATAAGCTTATTTTAGGAGCCAGAGGTGATGACAGCACTAGAATAAAGCCAAAACAAATGTCAGTGACATGGGAGGAGGTGGCAGGATGGGAATGCTGCAAATAAACGCAGACAGCTACCAGCCTAAAACACCCACAGTGAAAAGGGAGCACCAAAAAAATGCCAAAGTAGTCCATCACAGCAACAGATAAAGAAATCAAAGTGGAATAATACAGTAGTTGGTCTCTGCTCCGAAACAGAAACAGGAGGGAGAAAAAGGCAGAACTGAGCACTAGCAAGCAATAATTTTTAAATGACACTGCAACCAACAAATGAAATCGCTTTAAGCTATAAGAAGTATTCTAAAATTATACACGAGGTTGAATACTTGCGCTCAACCTAAAAATGAGGTCCTCAGTAGCAAATTGGTTGAGGAGCACAAACCGTCACCCACCAAATTGTGGCATGGTTCATCATTGGTTGTGCTCCTCATCGGGATCGTGCTGTAATTCCTGACACACCTCGAAGGGGGTTCTTTGCCAGAGTTCTTATCCAAATAGCCAGTGAGTCTGGTTTGTCTGATTCAATGTATATGCAAAGTAGATTAGCCAAGTGACTGAAGCAAAAAAAACGATATTAAAATTAAGTAAAGAAATCCAGAAGAAATCTTTATTTGCAGGGAGCCTTTTTTAAGACTATAGTCCATAGACCATAAAGGAAACAAGATTGCAGACTTTTAAGGTCCTCTTCTTGTGTCAGGGTGATTCACAGGTAATTCTGGATTTTTTCGCAAGCTCCTATCATGTCAGATTGTTATATACAGCAAATTCCTTCCTCTATAGATCATATTGACTGATAGCTTTAAAGTTCCATCCAATTCTCCTCCAAGAGTCCTGGCTGTTACAGGAGCCTGCTACATGCATCTTTTCCATCGTATTTGAGTTAATGAGGGTGGTTATCTGAGAGAGATAATCATGTTTACATCTTCTTGAAATATTATATTTTTAGGATACGGAATTAATTAAAGATATGCAAAAGTATAATTCAAAACTTCCAGTTGTTTTGTTGAATTGTGGTTATATGACATTGGGTGATCCTGCGTCAGCCAGCAGTTAAGAATGCGAAGGCCTAGATATTCAAGAAAGGATAGAAACAAGTACCTAGTAGGTCCGTTCTCTGCAGCCTAGTTACTTTTATCAGAACCCTTTGTTTGTCATTGTCTTTGTGATGTTAGCTATTCCTCATTGAGGAAAAAAGGAGGTTCATATTGAAATCAATTTTGATAATCTAAGAGGTGTCACAGTAGATAAGTTTGAGATTAGTAAGGATGTTCTCAATTCTATTAATGATTTTTTTTTTTCTTTGAAACTGGGTTAATGTGCATGTTTATTAGCAGCAGAGGACAATCCTTTGTGCCAAAATTCCAGATTTCAACTATTGTTGCAAGCATTGTGGGGCTGTCAAGATTCTATTTTGTATTCCTTTAGGGTTGTGACGTAAATGGTAATAACCTCCTCTTACATGGCCTTTTTCCTTTGTTTTCTAAATCAGAGAGAATTATTCAATATAACCCTTTAACTTAACAGGGATTATGTCACTCTCGAAGATTCTTGAATGCAGATGAAATCTTTCGGAGGGAAATCACCTTAGAGTCTGATGGAATATTTTTAAACCCACCCACGTTCTACAAGACAATAAATACTGTTGAATTTGACTTGTCTGACAGGTTGAGGAGGAGTTTAAAAGTCTGCAGTGGACTTATATTAATTGTCCAAATTGCTGGTACTTGAAACATTGAGGGAAAGGGAAGTTATCTGAATCTAGGAAATCAGCCAATTGCTGTTATTAGCACTTAATTCTGGGTCACCAGGATTATTAAGGATGGGATTCATTGTTTGCTTTTAAGTCACTCTGTGGATCAAAATTCTTTGAATGATTTAGATGGTCATCAAGTAAAAGCATATTTATTCTTGAGCCTGAGTTACTTGGATCTACCAGTCATCAACACTCTTATTTTTTGAGAGGACAAAGCTAGCTATGTTTTCCGAGGCTCAAGTTACTATGGTGGATTCTTTCTTTTCCAGATACATAGGTGAGTGGAATATCAGAAGAAGTCAAGTATTTTAAGTCCTTGAGTACAGATAACAGCTTTGTAATGTTTACTCTATTCAAGATGCCAGCCTTGCCCCTGAAAATGTATTTTGGGGACAATAAGGTGATAATTTAGAGTGTCTACAATATATTTTCCATTCCAGCTGTAGCATGATCTGTACTGCTCTCTGCATGGAGAAGGCTCTTGCCCCCTGTAGGTTTAAGATACATGAAAGTTTGATTTTATCATGCTGGAGAGAATGCTTGTGAAGAACCATACTTATCTCAATGCAGAATAATCAGACTTTGCACAGAATAACATTTCGTTTTAGGAAAAAGTGCACATGTGATAGGGAGATTGCCACCATTCGTAATGCAAGGGAGCTAATGACTGAAGTGAACTGATACATTGTCCCATGCTGAATGCTATGCTGGGTGGAAGCAGAATGGGAATGACAGCTGAACAAACTAGTAGATGAAGAGGGCTGACCCTAAGTCATTTTATGTATGTAGGCATTTCTGTTTTTTATTTAGATTGCTTTATTACACAAGTGTAGCAAAACTTTAATACTGCCTATAGGCCAGACCAAAAACAAGCATTTGCAATGGAATCGGTCTCTCATTTGCTCCAGTTCAAGCTATTGGTGTTGTAAATTCCTAACATGACTTTTCTTGCCAAATAAATTGAAAATGAAAAGTAAAATATTAGTTGACAAAAGCGAACCAATTCAAAGAGCCATGGCCGCCATGATCACGAAGGAGAGACACAAAAGGACAAGAGAAGCTCGCTCACAGTCAAACATATCGGCAATCGTGCAATTAGCCATTTAACAGGGTCAGTCTGCAAGGCGGTAACAAAACCTCCCCAAGGAAAGCATTTACCAATGATAACAAAGGATTTTTGAAAGGCAAGCCCAACAACGAGTGTAAATGATGGGCATGAGGTGGGGGTGGTTAAAAGCCCACAATACTTACAAGAGGTCAAAGAGCATGAGCCCTGGAACTAAACATGGAGAAAGACTTCAGCAACAAGGGTTTAAGGGACAGAAAAGGACAGACGGAAAAAGGAGCAGATAGAAATGGACATTGACACCGAAAGAGAAGGCTAATTTCAGGGAGATAGGAAAAGAGCAACAAAAGAGACACACTGCAAAAACAGGTGAGGTGCAGCAGAAAAGGAAAAGTAACGGTTTAAGCAGGGAAAGGGGTGGAGAAAGGCTGGAGGGAAAGGTATGGGAGAAAAAGATGGAGAACTATTGGTAGTGTAAATTCAGTATAAGAGAGGAGAATGATAGAGCCGAGGGAGGCGAGTAAGAGTGGTGGGGAGGCTAAGAAAACAGAGTTGGTTCAGACCAGGGTCTCCAAAGCAGTTACTCCATCTACCCAGGATCTAAGAGCATGTTTCAAGCCTCTGTTTGATAGATAACATTCAGCACTTCTCCAAAATGTAAAAACAGTGAGAGATGCCGGTCACATACAGTGCATGAGTGTCTGCCCACATGTTACAAACAGTGCAATCTCTCCTGTCTGCCTACACTATGCACAAGGTACAAAAACATCAGTCTCTTATAAATGCCATTCAAAAGCATTCAGTTAGCACAGTGCACTAGCTTCTCCTAGTGTGCCTGTCTGACTAAGCCCATGATGCAACCTGCGCACTGCCTCATTCGGTCCATTATATCTGCAAATAACAGTTCTGTGCACACAGTGCAGTGTATCCTCACCATTGTGCCTGTCAGACTAAGCCCATGGTGTAACCTGTGCACTGCCTCCTCCGGTCCATTTTATCTGCCAATCATCACATAGTGCGCATAGTGCAGTGTTTCCTCCCTGTGTGCCTGTCCTCATTAAGCAATATGGTGCAAGCTGTGCAGCCTATGCTGCTTTACATTGCGCCTGTCCACGTTAAGGATGTGGTGCAAACAGTGTAGTGCCTCCTCCGTTTCTACATGTCTGCCTGTAGCTAAGCACACAATACAAGCAGTGACGAGCTTGTGGTCAGTGTTTTCCCCCTCTGTGTCTTCCCAGTGTTTACAGACTTTGGCCCATATTTATACTTTTTTGGCGCCAAATTTGCGTCATTTTTTGACGGAAAAGTGTCGCAAACTTGCAAAATACAATTGTAGAAATATGGGCCTTTGTCTGCCTACACTAAGCACTATACAATAGTCCAGTGTCTCTGCCTGTGATGTGGCATCCCACACTACACAATGTACAAACAGGCAGAGTTTCCCCTCATGCTGTCTTGCTTCACTAACTATGAGTCAGACAGAGCACTATTTACAACCTGCTTGAGCACACTAAGCACATGAAACATATGCAGTCTTTACCATTTGAACTGGCCAATCAAATGTTGAATAACTTAATGAAACATACAAAAAGCACAATGTTTACAGTCTGGCAAATCTAGAAGAAGCACAAAAGTAAAAATGAAAAGTAAAACACTTGACATAAGCTAGCCGATTCAAATCGCCACGGCTTCCATGAGTGTGTTCGCAAAGGAGACGCACAAAAGGAAAAAGAAGCTCCCTCGCAGTCAAACATATTGGCAAAGAGCAATTATCATGTAACAGGGTCTTTCACCAAGGCGGTAACAAAATCGCCCCCCAGGAGGGACAAACGTAAAGCATTTACCAACGATAACAAAGGATTTTTTAAAAGCAAGCCCATGAACTAGTGATAGTGATGGGCGTGAGGTGGGCGTAGTTAAAAGCCCACATAGATACCGAGACGTCGGAAAAGCAGCCTTGTTCGTTGCTATGGTCGACCAAAAAAGCGGTAAGTCCACGGTCAAATTATGTTACACCTAGTCCAAGAGCGATTTCTTTCACTTTGCACTCACCTTGTTGTTTTAACAACATACGTAAAATAGGGAACGAAATAGAATTACTATTATAAATAAAGGCCGAAGACACTGGACATTAAAATTCTGAATGTTCTTCATTAGCATCAAATTATAAAAAAAGATCAGTTTGACGCTCTGAAGCAAATGAAAAGCAGATGTCTACATGAAGAAAAATAGCAAAAATCAATTTCTGTGGGAGCACAGTCTAAAATGAAAAAAAGGACTGTGACGGCTGTTCTGTCCTTTGTGGATACACAAAGCTATCTGCGCTGAGGCGCAGCTACTGATTGTAATTAGCTGAAGACTTTATTGCCATCTTTTAAATGCAAATTTGTGATTTCGCTAACAAAAAGTCCTTGACATGCCTTAAAGTGGGTTTCAAGCGAAATGAATAATCTGCAGGAATGAGCCGAGACAAGCTATCCTTTGTAGACAGGAGTCGCTCTCAATGATCCAAAATTGAGGCAGTCACACAGCTTCATGACTGTCAGATGAGATTATTTCGAATGCATTTTTTGGCGGAACAACTGTGTCCATTTTCTGTAACAGCCTGAACTTCTGCCTCATTTAGTATGTCATTGTTTACGCTCTCAGTAATGCAGCAAAGATGGAAGAATCAACTACAGGAAGGATGCCCGTCTGTACAAATCGGACTCCGGTTCCAGAAGGAAGCAACCTGGTACCTTGAAATGTATCCACTTACATTGGTGATCTCCAAGTATATGAACAGAATCCACCAATGAGAAGAGGTCTTGCAAACCCCCTGCTGGAAACGGCCTGTAACATTGGACCAGTTAACTACAGTGTTTGAGCATCAGTTGCAAAGAAGAAAACAACCCACAAGAATGTAGAAACGCATAGCAATATCTGTGATCATGGAGTCATCTGAATGTAGCTCAAAAAGCAAGAGCACAGCTAAATGGTGCTAGTTCACATGATGGGTGTACTGCTAAACAGCGTGGTTTGGAGAAGTAGGCTTCCACAAGTGGAGTCCGGACACAAGGATATCCTGGTAAACAGCCCTGTTTCAGAAAAAATGGATTGCAATGCTATACGGTACTAGCTTAGGAAATACTGGTATAATCATAACGAGCTCAGGCTCTAGGAGCAAGGATTGATGCATTTAAAGGCCAGGTCATGAATGAATGATTTACTGTAGTAGCGGCATGGAAAAGGTATCAGAGTTTGTAAAAACAGGGCCCATCAAAGAGAAATTCTAAAGCAAACAGAGGCTTTTAAGAGCTCATCGATAGCCAGAATTCCTTAGGGCTGATCATGGAGTTCAGGTACCATCCTGCCAGAGGTGTACTGATTACTTCGACCCCTCGATAACCTCGTAGAGCAGAAAGACAAATTTCCCATATCTCTTGGCAATTTGGAAAGATCTGGAAAAAAATAGAAATCAGTTTGACACATGCTTTGTGAATAGATTCTCAACTTATCACTGATGCAGTCACCATGCATAGTGGAATAGCGGGATCGGATCTTGTTAACCATCCTAACTATATAACAACATTGCCATTATACCATATACGATATGTTATGCTGCTTCTAAGTTTCCATTTGCCTCTTCTTGGTGTGGTGTCACTATAAGTAACACTCATTTCATTGTGAGTTTTGCATTTGCAAGGTAAAATAGTTAAAACAAACAATCTCCTCTAGATTTTGCATCCCCTCTTTGCTGGCCAATGATTTTCTCTGGTCATTGCCGTAGGAGGCTGGCCCTCTTAGTAGTGTTCAAAGCTAGGCACACCGCACAGGGGATCCAGGCCACCACACGTTGGTTTACAAATGTAGGAGGCTGGCCCTCTTGTAGTGTGCAAAGCTAGGCACACTGTCCAGGGGGTCCAGGCAACCACGCATTTGTTTACAGAGGTTAAAAACTAGACCATCTTATGCTCTAATTTTTATGGTAGCTGGACGAGCAGTTAGGCTAATCTTGGAGAAGTGCAAAGCATTTGTTGTACTCACGGTATCAATAAATCGAGGCACACACTCAGAAGAATAACTTGAGGCCAATTTACAAAAATACTTCAGATTTTTATAAACATTCCTAAGACCAAGATCATCAAAATTGGGTAAGTATTTGTAAAGTTATAAATTTTTAAAGTTTTAATAAAGTTAGTCTTTTTTTGCATAATTATGCACCATAAAAATCAATTGAGAAATACTTTGAAAATTTGCAGTAAATCAGGCAATGTGTTTATTAATGTCTCCTTTTGCAGATAGGTCGAGGTCATTGTTGGGTACCCTGGACCAGCTGGAGAAGTTCAGGCAACTCCCAGTTCTGGCGGGAGCAGATGCAGAATGTCAATGGAGCTTGTGCAAGGCCACTGCAGGGGACCACTTGGAAATGCACTGCACAGGTGGACTTAAAGGTAAGTCCAGTGGGTCCCTTTGGGGTGTTGAGGTTGCAATGGGTGTGGGACCCTTAGGGTACAGCCAGATCTTCTGTGCAGGGCAGAGGGCGGCTGGGTACAGACAAATCGGTAAGCCAGGAGCTGTGCGCAAAGGTGCCCTTGGAAGCAGGAGGTAGGTCACTTTGAGGGTCTTTTGTAGGACAGCAGGGGCACTCTTGTGGTAGGTCCGGGTGGTTCCTGAAGTCCCTTGACTGGGGCTTCCTCCTGGTCCTTTTTCAGTCCATCCTTCTGGGTGCCTGAGGTTAGGTGACAAGTACCTGGGGCTATTGCATGGTCTAGCCACTGGAGGTCAGAGTGCCACCAAACTCAGCACATTGGTAGGTTTTGACCTGAAGTGTGGTCCATTAGCAACGTCTGTTTCTTTGGTCAGCAGCTGGTCAGTGAAGTGGCCTTCACTGAGTCTTTGGTTCTATAGAGTTGTTGATTTTTGATCAGTGTAGGTCCTCTGGGGGCTTATATAGTCTGTCTGATGTCCAAGCAACCCCTCAGTGGTGATTGTCGAGTCCTGGGTGCAGCAGGCAGGGTTTGGCGTCTTTTCATGGTGCAGCAGGGCTTCCATCCTCAAGCACAGGGTCTTCTTTGTTGACAGTCTTCTTTTGTCAGTAGAATCTGATTTCTCAGTCTAGGGATGCCCACTAAATACTGCATTTAGTGGCCATTTTTAGGGGGCAACCTAGTAGTGACCAATGGGTCATCTAGCTTAGGGTGGCTACACCCACTATGTGACCACTTCCTGTGGGCAGAGGTCACTTCCCTACACTTAATTGGCTTTTTTCCTTCCATGCAAGATGGAGGAAAATAAAGCGGAGAGGTCACTTCGCAAGCAGCACCTTAGGGGTGGTGCAAGCAAGCACTGACCACTCCTCCTGTCCTTTGTCTGGTTTCCTGCTGTTGCTCACGCCAAAAGTGGGGGATTGAAATTAGGGCAGCCATCTGCTGCTAGCAGCAGGCCTGCAGGTTGAGTTTCAAAGGCATTAAGCCCTTTGAAGGTCACTAGCAGGGTGGTGCACATTCCTGAGGGAGGGGGTGTTAGCACCTCCACTCACGAAGGGCTTTGTTCTGAATTCTGAATCCCAGAGAGCAGGATCTCTCACCCCAGGGATTCAAATTCTTGTCTGGTGGTGGCAGGCTGGTTGTGACCTGCCAGCAACCATGCCAAGATAGTTAGCTTTTGCAGGAGGCACCTCTATGATAACCCCAGGGTACATTTTGCAATAAATCCAATACTCGTACCAGGTTGGATTTATCATTCTGAGTTGTTTGATACAGAATAAACCAGGGTTCAGAGTGTCCATCATGTAGCTGTGAAACTCGTATTGACCAGTATCCAGCATGTGCACTTAAAATGGCTGCTCTGTTCACTCACTATGTCCCAGGTTTGGAAAGGACCTAGTGGGGGTACATTGCTCATGCACCTATGCCCACACCTACCATATAGTGCACCCTGCCTTAGGGCTGGAAGGCCTGCCAGAGGGGTGACTTACCAATAGGGCATGCAGTGCATGGTGAACAGGACACACAGGCTGTGTTCCATGTCAAGTTTGTCTTTTGGGTTTGCAACAGGACAGGTGGCATAATCAGTGCTACTGCCCCCAGGGGACTATCCTAAGTACCCCATGCTCTGGGTACCTAAGTACCATTTACTAGTGACTTATAATGGCAGCTAAGGGTGTCTTCCATTGTGCCAATGTATCACAACAGTTTTGAGGAAAGAGGTCTGACCCAGGGAACCTGGTTAGCAGGTGCCCTGGGCACTAACAACTTTGAGGCTACATCATTTACAAGGCACAAAGCGGTGGGCTAACCATGTCAAAAGAGGCCTTTTCTCACAATTGCCTCCCCTTGGAATTACAAAGGGTTGCCTCAGAGGTATTTTTACCATTAATAAAAAAACACTTAGATTATCTACTTTAAGTGGAGAGAAACAAAAACACATTTGAGATATAGAAGCCATGTCCTCGGCTGGGCATCATGTAGACTGCGAGGTGCATGTATTTCTGGAGTAGTAATAAGCCCTGGCTATAGTGGAGAGAAATTATAGGGCAAATCTAAGATTATTACACCAAAGAGTATAGGTTACATGTTTGCTTGTCTTTGAGGTAACTGTGTAAATCAGTGAGTATATTTCAATTTATGTTGGTTCATTTATTGTGATTTTTTCAAATTTGTAATCTCGCATGGAATTGTTCAATACATGAGGGTGACAGACTAAGTCAGTCTTATGGTTGGACTCTATGAACTAATTTATAAGATCACACCAGCATACAATCTAGGTTTAGATCATTAGACTAACAAAAAAGTGTCATTACTTTGCAGTACTCTTGATGCATGCTTATTGCTCATTGATAATAGGGTTTAAACTTCACAGTAGAGGGGCATATATGTATTAAATAAGAATTGTCTGAGAATGGAGACATACTCATAGATTAAGAAGTGTTTGCTTAACATGAATAAATAATTTTGTTACCACTCGTAAATTAGAGGCATTGCAATGTACCTTTTTTTATAACTTATCTGCTGCATTCAATACCATCGGTCACAACATTTTGATGGAGCGACTTCAAGATAAAGGAATAGAGCGCTTGTGCTGGACTGGTTAATCTCTGCGCTAATGGATCAATTTCAATCTGTTTTCCTCCCTCCTTTCTGAGCCGACCATACATCACCCAAATGTGGAAGACCCCAGGGCTCTGTGAATCTATCTCCACACTTGTTCAGTATCTACATAAGGCCACTGGCATGGTCATTATGCAATCCTGGAAATACATAGCTTGGAAATGGGTACTAAATGCAGGATAGTACGGTTTGTGGCCATGCCTTTCACATAGCTACAACTAAAGAGTGGAGTATGCTTCCCGGCCATTTATCTTTTGCAATGCAGAAAATCAATAAAGACCCTACTATTCGACTTGTGAGATCTTCCTTCGAAACCTATGGTTTACTTCAGCATAGAGAAGATACAGCATATGTTGCACTATGAGTACTTACCAAAGAGTATAGGCCAGGTTTGGAAGGGAAATATGGAGTGAAGGGTGCCTTTACAAAGGTAGTGTTGCGCGATGGCAGGGAACAAGATATTTAGATTTTTTAGTGGATTTTCAGATGAAGCGGGAAAGGGTGTTTTTTTGATGGTGGGGTGGATAAGTCGCTATAAGCCATGTATTGGTTATTTTTAAATATTTTTATGTGATGGGGGTCTTTTGAAGACAATGGAAGAAGGTGGCAGAGAGATAGATATATTTTGTTTAGTCGGGTGGTACTAACACGGGCAATGGGAGTGAGGGGAAGCGCAAGGGTGAAGGAGACTCGACGATGTTGAGTACGGCTTCTCCAAGGACTCCTTTTCCCTGTATAGCTCATTTATAGGATCAGATTCACAGTGACATAACTGAGCTGGTTATGCATTAAGTAGGTTTGCAGAGAATTCGCTGCCAATTCAGTGGACTTCTAAAGTTTTTTTCTTGCCCTTATAAGTGACATCATAGACTACTCAAACTTCACTCTCATTGTCTTTTTTTATGCCAGTTGGAAAGCGTTCGGTGGAAAACCAATAAGTTATTTTTTATACATAGAATTCCATGTGAGCTTGGGGCTCACCTGCAGGACGTTATATAGTAAAAGCTCAATGTTATTTTTGGGACACATCACCATCATTGTGATTCTCCATCGTTTTCAAATAGAAGCTTTTGTGCTGCAATACATACAACCAGGAAGCTGGGGAGTCGTCCTAAAATATGAGAGTCGGTTTTTAGAAAGTTTCATTGTTTTGAAGAGAAATGAATAGGTATGTTTCTGAGTAGTTAATGGGATTTATTCTGAGTCCACATGCAAGTGCGGCAATTCTCTAGAGTAGAGGTTGTCAGAATGTAATGCCCTCATAACATGAAAGAGTGATATTTCAGTATTGCTATATTGGTTCAAATAACTTTTGTTCACTGCGTGATACTTTTTAATGAATGCGCCTTTTTCTAATCATTGCATGTCTTTCTGAATTTGTGAAAAATTTAGTTGAGCTTCATTTTTCGATGTTGTAGCGAGGAATTGTGAAGAGTTTTATGTTCAGCTTAGACGAAACTAAGAATCGACAGAGTTGTCGCTCTTTTGCTAATTAACATAGAGCAGGTCCATCACAGCTTTTCTAATCTTGACTGTATAATTGACCTTGGCACTCTAATGTTAAAGAGGTGGTTTCTTGAAGAATTGAAAAGTATGGTCCAGATGCAGATCTGACAAATTCTCACAAAAGAGTTCCTTCAAAATGCGACCTATAGAGAACTTGGTGAGATGTGGGTGTCCGCCTTTCTTAATAATTATACAGGAACTAAGGTTCGGAGCAGCTTTAAATGTACCTTCTGGTGTAACAACATTTTATTAAGCTGTACTTTACAATCATAACCAAATACAATGGAAAAACCATAACTTGCCTATCCCCCTTCAATCACCCCGATTGAAGAGCTTTAATTTGACAGATATTTTAAGTACTACTGCGGATTAAGGGGCACATTTATATACTTTTTGGTGCCAAAAACTGCACTAATGCAGTTTTGCACCAAAAAGTTTTGCACCGGCTTGCACCATTCTTGAGCGCCAGCCCGGGCACCATATTTATGGAAAGGTGCAAGTCAGCGCAAAGGGTGGGCTAGCGCCATAAAACTTTAGCGAGGTGGGGGTGGCGGTATGGAAGAAGGGTGTTTTGCACCAAAAAATTACGTTAGGCAAGTTAGAGTAAAAATAAATGACTCTAACCAGCCTAGTGTCATTTTCTGATGCAAAAGCATCCATACCACATGACTCCTGTCATAAAAAATACAGGAGTCATGCCCCCCCACCCCAATGGTCAGCACAGGGAACCACTGGGCATGACCATTGCACTCAGTGCCATGTAGGGAGGTCCACTTCAGGGCCCCCAATGGCACTTTAAAAAATAAAATTAAATACTTACCTGTACTTACCTATACTTACCTGGGATGGGGTCCCCCAACCTCTGCTGTCTCTCTGGTGTGGGTGAGGTTGTCAATGGGGCCTGGGGAGGACACCTGTCAGCTTATTCCATAATAAGCCTATAGGTCCCCTTACACCTGCCCTGACCCATGCATTAAATAATGGTGCAAAGCAAGCATTGCACCATTATTTGACCCCTCCTTCCCTCCTTGCGTGATTTTAGCATGGGGGATAAATATGGAGCTAAGGCCATAGAGTCATTTTTTGCACAGGAACGCTTACCTTGCATCTCATTGACACAAGGTAGGTTTCCACGTCCAAAAAATGACTTTAACTCCATAACTCAAGGTATAAATATGGAGTTAGTTTTGCCCCGAATTTGCGTCAAAGAAATGCAACAAATTCAGTGCAAAACAACCATAAATATGCCCCCAAGGCCCTGATTTATACTTTTTGGTGCAAAACTGCACTAACACAGTTTTGCACCAAAACGTTTAGCACCGACTTGCACCATTTCTGTGCACCAGCCGGGCGACAAATTTATGAAATGGTGCAAGCCGGTGCAAAGGGTGGGCTAGTGTCAAAACAAATGGCGTTAGTCGAGAGGGGCTGGCGTTATGGAAGAAGGGGGTTGTGCACCAAAAAATGATGTTAGGCAGGTTAGAGTACAAAAAATGACTCTAACCTGCCTGGAGTCATTTTCTGATGCGAAACTATCCATACTACATGACTCCTGTCTTAGAAAAGACAGGAGTCAGGCCAACCACCCTAATGGCCAGCAGCGAGGACCAGGGTCCCCTGGACATGGACATTGCACCCAGTGCCATGCAGGGGGGCCCATTTCAGGGCCCCCAATGGCACTTTAAAAAATGCAATACTTATCTGTAATTACCTATACTTACCTGGGATGGGGTTCCCCAGCCTCTGCTGTCTCTCTGGAGTAGGTGGAGGTGTCCATGGGGCCTGGGGAGGACACCTGTGGTGTTCCACCATGGAAATAGGCCCACAGGTACCCTAATGCCTGTCCTGACCAAGGCGTTAAAAAATGGTGCACTATTTTTTGACCCCTCCTCCCTGCCGTGCGTGATTTTAGCACGGGAGATAAATATGGCGCTAAGACCGTAGAGTCATTTTTTGCACAGGAACGTCTACTTTGCATCTCATTGATGCAAAGTAGGTTTCCACGTCCAAAAAATGACTTTAACTCCATAAATTTAGCGCTAGATGGGTCTAGTGCCAAAGTTTAAATATGGAGTTCGTTTTGCACCGGATTTGTGTAAACAAAATGATGAAAATTTGGCACAAAACAAAAATAAATATGCCCCTAAGTGTTGTTCTAAATGTGAGGGATTTCTTAATATTCATGCTGTCATTGTGTAATCAGTTCCCTATCAGGGAAGTCATCTAGGCTTCTACCATGTAGGTAGCCTTGACATCTAACTTGGCGTAGATGTAACTTTGTATTCTAGAAGGATGTCTCAAGTTCTTAATCATTGCAGAGAGCAGGGCTCCCACCATGGAAGTCATGGTGTCATATAGAAGACACAAATTCTGTTAATGACTGTGATCTAGCTTTGAGCAGGGCTAGCAACTCCCAGTCTTGGTCAGGATTTTCCTATTGCTAGGAAACTCCTTGTTACCAGTGACAGTGCCATTTTGTTAATGGTATACTGGGGAAGTGGAAGAGTAGGCCTACCTATGCACATTGTTTCAAGTTCAATTACCTCTCACTTTGTACTGTAATACGTCAGTATCAGTTATGAGAGTCATGAAGCCAAGCAATGGCAGAAGGAAAGACAAGGAGGAAAGACAAAGAGGCATGTGCATGCATAGAGAAGGGTAGATTACAGAGCACAGATGGAGTACCTTAACCGTTACATCTTCCATTCCTGAGCATCTGAGAGTTGCCTCTTCCTTTCCAGTTTGTGCCACCATCACTATGAAAAAGAGACACCCAGCAGCCAGCATAGAAGATTGTATCCCAAGGCTCAAAAGCATGAGGAGCACACAGGGTAGAAGAATAGTTTGTAAATGGACAGAAGATTAAGAGAAAATGTTTAGACTAATTAGGTTGAAAGAATGCTTTCTTGAATTTACACATATGTGTACATTGTTTAATAAATGGGTAAAGTTACAAATTCCCAGACCGACGTCAGAGCCAGAAATGAAATCCCATTCCAGCATTAACGCTCATGGTTAAGCAGTTTGTGCACCTTGAAGAAGTGGACATAACATTAACATCTTCTGTAACCGCTGCTATGCAAGACTTCCATCACAACATCGGAAAGAACTCTTTGCTCTGCATCACAATAATTGTTTTGTTCGCAAGTCTTGCATGAGCCGAATTCCTCACACCATAACAACTGTCACTAATGATGATAATGCCTGACCAATGAAAGATGCTCAGTCACTTTGAAATTGCAGAGTTTCCTCCTGTTTCGAAAAATACATTTAGAGAAACGTAGGTAAAATACTTCTACTTTCGGAAAAAATGCCAAACCAATCTAAAATCTTTGATTAGCCACAAGTGAACCTTGTTTGGCCATTATGTTTAGGGAAAAAATGACCACATCCTTGCCCAATATTCATCTCTCCAGTAAATTTGTTTTACAAAACCTAAAATTGGAACATACTGACCATTAAGCGGACACACTTTCCAACCCTTACAGGTTCAGGCTATGATGGTTTGATTGAGAGAAGTTTGAAGTTGTTTTAGGACATCTACTTCTCAACAAATTGGATTGCATACTTGGAGTGATTTTTTTTTTCTATTATGTGAAAATACTGCAAAGAAGAGAGAAAGTGCCCTGTACTCACTATTTGTTAGTATAAAAGTTTGAATTACTGAATTACATTGAAATACTTTGAATGGGTGTGAGGGACAGTTATAAATAAGTCCAATGGGAGAATTGTGGGTGGACTCAGCCAGATCTAAACTCTAAGATTGAATTTTAGCAAGATTTTGGAGGAATGTTGCTCCCTGGGATTGATTTTTGCCACACTTCCCAGGAAGTGGCCACTCATAAGAGTGGTGGCCTGCACATGATTGGACAGGAGCACCTCTTTGCTTGACACCCCACTAGCAGAGATAAATATGGCAGAAATGCCCCACACTTCAGATCCCTACTGGAAAATGACATGAAGAAGAAGGACTGCCCTGCTGGACCCTTGGCATGCACCTGGACCCTGCACTCAGAAGGACTGTACCTACTGTACTCTTTGGGCTTCACCAAGAAAATGGCTTTGTCTTATTTATACCACCTCAAGAATGGAATCCCTGCAAGCTACAGGTAGAAAGGAGCAGACCAGAGTCCCCTGCATCAAGTCGTGCGAAAAAAGCCCAGCTGACCTGTGGTCATTTAAGGATTTGAACCAGGTTGAAGTCCTAACCCCAAAGGAGCAACTCAGAACTTCTGGAACCTTGTGGTTAAATGTGGACACTTGAAGGACCTTGAACTTACTTCTAGAAGAAGATCCAGATGTTTCAAGAAGTTTGGAGCAACTTAGGAAAAAAGCTTCATAGGTGGACCTACCCGACATCGTGAGTCAAGCCGGCCAACGTTGACTGCGACCCTGCCTGTCTTGCAGGTTCGTCCCGCTGAAAGGCATCAGAGCCCCAGAATTCCAGGATTTGACTGGAGGCTTGTGGAAAGGCAATCCAGCAATGTCACATCGAAATTGGCTTGCTGAGGAGGGTTGTCCAACATCGGGGAAGAAAACAATTTTAAGTCCAAAGAAAAAAGTTTGACCGAGGCCTCTAGTGAAGTGCATCCCAAGAGGGATCCATCGTGGTCGGCCTCAACTTTCGACTTGGTCCCAAATAAAGGGGTTAATCCCGAAAAAGTTTCTAAGTCTGAAATAGAACACTTGACCGAGTCCTTCCGTGACAAGTATCTGAAGAGGACTCCAGCGAGGTCAGCCTCAACTTGCGACTTCGTCGCGGTCCGTAAGAAATCTTTAAGAATTTTACTAAGCGAGATGGTAAAACTTTGACGAGGCCTACTGCTAAGAGTAGCCAAGCAGGGTTCCATCGCAGTTGGCCTCAACGTTTGACTTAGCCAGAGTAGTGCTTTTGATTTCTAGGCATTGGAAAACATTTAGGGGGTCATTACAACCCTGGCGGTCTTAGACCGCCAGGGCTGTTTTGGAGGAAGCACCGCCAACAGGCTGGTGGTGCTTCCAGGGGGGATTACGACCGCGGCAGAAGTGCCGCGGTCACACCGCCGGCACCGGCAGTTTCCCGCCACTTTTGTCCCAGCGGGAGTAATCCTCCAGGGCAGCGCTGCTTGCAGCGCTGCCCAGGGGATTACGAGTCCCCCTCCCGCCAGCCTTTTCATGGCGGTTTGAACCGCCATGAAAAGGCTGGCAGAAAGGGGAGTCGCGGGGCCCCTGGGGGCCTCTGCACTGCCCATGCCACTGGCATGGGCAGTGCACGGGCCCCCTGCCACGGCCCCATGCAGCTTTTTACTGTCTGCTGTGCAGACAGTGAAAAGCGTGACAGGTGCAACTGCACCTGTCGCACAGCTGCAACACCGCCGGCTCCATTTGGAGCCGGCTCCTGTGTTGCGGCCGTGATCCCCGCTGGGCCGGCGGACAGAAACACCCAGCGGGGATCTCATTATGGCCGCGGCGGGAGTGCCACTGCATTGGCCACCGCCCGGTGGTCCAACCTTGGCGGGCAGCTTCAGCCGCCCGCCAAGGTTGTAATGACCCCCTTAATCTTTAAGAATTCATATCCCCGATTCCCTTTATTGAATGTTGGTCATTTTGGTGTCATTTTAAAGATAAAAATATAATCTATTTTTAGATATTTGTGTTGGATTTTTATAGTGTTTTGTGTTTTACCTATTTACTGTTTTGCTGATAGTAAATGCTTTACACACCTGTTCTCCTAAGTTAAGCCTAACTGCTTGTGACCAAGCTACCAAGGGTTGAGCCAGGATTAATTTATTGAGACCTTGACTAGACCTAGTGGGGGTTTGTGGCCTATTGCTAAGTGTAGGCACTTACCTGGCCGTACCAATAATCTACTTTCCAACACACCATGTGTAATTTGCAGAAAATGTGGTTTATAATTAGCAGAAAACAATACTGTATTGGGTGAGCCAGGCCACCAAATAGCTAAACTGTTTAACTTGAAGTGGGTGATTCTGGGAGTTAGTATCTACAGAAAGAATAATTGTGGTCTTCTGAATATTTTGTTTGCAGCGTTATAGTATTCTGAAATGGGTAGTGTCTTTGCTACATTTAGTCTAAGTATTAAGAGGTCATCTGCATATGCCATGAACTTGATTGCAATTTAAGAGATTTGAACGGGTTCATTAAAGTGTTATTATGGCATACAAGTTAATGGCTCCTTGCAAAGTGCATGCAGCAAGGTGACAGACGACTTCCTTGGAGAGGACCTCTGATTACGGAAAATTAAGCTTAACTATATAAATTATTGGGCCCTATGCCATATAGGTGGTAATAGATGGTCCGAATCATATTTTTAATTTTCCAAGAAATGCCTATGTATTTCATTACTTTCCACTGAAAAAAGAAGTTAACATGATCAAATGCCTTTACTGAATCTAACCCTATTAGTAATATTAGGTGGTGGTGGTTTCTGTTCAGTCAATTAATAAGGTGGAAGAGTTAATATGATCTGCAGTGTCCAACCAGGGATAGTCCTATGTTGCTCTCACAAAACTAGCTGGGTTAGTTTAGATCTAGGTTTGTTAGCAAATATTCTAGAGTAGATCTTGCAATTGGAGCACAACAGAGAAATTGGTCAGTAAGAGCATACCAATGTACTTTTTCTCTTTACAGAAACCCATTACCTGGGAAAGTTTCTTGATTGAGGGAGAGGCCCTACTTTCCATACGCACAAACAGTGGGAGTATAGTGGTGGGTCAATGTTGAGCATGGCCATATTTGGAGGGTCACCCTCAAGCTTTTTGCCTTCTGTTGCTGAAACTGATTTTTTGGCATTAGGTCTTTACTTTTCCCTGCTAACCAGTAATTAAGTGTTTTTGCTTTCTCACTAAAACATGGTATATGTGCATTCTACCTGATCGGTGCATTTATATAACTTGTAAATTGTACTACTTGTACTTTGGGCCTGTAAAGGAAATGCTACTAGTGGATCTGCAGCACTCATTGTGCCATCTAGTAAAGTAGCCTTTTAAAACATGTCTGTGACCTGTCACTACAGACTGTAGTGTAGTTGTAAACTGTCATTTCAGCCTGGCAAAATAAACCTGCCAGGCCTACATCATCCTTTTTAATAGTTATAAATCACCCTCATAAAGGCTCATAGGGCAGGCTTCCCTGTATTTAAAAATTATGAAATGTGTACTTAGGTTTTACATTTCCTGGCAGCGAAAAGCTCCTAACGCTGTTTTTCATTGTTGTAAAGCTTATCCCTCCCTCTGGTTAGCACTGAGTTGCCTAATTACATTTAAGAAGTGGCAACTTTGTATTGGGAGCAGATAAAAATATGCTGTTTACACTCAAGTGTGTAATGGTAGTCGGATTTTAGATCACAATTCTGAAAATGCTACTTTTAGGAGGATAGCATTTACTTGTTCCAACCATTTGTGCCTTCTGCTGGTGTCTTGGGTCATATGACTGTGAATTGTTGTGCTACTGGGGTGAGTGTATTTCATCCCAACAGGAACACAAAGGTGATTTAAGTGTGGACAGAAAGGTCCATATGGCCGGGATGACTGGGAGTAGCTGTATTCATCCCCGTCCACACTTCAAAGGGCTTTGTTTCTTGCACACACAAGGGAATCTGACACCCTGGCTTTTGTCATCCCAGACAGTTTAGATCTTTATCAGGGGAAGGACTCCAAACTGTCAAAATAACTCTCCAGAACCAGCATTAAGGTTCGGACAGAGAGTCCCCCCACACAAAGTCTGGCATCAGGTCTAAATATTAAATAGCCAGAGCTACTCTTTAAAACAATCCTGGACTTTTGGACGTTACAGAAGAAGGATTTACCTGCTGCGAGATGCCTTCCCGGCTGCTTGAGGGATTGCATAGCTCTATGAGAGCGAAGACTGGGTCGATTTGCCTTCAACCCAGTAACCCTGACAGAGTCTGAAGGTCAGTTGGAAGACCTCCTGTGTGAGCTACAGGCACAGAACTAGCTTCAGGGCCCTCCCTGCAACTTGCCAACTGATCTTCTGCAGCAGGACCTGCCTGGACCTGCCTGTGGAGCTGCCTAAGCTCTGCTGGCCTCTGTAGGAGTAAGTCCACAATCCCTAAGAGGTACCTCCTCCGGTCCTAGAACTTTGGTTTCTCCAAACAAAAAGGTGAAAATCCTAACTTATGGGCTCCTTGCCACTGCTAACGGATCCTTACACACCGGGACTCTGCCAGCCACAATGACTGCCAAGATCTGCCAATGAGACCTGCTCTTCTCATTGACCGGGACCACCAGCGGTGACTGGCGGGCATTTCTGTAGCACTACATGCTGCAGAAATGACAGCTTACAAATACTGTCAACGTGAAGCTACAGCAATGACCATTTGAGATGCTTGACCAGCTCTTCATGCCACAGAGACAACCATCCACAATGCCCAACCTGCTCTTCATGCTACAGATATGAACATCCACAAAACTCTTAATGGTACACCAACAACTGTACACTATGCTCAGCCTGCTCCTTTATGGCCTTCCTCAAAGTGATTAGAATTCTTTGTGCCATCATTCAAAGGTAACCTTTTAGTGAGCCTAACCTGGTCTTTGTTTCCGACTTATGTTTTATGACGGTCGGCCTGATCTTGTGACTTTCACCCAGTCAAGCACTGCTTTCTGTTGTTCGGTGCTATTTTCACAACTATTAAATACTATAAATACACAACTATATAATTACATAACACCGTTTCTATTGACTGGATTTTTGTTGTTCTGGTATCATTTTATTTACTAAAGTTTACTCCATTTTTCTAAATTGATTTTGGATTTTTCTTATGTTGTGATTTCACTGTATTACTGTTTGTGTACTGCATTATTATTTAACCCATTTCCTCAAAGTAAAGCCTGACTGGTTTGTGTCAAGTTATAAGAGTGTTAAGCACAGGTTAATTTAGTGATTTTTGTGTTTGACCCTGACAGTGATTTAGATTGTTGCCTGAGTGGTACTCCCACTCTCCTCAACCAGTAGCCTAATTTCTTGCAGTCAGATATTGGTGCAATTCAAGTAGTATGGTATCCGGACCAGAAGCTTTAGCTGAAGGTGTAGTTTTGATTGCATCATTTAATTTTTACACTGTTCTAGAGTGTTCAAATCTCTCTGTTTAGTGGCTGAAAGAGTATCTAGCTTGTACGTATCTATGATGTTGATCATATGTAAGATGTTGGGACTGGGTGTAACATGATTGATAATAGGTCTGGAATTCCCTGGTTATACCCAACAAATTATAATTGGTTCTCCTTGCTTGGGAACAATTTCAATGACCCTTAAGTCATTATGTTTTGGTTCTAGTTTGAGAATTGATCCCTATTTGTTTTCGGCTGATTCCTTTCTGGCATACCCGGATAAATTGTGTGTGAGTATTAGTAACCAGCACACTGATTTCAGAGTCTGTAAAGATTATTTCATGCTATAAACTAGTTGTGTTAGGATCTGAGTTAGTGACTGAAAATTGTTGTGACTGAGCAATATCATAAGTTTCCTGTGTAAACATTGTTTCTCTGCAATATAAAACTAATTTGTGAGTGTAATATATTGTTGTGTAAAACCCTGAACTACTTTTCATGGAGTCCCACACTATTTGTATGCTAGCAGTGTTTGAAATAATTTCAATATATTCAATTATATGAAGCTGCAAATCCCCGAGGAAGGAAGAATCTTGAATTATCTTTAGGGAATATCCAATTTTATGAAGATGGAACACCATCTGGAATTTGTATGTCTAAAGATAGAGTAGCGAGACCGGATACACATGTAGGGTGGTAGGTAACAGAAGTCTTGGCTAAGAGTTCTTTACTGATTGAAACATAATCTATTTGCAAATATGGATGATGAACCAATGAAAAAAGATAAAAGTTGGGTAATGGGGTTTCACCACCACCAATTGCCTACTAAAGGTGGGTTATGCATAATTGCAGGTATAGCTTGTCGTACGTTGTATATTCTAGAGCATGGTGCAAGGTTAGTGGTATCTAAAAGTGGTGATTGAATACAGTTAACATTCCCAAGCAGAGCAATGGATCCATCCATTGTCAAAAGAAGATTGTGAATTTCATAATGGATCCCAGGGTTGTCAACTTTAGGACCGTTTATAGAACATAACCTAACAATAGTGTTATTGCATTTAACTATAACCAATACCCATCTACATTCAGCATCTGCTTTACTTCCCAGGATCTGACAATGAGTATGAAAAATGAGGATGACAATGTCCTGGCCAGAAGCACTCATATATAATTTTAGCTACAATTTTGTATACACAGATTTATCTTTGGCTAACTAAAATGTGGGTTTCTAGTGAAAACGCAATATCAGGATGAAGGCTCCACAATTCAGACTGAACTTTTTATATTTATATTTAAGCCAGACATATAGCCCTCTAAATTCAAAGTGGCTTTTCTAATCTTGGTGTCAATCAAATCATTACTTTTTTGTGAAGATATATTAGTGGTTTCATGCAAAATCTTGACAAATAGAGAATGATAATCCTTGTTGAGCATTTTCATGTCTTTTCTGCTGGGCTCTAGCCAGGATCGGCTCCTTAATTCTGTAATCTTGGAAATAGGCCACAACTTTACGAGGTTTGAAACCATTGTTATGGAGAGAAAATGGAATATGATGAGCTCTGGCAGTTGTTAATGCAGTATTTCTTTCCATTTGTATACTTCCCTTGGCAGACTTTTTAGAAACAGTTGTGCTACCCAATGTGTCATTTTCCTTTGAGCAATCTCAGCTTCCTTCAAAGCCTCTACAATTCTCAAATGAAAGCACTGTGATCTATTTTCAAAGTCCTCACATTTCTGGGTGAGGGCAAGAGTTGTCTCTCCGGCGTGGTCTTGTACATATTTACCTGTTCTTCGATCTTGCTCAGCTGAGTCTCCATGTTCCATTATTTGGACATAAACTCAGCTAATTTGTCATCCATATCTCCCATTTGATGGGCCAAACTCACCATTTTAGGAGTGTGCTCTCACTGAATTTTCTTATCCTGCTTTTATTTACTTTATCATAATCTGGAGTAGCTGCCTGGTGGTACATGTAGAATGCAATGAATGAGAGCTCTCATATTCTGTGTTTGTTTCAGAATCACTATTGGCAAATCCCGACCACAATACAGTAGCTACTTTAGCCTTCCTTAATGAAGTCTTTAACTAGGGTAGTATAAGTGGTGCATCAGAGTAGATGTTGAGAACATTATACAAGATACTACAAGATTCATAAGCAAGCCCAAAGTGTGTTCTGCATACTTGAGTGAATTAGGTCCAACACCACACCAAACCCCGGAGAGCTGCTGCAAGTGCTGTAGTGGGAGATGCCAGTGAGTCTGTAGCATTAGGGCCATCTTCTCTTATTGAACAGGTTCCCGAGGTGTCTCTGGTAGTTTTGAATTAGGTCTTTTCAAAATAACAGTCCTCCTCTGTTTGGATAGGTTTAGCACAATGGTGTCCAGCTGAACTGAGGCTAAAGGTTGATATACAGTTAGAGGGGTAAACTTACAATACTGCTCAACAGAGTTCAGCTGTGAATGAGACTGCATGTTAGAGTCAGCCGTCAATCGGTCAGTAACCAAGAGTGTCTGTCCTGCTACTACCAATGAGGGTTTTCTTCCACTAAAGCTCGCTGATTCTGTACCTCAGATAGACACACTCTTGCCATGAGATCTGCATTTCCCTGCACTGACCAGGCTCACGTTACTAGTATTCTTTACAGCCGGCATGGCAGGCTCATTTTTAGACTTGGCCACCATCATGGAAGGGAAAACTGCTTATTCAGGTGAAATCCAGGACAACAACTTGCTGACATAATGCCACCGAATGTATTGAATTTTCAGTGTGATTAGTATATCTCCAGTAAGTGATTTCTCATAAACATACCTAAGCAGTATAGAAACAATTCACACTTCTTGAACACTGCAAGATACCTGTGTGAGTGGCTGTCATGAAATTGGATAACAGTAACTATCAGTAAAAAGAAAAATAAACTATCTAGTATTTTGGTACGTAGAAAGTGACTAGCCAAAGAAAATAGAGAGAAGATAAGAAGAGTCCACAAAATTCTTCTCTAATATCCAACTGGATGTTGGCTCGAAATCATGCAATTTTAGACTCAGTCTGCAAATCTAGATTTCCTTTTCCTCAAGAGCAGTGTGCATCGGAGCACCACTTAGTGTAGTAGATTCGAGCAGTGAGCACTTGGTAAATCGAACCTTGCCTGATGCTGACTCAGAGCTTGGTCAAATATCGACTCAGATGGTCTGTGGCATTCAGGTGTTCAGGTGCTCAGCAATTCCCTGAAAAAGTGAAGAAGCAGCGGGGAGGTAGATAAGCTCTAGGGAGGTGGCAGTGAAGCAAGCAACACTGCTGCACAGAGCTGAGCCTTTTTCCAACATCCATCAGTGTGCAACAAACCCCACCAGAGTGTCCAGGGTAGGCCTCACTCATCGCTCCTCTCTTATCTACTCTGACTCGTCCTTAGTGTTCTGAAACTCTGCTGAGCCCACAGACAGGGACGTGATATCAGAACCCTCCTTGTCCTCCTTGCTTAGGATTACACAAAAGTCAGCCAATATTTGACATCACTATGTCTGACAATGGCCAATAGGTACGTGGTGTGATGATACCAGAGTTTAGGCCCATACCGCTTGATGTCATTCTCGTCCGCCATCTTCAGTTTTGAAAACATTGCAAAAACACCATGGAATTCATAACAAAGAAGAACTGAAAACAGGAAACTATAATAAGAAATATGAACAAAGAAATAGGGAAATGGAGGCAATCTATCTTCAGGCTTCCATAAGACTAAAATGTCCATTTCCCTATCACATATTGTTCCTTCCTTACTAGTGCATCCACTAGGCTATACTGCACGCCCTCCAGGTTAAAAAATACTATAAATGTTAAGAAAAGAAAAAACATAGCAGTGCCTGCCCTTCATCAGCCCATGGGCCTGCTGTGCATCCCTGAGACTAGTCTATACTGCACGCCCTCCAAGAAAAAGAAAACTATACATTTGAAGAAAAGGGAACAATAGTGGTGCCTGCCTTTATCTGCCCATCAAAAGAGACTGTTGTACTTAAATATGCAAATAAAACACAAAAATCCAAGAGTGGATGATGCAGAAGAGAGCATGGGTGATGTTTTCCCTCCAGTATCCAAATCCAAAATGACTAGTGGTCAACAAAGAAGCAAGAGGGGTTTGAAAAAGAGTAATTTGCTACTAAATGTGCAGTCGCCTCACTCCCTATGGCACGCCCCCCGTCAAAAAAAGTTACCTGAATGGTATTCTCAGGAAAGTTTATGCAGCAATGAGTAACTAGAAAAAAAAGATGGGGGCAACCGTCTATCGTTTTGGTGAAAGCTTTTTAGCATGGTTTCTCATTTCCACAACAATTCTTTACGGGGACAATCTCAGGCATTACATGTCTCAGGTGTAATGCAAATTGCCAACATGATATGGCAAATTATGCTGGCATAATAAAACGAATTCACCTGGGTTTAAGCACTGGTGTGTTTACTATGCTACATCTGGAAACAGTGGCAAAATAGGCAGATATTTTGTATTTGTATGGAAAGAGGAATCACACCAACTTAATAAACCAATCTGTTTTAATGCGAAAAAACAAAAGACCTTTCTCAAGCACTAAATGATTGTGAAAAAGCAGCGAGCTTTTCCAGCAGAGAAATGCATGTTAAAATCGAGCGTCAAACAACATAATAGTTATGAGACAACACAAAAAATATACTTACCTAATTTAGCAAGACATAGATGAATTAATAGGCACAATGACATACAAATGGTCAATATTAGACTGAGGTAGTGAGTAATATGATTTTATAGCATTTTAATGCAAAAAGCTCAACAAACAATATTTCTAGATAAACAAGATTTGGGTGTTGTTTTTTGGCCAACGGTGCCATTAAGCCTACCCGGTAGCATCAGCCAAAAATGTTACCCGAGGACTTCGGGCATTATTTATAGTTTAGTACATAAATACTCCATCAAAACGTGGTGGACAGCTCATCTGCCATATTACAAGTTTCATTAGGGTACATTTGTAATGAGGCAGAAAGGACCCTTGCTATTTGTCACATTTGTGATGGTGTATATCACCTGCCAAACTTTAAGGAAGACTATTAGACTTTTTTAGCGCCGCATTTGCTTGCTTTCCTTTAAGTAGTGGAAACGTCCTTCTAATCACTTTTTATGCTTCCATTTTTCCAGGAGTGTCCTCTATCTACCATAACCCACTCTAGCTAGCGCTCCAGCAAAATCCAGTGTAGTCTACTTCCCAGGAGTCATCTAGATCTTTCGCTCAGGGAGATCCTTGCATAACTTTTCTTCTGTCTTCGTTCCAGTAAGATGTGCTATGAGGGGCTGGTGACGGGAGCTGTTTTATAATGCACACTAATCATTGTTTCGTGTCAATCTAACCTAATCCCCAACTAATCCCACACTCCCAGTCAGCCTAATTTTCAGGTCCTTATTGTTTTTTTTTGTATTATCTCAGAGTGCCCAGGACACTCTCAGGTAGACTCAATAAGGAGGTGGAGATGCATTATTGGCTCCTACGTAAGACTGACCTTCAATGCCAATTATCTAATGGTAATTGAAAACATGTTTGAACATTTTAAAACTAGAGATGTTACCTAACATTGTACCTGATCATGTTGTATCACTTTTATGAGCACTTTACTCAGAGGCTTTTCACATGGTTTCACACTATTTATTTTAGTATTTATGGGCTACAGTATTCATAGAATAATGAATGTATCATTTTAGCCTCGTAAATACAGTTTTTTTTGGCTAGGGACAGCAAAACCCTTGCTGGCTGAGCATCATATGCATCGAAGCTAACAAGGCTAATGGAAGTGTCAGACTATGTAAACAAATTGATGAAATCAATAATTGACTGCTTTGACTTCTGGCTTTGAGTAACACATAACTGCGATATTTCAGTCAAGGCATTGTGTATTTTCTGCTTCAAGACTTCTAAACAAATTGTCTACTACTGATGATTAAGGCCTATCCATGTATAACGAAAAGGAAACGCCAAATAAATTATATCACAGTTACAGAGATTGCAGGACTAATTTGAAAAAAAATACCTATCTTCTATGGGCTTTTACTTCTTCAGTCACAAGCATGTCAGAGTAGTGCGTTTTTCAAAGGTTTCCAGAACTGCACGTTTTGAGTGGGAATCTCAGATTCAGACTGATGGCTTTCCAAAGTCTAGGCCCTTCTACTCCACGTGGTCTTCCCTCGAGTTTCGCCCTCTCGAATGATCATTTGAGGATCCAAAAGGTCGACCTTGAAGAAAGAACTAAAATCAGTGTACTAATGTGAGCAGTGGGAAGGATTATAGAAACACAGACATGCAAACACAATGAGACATTAGGGGTAGAGACCAAGCTACACTGCGAAGGCAGGAAAGACAATTCGAGACAGATACATGGAATTGAGAAAAAAGAGGTATTGAGTGGCAGGAAAGTGAGACAGAGTGGAAACGTAAGAGGCGATAAGGCGTTACGTTGCACATTCCGATGGGCACGTTCATTTATTCTTGTTCTGTGTAAAGCACTTTGAGCGCAATTGGCCTACGTTAAGATAATACGGGGATTCTGTTACATTTTGGGCTCCTCTTAAATTAATGCTAATGAACATTTTCTCTGGCGGAAGAACTTTGAAGCTCCTTACATTTCGTAGTTTACAATGTCAGTTTTTATTTCGCTCAGCAAATGAAAAATGATGTGTAATATTTGTGCTTTGCTGTAAATGTTCACATAAACATGATTTCTGTTGTGGTACTAAAATGCATTCAATGTACTAAAAATGAAAAACTAACATTAAGACCAGTGTTTACACAAAGCAGAGGAAGAACGAGAGGTGAATACATGTGTTTTTTTTGCTGCAGATGTATAAAAGTTATGCTTGCAAGAAATGTAAAAGCTTTTGAAGTGAATGGGTACTTCACATGCTCCCCTTCAGAACTGCCTCGAAAGAACATGTATTAGATATAATTGCAAAAATGTGCTTTAAAATGAAGAACTCAGCCCTCTTACACATAATTATGAGAGAAGGTCTGGAAGAAAGCACATCAAATACATCTTAGCGATGCTAGTTTTCCCACTGTGGTTCTTCGAGTGATGGCTGGTTTTATTGGTTAGGCCTTATCAGCAATGGCACCTAAAAGGTCTGAACCTAAAAACTAAATGTAGTGCTATTTACAAACTCAGCCCTTCGGCGAGCCACACCTATCTGCCTTTATTCCATTTTTAAAATTTGCGATAAAGAACTTTTAAATCAGCTAATGTATGTTTTACGTCTGGGTATTTATAGAGCAAGAACCTAGCTACATAGCAAGAAAGCTCTTTCTTTCCATGCCGAGCTACTGAGAGAGGATGGCGTCTACCCTCTTTAGGCATTTTCATGCATGCTCCTTTATGGGTTGTCCTGTTAGTGCCAAAACTGGAAAAAAGTAACCCTACTACACATGCAGTGTGTCAGCTACCCACACCACAGAAGCTTCTTTGGTAAAGACTAAGGCCCTCATTATGAGTATGGTGGTCATGAGACCGCCAAACCTGCGGTGGCAGTCTAACTGCTGCAGACCTGGCGATAAAGACCGCTGCATTACGAGTTGTGGGGTTTGGCTGATGCCAAACCACCACAATGCCATCCTGGCCGCCGGAGCGGTCACCCTGAAGTGGCCGATGGTGAGCTCCTCCGGGCTGGCGGCAGGCCTGAGGCTGCCGGCCATATTAGGAGGCAGCGAACAGTCAGGCTTTTCGCGGCGGTGCCCCCACCACCAAAACTCCGGCAGTAACGCACAAGGTGACAGGAATCCCAATTCCTGTCACCGGCACATGCACCCCCACACATCCACACACATTCCGACACTCCCTCCACCCATCCACACACATCCATACTAACAACCCTCCCGCTCTCACACACCCCCTCTCACACATATGCATACATGCACATATCCCCCCTCATCCACACAACCCACCTCATCTGCACACTTGCACTCCCCCATTCGTACACTTGCACACAGCCCCATCCACAGACTTGCGCACAGACACCCCATTCACACACATACACGCACTCAGACACCCCCATTCGCACACATACACGCACACACTACACACATGCACCCAACCCCCCCCCCCCCATTGGATGCCCACTTACCTGTTTCGGCAAGGTGGTCATCCGAGAGGGGATGGGTCGTGGTGGCTGCCAACACCAGCACTGCACCAGATACAGGATACCGCTGTGCAATATTACGCATCATTATACGGCTGGCGGAGTCCTGTTGGCATGGCGGTGCTGGTGGTGGAACGGCCTCTCTTCCTCTGTCAGACAGCCCAATGGGGTCAGATTTCCACTAGTAAAAAGGCAAAATCCTGCGCAACTCCAAATATGCAGCCTGTGGACTGTGGTGGCAGCACCTTAAAGTCGTAACGAGTGCCTGAGTTAAGAAACTACTCTAATCATGCCCCATTTTTATGTTTGCCCAGCACAACACTTGCGCTGTGCTTATGAAATCTCTTGTAAACACAAAAAATGGTTTAAAACTGTGTGGGAGTCCGCCCATTACTTACTGTTACTTACCATTGGGTGACTTCTACGCCACTATCATTTCCTTGCTTCTTATTAGTTTAGCGTCTCCCTGCTTCCATTTCACATCTTCAGGTGTTCATCCCTGGAGTGGAGCATGGACGAACTGCAGCTTCGTAAGGCCAGTACCCTTCCACTGTCCGCGTGCCCTGATGGTACACCTCTCACCACCATCCATCGTCTTGCTCCATCCTTCCTTCCCTGACATTGGCCAATTGATGTAATTTCCTTTAAAGCACAGCATTATATGTTTTTTTTACACTATTTTATCACTATTGAAGTGCTCTGATGAGATGTAAACATAATTGAACCTAACCTAAAGTGTTTGCCTGGGGTTGTTGCCTGCTTTTGTACTTTTAGTTTAGACAAGTATTTACTTTACTTATATTGTAAGCAGGTTTTTTTTTTGCACTTTGCAGCTCTTTCAGGATAACTGGAAGGCTTTGCAATACAAGAGTATTAGTCAGTGATTACTTTGTAAACAAAAATGTGCCGGTGCCCAAATCTCTCAGTTGAAACACATGGCTGCTGCAATTGAATTTGCAAGCACTGAATACTGAGGTAGCGTAAACCTGAAGCCATCTCGGTCCTCTTCAATCCATTTACAGCCACTCCCTGCCACTTCAGCTCACTCTTGCACACTTCTGCTTTCTCCCTTTGGAACACTTTTTCCATTTTTCCCTTCCTTCTTTCCCATATGTGTCTTTTTCTCACAATAACTACTGGAGGCAGAAAAATAAATGCATGTCCTCAAAAATAAGTGTCAGTGCCCAGCACCGGAAACCACCAACACAAATTAAGCACTGGTAATACTGCAAAAGGTTTAAAGCTCATCCAAATCCTGACTTTGAAGCATAGAACGCCTATTTAATTCAACTATGCAGTGGGAGCATTTTTTATTTCCCATTTGCCCTCAAAAGTCTTAAAGGCCAAAGACGATGTGATCTTCCACTTGGGTGATTTATTTCCCGCCACCCTCTCTCGCCTCATTGCTGCTGCATACTCTCAGGCACTCCATTCTCCTGCGCTCTCCCTCTCCACCCTATGATCCCCTCAACCCAACTGAAGAAAAAATGTTCACATGCACATCACTTGTACTGTGCTTGTTAAATCTCATAAAACAAGCTTTGGCAAAGCCAATACGTTACACCTATGCAAGATCTATTGGCTTTTTCAATTTATTTTACATATTGCACAGAAGCATGAGCTGCTGTGCAACATGGATTAAAGTTAACAAAAAGAGTGCTATGACATGGTCAACGCTGCTGTGCAACATGTAAAAAAGAAAGACAAAGTCAGTAGATCTCACCTACGCAAAAAGCAAAACCTAGTGGCTTTAACAATGCTTATCTCATATGCAAACCCACTGTATGACTGCAAGCCAAGTAACATGTCGGTGGATAGCTTAATCCCTAACTAAATAAAAGCCAACCCCCTTGAGCTAGAACTTGTTCAAAACTGTAGCAAAAAGTCAAGTTAAGGCATTTAACATTCTCACTTGAATCTGTGGTGAGATTTGTGTCTCCTCCTCAATCCTGTGAACTCGAGGTCCTGACACACTATTTTCCAGGGCAGGGATGTCCATCATTTTTAAGAGAAGGGTCAAGTAACAATATTTAGTAATCAGCGAGGCGTGTAAGCCTGACCATGCCAAAGACGTTTCTTGGGTTTCCCCACCTGAAAAACAAAAAAATAATACGAAGGGCCGAAATTGTGCATTTTACAACCATATTCCATAACTGATAAAAAATGTATCAACTTTATTGAAGGGCATTTCTGAATGGAACTCTGCAACTGAGGAGAGTGGTGCTTTGCAAGAGGGTGTCAGTTTTAGTATATCAATGTGCTATATACATTTTCCAGCCTTCACAGCACATATGGCTCCTTACTTAATATATTGATTCCTGGTTTTGTAATTCCCCTTTTCTATTTCTAGACAAGAAGAGCTAGGAGGCTCTAACCATTGTCAATGACATGCACACATTCACCAAATAAATAATTATTTGCTATTTATAATTTTACGTTACTGTGCGTAACAAGGACTCTTGCGCTCCAATTTCTTCATTCAAATGACTAATATGAGTGATAAGACTTCTGCCTGCCTTCATATCTCCAATCCACTGAGCCTCCAGGCGCTTGCCTTCACTCTTCAGTAACCGCAGATGCTCTTGAGCTTTTTACATGCAAACTGATACTACAGCCAATTAAATTTAGCAACAATGTCAGTGTGCTTTCTGCACAACAATGTTGGTGGCCTGTTAGTCACGGGTTCTGATCTTGGTGAGATAATTCAGTTGGTCTATGCAGCTATTGGGGATATCCTGGGATAAACACAGATTACAAATTCCAATCCTTAGAAATAGTTCGGTAGGCTATACACCTGCTGCAAACATCTGCATTCCACCTGAGTGCCATTAGTGAGGTGTGACCAAAATTGTAGAATTTATTTTCATGAAAATTCAAACAGTATTATGCAAAATGTAGTTTGTCGGTATTTCTAATAAAAACATACTATGAGGAATACATGCGTAAAAAACTCACACTTTTCGAGTAAGATAGTTTATGTGTAAAGCCGTAGACCTGGCTAAACATTGCATAAAATCATGCAATGTGGAATGTCAGAAAATGTGATGCACTGTAGAATTTGCGAATTTTGTTAATTTCACCTTCATATTTAAAATACCACTCAAGCCTTGTTTGAATCTCTGCAGGGCTTTATTCTTTAGATGATAACAGAATGAATAGCATTGAGTTGAGCAGTACAATTATTAAATGCCAAGTAAAATAGCAACCGGAATAAAATCAGGTCCCGTGATGGCATTCCTTCCAATCGGTTGTTTTTTGTATAACGAAGTTTACCATTTTTAAACGTAGTGTGATGAACTGTAGTCCTAGTCACGTGCAAAAGTGTTCTTAACATTTTATCCAGACAAGGAAGAAAAAAGGCGAAAACAGCATAGTAGGGAGAAAGGAGCCTGTGGGAGCTGAGTCATCTGTAGGCCGAGGGATACATCTCAGGTTCCCCCTGATGGAGTGTTGAGCTGAGGTAGCTAGTGGGAATGTGCTTCAACACCTACTCAAGTTACCATTAACAAGTGGGCTGGGGTGCGCTTTCCTTTGTTTTTTTATACAGTTCAGCTGCTTTACTTGTGATAAGTTTTTAAATAACAACCGCTTTAGTTGGGGCATGTATTTTACTATTTGTTAAGGAGAGGGAAATTAATCATCAGCTTTCTAAGCAGTCAAATAGCAAGCAGCTATCATATTGCAACAGTACTTTATAATGCCAAATTTAAAGGTTAACTTGGAAATAAATCACCACCTAACTGTGCTGCATAGCAGACAAAACAAATAACGGTTTAGACAATTAATATACAAAACATAAGTAAAATTAAGAAGTACACTTTGACCCAGCTTTGTCACTGAATAGAAAGGAACTATTTATAGGTGAATGTTAAAAGTATGCACAAGCTTTGTGCAGTCACTCAAAGTGATGGGAGCTTCTGTGTGAAGTGGGGTGTCTATTGCCCCATGATGTATGCTGAGGTGGGTGAAGCAAAATGTAAATGACAACAGACTAGAACAATGGATGAAGCTTGCTGACTAAAAGTCGTTCTATGTTTATAGTATGCGTGATTTTCTTTAGAAAAACAGTGGCTTGGGGAAATGTCCAAACCTGTCTCAAAGGCCAGACTTATAAAAAAAAACACAGCATGACGTTTCAGGAGTGGTCTATGCAAACCAGTTCTAGAGATATAGGAATCAAAATCTGGTATGTCATGTGGCCATTGATGTAACAAAGGCCCCCACAACCCATGTGATGCAGGGAGCCCCCGAACTCCAGGGGCCCCATCAGTGCAGCACCTTGCCTGAGTGAGTCCAGAGGGCGGGGGGGATCATGTTCTTTGTAGGGGGGGCCTCGAGTTTCGTTACACCACTGCACATAGCGATTCACCTACCATTACACACCTGTGCCACAAATAGTTGCACAACTCAGAAATGGGAGTGTTGTCTGTTCTTAGGGTATCAAAATGTTAAGATTTCATCCATTCCAGACAGCTCCTTTTTCATGCATAATGACCTAGCTCTTCATTAAAAACGGTAAAAATGGAAAGTACATTTGTTCCTTTGCAGGCACCCCAATAATAGGACACAACTGACCCTGCCAATACAACTTTTTTTCAATTTCTTAAAGCTCGTTTTGTGATCTGTAATAATAGTATAGTGAACACTGGTAAATTCAATCTTTCTTGCACCAACAGATGAGAAACGTAATGGGGATCCTATAATGCCAGTTTTCTGCATGCCGTTCCACAAAAGCACCTCAGCACTGCTCTGAAAAGAAGGGCTGATAGTTTGCCCACCATAATATTTTACATCTCCAGCTTCGTTAAAGTGAGACACACAGCAAGTGGGCCAACTGGAGTCATTTAGGAATGGTGTCTGTAGACACTAAGCACTCTATTGCGCTGTAGTGCATGAACACCGCCATCAGTTCCATTAAATGTATATCGATAGTGCCTCGATAATGTCTTATCTATATTTGTATATGTTTTTCTGTGTGAAAACTTTAAGAATTTGTTTTTAAAAACGAGACTGAAAAGATATTAAGTTACCAGCTGCCTGTGCGGATTAGCATTGGCAAACAAGAGGTAAATCTTTCTAGCTTCTTATGTTGAGTTAATTCGAAAATAATTTTCAAGTACTTCGTGGACCTGCAAAGGGCCTGAAGAAGAAAAAGAAAGTTTGGTATCAATGCAGCTTGTGCAGACATCCTCCAATTAGTTTGATAAAGTTATATTGTGCACCAAAGTTTGGTGTGCTGACTCACAACAGCAGGAGATAAGCAAATCCCTCAAGGAACCAGTCCGAGATAAAAATGCAAAGAACGAAAATAAATGTGACTACAATGATCACTGCTCTAAAGATATGTAGAAGCTGTATCACTGACAAGAGGAAGAGGAAGCCAGTCTGCTGCATGCACTTATTGATATTGATGCCTTTGGCCATGTATTACTTGATATGTATATAGATATATAGTTATTCAGGCAGTGCTTCGAGGTCAAAAAACACCTGCAAACCGGCAGTGAACTAAAGATAAAAATAGAGAGGAAGACAAATTAAGGACACGTGTCCAGAGAGTGAAAACGGGCCACGACGTTTTACCATTTCCTTCGCTGTTTCTGCTTCAGAGTTCTCTTTGTTTTTCAGGACGTCTGCAATGTCTCTCGGTAGGTAGTGTTTTTAAGCTAATATTTGCATAAATCTCCTCTGAACACATTTTTGGTGGTAAACTAATAGCATTCCTCTTGCCGAACCTAAATGAAGGAGATGCGTTCGTGCTTGTTAGTGCACGTGTTTTATGAAGAACCTCAGAAGTCTTGTATAATAAATACCAAATGTAAATGCACAAATATGTTAAAAACGTTATCTTGTGTTCAGTTGCGTACCGAAACTTGAGGCACCCCGCCCCTGCAAAACACATGAATGGGGATCCCCATACAGGGCCGGCTTTAGTGCTGGTGGCGCCTGGTGCTTCAGTCAGTCTTGTTTGACCCCCCCCCCCCTTAGACCTCCTTACCACAAATTCCCTCTCTACCACTCTCCATCAATGCCCCTCATCACTCCATAGCCCCTCTCCAACATACTTTCCTTATTGTTTTTGAGGCGCTACTCATAGTTCACTTACAGTTTTGTGATCTGCATGGCACAGGTTCTTAGCAGCTGGCAGATTATCCCTCTGTGCTACTTTATGATGAGTAAAACCTGCCACTAGACAAAACTGGGATATTTCACCAGCAGTAACAGTAATCATCAGAGTTATTTTGACATGTTTAATGCCACCTGAAAACTGCTGGTTGCACAAGTAAGTTCAGTGCTTCTAAACCCAAAAGTTATTTTTAAACACAGTGCCCACACCAAAGTCAATGCACCGGTTGCACCGCCCTAAAGCCGTCCATGCTCCCATGCTCCAGACCCAGTCAGGAGCCTTCAGGCTAGGGTTGCCCCTGGAGCTGGTGGGCCCCTCAGACCGTGGGGGTGTGGGGGCTCTTATTATGCCACTGGTTGTGCTCTGGTACAGTTGTGATGCTCAGTTCTGATCTTGCAGACCTCATTTGCATGACATGTCCCTGCCTCAAGTGCTTTTTATAGTAATGTGTGTCAGTGGGTGACACTATGGCAAAGTGGGTGGCAGTTTCAGAACACGGTGGGTGGAAGGCTAAATGCATGTCCTGGCTCTTTAGAAATGGGAGGGTGTGCCAAACTACAACAAGAATGCAATGGATTATGTGTGCCCACCACCTATAACACAGTGTGCAGAATGCAGCAAAAACACTGAGGCTCAGACTTAAAAGTCAATGACAGAGCGCGACGCTGCACCACATTTGGCAGCGCCGCGCTCAGTCATTTTCAAAATGCAGGGATGTGCTGTATTTAATCGAATATGGTGCACCCCTGTGTTTCCTCTTGCGCTGGTGCTAATTTTGCTGGCGAGCGCCAGTGCCGTCACCCTTGCACAATGGTGCAAGGATGGCTTCACTGCAGCTGAGATTCTTTTTGTGCAAGAAGGGACACCTTCCTGCACAAAAACAATCTTCAATGGCGATTTGCTCTTTCTGTGTGTGTTGCAGAATGCAGCACCCATTGAACGAGCAAACAACAAGGAGAAATGAAAGCATTTCTCCTCGTTGCGCCATACTAACACTACCCCTGGGGTGGCATTAGATTTTGGCGCTGCCACAGATATATAAAAACGTATGTATTTGGGGCAGCGTCAAAATGCAATAGGTGTTGCTGTGGCACACCCACTGCAACACCCATTGAACGCCCCTTCCACTCAAAGTTCTGCTGGAGATAGGGCCTTTTAAATCTGGCCATGTGTGCTCCAGGATGTCCTTGCTTACATTAGACAGTGCCAAACTAGGCATAGCTTTATGTTATTAGCCAACCCTGCTTAACTTGCCCCACTGAAAAATATGTCAGTAGTAGTGCTATAAATATTCCCTGGACTCTAGTACATGGTTTAGTAGAGTTCTAAAAACACCTGTGCCTGAAACCACCATTAGCATTCCTGTTATGGCCTAAATTATCATGGGCTGAATTTTTAATGGAAAGAAGTCCACTGATAGGTTTAACATTTCAAAGCTATACAGTTAGGACAGGGGTCTCCAAACTTTTCAGTATGATGGCCACATCATATATTTTAATATTTTACAAAGAGTCACAGGCCAAAAACAAAATCAGTTTTATAAATGAATAAACAAAATTTTAATGAGTGATTAAAGCATAGACACTTACCTGATCTTCCTGTAGTAGCTGCAGGAGAAGTACTGGAGCACAGATTTTCTGGTAAATTCCAGCTTGTAGAGGGTTCTACTGATGGTGTCAGTCTGTCCCAGTTTCACCTTCCTGCCCTGTTCGTGCTGAGCTTGGCACCAGCAGGCTTTTTGACCCTTGTGTATAGCTGTTTGTTCCCCCTCTCTCTGTCTACTGAGCTTCACTATGGGGTTAACAATCTGCCGGTCTCTCCTCCTCTCTGGTGAATGTCAGGACGAGGCCAGTCTGTCTGTCCTTTGCCCCGTCTCACTGCTGCCCTTGGCTCAGTAGGAGTCCACAGTCTGTGTCTTTCCTCCTCTCTCACCATGGCACTTGGATCTAGTAGGAGTATTTCCAAAAATGTGTTGGTCTGTGTAGCCCTGTCACCCTCTCTTACAGCTCATTCATGTTTCAGAGAGGGTTGTACTGGCCTGGTTCTTATGGTGCTCCCCTGTTAATGTTCTTCGCTGCACAGGGAGCTGTGCCTATTTTCGGTCTATCTTCCCCTCTACTTCCCTCAAGTCATGCCTGTCTAGTTCTCATTGAATCGGTCTCTGCCCCTCTTCCCTGCTGGCTTAGCGTCTCTGGTGTCCGCAGGTGAACTGAAGTGTCTACCTTCCTTTCTCTGCCAGACCCCAGGCGTCAGATCTCCCTATGTGGGGCGCTGTCCTGGCTGTTGCTGTTGCCTCCAGCTCCTGGTTCTTCCCATTTCAGCTTCAACCAATGGGTTGTCCTAGATTGTCCTCCACTGGGAAAAGAGGAGGTCAGCAACCCTGACGCTGTCACCAGCATCCATGGCCCGAGCAGGTGCCAGCACCCAGCAGATACCTAGCATCAGGACCGAGGCAGCCACCACAACACCCACCTTCACCTATCACCTGTGTATTCTGGTACACGTGGTTCTGCTGTTCATTGTTAAAGAGTTTCTTTGCAATTTCAGATATGAACCATTTTTCACATAGGGGATCCAGTTGCTTGTTTACCAGGAGCCCTCTGTGTCTAGTTCCTGTTTATTCCAGGCACTGGAAATTCAGTTGTCTTCATTAAAACTTGAAATATTTTGGAGTCCATGGCCTAGACGCTAAAATATTTCAATTTGCTGCAGGCCGGATAAAATCTTGTATCGGGCTACCATGTTGCCCTCAGACCGTAGTTTGGAGACCTCTGAGTTATATGAATAAGTTATTTACTGTGTCATCCTTGGTTCATAAAGCAAAAATAGTAAACTTAGTACTAGATAATGGGACACAAGTCCAGGACAAACATTTTTCAATTAAAGTAAATTGGTTCAACTATGAACACAGATGTCAAAGGAAACAATGTCAAGTCTATGGGAAATGCTGATGGTAAAAAAAGGTCCAAGTATCTTTTAGAAGGATTGTGGTAAATGTTAAAAACACAACACAATGATCCCTTTGAATGGATAAATTCGCTTAACCTCAGTTGATCAATGAGAACTGTATAATCTGATATTGGTACAGTATGCAGATATGATTACATAGTATCAATATGGTAAAGCCATGGTTTATAGTTCATATTGTAGGTGTTCCAACACAAAAACAGCACTTTGAGCACTAACATGAGTGAAAGGAGTGCAAGCGTGCTTATTTACAGTAGACCTGTTCTAGGAGCTGATATTGAGTACAACTTCACCAGTAAGATTCAAAGTTAAAGTACATTGCATACAATGATCCCATCAATATCAGTCCACTAATAAAAAGTCGATATTTCGACTCCATAGTTGTTTTGTACAGGGTCGTCTCCAGGACCAACATGGTAACAACCTACAAAGAAGCAGATATATGTCCAAGGGTTTAATTACTGATCGCAAACTGCACAGGAGAAATATTTTTAAGCCACAAGTACTGAACTTAAAAACAGCATACTAAAATTGCCCATTGGCTGTATTTGAACGAGATTCATAGGGGAAAAATCATGGTAATAAATCTATGAAATAGGAAGAAATGGGAATGTATCACCACGAAGTCCACTTAAAAGGTATGTATGAGCCATAAGATGTTGTTGGCAAAGATAAGGAAGAAAATATGTTAAAAAATACTCACCCAACCTTGGTGTCATCAACACCGTACAAAGAGTGGTGAATCAGTCGCAAGCAAACCTAAGGTAAAAAAAGAGAGTCCTTCAAAAAAAGATTTTGCGGGCTTTCTGCCATCAAGCAGCTTGCTAGCTGTACTTACTTGGAGCTGTCATCGAATGTGAACAGGAAATGATTTGCATCCTCACGGCATGTGGCATGGCTTCTTCAAATGTCTCCCACCAGCGCGCAAAAACATGCATGCCGCTTGGGTATCAAAAGAGGTTGGAAACTGACTAAAAATATGTTATTTGGATTAATTCGTTGTGCAAAAAAATTGCAAACTTTGGGCAATGGAAAGTGAAAGTATATTGCCGTCCAGAAGAAGTAGTAGTACAAGAAAAGTCCATGACTACTACAGGCATAAAAGAAATACTATGGCTCTGATTAATGTACGCAGACAATTTCCATATGTGAGAGATTAAGTAAAGCAAAAATTAAGTGGGTAAAAAGATGAAGAAATAAATCCAAACCCAATGAAATGTGGTAGTATGGAAAATCCTGAAATTGCTATAAAAAATCATAAATGAAGTAGAAATGCTTAAGATATTTACAAGACAAAAAATAACTTATAAAAAAACACATGTAGAAAATCACATATTAAAGTCCTGAAAAATGTTATACACTATATGCAGCAAAGAATGATATCATAAGAAAATATCACAATGAATGTTCAATTAAAAAAACCTGACGATCTGTCATTAAAAGGGAGGCAGCTGGTCTCCAGACCTCTGTTATTCTAAACTTTCCGGACAGAACCCACTCTGGGTTTGTTTAGGTGTCAACATATTCAATTTGGCACGGCCTCTGGTGCTGAGTCCTACTCGCTAGATGACTTGACATCCAACGTCCTCGGAGGTGTGTTGGAGTTGTTGTAAATGCTCGACCAGTGGTGCTCTGGCAACCGAGCAATTGATTCTCCTTTTATGTTGTAATATCCGTTTTTATTTCATTTCTGTGTAGTTTGGCTGATGTATACTAGATCACACAGACACGATAACACATAGATTACATCCTGTGGGTTACAGTTGGTAAAATGCATTTAAATTAAATTTAACATTCTGATGAATGAATGAATTGGTGCTAATACAGTATTTACAGGCCAAACATTGACCACATTTAAAGTGACCTAAAAATGGTGGCAAACCCCATTGTCATGCGAGTTACTTTCACTGGGTTTGAGAGAGCAGCATGTATTAGGGAGTTGCCGAGGTTGTTTTCACGTTTGCAGGTGAATAGGGGCATTTTTTGGTGTATTCCTGATCTTTAATCAAACCCCAGTGCTTTCATATTATCTTTTTCAATTCATTACGTGCAGTGGTGAAAGTGCTAACACAAATAAAACCACCTGTCTCACTCATTCTGTTGTTTGACTCGAGAAATGCCTCCTGGCGATTCGACCTCTTGCAAGCTTGCTTGACTAATCACTTGGGATACCCCCTTTCCAGTAGTCTAGTAATGAGCATTTCAGATTCTTGGGAGTCATCCACTTTTTTGGTACAATTCCTGCAAATTCTCAAGAATTGTCTGAAAGGCAAGCTGTCCCTCAAGTTCATAAGGTAGTGGCTGTGATACTGTAGAAGGGTGCTCCTTTTTATAGAGGATGGTATATATGTTTCCCTCTCCCCCTTTCAGCCAGCGGTCTAGAAAAGGAATAGACAGTGGATCAAATTGAAGGTAAATTGAATATTCTGTGATATTGAATTGAACCATTTATTAAATCCGTGCAATCTACTGTCTGTGCCATGCCAAAGGAAAAAGATATTGTCAATATATATCAACTCAAATGGGAAAGGTTTTCACAAAATGTGTTATTGTGATTGAACGCATTTGTCTCCTCGTAGTGGACCATGCACAAACTCAGTAGATCTGGGGCGAAACCTGCTCCAGTTGCCACTCTCTTAGTTTGAAAGTCAGGGTTGAGGAATTGAAAGTAATTTTTACTGAGTGCAGTAGGGTAACGGAACTAGCTCCTCCTGTATAACAAAAAGTTGACAGGAATTAAACAATTTATTTTGCTTGATTCCTACCTGGGGGCAGAAACAAAGGCTGGCCAGCTTATCCCAGATCCTAGACACAATGAGGTTTTCTCCTAGTGAAAAGTCACAAGGTAAGACAAAGAGGCGCTTTCTGTGTGGCTATGTCGCCAGTGGCACAGAAAACATTGGCTCCGGGTTTCTAGCTCACTACACAAGAGATGATTCTTTGGACAGTCTCTGGTCTACATTCTGAGCTTGGGCTTCAGGATACGTATGAATGTTTTTCACTCTTTCACTGTTTGGCAGGACTATCTAAGTGGTCATCCTTCTGACTGCAACCTGACCAGCTTCGGTCTATCCTGGATGTCAGGTGTTTAAAAAACAATTTTTCTTAATACTTTTTTAATTTCATAGTTATGAAATGATTTTTCATGAAAAGTGTGTACTTCTTACCCAATCTGCATGTGAAAAAAGGGAGTTTTGGTGTACTAACCCACATTTACACCTATGTCATTCAGCAGTTAAAAACCCAGGGAAATGCTTCACCTTGTGTAAGAACAGTGAAATCTTCACAAGGGAAATATTTGAGTATGGCAGTTAAAAGATAAAGCTGTTTCTAACAAAATTAATTCAGTTCTTGAAGAAATTACCTTCAAAGTTCTAAAAAGTTAAGAGACAACGACTCATTGATTGTCTCAAAGCAGCCCCGTATGTAATGACCATTCTCCATGGAGCACATTGTAAAATTGAGTGAGTGCCATTGGCTTTTTGGTGAATAGAGATGATGTAGCCAGCTGTGACCTCTCCAGGTGGCTGGATGAATATGTTATACAATGTTGGTGCATGGAATGAATCCCGGGACCCACCTGTGCATACCCAAGCATGTCAGTGCCTGGTCAGTGCACTGCTCTGCCTCCCGTGGGTCCACCTTGCAAGTAGAGCCCTTTCCCTGGCTTGTCTGAACTCCTGACCCCTGTCAGGAGTTTCAGGCCCTCATCCACCCACAGGCCTGTGCCTCATCCCTGGTGTCTAGTGGGAGAGCTCTGCTTTCCTAATAGGCTACCTTCTGCCTCCTCCTTTCTCTGCTTTGCTCTCTTCACTTCTGTCCCTTTGTGCTACTTTTGCTTCGTGCTACTCTCTTCCTTGTTTTTCTCTCACCCCGCTCTCTCTCTCACTTTCACTCTCCCCCTTCTCTATCTTCCCCGCCGCTGCTGCTGTTTTGCGGCCTGGACCCCTTTTTGCAGCCCGCCCCCATTTTTGGTCCGTTTTTCGCCCCCTCTCCAACCTCCCAGCTGTACTCTCCTCCCCCCTCCACCCTACTTAATGGCGGCGCTTTGCGGCTGTGCCGCTGGCGCGCCAAATTGAAACCCGTCTGTGCCTGTCCGCGCCTGGACTGCGCCCAGCACCAGAGCCTCTGGCTCCGCTCCCCCCACCTCTGCCACGCACATCTTCACTACGACGCAGCCACCATTCACGCCCTCAACACCGGCCGCTCTCCCGCCTGCCTTCAAGCCTCCCACAGACCACCCGCGGACGCTTTTCATGCCGGAACTGCACCTTCACCAGCCAACATGCCAACGACCCACCCACCAAGGCAGTATGCAACCATCTCAGATGTATCCTCACCAGCACCCCTCCGTCCATAAGAATGCAGTAGAGCTATGGAATCTACTTGACTCAGCTCCCACTGATGTCCCCTTCCTGACCAAGACCTGGATGAACCCCTCCTCAGCGCCTGACATCGCCATAGCCATCCCGGACGGTTACAAGATTACCCGCAGGGACCGCTCCAACAAACCAGGAGGAGGCATCACCATCATCCACAAGAATATCCTCAGGATCACGACCAGCACCGAAGACACCCTCAGCATCACCGAACACCTTCACTTCCAGATCCACACTGACCCTAACACCACCCTCCAAGGGATCATCATCTAGAGGCCCCCAGCCCCCGACAACAGTTCAGCGATTCCATCACCGACATCATCAGCATGCACGCTCTCGCATCCACTGACTACATACCCCTCGGGGACTTAAACTTCCACCTCGAGAACACAAACGACAACAACACTGCCACCCTGCTCGACAAACTCTCCAACCTCGGCCTCAAACAGCTCGTCACGACACCGACCCACTCCGCAGGACACACACTCAACCCTATTTTCTCCACCAGCAATCACGTCTCCTTCAGCTACACCACTGAACACCACTGGACAGATCACCACTGCATGCACTTTTCCTTCAAGAAACCCACAACACACCAAACACACCGAAGACCAACTTATCGTGACCCTCTCCTGGAGCCCACCCATCGAGAGCACTGACACTGATGCAGCTGCCCGCAACTTCAGGCAATGGGTCGATACCTGTGCCAATACTCTTGCACCAAACAAAAATCCCTCCAACAGGTGCACCGACAGACATGCCTTCTGGTTCACCGCCGACCTCCACGAATCTAAGCAAACCTGCTGAAGACTCGAAAGAAGGTGACACCAAGATCAGACTGTGTACAACCACACAGCCTTCAAAAACGCCATCCGCAGACACCACCAACTCATCCGATCCGCCAAGAGAACCACCTTCAAAGACAGAATCAACAACAGCCCACACAGCCACAAGGAGCTCTTCAACGTCGTGAAGGAACTCTCCAACCCCAGCTCCAATGACATCCCGCCATCCCAAGACCTCTGCAACTCCCTAGCCTCCTACTTTCTCCGCAAGATTGCAAACATCCACTACAGCGTCAGCACCCAAACCCCCATCATCACAGATTCACCTCCGACCAACCTCCTGCTCTCCTGCACCCCTGTCAACAACAATGACACCATCAAAATCATGAACACCAACCACTCCGGCTCTCCATCTGATCCCTGCCCTCACTACATCCTCAACAAAGCAAGCTCCATCATCGCACCCCAACTACAGAAGATCATCAACAGCTCCTTCGAGTCCGCCACCTTCCAGGAGAGCTGGAAACACGCCGAGATCAACGCCCTCCTCAAAAAACCCAAGGTGGACCCAAAAGACCTCAAGAACGTCCGGCCTATCTCTCTGCTCCCCTTCCCGGCAAAAGTCATTGAGAAGGCTGTTAACAGACAACTAACCCGCTTCGTAGAGGAGATCTGCACCCTAGACCCATCCGAATCGGGATTCGGCAGCAACCACAGTACCGAAACCACCCTCATTGCCACCACCAACGACATCAGAACCATACTGGACAATGGCAAAACCATGGCCCTCATCCTCCTGGACCTCTCCGCCGCGTTCAACACCGTCTGCCACCACACCCTACGCTCATGCCTCAGCAATGCAGGAATCCGTGACAGAGCCCTGGACTGGGTCACCTTCTATCTCAGTGGCAGAACCCAGAGGGTCCACCTCCCCCCATTCCGCTCAGAAGCCACCGAAATCATCTGCGGCGTACCCCAGGTATTCATGGCCCCGCTCACCAACATCGCCTGATCCCACAACCTCAACATCATCTCATACGCCAACGACACCCAGCTGATCCTCTCCCTCACCAAGGACTCTGCCAAGACCAACCTGTAGGAAAGTACCATCTTGCCCGGCATGTTACCCCCATATTTCACTGTATATATGTTGTTTTAGTGTATGTGTCACTAGGACCCTGCCAGCCAGGGCCCCAGTGCTCATAAGTGTGCCCTGTATGTGTTCCCTGTGTGATGACTAACTGTCTCACTGAGGCTCTGCTAACCAGAACCTCAGTGGTTATGCTCTCTCTGCTTTCTAAATTGTCACTAACAGGCTACTGAAAAATTTCACCAATTCACATTGGCATACTGGAACACCCTTATAATTCCCTAGTGTATGGTACTGAGGTACCCAGGGTATTGGGGTTCCAGGAGATCCCTATGGGCTGCAGCATTTCTTTTGCCACCCATAGGGAGCTCTGACAATTCTTACACAGGCCTGCCACTGCAGCCTGAGTGAAATAACGTCCACATTATTTCACAGCCATTTACCACTGCACTTAAGTAACTTATAAGTCACCTATATGTCTAACCTTCACCTGGTGATGGTTGGGTGCTAAGTTACTTAGTGTGTGGGCACCCTGGCACTAGCCAAGGTGCCTCCACATTGTTCAGGGCAAATTCCCCGGACTTTGTGAGTGTGGTGACACCATTACACGCGTGCACTGTACACAGGTCACTACCTATGTACAGCGTCACAATGGTAACTCCGAACATGGCCATGTAACATGTCTAAGATCATGGAATTGTCACCCCAATGCCATTCTGGCATTGGGGAGACAATTCCATGATCCCCCGAGTCTCTAGCACAGACCCGGGTACTGCCAAAACTACCTTTCCCGGGGTTTCACTACAGCTGCTGCCAACCCCTCAGACAGGTTTCTGCCCTCCTGGGGTCCAGCCAGGCCTGGCCCAGGAAGGCAGAACAAAGGACTTCCTCAGAGAGAGGGTGTTACACCCTCTCCCTTTGGAAAAAGGTGTCAGGGCTGGGGAGGAGTAGCCTCCCCCAGCCTCTGGAAATGCTTTGATGGGCACAGATGGTGCCCATCTCTGCATAAGCCAGTCTACACCGGTTCAGGGATCCCCCAGCCCTGCTCTGGTGCGAAACTGGACAAAGGAAGGGGAGTGACCACTCCCCTGACCGGCACCTCCCAGGGGAGGTGCCCAGAGCTCCTCCAGTGTGCTCCAGACCTCTGCCATCTTGGAAACAGAGGTGCTGCTGGCACACTGGACTGCTCTGAGTGGCCAGTGCCAGCAGGTGACGTCAGAAACTTCTTCTGATAGGCTCTTACCTGTGTTGCTAGCCTATCCTCCTTCCTAGGTAGCCAAACCTCCTTTACTGGCTATTTAGGGTCTCTGCTTTGGGGAATTCTTTAGATAACGTATGCAAGAGCTCATCAGAGTTCCTCTGCATCTCTCTCTTCACCTTCTGCCAAAGGATTGACCGCTGACTGCTCAGGACGCCTGCAAAACCGCAACAAAGTAGCAAAGACGACTACTGCAACCTTGTATCGCTGATCCTGCCGCTTTCTCGCCTGTTTCCTGGTGGTGCATGCTCTGGGGGTAGCCTGCCTCCTTCTTGCACTAGGAGCTCTGAAGAAATCTCCTGTGGGTCGATGGAATCTTCCCCCTGCAACCGCAGGCAACAAAAGACTGCATCACCGGTCCTCTGGGTCCCCTCTCAGCATGACGAGCGTGGTCCCTGGAACTCAGCAACTCTGTCCAAGTGACTCCCACAGTCCTGTGACTCTTCAGTCTAAGTTTGGTGGAGGTAAGTCCTTGCCTCCCCATGCTAGACTGCATTGCTGGGTACCACGTGATTTGCAGCTGCTCCGGCTCCTGTGCACTCTTCCAGGATTTCCTTTGTGCACAGCCAAGACTGGATCCCCGACACTCTAACCTGCAGTGCACAACCTCCTGAGTTGTCCTCCGGCGTCGTGGGACTCCCTTTTGTGTCTTCGGGTAAGCTCCGGTTCACTCCTCTTCCAAGTGCCTGTTCCAGTACTTCTGCAGGTGCTGCCTGCTTCTGTGAGGGCTCCCTGACTTGCTGGGCTCCCCCTCTGTCTCCTCATCCAAGTGGCGACAGTCTGGTCTCTCCTGGACCACAAGCAGCATCCAAAAACCATAACTGTGACCCTTACAGCTAGCAAGGCTTGTTTGCGGTCTTTCTGCGTGGGAACACCTCTGCAAGCTTCTTCACGACGTGGGACATCCATCCTCCAAAGGGGAAGTTCCTCGTCCTCTTCGTTCTTGCAGAATCCACAGCTTCTACCATCCGGTGGCAGCTTCTTTGCACCCTCAGCTGGCATTTCTTGGGCATCTGCCCAATCTCGACTTTGTCGCGACTCTTGGACTTGGTCCCCTTGTTCCACAGGTACTCTCGTCTAGAAATTCACTTTGGTTGCATTGCTGGTGTTGGTCTTCCTTGCAGAATTCCCCTATCACGACTTCTGTGCTCTCTGGGGAATATAGGTGCTCTTTACACCTACTTTTCAGGGTCTTGGGGTGGGCTATTTTTCTAACCCTCACTGTTTTCTTACAGCCCCAGCGACCCTCTACAAGCTCACATAGGTTTGGGGTCCATTTGTGGTTCGCATTCCACTTTTGGAGTATATGGTTTGTGTTGCCCCTATACCTATGTGCTCCTATTGCAATCTACTGTAACTTTACATTGCTTGCATTACTTCCTTTTGCTATTACTGCATATTTTTGGTATTGGGTACATATATCTTGTGTATATTTGGCATCCTCATACTGAGGGTACTCACTGAGATACTTTTGGCATATTGTCATAAAAATAAAGTACCTTTATTTTTAGTATATCTTTGTCTTGTGTTTTCTTATGATATTGTGCATATGACACCAGTGGTATAGTAGGAGCTTTGCATGTCTCCTAGTTCAGCCTAAGCTGCTCTGCTATAGCTACCTTCTATCAGCCTAAGCTGCTAGAAACACCTCTTCTACACTAATAAGGGATAACTGGACCTGGTACAGAGTGTAAGTACCCCTTGGTACCCACTACAAGCCAGGCCAGCCTCCTACATTGGTTGTGCAGCGGTGGGATAAGTACTTGCAACTACTTACTACTTTGTCATTGTGTACTTTTCATAAGAGAATAATATACAAAACAAGTTCAGTGTATGTACACCTAACCAAAAAGTTTTGGTTTTCTTCTCTTACACGATCTGCTAAGTGCTGAAAAGTACCTCTAAACTTTCAAAAAGTTTCTAAAAAGTTGAAAAAGTTTTTTTTTCTGTTTCCTTAAAAAGTCCTGAAACTTTTTCTCTCTTTTATTTGTCCCTAAACCTTTTTCTATTATGTCGGATGTAGGAACTTCTACTAACTTGGTCAGCTCAGCTTATGACCACCTTAACTGGAAGGGTTTAAGGAGTCTCTGCATTGATAGAGGTTTAGGGGTGGGAAAGAATCCCTCTAGAGAATTATTGTCTAACATGCTTATTGAGAATGATAAGGCCTTAGCTGGCACTTCCATTGAGAAGTTAGGAGATAGTTCATACTCTGACTCAGAGGAGCTCCCAGTCAAAGTGTTAGAAGGTAACCTTCCCAACCTGCCCCTTAGCAGACCACCTAGCATAGCTGGTACTAATGTGAGCTCACATCACAGTAGGGATGACTTTATTCCTGCAGGCCAGGTTGTTAGGGTGCCAACTGTTAGGGGCATATCTCCCTCTGAGCATTCTCATCATTCTTCTGTGTCAAAGCATGCCCAACCCACCCACTCTGATGACAGATTGTTAGAAAGGGAACTCAATAGATTGAGAGTGGAAGAGTCCAGGCTGAAGCTTAAACAGCAACAGCTGGCTCTAGACAGGGAATCTTTAGACTTAGAAAAAGAGAGACAGAGGTTGGGGTTTGGACCCCATGGTGGCAGCAGCAGTATTCCAGATAGTAATCCTGTGAAAGAGCATGATTCTAGGAATCTGCATAAGATAGTTCCCCCTTACAAGGAGGGGGATGACATTAACAAGTGGTTTGCTGCACTTGAGAGGGCCTGTGTTGTAGAGGGGGTCCCTCAAAGGCAGTGGGCTGCTATCCTATGGCTATCTTTCAGTGGAAAGGGTAGGGATAGGCTCCTTACTGTGAAGGAAAGTGATGCCAATAATTTTACAGTTTTAAAGAATGCACTCTTGGAAGGATTTGGCTTAACCACTGAACAATACAGGATTAAGTTCAGAGAAACCAGAAAAGAGTCCTCACAAGACTGGGTAGACTTTGTTGACTATTCAGTGAAGGCCTTGGAGGGGTGGTTACATGGCAGTACAGTTTCTGACTATGAAAGCCTGTATAATCTGATCCTGAGAGAGCATATTCTGAATAACTGTGTGTCTGATTTGTTACACCAATATCTAGTGGACTCAGATCTGACCTCTCCCCAAGAATTGGGAAAGAAGGCAGACAAATGGGTCAGTACAAGAGTGAACAGAACAGTTCATACAGGAGGTGACAAGGATGGCAAGAAGAAGGATGGTAAGACTTCAGACAAGGGTGGGGACAAATCTAAAAATGAGTCTTCATCAGGCCCACAAAAACACTCTGGTGGGGGTGGTGGGTCTAAATCCTCTTCTAATCAAGTAAAGAAACCATGGTGCTATTTATGTAAAGTAAAAGGCCATTGGACAACTGATGTCAGTTGTCCAAAGAAAAGCACCAAGCCTCCCTCTACCACAACCCCTACTGCAACCTCTAGTGCCCCTAGTAATAGCAGTGGTGGTGGGAGCAAACCTACTAATATCCAATCCAAGGGAGTAACTGGGCTCACTTTTGGTAATTTAGTTGGGGTTGGTCTTGTTAGGGAGACCACAGAGTCTGTGTTAGTCTCTGAAGGTCCCATTGATTTGGCCACCTTGGTTGCTTGACCCCTTAATATGGATAAGTACAAGCAACTTCCCCTAATAAATGGTGTTGAGGTTAAGGCCTACAGGGACCCAGGTGCCAGTGTTACCATGGTAATAGAGAAACTGGTACACCCTGAACAACACCTACTTGGTCACCAGTACCAAGTGACAGACGCTCATAACAACACTCTTAGCCACCCCATGGCTGTTGTGAATCTCAACTGGGGGGGGGGTTACTGGTCCAAAGAAAGTTGTGGTTGCCTCAGATTTACCTGTAGACTGTCTACTAGGGAATTATTTAGAGACATCAGCTTGGGCAGAAGTGGAGTTGGAGGCTGATGCAGCAATGCTGGGCATTCCAGGGCATATTTTTGCTTTAACCAGGGCTCCGGCCAAAAAGCAAAAAGGACAGGGTGACTTGGATCCTGGAACAATGGACCAAGTGCTCCCTAAAGCTAGGGTTAGTAAGGGTAAATCTCTACCCACTATCCCTCCCTCTACAGATGATTCAACTTCTGAGGAAGAATCATTTCCCCCCTGTGAAGAACCTTCACCAGAGGAGCTGGAAGCAGATACTGCTGAGCTTTTGGGTGGAGGGGGGCCTGCCAGGGAGGAGCTGAGTGTGGCACAGCAGACCTGTCCCACATTAGAGGGTCTAAGACAGCAAGCTGTCAAACAACAAAATGGGGATGTCAGTGACTCACATAGAGTTTACTGGGAGGACAACCTCTTGTATACAGAGGCAAGGGACCCAAAACCTGGAGCAGCCAGGAGATTGGTCATTCCCCTGCAAAACAGAGAGTTCCTCCTAACTCTGGCACACGACATTCCCTTGGCTGGACATTTGGGTCAAATTAAAACATGGGAAAGGCTTGTCCCCCTGTTTCATTGGCCTAGGATGTCAGAGGACACAAAAGACTTTTGTAAGTCCTTTGTGACCTGCCAAGCCAGTGGCAAGACTGGTGGCACACCAAAGGCTCTCCTTATTCCACTGCCTGTGGTTGGGGTTCCCTTTGAAAGGGTAGGGGTTGACATAGTTGGCCCCCTTGACCCTCCTACTGCTTCAGGCAATAGGTTTATCTTGGTGGTAGTGGACCATGCCACAAGATATCCTGAAGCAATTCCTCTAAGGACCACTACAGCACCTGCAGTGGCAAAAGCCCTCCTAGGAATCTTTTCCACGCTGGGTTTCCCAAAAGAGGTTGTATCAGACAGGGGTAGCAACTTTATGTCTGCATACTTGAAGGCCATGTGGAAGGAATGTGGTGTAACATACAAATTCACCACACCTTATCATCCACAAACAAATGGACTGGTAGAGAGGTTTAATAAAACTCTCAAAGGAATGATAATGGGACTCCCTGAAAAACTCAGGAGGAGATGGGATGTCCTGTTACCTTGCCTCCTTTTTGCTTACAGGGAGGTACCCCAGAAAGGAGTGGGCTTCAGCCCCTTTGAACTCCTATTTGGACACCCTGTAAGAGGTCCTCTAACACTTGTGAAGGATGGTTGGGAACAACCTTTAAAAGCTCCTAAACAAGACATAGGGGGTTGATCTGACCACCATGCGGCTGCCAATGCGGCCGCACCCCGCCGCGGCCATTTGGAGATCCCCGATGGGCCGGCGGGGATCACGGCCGCAACATAGGAGCCGGCTCCAAATGGAGCCGGCGATGTTGCGGCCGTGCGACGGGTGCAGTTGCACCCATCGCACTTTTCACTGTCTGCATAGCAGACAGTGAAAAGCTGCATGGGGCCCTGTCAGGGGGCCCCTGCACTGCCCATCCCAGTAGCATGGGCAGTGCAGGGGCCCCACGACTCCCCGTTCCGCCAGCCTTTTCCTGGCAGTGCAAACCGCCAGAAAAAGGCTGGCGTTCGGGGACTCGTAATCCCCTGTGCAGTGCTGCAAGCAGCGCTGCCCAGGCGGATTAACACAGCCGGGGCAAAAGTGGTGGAATACCGCCGGCCCCGGCGGTGCGACTGCGGCGCTTCCATCGTTTTAGCCCTGGCGGTCCCGTAGTGCCAGGGTCAAAATGACCCCCATAGTGGACTATGTACTCGGCCTAAGATCCAGAATGGCTGAGTACATGAAAAAGGCCAGTAAAAACCTTCAGGCCAGCCAAGAGCTCCAAAAGCAATGGCATGACCAGAAGGCTGTTCTGATTCAGTACCAACCAGGACAGAAGGTGTGGGTCTTGGAGCCAGTGGCCCCAAGAGCTCTCCAAGACAAATGGAGTGGACCCCACATCATTGTTGAAAAGAAGGGAGAAGTCACCTACTTGGTTGATTTGGGCACTGCCAGGAGTCCCCTTAGGGTGCTCCATGTCAATCGCCTAAAACCCTACTATGACAGGGCTGATCTAACCCTGCTCATGGCAACAGATGAAGGACAGGAAGAAGAGAGTGACCCTCTCCCTGATCTCTTCTCTTCCACAGAACAAGATGCTCTAGTGGAAGGTGTAGTTTTGGCAGACTGTCTTACTGCTGAGCAGAAAGACCACTGCATAAATCTCCTGGGTCCGTTTTCTGAACTCTTTTCTACTGTGCCAGGCACCCCTTCTTGGTGTGAGCACACTATAGATACTGGAGACAGCATGCCTGTCAAAAGTAAGATCTATAGGCAGCCTGACCATGTCAGGGACTGCATAAAACAAGAGGTTCAGAAAATGCTTGAACTGGGAGTGGTTGAACATTCTGAAAGCCCATGGGCCTCTCCTGTGGTGCTTGTACCAAAACCTCACTCAAAAGATGGGAAAAAATAAATGAGGTTTTGTGTAGATTACAGAGGTCTCAATCAGATAACTAAAACTGATGCTCACCCTATACCCAGGGCAGATGTGCTAATAGATACACTGGCATCTGCCAAGTATCTAAGCACCTTTGATTTGACTGCAGGGTATTGGCAGATCAAATTATCAGAGGATACTAAAACAAAAACTGCATTTTCGACTATTGGAGGGCACTACCAATTCACAGTAATGCCCTTTGGTTTTAAAAATGCACCTGCCACCTTTCAGAGGTTGGTGAATACAGTCCTGCAAGGGTTGAAGGCTTTTAGTGCAGCATATCTAGATGATATAGCTGTCTTTAGCTCCACCTGGGATGATCACCTGGTCCACTTGTGGAAAGTTTTGGAGGCCCTGCAAAAGGCAGGCCTCACTATCAAGGCTCCAAAGTACTAGATAGGGCAGGGGAAAGTGGTTTATCTGGGACAACTGGTAGGTGGAGAACAGATTGCACCACTTCAGGGAAAAATCCAAACTATCATAGATTGGGTTCCCCCTACAACTCAGACCCAGGTGAGAGCCTTCTTAGGCCTCACTGGGTATTACAGGAGGTTCATTAAGAACTATGGCTCCATTGCAGCCCCTCTTAATGACCTCACTTCAAAGAAAATGCCTAAAAAGGTATTGTGGACAGCTAGCTGTCAGAAAGCTTTTGAGGAGCTGAAACAGGCCATGTGCACTGCACCTGTCCTAAAAAGCCCATGTTACTCCAAGAAATTCATTGTTCAAACTGATGCATATGAATTAGGGGTACGGGCAGTCTTATCACAACTCAATTCTGAGGGCCAGGATCAACCTGTTGCTTTTATCAGCAGGAGGTTGACCCCTAGAGAAAAGCGTTGGTCTGCCATAGAGAGGGAGGCCTTTGCTGTGGTCTGGGCACTGAAGAAGTTGAGGCCATACCTGTTTGGCACTCACTTCATTGTTCAGACAGACCACAAACCTCTACTTTGGCTAAAACAAATGAAAGGTGAAAACCCTAAATTGTTGAGGTGGTCCATATCTCTACAGGGAATGGACTATACAGTGGAACATAGACCTGGGAGTACCCACTCCAATATAGATGGACTCTCCAGATATTTCCACTTAGACAATGAAGACTCATCAGGTCATGGCTAGTCTTATTGTCCTTCGTTTGGGGGGGGGGGGTTGTGTAGGAAAGTACCATCTTGCCTGGCATGTTACCCCCATATTTCACTGTATACATGTTGTTTTAGTGTATGTGTCACTAGGACTCTGCCAGCCAGGGCGCCAGTGCTCATAAGTGTGCCATGTATGTGTTCCCTGTGTGATGACTACCTGTCTCACTGAGCCTCTGCTAACCAGAACCTCAGTGGTTATGCTCTCTCTGCTTTCTAAATTGTCACTGACAGGCTAGTGACCAATTTCACCAATTCACATTGGCACACTGGAACACCCTTATAATTCCCAGTATATGGTACTGAGGTACCCAGGGTATTGGGGTTCCAGGAGATCCCTATGGGCTGCAGCATTTCTTTTGCCACCCATAGGGAGCTCTGACAATTATTAAACAGGCCTGCCACTGCAGCCTGAGTGAAATAACGTCCACGTTATTTCACAGCCATTAACCACTGCACTTAAGTAACTTATAAGTCACCTATATGTCTAACCTTCACCTGGTGAAGGTTGGGTGCTAAGTTACTTAGGGCCAGATGTAGCAAAGGTTTTTACCCATTCTGTGTCTATGGGAAAAAGTGTTTGTACATATGGCCCTTAGTGTGTGGGCACCCTGGCACTTGCCAAGGTGCCCCCACATTGTTCAGGGCAAATTCCCCGGACTTTGTGAGTGCGGTGACACCATTACACATGTGCACTGTACATAGGTCACTACCTGTGTACAGCGTCACAATGGTAACTCCGAACATGGCCATGTAACATGTGTAAGATCATGGAATTGTCACCCCAATGCCATTCTGGCATTGGGGAGACAATTCCATGATCCCCCGAGTCTCTAGCACAGACCCGGGTACTGCCAAACTACCTTTCCCGGGGTTTCACTGCAGCTGCTGCTGCTGACAACCCCTCAGACAGGTTTCTGCCCTCCTGGGGTCCAGCCAGGCCTGGCCCAGGAAGGCAGAACAAAGGACTTCCTCAGAGAGAGGGTGTTACACCCTCTCCCTTTGGAAAAAGGTGTCAGGGCTGGGGAGGAGTAGCCTCCCCCAGCCTCTGGAAATGCTTTGATGGGCACAGATGGTGCCCATCTCTGCATAAGCCAGTCTACACCGGTTCAGGGATCCCCCAGCCCTGCTCTGGCGTGAAACTGGACAAAGGAAAGGGGAGTGACCACTCCCCTGACCTGCACCTCCCATGGGAGGTCCCCAGAGCTCCTCCAGTGTGCTCCAGACCTCTGCCATCTTGGAAACAGAGGTGCTGCTGGCACACTGGACTGCTCTGAGTGGCCAGTGCCAGCAGGTGACGTCAGAGACTCCTTCTGATAGGCTCTTACCTGTGTTGCTAGCCTATCCTCCTTCCTAGGCAGCCAAACCTCCTTTTCTGGCTATTTAGGGTCTCTGCTTTGGGGAATTCTTTAGATAATGAATGCAAGAGCTCATCAGAGTTACTCTGCATCTCTCTCTTCACCTTCTGCCAAAGGATCGACCGCTGACTGCTCAGGACGCCTGCAAAACCACAACAAAGTAGCAAAGACGACTACTGCAACCTTGTATCGCTGATCCTGCTGCTTTCTCGCCTGTTTCCTGGTGGTGCATGCTCTTGGGGTAGCCTGCCTCCTTCTTGCATCAGGAGCTCTGAAGAAATCTCCCGTGGGTCGACGGAATCTTCCCCCTGCAACCGCAGGCAACAAAAGACTGCATCACCGGTCCTCTGGACGAGCGTGGTCCCTGGAACTCAGCAACTCTGTCCAAGTGACTCCCGCAGTCCAGTGACTCTTCAGTCCAAGTTTGGTGGAGGTAAGTCCTTGCCTCCCTACGCTAAACTGCATTGCTGGGTACCACGTGATTTGCAGCTGCTCCGGCTCCTGTGCACTCTTCCAGGATTTCCTTCATGCACAGCCAAGCCTGGGTCCCCGACACTCTAACCTGCAGTGCACAACCTCCTGAGTTGTCCTCCGGCGTCGTGGGACTCCCTTTTGTGTCTTCGGGTGAGCTCCGGTTCACTCCTCTTCCAAGTGCCTGTTCCGGTACTTCTGCGGGTGCTGCCTTCTTCTGTGAGGGCTCCCTGACTTGCTGGGCGCCCCCTCTGTCTCCTTATCCAAGTGGCGACAGCCTGGTCCCTCCTGGACCACAGCAGCATCCAAAAACCTTAACCGCGACCCTTGCAGCTAGCAAGGCTTGTTTGTGGTCTTTCTGCGTGGGAACACCTCTGCAAGCTTCTTCACGACGTGGGACATCCATCCTCCAAAGGGGAAGTTCCTCGTCCTCTTCGTTCTTGCAGAATCCACAGCTTCTACCATCCGGTGGCAGTTTCATTGCACCCTCAGCTGGCATTTCTTGGGCATCTGCCCAATCTTGACTTTGTTGCGACTCTTGGACTTGGTCCCCTTGTTCCACAGGTACTCTCGTCCGGAAATCCACTTTGGTTGCATTGCTGGTGTTGGTCTTCCTTGCAGAATTCCCCTATCACGACTTCTGTGCTCTCTGGGGAATATAGGTGCTCTTTACACCTACTTTTCAGGGTCTTGGGGTGGGCTATTTTTCTAACCCTCACTGTTTTCTTAAAGCCCCAGCGACCCTCTACAAGCTCACATAGGTTTGGGGTCCATTCGTGGTTCGCATTCCACTTTTGGAGTATATGTTGCCCTTATACCTATGTGCTCCTATTGCAATCTACTGTAACTTTACATTGCTTGCATTACTTCCTTTTGCTATTACTGCATATTTTTGGTATTGGGTACATATATCTTGTGCATATTTGGCATCCTCATACTGAGGGTACTCACTGAGATACTTTGGCATATTGTCATAAAAATAAAGTACCTTTATTTTTAGTATATCTGTGTATTGTGTTTTCTTATGATATTGTGCATCTGACACCAGTGGTATTGTAGGAGCTTTGCATGTCTCCTAGTTCAGCCTAAGCTGCTCTGCTATAGCTACCTTCTATCAGCCTAAGCTGCTAGAAACACCTCTTCTACACTAATAAGGGATAACTGGACCTGGTACAGAGTGTAAGTACCCCTTGGTACCCACTACAAGCCAGGCCAGCCTCCTACACAACCCCCATGAAGGAATGAAGGCCATTGCTGAACGGATGAAGAGCAGCTGCCTCAAACTCAATTCTGACAAGATGGAAGTCCTCATCTTCGGCTTCACCCCCTCAGCATTGGATGACTCCTGGTGGCCTGCCACTCTGAGAGCTGCTCCGACTCTCACCGACCACGCATGCAACTTAGGATTCATCTTGAACTCCTCATTATTCATGGCCCAGCAAGTCAACTCCATCTCCTCCTGCTTCAACACCATCCGCATGCTCTGAAAGATCTACAAATGGATACCCACCGAAACCAGAAGAACTTTCACCCAAGCCCTCGTAAACAGCAAACTGGACTATGGCAATGCCCTCTATGCAGGAACCATGGTCAAACTCCAGAAGAGGCTGCAACGCATCCAGAACTCCTCTGCAGGTCTCATCCGGGACATCCCCCACCAATGCCACAACACAGACCAGCTAAGAAACCTGCACTGGCTCCCAGTCAATCAACAAGAGAATCACCTTCAAACTCCTCACCCATGCTCACAAAGCACTGCACAACACCGGACCAGAATACATCAACAGACGGCTCTCCTTCTACACCACGACCCGACATCGCCGCTCCGACGACCTTGCCCTTGCAACCGACCACGCGTCTGCAGAACTACAACCGGCAGTAGATCATTCTAGCACCTCACCACCAAAACGTGGAACACTCTTCCCACCCACCTGTGCCAGACCAATGTCCTCCTTACCTTCAGGAAACTTCTCAAGACCTGGCTGCTCAAGCAGTAGCAGAACCCCCCGCCTTCTCCTCCCCCATCCTTAGCGCCTTGAGACACTCACGGGTGAGTAGTGCGCTTTACAAATTCATGATTGATTGATTGGTGGCTTGGGGAAACAATGGAAAGAAGCGAATAATGGTTAGTCATATTAAAGGCTGCAACGAACCAGCAAAGAGACGCACCACCAAAATGGCATCATCCACGTTCAACATGGTTTTGGCCTCAATGTTATTTAAATGGTGGAACTCAGATAAAACAGTAAACATTGCATCTAGGCATTCAGTGGTTGGAGTGTAGAACGACATTCAAGAATCTTTTCAAGAAATGGAAAAGAAGTAGTTGGGTGAAACTTTGTTGGAATATCAGGTTCTAAGGAATACTTTTTAGAAGTGCCTTGGGGGGGATAGGTAAACAATGTTTCAAAAATGTTTATTGTTGGAAGCCTATACGTGGAGAGTGTGATAGGTATTTACTTCAACAACGCAGCTGGGAGAACAAGAGTGAAACATTGAAAACCCAGATCTATTTAAATTAGAAAATCCTCCCAGATGGAAATCTATTTACAGGTAAAATTACAGAAACATAACCAGAGCTCAAGTATTTAGCAGAAATGCTATAAAACACCAAATCAATGTTATAAATAGCAATAGATTGATTTTTAGACTCCATTTGCAGAGATCTCTAATTGCATAGAAGAAAGGCTATTCACAAAGTGTTCTACTGTAGTTAACAACTGTTTAAAACATGTTTTTGTCTTTAGAAATACTAGCGTGATCTGTAGCATTGTAAAATGTGTTTTGAGAACATATAGCACAGGATATAAAGTTATTCACCCCATCAGTGTTCTTAGGTATGTTATGTTTCTGCTGTTGGTGATTAGTGATACCATGGAAACAAGTGCCAGTTCCAAAAGATGTGCTTAATTTGAATTTGTGTTTGTTAATGCTCAGACCTGGGCCTTGCAATAAGCCATGTAACTTCTCTGTGTGGTGACAGTGCATGACTGGCACCTCATCACGCATTGGTGTGCTTTATTCTTGCATGCATTTTTGCACAACTTTTTGGAAGGATTGATGTATGACCACAGTCACTGCAAGCACAAAGCCCAAACACACCATAGCAATGTCATTCAGGAGTACAGCCTTCCTCCTATTGTACAGCTTAAAGCCTGTGAGCAAGGAGTCACACACTCCCTACTTACATGCATATGTAGTGATGATAACCATAGCGGGCCTGATGACCTTGGCACATGGGTGTCTGTGGAGCGATGTAGAGGGAACCATGAATTTGTTGTGGGCTTCTCGTTTTGGGTCTTTCCTTTTTCCATGGCTGTGCTCCCTGTTGTGAGTGGTGATTCAGGAGGAGTAGGTGTGCTTTGGCCCCCTGGATCATTGATCTCTCTATCATACCCCGGTTGCCTGTTCTGTTTCAGCCTAAAAAGGAAGCTGGATAGAGGAGGTATGAGGTACAACGTCTGGCATTCTCTGATGACTGCTTTTAGCTCCTGGACAGAGCAAACCAGTCACAGTTCTGGGACCAGACCACCTTCCCTTCATAGTGCCCACCAAACGGTGCTCTCGGGTAAATCATTGCAGTAAATGCATGTAAGTATCAGACCTGATTGGTTGACAAATATGATCCTTTTAAAGTAATCTCTATTTTCGTTTATATTGAATCATGGAGAAATTTGTAGCGTTTTTGGAGATAGTAGTGTCTTATAGAAGTTTGATGTGGTTTTGTTTATGGAGTGTTGATGTTGGGTGAGATAGTGTGTGGCTCTTGGATTGCGAATGCCGCTATGATGAAAGACTGCAAAACTTTCCTGCACATTGGGTTCAGGAGTCACTTTTTCTTTAAGTAACTTATGTGAAACCAGACCCTGAACGTTGAGAACCCTTTACAAATAGTCAACATCTTTGAGTCATGTTAACAGTCAGGTTAACTAGTGTGTGCATCATAAAACGCTGGTGTTTTCACTAAAGTGGAAAGTGCTATGCTGTCTGCTGTTAAGCTAGGCCACAAGGTGTTCTGTTATTTTTGCAGTCATCGACAAATATTAGAACCCAAAGAACTCTTTAGGTAAAAAAATATACAAGCCATGAAACCGATTTGGACTTCTGGCAGTACTATAAATAATGTTGACTGTATAACTAGGGTGATGCATGCTTGAATAGCCATACTGACGTCGACGTGACAATCACCTTTTCAAAAGGATGAAGATGATGCCGTGGAGCATGGCACCTTCTAAATGAGTTTTAGTGAGTGCATTGGGAGCTGGGCTGGGCTAATCAAGGCTGAGAGTAACTGGTATATGTAGACCGCTTTGTAGATGTAGACATCTTTGTGGTTCTGTTTTTGCTGGACCCTAGCTGACATTTTGTTGGGGGTTGAACGGCAGTTGAATCCATGTCCATGCTGTGTATAGTGTTTTATGTTTTTTTGTGGTGTGTTGTCATATTTTCCAGTGTTTTGTGAGACGCCTTTGGGTTGGTATTGTATTCGAAGTTCAAGAATGGTGGGGTGTTGAGCTCATGAGTGGTGACTGGCCTGCCAGCTGGGGAGGGGATGGTATTTTGGCCCTGCCCCTTATTTTTGCCATTAACCCCCCTCTGAAAAGTCATGCACCGCGTCATCTTTATGTATTACTTTAATTCACTTTCATTTAGGAGGTAACCTTTGTTAATCTCTGGAGGTTGTGTCAAAACAACCGCATAATTCTCCAATACCTTTGGCACACTCACAGCTAGTAGACTACTTACAGATGGACACAAAGCCGCACTTTTTACCACAAGTAATATAGATCGAATGGAAATCTATACCCCTGTTGAGAACTGCCTGCAAGTGGAAAAGAGAGAATGAGAAATAGAGGCAGAGAGAAGAAAACGAAAAAGAGAGAGACGGAAACAGGATTATAAAAAAAAGTGCGTTTTAATTGAGTTGTAGCAAGTACCTATTGTATTTCAAGGCTGTGAAACCCGCTTTTGAATTCCTTTTGCTTACTGTCTCGGACACTAACAGCATGCGCCACATGCCGGCCCGCGTGCCCATTGACCTCTCCATAAATTTAGAGCTGAAGGTGCTTTTAGATGTCCTCATAAGATGAAGTGCTTATTCTATATTTATGTCAAAGGCTATTGCCTGCATTATCTACGTTAATTTCCCCAACAGAGAGTCTCCAGGCTAAGGTGAAGCAGAATGTACACAAAGGCCCCTCTCCTTGTGCCATTGCTCTGTTTTAGATTTGATCAGGGATTCACAGAAACGCACTCGACATCAATTACTTCAAAGGGTATCAGCGGAGCGGCTTTTTTCCTCCCTCAAGGAACCTCCCAGATGTAAAACTAGGTCTGAAGGTCTCGGTAACATCTAGTTTCAAACAGCTGCTCCTTGGACGCCAGGCTGTAAAGTTTCCCGGGCGCACGAGCTGTCCTGAACTTAGTCAAAATGATGCTTCAGTGGATCAAATTCTGTTTGAATTCCCGCATGTTTACAAATTTCAGGAAGAGGTTCAGAATATAAATATTGAATTTCAACACTACTATAGTTTCAGCATTTGCTTTTTTACGTATGAAACACGTGCTTCCAATCCCCCAAATCCACGGAACTTCGTTTCGCGGTTTATTGCAAGCAGCTTCAGTTGCCTGACCTTCATTGCCTCAACTACATTAATAAAAAACAGCAACATATGCACATTTCCAAAGGAAAGACTTTGAGGGGAATAAAAGACGCAAATGCGTCGAAAGCGTTGAAAGGATCAATATTTTCAAGTGCAAGCATTGGCAATCCCAATAGATCTGACTTAAAACTGAAATTGGCTCTCCGGTCATTGGTGAGGGACTTGGAGGAAGGGAAATGTATTGATTGCTTTTGGTAAACTGCTGTACTCCTAACCTGTCGTTCTTCCCTCGGTTACATTCTGCTTTGCTGAGAGATCCTGGAAGCCCTACGCTTGCACTGCGGAAGTCTATCTTGTCTTTCTTCCACCGATACTTCCTACATGATAGCCCACCTGCCCTTTTCTCATATGCAGGGCCACTGAAATTATGGTGAAGGGGAGGGCTAAATTATGTGGCAAGGGTGAGTAAGCCACAAGAAAAGGCCAATTATGTGGTGTAATGCAGCACATTTTTTGATAGCATTGGTTGCACCTCATTAGTAGCAGATTAAAACTCCAATATAGCAATAAGCAACAGAAAGGTGGCCAGTGAAACTTTGCACAGGCCCTTCCACAGCCTGACAACATGTGCTATTGTGTTTTTTGTAACTTTTGAACCGTTTGAGCAATAAGAATTTTTGTTGTTGTTGATATCTGCAGATTATGCAACAGATGATTGATTATGTGGTAAATGTAGTAAATCAATAACTTTACAAAAAACTCTCGGGCCTCACAACCACATAATTGCAGTGGCCCTGCTCATATCCTATGAGCAGGGAAAGCATTTGACCTGTCATACCACTAATGACATATCCAATAGTGTAGGTTTGAGGGGGAGAGTAGCTAGGAATGGACCAAAGATTGGAAGACTGGGAGTAATTTAGATTACCAGGAGTAATACAAAAATTACCACTTGAACTCTCATGGACTCTTTTGGATCCCAGGAAGACTCAGAGTATGATGGACTGCCTATGGGGAGCTTCATCACATCCAGTAGCAGTTTCCTGGACCTGACGGGCAGTGCTGATATTTAAATGTTTCGCTAGCATGGATGGGCCAATTTTAACAAAGAGGGCTTTGGTTTTCTGCTCCTGCTGGAGTGCTCTAATCACCAGGAGTATGGGTATCATGGTTGTTGATCTCTAAAATTTAGTTTTTTTCTCATGATGGTGGTTCTGGATTTTTATATTTATGTGCTCTTCATCCACCGAGAAAAAGTGTTGCGATCCGCCCTACTGCCTCAAGCTCCCCTTAGCTTGGGGTGCTCCGGGATTCAGACCAAACCAATGAACTGCACTCCACAGGCCCTATGGCCTCCTGGTCACTTGTAGGATGCCTGTGTTCAACAGAAGTCAGTGGGACATCCTTCAGGGGTATCCAACACAGGTCTATTATACAAAGATCTCAGGGGCCCTCTCCTCCACAATCACCAACAAGTCTGTGCTCTATTGTCCTCCAAGAGGGTGCAAAGACTAGTGAGAGAGCGTAGTTTAAATATCATATATTATAGACGTGAAATGCTTACATTGACAAAGCAACATTAATAATTAATTAAAAGTATTAATAAACGTAAAGATTTACTCATTTATGAACACTAATGTTAAATAATAATAATCTTTCAATTATATGTATTATTACGATCAAAACTGTATTCATTAGAACTCGTATGTCTTAAGTTAGCATGAGTCGCGAACTAGCTGTGTAACTCTCATTTAAAAGCATATTTTCCTGTTTCTTCTGTGTGCGGACTTGCAAATGACCATGACCCAGCTATTGTACTTTCTGTACTAGTTCGAAACATGAAGGAATTTTCTCATCCGCATGCTAGCAGCTTTTAGTATAAAGCTATGTGCTTCGAAACATTAATGGACACTTCCAAGGACAATGAGACGAGGGGAAGAGAACTTTTGACCTGAGATGTGTGCCAAGATGGTGAAGTAACCCCGGACGTACCACCTACGAAAATGCTGATTATGAAGACCAATTGGAAGACAAGTTAATATCAAGAAATTACAAATGCATTACTTAATGTATAATTTGATTGGTTACCAATAATGGGGTGTAGTTACTAACCAATAGAATTTTGGGGGAATGTACTACGAAAAGGGGATAAAAACTCATGACACAAGAGACGAGACGCATTAGGTAGGGAATGATACCGATTGCATCCAGAAACTCTGTCACTCTATTTGGTGATTTGAGACTTAGACAAAATTATCCTAGCCCATAGACTGCCCTATTACACTTTCTCCTTATGAGGAGAGTGTCCCTTGTTTCTAATTTAGATAGATTGACAGTGAACTATCTGATGTCCTGAAGACGAAGACTGATCCTGTATGCTGACCTATCTCGAGGAGGGTAATTATTAATGCTAACGGAATCTATATGCCTTTCTTTCTAGGTACCAACTGCTGTATGTTTAATTAGGTATCTTAGTTAGATGTTTTCCAAATTGATGTTCTAAATTGTTTTGCATGAAGCCCAACATGCTAATGCTAATTTGAGGTTAGATGAGGTATTCATTTGACGGACGGATCTGACGTGACTGACATGTAGCTATGCTGAACTGATATTCTATTGTTTATCATGCACTATGGTCTATTCTCTGCTAACGTATCTATCCTATGATTCTGATCATCGCATTGTTGAAAGTTCATTGTAGTTGCCACTTTGTGATTATGCTTTTATGCTTCTTGGGTTTGAGATTAATACGTCTATTATTAGATTGTAATCAATAGGGAATAAATTCACAAATCTTCCTTCAAGGTGTGGTTATTTGAGTCTGAGAACTAATGAATGTGCCGAAGATTCATTAATGGTTATTGTAAAATATATTTTGATGTTTGGTAATCTCGTCTTACGGAGACTCACCACTGGGTCCAAAGGTTCATCGACCTAAAACGAGTCCTGATGTGTATAAATTGACATAGACGGACGCGTTAGCAGTTCTGGTAGCAGAGCGACGGTTTGGCCCTTGGGGGTCCTAGGACGGAGTTTTTATTTTTAATTTTGTTTTCTGTGATAATGAAATTTGGCAAAACGATGAGTGGCTAGGTTCACCATGGGCTTTCCTGGGATCTCGGAGCCTGCCTAGATGAGTTGGGAATGTTCTCGGCGCCATAGTATGTGTGGTTAGGGTCTTTGCGCTTGCTTAAAGCTTATGCATCTTGCAGGAGATTGTGAAGATTGTGTGTATTTAGGCCAAAATAAGTGTCGTTTAGCAGGAGTGGGCGTACTCCACAGTATGAGAGTAGGGAAGTCGGCGTACTTCATGTGAATGCAGCGCTTATTGTTCAAAATTATCCACATGGTTGGTTAAGGTATTGTTGAGGACCTGTTGAGGTCTAAGACTCCGGAGTAGGATGAAAATTATGGTTAATGTTGTAATCTGTGCGGTTTAATAGGTCAATCGGGCGTGGTTGACAAGTCAAGTTTGAGTCACAACGTACGTATGAAACCTTCGATGGAGATTTGACAAGCTCTAAAGTGCACTAGAGGGAGTCATTGACAAGTCGAGAGTAGGATTTGCGGGTCGAATTCTGCTTGCGCATGTGGGATCTGAGAAGGAGAGAGTAGCGGCCGAGGCTTCAAGTGAAATCTCTGTAAAGTTCTGAAGCGAATGTGTTACCCTTCCTGTAGTAAACCGGCAGATTTGTGTTGTCATTTTAAAGTGTCTGCAATAAATCGCATTAGTTTGTATGAATTGTATGAGTTAGTGAGGCGTGGACAAGCCGCAAGACTTTGGGCCTGATTCTAACTTTGGAGGACGGTGTTAAACCGTCCCAAAAGTGGCGGATATACCACCTACCGTATTACGAGTCCATTATATCCTATGGAACTCGTAATACGGTAGGTGGTATATCCGCCACTTTTGGGACGGTTTAACACCGTCCTCCAAAGTTAGAATCAGGCCCTTTGTCAGCTGCAGAGTGTGTATGGGTGTGACGTCAGTGGTGCCACGCTGGGATAGGTCAGATGTTAAGAGGGGTCGCGCACGGATTGGCTGCCGTTCGTGAGAGACAATAGGGTGAGCAAAGGGCAGGTGAAGAGTGTCCTGGGAATTAAGCCGTTTCTTGATTAAATATAAAATAAAATGAATTTTGTTAAGGCATTCAAAAGCGCTTTGAGGGGAGATGTGTACATTGTTGCAACCGACGGGGAACCTACACCACCCGAGGGTACTCCAGCTTATACAGTTATGGAGGAAAAGGGTGTTGCACCTTGTTTATGGATAAAACAATGGCGCAAGTTGACAGAAAAAGAAGGGTGTCTAGCGTTTCCGGAACATGGGACGTTCAATTAAAAGGTATTAGAAAACTTGAGGTGGATGTTAAGTACACAGAAACCACCTCCGAGACCGGCACAATATGAGGCTCTAGCGATTTGGGATCTGATGGCTCTTAAACATAGGCAGGAAAGGTTTCACAGGAGGTTGACAAGGGCAGAAAAATCTTATGCAGAAGCAAGATGGGATAACGAGAATAAGATGTGGAGACGGGGAATAGTAGATGGGTTAAAGCTGTTTCCAGCGATAACACAGGGAGAAGAGACACAGGGAAAGAAAGCTTCTTGCAAAACTAACAAAGACTCAGGCAAAGTTAAAGAACAAAAAAGGTCCTGGGAAGAAGAGGATGATTCAGAGGATGAGGAGTTTATGGATAGATTGCTGCATGATCGACCACCACCTTATGCGGTGAGTGACGATGTTCCGAGCACTAGCTTGGATCCTGGGAACCAGACGCAGGAGAAGGGAATTACTGATACGGTACAGACTAGTGATACAGCTTTGATACAGAATGGTGACAGTGTACCTACTGCACCAGACGTACCGATACAGTTACAGTCTCCACCGCAGATAAAAAGAATTTACCCCGATGTTCCAGTGCTTGAGACTACTACGAACTTGGTGGTGCCGCCAGACCCGATATATACAAAGCCAAGGTTAATACAGCTTGAGTCAACCCCACAGTTAGTGTTACAACCGCCACAACTGATACCGAGGTATAACCCAGTAGCGGGTCCTTTGAAAGAGCCTGCACCAGGATTATTAGAGCAGACCTATGGTGTTGCAGCTCCTAGAAGCCTGGGATCAGGTCAGACACCTGCCGCAATATCACTACCTATCACTGTTGGTCCTCCAGTACCGTTATATGCCCAAGAGAGAACAATGACATGTGAACAGGGAGTTATGACTAATGAAATGATAAGAGGAGGGCCTATTAGAACTCCACAAATAATGGCCCAGGGAGGACAGGTTTCCGAACAATCAAGACCCTTAATGGACCTCAGTCCAATAGGGGCACATCTTGAGGCAATGCGACAAGCAGGGTTGGGAGTCCTGACTCCCCAAACTATGAGTACAAATACCTCATATACTCCAATGATACATGCAGGGAACATTTCACTGCAGGGTTTTACAGTACAACAGTTAAATGAGTGGTTAGAGAAAACTTGCACATCACAAAAGACTACAGCGACTACAGTAAACGAAGCCAATCCTGAAAAAGAAAAACAAGATGAATACCTGAATCTTGTACGGCTAGGAGCAGAAGCTGCTGAGTTAGTGGAAGAAACAATGGGGGTGAATAGGTTGGAATCCTACACTGAGGCAGAACTGAGATACTTATGCCCTAAGATTACCAAAGAAGTAGGGAAAATACACCAGAAATTAACGAATTTGGCAGACAAATACAATATCGACATTGGGAACACGAAACATTTGAAACGAAGCTACAGATTAGACTTCGACACTAAAGATTTTGAACACATGAGATCTGCAGGCATGAAGACACACCTGAAAGAATTGCTTCAGAGTGCGCAAATCTGGGGAGCATTAGAAAAGTGGGAAAACCGATGGGCAAAGAAAAAAGACAAAGGGAAGAAGGATAGCCCAGGGTCTATTGAGACAGCGACCACACCCAATGTGGATTCAGTAAAAATCCTGCCCATGAGAGAAACAGCTGGTGGTGTTTTAGTCCATGTGCCATGGTCCAGGGGAGATATTTTGTCCTTTACGAATGATTACCCAAGGCTGAGAGAAAAACCGATCGAGTGGTATCAACAGACAGATAGATTTGTGAAGCTTGCAAAATGTCTTTGGGAGGACTTAAATACTTTGTTTGAGATTATTGTTCCACCGGATTTGTGGCTTGAGTGCAAAAGAGGGGTAGATTGGCCCACAAAGGAACCGGCAAGGGATAAGGCAACGGGAGCACCTTCTGAAGAGGTGATGAAATATTATCATAAAGTCATTGAATTTTTGAAACAAAAGGTGTCACCGAAGGTGACCGATTGGCAGAAAATCGACCGAACTTCGCAAGAGGTTAAGGAATCAATACATGCCTATTATGAGAGATTGTTAAAAGCATTTAAACATTACAGTGGTACTGAGACGATCGAGCCGAAAGACATGAATCATCTTGTGTTCAGATTTGTTGAAGGGCTGAGACCAGAGGTTGGTCAGATGATTAAGAACCATTTGATTTGTTGGCAAGCTAAACCGATTGATGAGGTGTTGCAGTATGCGAAATACTGTAGTGATGAAATTGAGTTAAAACAGAAAAAGCTGAAAGAGAAAGTGATGGTGATGCAGATAAGAGCTGCACATGCTGGAATTCAGGGAAATGGTGTTCAGCAGATGATGCACCAGCAACCGCAAATGAACGGTGGGTTTCAGGTACAGCCGAGAGGTAGAGGTCGGGGTTTTGTGAATCGTAGTTTGGACATGAATAATGTTGTCGTTCAAAATGATGGGCTAGTAGTAAAGAGGATGTCACCATGTCATGCATGCGGGGGCATGGGACATTGGAAGCGGGATTGTCCAAATACGGTGCATGATGGTACAGTTCAGCAGGGCATGAGTGTCGGTGCACAGCAGAATCCACGAGGTCCAAGGATGAGACAACAGAATCAGAACTATCAGAATAATTTGGTGCAGATGTCAGGGGTGCAACCCATGCAGCAAATGCAAATGCCACGTCTCCAAACTGTGCCAGTACAACCAATGCAACAGCAGATTCCTATGGTGCCTAGACAGCAAATGCAGTTACCCCTAGGCCCGATGGGTCAGCAACAGATGATGCTTCCTCAGCAGGTCACAGGTCAGGTGACGAGTCAAAACAATACTGTACAACAATTCCCATTACGAGGTGAAAATGAGATGAATGAAGAATGGTCAGATGACAGTTCAGACAGTGAAGAGTGCAGGCTTGCAGCCTCATTAGAAGTAGATCAGAGAGGCCCATATGTAGAGGGAAAAGTAATGGGCTATAAAGTTTCATTTTTGGTTGACACTGGAGCTACACGCTCTACAGTCCGCAGTGTGGAAGTACCAAGGTTACCCTTATCGGGACGCACTATACGAGTGGTTGGTGTGGCTAATCAGTATTTGACAAATCCAATTACTGACCCAGTACAGGTTGAAATTGGAAATTTTCAAGGCCTGCATAGGTTTGTCTTATGCGACTCAAGTCCAGTATCCCTACTGGGAAGGGACTTACTATGTAAAACTAAATGTTCAATTACCTGTTCCAACGATGGAATAGAAGTTCAAACAAACAGTGATGATGAAGGAGATGAGGGCCAGCTCATAGAAGGAGGGGAGACGAACAAAGATTACCCTCTAATTACTTTATTCCCAGTGTTCACTCTAATCGACTTACCTGCTGACCTACAAGGGTCCGTAACAGAGAGAGTGTGGGACTTGACAGGAAAAGAGGTTGGATTAATTAAAGGAGTCAAACCAGTCAAGGTGCAGATAAGACCAAATGCAGTATTCCCACAAGTGCCACAATATCACATGACTCAAGACGTTCTCATTGAAGTGACACAGATAGTTGCAGATTTTCTCAGGCAGGGAGTTTTGAAAGAGGTTTTGAGCAGTCCATGTAACTCTCCTATTATGGGTTTGAGAAAGCCCTGTGGGAAAGTTCGAATTGTGCAAGACTTGAGAAAAATAAACGAAATTGTGATAAAATGCTGCCCTGTGGTTCCTAACCCAGCGGTAATAATGTTCCAAGTTCCTTGCGATGCTGAATGGTTTACCGTAGTAGACCTATCACAGGCATTTTTCTCAATACCGCTGCATGAGGATAGCCAATTTTTGTTCAGTTTCAAATTCCTGGATAAGGTGTACAGTTGGTGCAGAATCCCTCAAGGGTTTTCTGAGTCACCATCCATCTTTAATCAGATATTAAAGAAGGATTTGGAACCTCTTGTGCTGCCTTTCAATTCAACTCTTGTGCAGTACATTGATGACTTGTTGATTGCATCCAAAACCAGAGACAGCTGCAAATATGATACCATTGCATTGTTGAATCACTTGGGAAAGAACGGGCATAAGGTGTCACCTAAGAAACTGCAATACTTTCAGAAAGAAGTAAAATATTTGGGGCATCTAATTGAGAAAGGATCCCGAAGGATATCAAAGGAGAGAATAACAGCTGTCATACAAATGAATCCCCCAACAACAAAAAGAGATGTCAGGATGTTTTTGGGAATGGTGGGTTATTGCCGCCAATGGATACCCAATTTCTCAATCATTGCAAAGCCCCTAATAAAATTGACAGGGAAAGATGTCAAAGATGAACCGTATACAATCACTTTGACAAAAGAAGAACTTGAGTCATTCTTAGAGCTGAAGGAATGCATGTGCAGGGCCCCAGCATTAGGAATGCCTGATTATGAGAAACCTTTTCTGTTGTTTTGTCATGAACGTGATGCTTGTTCTTTGTCTGTTTTAACACAGGTCCACGGAGATGCAAATCGCCCTGTAGCATATTTTTCAGCTACTTTGGACCCTGTCGCAGCAGCCCTACCGGGTTATTTGCGAGCAGTTGCAGCAGTTGGTCAAAGCCTTTCCCAATGTGAGGGCATAGTCATGGGATACCCTTTGACAGTTTTGGTTCCACATTCTGTTGAAATCTTGTTGACAAGAACGAAAACACAACACATGACAAATGTACGACTTACCAAATATGAGACGATTATTTTGGGATCACCAAATGTTACACTGAAAAGATGCACAGTACTGAACCCGGCAACTCTGCTTCCCAATGAAAATACAGAAATCAAAGAGGGGGAAGAATTTGAGCATGATTGTCTCGAGGTGACTGACCTCTGTACCAAACCTCGCCCAGACATACAGGACACCCAATTAAAAGAAAACGATTGCATTATGTTCATGGATGGGTCCTGTTTAAGAGATTCAACAGGGACATTGAGAGCTGGCTATGCAGTATGTACTTTGTCTGGCATAGTTGAGGCCTCTTGGCTTGAAAAGGTATTTTCAGCACAAGTGGCAGAATTAATAGCTCTTACAAAGGCCTGCCATGCTGGTGTGAATTTGAAAGTTACAATCTATACTGACAGCAGGTACGGATTTGGAATTGTACATGATTTTGGTCAGATCTGGTCACAAAGGGGTTTTATGACCTCCTCCGGATCACCTGTGAAAAATGGAGAACAAATAAGAGATTTGTTACATGCAATTCAGTTACCTCTTGAAATCGCTGTGGTAAAGTGCAGTGCTCACACCAGATCACAAGACTTTGTGTCAATGGGGAATGATTATGCAGATCAGGTAGCAAGATTTTGTGCATTAAATTGTATATCATTCAAAGAGCAGTGGGAATTGCTACCTCAGCCTGAAAATGACACAACTTTGAATCTAGCATTACAAGTGGTCGATACTTTATATGAGTTAAAGACACTACAAAACCGTGCTAACAAAGAAGAAAAACGTTCCTGGCAGAAAATGCAATGTACACAAAGAGCAGATGATATATGGGTCTCAGATGATGGAAAGTTGGTCTTACCTAATAGTCTTCTGTCACAATTTGCCCGATTATATCATGGGCAAGCACATTTAGGAAGAGACGCCATGATCAGATCTTTTAAAGTTGACTGGTTTAATCCAAAATTCAGACATGCCGCAGAAATTACGTGTCACAGGTGCATTATCTGTCAACAGATGAATGCTGGAAAAGGAACAGTGGTAAATTTGAGCCACATTGGAAGAGCTGGAGGTCCATTTAATAGAATACAAATGGATTTCATTGAAATGCCTGTTTGTGGAGGATTGAAGTACGTGTTGGTGATTGTGTGTGTTTTCAGTCATTGGATTGAGGCATACCCTACACGTAGAAATGACAGTCTCACAGTTGCAAAACTATTACTGAGGGAATTAATACCACGATTCGGGTTCCCGGTTTCTATAGAATCAGATAGGGGAAGACACTTCGACAATGAGGTGATCAAGCTTTTGTGTGCAGCACTCAACATCGAGCAGAAGTTACACTGTAGCTATCGCCCTGAAGCATCAGGACTAGTTGAACAGATGAATGGTACCTTAAAATCAAGAATAGCGAAAATGTGTGCAGCAACAAACATGAGGTGGCCAGATGCATTACCGCTAGTATTGATGTCCATGAGAAACACACCAGATAAGAAAACAGGATTGTCCCCCCATGAAATCCTCATGGGTAGAGCAATGAGGTTACCAGCAGTACCTGCCAATGCACTAGTGAATATTACAGATGATATGGTGTTGGATTACTGCAAAAGTTTAGCTGACGTGATACGCTCTTTCTCTCACCAGGTGGAAGCTAACACGTTACCACCAATCGGCGAACCAGGACACTCTCTGCAAGCTGGAGATTGGGTGGTTGTCAAGAAGCACGTAAGAAAATCGTGTCTTGAGCCGCGTTGGAAAGGGCCATATCAAGTGATATTGATGACCACTACTGCTGTGAAGTGTGCCGGGGTTCCCAACTGGATACATGCCAGCCATACAAAAAAAGGTAACGTGTCCTGTTGAAGAGGAACTTGAAAATTCCGGTACAGCAACTTCGAGAGGAGAAGTCTCAGAGTCAGAGATCAGGCAAGAAAGATCTGAGACTACAGGAGAGCACGCTGAGAACAGCCGCGTCCCTCACACTATCAGAGAGTTCGAGAGAGGTGACGGAGTGCCAATCTCAGTGGAGGCAGCAGGAGAACAAAGACAAGGAGAGGTTCTCCCAGAAGCAGACGAATACAATTCAGAACCTGAATACAGTATCAAACAGGAAGGAGAGAGAGACGGAGAAGTGGTAAATTTAAATCAGAACGAATCAGAATCTTCTGATCAAGTTCCAAGCTTATCAGGAGAAAACACCCTATCACAAGAGGAGGGTGCTGTCCAGCGTCCTGAAGGAAAACATCGAAACAAGACACATAGAGGTGATACATGGCCGGAAAAATCGCCTTTTAGAATAAGAGAATTAACAAACGAGACAATAATAGAAGAAAGCGATACCTCACAAGCAGATGATCTGAGTGAAGGGGAACAGCAAGGTGAACGAAGATTAAAAAGAAAGAGAATAGCAAACCGAAGGTACACAGGTCCTGAATGGGCATATGCTACAACCTCTGAATGGCAACAAGAATTCTTAGCATTCTGTTTTGATCGAGAAGTGCCAGGCCAATACTACGGTACCTGAAGAAAAATAACAACAGGAAACCTTGGAAAAATATATTAAAAGGAAAGAAACTTTATAAACCTACCGGAAAGAGACAATTAAACCTGGATTTGACTTATAGAAACCTGATTGCGACAAGCTGCTAACCTGAGCTGACAAAAAGGGTCCTGGAGTGAGAGAAGACGCTGTAAATACGCAGAAAGAGTTTGCCATCTTAAGTTGATTGTCGATCTACTATTCTGATTCTATACAAATATGGCTTATAGCAACAAAGGAAGTAAGGTGTGTGGTTGGTTAGGACTTATAATAGGTGTTGTATGCGCAATAATGATTGTGGGAGTGATTGTGGGAATGCCGTGGAGAGAGAGTGAAAATATTAATGCAACTTTAAAACCTGAGGCTACCACTACAACTAATAAACTATCACCATGGGAGAAATTTGAGCAGGATGCTAGACATCTACATGAGGGAACTAATACAAAAGGGGAACTTTCTACTAATGTCTTCTATCGCTTATTAAATGAGTATGTGGAAACTATGGATACGAAAGATTGTTATGTGTGTACTAAAATTCCTTCATCTGTGCAGGAGAGGGTTACTTATCATAGCCTCCCTCTTAATTATGGGATTAGTTGCAGTTGGCTATTAACAAGATTTTATAATCAAGAGCATGTACAATACTTTTATTCAAATCTGGATGTTGTGTTTTCTTTTGTGCCTGTAATTGAATTCTTAAATAAGCTAGCTAAAGAGCATGATAAAAAATTAGTTAGAGGATTCTTTGAGCCAACACTAACATTTGGAACTGCTTATGCACACCGCAACAATTTAACATGCTTACTGTCTTCTGTGGAGAAAAGCTTTTTAGATCACACAGATGATAGACGCAAAGCATTAAAAGAGAAGTTAGAAAAAGGCTTAGAAAAACGTACTTATGCAAATGATTACGCCTATACTGCAATTAAAACACAAGGCAAATTAGCTATAGATGCATTACACGTAGGTAGGCTATGTATATACAGACCAAAATCCGATCAAGACAATTTGTTTGTGGGTACGAGTGAATGTAGGCATGTGTTTTTGTTTCAGAGTAAATGGACCTTCATGTTAAATGGACAAGACCCAGCGATTCCTGGAATCTATTACATGTGTGGGTTAAATGCATATTACCGTCTCCCAAAGGGATGGTATGGGACATGTTATTTGGGAATAGTTTTCCCAAAAATATACCAGATTGATGACTTAAAACAAATACCTAAATCTTCTGAAATACAACATTCTAGACAAAAACGAGAATCAGTGGCTGCTGTCATTGGTGACATATTTGGAGCAATAATCCCATCAGTGGGGGTTATCTTAAATTCTATGAAAATTCAAAAGTTGTCTACTATTGTGGATAACATGCTGACAAATTTTACAGGAGCAATATTATTAATGGATACTGAACTTGCTGCAGAAAGAGCTATGACTCTTCAAAATCGGCTTGCTTTAGACATTCTTTTAGCAAAGAATGGAGGTGTGTGCAAAATGCTTAATGAACGTCACTGCTGCTCATATATACCTGATAACAGTAAGAAAATTAGAAACATGCTTACTAACCTGACTAGAGATAGTATCGATTTGAAGGATCTAAAAGAACCTGGAGTTTGGGAAAGATTTGGAAAGGGAATTGCCCGGGTAGGAAACTGGTTTACCAACATTTGGAATGGAGTTCTTGCTAACATTATGCTGGGCCTACTAATTATTTTGATTTGTTTATTAGGATTATGGGGAACATGCAAAATTAATGACAAAATTAAAAGAAACCTGTCCAAAAGAGCCAGACAGAATGAAGAAAGTGAAAGAGAGAAAATGTTCAATGAAATATGGGAAAGTTCACATAAAGGGCAAGATGTTGAAATGCGCATTATGAGCAAGGTGAAAAATTGAAGATCAAGAATTGAGTGATGACATTCGTCATCAGAGGAGGGACTGAGAGAGCGTAGTTTAAATATGATATATTATAGACGTGAAATGCTTACATTGACAAAGCAACATTAATAATTAATTAAAAGTATTAATAAACGTAAAGATTTACTCATTTATGAACACTAATGTTAAATAATAATAATCTTTCAATTATATGTATTATTACGATCAAAACTGTATTCATTAGAACTCGTATGTCTTAAGTTAGCATGAGTCACGAACTAGCTGTGTAACTCTCATTTAAAAGCATATTTTCCTGTTTCTTCTGTGTGCGGACTTGCAAATGACCATGACCCAGCTATTGTACTTTCTGTACTAGTTCGAAACAAGAAGGAATTTTCTCATCCGCATGCTAGCAGCTTTTAGTATAAAGCTATGTGCTTCGAAACATTAATGGACACTTCCAAGGACAATGAGACGAGGGGAAGAGAACTTTTGACCTGAGATGTGTGCCAAGATGGTGAAGTAACCCCGGACGTACCACCTACGAAAATGCTGATTATGAAGACCAATTGGAAGACAAGTTAATATCAAGAAATTACAAATGCATTACTTAATGTATAATTTGATTGGTTACCAATAATGGGGTGTAGTTACTAACCAATTGAATTTTGGGGGAATGTATTACGAAAAGGGGATAAAAACTCATGACACAAGAGACGAGACGCATTAGGTAGGGAATGATACTGATTGCATCCAGAAACTCTGTCACTCTATTTGGTGATTTGAGACTTAGACAAAATTATCCTAGCCCATAGACTGCCCTATTACACTTTCTCCTTATGAGGAGAGTGTCCCTTGTTTCTAATTTAGATAGATTGACGGTGAACTATCTGATGTCCTGAAGACGAAGACTGATCCTGTATGCTGACCTATCTCGAGGAGGGTAATTATTAATGCTAACGGAATCTATATGCCTTTCTTTCTAGGTACCAACTGCTGTATGTTTAATTAGGTATCTTAGTTAGATGTTTTCCAAATTGATGTTCTAAATTGTTTTGCATGAAGCCCAACATGCTAATGCTAATTTGAGGTTAGATGAGGTATTCATTTGACGGACGGATCTGACGTGACTGACATGTAGCTATGCTGAACTGATATTCTATTGTTTATCATGCACTATGGTCTATTCTCTGCTAACGTATCTATCCTATGATTCTGATCATCGCATTGTTGAAAGTTCATTGTAGTTGCCACTTTGTGATTATGCTTTTATGCTTCTTGGGTTTGAGATTAATACGTCTATTATTAGATTGTAATCAATAGGGAATAAATTCACAAATCTTTCTTCAAGGTGTGGTTATTTGAGTCTGAGAACTAATGAATGTGCCGAAGATTCATTAATGGTTATTGTAAAATATATTTTGATGTTTGGTAATCTCGTCTTACGGAGACTCACCACTGGGTCCAAAGGTTCATCGACCTAAAACGAGTCCTGATGTGTATAAATTGACATAGACGGACGCGTTAGCACTAGTGCTCTTGACCCTTCATGACACAGTCCACTAGAGTCTAAAGATGAAAATCCAGAGTGTCCCTCCACTCCATTCTGGGGTTCAATCATCTTTCCTCTTTTGCTATATTCTTTTTTCTGCACATTTCTGCCTCTGAGCAGGGATGTGAAAGTGAAGTATTTTAGAAGGCAGGCATCTCTTCCTTTCAGATCTGACAGCTTTAGGGTGGTCTCCCCCCAAACATTATGTCTGCTTTGCCTCATTTTTGCTGAATTCACTTTTGTTGGCTTTAGGACTCTGGGCACTTTACCACTGCTAACAAGTGCTAAACTGCATGTGATCTTTCTCTAAAGCATGGTAACATTTACTGATCCACAAATGGCATATTTAATTGACTTATAAGTCCCCAGTAAAGTACACTACATGTGCCCAGGGCCAGTGCATTAAATGCTACTAGTGGACCTGCAGCACAGAATGTAACACCCACTTAAGTAGCCCTTTAAACACGTCTCAGGCCTGCCATTGCATAGCTTTTAAGTGCAGTTTCACTGCCATGTCGACGTGCATTTAAAACCCCTTGCCAAGCCTTTAACTCCCCTTTTATTACACATTCATAGTCCTGTTGTTAGCAACATTATATTCCGCATTTTGAGACTGCTCACTAGGAAATCCAGTGAAGCTTCTGCTAACGTGATTCATAGTGCCTCAGCCCAAGGGTGACTAATCTGGTGACTTACCATTGCCTGATGCAGCTTATTGGATCAGCACTGCTGTCTTGGGAATGAAGATACTAAGGTGCCCAGAGTGGATGCCCCCACTCATTTCTGGCAATTATGTACCACTGCTCCCCCAAACTACCAGGTGTTAGGCAGAAGTGCTGGTTTGAGGGTGCAGCCCGTCAATCTGAATGGGTGCAGCGAGCAGGTCCTACTCACTCTACTACCAGCCTTTGTGGTAGCCTGGGATGTTTAATTCGGTGCTGGAATGTAGGAGTTCCCCCATGGGAGCCCTTTGGTGCCAAGCAGTGTCCACTCATGTGTGACCCCTGATGCTGAGCCCTGGCTTCCTTGTGCACGTGGGTATAACAGGAGTGGTTCTGGCAGGAGTGATAGGATGTAACACCCCGACTGCATGCACATGGTAAGCGGCACATTGTGAAATATGCTACTACATATACTTTTGACATTATGCCACATACCTCCATTTATCTGTAAATGCAGTAGAACTCTGTCAGTTGCTGGTGCTGGCCCCCTTGGCTACACAATGGAACATGCAGATCTCATCTGCCATATTGCTCCTTCAATTGTGTAAAGCTGCAGGACTCACAGACTGTAATGAAAATATTCTGAAATTCACCGACATACTAAGTCACTGTCAGCACTGCAGTATGAATCAACCCCTTATCAACCTGCACTAGTCAAGTGGTTCATTTGAGTTTCAGCAGAGGACCATGACCTGCTGGCCATCAGACCACCTATCCCATGTAATAAGACTAATCATCTGTATAAAGACGGAAATATGGGTAAAAGTGATCACTGCCAGCCCAAGCTCTCACTTGAGCATAGAAATCACAAGTCTACATCTGAAGACACTCAAGAACGAGGCGAACGGGAGGATTAATCTGATACATCAGAAGATATGACTGGTATCAAATATGCATGTGCACTACAAGCTGATTGATATCTGGTGTACCCATAGCCTGAGAGGACAAGACTTACCTCATTGCTTGTCAGCGCTTGCATCACTTTTGTGCATAGACAGATGCCAATTTATGGATGATAAATGTGAAGCTACTGGCTAGGACCCAGTAGCTTCAGCTTTTGGACCACTTCCATACTTCTCACTTTGACACTTCCAACTGACTGTAAGCGTCACCGACAACAGTGCTTCCATTCAGATGAGGTGTTAGAGCCAGTTTGTCATGAAGACCTCAAGGCAGTAATAATAGAAAGTTAGTGCAACATCAGTGCCTAGCCCTGTCATAATTTGGGAAGCCTTCAAGTCATATGCCAGAGTCTTTTGTAGCTCTAAATATGAAAGCATCCTAAAGTCTCTACAGTCCAGGCTATCTACACAAGGTACTGACTTTGAAAATGAACTTCAATATTGGTATGTGCTCCACTTCCTACACAGAGTAGATAGATTTCATACTCGAAACCAGTGAAGTAGCAGATATGGAAATACATTTGTAAGCAAATACTATACAGTCTGTTGATTTAGAAATGATGAGTGTCTGAGTAAGTCTGTTACTGGATTAATCAGTCAACCGTGGCTGTGTCGGTATACCAGAAATCTACATGGCTGGGAACTACACAATTTCAGGTCCTAACTTTATTTTGTAGGCTTTCACAGATTATTACACGATTTTGTATCACTTGTACAGAGAGGTTAGCACCATAGAGATTCACACATATCTAAATGAGGTGGCACAAGAATGTCTCACAGATGCCCACGGTGAGTAGCTAATTAGCCCTATTAAGTTTTAAGAAAGAGATTATAAATACAATTCGTAATATGCCCAATGGTAAAGCCCAGGGCAGCAACAGGCTGAGAATCAAGTTCTATAAGGAATATGCCACACTCATCACCCTACACTTGATCAATGTATATGAAGATGCATTCAGTTCAAGTGTCCTCCCACATACCCTACTCGAAGTCTTATGGATCAGAATAGTTAAAACAGGCAAGGATCCAACCAGTTGCAGTTCCTACCAGTCTTTATCATTCATAAGTACTGAAAATAAAATTCTAGCAAAGCTTTTGGTGTGCAGATTGCTTTCCTAATAGCACTATAGTAGTCCCTGAACATGGTTTAACCCCAGGATATGAACCTCTGTTAATCTGTGTATCATAATTGCAATACACCATCTTAAAACAGAAATGGAGGTCACAGCGGTGTTCCTAGATGCTGCTAAGGTGTTCAACTTTATAGAATGGCCCCATCTATTTTGAACTCTTATCCCTATAGGACTAAGCTTCACCTACAATAAATGGGCAAAACTACTCTATACTGACCCTATGGTTGGGCTACAGATAAGCAGCTTTTCTCCAATTGAAATTTAATGTGACACATGGAATGGGTGTCCTCTTTCCCAATTATTATTTGCTATTGGGATGGAGCCCATAGCCTGTATCCTGCAGCTGAAATATAGAAAAAGGTAATGTATGGAATGCTTGACTTAATCTTAGCCATTGGGAAGTACTCTGGGGTGCACCCTAGTCCATTATTATTTTGCACAACAGTCCTCCTCGGGTTGAATTCAGCAACATGCACAAGCATTCATGATCCTGGTCCAATAGGACTAGTCCAGCCAGGCCAGCTCCTCCTTTTACCAGTACACAAGTGTTAGAAATTGGGTTTTTGGTTGGCAGTCAGGTAACCCCCTGTCCAAGCAAGAACCCTCACTCTAGTCAGGGTAAGTCACACACAATCCAAAATTATCCTGTGCCCACCCTCGGGTAGCTTGGCACGAGCAGTCAGGCTTAACTTAGAAGGCAATGTGTAAAGTATTTGTGCAATAAATCATACAATAACACAATATAGCACCACAAAAATACACCACACAGTGTTTAGAAAAATATATAATATTTATCTGGATATTTGCAGGTCAAAACGAATAAAGATGCAATATGAAATTGTAGAGATATCACTGAAAAGTGATATAAAGTGTCTTAAGTATTTAAAAAGCAAACAAAGTATCTTTCAAGCACAAAGTACCTAGTTTAAAGTGGAAAATCTCTGCAAAGGGCCGCAGAGGAAGAGAAACGTGGAAAAATGGTGTGTGCGTCGGTTTCTCCCTTGCACACACGGACATGCGTCGTTATTTTTCACACGGCCAAGTCATGCGTCGTTTTCTGGTGCGCGGACAGTCTCCTTCTGTGGTTCGCGGGATTACCAGATGTCCCGGGGTCTGTGCGTGGAATCCTAGGCTTGTTTTCCGGCTGCGCGTCGTTCCGGTGGGCTGTGCGTGGAATCTTCTCCCTCAAGGCAGGCGTCGCGTCGATTTCCTTTCTGGAGTTGGGCGGCGTTGCCCAGATGAGGCCATGCGTCAAAGTTCCGGTTGCACCGCAGGCGTCACGTCGAGCGGCGTCTTTCCGGATCGGCGTGCAGTGAATTTTTTACAGCGGAGCAAGCTGTGCGTTGAATGTTTCGGCGCACTAGGCGTCCAAATGAAAAAGAGAAGTCTTTTTGGTCCTGAGACTTCAGGGAACAGGAGGCAAGCTCTATCCAAGCCCTTGGAGAGCACTTCAGCAGCAAGGCAAGAGTTCAGCAAGGCAGCCGGGCAACAGCAAGGCAGCAGTCCTTTGTAGAAAGCAGTCAGGTGAGTCCTTTAGGCAGCCGGGCAGTTCTTCTTGGCAGGATGCAGGTTCTGGTTCAGGTTTCTTCTCCAGCAAGTGTCTGATGAGGTAGGGCAGAGGCCCTGTTTTATACCCAAATGTGCCTTTGAAGTGGGGGAGACTTCAAAGAGTGGCTAAGAAGTGCACCATGTCCCTTTTCAGTTCAATCGTGTCTGCCAGGGTCGCAGTAGGGGGTGTGGCAGTCCTTTGTTTGCGAGCAGGCCCTCCACCCTACCAGCCCAGGAAGACCCATTCAAAATGCAGATGTATGCAAGTGAGGCTGAGTACCCTGTGTTTGGGGTGTGTCTGAGTGAATGCACAAGGAGCTGTCAACTAAGCCCAGCCAGACGTGGATTGTAAGGCACAGAAAGATTTAAGTGCAAAGAAATGCTCACTTTCTAAAAGTGGACTTTCTAGAATAGTAATATTAAATCCAACTTCACCAGTCAGCCGGATTTGGTATTACCATTCTGGCCATACTAAATATGACCTTCCTACTCCTTTCAGATCAGCAGCTACCACTTCAATACTGTATGAGGGCAACCCCAATTTAAGCCTATGAAGGGAGCAGGCCTCACAGTAGTGGAAAAACGAATTTAGGAGTTTTACACTACCAGGACATGTAAACTACACAGGTACATGTCCTGCCTTTCACCCACACAGCACCCTGCTCTAGGGGTTACCTAGGGCATACATTAGAGGTGTCTTATATGTGGAGAAAGGGGAGGTTTAGGCTTGGCAAGTACTTTTAAATGCCAAGTCGAGGTGACAGTGAAACTGCACACACAGGCCTTGCAATGGCAGGCCTGAGACCAGGTTAAGGGGCTACTTAAGTGGGTAGCACAACCAGTGCTGCAGGCCCACTAGTAGCATTTAATCTACAGGCCCTAGGCACATACAGTGCACATTACTAGGGACTTATAGGTAAATTAAATAGTCCAATTGGGTATGATCCAACGTTACCATGTTTAAAGGGAGAGAGCATATGCACTTTAGCACTGGTTAGCAGTGGTAAAGGGCGCAGAGTCTAGAAACCAGCAAAAATGAGGTCAGAAAAAGAGAAGGAGGAAGGCAAAAAGTCTGGGGATAACCCTGCAGAAGGGCCATTTCCAACATATCCCCCTTCCAGCCTAAAGCCAGGGTAGACTAATCAACACTCTGATGGACTTCCCTGCTTAATGCGATAGAACATGGACAATGGCCCACTACTGCAGGGGCACTTGCCAGTTCTACGCCTTTCTGAATTCAGTGAGGCTTCTTTGTCTATACTCTCTGGGGCCACTGATCTGGCCCATGGGGAACCCTTCTCATCACCCTGAGGACCCCATCTGTAAAGCTCCTAACTTTAGTTTGCTTACAGATGCATCCCAGTATGCAGACAGTACCACCATGGCCAACAAAGTGATGTGGCCCATTCCATTCCTTGGGTCTGACTTCTGTCCCCAACCCAGGGAAAACTCTGCCCACAAGGACAGAAACCAACAGATGCCACTGACAGCTGTCAGTGTCATGAGCCAGGCCCCAAGCCATCCACTGCTAAGTGGAGAACCTGAGGGGGGCCGTTGGATGAGATTTTCCTCCAGCTGGGGGGCTGGTAGGGAGCTTCCAAGGGGCTCCTGAAGCATCCCAGAAAGGGGGGCAGTAGCCCCAGGGATCTTGCACCCCTTCTCCATTCTCCCCAGGTCAGGGGTGGGTCCCTGATACTGGTCACTCAGCCCAGGGTCTGTACCCTGAGGCTGAACAGAGGCCAGGGGTGAGTCCTTCCCTGCCGTGCCTCCCCATCTGGGCTCACATACCTTCCTCTGGGGAGGGGTACTGCCAGACATCTGAACTGTCAGGGCACCCTTAGGGGTCAACCCTCTCAGCTCTCCTGACACTAAGGGAAACTCATTTCCCAGAATGCAGTCAATGGGCAGCTGGGGACTAACTATGACCCGCCTCTGGGTCACTTCCCCACTCCACTCTAGGGACACCCGGGCCATGGGGCGGAAGAAATCTTCCCCAATGGCTGGGGTCACTCTACACACCTGTCCGGTGTACTGCTCTGGTGACACTAGTCTCTCCACAATCAAGGTAAGACTGTGTCTCTCAGAGAGAGCGGTGACTGGGACCCTATTCACTCCCACCTGGTGGAAGTGACGACTCCCACCCTCAGGGATCACCAGTTTACCCTCTGAGTCCACCTCCCAATTAAAGGAGATGAAGGCATGGCCTATGACCTGCCCCTGGGGACTACTTTCCCCTAAGGTCACATGGGCCACCCCTGTAGAGGTCCCAATACTGGGTGAGTTCTTTGGACAGACAGAGTCCTCCTTCCTGTGTCCTAGCTGGGAACACTCAAAGCAGCGGGGTTGGGAATGGGATGCTTTGGGCCACTGCCCACCAGAACCACCACCCTGTTTCTCAGATGGGGCCTGGGAACCCTTTCCTCCCCCCTTACTCTGGGACTCGTCTGGGTCATCTCTAACCTCCCCCTCACTCTGTCGGGGGGAACTGGAACCACCCTTCTTGGGGTCACTCCCAGATACCTTTTTGGACACTCTGGTGCTAGCCCAGAGGTCCGCCTCCTCAGCAAACTTCCTGGGATCAGTCAGCTTACTGTCTAGTAGGTGCTGGCGCAACTCTGTAAAACAAATACAGAGCATATGCTCTCTCAGAATCAAATTATATAATCCTGTGTTATCACCTACTATGCAGCCCCGCACCCATCCATTCAGTGCCTTACTGGAAAAGTCAAAGAAATCTACCCATGTTTGTGTGGATAGTTTGGTGCTGTCCCTGAACCTATGACGGTATCCCTCAGGGGTCAGCCCAAACTTGGCAAGTAAAATGGCTTTCTGAAGTGGGTATGTGTTTTGATCTGGTTTGTCCAATGTGAGAAGTGTGTCCCTCCCCAAAGGTGGCACATAACTCCACAAAGCTGTACCCCATTGCCCTGCAGGAACCTCATGAGCCCTTAGTGCAACTTCATAAGCAGCTAACCATTTATCTATGACATCTCCCACCACAAAACTGGGCACCACATTTTTGGGTATACAAACCTTCTTTTCTCCAGCAGGTCCTGTCTGTATGCTGCCACCATTACTGCTGGATTCAGACTGCTTTGCCTTGAGATCCAGCTCCTTGAGACTCAGTTCATGAGCCAACAAAAGTTTATTTTCAGCCAAGGCTCTCTCAGCTGCAGCTTCAGCTCTTTCAGCTTCAATCTGTTTGGCTGCTCTTTCAGCCTCAGCTTGCTTGGCTTCTCTCTCTGCCCTTCTTTCCTCCTCTTGGGCCTCAATTTTCAGTCTTGCCATTTGCAATTGGAACTCCCTTTCTTCTCTCCTTTCCTCTGCGGTCAGGCTTTGCACAGAGACACTGCTCCCTGGTCTGGAAGGGGGCACAATTGCAGTGGTAACAATACCGACTGATGGCAATAAATCCTCTGAGAGGCCATTTTCTGGCTCCTCTTCCTCATCATCCTCCTCTAAATGGGCTTCTGCCCAGGCCCTCAGCGCCACTTGAAAGTCCTCCTTTTTGGAGGCCCCTTGGGGGGGGGGGGGTACTCTCATTATCTTGCAGAACCCTCTTAGCTGTTTGACAGTATATGTATCCAACAGGGCTAGGTCAAAATCTCCTACTTGAGACCCAGCCAGAGGCATGTTGAGTGAGGATTTAGATTTAGAAAATTGTCAGGAAAAAAACGAATTTGCAAAAAAGAGATAAAAATCAAGTTGACCTTCAACTGTGAGTAGGTAGTGAAATACTTAGCTACTGTATGTCACTGCACAAATACAAGTCCTATCCTCACCGCTGATCACCAATGTTAGAAATTGGGTTTTTGGTTGGCAATCAGGGTACCCCCTGTCCAAGCAAGAACCTTAGTCAGGGTAAGTCACACACAATCCAAAATTATCCTGTGCCCACCCTCTGGTAGCTTGGCACGAGCAGTCAGGCTTAACTTAGAAGGCAATGTGTAAAGTAGTTGTGCAATAAATCAGACAATAACACAATATAGCACCACAAAAATACACCACACAGTGTTTAGAAAAATATATAATATTTATCTGGATATTTTCAGGTCAAAACGAATAAAGATGCAATATGAAATTGTAGAGATATCACTGAAAAGTGATATAAAGTGTCTTAAGTCTTTAAAAAGCAAACAAAGTCTCTTTCAAGCACAAAGTACCTGGTTTAAAGTGGAAAATCTCCGCAAAGGGTCGAAGAGAAAGAGATACATGGAAAAATGGTGTGTGCGTCGGTTTCTCCCTTGCACACACGGACTTGCATCGTTATTTTTCATGCGGGAAGTCGTGCGTCGTTTTCCGGCACGCGGACAGTCTCCTTCTGTGGTTCGCGGGATTACCAGATGTCCCGGGGTCTGTGTGTGGAATCCTAGGCTTGTTTTCCGGCTGCTCGTCGTTCCGGTGGGCTGTGCGTGGAATCTTCTCCCTCACGGCAGGCGTTGCGTCGATTTCCTTTCTGGAGTTGGGCGGCGTTGCCCAAGCAAGCCTGTGTGTCGAAGTTCCGGTCGCACCAGAGGCATCGCGTCGAGCGGCATCTTTCCGGATTGGCGTGTGGTGAATTTTTCACCGCGGAGCAAGCTGTGCGTCAAATTTATCGGGGCACAAGGCGTCCAAATGAAAAAGAGAAGTCGTTTTGGTCCTGAGACTTCAGGGAACAGGAGGCAAGCTCTATCCAAGCCCTTGGAGAGCACTTCAGCAGCAAGGCAAGAGTTCCGCAAGGCAGCAGGGCAACAGCAAGGCAGCAGTCCTTTGTAGAAAGCAGTCAGGTGAGTCCTTTAGGCAGCCAGGCAGTTCTTCTTGGCAGGATGCAGGTTCTGGTTCAGGTTTCTTTTTCAGCAAGTGTCTGATGAGGTACGGCAGAGGCCCTGTTTTATACCCAAATGTGCCTTTGAAGTGGGGGAGACTTCAAAGAGTGGCTAAGAAGTGCACCATGTCCCCTTTCAGTTCAATCGTGTCTGCCAGGGTCGCAGTAGGGGGTGTGGCAGTCCTTTGTTTGCGAGCAGGCCCTCCACCCTACCAGCCCAGGAAGACCCATTCAAAATGCAGATGTATGCAAGTGAGGCTGAGTACCCTGTGTTTGGGGTGTGTCTTAGTGAATGCACAAGGAGCTGTCAACTAAGCCCAGCCAGACGTGGATTGTAAGGCACAGAAAGATTTAAGTGCAAAGCAATGCTCACTTTCTAAAAGTGGCATTTCTAGAATAGTAATATTAAATCCAACTTCACCAGTCAGCCGGATTTGGTATTACCATTCTGGCCATACTAAATATGACCTTCCTACTCCTTTCAGATCAGCAGCTACCACTTCAATACTGTATGAGGGCAGCCCCAATGTTAGTCTATGAAGGGAGCAGGACTCACAGTAGTGTAAAAACGAATTTAGGAGTTTTACACTACCAGGACGTGTAAACTACACAGGTACATGTCCTGCCTTTCACCCAGACAGCACCCTGCTCTAGGGGTTACCTAGGGCATACATTAGAGGTGACTTATATGTGGAGAAAGGGGAGGTTTAGGCTTGGCAAGTACTTTTAAATGCCAAGTCGAGGTGACAGTGAAACTGCACACACAGGCCTTGCAATGGCAGGCCTGAGACCAGGTTAAGGGGCTACTTAAGTGGGTAGCTCAACCAGTGCTGCAGGCCCACTAGTAGCATGTAATCTACAGGCCATAGGCACATACAGTGCACATTACTAGGGACTTATAGGTGAATTAAATATTCCAATTGGGTATGATCCAATGTTACCATGTTTAAAGGGAGAGAGCATATGCACTCCTTTCAGATCAGCAGCTACCACTTCAACAATATATGAGGGCAGCCCCAATGCTAGCCTATGAATGGAGCAGGCCTCACAGTAGTGTAAAAACGAATTTAGGAGTTTTACACTACCAGGACATGTAAACTACACAGGTACATGTCCTGCCTTTTACCCACACAGCACCCTGCTCTAGGGGTTACCTAGGGCACACCTTAGGGGTGACTTATATGTAGAAAAAGGGGAGTTTTAGGCTTTGAAAGTACTTTCAAATGCCAAGTCGAAGTGACAGTGAAACTGCACACACAGGCCTTGCAATGGCAGGCCTGAGACAAGGTTGAGGGGCTACTTAAGTGGGTGGCACAACCAGTGCTGCAGGCCCACTAGTAGCATTTAATCTACAGGCTCTGTGCACATACAGTGCACCTTACTGGGGACTTATAGTTAAATTAAATAGTCCAATTGGGAATGATCCAATGTTACCATGTTTAAAGGGAGAGAGCATATGCACTTTAGCACTGGTTAGCAGTGGTAAAGGGTGCAGAGTCTAGAAACCAGCAAAAATGAGGACAGAAAAAGAGAAGGAGGAAGGCAAAAAGTCTGGGGATAACCCTGCAGAAGGGCCATTTCCAACAACAAGCAATTCAAGACTGGTGGTCAGTTGCGTGCAACTTGGTTCCAGTGGCACATTGAGCAGGAGATCCACATATGGGCATCTCCATTGCATTTTGAGCATTGAACCGAAGTACAGAAAAAGGTATGCATGGAGTCCTTGAATTAATCTTGGCTAATGCCAAACATTCAGGGCAACATCCCAGGCCATTGCCATTTTGCACACCAGGTTACCTCAGTCTGTACCTAGCTATATGCTAATCAGTTTTGACCCTGCTCCAATAGGAATAGTCCAGACCAAAGTGCCAGGCCAGATCCTCCCTGAACTGGAACACAAACGACCCAAAACTGGTTTAGCCCTGATGAATACAACAGCACCTGGTGCACAGGGGACTTTGCTTTAGAGTATACCACATACTACTTTTACAATATGATGACGACATTTCGCTATTTATTAAATACCTGAGTGTAAATCTATCGCTATTCATCAGAGTAATATAAAAACTTGGTGCCATATTCGGAACAGCAATTAACTGAGCCAAATCTACTGTATTTCCTCTAATTTCTAATGTGTAATTTGGAATTTCCATTAGAATGGGCCATATCATTTATTAAAATTCTTGGTATTCAGATGCACTCTGCAATTGATTCAGTACTGTAGAACTACAGAAGGGACATTTTTAAATTAACCGGACACGTGGAATGCCGGATAAAATTTCCACTGACAAGCTAGGCAGAACTGCTTTGGTTAAAATGGTTATCATACCCAAATTCCTATACCTCTTCAATAATCTTTTTGTATGCCCAATAGTATACTTCTTTACCACAGCTCAGTACCTACTGACTAGATTGATATGCATGGGCAACTAACTCAGGATTAAGTGGTCCACACTGATCCTGCATTTCATGAAGGCAGACTTGTGGTTCCTTACCCGATCTTCTGTTATAATTGCGTTCAAGCACAATGCTCATATTATTGGCACCAACCCGCCATAACTCTGCAGCACAAGATGGTGGAGATTTACAATGCTGACCTCACATGCTTGCAAGCCGCTCTCTGTCAAGCAGTGCCCAGATCCCTGAACGACATCAATTCAGCCACCTGTATGGTTAATGCATGCCGATGCATTGCACATTAATCAGATACTTCAAATATATTCACCTCACCTGCCCCTTATTAGCAACCCGCTGATTCCTCTTGCTTTTCCATAGGTTGGGGCTGAGGTCTTTCTTCCAAGTTGCAATTTGACACAAAGACTTACACCGCAATGAGCTATAGGCAGTGCTTAATTTGTAAATAAAGAGGTGCCGGTGCTCAAAGTCCTTCTCTTAAAAACGAGGCTGCTGTAATTAAATCTGCCAGCACTGAATACGTAGGCAGCGTAATCCTAAAGCCATCTTGGGTCTCTTCAATCCATTTACGACCACCCCTGCCTCTTCAGCTCATCCTGCAACTTTCTACTTTCTCCCTTTATGACGCTTTTTCGTTTTTCCTTCTTCCGTCTTTCCCATATGTGTCTTTTCCTCGCAGCAAATGCTTGTGGCAGAAGAATAAGCCCCGGCCCTCACAAATAAGTGCCGGTGCTCAGCACCGGAAACAACAAGCACAAATTAAGCACTGGCTATAGGACTAATATCAACCACTAAGGGTGCGGCCCAGGGATTTTTGGCAACCATTGAGTACCATCTTGGCAGGTCAATGTTCCTTCTTACCTATCAGAGCAAATACCTTAAGAGTGCATAACTCCTATAATGGCATTGTATGACATCAGCATAAACACAAATAACCAATCAAGCAAAACTAAATAACGTTTTAAAAAATAAGAACATAAAACTCGAAAATAGAGATTATATTAAAAGAGATTTAGGACAAGCAATGGAGGTGGAAAGGGTTTCAAAGAGGCAAGGTTGGGCGTATGGTGTGAAAAGTCAATCCCATGCTTCACTTACATTGAATTAGAAAAGTTAAAGCAGAAAAAGAAGAGGAATACGCAAGGGAAAGAGGGAAAGAGGGAAAAAATGAAATTGAGGTTAAAAATCGAGTGGGAAGTTCAGGGGTGGGCAGATGGCCCCAATTTTAGAAGGAATTGAATACGACTCAAATATAAAGCAAACTATTTGAATAATGTCCATGCCATCCTAGCTGGGCAATTTCAAACTACTTGATTTCAAATAATATGATTGGAATCAGATGTAACACGCATAAAAAAAAGGCTGGGAGTCGTGACGTAGATTCATCCCCACAAACCCGGAGAACAGTCTTACCAGCTCAGCTTCGGGGCACTGAAAGAGCGTGGACATTCATTCATATGCTAGGAGAGTCATTCTCGGGGTGGAGCGGAAGAGCTTCTTCATGAGGTCCGTCGTGCAATGCATACATTAGTCTTTCCGACTCATTATCATGGGCCGAGGCCCTCCTTCCAGCAGTGTTTGCACGGTGTTTGGACTGCTAAGGTGAATTTGTGAAATGAATATCTATCCGTTAATATAGCCCATTGCCCCAAGGACCCTCTTGAAAATGAGACGATACAACAGTATGGTAATTAGAGTGCACGTATAAATAGCAAGGGTCGGGACAGGGCAGGGGGCGGAAACGAACGGGCCAGTTATTCACGGCTTCACTGGACGCGGCAGATAGAAGTGTTTACCGGTTGCCGCAGTCTGTAGTCTACGAGGCGTTTGGCATATTCTCCCGTTTGACACAGAGTTTAACAGCATATGCTCACGGAAAATGACTTGACATATAGAGGAGGGAAGGAAAAACAACGCATTGGCTCTTGTCGTGTTCTGATAAGGACAGTCCTGATTGAATGTCACACACCTGACTCACAGCAAGCAATCATGCAAATGCGCCTTAACTCCTCGACTGCCGAGCGCATCTGCTGCCTCACGCTGCTCGCTTCCGCACGTAAACATTGCTTTAGTCCTCTCTGTATGCAATGAATGGGCCTGTTGTGCGATGCCCAATTTAGTATGAAACTGCTTGGCTCCGCTGGCTGCCAGTAAGCATCCTTGACATACTTGGCTAAGTTGTCTAGTTAAAAGGAGAAATCTTTTGACTGTGAGTCAATCGACTATAGCCTGACAATATTATGCTGTTTGGGAGCATGAATTCTGCAAATTATTCTGAGCTGTAGTGCACTGGACAACAGGTTACTCGAATAAAGGTTTTTAAAGTGTGATGTGGGGTGGAACCGCCAATCAGTGGAGGCTGCGGGTGTACAAGTCCAACCCACGGAGTACAGACCCTACTCTGGACCCTGCTCCTAGCCTGTTCATCCTGGAAGGCGATGGAGAGCAGGTCAAAAAGAAAAGCTGAGGCTGGTGAAGAGGGCCATGCAATTGGATGAAAAGAGCGCAGACACGCAGTGTGGTGCATGAAGGGGCAATTCTTCAAGCTGAAGCAGGAGACCATCAGTTGCACTGCATATTCTAGGATCTCTGACATGACCCATAATATGGAAGGGAAACTACTTGGTGCTCACTTTCTTGATTGTTTAAACTACAGTGCTTGTAACTCCTCTTCAGTCATTAGAGCTTACACTGTGTGCGAAGCAGTGCAGTGAAGCACTTGTGGAACCAAGAGATATATGTTTGTGTATATATATATATATATATATATATATATATATATATATATATATATATATATATTTTTTTTTTCACTATGAAAACCAAGGGTTACAGGGACATTATAGTTAGGTAGATGTTTGGCCCATACAAAACCATAGAAATTCAGCAGTTATAGTTATAGTTATACTTATGTTAAGAAACTATAACTCGTGGCCTAAAGTTACTTGGTGACATGAGTTATAGTTTCTTCAGGTGATTATAACTATAACTGCTGAACTCTATGTGTTAGAAATGGGGTCTTTGTTTTGCAGTCAGGTTTCCCCCTGTCCAAGCAAGGACCCTCACTCTAGTCAGGGTAAGTCACACATCCTGTGCCCACCCTCTGGTAGCTTGGCACTGAGCAGTAAGGCTTAACTTAGAAGGCAATGTGTAAAGTATTTCTGCAATAAATCATACAATAACACAATATAGCACCACAAAAATACACCACACAGAGTTTAGAAAAATATATAATATTTCTCTGGATATTTTCAGGTCAAAACGATGAAAGAGGCAATAAGAAAATGTAGAGATATCACTGGAAAGTGATATAAAGTGTCTTAAGTCTTTTAAAAACAAATAAAGTCTCTTTTAAGCACAAAGTACCTGGTTTGAGTGATAAATCTCCACAAAGGGCCGCAGAGGAGGAGATGCGTGGAAAATGGTGTGTGCGTCGGTTTCTCCCCTTCACACACAGACTTGCGTTGTTATTTTCCACGCGGGGAAGACGTTGCGTCGATTTCCGGCGTGCAGACGGGTCTCCTCTTCGGGTCACAGGGTTTTCAGACACCCCGGGGTCTGTGCGTGGAATCCTGGGCTTGTTGACCAGCTGTGCGTCGTTCTGGTGGGCGATGCAGGGAAATATCTCCCTCCCGGCAGGCGCTGCGTCGATTTCCCCTCTGGAAGTCGGGCAGCGTTGTCCCAGGTGAGCTGTGGTCGAAGTTCCGGTTGCACCGCAGGCGCAGCGTCGATCTTTTCCTCGCGAAGTCAAGCGGCGTCGTTCCGGTTCGGTGAGCGGTGAATTTTTCAAAGCGGCACAAGCTGTCATCAAATTTTTCGCCGCGCAAGGAGTCCAGTTGCAAGAGAAAAGTCTTTTTGGTCCTGAGACTTCAGGGAACAGGAGGCAAGCTCTATCCAAGCCCTTGGAGAGCACGTCTACAGCAAAGCAAGAGAGCAGCAAGACAGCAGGGCAACAGCAAGGCAGCAGTCTTATGTAGAAAGCAGTCAGGTGAGTCATTTAGGCAGTCAGGCAGTTCTTCTTGTCAGGGTGCAGGTTCTGGTTCAGATTTCTTCTCCAGGAAGTGTCTGAGGTTCTAGGGCAGAGGCCCTGTTTTATACCCAAATGTGCCTTTGAAGTGGGGGAGACTTCAAAGAGTGGCTTAGAAGTGCAAAATGTCCACTTTCAGTTCAATCCTGTCTGCCAGGGCCCCAGTAGGGGGTGTGGCAGTCCTTTGTGTGAGAGCAGGCCCTCCACCCTCCCAGCCCAGGAAGACCCATTCAAAATGCAGAGGTATGCAAGTGAGGCTGAGTACCCTGTGTTTGGGGTGGGTTGAGTGAATGCACAAGGAGCTGTCAACTAAACCCAGCCAGACGTGGATTGTAAGGCACAGAAAGATCTAAGTGCAGAGAAATACTCACTTTCTAAAAGTGGCATTTCTAAAATAGTAATATTAAATCCAACTTCACCAGTCAGCAGGATTTGGTATTACCATTCTGGCCATACTAAATATGACCTTCCTACTCCTTTCAGATCAGCAGCTATCACTTCAACAATATATGAGGGCAGCCCCAATGCTAGCCTATGAAGGGAGCAGGCCTCACAGTAGTGTAAAAACAAATTTAGGAGTTTTACACTACCAGGACATGTAAACTACACAGGTACATGTCCTGTCTTTTACCCACACAGCACCCTGCTCTAGGGGTTACCTAGGGCACACCTTAGGGGTGACTTATATGTAGAAAAAGGGGAGTTTTAGGCTGTGAAAGTACTTTCAAATGCCAAGTCGAAGTGACAGTGAAACTGCACACACAGGCCTTGCAATGGCAGGCCTGAGACAAGGTTGAGGGGCTACTTAAGTGGGTGGCACAACCAGTGCTGCAGGGCCACTAGTAGCATTTAATCTACAGGCCCTGTGCACATACAGTGCACCTTACTAGGGACTTATAGGTAAATTAAATAGTCCAATTGGGTATGATCCAATGTTATCATGTTTAAAGGGAGAGAGCATATGCACTTTAGCACTGGTTAGCAGTGGTAAAGTGCGCAGAGTCTAAAAACCAGCAAAAATGAGGTCAGAAAAAGAGAAGGAGGAAGGCAAAAAGTCTGGGGATAACCCTGCAGAAGTGCCATTTCCAACACTATTGTTTTGTGTGGGTAAAATGTCAACCTAATGCCCCTGTAACCTTTGTATTTCTTTGTGAATTTCTACCTTTTTTTTCAATGTAAAGTAATATATAATCACCCTACGTTAATACAACCACTGCCATGCACGGGCAAAGGCCGTGCAAGGCAGGGGCTGACCCCAGGGCCTACAGCCAAACCCTCTGCATGCTCCCAACCCCACACTGTGCACAGCCGTTGGCTGTATGGATTGGGGGTTTGGTGTATGAGAGGGTTGTTTTTCTTTTTTTCGGGGGAAAAAAAATGGTCAACATTTTTGTCCGGGATCCCTCCATGTGTCCTATGGGGTCAGGATACTGCATGCTGACTCTTTACGTGTTTTTTCCCTATTTTATTACCTCCAATGATCCAAGCGAGAAAGAAAGTGGTGACTGCAGATTTCCTATCAGGTAGCAGATAGTCAATCAGTGCCTTGCTTTTCCCTGCAACTGGGGAACCTCCGTCAGTGAATCTGGGAAAGATCTACATCCATTGATACCTATATTTCTTTCTCTTTTAGTACCTCCAAAAGTACTGAACAGATTTACACCAAATCATTAAAAGGGCTCTTTCTGGACCATGAGCTAGCTTTCTGCCAAATTTGCTGTAATTTCATTCACGACACAGGAATCTGACACAACGCCCTAGACTGGCTCACCTCCTTCCTCGCCGAAAGAACCCAGAAAGTCCACCTCCCTCCCTTCCAGTCCCCAGCAACCAAGATCATCTGCAGGGTCCCCCAAGGATCCTCCCTCAGCCCTACCCTCTCCAACATTTACATGGCCCGCTCGCCAACATCCTCCGCCCCCACGGAATCACCATCATCTCATACGCAGACGACAGCCAGCTCATCGTCTCCCTCACCAGGAACCCTTCTACCACCAAGACAAACCTCCACACCAGACTCCTCGACATTGTCAAATGGATGACAGCAAGACACCTCAAACTCAACTCCAACAAAACAGAAATCATCATCTTCGGCCCCAACAAGACAGTATGGGATGACTCCTGGTGGCCCACCGCCCTAGGACCACCCACAACACTGTCCACCCACGCACGCACGCAACCTCAGCATCATCTTAGACTCATCTCTCTCCGTGGCCCAACAAATCAACACCATAACATCCTCCTGTTTCAACATCCTTCACATGCTACAGAAGACCTTCAAATGGATTCCCACAGAAACCAGAAAAACTGTCACCCATGCACTCATCAGCAGCAGATTAGACCACGGAAACGCCCTCTAAGCGTGTTCCACAGCCAAGCTTCAGCAAAAACTCCAGCGAATCCAGAACGCAGCTGCATGTCTTATCCTCAACCTCCCACACCACGAACGCATCTCCTCTCACATCAGATCCCTTCACTGGCTGCCCATCAGCAAAAGTATCATCTTCAAAGTCCTTATCCACGCTCACAAATCCCTCCACAACACTGGACCAGCCCACCTCAATGAATGAGTGATCTTCCACGCACCTACCTGACTTCTCTGCTCCACTGACCTCGCCCTCGCCACAGTCCCCTGCATCCAATGCACCACCTCCGTGGCAGATCCTTCTCCTACCTCACCTCCAAGACCTGAAACTCTGTCCCCACCAACCTACACAAGACCCAGGACCTCCTGACTTTCAGAAAGCACCTCAAGACTTGGCTTTCTGAGCAGTAAACAGCATCCCCCTCTCCCCTCCCCCCCAACCCCCACAGCGCCTTGAGACCCTTTTGGGAGAGTAGTGTGTTTAATAAATTTTTTGATTGATTGAGCGGTTCAAGCTGTATTCATGTTCAAAATCCCTAAGGGAAATTGCAGGGGGATAATGCATTTTGGGACCCAACCTTTTACTTGCCCCCATCCCCTTCATTGATCAACTAAGTAGCTGGAATGACCAGGGAACTACTTTTGAAATTTTTGTGAAGATTCATCAAAGAGCACCAAAGTTATTGGCAAAACAAAAAAAGCTTTGACTATGGGAATTAGGTCCTAACTATAACTACCTACTGGCTATCGCCCTTAGATAATATAGAATATGTTATACCCATTCTTGTTTATATTCTGCTAGTTGCACATAAGGGACACTCTCCCTATGTCAGTGATATAAAACTATTGAAATAAATTATACAATTTCTCACAAGATTTTCTGAGTCTTTCCAAACTGTGGCTTAGAAACAAGTGTTTTAATAAGACGTTATTTTGACACGAAGTGTCTGGAGAAAGAATCTCAGGCTTGAGCTGTCCCAGCAGTCTGAAATCAGAGGTGTTAATGGAAACATGTAAAAAACACGTTTTCCCGGGCTAAGGGCTTGATTTTGAAAACAGGTTTGCTGACATATTCCTGTAAATAGAAATACATTTGAGTGTTTTGAAAAGTATTTAGAATAGTTCAGAAATTGGCATGTCAGTGAAATAAAAATGCATAGTTTATGAATGCGTATCCTACTCACTCGTAAGTTTATTTATTTTATTTTTAGAGTATTTCATAACACTGATTCGCCAGGAGAGGACATTGTGTGCTATAGAAAGAGTAATGAACAATAAAGCTTAATAGGGCGTATAGGAGTGTCAAAGTGTAACATGGCCTAACAGTGCTGCTAAGTGTCATTCATGGGAGCCACAGAGGTGGTCAGGAAAATCCCATAAAATATGGTATACACTTACTTGGAGGTAACATGTTGGACATTTTCCAGCATTTGCTAGTGCATTACTCGTTGTTACATGAGAAGTGTCACAGGAAGATCGAAATGAAACTACTGCAGAAAAGGTTAAGAAGGCGCACAAATCACTCTGGTGGGTTTCCAACAGAAGATGAGAACGGGAGGTGGAGGATCCATGCTTTCTAACGTTTGGTTAAAAAAGTGTCAGTTCTACTATCCCTAACGTGCAAGTAGCCAGTGACTAGTCCAACACGGCTAATGTCGAGGCACTGTTTGCTATTATCTCCACCCCAGCAACCCCATCACCCTGGCAAACGGTTCTTGTCAGTTTGTTGTTTACTGATCTTTAGGGCCTGGGGGATTGGGGTCCGTGTTAGGGTTCATAGTGCCTTTTTGACATCTCCGTTCCTTGGGGTTGAGCTTCTGCGCTGGATCTCATTTCCTAATCAGTGTTTCACAGCAAACAAGTGTTGACTGATTTCTGAGTTTCATTCTTCAATTATTCTTTTGCTCTAATTTGCCGACACCATTACGGAGGACTGCAGGATACCAGGCCTGCAAGGAGGCAATCTTTCACATCTTAATTTTCCTAAATAGATCTGTAGCAGGTACACCTCACGCTGACAGTTCGACTATTTAAGGGCTGTGCATAGTTTAACACGCTCCTCTTAGTATATTTCTCTTTTAATTTGCAGCCATAACTCCTGGATGCCAGGGGCGAGTATGAACACAACTGACAGGAATTCATTTATCCACCATCTAGGCAGAGTCCGGTAGTTAGATTGCATGAAACAGAAATATAAGCAGGATTAGCGCCGCTGAGCCTTAAACACTTCAGGATAAAGTGTGTGTAATCCGCTGCTATTTTAAGACTGATCTCAGGATATGTTTCTCTTATTGATGTGCGCGGATGCTAGCTTTTTCGTTTTGCGGCTGCAGTATATCCTTATTCTGGATTCTCTGCCCTAAAACGGGCATAATTAACCGAAAATGCAAGTTAATAAAACATATGTTTTTATGGTATAAGCCATGCATTTTGGCAAGTGCAGTCCAGAGTTCTGTCCCTGAGAATCTAAACCTCTAGAGCTTGAAAGCATTGGATTACAAGGTATAAAACCAGTCCAGAAGCAATGACATGGAGGTTTCTGACCTTCTATGCATAGGTCATCTGTACATTGAGCGACATCTTAATATGTACAAAGTTCTACACAAATGAATCCTGGTAGTAGCTGAGGATCTATTTGGTCAATGGCTGCATTGACCCTAATCTGCTCTTAGGGCCTAGAAACAATTAACAAAAGCAATTTAGTTTTGCACGTTCATCAAAGACACTTTGGGCAGTACCCCTCTGCCCTTTTCAGCCCACTCAATGAGAGGGTCACCCTTCTAAAGTGTTCACATGACCAAAGCGGATTCCTTTCTCTCTTTGAACTTTTTGCATGTTGTGCATGTGCTTGGCACAGATAACACACCCATGGCCTGCGAGGTGAAGGTTGTCTCCCAATTATTCTTTGGTTGTTGATACGTTCTTCAAAATCCAGTGTAGCACTTCACTACTCGGAAATTCAAAATAAGGAAAACAATGGCAAACATCCTAAACTCACATTTGATAGCAACAAAAAATTGACCAGATCTCAAGGTTGTGAACTTGAGCAAGATAATAACCTTGCCTCCACTCAGGGACCTGGGAGGGACGATGAAGTGGGCTTCAGGTCTATTGTACTTGATATGAGGGGAAGCATGCCAACAACAGACACTCAGATTGACTCCCTAACTAGGAGATTAGATGATATGAATGATCACCTTGATAAGCAACACACAAGTTTGGAGCTGGCGGAATGGCGCACCACTGATATCAAGCATGATGCCATGACGCAAGCTAAGACCCATAACGAGCTGAATTTGAAACAGTGAAGGCAATAGCTGAAGATTTGGCAGCTCTCTGTCACAGAAGGAATCTGCAGATCGTGGGAGTCCTGGAAAAAGCAAAGATGAGGTGTGTAGGAGACTACATTGAGAAGCTGTTGATTGATATCTTTGGTTGGGGCAACATTTCCTCAGTATTTGTAGTTGGGAGATCAGAGGGCCCATTGTCTTTAGCACCCAGCCCAGTTCCAGGCCCTCCACTATATCCTCTTATTCCCCAACCACTAAGTTATAAAGACCATGACAAGATTCTTGAGTTGGTGTGAGATAGAAAATAAATTGAACATGCTGGAAACAATATCTTGTTCTGCCTGGATTTCACACAGGCAGTGCAAGATGGAAGGAGGAAATTGACTGCTACAAAAAAAAACAAGCTACAGAATCTGGGGATCCTGTACGCTATGCTATATCAAGGGCAAAATCCACGTTTGGGACCCATGAAAAGGTGAACATCTTCAATAAGAAGATGGCGAGAACAGGATCCACCGCCTGTCTCGCTGACCAGCTACCTCACTGACATGGAATAACTGATCCATAGATGAAGGAGTATTATTTCTGATGTTACCAGCCTTTTGGGGAATGGTACCCCTGTGGGATGAAACACTGACATTTTATCAAAGGGGCGCCTAGAATAAGCATGGACAAATGTTTAAATTGATTTGGTACTTATTGCAGTAAATTGAAAACACAAGTGAATTATTCCTACTCTGTCTTGTGCATAGATTAACCACTACTGTTAGAAATAGGGTTTCTGGTCAGTGGAGGTAGGCACCCTGTCCAAGTAGGAATCACAGTCCTAGTCAGGGTAAGTCACAAACACACCCTAATTTAACTCGTGTTCACCCCATAGTAGCTTGGCAAAGAGCAGTCAGGGATAACGTAAGAGATGATGTGTTAACTATTTGTGCAATGCTGCAAACAGTAAAACAGTTAAAACACCACACAAAAAGTTACCACATCTGGTTTGGGAAATATAGCTTAATTTAATGAACACAGCAAGATTAAATTGACAAAATTCGAATAAGTAGAAGTCGGGATATGAATTTTTGAAGAATAAATGTAATTTTAGTGCTTAGAAGCATAAAACGCCAACCGGGGCTACATGGTCGCGCTTGACTGGTTCAAAGCTGAAAAGTCAGGCTGACAGCATTGGAGTGCGGGTCGAATACAGGGACCAGTCTTGGCCCACTGAAACAGTACCTTGGTTTGGAGTTGCAATGTGTTGACGTCGATGGAGGTACACCGGTTACAAGTGCCGCAATGGTGTTGATGCATGGATTTTGGACTGGAGCAGCACTTTATACCCCTTCCAAGGGCCAAATACTGTATTGGCACCACCTGGCAGTACAAGACTCTCAGGTGGTAGAGTCCAGGTGCTGTAGGTGATGAGTTAGAAGTCTTTTGTGTCCCTGAGACTTCAGAAAAACAGGAGGTAAGCCAGTAAAGCCCTTGGAGTCACTTTGGTTCTGGGTTGGAGAGATTCAGATCCAGTCCTTCTCGCTAACAGGCAAGAAGGGAAGCAGAATAGAAGTCCAGCAGTGTCCTGCAGAGTGAAAGTCCTTTCAACTACACAGCAGTCCTTCTTCCTGGCAGAGTATCCACTGGTTCAAGTGTGTACTGAAGTGGTGGTGTCAGAGGTCCAATACTTATACCCAGTTGTGCCCTTGACATGGGGAAGACTTCAAAGACAAGCTTTTGAAGTGCACAGAGTCCCTTTTCTTCCTGCCCTGGCTCGAGACTAAATACAATGGGGTGGAAGGGTATGCAGCCTTTTGTGTGGGGACAGAACACAGCCTATTGAGGTGTGTCAGTCCCTCCCTCCCAACCTGCCCAGGACGGCCCATCAGGATGTTGATGGCCTATCAGCCACACCTAAGATCCCTTTGTGTGTTGCTTTGTAGAAGAAATACAGAAGCTCAGCTGTCAGCCCACCCCAGACATGTATTAGAGACAGGCAGTAGGTATCAACTAATGTATGATATTGGCAACTTTCTAAAAGCAGCATTTTCAGAATTACAATTCAAAATCCAACTTTACCATAAGTTGTGATTTTATATTGTGATTCGAGAGACATCAACCTTGGGGGGGTCCCATATCTTTCCAATTGGAAATGACATTTATAAAATGTAATACGATAATCCCACTTATCCTATTGGACAGACAGGCCTTGCAGTTGTGAAAAACTAATTTAAGGTTTTTCCTAATAGGACATGTAAGACTTAAAAGTACATATCCTACTTTTAAAATACACTGCACCCTACACTTGGGCTGTCTAGGGCCTACCTTAGGGGTGACTTATATGTAGTAAAAAGGAAGGTTAGGGCTGGCTAAAGGGGTAACTTGCCAAGTCAGCATGGCAGTTTAAAACTGCACACACAGGCTCTGCAGTGGCAGGCCAGAGACATGTTGAAGTGTTACTTAAGTGGGTGACACAATCGGTGCTACAGGCCCACTAGTAGCATTTAATTTACAGGCACTGGGCACAGGTAGAGCTCTTTAGTAGGGACGTACAAGTAAATGAAATATGCCAGTTGTGGGCAAGCCAATGTTGCCATGTTTGAAGAAGAGAGAACATGCACTTTAGCACTAGTTAGCAGTGGTAAAGAGTACTAAAGCCAGCAAAAACACATTTACCTAGGATGTTGTCCGACCACTCAACGGTTTTGCTTGTGAGACACCCCACTCCAACTATTACTTATTCCTTCCTCTTAAAATATAGACGACCATCCAGCAATGTCAACTTTAAAGATGTCCTACTTGATACAGTAACCAACACCCATCTTAACCACCGAAACCAACAGATTCTAGGAGACCTCAACATGTGGATTGAGAAGAAGAATATAGCCACAACCACAGCTATCACAACCAACCTTGAAGCCTTCAACATATAGCAAATTGTTTCTGGACCAACTCAGTGTGCAGGACACTCACTAGATGTCATACTTGCACCCTTAGGACAAGCCTCCATTACAGACAAATACCCCATGAGCTGGAGCAAACATAACATCATCACTTTCATGATCTACACACCAATAAATAACAATACTTAAAAGACAATGGAAAAACTTGACATACAGCAGCACAATACCCACCTTGAAAGAATATGAATAAACATGAAGCTGAAAGACACAGACAACGTATACAACTGGATCTCCACCACATTGGAGAAAGCAGATCTCAACATAAACTACATCCAAACTTGACCACAAAAAAACACATAGCTTAATAACAACATCAGAAGTATGAAAACACACCTCAACATACTACAACACAAATGGAGAAAATCAATACACAAGATGAAACCGACAAAGGCATGCTAATGCACCATAGCAGAGTCTACAAAAGAGCCATCAGAACCGCAAAAAGACACCACTACAGCACATGCATAACTGAAGCAGACTGCCCTTCTAAAGAACCATCTAAAATTCTTAAGAATTCTATAATCCAGAATGCCTAAACACAGGATCGCTAACAATTACAAGAATTCTGTGAGAAAATTTCCAATTAATTGATCTAAAACATTGTAAAGATTGAAAATTATTTTAAGTAGAATGCGGACAAATGCACAAAAATGCATGGCCTTAGCTCTACAGACAAAGACACCAATAGTCATCCATCAATGCATACTTTCAATACCCAGTCACAAAAAGTCTACTTTGATATTAGCAGTGCAACCAGGCCATCAGGATCACCTTCAGGCCCAGCACCACCAAAAGTCTTTAAAGATATCTTCAATAAAGCTGTGCAGGTGGGTAGCAAGATACCTAATCAAAACACCCTGGAACTAGGTTTATTTTTACCTGAGCTCAAAACCTCCTACATTAGACCTCTACTCATCTCACCCAGCATGCTACAGGCCCAAATCAAATAGACCATTCTTAGGGAAAGCTTTTGAGGGGTTAATGTTAACTCAACTCAGTAACTTTACGGAACGTTAGACTAACAGTCCAGTTTCAGACCACGCAAAGGTACAGCGTCAGCCATCATATCTGTCTGGGATGATCTAAAACTCAATGTGGACAATGACGAAGTAGCTGCATTATTACTTCTGGATTTGATGCTGCTGACCACCCCATGCCACTGTAAAGACTTTGTGATATTGGAATAAGAGAAAATGCTTTGGAATGGATTGCTTCTCATCTCACAGACAAGGTGTAATCTATCTACACCCTTTCACCTCATTTCCTCATAAACAACACTGTGGCGTTCCACAGGGGTCCTTCATTTCCCCTCTTTTATACAGCATCTAATTAATTCTCCTACCAAATATGTTTAAATCATACAACCTCACCTGTTGCCGCTATGTAGATGGCACCCAACTCATTTTAAAAAAGGTCTCCTTGAAAACCTCTGTATCTCACAACTCAAGGGCTGCTTTTGTGCCATAAATACACTAAAGATGAATAATCATCCAAAGCTCAATGCCGCAAAGACAGAGATTATGACCTGCAGATAATGGCATAAGTACCAGCCTTATGGTCTAAGGAACTTCAAGCCCCTCCAACAATATCAAGAGGAATTAGAAATACAAATTCTGCAATAAAATGCAACAAACTAAATGTGGAACAAATAAAATAAGTGTGTATCCCATTACTATTGCCTCACTCTGAACAATTCCTACAGGAGTCACAGCAATATTTTTCATGTCACTGGGAAGAACTGCCTCCACATGTGTAGCACCTCCTAATCTATCTGTGGGAGAGGAAAATCCTCAAAAAGAGTAAACAACCTTAAAGCCCACCAGTAGTTTGAAGTACTCCTAAATGTTAAGGATTATATCATGAATAGATGTAGAATAAGGGCCATCACATGGAATCAGGTCATAGTGGCAGATGAAAGGGGTACACTGAAAAAAGAACACTCATACTGACTTGTGCAGCGAGGTCTTCCTGCATGGATAGTGTGTGATGTTGCAACATTTTTCTCTCACAAACCTCTTGTAATTCTCCCAAGTACTCATATTAGTACCTGTAGTTAGCAAAGCTTTCTGCTTGTCAATTTACATTGGAAAATTTGAACTTTAAATGTCCTTTTAAATTGTTTTGAGTAAACCCAGGGATACCACATACTACATTTATGCTGATAAATGAGATCTACACCTGAATTTGTATAAGAAAAACTTTAAGGCCCCCACATGCTACCAATAAAATATGCTGCTTGGCAGTCCATCAACTGGGTGGATTGAAATGGGGAGGGGTGGAATGGATTTGGGTGTGGTGGGCTGCAGTGGGATGATTGTATTGGAGTGGGGTGTTTTGGATTGGGGTGGATTGGAGCAGGGTGGGGTCTGGAGTGAAGTGGATTGCAATGGTGTGGATTGGGGTGGGGTGGACTGAACTGAGTGGAGGCTATAAGGTTACAGACTAATAACCAGAAACCAGTGTGGCACATCCCCCTTCACCTGCCTTGACATGTCTTGGACAGGGGAATATACCCTCTAAAAATGGGACGCATTATCAATAGCCTTGGCCAATAGACTGGGGCTAGATAAGAGAAAAGACTGTCTATCGAGCGAGACCTGGTACAGGTGAAGGACAAACAAAGCAACAAAGTTTCACTCATGGGGATATCATTCCTAAGAAGGAAAAAAAAATGCAGTGCAATGAGCGGCGGTTATCTCATCTGTAAGAGCAGGCAGTAGCAGGCATGTGCGCAAACAGGAACAAGGTGGATTAGAAAGTTGGAAAACCAACCTTGAACAGCCAAATAAAAGGAGAAGCTCTGCAAATTACAGGGAGATGTAGATGTGCACGAGCCTGGGCTCTAGCTCACCTCGGGGTCCTCTTGGACCCTTGATCCAAGTGGGAAGTGAACCTTTATGTTGCTTCCGCAGCCCACCACCTTAACCCAATCACCAAGGCCCCTTACACAAACCACTCCTGTAGCAGAGGAGGTGCTGCCCAGTGCTGCATCATGCTCAGTTTGCAGATAGGCTTATCGTGAATATGTTGCAGAGTGCTGTGAATTGGCCTGGAGAAGATGTCATGGTAATTATTTTTTTTAAGCACTTTCAGAGAAGTCTGCTTAGTCAGGTTTTCTGAAAGGATGTCTACACCACAGAGGGTGATGAGGGTAATGAATAGGGGTTACCACCTGGCAAGAAGGCAAATTCGGGACAGTGACAGTAAAAATTCAGGACAGAGGGTCAGAATTCAGGAAACAAATTCAGGACAAAAGGTCATTTTTACAGACACATCTGATGACATGCGCAATTATAAAATAGACAGCTGACAGAAGTCCAAGCCAATATAGGTTTATGTTCTTTAGTTTGTATTACACATTGAAGTGTTGAACACACATTTACAAATAGCTGGACAGATTTAAAGATGAAAAAACATGTAAACATATACACTCCAGCAGAATTTGACAGCGGACATAAGAGGCAGGTTTCACAATTCTACCCCAGTACCATAAATTATCCTGCCAGATTCATCACTCTGTTGCCAAGCATAGACTTAAAGTTCACAGAACGTAGCACTGCTATGGAGTATAAAAAAGAGATGGAAACGATGGTAAGAAAGGAAAGAGGGCAATATACAGAGAAGGAGAGACAGTAGGTACGGACAGTGATTAAAGAGGAAAGCAGATACAAAAAAATAATGAGGGTGACAGAGAGAAGGTTATAAAGAAAAAAAAGTAGAGAGGCCTATAAAAGGTGATGTAAGAAAATGCATCTGAGGGGAGAGAGGCAGAAACTAATGGCTAGGTAGGGAAAAGGAGGGAACAGATGGAGAAATGGGAATGAGGAGATGAAGTTGAATAGGGAGTGATAAGAGAGTGTATGTGAGAATGCACTTTGTAACTTACATGTCAGACCTTTCAATTCCAATTTCAATGTACCATACCTTTGAAAATAAGGTGCTATTCTGCTCTTTCATGCAGTGCAGTGCAGCAACTTCACTTACGGTGCAAGTGTTGCATGAAATTTAGTAAATATACTCCTCAATGATTTGGCAAAGGTGTCCACACTTAAATTTTGTGTTAGAGCTTGTACAGTGCTCTGCTGCCTTTGGATAGTGTTGCACTAGTGATATGACATATACATACCTACAGGCAGAAAATCATTGTTTTGTTAAGAAAAGGCAATTTTTCAAAGAATGAGGGAGAAATCCATCCACGGTTCCAGCCTGCAGCATTTGTCCAGCAGGTTAAATTGTAGCACTGGAAGATTCTGGGATTAAAGCACTTCTGTCATGTTATTTAGGCATTTCTATTTGTGTTCTTCATTCATCATTCACTGGAAATGTTGAAATAAAACCTTCACTGAAACACTGTTTACAATAAACTTAAATCTGTCCACCCATAGACTGTGCCTTCCTATCAGTAGTGCCACATTCAGCTTCTGAAGTGTTTTCACCTCAGTGCCTGGGGCACCGCACAGGCTGTAGGAATTATAGCTACGCCCCTCAGAAGGCTGGTTTTAGTGCTGGTGCTGGATGGAGTGAGAATATTTGTTGTGCACCACCCCCACAAACCTCCTTCTCCAAGGATTCAATCAGTACCACCCTCCAATGGTGCCCCTCATCTCTACGTAGACATGCTTTCATGTGTAGTTAATTTCTTTTACAGAAATATTCATTCCAAATTTGCAGGCTAGATTAGGGTGTCATAATGTGCTGGTCGGCCCCCTCTGTGCTAGATAGCACTCAGCTCCTTTAAGGGAGTTGAGTGCTATCTCGTAGCGCTGTTCCAAACAGCCAGACCGGCAAGAAAACTATATTTCAAGGTTTCCACTGGTGAGCCAGGTCAGACCAGTGGAAAACTTGTAATAAGGCGGGGGAACGCCACCACCCGGTGCTGTTCTATCCACAGGTTTGGTGGTCCCTCGTTGGGACTGCAAAACTCGTAATAAGGCCCAAAGTGTTAACCTTTGATGTAAAGCAGAAGAGAGAAAGAGATGCTCATTTAATGGCTACATTGCACAACGTCAAATAAACTTGGGATGATGTACATCCAGGAGATGAAGCCAGTCAGGAGAAAAAGTGCTGTGACATTACTCTGACTATGCCCATGCCCATTTAGTGTGCTCAGAAGAATCCTGGAGTGGTGTGGTAAGCCTTTTAGTAAACTATTTTTATCAGATGACGGGGGCACCTTAGTCAATAAGCATTGAAGACATGGTAGTCCATGAAGGTGGTCCACACCAACAATGTTTCCATAGACTATAGCCTGGTGATTGGTCTTTGATGATCAGAGAATACACCAAAGGGATCGTTGGGTAAGCCTGTCCACCCCCCTCTCCTGGCATTTAGAAAAAGTGATCTTGGACACAATGTATCTACTTTTCTTTCCCGTACATTGGCTGATGTGATTGCTTTGACCACAAAGTCTATATCCAACATAGTGGACCACTTAGTGAGGTGTAACAACTTCCACATAAGGGGCATTTATATCCCCTCCTAGTCTTGTACTTGAGCACCCAATACCTCATCACAGAACATCAATGATAATCAAATAGGCACAGAGCCAAACATGAAAATAGAAGCCACAATTTGTTTGTATTTATGTGACTGGAAACGAATGTGACACCCTCACTAGTATGACCTCTAGTGAACATTTCACTGGCCGCAAGGAAGCACTCATAGAAATTGATGGCTATATGGACTGCCATCTCGGCATACCTACCTTTAACCTGTACTCTGTTAGAACCCAAGCCCCTTTTCTCTTTAATTCTTTCTTTTATTTCATACTGCAGTGGTTGTTTTGAATCAGCCATGCTCACATTGCAATGTCTGACTTTGGAAAACAAGAAAAGCCAATATGGTAACTTGCATTCTGATTCCTTTGTAAGGGCCTAACTTAGAGTGTATTGGGCCACTTTTTGTCAGCATCTTGTAGACTGTAAATAAAGCCATGGGACATTACATAATGATGCACAAGTGTGAAACAAATACAACAACAAAAAGATTATTTTCTGTATACAATACAATGCATATGTGAGATAAAAAAAATTATGTTTGATAATTCAATGTACTTTTGAGATGTAAAATAGACTTTCGTGTATACAGTGCAATCACTCCAGAGGAGATGGACTGATGCACCAAACAGCCAGTAGCATGGTTTGAGAGTTTACTCTGTGTGTATTCTAAAGTAATGGTAGCATATGCAATGATAGATGGGTAACTGTGAATAATGGGATTTTTTCATCCAGGCGTTCAAACAGACAACAAAGAGAAGCTTGAGTTGTCTATGATGTCACACGGAAATAAGGCAAACCACTTGACTTTTGCTGGGAAGTTGCAGTCCCTGGGTGCCAGTAGGATACAGGGGCCTTCAGTTATTGTGTGAGTCCTCTTTTTAGGGAAAAGGTCAGATGTCATGATTCATCTTTGAGCTGGGTTCATCTTTAGATAAAGTATTCCCAGGTCCAGGAATGGTGAGAAGAGGTGGTGGTTGAGGAGACAGGTGTGTCCTGTTCACAAGTCAGTAAATTGAGACATTTTAGCACTTAATCCTCACAATTTTCTTGCAGTTTCCACATCTTGTTCTGCAGCTCTTCCACGATGTCTTACCATAAAATACCCAGAAGCATCAGTTTCAAGATGGCAACACCCAGCTGATGCCAGACAAACCCATCTTCAGCTCCAAAACCACTTGTGCATTCATGACCTCTCCTCCCACTTGACAGGGTCAAAACTGACTGAATCCTGGCTCTCTAGGGGAGTCCTGGAACTGAATGGGAGGAACCCTCCCCTGCAAGTGGAGAGGTTGTGCTAAGAATGCGCCTCTGTTATGCTCTAACTCTTCCTGTCCTCGCCCAGATAGTTCATCTCTGCGAAGTGGCAAGCAGTTAACATCTACTGGCCCTTCCTGGATGACTGAGAGTCAACCCATTGTCTTCTGAGCCAGAGTTGTTAACTCTCCTAGCCAAATAGGTGTATTCCAGGTGTGATGAGCAATGGAACAGGTTTTATGCCAGTTCTAGGTTGGACAGGATAAAGTACATTTATGTTTCTTCTAAAATTGTCAAAAATCTGATTTCACCAGTAGATTAAATTGTAGAAACTATTAAGAGTTAATTTAGAAGCATTTTCCTAGCCTTTCAGAAAGAGGAGATGTGGAATTAAGATTTTAATTTCCCTTACGTTTATGCAGGTACATTTCAAGGAAGGTCTACAAATTGAATAGCTTTTGGGGTTTATTTCTCTGTGAGAGCACACTGAGCACAATATGTATAGTGCCCTGTGTTTTGTATGTTAGCACCCCAAGGCACACAATAGAAGTGATTTATGAATATATAAACACATGCTTTTCTTACATGGCAAAGCTAGTTTTAAATTCCCATGTGGCACTGCAGTGCATTTATACTGTGTGTCTGACAGGACCACAGTGGTGCCTTTTTAGTTGTTGTTGGTTGCACAGTGATGCTATAGTTTAAATACCTGACAAACAATTGCAATTTAGAATAATTGACAAAAATCAACCAAAATTCAAGTATGCTTCTCTTAGTAAGGAGGGTAACACATTTGTGCTTCAAGACTGAACATTACTTCACACAAAGAAGTTCTCCAAATTGTGCAATTTTCAAATGAGTCATCTTAAGATTTGACCCACCAGTCCTTTTTCTGAATACTTGATATGTTGATTTCTTAGAGCTCTGCTCTTCACCCTATCATTACTGAAATGGTTAAATATGTTGTAGGTAGTGGACAGTTCTATGTAACGTCACACTGGACCTTTAGAAATTTGCTCCGACATTTCAACTGGTTAACTTATGTAACAATGCATCCGCCCCCCCCACCAGTTTGTCAGTGTAAATGTAACTCCAGCTGTGGTTGTTTGGTTATAATTGCACTGCTGTGGTGGACAAAGTATTTAGTATGGCCCTCTTTACTTGACCTTACTGTAACAGTGACACCACAGTCACTGACCCAAGACGGTGTGTATGGCGGTGTGCAATTGCTCAATAAATTCCTACAGGGGAGTTGTACAGTGTGTACATTCAGAGGAAATGTTCTTCTGAACACCAACAGTTCTTGTATGTTTGTATATGGTATTTCAACTGTGCAAACCTAGCCAAAAGACTGTGGAGTGCTGGACATGGTCAAAGACAAGCATAAAGTCCATGAGTAAGAGAATATGGAACTTGGCTGAGGATGGTTAGTGCACTGTGATTTATTGTTCTTTCAAGCAGTGAGTCTTCAACTCTGTTGTAAATTGGAGCAATGTTGGAGCAGTCCTGATAGATATAGAGATGTTCTTCCAGATCATGGCTGCTTAGATGGAAAGTCTTGCTTTCATGTTTTTTTTTTATTATTTTCACTTCTTAGTCTACAGTCTAGCTATGGATGTGCCAATATCCACTGTAGATGGTGAGTTTGTCTGCAGGTAAGCAGGGGTGCTGGTTGTAATGTAAATGATGCAGCTGGTTTTCAAGAAGGCTAACTAGTGGTGTTCCATCAGTATGGGGGTGTTGTGATCATATTTCTTCAGACCCTGGGTGAGACATGCTGCATCATGTAGGATACCCCTAAGGGGGGCATTGGCATCAGGGCCATCCCAAATCTGCTCCAGTTTAGAAAGTAGGTACTTTGATTTTTATTTCCATTGTTTTTTTTCTTTTTATACGCGAATGCCTAGTAGCTGTAGACCTAATATTTACAGTAGCAATCTTCTCCCAAAAATCATTGAGAAAGATGCACTACATTACAGATTTCGGTTTCATGAGCAGGGTTTATGAAAATGTTTACACTCTTCTGTGTAAGCCGATTTTGTAAAATGAGACTTTCCATTATTCATGTGTACTCTACGTTTAAAGGAAAGCGCTTATAAGATGCAATTAATTAACAGCTTATTAACATAATAACAAAGCCCTCAAAGTTCGGCAGTTTTTATTGAATTGTCAAATAAGGGCGCACTGGAATATATATGTGAAAATGAACATTGTAATTCAGCATTGGATGCAGTTGCGACTGTGGTATGAACAACATCCTTAGACATCACAAGCAAACTCATGTCCAATCAAATCCATGGTACACATCACACATGCACACAAGCATCTTAAACATTACCACGCCATTCAGTAATAAAGATGCACCTCTGAAAATGTGAGACCATTTACTATAGTGTATGGAAGAGGGAGTGTCCCTTTGAGTGTCTCAATCGTTTCCTTTCCTGTCACTTTTCTCTGCAATGTCTCCCCTTACATTAGTCACCTATGCCCTTTTTATTCTCACAGCTGTCTTTCTGAAGTATTTATATGTGCGTGCTTCACCCATCATCTCCCTCCTATTCATCATTGCCTTTCACTCTCTCCTGTGATTTGTTCCTTCTATAAACACAGCATTTTCACTTCCTTTGGCACTGTGACTTTTTTCAACAGTAGTTTAATTCCTTTACACACTTCCCCATCGAATTGTAATCACAATTGGCACATGTGTGGCCATTGAGCAGTGCACTCCGTAGAGAAGCCAAGGAAAGAATGAGCATGCAGTCTGAAATCATTTGATAATGTGGCATGCACTGTGAGAATTTAGCACTGGATTCAGCCTCCACACCACAGCTCTCAAGTGGGCACCATCATGGACACCTCTATATTTGCACCATGAACTCACCCAAACACTTAGCTGCATTTTTACTGTATGTGCTATACAATGCTCATATGGTGCATCAAAACAAAACTGCAGAAATCCATCTGTGAAAAGGAAACACTTTCTGGGAATAGGGGCACTTTTGGCATACAGCACAAACTAAAACAAGTAAATCTAAATAAGCCCGTATAGCTTACCTGATTACCCACAATTGTATTTGTCTCATCGGTGAGACTGAATTCAGTGGAGTGGCATGTGCAAGCGGTACCATGGAGACATTGAAGAGAGTGTGACTGATCTAGGATCCTTGGGGAATGGTGCATGGGGAATGGCACAGATCAAGTTGGTGGAGGAACACTTCATTAAACTGACCAGTTGAGTGCTCCCAGTGAAGAAGGAGCTGATCCATCAGTGGGCAGGTTCATGTTTTCCAGTTTTGTGGAGTGTTAGATGAGGATGGGTGGGAGAAGGTGTTGAACACTGCTGAGAGGACAAGCAGGATGAGTGCCACTTTGTCTCCTTTGTCCATAATCATATGGATGTTGTCAGTGACAGTGATGAGGGAAGTTTTGTGATTAGATCTAAATCAAATTCGAGAGGGATCCAGAGGTGGTTGTTGTTGAAGTGGTTGGACAGTCGTTTGCTCATGAATTTTTAGCGGGGCTAAGGCAGTCAGGCAGTGCCTTCTCAATGACTAAATGAGTGGAATATGAATACTCTTGTAATGGAGGTTGGGTTAACATCTATGAAAAATATGAGTGCTGGGTGAATGTTTGATTAATGGTTAGAGGATATGCAAATTTTATAAAAAGACGATATAAAATGGTGGGTGCAAGAGACAACAGCTGGGCACGTCCATAGTGCCAATATTCAGGGGCACAAAAGGAGCTGCCTTCATGGATGTTATGTAACAGTCTCCCTCCTACCTGACACCAAAGAAAAGTGAGCTTATTCCGTCTTTCTGCAGGCCACAGTCATCCCTCTTCAACTAATCTGCATATCTCCTTATCATTCACACACTCCCTCATTTATCACTTTAAGGCTCAGGAGATTAGCAGGACCAAACAAAAAGCTCTGCATCGCATCCTAAAACAATGAAACGAGCGAGTGGGTGCAAATATATACAAAAAAGGCTTGTTCGGTATGTGCCTGAAGCAAATGTAGCTGCTTAAAGGTCAGTGTCCTCAAAGTATATACCTAGCAGGAGCGCATCTCTGGGTGATTTTTGTGAGGAACGGGGAGTAAGAGTGTTGTGGGAGAGTCTAATCTCATTATAAGCAGAGGTTGGATGAAGTATTTCTAGAGGTGTATAAGCCACTGAAGGCTCAGTCAGGCTCGAGCCAGATGTTTATCTCTGGCTCAGCTCGAGGTCCTTTTGGACCCTTGAGTTTAAAACGAGCTCTGCTTTCATGTGGCTTCTGCCTGCCACCCACCTTCTAACAACACTCCAAGAACTAAAGAAAAATATTACCCTTTGATGTACAACGGAAGAGGGAATCTTACACCCATCTAATGGCTGAATAGCACAACGTGACATCAGTAAGCCTGGGATTTTCCCAGCTTTCCCTCATGACCAAACTGTGTGATTTTCAGCAAATATTTTTTCTCACTGTGTTTACTTATTTCAAAGTGCTCTCAAATGCAATAAGGGAAAAGGGGAGTTCAGTGAATGTGCTAAACAAGCATGCTCCTAGTGTTTGATTTAAATAGACTATAATGTGGATCCTTGTAATAATGGAGGCCACAGCTAGGATGCACATGACAACGGAATTGTATCTAAATTTACTAATTGCATTGTTGCCACAGTGGAGTTAGCATGAATAGTATAAAGTTCATGTTTAAAAACTGAACTTTTAATAAATGCCTCTCCATGCAGTGATATAATCTAATGTTGTACGTCAAAACGTTTCTGTATTTTACAAAAATATATCTTTTTTAATTTTGAAAATTTATCATATTTTGATATGGTGTTTGATGCACAGTTTGCTGTCAAACGTTTTGAGAGCTCGGCTCATGCATGTTCTGCACTGCAAGACCATCGACTCAGCTTTGGCTCGGTTCGCCCTATTAATTTGTTGACTTGCCCATCATCGTTCAAAAAGTGAGATTGCCTAGAGATTGAGGAGCATATTTAAGACCCATAACACAATTTTTTTATGCTAATGTGACGTTATAAGGCCAAAAACGCTGTGACATGTTTGTAAAGTGGTGCAATGCATGCATTGCGCCACTTTGTAACACTTTACGCTACATTATGCCTGCGCCAGGCATAATGGATGCAAAGTGGGAGTTCCCCCATCAAGGGGCTGAAAAAATGTCACAAAGAAATCTAAGAGATTTCCTTGCGCCATTTGTTTTGGCACTTTTAACGCCTGCTCAGAGCAGGCGTTACAAGGAGGCTTCCACTTGTTACAATGGGCCTCTGGGTACCTTGCAGAATTAGCGTCAACATTTTTGCTGCTAATCCTGCAAAGCCCCGGACTAGTGTCAAAGATTCTGACGCTAGTCCCCTAACTACCGCCATGGTGCACCGTGTTTTAAATATGGAGCACATATGTTGGCTTTAGGAGGCGCAAGAAAAGTGGCGCTGCACTGTGTGCAATGTCACTTTTCTTAAATATGCCCCTGAGTATATGCCAGCATTAAACCAGCGCTGTAGAAAAAAACTCCGAAACGTTATATTTTTGGTAAGCTGTGCGCTTGAATGGTATTATATTTTTCGATCTTTCGATGGCTTTGTATACGAAGAATGCACATTTTCCCAGCAGGCAGGCTGCCTCATCAAAACAGCATTAACGCATCGCAGCTTTTCACAATAGAGACAAGACAGACTTTGTTGCCGGTCACCCACCCACCCCCTCTCTGCTTGCTAATGTATTATTTCGATTGTGAGCCACTGCCCCATCGACAGCAAGCAAAGGTTCTGAAGTGACTGGAGCTTTGAGACGATTAATTTAACACTCTTTATTCACCCTGTACAAATCTCATAAACACACACAGTTCATAGGCAGCGCTAACCAAACAGATGCAAATCCACGGTCACACATACACACAAGTCTGAGTCTGCACCTGCAGGTGTGTGGGGCCGCTGACACATGCGTAGTAGAGGCTCAGCTGGCAGCCTCTCAGCGGCTCCGCTCAAAGGCCCAGGATGGGAGGGTGAATTACCTCCTGCGCATGCCTGGAGCTCGTGCACCGGCAGTATAGTGAACGCAGAGGTGGGGGAGCGGCTGAAGGCTTGGGAGTCTGGCTCGAGCCAGATGAGTGGCACTGACTCTCCTGAGCTGTGGTTCTACTCCACGGCCTCCCCCTCCCTCTCGCATGTCCTTGTGTGGGTAGTAAGTGCTGCAGTTTATCTGCCTTTGATTACCCCATCATCAAGCTGTAAGGCGCTCACCAGCACCCCATCTGCTGCACAGGGTGTAGGTAAGGGGTGGCGGCGGAGAGAGGCGGATGTTAGGGGGCTTTTGACAGTGGGGTTAATCAAAATACATAAATCCAGAGGCGCTGGTCAGCTCTTCTGCACCCAGTGGGATCCCTCCTGCCCCGTGGGTCTTTTGTAAATCTTAGACGGCCTTGTCTTCCTGGAATAGAAGGAGAAAAACCGAACAAAAGGGAAACTGGAGGATGAAGGAGAGGGTAAAGAAGAGCACTGTTCTCTTTTGTGTCCCATGCAGCAGTGACAAACCGATTATCCCCTCATGGGGTCCTCTTCCCTGACATAACCTGTGAGGTTTCCTCCTCCACCCAACAGAGTAACACGAAAGTCATTCTTTATTATAACTATTTTTTTTTAAAGAACGACTCCTCCCCCCTGCCTCCTCCTATGTTACCAAGCTATGCCAGTCAAGGTGTAACTGGAAGGGAGGAGGGAAAAGGACTGGGACGCGGAGGGCCCCTAGTCGGGGTAATGAAATTACTTGTAAGTACAGAAACATTAAACATGAATGTATGCTTTTCCATGGTGTCATGCCACATCTCGGTCATTAACACCTGAAGCCAGGGGCAGCTCCTTTGCTATGGCAAAGGAGCATTAGTCCTCTGGCTGAGCCAGCAGCAGAAAATAAAACGATAGTTCACTATGGGGCGGAGCGGGGCTGTGCCACAAGAGGCGGGAGGAGGAGAGATTCCATGTGTGGGCATGTGTGTTTGGTCGGCCTGCACAGACCCCAGGACAGTGTGTGAGTGGCAGTCCAAGCAACTCAGACCAATCTTGATGCTGCTTTCATGCCAGCTTTAGCATGAAAGCAACGCCAGGATTGCCTTGAAGTCTGTGCTGGTGTCCCATGGAATGTTGGGACTCCACATACAGGGAACATGAGCGAAGCAGCAGGAGACAGCGATCTGAGGTAAGATTATGATGATTATTATTTTTTTATTCCCTCTCCCTCCACCTCTCCCCTTGAGATTTGCGGCTGCCGGCGCTGCCTACATACAGCACCAGTTTTCAGGAGAATTCCATAATGTGCTTTGCAATTGTAAAATGCCTCACCCTATACTCTTTCAAAGGGGATTTTGTCCTAGCTAGAGCCACCTTCCTAATTGTTTTCCTGCTAAAGTCTGTAGCTAAAACACCTACGGCACAGGAAGGGTTTGTTCCTTTTTCATTAACATTGCATAGTTCCAGAGGAGAGCAGAATAACGAAAGGAGCGAGAGGTAAGGGTAGAAAGAAAGTTATAAATAGACGGAGAGATACCTGACGAGACCTAGTCAAAGGGGGGTAGTGTGGGGATGTGAAGTGCAGATGAGAGGAAACAGATAAAGATAAAAAAGGAAGCCTTTTGCTCACTCCTCTTTTTGCAAGAGGAGTGGGGAAAAGGCTTCCAAGTGGCAGTTTTCGATCTTTAGTGGTAGGTAAACATCTTCAAAACTGTTTTTGGGGGTCCTGCTTGTGCGTAGCGCTTGAAACTAAGCCAGGTCCATAGCTCGGCTCTGACTTGGCACTCCATCCTCTACGTGAAACTGTCTCGAATAATTCGGTCAGGTACTTACAGCTCCCCTGTCAGGGCTCTTTTTGTTGTGTTTGCCAGAGGTACAAAAAGGCCAAATTAAAGCAAGCACCAGCGGACGGGGCGACAGTTTAAGAACCAGGTCCCTCAATGTCGAATTCGTAGAGCAAAATCTCTCTTTTGCTCATGAAGCCATGATCACAATGCGAAATTATAAGATTAGTCACTAGATGGAGATGTTTCTCCACCCAGCAGCAAACTAAAACGTTTCTGTAGAAAAAATAAGCGTCAATTGGCAGTGCGATTTTTTTTTATTATTAGTGCGTAGTACTACTGGTAACGGCCAGTATTGCTCCACAGGAGACAAAGCTGCCTCCCACTCCCCCTTCACTCCTTTTTCTTTCTTTTGATACAGCTGCACTTTATCCGTTCTTTCCTGTTCTTCGCCATCTTTTTTTCTCTCACGTTATTCTTTCTCTCTTTACCTTCCTATTCTTTTTTATTAAAACTATTATGATTCTGGGTGCAAAACAATTATCTTCCTTTGTGTTTCGTTCTGTTTTCTTTCAGGTTTACATGTAGCTGAATAGCGATGCGGTAAGTATTAAAGAGATTAGAAACATTCTGGACGCTATGCAGGAAAGCAAACATTTCCGGTTTCTCTGTGAAAGCAGCAGCGCTATGGAGTATTGCCCAGCCGTTAACATAGATAGTGCCAGATTTACAAGGCCCTAGCGCACCGGCATGTCACGGTTTGCGACGATCCAGTGGCGCTAACCACTGCTCCAATGCTCCATATTTACAAGCAGATGTAACGCCACTTTTTGTGGCCTAACGTCTCCTTGTAAATATGGGTTCCTCCGAAACAGTTTTCTGCCTTAGAGGGGCATGCAATGGGTGTTGCTTTGGGCGTTCCACCAGAACACCCATTGCTTATGACGCTGCCAAGATTTACAAGAATTTGTAAATCAGAGGCAGCACCAAAATCTAACACCCTGCCAGGGGTGGTGTTAGCATGGCACAACAAGAGGAATAATTTTATTCCTTCTCGGTTTTTGATTTGTCTATGTGCGCTGCATGTTTATGTGCAGGAAGAAGCACCTTCTTGCACATAAATAATCACACCCCTCAGTGCTGACACCCTTGTACTATGGTGCAAGGATGCCCGAGCTGGCATAGGCTGCTTATTTTAGCACCGGCGGAGAACAAAATGCAGGGGTGTTCGGTATTCTTGTAAATATGGTGCATCCCTGCACTTCAAAGCTGGCCCCTGGTATATTCTTTGTTCCTTCCGATACTTCCCCTCTTTTATCCCATTTTTGTTTCTCTATTGCACATCCTTTACACCGCTCTCTGTCATTCATTCTGCCTCGCTCCTTTATGCCCTGCACCAGCCTTCTCACCCTCACCCTTGTCTCTCTTTTCCTTCTTTCCTTCTTCTCAAATGTATGTTAGTGATCTACATTTGCTACATAATTTCCCTGTCATTAATTTCATTCCTTTCCACACGCATACCCTACCTCACTTTTGAAACCCACACTTTGCCTTCCCCACACTTTCTCCTTTCATCTGTTTGATTTCTTCCTTCTTTCCCTTCTTGCATTCCTCCTTCCTTGTGTCTTCGCTCCCTGCCTAATTCTACTCTTCCATCTTTATCCCCTCTTACTTCCTCCTTGTTATCTATCCTTCCATCTTTGCCTCCTCTCTATCGTTCCTGCTGTGCCTTCCTCTCTCCCCTTCCTCACTCTTTTCTTTTGACCACCATCCCTTTCTCAACCTTTCTACCTTCCCATCTTCCTGCACTTCGTTTCTTCATCCTGCTCCCTTTCATCACTCCTTTGTACACCACCCTCTTTTCCGCACCTGATCCTTAACTTCATTGTTAAAAATGCTTTTTTCAATGTATTAAAGACAAATGCGACTCAGTAACTTGTTTACTGAATCACATTTTGCTTTTGCGATTCGGTTTTAGGAGTTGGTGTGTTTAGGGCATCCCTTTCCAATATCGAATTGCACTGGCATGTAGGAATGTTTTGCGACTGTGAATACACTCATAAAACATTCTCAGTTACATACAACCAACTTAAAGTTGGTGGCAACCCATTCGCAAAAGGGAAGGGGTCGCAGGGGACCCCTTCCCCTTGGAGAATGGTAGCAAAAAATTGTTTTAAGAGCAGGCAGTGGTCTCACGGATCACTGCTTACTCTTAAAAAGTGAAAAGAAAATTTTCAATTTTTCCTTTTTAAATGCATCCTATTTTCCTTTAAGGAAAAGGGGCTGCATTAGAAAAAAAAATGATCGTTTTTTAAAAAGCAGTCATAGACATGGAGGCCTTCTGCCCCCAGCAGGCCACCCTCCATTTGACTGTGGCCATTCCCAACTGGGTTGCAAACTGGGACCTGCTGAATGAATATTAACAAGGCAGGTCTCTTGCGACCCATTTGGGAGTAGCAAACAGTGTTAAACACACTGTTGTGCTTCCCAGTTTGCACCTCAGTTTGCAATCACAAGCATTCCCTATTGGGAAATCGCAAACCATCTTTTTGATACATCAGGCCATAAATCTCCATCAAACACATTTTTTATTATTCACTGAGAAGACGGTCTTTATGTGGAAATATGCTGTTTATCCCACTGAAGCTTACAGCAGACATATTTCCACATGACAGATCTGCCAAATTACCGTACGCGGAGGAGGCCTAAGGGCCAGAAATATGAACCATTTTACCAGTCGCAAATGGCCCATTGAGCCATTTGCAACCAGTAAAATGCATTTTGATATGAACAAAAGGCAAAATGTGATTCAGTAACTAGTTATCGAATCACATTTTTCTTTTTGTGATTCAGTATTAGTATGGGGCATGTTTAGAGAGCCCCTTCCTAAAACCGAATAGCACTGGCAAGTATGAATATTTTGTGAACGTGAATGTAGTTGCAAAACGTTCACAGTTAACACCAACTTTAAGTTAGTGGTAACCATTCCCAACCAAGAAGGGGTCCCTTTTGTGAATGGGGGAGCACATTTTATTTCAGAACATGCAGTTGTCCCATGGACCACTGCCTACTTTGAAAAAATGAAAAGAAAACTTTTCACCTTTTTTTAAAATGCTCCTGTTTTCCTTTAAGTAAAATGGGATGCATTAAAAAAAACTGCTTTATTTAAAAAGAAGTCACAGAAATGGTGGTCTGCTGTCCCCATGATGAGGTACGTTATATGCAACCCCATTGGGGATCTTAAAAGTGTGCTTTACACTGTTATACATTTTGTTTTGCAACTCACAATTTGCGATTCATAAAAGGATCGCAAATTGGAAGTCGCAAAACAAAATGTCATACATCTGGCCCTTATGCCTTCTCTGGCTTCGGAGAACAGACATTTGTACTAGACCTGCCAGGGGCTTAACACAGGCCCTTGGGCCCCCTACTCCCCAAAAAGGCCCCATTCAGCCCAAGTCCAACAGATATGTGTGAGAAAAGGAAGATTCAGGGCTCCCCATCGCATTCTGCAGGGAGGCAACATCATTTTGTGTTACGCCACTGAGACCTGCCGCTCCTCTTTGACCTGAGGACAGTTAAAGAGTTTGAGGTTCTACAGCACTGTATTTGTCATTTTTGCATTCTAGGCACTGTACTGAAATGAGGCTGGTTTAGAAAGAGGCAATAAATTCTACTCCGCTGGTGGAGTTGGCGGAATTTTGGCCATACCACATTACGCTTGTAACGTGGAGCTCCTGGTCAAATTCCAACACTTGCCATGTGGTAGAGTTTTTTCTTCCTCGTGGTTCACCAACAGTAAGTTCGAGAGTGAGAATTGGTCTCCCATAGCGTGCTTTTTGGGTGCTAGAAGGGCACCTGGTGAGATTTTCCCACTGCAAATGGATGTGGGCGGGTGCGAACATTCTTGGTGAGAAAGCTGCAGCTCGAGTAGAAAATCTACTCAAGCAGTAGTAAAATCAACTAAAGCAGGGCGCCCTCTGGCACGCCGTGTGCTGCCCGTCGTGCTGATGTTTCAGCACAGATAAGGCTCCCAAGGTTAAAAATCAGCACAAGCAGCAGAAGATGCCAATTTCTGCCTTTATGTGCAACTCTGTGGCATCTCAGAGAGTTTTCCAGTAACTCGATGAACGTCTGCGGAGTCAAACTCCGTGAGTTCTACCCACCCTCTAGGATGGGTCTTTTAGTTTCTGGCAGTGCAAGACCTTTGGGAAGAGGCTGGAACCTGTCTGCCTGTCTAGAGAATTGGTAATTACAATGTGGTAAGGCTGCTTCAAATAACAATGACCTACTAGGTGATGCCTTCTTATCAATACATGAAACATTAAAGAATCAACACAAGCACAAGCAGCAGCTCTCCATGTGACCGCAGCATGATTTTCCATTTACTGACTTGGAATATCACCTAAGCAAGAATGGTGTCAGATTTGCATATTCTCGAACTTATTCACCTATACGTTCATGTCAGTGACTTAAATACCCATCCCAGAGCTCTCTAACCTACATGTCAGAGATGCCTTATGTGTACATGTTCTGTGAAAGAAGAACACCAGTACAAGTTTGACCTGCTGGATCTATTCTGCAGGAAATGGAAGATTGCATGTATTGCCTTCTGTGAGAGAAGGAAACGTGCTTTGATACTGACATACTGCCCATCTTCTGTGAGAAAGTAAAACCTGTGCTGCTTCCCAATTTGTACCTGTCCTGTGATGGGAAAAGGTGTGCCCTTGTTACCACAGCTGTCCCTACCCTCTGAGGTTGGTAAGCTTGCACTGTAGAGTTGCACCTGCTCTGTGAAGAGGGATGTTTGAATGTACTTTCATAACAACCCCAGGCCAGTTAGAAGCTTTTATTGGACCCAGGGCAAAAACTAGGTCTGGGGTCCTGAAGCAGGGACCATGGACATTTTGGTCACGCTTCCCATTTTGACCACAATGGGTGACCCTAGGCAATTCATTTTCTTTGCGTGGCCTCCTTTACCATATATAGCATATCTGGGTACACCTTCAAAATAATTCAGTTCAGGGTGCACATTGTACAAAAATCTCTTATGTATGGTTTAGTATACCATAATGTTGCTCCATCTATAAAAATAAAGGCTTATATAGGAGAGACAACACAACTGATCTGCTGCTTGAGACAATAATAAAAGAAAAAAAGGTGTAGTTCACTAATTCTGATAAAGCCCACTCAGTACAGTGATATAATGTAAGGAACTAAAGTCAATACTTTTTTTTTATCTAAAGGTTTATACGTCAGCTGTAAATTCATTGGCAGTTAGAGACACTTGCAGCAGGGCAGGAACCCAGACTTAAGTAAGAGCTATTCTCTTCAGCCTCTACGCCACTGCTTTTCCAAACAGGATGCAACAAAGATGAGGCTACAGAGAAACATGGGACCCAAGCCATCACTGCTTCACTATCACTGCCCTATTGGCACTGGTAGCATCAAAAGACATGTTTTGGTGTTGAGTGCATAGTTTGCAATTCCAGGGCCTATGCACTCCTGTTTACACAGTCAGCTAGGAGTGTGGTGTGATAACATGGCATAAATAGTTTCATAATGGAGGCCATGATTACAGTGACTTACCCTTGTGGAATATGTTACATAGGCTGACAGCTTTGCCAATTGAGAAAATGTGCCCCACCACACCCCAGATCCCCATTCCAATGCAGATGAACATACACTTTGAAGCAGGGATTGTTTCCCAATATTGGTGAGATACCTATATTCCTAGGGAGGACACAGGATACCTCAGGAGTAATATGTGAGCACTAAGACATGTCACTAGAAAAGGGAAATAGGGTCTGTTTCTCAACCTTCCTTCTTTTCAGTCTTGTGTTAGAAGGACACCAGCAAAAAGCACATTTAGCTCACCCTCCTGCAATTTAATTTAAGTCTGACAATTCAATAAATATCAACAGAAGTGTCATAAGGACATCCAAACCCATAGCTATGAGATTGTACCACCAGTGAACAGTAGTACTCTCAAATAAGTCCCTTTCAAGATATGGAATCCACTAATGAAAACACCCCAAACAGCAGGTGAGTATTCATGATCCTATATGAGTACATGTATAAATGGCAAATCTAGAAGAAGTTTGTCCGCCTCTTCCAGGAGTTTTTTACTTTTTGCATGGTTGTCTGTTTATAGCTGTCATAAAACAGTCATTTAACGACTCCCAGTCACTCTTTAGTGGGTGAGTTATCTGTGTTGTACCTGTCCTCCATATGTGAGAGAATCATGTGATGTTTCTTCTGCTGCTGTCACCTGTCCTTAAATTATTATTTGTGTCAGGAAAGATTGCACTGTTAGTGTGTGTAATACCTTTATTGTGTTGTAAAGCTAGAGTTACAACATTTCACTACATATAAGAAAAAATGAATTTGCATTGCCAATGCTTGCTTTGATGCATAATATGAGTAAGAGAGTGAACCCTTACAAAGTATGTGAGCAGAGTTTACTTTTATTTTTAAGCATGACAAAAACAGTTTATGAAGTGGGATAGATTACTTTGTACAATTTGAAAACATAGAAGACAAGTGGCTCAAAGTCATGTTTAAAACATCCAGCCAATTCTGGCATTTTAGCCAACAGCACTTTGTATGCCGGATTTTGAGCCCCTGTAAGAGCAAAACAGCAAGTACCACAATGCAACATGCTATTGGTTGGAAAAAAGAAATATAGATGAGTTTATCCCAAGCCATGATAGGAAAATACAGACTTGTGAAAAGCAAAATAAATTGTAGTTTCTGGATTTCTGCCTTTTTACTGTGGGGAATTACTAATGGCTTTGAAGGCAGAAGTAGCCTTTCAGATGAAAATGGCAGGATCTCACTGCTAATGGGTCAACATTAACACTACCTGGAAACAAGCTAGTATTTACCAGAGCAGTGCGAGAATGAGCAGTTAGTGTCTAGAGACACAAAGAAACGAAAATTAGCGGCCTGTTGTCCAATCTTTTTAAGTGAATCAAGCCCTTGACGGCTCGCTTACAACAGCACTGTGAAGCACCCTGCATTGAACAAGCGCAGAACATGCATGCTGCAGGCGTTGCCCCACGAGGGCCTCGAGTGCTGACAAACCAAAGCTGTTAAACTCCCAAGTTAAAAATGCACAATTAGATTTGTAGGCGATTAGCTTCGTTGAGGGTGGACAGACTCAAAGGTGGTGAATTCCTCTCCCTAGTGTAATAGAAGCACGCCTTAGCCCTAGCAGGGCAGCAGGGCGGAATGACAATAGATACAATCTGGCAAGTGCCAGACTGGACATACCACGGCCAGTCTCTTGCTGATTAAGTGTTGCTTCACTGCAGATGTTCATAGCTCTTAGTATTGTCGCTAAATGTTAAACAGTGTTTTTGAACTCGTATTTGGAAGGATTCTTTCTGTCTTGCAGCTTCTCCCTCCCATTTACCTTGTACACAAATGATGGCCACGTACAGGCACCACTACAAGGCTGAGTCCCCCACGCGTGGCTGACCCAGTAGAACAGCAGCTGTACTCAGTGTTCTGACTGCTTGCGTCAGCCTTCTTTATGCTGTCCTCCCCGTGTTCCTTGTGCAACCAAGCACACATAGGGTCAGATTTACAAGAAAGTGGTGCATCGTTCCCCATGTGCTGCTTTTCTGGCTTGCCCCTACTGCCACCTAACGACACTGTGGTTAGGACAATAGCATCAACATTTGTTATGCTATTGTGGCGCTTTGCTGCACTAGCGTGAAAAATGTTGGTGCTAGTGCAGCAAAGTGCATGGTGGCCCATTGATTACAATGGGTGCGCCACTTTAACACCTGCATTGAGCAGGTGTTAAAAATTATTTAAAAAATGGCGCAGTGTAATCTTGTAGATTTCACTGCATCACATTTGCGGGCCTCCTAATGCCGGAATGCCCCTCTTGCATACATTATTCCCGCCACAGGCATAATGTGGCGCAAAGGGTCACAAAGTGGCTCAATGCATGCATTGTGCCACTTTGTTAATATGGTGCAGCGGAAATTGCCTCCTTGAGGCACATTAGCATAAAAAATTATGTTAATGTGGCGCAAGGAGGCGCTGGGACTTGTAAATCTGGCCCGTAATCCACCAGAAGCTACCCTGCCCACATCGTACTTGGTCGCTATCAACTACTTAACAACTGTATACAGCTTATCATGTGCAATACAAATTGTCATTTTAATATATTTTTCAGGGAATGTGCCTCTTTTTTGTTAGTACTGCGCATTGTATATGGCTAACTACAAATATTAAAAATTAAGAAGTGATTTGTATCAACATTCACAACATAGTGCTTTAAAAACTGTAAATGCATTTTTTTCTTTAAAAATAGCTTTCTCTGTCAATTCTCTTTGTATTGTACTATACTCTGCCTCATGGTTTGAAGTTAGCAGCGCTCTTTAAAAAAATGTTAAATAAATAAAGTAAATAAAATACCTGCTTTTCATTAAATCCAAAGCTTACTATGTTGCCTTAAAAGGATTTCACCCTGACCAGGTTTTGGTTGGATCCTCTGATTTTGTATCGCTTATTTACGTTTTTCCATTTTTACTCTTTTTTTCTTCATTGGTTTATTAGAACTGCAGACAATAGATAGCTCTCAATTGGTCCTAGCTCATCAGAGAGACTTTTGGGCATATTTACAAGCGCCTAGCGGCATGTTATGCCACCCTAGCGTTTTTTTAATGCTAATGCTGCTTCCTGAAGGCCTTTTCCCCATGCCAGATTTTCAAAGTGGTGTAATGCAAGCATTGCACAACTTTTTAACCCCTTGCGTCTCATTATGCCTGTGCCAGGCATCATGTATGCAACAGAGGCATTGACCCTTTAGCAGGCCCAAAAAAATGGTGCTGTGAAACTTACAAGATTTCACTGCTCCATTTTTCCTGTAATTATTAATGACTGCCCAAGACTGGCATTAAAGTGACACTCCCATTGTTTCCAATGAGCCTACCCAAGCATTGCTGGACTAGCGTGATCATTTTTGATGCTAGTCGACTAATGAAACACAATGTGTTGGTGAAAAAACACATTAATAGATGATTGTATCCTATGTCACGATGCGGAAGCGCAGACTTGTGAAAAACAAAATAAAATGTAGTTCCTGGCTTTCTGCCTTTCATTTCTTGTAGTAAATCATGGTTTAACAGCTTAATGGCTGAGAAGGCAGAGGCAACCATTCAGATGCAATTGTCAGCATCTCACAATAGGTTAAAGTTGACACTGTCTGGAAAACAAGAGATTATTCAACAGAACAGTGTTAGAAGCAGCAATTAGTGTCTAGAGACACAGAGAAAGGAAAAATAATAACTAGTCCACCCCTGTTTCCAAGCAAATCCTCCACCCAGAAGTTGGTGCCATAAAGGAGGCACTCCTACACCATTACTGTGAAGCGCTCTACATTGTGCAAGTGCAACACATGCTGCAGGTGCTGCCTTGCAAGGGTCGCCAGTGCTGCCACACCAAAGCTGTGAAAGAACAACTTCCGAGTTCAACAATGCAAACTTAAATTTGTAGGTGTTGAGTAGGTGGGCTGTGATTTGATATTACTGAATCATTCAGTCCGCTAGCCAAAGAGTATTAGAAAATTTTCTTCCATGGCTGGGCAAGTAGTGGGACGGCTTTTCATGAGATGATGGCGAAAGAGCTAAATTGTGATTAGTGCCTGCTGTATCATGTCTGGTCAAGGAGCTCAGAGTGATGAGAATGCAGAGTTACTGCTGGCCAATTAGCTGGGCTATAACTGGAATGTGTTGTATTATGCGTGGCCTAGTGGATGGACTGTGGTATGTGAGTGTTGAATAAGGGCAGCGTCTCAGGCTAAGCACTGATTGGAAGGTGCTGAATCATGGTGTCCAGTAGGTGGCCGTTAGGTGCAGAATGTTCTATTATATCTGCCCCAGTAGGTGAACAATTATTAGAAAGTACTGGTGTTTCACTTACACAGTGACTGGGCAGTGATATGAGAGTGCTGAATCATGACTAGTTAGGTAAATGGCGAGTGATCATAGCGAGTGCTGAGTAAGGGCTTTCCTGGTACTTGAACAGTAAATCAGGAGTGCTAAATCATGGCTTGACTTAAAGTTGGGCAATAATTTATGAATGCTTAATCATGGCAGCCCTAATAGCTGTGCCGTAATTACTGTATTTCTTCTCCTGCACAGCCTCCTAGCTAGAAAGTGATAGCTGGACAGTGATTAGCTGTGGGCCTTACAGATGTGCAGTGATTAGCATGTGTTTTGTCATGCATGGCGTTTTTCCTGGACATTCTTCAGCGAGTTTTGAAAAATGACTGGCCTGATGGATAAGCTTTTTATTATGTGTCTTGCTTCGTGGCTGGCCTGATAGCTATACAGTGAATAAAGAGTGTAGATTCTTAGTTCTTTTGGTAGCTGAATATTGAACAGAGTGGTTGACTCTGAGGCGGTCCAGGAGCTCTTCTATGATTAGTGCATGCTCCTTTTTCCTGCACAATGATTAGACTGTACTGACTCATGGCTGGCCCGGTAATTTAAATGGTTGTCGGTCTTGGCCCTTTTTGTAGGGTGATTCCCAAACATTTTGCCTTCAATTTCTTGTATTCAGAATCTATTTTTGGTTAGCTTTTAGGACTTTGAGAACTTTGCCACTGTTAACCAGTGCTAAGGTGCACATGCTCTCTCCTTTAAACATGGTGAAAATGGCTTATTTCCAATCTGCACATATAATTTACCTGTAAGTACCCAGTTAATGAAACTACATGTACCCAGGGTCTGTACATTAAATGCTACTAATGAGTGTACAGCACTGATTTTGCCACCCACATAAGTAGCCCTGTAGACATGAAGGCCTGCCTTTCCAGCCTGTGTGTGCAGTTTTAAACTGTCATTTCAAACTGACAAAGAAACCTGTGGCCATCCCTAAACCCTCCTTTTTCTAAGCCACCCCTATGGTAGGCCCTAAGCACACCATAGGACATGGTGCAATGTATTTAAAACATTGGACATGTACTTTTAAGTTTTACATGTCCTGGTACTAAAAACCCTTACATTTGTTTTCACCACTGCAAGGCCTACCTCTCTCACAGGATAACATTGCGTTACTTTATTGCATTTAATAAGTGATAACCTTTAATTGTCAGCAGGTAGGAATATTGTGTTTGGCCCTTAAAGAATTGTAATTTAAATCCTCTTGAATGGTAAAGTTGGATTTTGAGTCACCATTTTGAAAATGCCACTTTTATAAAGTTGTCATTTTCTTGTCTCAACCATTTGGTACCTGCAGCCTGTATCCTGGGACACATAAATAAGTGTAGCTAGCAGTTGTGTTCCGACTTTATGGGGGGCAGAGCTGTCACCTACCACGCTTGCATATCATAAAGCCTATGCTTCAGGACACTCACAAAGGGTTCGATACTAGTCTTGTGTGCTGCCAGACAAGTTGGGGCCAGGGCAGGGCAAAACCAAACAACTTAGGGGGTTGGAAACCTCCAGAACCCGGACAATATCTGCTGTTAGTCATGCCCCTCAATTGGTGCCACTCTGGTCCTGGATCCTTGGAAGTGGGCCTGAAGGTGTTCTGCCAACCCAGCTGTGGTCCTTTGTGACGAACCAACACAGCATGACACACCTCCAAACAACTGCTGCTGCGCAACTCATCCTCGATGCAGGACTTCCCATCATAAGCCCCTATCAACGGCATCCTCAAAGACAATGTAGGACATGGTACCGGACTTAGTCAGAACCGCTGCGGTGCAACTCATCATCGTCACAGAACCTTTGAATTGTAGGCCCCTTGTCGATGGCATCCTTGTCAACAATGTGAAAACTCTCATCGAAGCTCCACAGCTTGAATGGAGCCATTCGTGTGTGACATATCCCTGAAGCAGGATCTTACAATTGCTGTGCAACCAGGATTAAAAGTATTCTGTTTCGAAGGCCTAACTTGGTCCCTATTTCAGCCCACCATCCATCATGGTTGGCTTGAACATTGATTTTGTCTTGGTCCTGCACAACTAGATAACCACAGTTGATGTTTTGTACTTTTAGGCACTATTTTCACTTAAATCTTTAAAATTGGATGTCTCCAGTTCTACTTGAATGGATTTGTGTTGTTTTGATCTCAAATAATTGATTATATTTTACTCCATTTGTCTAAATTGATGTGGGAGGTTTCTTGTGTTGTTTTTTCTCTGTATTAACTTTGAAGTGCTGCATAAATAATTTACACATTGCCTCTAAGTTAAGTCTGACTACTTTGTGCCAAGCTACCACAGGGCTAAGCACAGGTTAATTTGGAGTTTGTTTGTGACTTCACTCTGACAGGAATTGTCGTTGCTGCTTGAGTACAGTTGTCCTCCCTCCCTACCTCAACCAGTAACTCAATTTCCTACGTTGGTGGCAGCAGTGGGATTTGGACTTGTGCTTGTATAGTGCCATAGAGTGATTTTGTATAACACTAAAATCTGAAATAAATCATTTGATACCTATTCAAGTACTTTATTTTTACTTGATTGGCTCTTTTGCTTTTTCCAAACTTACCCTTATTCTATATGACTGCCTGTGACCATACCTGTAGAAATAGAATTCTAGCTTGTCAGCCTGGAGAGGTACACTGTTGTTCTGTGAGGAAAGGGGAATTCCAATCAAGTAAGACACCAAAATGGTGGAGCTTAAGAAATTTCTGAGAGCCTGGGCAGAGGCTCACTGATTGCTGACAGTAACAGATGACCAGGATGAGGAAGATTAAATGGAAGGGCAAGAGGGGACCTGGGTGAAACTCCTGGGATGCAGCACTCAGGTGAGGGGGGTAACTACTCTCCTGAATTGTAACTCCCTACCAGAGCAGAGGGCATTGTGTCTTCCCAAAACCTTTTTCCAGAGGAGCTGGTGGACAGGAAGGCAGTTAGGGAATTTCAGCTGCAACTGGTAAAATTTCAGAAGAAGAAAAATAAACTGGCCTTGGAGAAGGAACTAGTCTTAGAGTGTCTGGCTTATCAAAGGAGCCTCAGAGAGTGGACACTTGAGTCAGACAGAGTCCAACAATTATGGTGGCAGTGCATACCTGCAGTGCCCGCTGCAGTCAAGAGGGACCACATACCCAAATATATTGTGTCTAACTTTGTTGTGGTGGATTACATCAATAAGTGGTTTCCCTGGGGAGGGCTGGGGAGAGCAGTTTCTGGAGGCATATGCTTAGTGAGGGGAGGGATGCTCTACTGACCCTGTGAAATGGAGACAGGATGAGGTACACTCACATTAGGGACACCCTTTACAGAAAGTATAGCATCACCCCCAGAAAAGTACAGACAGAAGTTTAGAGACAGCCAGAAGTTGCCCCAGCAGGCATGGGTGGATTTTGTTAATTCCTTTTTCAAGGCACTATATGGTTGAGTGAAGGCCAGTAATGCAAATGATTACAAGAAGCTGTATGATCTGTTTGTATGAGTGCACATGTTCTCTGTTTGTTTAACAGAGCTGCACCAACACCTGGTTAATAGTAAGTTCAAAGACCCAAGGGAGCTTGCTAAGGAGGCACAATAATGGCTCAGCCCAAGGGTCCATGAGGAGGTACCTGGGAGTGACACCAAGAAGAGTGGTTTAGATTCCCCCAGCAGAGTGAAGGGGAGGGCAATGATAACCCAGAAAAGTCCCAGAGTAAGGTGGGGCGAAAGGGTTTCCAAGCCCCTTCTGAGAAAAATGAGGGAGGCTCTTGTGGGCGGTGGCCCACGGCACCCAATCTCAGACCTTCTACTTTGACTGTTCCCAGTTAGGACCAAGCAGGAGGATTCTGTCAGTCCCAAGAACACCCACTACTTGTGGGAATTCTACAGGAGTGGCAAATGTAGCCTTAGTGGGAAGTAGTCTCCAGGGGTATGTCATAGACTTTGCCATGATTTCCCTTAATGGGGAGATAGATTTAGGAAGATGAGATTATGATCTCTGAGGGTAGAATTCATCAGTCTCACCGGGTGAAGGTGAATAGGATCCCTGTCACTGCTTTGGGAGACGCAGGGTCTAGCCAGGCTAGCCAGGCTATGGTGGTGGAAAGGCTGATTTTTCCAGAGCAGCACACCTGTCAGAAGTGCAGGTTAAATCAGGACCAGAGGCGTTACTTTTTTCACAGCATGTTCCTGGAGCCCCTGGAGTGGGTTGAGGAGGCAACCAAAAGGAGGGACATAAGTAGTGCCCAGATCCCCATGGAATGCATTGCCCCTGGTGTATGGCGACCTGGAGGGATAGAGGACAGCCACGCAGACACCCTGTCAGTTCAGTTTTCTGGGAGTATAATCCCAAGCTGAGTGTACGGAAGCCCAGATGGAGGGGTATGAGAGAGGGGGGTGAGGGAAGATGCACCCCTGTCCCCTTTTCATCCTCCGGCTACAGACCCTGGACTGAAACTACGGTCTCAGAATACCACATCTGGACTGGTGGGAGGTAGAATGGAAGTAGAGTGCCTAACACCCAGTGCAGTTGACCCCCACTCTGAGAAATCCCAGAGTGCAGAGAATCCTTAAGAGCCCATTGAGAACTCCTTAAAAGCAAGGGCCTGGTTCTTGACACTGACAACTGTCAGTGGCCTCTGTTGGTTGCTTTCCTTAGGGGCAGAGGTTTCCTTGGGTTGGAGACAAAAGTCTGATCCAAAGGTCGGAATGGGCCACATCACTTTGTTGAGAAGAAAGCGTCCACATTTTTGTCAAGAGATAGGTATGGAGTCTTGGATGCCTAGGCCAGTGACTGATATGTCCCCATAATCAACAGTTCTTATCATTAGCAGGTCAGCCAGGCACAAAACGAACACACATAAGAAAACTGTGTTGAAGACTTTCTGGAGCTCAAACATTACACTGGCACAATTGGGTTATTTGTCCATTCAATCTGGGAAAGTATCTGCCACATAGTTATCTTCCTCCAACAACATGCCCACACCTCTATGAGAGAATCCAGGTCACCAAAGGAAATAAGACAGCTAGTAGAGTGCTTAATCTAGAAAATAAATGTGTGCCAGTACCTAAGGCTTACCTCAGAAGCCCGCCGCTGATGTAATTGAATATCGCCATTCCAAATACTAAGGCTGTATAGTCTTAAATCCACCCGTTGCCTCTTTAATTCACTACAAGACCTTCCTGTCCCTTTATCTTACTCTTGAAGGTTCCTGATTTCTCTTTTTCTGTCTACCTCTTTATTCTTCTTTCCTCTTTGTATGTTTTTTTCTGTCTTGTTTTCATAATTGTCTGAAACAGAAAGATAGGAGCCGGACCTCTGGCTAGCTTGTGGTTAACAATTCCATACTCACTCTCAAAATGACAAGTTTGGACATGGTTCTGTAGTTGCTAGGGGAGGCATTGCTTATAGCTTTGCAAGCATAGAGATTTTGGGTCAATCCTATTGCACTTTTGCGTGGTTGCTTCCTGACAGTAATATCCCCCCATGAACACCCTGTACTTTGAACTGGTATGAAGCATGGATTTTTCACGGACAATGCTGTTGGTTGATCAAGCAAGTGCTTTCTATGAGCTCTTTGTGTTTCATGATTACCCTAGAGTGGAATATTAGCGTCATCCAGTAGGCTTGAATATAAAGTCTGTGAAATCTGGCGGAGCAACTTGGCCGTCAAAATTGGTCTGAACACTGGTAGGGAGGCAGCAACTTCTCTGAGAAAGCGATCCGTCTATTTCATATGTTACTGTAAAGTAGATCCAAGAAAGTATCTGAGAACATCAACATTAATTACATAACCATAAAATGAATTCAATAACTATTTGTCTGTGTTTCATGGCCTCAGTAGGATCGTTTTAAGGACTGTGAAGAAATAAACAATCTGTGCCTTTTTGCGCTGCAGCATGTCAGTTGGGCCGTCTGTGTATGATGTTCTTAAGTGACCAGGGGCTGTGTTACCATAGTCTCTAAACTAAATAGACAGCAACAATCCTTTAAGCATACTCTACCTGTCTCATTCTTAAACGCATAAGATAAATGTGTCTTTTCTGTTTATTTTGTGCACACTTCCATAACTGAACTGCATGGCGTGTACTGTATGATATACTAACGTGAATGCTAATGCAGTATGCCCTTTTTTCCTTCCTACTTGAACAGGGCCTGTGATGAGAAACAGTTGTGTCCCAGCGAAGGTATTTTAGAAAACGGGGGTACCGCTGTGAATGTTTTAGTGGCTCACCAGGGCCTGTGCAGCCGGATGGGATGGCACGTCTTTCAACGAAAGCCACTTCAGCCGCAGGGCCAAAGCAGACTGCTGAACAGCTGGAGCTCTGCTCTGAAGGCAGGAGGTCACCTGCGGGGATAATGCTGATTCGGCCACCTGCAAAGTTATGTGTGTTTACTTCTGAGCGAGACTCGCTGGCGCTGGTAAAGAGGGTAGTCACCTAACGGCGTGATGTGAGGAGTATGTACTAGGCAATAATTCGGGATAATGGGCTTGATGTATCAAGCTCCAGGTTTGCATTTCTTAAATAGAGCATTTTAGGAAATCGCTATTTGAGAAATGCAAAATGGGATGTATGAAAATTGAGATTCGGTAATAGCGATTTCTTAAAAATCGCAATTGCTATTAGTGAATCGCAGTTAGGGAATGGGACTCCATTCATCCCTATAGGCCCTTAGGTGCAAATTAGGTAATGCAAATTCCAGGGTGCTGAGGGCCTAAGGCCCACCTTTGATGCACCACAAAAAAATATTTGTGGGTATGTAAAGTGAATACATGCCCTAGGGGCATGTGTGCACTACATGTCATTTTTAAAAATTGTACATGCTTCCCACCAAACTTCAATTCATGGTAATTGCATTTCATAAATGCCAAATTTGCATTTAGGAAATGCATGATACATGTGCACTGGTAATCGCAAGTAGGTATTCCCTATTTACGATTACCTATTTATGAAATCGCAACTTTCGATTCCCTAAATGGAGTCGCAAACTCAGGGAATCGCTATTTTAGCGATTCCTTGAAATTGCACTGCAAATACCTTTCATACATACTGAAAGGCATTTTTGCATTCGCAAATGGTTGCATTTTGCGATTCACACTGTTTGCTAATGCAAAAAGCTTTTATACATCTAGCCCAATGCTCCTGCAACAGCACATGTAGACATATGTAGGGTTTTTGGGTCACCTACATCGTGTTTGATATTTCCACTTGAATCAAACAATACTATATACGATGTTTAATGAATTGCAATTCTGAATCACAAATTGTGTTATATTAAGGATAAAATAAAAATTGCAAGTTGCTATGAATCACAATGCAAAGCCACAGAATCCCTAATAGTGAATCTGTATAATTTGCTTATACAGATTTCTATATTCACCAAATCACAAATTGAACTGTCAAGCTGGCTTCAACTAATGACATCAGAAGCATGAAATGAGCCATAACGTCCAATTTTGAGCGCTGAACGCACTAGGAAAGGGGCAGAGTGCCTGAGAAATGCCAATACTTTGAAAAGTGGCATTACAAGAGCCACAATTACAGGGGGTAGGACATAAAATAGAGGCAGCAATTTAGTGAGAAGGATTTGGATTTACTAGTGGAAGAGTGGGTGGCCCATAACGGACAGCTATTTGGGGAGTCTTTGTTAACAACGCCAGAGGACATGAAATGTAGAATTTGGAACCGAAACCAGGAGGAAATTATAAAGAAGAGATAGGACTTACACTCCCATACTAAAGAAAATATAGCCATCTGCAACAACTACCACTCAAGTTGGAAAACCATCTGAGCCAGCGCTTGTCCAGTTGGGAGAGATGATTGAGATGTACTTTTCTACCAGAAGCAGTAGCTGGAGTTTTGGGCTTTGACACTCTTGGCTGAACAGCCACCACCGAGGGGGTTAAAAACGTTCACAAATCAGTACACCAGACTTGTAATCTAAAACAAAAAGCATAGGAGACAGTGCATCTTAGCTTTAATTTAGGCTTGAATGCAACTATCTAAGTAAAACTTCCATACCAAATTCCACTTTTGCCAGCCCAGTGCAAGATTATATTTGCAGTACGTCATTCATCCTTAAACTCGTGCACTACTATTTATGTATTTTATATTTTACTTATTAAACATTTTTGCATCCATGGGCTTGCAAGTCTACATAAATACGACTTTGCTTACAATGCAAGAAATGTAATCTATTAAAAAAAAAATGAGATTACAATATATCATAGATTTAGCTGACGGATGTAGAGACTGCAGACAGGCAGGTGGCTAGAGTTTTGGTTGGGGAAGATGAGTTGCAGGAAGATGCTACTGGAGGACGCAGCTACGAAGTACCAAAAAGAGCACAGAGTACACAGCAAGCTGGAAAACGCTGTAAAGTTGACCAAGGTAAAGCAAAACAATCTCAACGCAGAGAAGAAAGATGAGGAAGAGGAACACAACCTACTAGAAGAATACATACACTAAGACAGATGCTGTTTCGTGGTGCAGAGCTGTAATGAGACAGGCCGATCTTTGGCTGCAATGTGGGGGTGAATATACCTAGAGATGTGCCAAGGAATTTCAGGCCATGGAGGAAGCTATGCTGTCCGTGCAGTGAGAGCAAGTTTCAGTTATACGGGAGCTACGTGGAAAAACAGAAGAGTTGAACACATATTCAGTAGGAATTTCAGTCTTCGTAGCAAAGCATAGAAACACTCTTTAAATCTGTGACAGCGCTGTGTTCTGACACTCAATAGCATCATTATCACTAAATTCTTGATATAGAAGATCCTCATAAACGATCTGGAAACAAATTGGCAAATGCAATCAGTATCCTCTCAGGAGGGGCAGAGAATATTCAAAACGAACTGACACAATGTGGTGATATGCTAGAGATGATCCATACAAGTAACTACTGCCCTTGAAATGGCAGACGTAGCCGGTTGGTCAATTGTGTGCGTCACATGAAAGTGAGTAGTAGAGGAAAGGCAAACTGCGCACAGCAGGAGGAGCAGAAGTAAGGAGGCAGAGAGCGAAGAAGCAGCTTGATTGACTGGTAGCTTAGCACAAACTAGAGGTTGAAAAACATTGCAAATATCTTTGATATTATCAACATATCTATTTTAATTATGTTAGTTGAGTAAACACCGGGTACATGTTTCTCTCCAGAGCTCTTTTTCTATTTTTGTCATCTGTTACTATGTAAAAACAATATATTGTTAAGCGAGCATAAATAATGTGTTTTGTGTGACTTTGTAATACAAGCTCTTACTTTAGAAGTGGTTATGTCTGCCTTGCAGCAGCTCTATGTGCATCCTGTTCATGAAGGAGGCGAAGTTTATTTCTCAACATCAAAGTATTCCTCTTTGGTATTTTAGGAAGGCCTTTTCGGTTGGCTGTATCATGAATCACTGCACAGTAGTTGATTTTTCATGATCTTGTCGAAAATGAATTTTATTTTGAAAATAACACTTATCATAGGCTTGCTTTGCCTGACATGAAAAGGCCAAACTAGTCCACATTATGGAAAGTGCATGTTTAAATATTGTGGGCAGGAATTGTTATTCATTGCTAGAAATTCATTGACATTCAGATGCAGTCATAGTCTGTCTCTGCACTTGTAAAGTAATATTTTATCTAGCTTTCCTAGTAAAAGAATGTTTTGAAACATTACAAGGTAATGGTCTGAGTGTTTGTTTCTATGTTCTTAGTGCACAACAGTCCATTATGTTAAGTTGAACTTCTCATGTTTCTGACAAGTAAAAACCTTTTGCTGGCAAGTGGTTTTGAAATTAATAGTTTGATTGGTTTAATGCGCATGCAACATTTTTATAGTGACCTCTTTACATAATGTAATGATATGAAACTGTATGTTTTCTTTGTTTCTAATGATATAAAAGCTATACTATTTTTGGAGGAGTTCATGCCAAATATTCATGTCAGTTCTTTCACTCAGAGGGCCAGATGTTTCATGGCCCTTTCGTATTAGGACTTGTTATTATTAATGTGATTATTGTAACATGCTGTGACCACCTAATTTCTTAAAAGCACATTGTGCTATTGCATTTATTCATTATTTTGTCTTCTGATTCTTTCAAATGTTTTACTTTCTGTAATGATTAATTTGATATTTAAATAAATCTACAAACTAAGAACTGGAAGAAGCCTAGTTGTGCCATTTTCAAGTAGTGGGTGATTTTTGGAGCATAGGATTCCCCCTCTACTGCAAATTGACTCTCCTTCAGGTTAATTTAGTTGGAACATCAGTGCTCTTTCAGGGGCATGCTGCACAGCTCCATCACTTTTGTTTTGACACCCAAGTTTCGTCTTCAACAGTCCAAATGTACATTGTATTGCAAACCTGGTATGTCTAGGTGGCATATCGCCTATCACCGCTCTTTAGCTATAACAGCATTCAGATAGTGAGCGAGTGGCCAAGATAATATGCAATATGAACTATCACCTAGGAATAAAATAATTTATTCTTGTTGTTGTATCAAATGGTTAGTGGTGTTAATAATTCCACATTTAATGAGAATTACCTCATTCAACGCCAGCATCAAAATTGCTTCCCAAACATTTTTAGCTGCCACAGTAGCTGTCCATGTAGGAGTCGTGTCCTTCCACGGTAACACACAGTTTCTCAAAATCTGGTACTCTGCAGTGCATACAGCCACAAGGTTTTGGGAGTGTCCATTTTTATGATTAGAGTATAGAATTCAGTCACTGCAGGTGGATAAATGAGGTTAAAAGAGTACATGTGTGGCATCTACACAGCATATCATCTGTTGAAGTTGTGCTGTCCTGTAAGAATCAACTTGAGAGTTAATCAATTGCTTAAATGTGTTTGGAATTTTAGGGGCGATTTACAAACCCCTCTCATTGCCCTAAGGCGGCATTAATTTGGCCATTCCCCTGCACCATATTTACAAAGTGGTGCAATGCATTTATGGCACCGCTTTGCAACCCCTTGCACCACATTATGCCTGTGGCATGCATAATGCATGGAAGGGGGGCGTACCCACACAGGGAGGCCCAAAACGATGGCACAGTGAAATTTACATGATTTCAATGCGCCCTGTTTTCGTTCATTTTCAACTCCTGCTCTGGGCCGACGTTAAAGTGCTGCACCCATAATAATCTGTGGGCCTCTAGCACAAACATTTTTGGCACTAGTGCAGTAATGCGCCACAACTGCATACATTTTTTTGAGGCTGTTGTGGTAACGATTGCCATGGTGCACAGTATTGGAAATATAGTGCAACAATGGTGTCATTAGGGGGAGAAGGGGGATGCAAGAAAAGTGGAGCATCAGGGCCGATGTGTCACTTTCTCGTAAATATGCCCCGAAATGTAGATGCTTTTCTTTAACAGCATAGTATCAAGAAAATTATAGGAAAACATAGAAAAATCACTCCATGACACTTCACCTGCTGTAGCTACTATATATGGGATAAAGTACTTGCTGCTGCTGATGCCAAAAGGGTATTGCAAGTCACTGAGGAATTTGATGATCATGTAGAGAAAAGAAGGTCAAAGGCTGAGTTTCCTTATGAGGTCATGGAACTCCATGTTGGCTTGCACCATTCTTTTAATATCCATCAAAATTTATTTTATTCCTTATAATACATGGCCACACCATCACTATTCTTAAAAAAGGCTTAAGAATTAGATTTTTTGTTCTTTGGACATTAGAGACCGGTCTTTATACAGTGATTGCAGGATTCAATGTATTACTCTCTGATAACTGCTGGGCTTCAATAGATTAGAGGAACAAGGGACCTGTACATGTGTAGGAATGCACTGTGTGTGCATTTCTTCACATAATACTGCATCCAAATCTGTTATGAGGTCACATGATTTGTCATCTCACCTATACTTTAAAATATTTATCTTTCTTTGCATGGGGGCGTGCCATGTCATGGGCATGAGGGAATCTCAAACGTGCCTTTAGGAGGTGCACTGAAAGTGCACCACATAAAGGTGGCACACTTTCAATGCACCTCCTAAGTGCAGGCCTCTGAAGGTAAGAAATCGCAGGTGGGTGCTGTCAATATCTTCACCCGCCTGCAAGAGGACTTCTCCCCTCTTAAAAGTGCAAGTGGGGTGCCGCCAGACAGTTAAACATTGAATGGCTTTGACACAGCTGCTCTGAATTTCACTTGAATGGCAGACCAGGATGAATTGTTGTCTGGGATGATACCTAGATTTTGTTAGAAATGGGGTTTCTGGTTGGCTAGGTTATGCACCTCAGCCAGGCAGAACTTACCCACTCTAGCCCGGGCAAGGGAGTCATATGTCCAAGATAACCCCTGCTCACCCCCTTGGTAGCTTGGCACGAGCAGTCAGGCCTATCCCAGAGGCAATGAGTAAAGTGTTTGCACAACACAAACAACACACATGACGCAATATCACCACCACAAAGGAAACACAACACCAGATTATATGAACATATTCTGTAATGTACACAACACAATTATTAGACCAAACATCACATATCAGTACTATCCTGCTACCTTAGCAGTTGTCAGAACATTACACATTAGTTACCCTGCAAGCCAGCAGTAGTCACACATAACACACAGGTTACTCAGTATTCTGCAACATAAGCAGTAGTCAGGAAAACACGTTATTACATCAAAGCACTTGTCATAAGAATATCATAAAATGCCCATAAGAGGAACATTAGAAAACATATGGCAAGTTAGAAAAACATATTAGCAATCATGTCCATAAAAGTAACATTTGCATATGCACACAAAAACATCATAAAACAGGTAGGCAATATACATTAATTTGAAAAGTCTTTAGAAAGAACTTTTGCTATATATATTGTCACTTAGGAATACCTGGTTGATGATGAAGGCACCTCCAGTGCCCAACAAGCGAAGAAGGTGAAAAATTGAGCCCCCGGCACTCCTCTGCTCAAAACGGGGGCCTCCCTTATCTTTTAGACCTGAGGAGGGCTGCACACACCTCCTCTCTTTTGTGCGCAGGCCCCTCTGGGGACCCGTGATTACTGGGGGCCCCCGGGCCTCAACCGGCCCTCGCGAGGTGGGCCAACGCCCTTGTAATAATGGGGGAGGAGGGGGTGTCACGCACCCCCTCCGCCTTTGTTTCGGGCCCCTCTAGGGGCCTGTGATTTTTTAGGGTCTCCCCCGGGGCCTGTCCTGGCTCTCCGCTGTAGGGGGGAAACCTCTACTGTGAAGGCTGGCCCTCGCAGGGGCCCTGAAGGATCTGGGGCGCAGGCGGGCCTCCGATGAGGCTGCTGCCCGCCCGCAGTACAACCGAAGCCTTCTGCGCCTTCAATAGGCGAGGGAGAGGTGTCCTCCTCTCCTCTCGTCTCGCGGATGATGCTCCGGCCCAAGGCAGGGCCTACCAGTGCTCCCGGGGGAGCTCTAAAGAGTGGACCTTACCCCGGGGGCACCCATAGGAGCACGTTTGCTCTGTGTTTACCAATGGAAGAATTTACTTCGTGCTCCGAGGGCACTAGTCAGTGCGTTCCCTCGCGCTTTAGGAACACAGCTTCCCCAGGTTGCGGCGGTGATCTCGGGCACCAGGACAGGCTCTGTCAAGAGCGCGAGCACCACAAAGGAAACCCGGGTCACGGCGGTGGTTCTTTGGCACAGCAAAACGCACAATTGAAACACTAGGCCACCAACAGAGGCAGCACTTTTCTACCTCAAGCGCTAGGCCTCCAGATATAAAGCGCTTTCCAAAGCGCTTAGTCTTAAAAAAGGATCTTGAAGCACTCCTCGTGCTAAAAATGGATGCAGGGGTCAGGGGCACAGCACCGTGACCCTGGGGAGCAGAGTTCCAGGAAAAGGCCCACAGGTGAAGGGGCCCAGCAACAGGCCAGCACAAAGAGGATGCAGGAAGTGGCAAGTCCTTTACAGTGACCAAGCAGGTCACAGGTCAGCACAGCAGCAGCAGTCCATGGCAGTCCTGGTGAGTCCTTCCAGCATTTCTGTGTCCAGTTCCCAGATGTTTCAAGGGTCTCCAAATTGTGGGGAAAATTCCCCTGTACTTATACTCAGTCCTTACAATGTTTTGCAATGGCAGGGAGAGGAGGTTCCAGCCAGTTACAACTGGTTCTGGGAGTGCCCCCTCTCTCCTTTCAGCACAGGCTCCAAACATCAGTGGGGGGTTAACAACCCTATTGTGTGAGGCCAGGGCAAAGCCTTTACAAATCTAGGTGTGCCCGCCTCTCCCTTCTCTCAGCCCAGGAAGAATATTCAGTATGCAGATGCACCTCTGTGACACCTCCACCCTCCCTGTGTACAGGCTGTCTCAAAAAAGTATGCACAAAGCCGCAACTGTCACTCTGCTCAGACGTGGATTGGAGTCAAGCTGCAAAACACCAGAGTCATAAGCACTGATAAATGCGCACTTTCTAGAAGTGGCATTTCTGTCCTGTAATAAAAAACACAGCTACACCAGTAAGCAGCATTTATTATCACCATCACAACCATACCAAACATTCCTACGCTACCCCTCATAAATCAGACAATACCCCTTACACATAAGGCAGGGCATTTCTAATGCAATCCTATGAGAAGGCAGCACTCACAGCAGTGAGACACCAAGTTAGGCTGTTTGTCACTACCAGGACAGGCAACGCAACCTGGCACATGTTCTGCCTTTCTACATACATAGCACCCTGCCCATAGGGTTAGCTAGGGCCTACCTTCGGGGTGACTTACATGTAGTAAAAGTGGAGTTCTGGGCCTGGCAAGTAAATTTAGATCCCAGGTCCCTGTGGCAGAAAACTGCGCACACAGGGCCTGCACTAGCAGGCTTGAGACAGGTTTGAAAGTTTGCTTCAGTGGGTGACGCAAGCAGCGCGGCAGGCCCACTAGTAGTAATTAATTTACAGGCCCTGGGTATAGAGATACCACTGTACAAGGGACTTATAGGGAAATTAAATATGCCAATTCGGTATAAGCCAATCATACCAACTTTAGATGGGAGAGCACCTGCACTTTAGCACTGGTCAGCAATGATAAAGTGCTCAGAGTCCTAGAGCCAACAGCAAGAGGTCAGAAAAACCAGGAATAAGGAGGCCAAAAGACTGGGGATGACCCTGCGTAAGGGAAAAAGTCCAACAGATTTCTTGTATGGTCTGTGGGTGTGGGTGTTGGTCTAAGCTCTGACGGCCAAGAGGAGTGCTAAGGGTAGGTCTTGTAGCCAAAGACCAGTACTTCTGTCTTGTTAGAATTGAGCTGCAAGCAGTTGGTTAGCATCCAGTCTGCTACCAAGCAGTAGGTAAAGATGGTTCTGGTTGTAGTTGTCTTGTCTGTTAGGCGTAGGAGTAGATGGTGACATCTTGTTATCAGATGTTGTTGATGACCGGAGTCATGTATATGTTGAAAAGGGTGGAGCTGAGGGGCGATCCCTGTGGTACTGCGCATATCAATCTCTTTGTCTCTAATGTGAAGGGTGGCTCCCTAACTCTTTGGTTTCTTCAGGAGAGGAAGGAACATAGCAGATCCTTTTATGCCCATCTTGTGGAGTCATCTAATTTTGGGTGTTGTGGAAGACTGTGTTGAAGGCTGCGGCGAGGTTAAGTAGGATGAGGGCCACTGTTTCTCCTCAGTCCAGGATGATTTTGATGTTATTGGTAGCTGCGATGAGTGCTGTTTCTGAGCTGTGGTTCTATCTCAATCTTGATTGAGTGTTGCTAGAAGATGGTAAAGTCCGAAGTTGGTTATGAGTTGCTGTTGATGACCTTCTCAATCACTTTGGCTGAACAGAAGAGCAGAGAGAGGAGTTAGAAGTTACTCAGTTAATTTGCATTGGCTGTGGGCTTCTTGAGGCGGACATTGATTTCTGCAAGTTTCCAATCATCAGGAAAAGTGACGGATGTCATGGAGGTTTTGATGATGTGGGTCAGGGAGGTGCTGATTGGTGATGTTCACAGGTTATGTAGTGAATCCTAGTTTGTTTTAGTGGGATAACGGGAGTTAGCTTAGCCTTTGGCTTGCATACTCGTGCCCCCGTCACCTAGTGACTTTTAACCTACTTAGTTTGCTCTGTCTTAGACCATTTATTTAATTAAATCTTCTAAGATGGCTGCCGTGTTTATAGTTAGGCCTTTTTGTTTAGAGTTATGTTATCAGTGTCACCGCACTAAGGCGTCAACTCATGCAATAAAGACAAACTGTAGGTGCTCACATTAGAAATTACCGTCCCAAGCATGCAGCATTATCTATTGTTTTGGAACAACCTACGTCAGGGTCAAGTAGATCTGTATAAATATATCACACGTTAGACAGATAATTAGAGGGATTCCGGCCAGATACCATCGCTGCTTTCAATGCTGCATGTCACCTTGACGCTGACCTGGACTTCGTGTTCTTCTGAAGTCTGAGCTCGAGTCCTCATTCAAGGTAACCAGGGTTGGGGGCTCCTTCCTGGGACATGGAATTGGCATATTAGGTTTAACATGCCCAGCTCTCCTCTAGGTAGAAGGTTAGGCCTATTATGATAGGGTACACAGGCATATGATACACTATGGGCCTGATTCTAACTTTGGAGGACGGTGTTAAACCGTCCCAAAAGTGGCGGATATACCACCTACCGTATTACGAGTCCATTATATCCTATGGAACTCGTAATACGGTAGGTGGTATATCCGCCACTTTTGGGACGGTTTAACACCGTCCTCCAAAGTTAGAATCAGGCCCTATATGTCTTTCTTTGCTAATACAAGATGGTGGGGGTCTTCATAATCATGACCCTCGTCTTTACAATTCTATCTCTTGTACTGTTCATTATCTTAATCATTGCAGCTAATACAATTTACCGCATTGTATTAAATAAAAAACGATTGAAACATTACTGCATCTTTGCTATTCCCTGTGTTTGATTGAGACGTAATAAATCTGTGAGAAAGGGTTAATCTCCGTTTAACCATGACACTCCCTGTGATGTCATACTTCTGAGTCCATGCATAAAGGCTACCACAAATCACCTTTAACTGTTTAGGTTGTTGGTGAGGTGCTCCTAGTGAGCCAGAAGGGTTGGGACTACAGTTGCAACTTGTTGTAGGATAGGCATAGTCACCTACAGACATAAGTACTGTCATCCTTAAACCAGCAGTCTTGCCCAGAGCAAGAGTCCAAACTACGACAGTTATAGATGTAGTAGGGACATGGATTAGTTGGGGTCCGAAAGTGGATGGTCTGCATGATTGCCGCAGTTTAACTTCTAGTGAGGGATGTCCATTTGGTCTGGTGGCCATCTTGGTTGGTGATGGGTAGGTTAGAAAGAGTTTTCTGGGGTTGGGTTGGTGTACAAAGTTGCTGTAAATGTTTGTGACTTTGCTGTGGAAGAAGTTGGATAGATTGTTGCAGATTTGTTAAGATGCAACCATGTTGTTGACAGTTGCTAAGGACAAGGGGAAATCCTTAATGCTTGAGGAAATATCCCTGTAGCTGTTGGACCTTCTTTCAGTGTGGTCCACTAGTGATTTTTGATGGTGTCTCCTTTTTGCTGTAGATAGTTCTGTCTGTGGTGGTGTGTCTGGCTCTTCATTTCCTTTCTAGCTGTTTACAGTGTCATTTGGTGTTTCTGATGTCTTCTGTGTACCAGCTGGCCTGCTTGTTTGATCTGCTTTGCTTGTTGGGTTTGATTGGTGCAAGGGAGTCCACACAGTTCTTGATCCAGGTGTTGAACTTTTTGATATCCTTGTCAAGGGTTTCTGTGGGGCTAGGTAGATCCATGTTGAGAGTGCAGTACTAGCGTGCTTTTGTGAATATGCCCCAGCTGTGGCTTGGAATGCTGAACCTGGTAGGGGTGTTGACTTGAGATGTGTTGATTTGGAAAGTGGATGATGGAGTGGTCAGTGCATGTTAGTGATGTGGTGGAGTTGCATTTAATGCTGTTGCTTGTGGTGACAACGGGGTCCAGGGTGTGTCCTATGGTGTGTGTTGGTTCTGTGATGAGCTGGGTCAGTCCGATGTTGTTCAAGCTTTCAAGGAGTGTTGAGCAGCAGGGGTCGTTTCCATCCTCCAGGTGGAAGGTGAGGTCACCGAGGAGAATGTAGGCTCTGGAGTCAATGGTGAGCAGAGCAATGAAGACGTTGATGAGATTGGTAAAGATGGCTTGTGGTTCAGGTGGTTGGTAGGCAAGGATTCAATTCAGGGTAAAGTTTTCAGAGATTTGAAGCTTGATGTGCAGGTATTCCATAAATGGGGTGGTGTTCTCTGTAGATGTTGTGCATTTGATGAATTCCTTGAAGATAACAGCAAGTCCTCCTCCTGGCTTGTGAAGGTGGTCCTGTGAAGCAAACTTGTAGCTTGCTGGGATTACCGTGGCAATGTCGGGAGCGAGGTCTCAGTGATGAAGAGGGTGTCAGGTGTGTCGCTACTCAGCAAGTCCCATATTTTCATTGTGTGTTTGCTGATTGATCATGTGCTGAGAAGCATGCATGAAAGTTTGTGTTGATGGAAGGGTTTACTTTGGTGTGGGTTGAAGGGTGGGGTTGTTTGTGCTTGTGTGACATGTATCTTGTGAGGGGTGTTGAAGGCGCTGTTATTATTTGCGTGTGGGGTGTAAGTGGGTAGCTGCTGAAGAACTGGTAACTGCATGTAAAAGCACCTAATGTGGTGAGAGGCACTGCACAACAGCAGTTTGGGGGAACATTATCCAAGGTCTTGTATCCTAGGAAGTGTTTCGGAGTATCACTGAGTGGTGAACGGACCTGGATTCTTAGCACTGGGAGCGGATGGGTGCAGGAGGCCTCACCTTTGGGCGTCCACTGCACATCCATGTTACAGCTGCCATTAAGTAGGTCCTAGGAGGTGGCTAGTAGTGCTGGGTTCTATGATGTAATTTCTTGTGCTGATGAGTTATGGGAAATGATGTCCTCTTACTTGACATCTTCATTTAAAGACAGTTTTGGTGTGAAAAAAGTGTCCATCATGGTCAACAAAAATTCAATGACTTCATGTTCATTTTCAATAGTATACAGTGTTCCATTGCAAAATTAACACCCTGCACATTGAAATCTAGTCCTGTTTTATTATGCATTTGTTTATGTATTTATAAATGAATTGCTTTTTGTGCAGACTTTAGAAAAGATTTTGTTGCATCAAATACAAAACTCTGATAGAACAGCATTAACAGCAATAGAAATTGTCCTTGCTAATTGTTAATAAAAAAGGCATCAATCACGGTAGAAAAACCCTGTGGACACATTTGAAAATGATGTCTTTTGTGTTTTTGTTCCTGAATTTAGATAGAGTCGGAGATTACAAATTTGTTTTAACAACTGAACAGCAATTCTTAAGTGTCCACGTTTGCAAACATTGCTTCACTAATACCAGTGGTACCATAAATGCCTTGCCTTTTTGCTACGTTTTCTCATTTTTAGGCACATTCTGGTGCTTGCAAACATTAAAATCAAGGATATAAAGAGATTTTAGCTAGAGGACCTAGATTTATCACTATAATGTGTTGCATAGCTGTTTTATTGCATATTGGCTGAAAGGGGGCAACCAAAAAAATAGAGTCCTATTTTGGTGTGGAAAAGGCTACTTCATTGATACCAGGTGTACATCACAAAATAAAACCCTAGGCCTTTGCCTTTATAAAACTAAACCTCACTATACGCAGACAGCTGAAAATCACCCCACCCCTAAAGTGCCTGTTCCTCCCTTTGCAGTAATTATCTTACAACTTCTTAAATCCTAACCTGCTGTTAAGAAGTACATTTTTAACTCTCCTACAACATAACCTACATGTATCACAATCTATCTTCATTACTACAGTGTAACTTTTAATTCCTTGTTTTTCCCTGTTGACACCCCCCCAATTCTCCTGTTCACATATAGCAACAATAAAAACCTTACTCTAGAATGATGTCAACTAGATGCCTCAACCCCAGCTTTCTTTCTGATCTGGGATTTTCTAACCCCCTAAACTAGCAAAACCCCATCCTCATCTGTGTAAGTTCAATGAGCAAAGCAGTGCATCCCGCAACTGCATAATGTACAAACCCATCTCAAAGAGAGACAAGTGGATCCCATCCCCTCAGAAGACTTCAACCACATCGTATATCAAATCAAGTTGCCTGCCAAAACATTCTTCCATACAAAAATCTCATATTTCCTTATTTATCATTTTTCCTTGGAGCGGGGCACTTCCCCCCCTCGATTCCCTCTATCCATAAAACATGACAACCACACCACTAGCATTTTATCTCCCCCAGATCCCTTTTCATCTCATTGACTAGAGCTATCCCTTTGCACAGTTCCATGTCATTTTCTCGCAGGTGTAACAACAAGACATCAGGGCAACTATTATGCTTGAGCATCCTGCCCAAATATCCTAATGGCTCTTTCCATCTCATTTACCCTCTACCCTGCCATTTTACTGCATACATTCCTTTATCCAGGCCCAAACTGACTCCACGACCTCCATGGATTTCATGCCTCTCCACCCATTTAGTAAAAGAATGGCCTACAATCCGATAGTTCAACAGCATCCGAGCCTGCAACAGCACCTGAAAAACAAAACATGTGAGAGGCACAGGCACTAAACCCCAGGTAAATCAAAACTCCCATTCCCCCCAACACATATAGCGGAGAAAACAGTCTTATGACCATCTCCCCAAACATATGATCTTGTCAGATTTACAACCCTGGTGTGCTGTCTCCGTAGCCACCCTAAACCTAAATGAGTGTGTGCCAAAATGTCCCAGGTCCTCCCTGACCATACTCAAAGCCTTGCGTAGCACAGACAGAAGCTGGAAAGCTGTCACCGGGGACCCACTAGCATGACAGAAAACGACTCCATGGCAATACTTATGGAGACCCTGCAACCAACTGCCCCAAGTGATAGGGCATAGTTCTATAACTGGGAACTTCTGCAGCACTACCCTCTTACCCACGGACTGCTGATTTGTCTTTGACTTGTCCAAATGCAAGTCCACACACTCCTCTGTAATGGAAGCTTCCTCTCACTGAACCTCTTTGATACCCTTGAGAACCAATAATTCAGAAACCTGGAAGGTCCCAAAAACATCCATGACATAAGTTTCAAAAACAAGATTGCCTCCTCCAACCCAAAGCATAACACGAGCAAAGCTGAAATTACTCATCCCAACAAACCCCTCGTAAGTCCTGCTGTCCTGTTTTCTGCAACCCACTCCCTGGTCCAACCTTCCTGCATCCTGTGGCCCAATTCTCCTGTGGATGGTGCATAAATTCAACCCCACCAGTTTTCCCATAATCGTCACTCTAGAAAGACCCTTCTCAATCAGCATCAAGATGAACAGCACCATATCTTCCTCCCTGCCCCAGCCAGCCGTACATCTCTGGGTGCCATTGCAAATTATATCCTCCTGTGCCTGTGTATTAGAACGCCTAGTGGAGTCAGCCAGAAACCTCCTCACCAACTGGAGCATCCTTTCTCTACTCCTGTCCACAGATCTTCTGGCATACATGTCCTGAACCTGTCCTCCTCTGTGGCCAGACCATGGAACCTCTCCCACTACGAATGAGACAAAGCATCTGCAATGTCATTATCCACCCCTGGGACATGTCATGCCTTAAACACCACATTATGCTTCATACAACCAAGCACAAACATGCGCAATAGCTTGAGGACAAGGACATTCCTAATTGACTGTCTATTCACAATAAAGACAACCATCATGTTATCAATTCGAAAGAGTACTTTGCAGTGTGCCAGCTCATGCCCCCATATGGTGACTTTGACTACCAGGAGAAAGAATTTGAGAAAGTCAATTCACCACCCTCCATGTTTCCAGGCAGAATACCATTCCTTTGCACACCATCTGCCCTGCCAATGCAGTCTGACACCCATTCCACCAGCCACATCAGAATAAATCTGGACATCCCAGTCCCACTCCCTAGGAACCTGAATAGGAATTCCATTGAAATCATCAAGGAACCTGAGCCACAGACGCAAATATTCCTTATTGCCCACGGAGAGCCGCGCACGTTGGTGTGGTTGAGAGAGACCTGTCAAGGAGAGGCCGAGTTGTCTTCGAAAAGTCCTACCAGGCCTGATTACTCTGCATGCATAGTTCAGGTACTCGAGCAAGACCTGTATTTATTTCACTGCTACCTTTTCCTTAGCCAACATCGCATCCAACAATAGGTGCATGTGTACCTTCTTGTCCACGGGTAACTCTGTTTCCATAGCCATGGAATCCAGTTCAATACCTAGAAACAGTATGGAGATACTGGGCTCAACCATCTTCTCTGGTGCCAGTGGCACCCCAAGGCCCCCCATGAGCTCCTGTGCCTGTCCCACTTGCTGTTGGCATTCTGCCGAACCAGGTGGACCAAAAAAGAAGAAATCATTGAGATAGTGGGTCACTGTGTCCTGACCTGTGTGCAACATAAAAATCCATTGCAGAAATGTGCTGAAATGCTCAAAAAGAGCACAAGAAATGGAACATCCCATGGGTAAGGCTTTGTCGACATACCAGTACCCCTCAAACTGGAAGTCTGTAGGATATATGGGCTGTGACCTGAAAGCAGATTTTATGTCGCATTTGTCAGGGGTGTGGAAGTTAAGAAAATACCTACTTGTCCATGGGACAGGTTGCTTCATAAATCTTCTTGTTGTGTAAAAATCAACTTGTCCCTTTGGTGCCATGTAGTGCGACAACAAATATGTCAGCTATCTCATTGTAGAAAGGCTCTGATAATAGCCTCTCTGATCATGGCAGGGCTTATACTACAGTGGGGCTTCAATACTAGCAATTTCCTTATTTTGCCACCTTTAGATCTATATATTGAGGCTGGAGGTAGTGGTAAGCAATAGTTCCAAGGTAGATATGCCCTTTTGAGTATGTGCCAGCCTACTAACTTGCATGTCTGGAAACTTCCTCCTGGCAAGGGCTGAAGTAGAGCATCTTTCATGGTTAGGTAAATAGTGGTTGAAAGGAAAGTGAACTTGTAAATGCTCAACAGATTTTCTCATGAGAAAGTCTACACATGCATAAAATACAGTTCGCAAACACTTTTTAGAAGTATGATTTCCTGGGCTACTTCTGTAAATTCTTGTGAGTTCGTAAAATATGTTAATCTGCACTAATGTAAAGACATATACGACATGGGCACTTTTTTGACTTTCTTTGTGAATTGGGCCCCTGATTAGATCTGGCATTAACCAAGAACTTTTTCTTTTATTAAAATTCTGTCTCTCTCTCTCTATCCATCTGTCGGCTGGCTTCACTGTGAGTGACAGCAAACTGCTTATTCACTAGGAGCATATTATAGCACACAAAGTAATTTTGTTCAGTGCCAAGAACAAATGTGTTAATTTGTGCTTTTTGAGACCCAAAATATTTTTGCTCCTTGTCAATGTTTGTTACAATGGTGAGGGCTCGGCAGCTCCCACAATATTAAAGTGTTACTAAAGCCATGTCAAACCAAGACATGCATTGATGAAACCAAAAGAATGACAACCAATATCAGACCTATTGGCTTTGCCTATGGTAGTTTATTTTCACTTTTGCCATAATCTTGTTGAAACTGGTCACACTAGTTTTCCAATATGAATATTGCTTGGAAATACTAGCATTCATCAATATAATTTGCTTAATGATGCTTCAAAGAAATAGTACCTCACATTTCAACAGTAGTTAAGCAAAAACATTTTTTTCCAAGTTGTATTTTTTTGTGAATGTTTTATTTTGAAATCAAAGACTCATCAATCTTGGTTTCAAGCTTCTGAAAATATTTGCATTCAACCAGAGAGCATTCTGGGAGCATTTTACGTACCCTCATATTTTTAAACTTTACAAACGTGCACACTTATTTCTTTACTAGATCCACGCTTAGTAGTGCAGTCCGAGGTTACAACATTTATTTAGAACAATCTCCCTAATATTAGAAGCTTTGCATTAATAAACCATAAATGAAAGTTTGAACGGCATTATTTTATGGGCACATATATTACCTTAACTGCAGACAATTTCCTTCCCAGCCCCATAATGTGGTACTGTAAAGGGTTTGTGCTGCAGTGTGTTGGGCTTTCCTGTCCGAAGGACAAAGTAAACATGAAATCTTGTTGCCCTTTGCTGCAAACAATATGTTCTGGGTGTTGGGCTCTGGAATTCCATGCCCCTGATTTTTCCATGTAAGCTCCCTGTCCTACCCTATCCACCAGTGCCATTGCAACATCCACCAAAGAATAGGACACATAGGCCACCTCTTTCATGATAAAATCATTCACTGACTGCCCATCTGGCCATGACAAGTGCTGTATGAGCCTAAACTGACCCTTCTGTTCTTTGGGAACCACCCTAAGCGAAGACACAATCAGATCTGGCATCAGCCAGTCATCAAAGAGAGCTGCCATCCATCCTTCACAAATCTCTTTCTGCAGTTTATCCGCCACCACATGTTTATGTGATTTGGCAGATTTCAAATTATCTGCCCACAGACATAATCAGGCACCACGATAGCCCATCCTGACTCCCTAGTTTTGCCTCCTCACTGTCTTGATAAAAGGCCAGCCAGGAATCCAATTGTTTCAAATCAATTTGCATATGAGCCCTTCTCCATAGTTCCTTGTGAGCATCTACTTCCCCCAAATCTCCTTTGTGCAGTGTGTGGCGAGCCTGATCTTGTCCTTGAATTGCATGGCATGTCCCTTTGTTTGCATTCCAATGACCCCCCTTGCAGACCCTGTCTACTCCCCCTGCCCTGTAACAGTGCAGAAGTGTATATCTACCTGCGCATCTTAAATTTACAATACTTCCGCACGCAAAGCACTTAAAATACCAGCATGCCTGAGTGCGCCTCCTGGCTCTTATTTGCTGTTCTCACCCTTCCTCAAGTAGGATGGCCTTGAAAGAGATGATACAATATCGGTAGGCTGCTGGCCATAAAAATGGTTTTCCCAAATTTCGCTGCCCTATTGTCTGCTGTCACAGGTCATTGTCAATCTCCCCCCACTGTACTTCTATGTCCCAAGTTAAATGGGACAGAAACTCATCATCATATTGGGCCGAAGCATAGCCCCGTACGTGATCTGAGCCTTCTGGATCAACTTCATATATGTGAACAGTGCCTTCCCCTTCTCAGGGTACTTTTCCTAGTAAACTCTGGCAAAAATAAAAAAAGCACCAGTCCAATTTTCAATAGTTATAGGTACTGTGGGCCGTTTCGAAAGCTTGGATTCCTCTTCCTTTGACCCTCCTTTAGTTCTAAGCTCTCTATGGAGAAGGTTGAACATTTCAATATATTAAGCTTTCCAAATTTTCTCCTTTGTTGATAGCATCAAATGTGCCCCAAGCGATTTAGTCACCCCTATATATGGCATTTTACAATTTTGACCTCCTTACTCTCCTAGATGCTGCCCTCCTTGTTTTGGTCCCTGAACCTGACCTATCATTTTCTTTCCTTGTAAGTACCTGTAAGTACTGCTTCAACTCCGATGGCCCCTGGTGTGAGGTCTTGTCATTTGCCCTGCCCTCACCACTGTGTTGACCAGGTCACCCACTACGACTCCTACCAGCCACCCTCTTCCGTACCCACCCCAGTGTCTCTAACATATAGACCCTTGTTCAGCCGCAAGTCCTCCATTCCTTTACCCTCCGTGGGGTCCACTCCAGTGGATATCATTTGTTTGCTGCCCCCACTGCTCCTGCCAGCCTCAACTGGTGTCAAGGTCAGCCTCCTCTCCAGATCCAGCCACCTAAACAGTTGCTAAGATCCACCAGTATCTGCCTCCTGAACACGCTTCTTCTGACTGGGGGGAGTGTTCTGTAAAACACTAGAAACAACCGTGTTAGCCATCCCCCTGCTTGAGCCAATCGCCCAACTGTTCCACCACCTTTGGTCCTCCAGAGGTGTATCATTATCTACCACCTCGCCTTCATCCATGCTCTCCTCATCGCAATCCAGCTGGGTGACCACAACCCATGTCAGCGTCCTGGCCTGGGGCTATAATGTGCCCTCTGGCCTGCTTGGAGTCCAGCCCAACTTTGCGCTTGTGCACATCGGTGAGCATACAGTAGTGTCTGGTTTGATGCACTGCTGATGTTGCAACAGACCTTTGTGTAGCAGTGGTGCGTATGTACCATGCTGCCCTCTGGCTGGCCACAGAGTGCTGTGCCTTCTCTTCGCCTTTGGGCAAATAAGCCATACTGACATCTTCCTAGTCTGTCTACCTGCCTTATTGTTGGTCTTGTAAAGAAAAGAAGGGGTCTGGTTTGACAGGGTTAGTCATCCTGCACTTAAACTGCACCCCTGCATCAGGAACCCACAAACACTGGCCCCTGGCACCCTTCAGCTTTGCCAGCCACTCATGCATCTAACCCTGATGGGACGGGGCCAGTGCACCTGCCCCCAATGAGTGACCTCTGTGTCCCTTGTAGTGAAAAACATAGAATGTCACCCCGCTGCACAGCACCCATGCGTCTCCCAATGGCATGGCCTGGGTAAACCCAGAGTGGAGTCTCATGCCACTGACCCACCCGCACACCAGGACCACACATGGCAGGCTCATCATCCCTGCACTCTGCTCCCTCATCTTCACCAGCGCTCTATTTGAGTATTGCTTTCACTAAAGTAGTGCTGGGCCCCTGATTGGGCTCTCTGGTAGAGCTGTTGACACACCCCCATGCCTAACATCCACAGGAGATTGTGAGGGCTAGGCCACAATATCTGCCACCCACAATCCAACCTCTCTGACCATAGTTCCCTGATGCTCCAGGGTGCCCTGTCTAACTACTCACCTTTTCCAGTTATACTTAGGGAAGAGGCCAAGAGGTATCACTCCTGCCCTGTCTCCCCTCCCCAACCCTTCTACCCCCAACGGCTCCTCTCCTACCCCCTAGGACATGAAAGCATCCAACCTCCCCACTGGTCCACTATCCCAATTCCAATGACCCTCATATTCGACCCCTGGGACCTGCACACTGTCATTCGGGCCCATCACCCACAAATGTCCCCAACCACACCCTCCTGGGGGGGATTACATCTGCAGCGGTGTCCCTCCCGACTCCTGCCCCCCTTGGTCCTGCCCCAGAGTCAATGGCCATGGCTGCCACCTGCTCCACCAAATATGTCACCTAGTCCAGCTTCCCAAATGCTTTGCCGCAACTCCTCCCCCATGTTCGACTGCTCCCCAGCCCCTCTCTTCTCTGGGCCCCCATCTGGTATTTGACAGAATGGGCCCCATCACACCCTCCCTCAATTCCAGCTGGATCCTTTGCATGCCCTGAGGCCTGCGTGGCCCTTATGCAGTAGATGGGACCACCTGCAGTTGCGGGGGAGGCCTGCTCTTTTGTAGCTCCACCCCTTCTTTCCTGTATAAATGTCAAGGTGGGGCACCAGGCTGCACCACGGGTCCTGCGTGCACTGTGCATAGACACTGAAGCAGGACCCCAAGCACGAGCGCATCCTCAGACCCTTAGTTTGTTGTCCTGCGTTTTCTTCATGCCGCACAGTGGTGAAAGCACAATTACTGCTGAAAGCCAACCCTGCTGACGCACCTCAGGTGTCACCAGGTCAATCCGACCTGCCTCTGCCAGAAGGCGCATCGCATGTCGAACATCGTCATCCTCCACATCAAGGGGATTGATCGCTTACTAATAACTATACTTTGAAAATTTCAACAAAGCACCGGGCACCAGTAAAGAAAAAAGGAGGAAGAGGGAAACAAAATGGCAGCAGTTATAAGTGTGCAGCCAGCCCAAGAATATAGCCCAAAATAGCCCAACATACGTCAGAGCTGAACCATTCCTGCAATAAACCCAGGGGAAGACCTCCCTCCCACTGGCTGCCCCCACAAACCCAGTGTGTTTTTGTTCTTTTTATTGTTTAATCTCTGTTTCTACTCTAGACCTATTTGTATATTTTTCAATATTATTGAAGTGCTATATATTAACAAATATTCACAACTCTGGCTGAATATTTATATTCTTATTGCAGTTGTAATAACCATGCTGTACTGAACTGACTGAACTCTACGCCACCTCCTATGAGCAAAGCATTGACTGCTCATCCACATTTACTCAGAGAGTACAGGGGGTTTGAGTGGCTAATTTTCTGCTAAAGGCTGACTATCCAAACATTCTTTTTAATATGAAAAAAAATTACTCTTACCTTTCACGGTGCGCGGTAACCACTGTGAGTGCACTCGCCAAGAGAAAAAATCCTAACAATCTGAACCAGAAAATACTTTTTTGTTTATCTTTTGTACCTGAGATATGTGTGTAGGAGGCTGGCCTGGTGTGTAGTGGGTACCTATGGTATTTACACCTTATACCAAGTCCAGTTATCCCTTATTAGTGTAGTGTAGGCAGTATCTAGAAGTCACACTCTGTAGAGGTAACTGTGAATGAGTAGCCAAGGCTTATCTAGGAGACATGCAAAGCTCATGCATTACCACTGTATTCACACAGTACTTACACACATGAAAGAAAATACTCAGTGTTACCAAATAAAGGTACTTTATTTCAGTGACACAAATACCAAAAACACCATAGAGACTATACTTCCTTAGGAGGTAAGTAATACACAAATTATATACACTAGAATGCAGAAATAGGCATGAGAACAGTGCAATTAATGTAAATCACAGTAGTTGGAAATGGCCATAGGGGGACCACAAACCATATACTAAGAAAGTGGAAAATGAAAGTCAGTCTCCCACCTAGGCAAGTTTAATGTGTAGAGGGGAGCTGGGAGTACTAGAAGCACCCAAACGTAAGTTCCACAGCCCACCCCGGTGTCCAGGAAAGCAGGAGTAAATCACAGTAAGTTTCCCAGAACACACACAGAAACAAGAAGAAGAATTATGCAAAACCCAGGAGAGATTGCAAGACACCAACAGTGGATTCCTGCAAAAGAAGACCTGTTGAAGAAGGGAACCAAGTCCAAAAAGCACAGAAGCCTCCACGAAAAGCAGGAGCCCCTGCTAATCAGGATGAAGGTGCAAAAGTGGAACCACTCGTGAAGAAGAAAAGTCAGTACTGCACCCAAGAAGACAAAGTCAGGTTCCTGGAAGGTGCAAGTGATGTCCAATGCTGGATGGAGGACTGCAGTAGGGTTTGCGTTGTCGGAGTATGCCAACAAGCCTTGGCACACACAAAGATTGTGGTTAGCAGAAAATTGCGCTGCTGGGGACCAGGGAGGACAAGGTGGACTCTACCCAGGAGGAGGAATCAGAGGGGGACCTCAGTGACACAGAGAGCCCACAGACCACCAGGCAGCACACACAGGAGTCCCACAGCACGGGACAAGAAAGTTGCGGAAGAGGCCCACGCAGCACTACGACAAAGGCTCCCAAGCAGCTGGAGAACTACTCAGGAAGCTGTGTGGCTCAGAATAGAGTGCTGGGGGCCGGAGTTACAAGATGCATGAAGGACTTGGAGGAAGGATGCCAACAAACCTTGGCATCTGCAAAAGACGTGGTGCATAGGGGTACCTTCTTGCGTGGGGAAGCAAGCTTTTACCTCCACCAAAGTTGGACATGTGGACGAGAGGACCTTTTGGAACACTTCAGTCTACCACGCATGATGAAGGATCCACACAGCTCAGCAGGAGAGGGATCCCTACAGCTGGTCTTCATCACAGTTGGTGCCTGCAGAAGCAGGGGAGTGACTCCCTCACCCCAAGGGAGATTCCTTTGCTCTTCTGATGCAGGCTGAAGACGGGCTGTCTTCAGAGGATGCATGACCGGGAAACTGTTGCAGTTGCTGGCAGGAGCCAGAGATACAATGTTGCAGAAGGCATCTTGCTTCTTTGTTGCAGCTTGTAGAGTTCCTGGAGGGTCCAGATGCAGTTTCTTCAGTCAGAAGTCGAAGTGGAGGATGCAGAGGATTCCTGCTGGAGTCTTGCAATCCGATCTGAGGACCCACCCAAAGAGAGACCCTAAATAGCCCTGCTAGGTGGATTGGACACCTAACCAGGTAAGCATCTATCAGGGGAGGGCTCTGACGTCACCTGCTGGCACTGGCCACTCGGATGCTCCCAGAGTTCCCTGCCAAACTTGAATCCAAGATGGCAAAACCCAGGGACGCTCTGGAGGAGCACTGAGCACCACCCCTGGGGTGGTGATGGACAGGGGAGGGGTCACTGCCCTTTCCTTTGTCCAGTTTTGCACCAGAGCAGGGACTGGTGGTTCCTGAACTGATGTAGACTGGTTATGCAAGGAGGGCACCAAATGTGCCCTTCAAAGCATTTCCAGTGGCTTTTGGAGGCTACCCCTATCCAGCCTGTAACACCTATTTCCAAAGGGAGAGGGTGTAACACCCCTCTCCTAAAGGAAATCCTTTGTTATGCTGTTCAAGCAACAGGAGGTCAGAAACCTGTCTGTGAGGTGGCAGTAGCTGGGGCTGCCTGGAAAACCTAAGAAGGCTGAAATGATAATATTGTGGGTCCACTATGGAGCACCCAGAGTGCATGGAATCATACAACCAATGCTTGCAAAAGCCTTGGGGTATGACTCCAACATGTTTGATACCAAACATGCCTAGGTTCGAAGTTACCATTATGAAGCTGGACATAGGTAGTGACCTATGTCCTGTACACACCGTCTGGGAAAATGGCCCTGGAGGTCATGGGGGCACCTCGGCTAGTGCAGGGGTGCCTTCACACACCAGTACTTTGCACCCTGCCCTCAGGGCTGGAGGGCCTGCTATAGGGGTGACATGTAAGTGACATGGTGCAGTGAAAATGGCAGTGACCTTTTCATGCAGGTTGCAACGTCAGTCCTGCAGAAGCCTTTGCACGGGCTCCCTATGGGTGGCAAAATATATGTTGCAGCCCATAGGGATCCCCTGGAACCCCAATGCCCTGGGTACCTAGGTACCATATACTAGGGACTTATAAGGGGGGCACCAATATGCCAATTGTGCATGAAATACAGAGTTTTGGGAGAGAGAGCATAATCACAGGGGTTCTGGTTAGCAGGACCCCAGTGAACACAGTTAAGCACACTCACATCAGGCAGAAAGTGGGGTAACCATGCCAAGAAAGAGGGTACTTTCCTGCAATGTACCCAAGAGAGTGAACCAAACTATTTGTAGTAATACCCAGAGAACTCAGGATAGCTAACTTCTTTGTGTTTTGTACTCACAGAGCTAAATACCTTTTCATCTCTAGATACTGAGGCCATGATTTACTTTTTGACACTAGCACCATCCCAAGACATCGGACGGGCATCATATTTATGGGATGATGTTAGCCGCTGGCAGGGCCCAGTTAGCGTTAAAATAGTTGAAACTAACCGGGTGGGGGAGGCGTAAGGAAAACTGGAGGTTGGGGGTCAAAAAATGGCACTAGTCAGTTTATAGACAAGAAAATGACTATAACCTGATTAGAGCCATATTTTGGCTCACAACCCCCATGGACATGACTCCTGCCTAATTAAAGACAGGAGTAATGCCCCCCAGCCCAATGACCATGCCCAGGGGACTTATGTCCATTGGGGCAGTGCCATGTAGGGGGGCCCAAGTTAGGCCCCCATGGCACTTAAAAAAAAAATACTCACTGTTAGAAATGGGGTTTTTGGTTGGCAGTCAGGTTACCTCCTGTCCAAGCAAAAGCCCTTACTCTAGTCAGGGTAAGTCACACACTATCCAAGATTATCCTGTGCCCACCCTCTGGTAGCTTGGCACGAGCAGTCAGGCTTAACTTAGAAGGCGATGTGTAAAGTATTTGTGCAATAAATCATACAATACCACCATATAGCACCACAAAAATACACCACACAGTGTTTAGAAAAATATATAATATTTATCAGGATAATTGTAGGTCCAAGAGAATAAAGTTGCAATGGAAAATTGTAGAAATATCACAGGGAAGTGATATAAAGTGTCTTCAGTCTTTAGAATGCAATACAGTGTCTTTCAAGCACAAAGTACCTGGTTTCTGGTGGAAAATCTCCTCAGAGGGCCACAGGAGAAGAGATGCGTGGAAAAAGGGGTGTGTGCGTCGATTTCTCCTCAGCACACACAGACTTGCGTCGTTCTTTTCCACGCGGGGAAGTCGGGCGTCGTTTTCCGGCGCGCAGACAGTCTCTTTTTGTGGATCGCGGGGATTACCAGATGTCCCGGGTCTGTGCGTGGATTCTCCTGCTTGTTTTCCGGCTGCGCGTCGTTCTGCGGGGCTGCGCGTCGAAGTTTCGATCTCACGGTAGGCGTCGCGTCGATTTCTCCTTGGAAGTCGGGCGGCGTTGTCCTTGCGAGGCCGTGCGTCGAAAGTTTGGTCTCACGGCAGGCGTCGCGTCGATTTCTCCTTGGAAGTCGGGCGGCGTTGTCCTTGCGAGGCCGTGCGTCAAAGTTTCGCACTCACGGTGGGCGTCGCGTCGATTTCTCCTGGAAAGTCGAGCGGCTTTGTCCTTGCGAGGTTGTGTGTCGAAGTCTCGATCGTCCCGAGGGCGTCGCGTCGATCAGCGTCGGTGTGCGGCGTTTTTCTCGCCGCGAAACAAGCTGTGCGTCGAAATTTTCGGCGCACGGAGCGTCCAAGTGAAAGGAAGAAGTCTTTTTGGTCCTGAGACTTCAAGGAACAGGAGGCAAGCTCTATCCAAGCCCTTGGAGAGCACTTTCACAGCCAGACAAGAGTTCAGCAAGGCAGCAGGGCAACAGCAAGACAGCAGTCCTTTGTAGAAAGCAGACAGGTGAGTCCTTTGAGCAGCCAGGCAGTTCTTCTTGGCAGGATGTAGGTTCTGGTTCCGGTTTCTTCTCCAGCAAGTGTCTGATGAGGTAGGGCAGAGGCCCTGTTTTATACCCAAATGTGCCTTTGAAGTGGGGGAGACTTCAAAGAGGGGCTAAGAAGTGCACCAGGTCCCCTTTCAGTTCAATCCTGTCTGCCAGGGTCCCAGTAGGGGGTGTGGCAGTCCTTTGTGTGAGGGCAGGCCCTCCACCCTCCCAGCCCAGGAAGACCCATTCAAAATGCAGATGTATGCAAGTGAGGCTGAGTACCCTGTGTTTGGGGTGTGTCTGAGTGAATGCACAAGGAGCTGTCAACTAAACCTAGCCAGACGTGGATTGTAAGGCACAGAAGGATTTAAGTGCAAAGAAATGCTCACTTTCTAAAAGTGGCATTTCTAGAATAGTAATATTAAATCCGACTTCACCAGTCAGTAGGATTTTGTATTACCATTCTGGCCATACTAAATATGACCTCCCTGCTCCTTTCAGATCAGCAGCTGCCACTTCAACAGTGTATGAGGGCAGCCCCAATGTTAGCCTATGAAGGGAGCAGGTCTCCCAGTAGTGCAAAAACGAATTTAGGAGTTTTACACTACCAGGACATATACTTACACAGGTAAATGTCCTGTCTTTTACCTACACAGCACCCTGCTCTAGGGGATACCCAGGGCACACATTAAGGGTGACTTATATGCAGAAAAAGGGGAGTTCTAGGCTTGGCAAGTACTTTTAAATGCCAAGTCGAGGTGGCAGTGAAACTGCACACACAGGCCTAGCAATGGTAGGCCTGAGACAAGGAAAAGGGGCTACTTAAGTGGGTGGCACAATCCGTGCTGCAGGTCCACTAGTAGCATTTAATCTATAGGCCCTAGGCACCTGGAGTGCACATGACTGGGGACTTATAAGTAGATTAAATAGTTCAATCAGGTATGATCCAAGGTTACCATGTTTACAGAGAGAGAGCATATACACTTTATCACTGGTTAGCAGTGGTAAAGTGCGCAGAGTCTAAAAACCAGCAAAAACAGTATCCAAAAAGAGGAGGGAGGCAGGCAAAAAGTTAGGGGTGACTACCCTAAGGCTGTCAGGTCTAACATGTGTCCCCCCCAGCTAAAAGTGGGGAGAGCTACCCGACCTCCTGGGAGCTCTCATCGCTAAGGCGGAAGTACCTGGAGAGACCATCAGCATTGGCGTGGTCAACCCCTGGGCGATGTTCCACCGTAAAGTCCATCCCCTGTAGGGAAATGGACCACCTCAGAAGTTTTGGATTCTCACCCCTCATCTGCATGAGCCATCTGAGGGGCCTGTGGTCTGTCTGAACTAGGAAGTGAGTCCCAAACAGGTAGGGCCTCAGCTTCTTCAGTGCCCAGACCACAGCAAAAGCTTCTCTTTCAATAGCACTCCACCTCTGTTCCCGTGGTAATAGCCTTCTGCTAATAAAGACTACCGGTTGATCTTGGCCCTCCTCATTTAGCTGTGCTAGGACTGCCCCTACGCCATGCTCTGAAGCGTCTGTCTGCACGATAAATTCCTGGGAGTAGTCAGGGGCCTTGAGCACGGGGGCCGTGCACATGGCTTCCTTCAGGGCGTCAAAGGCTTTCTGACAAGCCTCTGTCCAATTCACCAACCTAGGTTGCTTCTTGGACGTGAGTTCTGTCAAGGGGGACACAATGGTACCATAGCCCTTGACAAACCTGCGGTAGTATCCGGTGAGGCCTAAAAAGGCTCTCACCTCAGTCTGGGTTCGAGGTGGTTGCCAGGCCTTGATAGTTTCGATCTTGGCCTGGAGTGGCTGCACCTTGCCACCACCTACTAGGTGTCCCAAGTACACCACGGAACCCTGCCCAATCTGGCACTTACTAGCCTTGATGGTCAGGCCTGCCTGTTGCAGGGCCTGAAGCATCTCCTTGAGGTGGAGCAGGTGTTCCTCCCAGCTGGAACTGTAGACAGCTATGTCATCCAGGTAGGCTGCACAGAAGGCATCCTTGCCAGCCAGGACCCCGTTAACCAACCGTTGGAAGGTAGCGGGGGCATTTTTCAATCCAAACGGCATCACCCGGAACTGGTAATGGCCGTCAGGGGTGGAAAAGGCGGACCTTTCCTTAGCCCCCTCAGTCAGGGCGATCTGCCAGTACCCTGAAGTAAGATCAAACGTACTCAGGAACTTGGCAGCGCCTAGCCTGTCCACGAGCTCATCAGCTCGGGGGATGGGGTGAGCATCAGTCCGTGTGACTGAGTTGAGACCCCGGTAGTCCACGCAGAACCGGAGTTCTGGCTTCGCGCCTGGGGCAGTAGCCTTGGGGACCAACACCACTGGGCTGGCCCAGGGACTACTGGACTTCTCAATAACCCCTAGCGTCAACATCTTGGAGACCTCCTCCTTGATGCTGGCCTTCACCTTATCTGACAACCTGTAAATTTTGTTCTTCACAGGGAGACTGTCACCGGTGTCAATATCATGAACACAGAGGTGGGTCAGTCCAGGAGTAAGGGAGAAGAGGGGGGAGAACTGCTCCAACAGCTCATAGCAGTCTCCTTTCTGGTTTAGAGTCAGGGAGTCAGACAGAATGACCCCGCTTACGGACCCATCACCTTCTTGGGCAGAGAGGAGGTCAGGGAGAGGTTCACTCTCCTCTTCCATTCCTTCATCTGTGACCAGAAGCATGTTGATCTCCGACCTCTCAAAATGAGCTTTTAGTCGGTTCACGTGGAGCACCCTTAGGGGGTTCCTAGGGGTTTGGAGGTCCACTAGGTAAGTGGCCTCCCCTTTCCGCTCCTTTATTTCAAATGGGCCAGACCAGCGGTCCTGGAGAGCTCTGGGCTCTACTGGCTCCATTACCCACACTTTGTCTCCAGGTTGAAACTCTACCAGAGTGGCCTTCTGGTCATACCATTGTTTCATCACCTCTTGACTGGCCTCCAGGTTACTTTGGGCCTCTTTCCAGAAGCGGGTCATCTGATTGCGGAGGGCCAACATGTAGCTGACCACGTCCTGAGGGGGTGTCTTTGGAGCGTTCTCCAATCCCTCCTTGACAATGCTTAAGGGTCCCCTGACGGGGTACCCATAGAGAAGCTCAAAGGGACTGAACCCTACCCCCCTCTGGGGGACCTCTCTGTAAGCAAAGAGAAGGCATGGTAAGAGGACGTCCCATTTACGCCTCATGGCCTCAGGGAGGCCACCAATCATGCCTTTCAGGGTCTTGTTGAATCTCTCCACAAGCCCATTAGACTGGGGGTGATAGGGTGTGGTGAACTTGTAGGTTACACCACACGCATCCCACAGATGCTTCATGTACGCGGACATGAAGTTAGTGCCTCTGTCAGACACTATCTCCTTGGGGAATCCCACACGGGTAAATATCCCCATCAGGGTTCTGGCTACCACCGATGCAGTTACGGTCCTCAGAGGGATTGCCTCTGGGTACCGGGTGGCATGGTCCACCAAAACCAGGATAAACCTGTTGCCTAAGGCAGTTTTGGGGTCCAAGGGGCCAACAATGTCGACGCCCACCCTTTCAAAGGGGGTGCCAACGACAGGAAGTGGAATCAGGGGGGTTTTAACCCTCTTTCCTGCTTTACCACTAGCCTGGCAGGTAGGACAAGCCCGGCAGAATTTGTCTGAGTGTGTCCTCATTTTGGGCCAGTGAAAGTGGGTGACAAGCCTGTTGAAGGTCTTGTCTTGTCCCAAATGTCCTGCCAGGGGAATGTCGTGAGCCAGACCCAGTAGGAAGGCTCGGTAACATTGGGGGACCACCAGCACACGTGCTGCCCCAAAGACCGGAACCCTAGGCTCACTGTAGAGGAGATCATTCTCCCAATATAGGTGGTGATTGCCAGAGGCGTCACCTGCTGCCTGGTTTAAGGCTTGTTTCCTCAACCCTTCTAGAGTGGGACACTCTTTCTGCGCCTTGCAGAATTCCTCCCTGGTGGGTCCACCCTCAACTTGCCAGCCAGCAAGCTCCGGTAAGTCACCTAGGGTGGCAATGTCTTCCCCAGTTGGCTCGGGAGTCTCCTCCTCAGGAGCCCCGTCAGCCACTGTGGGAACTTCTGGGGCCGGTTTCCCGCGCCCCTTGTCCCTCCTCTGGGCAGTTCCCTGGGCCATCGTTCCAGGCTCCAGATGCCCTTGACTTCCCTCTCGGTCAGCCATGGACCGGGTGGTCATGCAGACCCACTCAGGTAACCCTAACATCTCCAGGTGAGATCTGAGCTCTACTTCTTTCCAAGCAGTATGCTCTAGATCATTGCCTAACAGACAATCTACAGGCATGGCAGGACTCACAGCTACTTTCAGAGTACCAGAGACCCCCCCCCACTCAAAGGGAACCCGAGCCACCGGTAGGTGACTCTCGCGATTGTCAGCGACTATGACCTGGTGGAATGTATTAGGGATTATCTGCTCTGTGGACACCAGCTGACTCTTGATAGTAGTCATACTGGCTCCTGTGTCACGCAGAGCCTCCACCTTCTGCCCATCAATGAGGACCCACTGCCGGTACTTGGAAGTATTTTTAGGCATGTGGACCTTGGACATCATTTCTCCTTCTCCCAGGGACACTAGGGAAATCTCTACCTGCTCCCCAAAGCTAGTTGGGTCCATCTCCCCCCCGAGTGCTACACTAGTCAACCCAGGTGCCTGTCCGGTAGTGGACGGTGCCCTCTTGGGGCACTGTGGATCGCCTTTGTAGTGACCATATTGGTAACACTCCATGCATTTGGGGCTAGATTTTCCTGACCTGTCAAATGTCCCTGGCTTCTTCCCAAATTTGGAAAAGGAAGGGTTGCCACCCCCTCCCTGGGAATTCTTTTGGGGGCCTTTAGAGAGTTCCTTATCTGTAAGTTTATCTCCCCCCTCTTTCTTCTGTTGGGAACCCTGACCACCTTTGTGGGAGTCCCCCCCAGGTACCTTTTTGGACACTCTGGTGCTAACCCAGAGGTCCGCCTCCTCAGCAAGCTTCCTGGGATCAGTCAGCTTACTATCCATTAGGTGCTGGCGCAAATCGGTATAAGTAACATTAAGCATATGCTCTCTCAGGATCAAGTCATATAAACCTTTATAATCTGCTACTTTGTTGCCCTGCACCCATCCATTCAGTGCCTTACTAGAGAAATCAAAGAAATCTACCCATGTTTGTGTGGTTTGTTTGGTGCTGTCCCTGAACCTCTGACGGTATCCCTCAGGGGTCAGCCCAAACTTGGCAAGTAAAGTGGCTTTCTGGAGTGGGTAGGTGTTTTGATCCGGTGGATCCAATGTGAGAAGTGTGTCCCTCCCCAATGGCGGCACATAACCCCACATAGCTACCCCCCATTGCCCTTCAGGAACCTCATGAGCCCTTAGTGCAACTTCATAAGCAGCTAACCATTTATCTATGTCATCTCCCACCACAAAACTGGGCACCACATTTTTGGGTATACGAACCTTCTTTTCTCCAGCAGGTCCTGTCTGTATGCTGCCACCATTATTGCTGGATTCAGACTGTCTTGCCTTGATCTCCAGCTCCTTGAGACTCAGTTCATGAGCCAACAATAGTTTCTTTTCAGCCAACGCTCTTTCAGCTTCCACTTGTTTGGCTGCTCTTTCAGCTTCTGCTTGTTTGGCTGTTCTTTCAGCTTCAATCTGTTTGGCTGCTCTTTCAGCCTCAGCTTGTTTGGCTTCTCTTTCTGCCCTCCTCTCTTCCTATTGTGCCTCAATTTTCAGTTTTGCCATTTGCAATTGGAACTCCCTTTCCTCTCTCCTTTCCTCTGCGGTCAGGCTTTGCATGGAGACACTGCTCCCTGGTCTGGAAGGGTGCACAATTGCAGTGGTAACACCATCCATAGATAGTGAAAATCCTTCTGAGGGGCCATTTTCTGGCTCCTCTTCCTCATCATCCTCTAAATGGGCTTCTGCCCAGGCCCTCAGCGCCACTTGAAAGTCCTCCTTTCTGGAGGCCCCTTGGGTGGGTACCCTTAATGCCCTGCAGAATCCTCTTAGTTGTTTGACCGTGTATGTATCCAACTGGACTAGGTCAAAGTCCCCTGTCTGAGACCCAGTCAGAGACATGTTGAGTGAGGATTTAGTTTTTGAAAATTGTCAGGAAAAAACGGATTTTCAAAAAGAGATAAAAACCAAGTTGACCTTCAACTGTGGGTAGGTAGTGAAATACTTAGCTACTGTATGTCACTGCACAAATACAAGTCCTATCCTCACCGCTGATCACCAATGTTAGAAATGGGGTTTTTGGTTGGCAGTCAGGTTACCTCCTGTCCAAGCAAAAGCCCTTACTCTAGTCAGGGTAAGTCACACACTATCCAAGATTATCCTGTGCCCACCCTCTGGTAGCTTGGCACGAGCAGTCAGGCTTAACTTAGAAGGCGATGTGTAAAGTATTTGTGCAATAAATCATACAATACCACCATATAGCACCACAAAAATACACCACACAGTGTTTAGAAAAATATATAATATTTATCAGGATAATTGTAGGTCCAAGAGAATAAAGTTGCAATGGAAAATTGTAGAAATATCACAGGGAAGTGATATAAAGTGTCTTCAGTCTTTAGAATGCAATACAGTGTCTTTCAAGCACAAAGTACCTGGTTTCTGGTGGAAAATCTCCTCAGAGGGCCACAGGAGAAGAGATGCGTGGAAAAAGGGGTGTGTGCGTCGATTTCTCCTCAGCACACACAGACTTGCGTCGTTCTTTTCCACGCGGGGAAGTCGGGCGTCGTTTTCCGGCGCGCAGACAGTCTCTTTTTGTGGATCGCGGGGATTACCAGATGTCCCGGGTCTGTGCGTGGATTCTCCTGCTTGTTTTCCGGCTGCGCGTCGTTCTGCGGGGCTGCGCGTCGAAGTTTCGATCTCACGGTAGGCGTCGCGTCGATTTCTCCTTGGAAGTCGGGCGGCGTTGTCCTTGCGAGGCCGTGCGTCGAAAGTTTGGTCTCACGGCAGGCGTCGCGTCGATTTCTCCTTGGAAGTCGGGCGGCGTTGTCCTTGCGAGGCCGTGCGTCAAAGTTTCGCACTCACGGTGGGCGTCGCGTCGATTTCTCCTGGAAAGTCGAGCGGCTTTGTCCTTGCGAGGTTGTGTGTCGAAGTCTCGATCGTCCCGAGGGCGTCGCGTCGATCAGCGTCGGTGTGCGGCGTTTTTCTCGCCGCGAAACAAGCTGTGCGTCGAAATTTTCGGCGCACGGAGCGTCCAAGTGAAAGGAAGAAGTCTTTTTGGTCCTGAGACTTCAAGGAACAGGAGGCAAGCTCTATCCAAGCCCTTGGAGAGCACTTTCACAGCCAGACAAGAGTTCAGCAAGGCAGCAGGGCAACAGCAAGACAGCAGTCCTTTGTAGAAAGCAGACAGGTGAGTCCTTTGAGCAGCCAGGCAGTTCTTCTTGGCAGGATGTAGGTTCTGGTTCCGGTTTCTTCTCCAGCAAGTGTCTGATGAGGTAGGGCAGAGGCCCTGTTTTATACCCAAATGTGCCTTTGAAGTGGGGGAGACTTCAAAGAGGGGCTAAGAAGTGCACCAGGTCCCCTTTCAGTTCAATCCTGTCTGCCAGGGTCCCAGTAGGGGGTGTGGCAGTCCTTTGTGTGAGGGCAGGCCCTCCACCCTCCCAGCCCAGGAAGACCCATTCAAAATGCAGATGTATGCAAGTGAGGCTGAGTACCCTGTGTTTGGGGTGTGTCTGAGTGAATGCACAAGGAGCTGTCAACTAAACCTAGCCAGACGTGGATTGTAAGGCACAGAAGGATTTAAGTGCAAAGAAATGCTCACTTTCTAAAAGTGGCATTTCTAGAATAGTAATATTAAATCCGACTTCACCAGTCAGTAGGATTTTGTATTACCATTCTGGCCATACTAAATATGACCTCCCTGCTCCTTTCAGATCAGCAGCTGCCACTTCAACAGTGTATGAGGGCAGCCCCAATGTTAGCCTATGAAGGGAGCAGGTCTCCCAGTAGTGCAAAAACGAATTTAGGAGTTTTACACTACCAGGACATATACTTACACAGGTACATGTCCTGTCTTTTACCTACACAGCACCCTGCTCTAGGGGATACCCAGGGCACACATTAAGGGTGACTTATATGCAGAAAAAGGGGAGTTCTAGGCTTGGCAAGTACTTTTAAATGCCAAGTCGAGGTGGCAGTGAAACTGCACACACAGGCCTAGCAATGGTAGGCCTGAGACAAGGAAAAGGGGCTACTTAAGTGGGTGGCACAATCCGTGCTGCAGGTCCGCTAGTAGCATTTAATCTATAGGCCCTAGGCACCTGGAGTGCACATGACTGGGGACTTATAAGTAGATTAAATAGTTCAATCAGGTATGATCCAAGGTTACCATGTTTACAGAGAGAGAGCATATACACTTTATCACTGGTTAGCAGTGGTAAAGTGCGCAGAGTCTAAAAACCAGCAAAAACAGTATCCAAAAAGAGGAGGGAGGCAGGCAAAAAGTTAGGGGTGACTACCCTAAGGCTGTCAGGTCTAACACTCACCTATATTTACCTGGGATGGGGCCTCTCCATCTTTAGGTGTCTTCTTGATGTGGGTGGAGGTGTCCCTGGGGACAGGAAGGGGCATCTCTGACCATGGAAAAAACCCCACTGGTCCCCTAACGCCTGCCCTGACCCAGGTGTTAAGCAAGCATTGTGCCATTATTTAGGCCCCCCTCCCTCTCGTGCACCATTTTTGCATGGGAGAATAAATAAGGCGCCTGGGCCTTAGAGCCATTTTTGCTATAGAACTTCTACCCTGCATTTTATTGATTCAAGGTAGTTTTTCACAGGCAAAAAATGGCTTTAACTCCAATATTTTGACGCTAGATGAGTCTAGTGTCAAAATATAAATATGGAATTAAGGTGGCTCTGAAATAGCATCAAAAACATGATGTTATTTCAGCGCGAACAGAATATAAATATGCCCCTACGGTTTTTGAGCCTAGGAATTCACTTCTCTTAAGGGTCTGATTTAGAGTTTGCTGACAGGGGAGCAAACTCAAGTTTGTGAAAAAAGGTAAATCCTCAATTGAGTAATCACCCATTGACCTTTGCCAATTGAAAAGTTTAGTGCGGCCAAAGTCTAGATCTCTTAAACCCTCAGTTATTGACATCTCAATATATGTATCCAACCAATAATCCAGAGTGAATCATGCTGAACTGGTTAAGCATGAATAGTGCAACATCGTACTCCATTTGGTAGCAACAAACAACAAGCTGCAGTAAGCTAAACATCTGCCATCAGCTCTCAGAAGTAGTAAGCATCCACTGTCAGAAGACAATTTGATAATTGCACTACATAAAACTTGCAAAAAAAATAGAAGAGACCCCACAGACATCGCAAAGAAACAGCAAAGTGCCCAAAACCAATGAAAAGGAAGAAACATACTGCCATGAGCGCAAAGTGGTGAGGCAAAATAAAACAATAGTGTGCCACACTAAGGTATCTCGACGATCGTGCAATAATCCATGTAACAGTCAGTCTCCAAGGTGGTAACAAAACAGCCTCAAGGTGGGACAAACAAAAGCATTTCCCAGCGGCATCAAGGGATTTTTGAAAGGCAGGTCCAGGAACAAATAAAAGTGATGGTTGTGAGATGGGTGTGGTTAAAGCACTCAGAATAGATTACAACACTGCTATGCTCGACCTAAAAATAAAAAATAAAAAAAAAATAAGAAAGAGAAAATAGGGGAAAAAGAAGAAAAAGGTTAGAACAAGGAAATAAAGAAAACGAAAAGAAAACAAAAAAGAATCAAAGCAGGAAACAAGAAAGTAAGGCAACCACACAGGCTGATATTGATTCCAACTTTAGTTGTTTTAGTCCTTCCTTTTCTTATTTGCTTATTTTCAAGTTGAGAATATTAAGCTCATAAGAATGAAAAAAAAAATACGGAGCACATTGCAATTCCAATGTTGCATCTGGAAAAGGGAACCGAATCAAGATTTGGAGGCGAGGTAAGCCCCGAACCAACTGTAAAAAAAATAGTAATTGGGTCTCGCGGTCATTAAACCAGGCAGTGTAGAAGCAGTGGGAGGGCTGCTAATCTAATTGATTAGCAAAGGCTGTAGTGGGCTCGCGTGTAAAAATATAGATTTGCTGTTCTGGAGGCGGTGATGTTTTCCCGTGATGAACTGCCACTAGACGCTTTGTTTCATTTTCATTTTTCCTTTCTGAAGTCATTGTGTGCACCTTCGTGGTTTGCTCGATTGGTGAATAATATTTCCTCGGGTCATAAAATTCAATAGGAAGATGAGAGGACTTAGTCATGCCATACATTAGAACGTGAGGGGGTGCTCCCATGACACTTGCCTCTTTCTCAGAGCAGACAGGTTTCACACACAGAAACATTTCCCTTCTTCCATTCCCTTGAACATCCAGTACAATATATCACGTCTGATCTCATTTTAAAATCGTTTTCTTTTACAAATCATAGTATGTGCTGTTCGGCCACATTTGTTTAATTGATTAATGTTAAGACACTAACTCTTGAGTGGCAGGTGCACTGTGCTCGGTGGTGAATTAGGGAGGAGGAGAGTCTTAATCATCCATCAAAAAGTCGAGTTGTTGGCAAGGGTAGGCCGCTAATTTGCACACTTATCTGGTAAAAGCACCTCTACTTACCACACTAAGGCCCTCATTCTGACCTTGGCGGGCGGCGGAGGCCGCCCGCCAAAGTCCCGCCGTCAGGTTACCGTTCCGCGGTCGAAAGACCGCGGCGGTAATTCTGACTTTCCCGCTGGGCTGGCGGGCGGTCGCCTTCAGACCGCCAGCCAGCCCAGCGGGAAAGAGGCTTCCACGATGAAGCTGGCTCGGAATCGAGCCGGCGGAGTGGAAGCTGTGCGACGGGTGCAGTTGCACCCGTCGCGTATTTCACTGTCTGCGCAGCAGACAGTGAAATACATGTAGGGGCCCTCTTACGGGGGCCCCTGCAATGCCCATGCCAGTGGCATGGGCACTGCAGGGGCCCCCAGGGGCCCCGCGACCCCCCCTACCGCCATCCGGATCTCGGCGGTCCGACCGCCGGGATCTGGATGGCGGTAGGGGGGGTCGGAATCCCCGCGGCGGTGCAGCAAGCTGCGCCGCCGCGGAGGATTCAATGGGGCCGCGGTACACTGGCGGGACCCCGCCAGTGGTGCCGGTCCGACCGCGGCTTTACCGCCGCAGTCGGAATCCCCATTGGAGCACCGCCGGCCTGTCGGCGGTGCTCCCGCGGTCCTCCGCCCTGGCGGTCAAAGACCGCCAGGGTCAGAATGACCACCTAAGTATTTTTATGGGCGAGGTTACCGATTACAGTTGGATTTCTTTGAAATCGCAGTCTTCAAACGTTACTCATAATCCGTGGATCATTTACATTTTCGGGTGAATGCTGCAAATTCCCCAAGAGTTAAAATAAACGTTGAATGCCGCAGCAGTCTTGTCAAGATATTCATAAGAAAGAATGTGCTTTAATTTCAACTGTCCAAGTTACCGAACTTTTGGCCAGATGTATCAAACGTTTTTGCATTCGCAAACAGTGCGAATCGCAAATTTGGCCGTTTGCGAATGCAAAAACGTGGTCTGCGATGCATGAAAGGCATTCGCAGACCAAAAATACGAAATTGCAAAATAGTGATTTTTTGCGTTGCGACTTGGTTTTACGTCTCGCAATTTGCGACATGAAATACCAAGTTGCAATTAGCGATTCGATATTTCAAGTAGGAAATTGCGAGACGCAAAATGCGACTCGCAAAACCAAGTCGCAATTCGATGCACCAAAAAATCGCAAAGTGAAACCAGGTGGTAACCAGGTGCAACCTATATAAAGAGGCCCACAATGCCTCAGACTCTTTTCCACAATGGCTGCACTCTACGTCATGTCGAGGAGAATGAGGATCTTGGCAGGTTTGGGGAGAGGGAGGAGGAGACAGGAGCGCATTTTTAGAGTGCGCATTACACTTTTTGACCAGACTGAGGAGGAAATATTTGAGAAGTACAGGTTGAACTCAGCCATGATACTTGACCTGATAGCTGATCTACAACCCATAGTGCAGCGCAAACACATAGGACTCATAGCATCCCCTCTCATGTGCAGGTATTATGCTCCTTCCACCTACTTGCCTCAGGGAGCTATCAAGGGGTCATAGCAGCAGCTGGAGGGGTCTCACAGAGCACTCTCTCTAGATTTTTCAATGCATTTATCAATGCCATGCTGAGCAGAATACACCAGTACATCCCATTCCCCCACACCCCACAGGAAATACAGCAGACAAAAATTGATTTCTACCAGATACCACAGTTCCCCCATGTCCTAGGTGCCATAGATGGGACACATGTAGCAATCTGTCCACCATCAGCCACAGAGTATATGTACCGCAACCGTAAATACCAACATTCCATGAATGTACAGGTGATATGCAATGCCTCTTGTCATAACTGATCTCGGGGCCAGGTACCCAGGCAGCACACATGATTCGTACATCTTTCGCCACAGCGGCATTCACACAAGACTGCTAGCTGGGGAGTTTGGTGAAGGATATCTACTAGGTATTGACCCTCTGTACACAGGTGCCTTGATGGCGTGCTGATGTCAGATGGCTCAGTTACTCATTATACCCTCTGTTCCTTCCAGGAGACAGTGCCTACGCAGTGCGCACCTACATGATGACGCCCTACCTCAATCCTACAACACCTGCTGAACGGAGATACAATGCAGCACACAGGGCAACCCGCAATGTGGTGGAGCGCTCCTTTGGGTTGCTGAAGAGTCGCTTCAGATGCCTCCACAAAAGTGGAGGGGCACTACAGTACAGCCCAGAGACAACATGTAGAATAGTGGCTACTTGTGCAATCTGCACAATATAGCTACCACCAGGGGCACACCTGTGGAAATATGTGATTCTGAATCTGATGAGGATGATGATCCCATATCACCCCCACAGCCAGCAGACCAGACCAGTGCAGCAGAGGGCAGGCAAAGGCGTGCTGACATCACACACAACCATTTCAGATGTAAGTATGAACAACACAAATCGACAGACAATTGTAAGTACATTTATTACCTTAATGTCAGGTAATATCAGTTCCACTAGTAGCAACAATAAGTAAATGAAACAATAAACAAAAGCAGTTAACAGATTTTTACTATTCCTTCATAGTTTCCTGTATGGCACAAACATTTACTGTCCCCTGTGGCATATACTCTCATTTCCTCTGGCCACGCAAGCCACTCGAGTGCGCAGTTGCCTCACTGGCACCTCTGTTTTCTGCATCCGTGACAGTGCTGTGCCTGGCACTGCGACGTCTAGCATCAGTTGTGAGCACAGCTAAGCTGCTGAGGTTAGATGTGTCCTCAGTGTCCCCCAGACCCAGTTCACTTGGTGTGGCTGAGCGGTTACCCATCATATTGTCTATCACATTCGTGATCTGCACCAGTCCTTGTGCCACATCCCTACTGCTGTGCGCTGCCTCCACCTGTGCGGCCACAGCACGCCACGATATGAGGGCTGTTGAATTTGCCAGCCGATTGACAGAGTAACAAAAACCGCCAAACATCCCCATAAAACATCTCTCCTGCCTGCGGTGGCTAACTCTGTTGTGGCGCAGCTCATGACACAGTTCCCTCACTGCACAAGTCAGCTCCCTGGTGTTCTCCGATGCTTGGATCTGTCCCTCATGCAGCTTATTGATGTTTGCATTGAGACACTCCAGCTGGCGATGCAGCCCCCCCATGTTTGTATTGTGTGCCTGCATCTGCCTTTGTAACACAGAGATTTTTTTGTTTTGCAGGTGCTGCTGCTTTAACATAGCAGATTCCAGGCCACCAAACACTGATGGTCCCTCACCTGCTTCAAAAGCCTGTGCGCCTGCATACGTAGGCATCCTGTGGGGTGTTGAGCTATGCTGTGGCCGGGGCCCCTGCATACCAGTGCATCTGCCACTTGGGGAAGGTATGTGTGAGTCATCCTGCTGGTCATCAGAGTCCTGGCTAAGTTCTGGTAGTGGTACTGCCCTAGCCCTGCTTCGGATGGGCGTTATATTCTGTGACTCGCTGGTGTTTGAGTCAGAAGCAGGATGGGTTTCTGTATCCCCTGCACCGGCACATGCTGTAGCTGCTGGGCCTGGGCCACCTGCAACGACAATATGCAGCATGTCAGTAATGTATGTATCAACAAATGTCACACAATGGTAATAAATGTACAGTTACTTCTCATCACAATGTTGTGGGTGTTGTGTTCTGTGTGTCGCTCTGCCTAATTACATTCTATGTGCTACTTTCAGCTCTGGGTTGTGGACTACCACTCCCATAAGGCATTGTTGTGCTGCTTCTAAGATGAATGGACTACTTCTCACAATGCTTTGCCCTACTTGCTAATTCCCAAGGGGCTTTTGTACATACACATATGGGGTTACATTTCAATATTGCACTTACCTTTACTGGTACTTGGTGTGCCGGATGTGTCGATGTCAGTGACCCCACTGACTGCTTCTGGGAGGAGTGTCGACTCCACTAGGTCTTCCATCGGGGTGGAGGGTGTCTCTGTGGGTGGGCCCCCTCCTGTGCTCCTGGCCTCCTGCAGTCGTCTTGCCACCCTCTCCTTGGCACGGGACCGCAGGTCGTACCACCTTTTCTTTATTTCCTCTACAGAGCGCTGCGCTTCTCCAACAGCGCAGATTTTGGTCTGAATGTCTGCCCTGAGTCTGCACTTTTCACTCTCAGGCACCTGGAGTGAGCTTTTGCCAACAAACCGTCATGGCTCCTCACAACCTCCTCTGTGAGCACCTCCAGCTCTTGCTCGCTAAACTTTAGTTTCCTCTTCCTTTCTCCCTTCTCCTTTCCCTGTGCAGAGGTGTCCATGGTGGTTCTGCAGTCCTGCCTTCTTCTCACAGTTGCTCACTGTGGCTGGGCTGACTCTCTGAGTGCTAGTTTGGGTGTAGCACCTGCAAACTGCCTGGGATGACTCACCTCCTGCTTGTGATGTCATTAGGCTCCTCCAGGTGTGCGTTTTTGCAATTTGGGATTTTCAATTACCGAATCGCAATTTGGGCCTCGCAAACCACAAATAGCGATTTTTAAGAAATCGCTAATTCTGATTCGCAATTGTGATACATGGCCTACTGCGACTCGGAAATAGCGATTTCTTAAAAATCGGTATTTGCGATTCGCAAGGCCATATCATGATACATCTGTTACTCATTTTCTCGTTTTACACTCATCCTTGTTCTGCAGTGCTTAATAGTGCGAGGACCTAAGATATTCTACAAAAGGCCACTGCAGATTGCACCACCTACAAGCTCTGCCAGTATTAACCCCATCTACTAACCATCACACTTCTAGAAGTGTGACAATTTGGACTATACTGAGTGACCTAAAGGTGTAAGTATGGCCCGGGCATGCTGCTATTATTATTTTTAACGGTACATTGGGTTGTTAAAAACTCTGCTCCTGTGCTTTTTTACAAATGGACTGACAGCTCCAACATGTGGTGGATTGTCATAGACATATTGCGATGTGAACAAATAAGTACCGGTACTGATCATCAGCAAACACTGGCACTAATTAAGCTCTTGTGTCAGCGGCTGGACACAGGGGTCTGTTCTTTGCATATTAGAGTCTCTGAGACAGAGACTACAATTTCCTGAAGCTACACTTCTTTGTGGTGCAGAGCTTCCCCATCATAGCATCTAACAGCATCCCCAAACCCTGAGCACCTTCAATCTGCCCATTCTGGGGAAGCAGAAAGACATCTGGACTCCAGTGATTTGTATCAAAATTAGAAATGAAGTAATGGTCAGTCCATCTGGATCTTAGGTGACACCATTCCCATGCTGGGTACCAGTCAGTCTTTCTACTTCCTTGGGGAGGCAGAAGGAGAGTTTCTCCCCATATAGGCCCAGCCCAATGTGACAGAAAATCCACTAGACACCAGGTTTTGGAGCCAACATCAGAGTTAGATATGACTGACAACTCCTATCACCAGACCATGCCCACCAGATCCTGGCATCTGAAAGTATTTCTGCTGAGTTGGGGGCAAATGGGGATTTTCTCCAATCCACCCTCAGGCATGAGGAAAGGTCACTAGTCTCATGGGACTAGTGGTGTCAGAAAATGAAGTGGGTGGGAGTAAGCCCATTATAACATAAGATCACTGGCTTTACCTCCCCAACCCTGGTTCCTGAAAATGATTCTGCCCTGGATGAAAGGCAGATTATGAGGTTTATCCTCAGTCTGCCCACCTCAGGGTCTAGTGTAAAAAAAGAAGAGGCTGCAAGCCATCCTGGCATTAGGCCACATCCCTCCATGGAGCCTTAGTCTTTCTGCCCCGTTTAGGAGGCATATTAAGAGACCCCTCCCCCCCCTATCTAATGGACTAAGGCCCGTATTTATACTTTTTTTGCGCCGCATTTGCGTAGTTTTTTGACGCAAAAACGGCGCAAACTTGCAAAATGCCATTGTATTTTGTAGGTTTGCGCCGTTTGGCATCAAAAAGAGGCGCAAATGCGGCGCTAAAAAAAGTATAAATACGGGCCTAAAAAACAAAACTACACACAAGGAAATGCCAATTTCCTTTCATTTTCCCTTACAGATGGCAGAAGTATTTGGGTCTGTGTTCATCCCAAACCCAATGAACTCTAGTATCCCTAGGCATTTGTGACAACTAAACTGAAAAGGAAATTCAGAATGTCCTGGAAACATCAACATTGTGCCTTTTTTAAACTTTAATATAGGCTGTGCCTATATGAGGTGGCAGCAGTATTTGACCGAGTTATGGACAGCACTCAGAATACCATACAATCCATGGGCATTCATCACAACTAGAGACCCAGATGAATCCAGGCTGGTGTGGTTTGTATGAGTACCAGCATGTTATCTTGCCCATAAAGCTTTGTGAATGTCAAAAGTATGCGTAAAATCGACATTTTCCTCTCACTTCCATATGGGTTAGTTGCAGTGTCTTCCAACCATGGACTTTTCTGAAAATTAGAGACTCAGGGGGATTCAGTGTAGTGTAGAGTACATGAATTTTACAATTTTGTCATATCCAGAATACCATGTAAACATCAAACTATACTTTAAACATGTCCTCTCATTTTCATTAGAGAATGACAGCTGTATTTGGGTGCAGTTTTGACAGAATCCTTGAAACCCTTCCAATCCTGGTCATTACCAAAAAGTAGAGCGCGAAAGGTAATGCTGTGTAGTGTGGCATATGTGGATCACAGGATATTTAGTTATACACATTATGTGCAAAGTTTGTGAATACTTTGTGTAAAAAGTTTGCTTAATTTTTCCCATGGGGGACTGCTTCGAGCAGAAAACATTTTGTCTCACTGGAGATGCTTTCTTCTCAAATCTTCCCCCACCTCTATTTTCTGTGAATTTTGAATGTGAGGCAAATTTTCAAACCGATACAAAAAATATATATTTTGTAAAATTTGCCAAATTTCATAATATTTTGTTGAAAATAAATCACAATTTCACACACTTGTGGTGGACTCTGACCTCATTGACCACAGAGTTATAGAAGGAGGGTGGACTAGCAATAGTGTCCATGGAGTCCCATGCTAGGGATGACCAGAAGGATGGATCAGGCTCCCTAAAGATGTACTCGGTTGGTGGTGGAATTGAGGTACTAAATCAGATTTCCCAACAGTGACCACATTTCTTGTATCTGAGAAATGAGAATACCTTGTCACTTCAGGGGTGTGGTAGGTGCATAAATGTGACATATGCTACAGTGGGACACCTACATCAGTAAGCCCATGGAGATAGAAGGATTGCTATCCACTGCACAATCTTTAAGGGCATATTTACAAGCCCCTAGTACCACAGGAGCTAACCTTTTTATGATGCTACAGTGGTGCTGTGCACTGCACCGTATTTACAAGGCTGCGTTAAGTCACTTTTTGTGGCTTAATGTCACCTTGTAAATACAGACTTTTCACGTGTGGCACTTTGCGTGGAAGGGGCCTGCAATGGGTGTTGCTGTGGGTGTTCCACAGTAACATCCATTGCATTTTGACACTGCCCCATATGTACAAGATTTCGTAAACCTGAAGCAGCACACAAATCTAACGCCACCCGAGCGGTGGCACTAGCATGGCGCAGCAAGGAAAAATGCTTTCACTTCTCCTTGTTTTTTGCTCTTTCTATGTGTGAAAATGCAAATTGCCATTGAAGATCGTTTTCAACAATCTCTCCTGCAATGCAGCCATCCTTGCACCATGGCACAAGGGTGGCTGGGTTGGCTCTCGCAGGTAATTTAGTGCAGGGTGAAACATGGGATGCAGCGTATTCTAGCAAATACTGTGCATCCCTGCATTTTAGAAGTGACGCAGTCCGGAGCTGCAAATTTTGCCGCAGCAGCCACACTGCACCACTTTTTGTAAATATGCCTCTTAGTGGGTCAGACATGCAGTGTGGGGAGTGTAAACTTCACAGATTATGGCCATGCAATAGCTTTGGTCACACTGGAATAGATGTGGGAGATCAGCTGTTAGCTTATGTATGCCAGTATTTTGTATCCTTTGTAATAACTTCCCACAGTCAAAGTAGGGGCAAACGATTTTGAGTACCCACAGTGCCACTACATATAAGTAGTTGTTGTTCACTTTTTGCCTGATGGAGTCAAAACTAAACCTATCTTGTTTACATATATGTTTAAAAGAGCTCATGGGCTTTGTGATTTAGAAAAAGACAATACCGCTCACAAACACGTACACCTTCAGCGCTGTTCAATCTGGCCCTTTTTGCAGGGTTATCCCCAAACATTTTGGCTTTTTCCTCCTATTTGTTCTGACCTGTTTTTGTTCTCTTTAGGAATCTGGGCACTTTACCACTGGTAACCAGTGCTAAAATGCATATGCTCTCTGTCTAAAATGTGTTGGTGATTGCTTTATCCATGATTGGCATATTTGATTAACTAGTACGTCCCTAGTATAGTGTACGATGTGTGCCCAGGGCATGTAAATCAAATGCTACTAGTGGGCCTGGAGTGCAGCACTGATTGTGCAACCCAGATGAGTAGCCCTGGAAACAGATCTCAGGCCTGCCACTGCAGTGTCTATGTGGGCAGTTTTAAACTGCCATTTAGACATGGCAAGTGCACGCACATGCCAGGCCCAAGCCTTCCCTTTTACAATATGTAAGTCATCCGTAAGGTAGGCTTAAGGCAGCCCCATGGGCAGGATGCAGTGTATTTAAAAAGTAAGATGTGTACTGGTGTGATTTACAGGTCCTTATGGTGAAAAACCGCTACATTCGTTTTTCACCATTGCAAGGACTATCTCTCCCATAGGGTAATATGGTGATTGCCTTGGAATAGCTATTAAATGTAATTTCCCATTGGGAAAAGATAGTGATTAGAAGTTTGGGGTCTCTGAACTCACAATTTAAAAATACAATTTTTGGTGAAGTTGGTTTTTTAATTGTAAGTTTGAAAAAGCCACTTTTAGAAAGTGGGCATTTTCTTGCTTAATCATTCTGTGCCTCTGCCTGTCTGCTGATTACACGTCTGGGTCAGGATGACAGTTGGGCTATTTGTGAATTCACTCTAGACAGTCATACAAATGAAGCTGAGGTGCACACTCCATTTCCTGATGTGTCTACCTGTGCTATAGTGTTGGGAGGAGCTGCCAATTGCACCTGAATGGGCTGTGCCTGCCCTTACTTGAAGCAATCTCCAACCCCGTGGATTGTGTTGTAGGCCATGGCAGGGAAAGACAGGGTCTTGTGCACTACAACAACTTCTCTTTGAAGTTTGCCTACTTCAAAGACAAAAAATAGTATAAGTACTGAACCTCTGAAACCACAAAGTTAGAACACTTCTGGACTGAGGACATTCTGCCAAGAAGAAGAGGTGGATGCTGTAGGAGGGACTGCCAATCAGCCTGTGGCTCTGTTGTGCTGGCTGACTGATTGTTGCTTCTGTCCTGGGAGTGAAAGGACTGGACTTTGCTTTCTACATCCTGCTTTCCAATTTTCTCCAAGGGCTTGAACTGAGCTTACCAGTGCCTGCGCTCTCTTGATGAGATTCCTGACTTGCGAAGTAGTGCCAAATCCAGTTCCTGGGCCCTTGGAAATGAGCTCTGGTGCAACTAAGAAGAAACTATGCACATTGACTCCAGAGCAGCTTCAGAACTGGTGGCGCACCACAGTCAGGGTCCTCGGTGAGTGCAACAACCGTGACCTGCAACACAAGCCCAATGTCATCACAGCACCTCAAGTCCTGCCACAGCTTGAGCCTCGAATGCTGTTTCACCAACATCCATGACACCCATCTTCAACTCCGCCACAGCACCTGTGGCCCTGTGGTGTGATCGCGAAACCATAAAGTCGACGCCTTGAATTTTGACCTGCTGGATTTATCGACCCCGCTGGGTTGTAAGGAATAGATGGCTTGCCACTGCCACTGCATCACCTCCCCTGCAACTGTAAGGAACCCAAACTGCACCTCCTCTGCCTAGCAGTAAGGAACTGATGCCTCATCTCCCCAGTAGCAGTAAGGAACTGAGTCCACACTGACTTCAGTGACACCTCAACTCCCCCACTCCATGCAATGTCTTTGTTTCCTCATTACTTTCCAAGGTATTGTACCTAGGGTCCATGCGACTACGTGACCAGCCAGCACTCCCTCACGAGTGGCATCAGACTGTTGGGAACAATGCCATCAAAAGTCTGTGATAGCCCCAGTTGGAGCTATTGTGTTTCTAAGTGCTTTACTAAGTTTTTATATTTGAAAAATTGTAGTTTTAGCTGTATATGTTGGATTTTTTTCATTTTGCTTTTGTTTTACTAAGAATAATATTGGCTATTTTTTAAAACGGGTGTGGTAAGTACTTTGTAGTGTTTTCACTGTATTTCTGTGTGTGTGTGTACAAATACTTTACACATTGCCCCGAGATAAGCCTAGCTGCTTGTGTCAAGCTACCAAGGGGTCAGAAGTTTTTTTTTTAGCTGTGTGACTCCCTTACCCTGACAAGGGTGAGGGGCCCTACTTTGACAGGGTGCAAACCACTGCCAAACAGAGACTCCATTTCAAACAAGTGCCATTTTTTTACCATAAAAAAATCATAAGTGGTCATTTAGAGCATGACAGGAGGTTTAAAAATCTCACTAGCTATAAGGAAAATGGCGTTAACTTTATGTTTGTACTTAGGGAAAAGTTGTGTTAAAAAGTTTGTAATAACACTTGAAGGCATGGGAAATTGGTGCTATTATTACCAACAAAAATCTAATGATCATTTTACATCATTGAATGCGGAGAAAAACATGTTTCTACTTGTTTTTCATTATTTAGCTATAAATTTGCAGTAATATCACACTTATTATTTTCAGTAACGCTATTACAAATACATGGTATTTCCATGAAAAACTCCACAATCTTAAAACGACCCATATACGCAGGCAAGCTAAGACCACACATTTCATTACCAAATGAGTAAACAGATCATTGTAGCAGTAGAGCTGCAAGATCAAGTTTGCTCAATGCTAAACAACAATTTCTGAAAATGAATCTGGAGACCTGCATATGTTTATTTCTCTTAGCGGACCAAATGGGAGGGCGTCACAGATAACTTCCAGTTGGTTCTCCTGCCACTGTGAGAATTCATAACCAGTTTTGTTGTGGGACAGAGCCTGGTTATACCTCCATTCTGATTCTGGTACACGATGAAAGCCTGCTCACTGGAGATGTCATTGGGTTCTAAAGGGATTCAAACGACAAATGAAAAGTGGAGTATTGGACTTGGCCCTTTCTCTCTGGTCATCCTGAAAACCTTTTGTAATAAAGTATAAGGGACTCAGAATGATGAACGGTGATATTCTCTTTATTCTTATTTTTCCGTAATCCAAGTTTCCATCAGTAAAATCCCAACCTCCTCTCCTGACACAACCGTCACTCTCCCTCTTTGCGCCCCGCGTTCTCGAACCTCTTGAGGTTCTAATTCTCCCTCCAATACAACACATCTCCCTCCTATGTAACAAAACTCAAATACAAAACGAACATAAAATATTACAAAGATATACATTAATACATCACAAAATTCTTGAGATGATAAGGAGTTCTGATACTTTTTTAGACCTTTCATCCGCCGCATTATGAATATAGTCTCTCCGTCCATTCAAGATGTAGTCATCTAGGTGTGAAGGAGTCTTTATGTTTCTTTCAGACTTCCTCGTTTCCATATCGTCAGCAGGACAGGTTTTCTTCTCATGTTGACACCTTAAAGTATCCAAACCCGTAGCATCAGCATTAAATTTACTTATTCTATTTAAGTTCCAAATTCGGCCATCACTCAGTTTAACAGCATTAGTGAAAAGTTTTACAACCTTTAAAGGAAAACAAAATCTCTTACTACTAGTCTTCAACACCGGACTCTTGACCATAACCCAATCACCAACACTTACAAAAGTTTTCTTCACCGCATTTCTTTTATCAAAATAACTTTTACTCATAAAAGATTTCTCTTGTTCCCTGAATTTCCAATCCTCATTAACACTCTTCCTTCCTTTCTCCCTCAAAAATTAATTGACCCAATGTGGCTCAAGTATGGTATTCCCTCGTCTTCCTCGAAACAAAGCAAAAGGAGTCTGTCCTGTAGTAGAATGTGGAGTATGTCTATATACCGCAACTTTATTAATTATTTCTTGTTTCCAGTTAAGATGATTATCTTTAGCCAAAGATATAGTTTCTTTTAAAACTCGGTTGAACCTCTCAACCAATCCATTACACTCCGGATGATATAATGCACATAACTTATGCTTTATTCCACATTTCTTAAGAAAATCTTCCATCTCTCTCGAGGTCAACTGTACCCCATTATCAGTAAGTAAGGTGGAAGGAATGCCTTCCCTAGTGAAGAGAATTTTAAGATTCTCTATTACTATCCGCGTATCAATCCCTCTGGTGAAAAATAACTCAGGCCATCTAGAATACATATCCATGACCACAATAACATAATCAACAGCCCCATCACCATATATAGGACCCAAAATGTCTAGTGAAATATCCTCCCAAGGTCCCTTCGATTTGTCTCTAACTATCATCGGTTGAATCCTAAACTTCATCGTCTTCTCATTAAGAGCACACTGCATACAGTCACGAACAACTCTCTCTACATGAGTATCCATCCCAGGCCACCAATAGGATGATCTCAACCTCTCCTTCGTTTTAGATATTCCCATGTGACTGTCATGTGCTTGACTAATAAGTAAACTTCTTACACTAGATGGTGGAATCAACCTCATCCTTCTAAGTAATAAATCTCGATCAACACTTAACTGATCTCTTACATTCCAAAACTCTCTGCACTCTACACTGCCTTGATTTTTCGTCTCCCAACCAGAACAAATTAACTTGAGTACTTCTTGTAAAACTTTGTCAGACTTGGTATCTTCACGCCACTTATCTTCAGTAATCATTTCAAGATCCAACACACAAACACTATCAAATTGCTCAATATCTTCTACATCTTCAAAATCTGACAGTTTAGGAGATACCAATCTTGATAACACATCCGCAGAGTAATTATCAGTCCCAGGAACATACTCAACTTGAAAATCATACTCTTGCAGAGCTATGATCCATTTGGTAATTCTGCTTGAGATGGCATCAACACCTTTGGACTTAAAAATCTCAACCAAAGGTTTGTGATCCGTTTTTACAACAAAAGATCTTCCCCACAAAAACTTTTTTAATTTCTTTACTGCCCAATAAACCGCAATAAACCGCAAGAGCCTCTCTCTCAATAACAGAGTAGTTTGTCTCAGTATCTTTCAGACTCCTGGAGATGAATGCTATGGTATTCTGTGCACTGCGACATCCTTGTTGCAGAACCGCACCCAACCCTTTACCACTGGCAGTTGTCAGTATAGATTGCAGTTTAGGATTAAAATTCTTCAGTTTGGGAGCGTTACACAGACAATTTTTTAACTTAATGAATTCTTTCTCACACTCCTCATCCCACAGAAATTCTTTACCTTTCTTTAATAACTGTCTCATGTTGAAGCATGAACTTGCAAAATTCTGAATAAACTTATTATAATACTCAGCCATCCCCAAAAATCTCATCAATTCTTCCTTAGAGTTAGGAGAAGCCAAACTCTTTATCGTATCAACAAGATCTTTCTTTGGAAATAGACCACCCCCAGTTATAGTATGTCCAAGATAGTCAATGTTTCCCACAGCAAATTTGCATTTTTCCACCTTAATGGTTAAACCATATTCCGAAATTTTCATTAACACTCTCCTGAGTATTTCATCATGAGCACTACTGTTCCCCCCATAAATCAGAATGTCATCCTGATATACACACACACCATCGATTCCTTTTAAAATGCGTTCCATTGCCCTTTGAAAAACAGACGCAGCTGAGATTAAACCGAAAGGCAATCGAACAAATCTGAACGTACCAAAAGGTGTGACAAAAGCCGTTAAATCTCTTGAAGATTCATCTAAGATGATCTGATGATAAGCTGAAGTTAAATCAATTGTAGAGAAAACCTTAGCACCAGAAACCATAGTTAATAACTCAGAAATGTTGGGATGAGGATATCTGTCCACCATTATACATCTATTAAGCTTGCGAAGATCCACACAAAGTCTAATTTTACCATTAGGTTTTTTAGCCACCACTATGGAGGACAACCAGTTAGTTCCCTCCACCTCTTCAATTATCCCTTGATCTTCTAATTTTTTTAGTTCTGATTGTAACTCATCCCTAACCGCAAAAGGAACATTCCGCACTTTACTACAACACGGTATAGCATCAGGAAGCAATTTAATTCTATGAGAATACCTCTTCATGCAACCTATTCTGTCACTGAAAACATTCGGAAATTCTTTACACAAATTCTCAGTGAGATCAGTCGTAGAAATTGTATCCACATCACCCATATCCCTTATTTGATACACTATAATAGGAGGCGAACTATTTGGATCAAGCATCACACCAAGATCTTTCTGATGCCACCAACTTATGATGCTATCCCCCTTTTTTGAAACATAGACTTTTCCAGAGGTGAATCATTGATCATACTCTATCAACCCAACAAAATACCCATGTAAATCAATGGGCTCGCCACCATAACCACAAGGTTTGATATCAGCTTTCAAAAGATTAACCTTACCCTTCAACTCATTTTGATAAAACTGATTAGACACAATGGAAATGTTTGCCCCTGAGTCAAAAAGTACTTTAGTTCTTTTACCCTCTACAGTAATATAATCAAGAGGGCCAGACAACTTGTTCCCAACTTGAAGTATGATTTGACCACAGGCAAGATCAGATTCAGCCTTACAGACATCAGGATCATTATCCACCACTCTCACATGTTGTTTTGTTCTTTTCAGATTACACACCACCGAAAAGTGACCCTTCTTTTTGCAAAACAAACAAAAATTATTAAGAGCTGGACAAAGCTTACTATTAGCAAGATGTCCCACTCTTCCACACCTAAAACATTTCTTGCTAGAAATACTGGAGGATAATTCTTTATGAAAAAGGTTTGATTATTTTGGGTTTAGTATCACCAACAACATGAACCTCTTTAGTATCACAGTGTTTCACAGCATCAACACACTTAAGAGAATGTTCAATTCTTTTAGCTAAAGAAATGACTTGATCAATCTGAGGATCATCTAAAAGCCATAGTTCACTCCGTACTTTTTCAACATTACATCCCAACATGAATTGGTCACGAATTCTCTCATCTATTGCGGACCCAAATTTACATGATGAAGCTAAACGTCTCAAATCAGTGATATAATTTTCAATAGATTCACCCTCCAATTGAAATCACTTCCCAAAATAATACCTCTCAAGAATTGTGCTAACCTTAGGAAGATAATGCACATCTAGCTTTCTAATACATGTTTCATACTCATTCAAATTGATCGCTTCACTGTCAGGAAGATCAGGAAGATGGTCAAGAACCTCCTGACCCTCTGTTCCTAAACAATGAAGAAGTAAAGCAGTCCTCCTCTCATTACTCAACGAAGTACCACACACCCTGGAGTACCTCTCGAAAACCTTCTTCCATTTAGCCCACTTAATTGGGGGTTCACCAGGAGTGGAAAGAAAGAAAGGAGGAGAGGAAACATTCTGCATATTTGTAGAAAGAGTAAATAAAAATAATTAGTAATGTATCTAATCTATACCATAACAGATATACCCATAAATATATTTAACCTATTTAAAAGCTAACCTTAGTAAAACAAAACATAAGAACTGAAATAACTTCTTAGTACAACATAAAATGCTAAGACTAAAATGATTTCCCAATCATATGTGAACAAGCGTTTTTAGTTGCAGATGAATCACTGAAAAGCGTCTTTTGGTTGCCAAGAGAACACAAAGGTGCGGCACTACGCTGCGGTGCGGTCTGAAAGATTAGGAGCAACATGCAAAATATGCCTTCACCAACACACCGAAGTCAATGGACGAAAGTCAATTGGATGAAGACAGCCGGCAGAACTCTTCAAGTTTCGAGCGGCACGATGACGTCTGGATGATTAGAAATACTCCGAGTTAACAGCGTGTGCGCGTTGCTAGGAGACAGCACACGCAATCCTTACCAAAATGCCGGGTTGACGGTATGTACGCGTTGCTAGGAAACAGCACGCGCTGTCCTTGATAAAATGTGTTTCAATAAACACACAAACGTCCACGAAGAAATTAAACTCCCGACCTCTTTGGACGATGACCGCCAGAAGAACTCCTCTCGTTTTCACTTCCCGATCGTTAGTATGAGTTGATTTCAGTCTTGAACGGTTCTCGAAGTAAGCAGACGAACCGAAGCGCCGCCAAACATCGAAAGGAGTTGGGATGTCAACACGCAGAGTTGACCACCTTCGTTGCCAGTGTAATAAAGTATAAGGGACTCAGAATGATGAACGGTGATATTCTCTTTATTCTTATTTTTCCGTAATCCAAGTTTCCATCAGTAAAATCCCAACCTCCTCTCCTGACATAACCGTCACTCTCCCTCTTCGCGCCCCGCGTTCTCGAACCTCTTGAGGTTCTAATTCTCCCTCCAATACAACACCTTTGCCTTCACCCTCCTCTCTAAGTCCATTTTTGTTGGCTTTTAGAACTCTGGGCACTTTAGCACTGCTAAGTGTTTGTTTCTCCTTTAAGCATGGTGAAATTGGTTTACATCCAATTGACACCATTTACTTGTATGCCCCTAGTAAAGTGGTAATACCTGTACCCAGGACCTGTATATTGAATACTATGAGTGGGCCTCTAGCACTGATTGTGCAACCCCACTTAAGTAGCCCTAAATATGCCTCAGGCCTGCCATGGCAGCTATGTGTATGCATTTTTAAACTGTCATTTCAAACTAGCAAAATAAAACAGTTGCAAGGCTTATGCCTTCCTCTTTTAACACATATAAGTCACCCTTAGAGTAGGCCCTAAACAGGTCATAGGGTAGGGTACAGTGAATTTAACATGTACTTTTAACTTTTACATGTCCTTGTAGTGAAAACCTCATAAACCTGTTTTTTTCTACTGCAAGGCCTACATCTTCAATGGGATAACAAGTGATAACTTTCAATTGGAAGCAGGTAGGAATGTCGAGTTTGGTTTCTAAAGAAGTGTAATTCAAATCCTTCTTTAATTGTAAAGTTGGATTTTAAGTCAAACTGTGAAAATGCCACTTTTAGAAAGTTGTCATTTTATTGTCCTAAACATTTGGTGCCTGTATCCTGTAGCCTGTATCATGGGTCACATGCCTAGGTGTAGCTGGAGGTTGGTTTTTGTGTATTACTCCCAGACATGGAGACAAAGGAGGAATAGGTATGGGAAGGATGGTCCATTTGACTTGATAGGGGAAGCGGAACTGCCACCTACCACACTTGCACTTCACAAAGTCTCTGCCTGAGAACACACAAAGTGTTTGCCACTAGTTTTGTGTGCCCCAGGACAAGTGGGGGTGGGAACGTCCAGAACTTTCCCCTATTTCAAAGCTGGCACCAGGTATAAATATTAATCTTCGGACCCAACTATTCAGTTCACCTTTGGACCTGTGGGTACTGCAGAAGGAGTGCTGTGCTGCTTTGCTGCAAAAAGAACTGCCACTTTGCTGTCCTGTTACTCTGCTGTCCTGCTTGCTGAGAAGTAAGACTAGACCGTTACCCTTCATCCCACGCTGATGTGACTCCAAGGGTCAGCTGACTGACCTCCTGTTCTCAGCTACAGGGACATAACAAGCTCCAGAGGCCTCCCTACATATTCCCAGTTGACCTGCTTCCTGGACCTGCAACTGGGACATTCTGATTACTGCTGGGCTCTTCTGGAGTGAGTTCCTGATCCCCAAGAGATGGCCCTCGGGTCCTAGGACACTTGGTGGGCATTAGTTGAGCTCTTTCTCAAAGAAAAGGAGAAATCCTGAAGTTTTCAGGATGTATATGACCACAAATAGGCCTGTTCATGCCAAGATCTTGCCCATGCCGCCGGCCAATGCAAAGTTCCAGTGAATCTGACTCTTTGCCTCACATCACACTCAAGCAACACCCAATAACACAATATTTGGACTTTTCACTTCAGCATTGGTGGCCCACAGTGACTGCCAAGGCAAACCTTCAAGAATACCTGTCCAATGCTTCCAACGGGATCATTGTGCTACAGCGATGAACGTACATTACGCCCAGACTGCTTTTCATACTACAGCACTGACTATCTGCAACACCCTCCCTGCTCCTAATGTCCCCCTTCACTGTGTATGAAAATCTTCTCACTGCACTTTTGGTGGTAACTCTTTCAACTGGACTAATCTAGTCTATGTATCCAGCTCATGCTCCATCATGGTTGGCCTGAGCTTGTAACTTTCATCTGGTCTCGCGCAACCAGATAACCACAAGTGGCACTTTTTGCCTTGAGGTGCTATACTCACCTTAAATGTTTGAAACTGCATATCACCAGTTCTGCTGATTGGATTTGTGCAATTTTTATCTCAAATGATTTAATAAATTGTACTTGATAGAGCGGAACGTGGTAACAAGCTGCTTCAGGCTCCTTGTCACCTTCAGCTGCTTCAGGCTTTTTGCTACCCTCAGCTGCTTCATGTTCTTTGTCACCTGCAGCTTCTTCGTCGCTATCTGAACTTTCTCCTTGGCCTTCCCCAAGTGAGTCAGACTCTTCGCCCTCCAATAATATTTCCTTCTCTCCTGCTTCTGCTTGTTCGCTTTCAGTTCTCTTCTGTTCTTTCTCAGCACTCGGCACTGTTTTGTCAGGCACTGGTAGTTTCAGCGCTTCAACTTCCTCATCTGTGGGACACAACACCTTCTTTGTGTGACTGGCGTGAATCCAGTTGGGAACCCCCGCGCACTTCACAGCGGTAGTTGTCGTCAGGATCACTTGAAAAGGGCCTTTCCAACGGGGTTCCAGACACGATTTTCTCACGTGCTTCTTTATCACGACCCAGTCACCTGCTTTCAGTGCGTGTCCTGGACCTTGGATCGGTGGCAAGGTGGTCGCTTCCACCTGGTGAGAGAAAGAGCGAACCACGTCAGCCAGTCCTTTGCAGTAGTCTAACACCATATCATCTGTAATATTCAAAAGCATGTTTGCGGGAACTGCAGGAAGTCTCATAGCCCTCCCTGACATTATTCTGTAGTGCTTTTAGTTCCTCTATTGTATCTACGACCTTCAAGGCAAATGCTTCAGCTGGTTCGAGTTCTGGTTCACTTATTGTATTCCAATCATCCCTTAGCAATATACAGTTCAAAGCACAAAATCTTGCGACTTGATCTGCATATGCATTTCCCAGAGACACATAGTCCTGTCCTTTCGTGTGAGCACTGCACTTTACCACTGCAACTTCAGCTGGCACTTGAATGGCATGTAACAATTCCCTTATTCTTTCCCCGTTCTTCACTGGGGATCCTGAAGAAGTCAGGAAACCTCTCTGTGACCATAGTTGTCCAAAGTCATGCACAATCCCAAACCCGTATTGACTATCAGTGTAAATGGTGACTTTCATCAATGCAGACAATTGACATGCTCTAGTAAGGGCTACAAGTTCTGCTACTTGTGCAGAATAGACTCCTTGAAGCCATCCCGCTTCCAAGACCCCTGTTACAGTACATACAGCATATCCTGCTTTCAAAATCCCCATCCCATCTCTTAGACATGAACCATCAACAAAGAGAATTTGGTCATTTTCATCAAGTTTAGTATCCTTGATGTCCGGTCGGGGTTTTGTGCAAAATTCAGTCACCTGAAGGCAGTCATGCTCGACGTCTTCAGCGTTCTCAATTTCAGCATTTTCTCCAGGAAGCAAGGTAGCTGGATTCAACGTAGTGCACCTTTTCAGCTGCACGTTCGGTGAGCCCAGAATAATCGTTTCATACCTTGTGAGTCTTGCTCCGGTCATGTGCTGCGTTCGGGAGCGGGTCAAAAGTATCTCAACTGAGTGAGGGACCATGACTGTTACTGGGTGTCCCATCACTATTCCTTCACTCTGAGTGAGGCTGATACCAACTGCTGCTACGGTGCGCAAACACCCTGGGAGTGCTGCTGCAACCGGATCCAGAGTAGCTGAAAAATACGCTACTGGTCTGTTTACGCCACCATGGGCTTGAGTCAAGACAGACAAAGAACATGCATCACGTTCATGGCAAAACAATGTGAAAGGCTTCGTGTAATCAGGCATACCTAAAGCTGGAGCCCTGCACATGCATTCTTTCAATTCAACAAAAGCATCCATCTCGCCTCCTTTCAGCTCAATTTCATCCAAGGCATCCTTTTGGGTCAATTTCAGTAGGGGCTTTGCTAGAGACGAGAAGTTGGGAATCCACTGGCGACAATATCCCACCATTCCCAAAAACTTCCTCACCTCCTTCCTTGTCTTTGGTGGACTCATTTGGAGTATACTTGTAATTCTTTCCTTCATTATTCTCCGTGACCCTTTCTCTATTTGGTGACCCAAGTATTTCACTTTCTTCTGACAGAACTGTAATTTGGAAGGGGACACTTTATGTCCATTCCCTCCCAAATGATTCAACAGAGCAATGGTATCGGCTGTGCAGCCACTTTCTGTCTTTGATGCAATCAGTAAGTCGTCAATGTACTGTACTAGGGTTGACTCGAATGGCAACTCTAACTCTTCCAAGTCTTTCTTTAGAACCTGATTGAATATTGACGGTGACTCAGAAAACCCTTGAGGAATTCGACACCAACTGTACACTCTGTCTAGGAATTTGAAACAAAAGAGAAATTGGCTGTCCTCATGAAGAGGCACAGAAAAGAATGCTTGTGACAAATCGATGACTGAGAACCATTCAGCATCGCAAGGGACTTGAAACATTATCACAGCTGGATTCGGCACGACAGGGCAGCACTTTATTATGATGTCATTTATTTTCCTCAAATCCTGCACGAGTCGGACTTTCCCACTTGGCTTTATTAATCCCATTATCGGTGAATTACATGGGCTGCTTAACACTTCTTTCAGTACTCCCTGCTTTACGAATTCGTCAATAAGTTGGGCAACTTTCATGAGGGTATCTTGTGGCATGTGGTATTGTGGGGTCTGGGGAAAGATCGCATTGGGCTTTACCATCACTTTTACTGGTTCCACTCCTTTCATCAATCCCACCTCTTTCCCTGTCATGTCCCACACTTCCTTTCCGACTGTTTCCCGTAATTCTGCTGGGATATCTTCTTCAGTTATCATCGGGAAAAGACAAATCAGAGGATACTCTTCGTCGACTGTTTCCATCTCATCCCCCTCTACACTGTCCTCTTCTTCCCCATCATTGCTCGTCTGTATTGTTATTCCTTCGTTTGAACACATTATCGAACAACCCAATTTACACAATAGGTCTCTTCCTAACAGTGCTATCGGGCTTGAGTCACACACCTCAAACTGATGTACCCCTTGATAGTTACCAATGTTGACTGGTACCAGATCTGTAATTGGGTTCGTCAGATGTCTGTTTGCTACTCCCACCACTTGAACTGTCCTCCCTGAGAGTGGCAAATTTGGTACTTCACTGCTCTTAACAGTTGAACGTGTGGCTCCCGTGTCAACCAAGAATGAGACACGATGACCCATTACTCTTCCCTCTACGTACGGACCCCTTTGATCAACTTCTAGGGATGCCGCAAGCACGCAATCTCCTTCCTCTTCTGAGCTTTCACTCTCCCATACATTGTTTATTCCACTCTCACTGTGTAATGGGAACTGTTGTACTGTGCCGTTTGTACTCATTACCTGACCCGTTACCTGTGGAGGAACCATCACTTGCTGCTGACTCATTGGTGCCAAAGGTATTTGCATTTGCTGATTAGGTACCATAGGTAACTGCTGTTGCATCGGCTGCATTTGCGTCATCTGCATACGGGGCATCTGCATCTGCTGCGGCTGCATAGGTTGTAATCCCTGCAATTAATTTATGGTCTGAAAATTTGGGTTTGGACCTCTCATTTTCGGTCCTCTCATTGTCTGAAATGCATTGACATCATTGTTTTGCTGACCAACACCTACACATGCACCTGCACCTTCCTGTACCACCATCGGGCACTCGCGTTTCCAATGACCTACATTTCCGCACACGTGACACGGCATCACTTTTTTCATTGCCTGCACACCCGTCACAACAGTATTCAAATCCGGACCATTATTCACAAAACCTCCTCTGCCTCTGCCTCTCGCTTGTGGCTGAAACGCCATATTTCCCTGCAGCTGCGGCTGCGGTTGCGGTACCTGCTGTTGGAACCCTTGCATCCCTTGCAACCCTTGCAGACCTTGCAGACCTTGCAAACCTGTCTGAGCCGCCTTAAGCTGCATCATCATCACCTTCTCTTTCAGCTTTTTCTGTTTCACTTCAATTTCATCGCTACAGTATTTCGCATAAGTCAAGACTTCATCAATCGGTTTCGACTGCCAGCAAATCAAATGCGACTTTATCATCTGACTTATCTCTGGTCTCAGCCCTTCCACGAATCTGAACACAAAATGAAGCATATCTTTCGCCTCGATCGTTTCCGTGCCACTGTAATTCTTGAACGCTTTCAACAACCTTTCATAGTAACTATGAATCGATTCTTTAGCCTCTTGGGCAGTTCGATCAATTTTCTGCCAATCCACATTTTTCGCGGCAACCTTCGTCTTCAAATGCTCAATCACCTTATAGTACAAGCTCATCACCATAGGTGATGGTGCACCCGTCTCTCTGTCTCTCTCTGGTTCACTTGTCGGCCAACCTACAGCTCTTTTGCAATCCTCCCACAAATCTGCCGGAACCACAATCTCGAATAGAGTGTTCAGGTCTTCCCAGAGACATTTTGCAAGCTTCACAAACCTATCAGTCTGTTGATACCATTCAATCGGCTTCTCTCTCAGTTTGGGAAAATCATTCGTAAAAGACTGAATGTCGCTTCTGTGCCATGGTACATGTACTAATTTTCCCCCTGCTGTCTCCCTCATTGGTAACATTGTTACTGTATCACTACTCTGCGGTCCTTTCTCATTGTGCTCTGTAGCACTGTCCCTCCTCTTATCCTTCCTCTTTACCCACCTGCTTTCCCACTTGTCTAAGCACCTCCACACTTGTGCACTCTGCAACAATTCTCTAAGGTGTGCCTTCATGCCTGCTGATCTCATGTGTTCAAAATCTGTGGTCCCAAAATCCAACCTATAGCTCCTGCTCAAGTGTTTCGTCTTGCCTATGTCAATCCCGTTTCTGTCCGCTACTTCCTGCAAACTTTTATGTACCTTGTTTACTTCTTTCGTGATCTTTGGACATAGATACCTCAGCTCCTCTTCCGTGTAGGACTCTAACCTGTTCACACCCATATTCCCTTCCACCAATTCTTGTGCTTCCATGTTCAGCCTCATCCTATTCAGGTACTCTTCTCCTTTCCCACTGCCTGAACTTTGTGTGGAATTTAGACTGTTGAACCACTGGGTCAGCTGTTGCGCATTTACCCCCATCAGTGTAGCATTCACGTCGACTGCCATCGATGGTTGCGGCAACTTTTCAGTGTTCGATGTTAATGGTATTATCAGTGGGGGGCTCGACCTCACCAGTGTTGACTGAGCACATATGGGACTAAACTCCATCAGGGACCCAGACCCTGTTGGCTGAGCCGCTATCGGAGTTATCCCTGGAGTGTTTTCTATGCACCTTCTTTCTGTCCCATTCAGCAGCATTGATCCCTGACTGCTCAGACCCGAATTAGGCTGACTATACAGAGGTACCGCTGGACCTACGGTAATGGGTAAGGATATCGCGTCTGGGTTCTGTCCATTCCCCATGTTCTGTGGCATGTTCATTCCCACACCATGGGTCGTCATTGCCGGCATGCCCATCTGGCTCCCCGTCATTTGAGCATATGCGTTTCCTCCCTGCATCTGCTTTTGAGGCATCATAAACTGAGTTGATTCAGCTTGTGCTATTGTTGGGTTGTAGCCATTCTGTACGCCCCTTACGGTTGGATCTAGGATCATTCCTCCACTATTTTCACTGCTGTAGTACCCTGGCATCTGCGGCTGATAATTTTCTACTGGTTTCAACACGGGCACATCTGGATATATTCTCCTAACCTGCGGTATCTGCGGGGTGAACAGCAGACTCGGGTCCTTAGATCCCGATGGTGCTCCTGAACTCTGGGTTTCACTGTTCTGTACTAGTGCCGGAGGGGCAGAACTGGTACTTGGACCTTGTCCATTTTCTGCATAAGGTGGTGGACGGTTGTTCAGCAATTGCATTATTAACTCCTCATCCTCTAACTCCTCTTCTCTTCTCAACTTTTCCTCATCCTCCCTATCCTTCGAACACTTCCTGTCTGTTTTACAGGTAGCTTTCTTACCTGTCTCCTCTTCATCCTTAGTAATTGCGGGAAACAATTTTATTCCCTGCAATACATCTGACCTCCACACCTTCTGCGCATTATCCCACCTAGCATCCGCTAGTGTCTTTTCTACCTTCCTCATCCTTGTTTCAAACTTGTTCTTCTGTTGCTGTCTAGCCATTAATTCCCAGATTGCTAGAGCCTCAAACTGTGCTGGCCTTGGAGGCACCTTCATGTCGTACATCGCGAATCTCAAATTCTCTAGGATCCTTATATTGAATGTCCCATGTATCGGGAACGCTACGCTCCCATGTTTCTCTGTCAGTTTGTGCCATTGCTTTAGCCAAAGACACGGAGCTACCCCTTTTTCCTCCATTACAATGTAAGCTGGTGTACCTTCGGGTGGCGTCTCCTCTCCTACGCTCGCTTTAATGTAAGACTCCCCCTTCATCGCACTCCTAAATGCTTTAAGGAATTTCATTTTTACGTCTTTTATTTCACCAAATTTATAGTCAATAGGTCACTTTTATTCTACAAAGTTTGTAATCAATAGGTGACTTTAATTCCCGGAATACTCTTCACCTGCCTTTCCCCTTCCAATCGAGTCCCACGGACTGCGTCCAATCCGTGCGCGACCCTTCTCTCCAACCAACCTATCCCAGCGCGGCTCTTAGTGACGTCACACTCACACACTGCGGCTGACAAAGCCTCGCGGCTAGTCCTCCTTCACTCAGTTCCTCCCGTAACAACTTTTTGCATGTATCGCGAGCTACCAAAAACTAAAACAGATCTGTTGGTTTACTACAGGAAGGGTAACACAATCGCTTCAGGACCTTAGGGACCTTTCACTAGCCTCTGGACTTTTCACTAGCCTCTGGCCGCTATTCCGTCTTTCTCAGTCCCCACATTCGCAAGCAAATCTGACCTGCAGACCTACTCTCAACTTGTCAATGATCTGTTCTAGTGCACTTAGAATCTTGTCAAAGCCCGAAGTCGAAGTTTCTTTCACTCCCTAACACCCGTACCCGACTCGTTGACCACGCCCGATCAACCTACTAAACCGCCCAGACCACAACATGGATCAACATACTCCGGAGTCTCTTGACCTCGCAGGGCCCGTCTCAACAACAACAACCACGTGGACCTTTTTATGCACAAAGCGCCAGACGCACATGAAGTTCGACGACTTCCCTACTCTCACACTCGGAGCCGCACCTCCGATATCTCTATGAAGTTCAACGACTTCTCTACTTCTACACTCGGAGTCGCACCTCCGCTATCCTTAAAAAGAAAATCCTCGCAACCTTTTCACACACCCTGCGGCAATAAGCTGTGCAAGCGCAAAACCCTAACTTCACTCATACCATCACTAGTACTGCCAACGCTGTGTCCACATCTCCTTTCTCTCCATTCGCAAGCTTCGAGATCCTGGGAAAGTCGCGGTGGACCTAGCCCATCATCATTCTGTCAATCTGTTTTACCCAAGAAAAATCTAATTCAACTTCTCGAGTGGGGTCTCAAAAATGCGTAACCGCTAATCCAACACCATGTACTCTACTAGTACAGGGTCCCAAAAGACGTAACCGTCCTCTGCTACCATCTACTGATAGAGCGGAACGTGGTAACAATTTACCTGTATTCGGACGCTCTTTAGGCCGATGAATCTTTTGACTTAGTGGGAGCTCTCTGTACTCTTGATCGATCAATCACATCAAATCGATAATCAATAACAAACATAGGCAACCCCTTGAACAACATAACACTTAACAATTAATCCAGAATACATTTCGGCGAACCCTGACCTTTCAGTCAGGAATAACCACACCAGTTTATTGCAAAGTTAGTGAATTTATTTCCCTATATTAACAAAGCTAGCACAATATAAATGTGTCTCAACACTAAATGATAAACATAAATGAACATTAATAGCTGTCCATATCGTCGAAACAAGTGCAATCTATGTAGCATTTGAATCACAAGGCATTCGATAATGGCAATGCAAAGCACTAATACGATAATCTGTAATGAACTAATTGCGTACATTTAGTCAGCATAACAAGATCTCAAATTGCATCGTGCGACATATGGAATCCTCGTCTAACCTCAAATTAGCATCAGCATGTGGGACTTCATGCAAAAACAATTTAGCAACATCAATTTAGAAAACTCCTAGCTGGGGCTCTTATCAAAATCAGCAGTTGGTTACCTAAAAGGAACACAATGCAATTTTACAATTTCCTTTCATAATTACCAATTCCGATCAGCAATCAATGAAATCTTCGTCTCACAGGTATCGTTTCTCGATCAGCATAGGACGGGACAAAGGGACAGGGGTGAACGGGGCAATTGCCTCACGGCGGCAAGTTAAGACTGCTACTTCATGCAAAGGGGCAAATCAAAGTTAAAGTCTCTAGGGCAAGAATCATTAAAGTCTCTTTCTCTCGACTAGAGAAAGCATCAAAGTCTCTCAAAATGGCGTCGCAGCAAAGTGGGCCATAATAGCTACGAAGTCTGCAAAATGGCGGGTTGTCCAAAATGGAGAGAGCTTTCCTCTCGTGCACCTGGGTTTTATAGACAACAGTTCAAGTCCAGTAGGGTCTCCATTGGAGGGTTCATAGGTTAGCTTCAAATTGTCCAATCAAAAACGACAGTTCTCAAGCTTTTACTTAAGCATACATTATCCTTGGAGATGGGTACGCAAATCGCAACATTGTCTCCCAATTAGCTCACTTTCAGAGCCTCCATTGTCCGCACCTGCAAGTCGACCTTGAATTAAAGAGAAAATATGCCAAGCTGGCACGAAACTTTAAGATAAGCATGTGAACAGTTTCTGTGGAAAAGTACAGCTTCAAGCAGAAATACACGTTTAATAGCACATTGGAAAATACGAACATCTAAATCGTGAGACCAGGCCACTAGGCCAAAGCCTCCGCTAAAGTAATGCTAAGCTAAAGCATTTCAAACAAGCAAATCGTAGCATACATTTATGATTATGTCGGATTAGTGCAATTCTAATACACCACGTTATATAAAGCACGCGTATAAATGTTGGCAAACTACTCTGAGGGCGCATTTTGTCCCCGTACAATCTTAATTAGTTCGGTTAAAGTCACACAAGATTATTTCAGCACTACGTTTAAGCGTTAATAAACCAAAACCTTCATTTTCTGCTTCATCATACTCTATTTTTCCAGATCGGTGTGGGAGCTTTTTGTGTGTTTTCACTTTATTACTGTTTGAAGTGCTGCATACATACTTTACACATTGCCTCTAAGTTAAGTCTGGTTGCTTTTGTGCCAAGCTACCAGAGGGTTAAGCACAGGTTAAAATGGGTTTTGTTGTGTTTCACCCAGACAAGAATTATTGTTGCTGCTTGAGCAGGGTTTCACCCCTACAAGCAGTAACCCAGTTTCCTACACTGAGTTTGAAACATTCCTATAGCTTTGCACCACATTGCTGGCAGTGCCCTATATCTTACAAATCCTTACTATGTATGCAAACTGAAAAATGCCCTCTCGTAAGACAGAGCTGTCAGGTAACACTTTTCCTGAAAGCAATATGTCGTCAGAGAGAAAATTCGGTAAAGCACTAATAAATTAGTTTGCTACAGTGATCCTTCTGTCAGCAGTTAATACTTCAACATGAGAAACTGCCGATGGGCAAAACAATCCTGCCTGCCGCTGTCCAGTTTGTTTTTTCTGTAAATGAACATTCTGGATAGGATAAGAGTACTGGCAGGAGCATATTTTAATATTAATTACTTTGAAACAAATACATTCTCCGATTGCAGGGTAATTGCTAAAGCTTCTCCGATTGTAGTTTTATTTTCCGCAGCTCTGGTGGGAAGGGGTGCGTCAGCGATCGTGCGTTGGGATGTCTCGTGCTGCACAGAATTCTGTAGATACATTTCACCATTTTGAGTGCAACAATTTGTTTGTTAGGTTTAAGAAAAGCTAATGCACAAAACACTGAAGGTCGCCACTATCTCCATAGCATCGGTAAGGATTGCATCATCCTAGACACACTGTGCACCCATCAATTTATCTGATAAACCTCCATCCACTCTGTAGGAGCATTTCCAAGTCTGGAATTGTGGATATTCAAATGGACCAACTGTGACGGGAGGCAGACATGCGATTACGCATTAGTCTGCAAGGAGATCTTAGTGACAAGGGAAAATACTTTTGTCCTCTGGAGCACTGCTCTCTCCATCAGCTAGATCTGGGTATGTTGCAGATTACAGACTCTCTCTCTCTCTCTCTCTCTCTCTCTGCTACCTCAGGTCACGTCAACCTTGAGAATAGGGTAGAGACACATTCTCGAGGTGTGGTAAAAGGGTGCTTTATTTGAAACCAGATATACCTCACAAAAAAACAAAACCTGCACCCTAGTTAAACCCCTAAACATCAAACTAATACTTGTACAGGATGTTGCTGGCCTATGGGGTAATCTGGAAGTGCAAGAAAGGCTGGTCTGACAGGTCTGTGTATGTGTTTAGGTCAAGCGCGCAAACACTTTGGCCTGTTGTAGGTCTTGTGGGCTTTTAACCATGCCCACTGCACGCCCATCACTTTCACTCATTCCTGGGCTTGCCTTTCAAAAATCCTTTGTTAGCGTTGGTAAATGCTTTACGTTTGTCCCTCCTTGGGGAGGTTTTGTTCTCGCCTTACAGATTGCTCCTGTTGCATTGATAATTGCACGATTTCGAGTGCTCTTCTTTTTCTTTTTGTGTCTCTCCTTCGCACTCATGCTCATTGTGGCCATGGCCCTTTGAATCAGCTCACTTATGTCAACTGTTTTACTTTCCATTTTCACTTTAAGTGGCAAGAAAAGACCAGTTAGGAATTTACAACGCTAATAGCTCTAACTCGAGCAAACAAGAGACCCAATTGCATTGCAAATGCTTGTATGGATAGTTGTGGCTCTATTTTATGATTTGATGGGCTGCAATTTAGTGTTGATTTGTCTCATATTAGTACAAAATGTTGCCTGCATGAAGTACAAATGCATGCAATCTCCTATACCTTGCAAAACACCTATATAGAGCCTCTTTACAAGTTCAAAACTGTCCTATTTTGCGAATGTGAGCATGTTTTTAGCTATCTGATTTACAATTGGGACAACTTTTATTTTGGTGTCCTGGCTTATTTTCTGTCCCAATCTGACCATGTATATGTGTATGTTTATACCTTCTCCCGCCATCATAGAGCTTCCTCGACTTGGCTCTAATGCCCCCTTCCCCCAGTTCACTAGCAACATATCCTGCCCCTCAGTCTACTACTTTTTCTGGACACCCGACACCATTATAATGGATTTTTGATGTTTTTATGCCTTCGCTTCGACAGATTTGAAAGGTTTGAGTATGAATCTGATACATGTGCAGCAATAGTTGCTATTCTATCCAACCCTTCTAAATTTGACCACCCAGTTTGAGCAGTCGAGGGCCTGCTTTCTGCAGTTGTTTTTGTCAAATAGCACTATGAATCTCAGGTTATCTGAAACGCCCTTTAACTTCAGTACCTCTTCTTCATGCTGTCAGAGAAGTTCAAAGGGCAAAGCTGTCCAACAGCACACTGTTGGCATGGTTGTCCTTAGCAAGGAGTGATACATCTTGGGTGACCTTTGGATTCACCAATACATTTTACTTGGGCCACTAAACTCCTTTCAAAAACAAATATACATTTGGTAAAAAAAAAGAATCACGATTATTATCATCATAATACTCACCATCTTATTCACCATTATTGCAGTGCTTTATTGAGCTGACTTGTGATAAGAGCCACTTTGTTTCGACTTTTAGAGTAGGCATGAAGTCAATGGGTAACTCTGGGCCCTTCATCAACGGACAATAATTGAGTGCGGCATCATCATTGTGAGCTTGGTTAATTCAGGAACAAGGACGCACCCTGAGAGATGAGGGTAGCCTTGCATCATTGTGATCCTGACCTGAAAACAGAGAATTACTTCATCAAAAGGCAGCCCAAACTAAATCACGCGAAGGCGCCCCCTACTCAGTAATCTATATTCAGTTTACTTGGAGTCATATGTATGTTTGCATCTTCATTTGAACTCATTTAAACGAGATTGAGGGGTATTTAGGCCATTTCTTGGATTTGTATAATTTCCTAAGAACATTCCATACAACTGAATACATTTTAAGAATATTTGAAGTAAGGTGTCATTTCTGCCCAACATCAGCCTTGTGATGAAATACTTTGATGTTTGAGTATGTCACTCCGGTCGCGCTTCAGCAGCCAATGCACAAGAAGGTGAAAAGGCCTTAAATTAGTGAATGGAGCAAATATCCTCCTGAAGGAAGATGGGTGTAATCCGTTCTATTACCAAAACATCAGGATACACACAAAGGTAGGATCAAAGTAGGACTAGTGAACAGTACATGCTGACCTTAATAAATAAGAGCTGAACAGGATACAGAAAAACATTATTATGGAAAACGTTTACAAAAAAAATCTTAAGCTTAGTTCATCAGAATGCTGTGGAACAAAAAGGGAATTGTCATGGCGACTAATTATCGAAATATCCTGGTGCGAATAAACATAAATATGTACATGTAAACACAGATGTTCACCTTAACATTTTATGAGGAAAAGCACAACTAGTTTCACAGTAAAATTGATAGCACGGCACTTGCAGTAAGAACATTCACATAAACAGATTCATTATATTGTTTATAGAATACATCTACTGTTGTGCCTTGCAAATCACTTATTTCAACAGAAATAATGTATTACTGTCTTATACTGTGATTAAATAGGTCAAACTAAGGGGCGTATTTACAAGTCCCGTGGAGCAGGGAAGCGCATCAAGTCACCTTGCTGTGCTGCCCAGCGCCACAGGAAAAGGGCAGAAATGCACCATATTTAGAAGTTACTTTGTAATTTTATCCTATCCCCCTGCGCTGGCACGCAAGGAGCACCCTGGTGCAAGTGTGTCTACATTCGTCCACAGGATTGTTTTTGTGCTGGAAGGCACACATTCCAGCACAAAAATAATCCAGAGAGGCATTTTCCTCTATGTGGGCAGTAGAATGCAGCACACATCAAAAGAAGAAACAACAAGGAGAGATAAAGATATTTCTCCTCCTTGTGCCTACTCTAGGGTGACACATACCCAAGTTTACATATTCTTGTATATCTGGGAATGGGTCAAACCCATGGATGTTGCATGAGAACCACTACCACAATGCCCATGGTATGCCTCCCTGAAGCAGTGTAAGGCATCGAAGTGACTTGCTCTGCATTGCCTTACACCATATCTATACGGCCATAAAATGTCATGAAAAGTGGCTTTGCGAGGAGTTGTGGATATGGGTCTGCACTATGCGCCACCAGTGTGTAAAAAAAAGTGACACACCGGTGGCACAGAGGGCTTGCAAATAAGCCCCTGTGTACTTTGGTCTTGCAGCAAAATCGATTACTGGCTACATCTCAGAAAACAAACATGAGTAATTACAAAGGAGTTGATTATATTTCAGTGAACAGAACTGAGGACATGCGCCACGCTATACATATGCCTAGTTCTGCCTGTACTAGCAGCTGTCTGTATGTATGTATTTGGTATTTGCAGTGTGAGACCTGACATTTTTAGTGTGGTCTTCCCCAAAATCTTTTTACTTGCTTAACTCCTATTTCTGCTGATTCTTTTTGTTTCACCCAGGATTATGAGCACTGTACCACTGGCAACCCGTGCTCAAGTACATGTCCTTCTCCCCTAAAACATAGTTTGATTGATGTATCCACAATTGTCTCATCTAATTTACCTTTAGCTCCCTAGTACAGTGCACCACATATACCCAGGGCCTGTAAATGAAATGCTACTAGTGCAACACTGATTGTGCCACCCACATATGTAGCACTTCAAACATGCCTCTGACACCGCAGTGCTTTTATGTGCAGTTTACACTGTCATGTGGACTTGACATTTAAAATCCCCTGCCAAGCCTTAAACTTCCCTTTTACGACATATACCCCTATAGTAGGCCCTAGGTAGCCCATGGGACAGAGTGCTGTGTAATTAAAAGGTAAGATATGTTCTCTTGAGAGTCACATGTCCTGTTAGTGAAAAGAACTCACAAATTCATCTTTTCACTACTGAGAGGCCTTCCCCTCTCATAGGTTGTCACTGAAGCATCATTATTACACCCAATAAGCTGTAACTAAAAATGGAGAAAAGGTAGAGAAGTCATGTTTAGTATCTCTGGAATGGTAATGACAAATAAAGTTGAAATTGCAGTTACCATTCTGAAAATGCCACTTTTAGAAAGTTGGACATTTTCCTGCCCTTAGTAATTTGTTGTCTGCTGCCTGTCTCTGATCTCTGGCTGGGCTAGGTGACAGTTCACTGTGTGTATTCCCTCCAGACAGTCCCACACAAAGGAAGGCAGGGAGTGACTTCATGCATCTTACTGGGAGGAAGGGAGAGAGGAACTGGGCACAGCCCCACACTTACGCCTGAATAGGCGGTGCTCTGACCACAAACAAAGGGCTGCATACCCCATTGTAGTGAGTCCAGAGCCAGCACAGGATGAAAGGGCCTGTGTGCACTTCAAATGCCCTTCTCCGAGGACACCCCCACTTCAAAGGCCCAGCTGGGTATAAATACTGGACCTCTGACCCTACCAACTCAGTACAGTGCTGGACCAATGAAGAACTCTTTCAGGAAGAAAGACTTCTCTGCTGTTACAAGGACTGCTCTGAAAGAACTGCTTTTCTGCTGTGCTGCTCCGATTCCCTCTGTTCTGATTACGAAAGACTGGACCAATCTCACTTGAACCCAGAGTGACACCAAGGGCTTGCTGACTTTCATCCTGTTCTGAAGACTCACGGACATCAAAGACTTCTCCTCAGTCTCCAAACAGCACCTGGACTTTGCATGCTGCAATCCTGCCCTTCCAAGTGGTGCCAATCCAGTTCTGGGCCCTTGAAAGTGGGTATAAAGTGCTGCATCTGCCTGAACCTGTGCAGCAAAGCTGTTGTGCCAATCAGAACCAACACATTGCCTGCTGCGAGATCGGGATCGATGCATCACTGATGCTGCAGGGACCAGACCAGCGCATCTCACTCGGAACAGCAGCATCACCTCCGGATACTCTGCTTCAGAACCAACACATCGCTGCCACTGTATGGAGAAGATCGATGCATCACATCCCTCCAGCGTATTGCATTCAAAACCACCACACTGTGAACTGGATCTTCACTCAGCAGAACCAACGCATCAGCGCAGTTGTATGGAGAAATCCAGTGTAACACCCCAAATGTGTGGGAATCATTGATGCATCTTGTGCTGCAACAAGGATTAAAGTGCTGTTGCTCAGTGGACCCTCTTGGGTCCTGTAGCCAGCCTGAGCTTCATCATGGGCAGCCTGAACGCTATACCTTATCCCGGTCTAGCTCATCCAGATACCCCAATAGGCGCTTATTGCTTTTAAGAGCAATTTTTACCTTCATTTAAAAAAAATGTATATCTCAACTTCTACTCATTGGATTTTTGTCATTTTGCTCTTCTTTTATTTATAAAAATATTAACTATTGTTGTGACGTGGTATGTATTACTGTTTGCTGTGCTGCACAAATACTCTACATATTGCCTCTTAAGTTACATCTGACTGCTTTGTGCCAAGCTACCGGAGGGTGAACACAGGTTAATTTATGGTATATAACTGACTTACCCTAACTAGGATGTGGTTCCTGCTTGGACCGGGTGCATACCTCTGCCAAACAGAAACCCAGTTTCTAACATATAGCATTAACCTAGCTGAAAGATAGAGGAGCTCTCTGCAGGGTCAAAAGAAAAGATACAGTCAACACAGAATGGGAGTGGTAGCTAGGTTATTAGAGTTTGAGTGGGGCTTGCTCAGTTTGGGTCAGGTATCATGCCATCACTTTCAAAGTTCACCACCACAATTAATCACTGTGCAACCTTAACCTTTCTGACACTGCTGTTTACCCATCTCTTACACTGCCCTTCTAAAACCAGTTAGTCCCTCACTGTGTCATCTCTAAGGCTACTCCCTCTCGGTGCTGCCTGCCCTACACTCTTTATGTACACACACTTTCCCCAACTACTTTATTTCTGGTGTTGTTGTGGAAGTCCAAGACTGTGCCTTACAGCCCAGTCACCCTCTTGGGAAATTTGGAAGTTGGTTCCTCTGTTTCTGGATCAGACCAAAACACTTCCCTAAACCTTCAATGGTGATAAGCACAAGATGAGACCATCATCACTGCCTTTGTTAAAACCTTCACTACCATTATCATCACCCATGGTGCAAACATCTTTGTGCTCATAATGTTTTAGCAGTACATCATCACTGTGCTCATACAACGCACCATACTTCCTTGCTAAAGTTGTTCTTTTCAACCAGACCATAGCTTTGGGGGTAGGAAGGAGTGATGAACATATAGGTTACTCCACACTCCTGCCACAGAGACTTCACATAACTAGATATGAAGCTGGTACCCCTGTCAGACACCACTTCCTTGGGGAACCCCTCGTGGATAAAAACACCCATTAAAGCACGTCCTACCACAGGAGAGGTGATTAACCTCAGCGGAATGGCTTTTGGATACCGGGTGGCATGGTCCACCAAGACCAGGATAAACCTATTGCCCATGGCTGTCTTGGGATCCAGAGGCCCAACAATGTCAATACCAACCCTTTCAAAGTGGGTACTAACCACAGGAAAAGGTTGGAGGGGAGCCTTACTTTCCCCCCCCACTCTTGTCAAGACCTACAATGGGCATCTGAGTGCCTGCGCTTTAGGGGCCAGTGAATGTGGGTGACAAGCCGGTCAAAGGTCTTGTTCTGCCCCAAATGTCCAGCTAAAGGTAAATCATTAGCCAGACCCAGTAGGAAGGCTCTGAAGCACTGGGGTAACAACAGCACACAGGCTGACCCAGGCTCAGCAACCTTAGGCTCACTATATAGGAGACCATCCTCTCAATAGATCAGATGAGATTGTGGCTCCTTGCCCGCCACCTGGTCTGCAGCCTCCTGCCGCTAACCCTCTAGAGCAGGGCATACTTGCTGTGCTTCACAGAAGGCCTCCCTGGTGGGCCCCCCTTCCTGCTGCCACTGTGACAGCTCAGGGACCTCCCCCAGCTCAGCCACCTGTTCCCCTATAGGCTCCGACTGTCAACCTCAGGATCAGCCTCCTTCCGGACCGTGAGAACTTCTGGGGCACGTTTCCCGCACCCCTTGCCCTTACTCCTTTTGGTGGACCCCTGGGCCACTATTTCAGACTCTGGGGGCTTCTGGCCACCCTGATGGGCTGCCATCGACCGGGTAGATACGCATACCCACCCAGGCAGACCCAACATCTCCAAGTGTGACCTGTGTTCTACCTCCTTCCAAGGAGAATCCTCCAGGTCATTGCCAAGCAAACAATCCACAGGCATGGTTGGACTCACAGCTACTTTCAAAGAACGTGAGACCCCCCCCATTCAAGGGGAACCTGCACCACTCTGCACAAGCGCTCTGAGTTGTCCACTGCAACTACCTGGTGAAGTACACGGGGATCTATCTGCTCTTTAGACACCAGGTGACTTCTCACTGTAGTCACTCTGGCTCCTGTGTCTCTCAAAGCCCCCACCCTCTGTTAATTAATGGTCACCCACTGCTGGTACTTCTTAGTGTTCTCTGGACCATCTGACTGTCCCCTAGTGAGACAAGGGTCATCTCAGCTGGCTCCCACCCACCTAGAATTAAATCCTTCCCACGCGCTACACTACCCAAACCCTGTGACTGAGCACCAGTGGGTGCTGATGTACCCTTTGGGCATTTGGGGTCCCTCCCTCACATGATCCACCTGGTCACATGCAAAGCACTTGCGGGGACCCCACTCTGCAGGTTTCCCTTTGTAGAACCATTGTTTCTTCTCACTGGGGAGCTTGGAATCCTTACCCTGGGAACTAGGTTCTATTTTGTGCCTCTCTAATTCCATCTGGTGACTTCTCCCTGCCTGTCTGTCCTGTAACCTTCAGGAGTCAGACCCTTGGATGACACAGTGCTACCTGCCCTGGAGGTCCTCCCCCTAGGCAGAACAGGTACATCCACTACCTCATTGTGTATGATCTGCACTTCCCCATCCTCATTCTCCTCCTCTCTGTGCCCCTCAGCCTTTTTGGCTGTCACCCAGGCCCTCAGTGACTTTTGCAGCGCCTCCTTCCTGGCAGCGGTCCTAATAGGGCAGCCAAGGGCTTTACTGAACTGCTTTAGTTGAGCAACTATATAACTCTCCAGCTTTTCTAACTCAAAAACCGATGGTGCATCTCCAGATTGAGACAAGGGTAAAGTTTTATGGCAGAAAAATAGTTCCCAAAGAGAAGTTCAAGAGTCAATAAAAATATCACCAAAAATATGGAAGTAGAAAACAATGTCCAAAAAGAGCAAAAGCAAAAAACACAAGCTGTATGTGGTCACATAATGGTCTGCACTGTAAACAGTAGTGTACACTTAATCACTGTATGTCAAGTAGAAATACAAGTTCAAATCCTCACCTCTGAGCACCAATGTTAGAAATGGGGTCTTTGGTTGGCAGTCAGGTTGCCCCCTGTCCAAGCAAGGACCCTCACTCTAGTCAGGGTAAAGGAGAATCACACTCAGTTAACCACTACTCATCTCCTTGGTATCTTGGCAAAAGCAGGCAGGCTTAACTTCAGAGATAATGACCCTCATTATGACCTAGGTGGTAAATACCGCCTACCGCCACGATGACGGCCATCAAAAGGCCGTCTCCGTGGCTACCTTCCGTCCACCATATTATGACTGTAGCCGGAATTCCGCCAGAAGGATGGTGGAATTCCGGCTACAGTCATAGCGGCAGACGGCGGTAAGGTGGCGCTGCTGCCAGCAGCAGCCCCACACCAGTAGACCGGCGCAGACCGTATCATGACACTTGATCCGGCCTGGCGGTGTGCCACTGGTGGACTCTGCTGCTGGCAGCAGCGCCATGTCCTGTCTCCTGCTGGAGGACCACCTGCAAGCATGTAAGTCGGGTGCTCCGACAGGGGAGGGGGGTGTTGTGTGTGTGTGGGGGGTGTGTGTGCATGTTTTTGTTGGTGTGGGGTGTTTGGAATGCGTGTGTGCATGAAAGGGTGTGTGTGTGTGTGTATGTTGTGTGGTGTGAATGCGTATATGCTAGTATGTATGTCAGTGTGTGTTGATGTGTGTGTAAATGAATGTATGCATGCATGGGTGAATGTGGGTATGGGTGTGTGTATGCACTTGTTTGTCCATGCGTGTAGGTGTGTGTATGTCGGGGGGTCGGGAGGGGGAGAGGGAGGATGGGGAGGACTCTAGGGAGGGGGAGGGGGATGGGGAGACCCCTGTCAGTGTCAGGGAAGGAATTCCCTGGCACTGATAGCGCCTACCACCATAGTTTTTGCGGTGGTAAGATTGCCACGAAAACCATGGTGGTAGGCGGGGTCATAATCCCGAGGGTGGGACTGTGACAGCCGCCTTGCTGGAGACTGAAGGTACAGTACCTTAGTAAACAAGT